>NC_086450.1:243936517-245436517 GCF_028390025.1 Pseudophryne corroboree | reverse complement strand
CTCTTGTCACAGCAGGAGAGCTGACAGCAGGATTTATGCGGAGGAGGCGGCGGGTCTGTGTACACGGCGCAGGGAGGGCTATGAGAGCCTTCTCCTGCGCCACCCGTCCCTCCTAATGTGTATGCCGGGGGCGGCATCAGCCGTTGTTGTTGGGCCGGCGCCGCGGCCGGGGAATCGGAGCTGCTGATGGGTGGGGGGAGGGGAGAGAGAGAGATGGACAGGCAGCAGGAGCAGAGACTTGCTGACTCCGCCCACCGCTGTGACTCCACCCAGCGTTACGGGCACAGAGTCACAGATTTAGACAAATATATAGGAGATAGATATATATATATACAGGCACTCACCACTTCCTTGATGATAGTGAATTTAATATACCTCACAGGTGTATCTCGCATAGAGATGAACGACAGCATATCAGCAAAAATTTAGATGTTTCGGCTCCATCCGAGCCTTTGTCAAGACAGACAAAATCACATCCAGTGCCGTAACTAGGCATTTTAGCGCTGTGTGCAATAAACGACATTGGCGCCCCCCTATGCAAGATGGGGGCAGTGCGCGCCGTAGACGCGTGAAAAATATATAGGGGCATGGCTTCATGGGGAAGGGGCGTGGCCACAAAATAATAGCAATTCATACTACGGTGCACAGTAGTCTACATTATTCAAATTACGCTGCACAGTAGCGCCACTACACCAGGTAGAGCCCCTTTTATACATTACAGCAGACAGCGTCCCCCTTTTTACACATTGCGGCAGCCAGGTCCCCTTTTTACACATTATGGCAGACGGTGTCCCCCTGAGAGAGAGAGAGAGAGAGAGAGACATACTTACCATCTCCCCGCTGACAGGCTCCTCGTGCAGCTCCCTCGGTGCAGGCAGGTGAGAAGGAGGAGGAGGGAGGGGGACTGGAGCGCAGCAGCGCTATTTCATTGGTAGTAAGCGCCGCTGCAGCATCCCCCTCTTCTTCCGTATTGGCTGCCCGGCGCTGCTGTGGATGCTGGGATGGAGGAACCGCATCCCAGCATCCACAGCAGCGCCGGGCAGCCAATACGGAAGGAGAGGGGGATGCTGCAGCGGCGCTTACTACCAATGAAATAGTGCTGCTGCGGCTCCAGTCCCCGTCCCTCCTCCTCCTTCTCCGCTGCCCAGCGCCGCTCTCCTCCTCAGTGCGGCGGTGGCGCACGGCGCAGACTTCAGAGGCGGAATGTAATGAGTCAATTTGACTCATTACATGCCGCTGGCCGTGCGCCCTCAGGGCAACTGCGCTGTGTGCCAAGCCCACTTGGCACACACGTAGTTACAGCCCTGATCACATCAGGCTGCTGGGTGTTAACCTGATGTGATTTTGTCTGTCTTGACAAAGGCTCGGATGGAGCCGAAATGTCGACATTTTTGCTGACATGCTGTCGTTCATCTCTATGTGAGATACACCTGTGAGGTATAATAAATTCATTATCATCAAGGAAGTGGTGAGTGCCTGTACTCTTCTTGGATATATTTTGGACTATTTGAGAGCCCTTTATGGAGCACCGCCCATGATGTAATTTGCAGCAGTGAGTGTGGATTCATTGGAGAGAGAGATATATATATATATATATATATATATATATATATATATATATATAAATAAATAAAACCAGGTGTGTTGGAGAATTAACCGACCCCAACAGAGGGCACTCACCAGTCCATAAAGATTTTAAAAGCTTTATTGATGCATTACAGTCACCAGTAGTGTGTCGACGTTTCAACCCATAGGGCCTTTCTCAAGACAGTCAGAAAGGACATCCAAACAGCATGCCAGTTACACACATACTGACACTGCCTACCGGGTCCCCTTATATAGCACATCATATACCAATCAATAATGCAATCAACCCAAAAATGTCACATGCAGTGTAATTCAAACCCATACTCTGCATATAGTATAACATCAGAACTCACAAAACACCATAGAAACCATAATCCATATTGCCGGGGTGGACATAATCAGCACAGTTCGGTGATTCAAAACAGCTGAGGATGCTGTGCCGCGCGCCCGGAACTACCGGAAGCGCGTCATACTCGTCACTCGTTGTCATAGCTACAGTGATCGAGTCGTTTGCGACATCAGTAACCAGGGCAGCGCAACGCACATCTATCTACACTATGGATACTGATTATGTGCTTACCGCGCACAGGAACACATCATATGTGTCACCCGTTACCAAGGTAACCCCAACACACTGTGGAGCGCAAAACCCGGAAGCACCGAACAACCAACGTGCGTTCCACCAGCGCTCCTAGCCGCGCTCCTCAGTGCTGGGCTCCAACCAGCCTAGAGTCAGCAATGTATCGCAATACACTATAAAGGTTAATTAGTAACACAGACACAAATACCTTATAAACCCATAAACTCAACTCTATTTATATACTGAACCTCCGATACGGTATAGCAACATACTAATCAGACATAAGATGTAAATTTGATGTCAGCGGCAGAATAATAAGGATAGATAGTCATTAGTTTACACTATAAGCACGGATCATCTATATAAATTAATCCAATATTACATTCGCACCACATCGATGATTACGGCAATATCATACTACATCAATTAAATACTAGAATAAGAAATGCAGGAGCAGGGTTACAGCAGTACTTATGAGCTGTAAATGTAAACAGTATACTAGAAGTTGTCTGCCCAATATCATACACATCGTACCAATAATCATATCAATCCCATACTCCCTCGGCGAAATCCCACCAATCGGATATAGGGATTGAATATAGGACACATCAATATAATTATATATCAGACAACAAAAAATATATAATGCTATAGAAGAGGACCCGGCAAAAGCGATACACCCAATAGTACCCCCAACATAAAATCTCCATATATGGTGATCAATATCACCCAAACAGAGAATAACAACATTAAAAAAGACAAACAATATACCAATACCAATAACCCTGTGCCTCTGGAAAAAAGAGGGTCAAAAATTGACCCATAATCAATGCTAAACTAATGAATGAATATACTAAGTGGGTTATTTTCATTAAGACCGCGCGGGGTGATAGTATCCAGCCTATGGATCCACCTCGCCTCACACTTCTTCTTCAGGGTCAGAACACGATCTCCACCCCGCAGGGGTTCAGGAATGTGGTCAATGACCATACAACGTAATGAAGCTACTTGATTTGCAAGGAGGAAATGTTTAGCGACTGGTTTATCGGTCACACCTGATTCAATGGCCTGTCGGATGGAATATCTATGGTTTGCCATCCTGTCCCTGAAAGATCTCTTGGTCATCCCCGTACAGTAGAGTCCACAGGGGCAAATAACTATATAGACCACAAAGGCACTAGTGCAGGTAAGATTATGTTTGATGCATATTCTAGTGCCATTATGCGGATGGCGAAAATCCTTACCACTGATCATAGAATTACAAGTGGTGCACCCCTTGCATTTAAAGCATCCAGTCCTCCCAGAGCGTAACCAACTTGAGGGCCCAACATTGGGTTGCAAAGTGGGGCGCATCAAGAGTTGTCGCAAATTGGGACCTCGTTTATAAGCACACATCGGGGGTTTAACACCGCGTAATTTCAAACTCGAATCAGTGGTTAGTAGTGGCCAATTCTGTTCATATATCTTCTTGGTGATCTGTGAAGTATGATCATATGTACTCACATGTATCATACGATTATCAGTAGCCTTCTTGGGCAATTTATCCTTTGGGTGATTATAGCGATGATATGCTTTATTGATACATCTCTCGAGTGTATTAGGTGAGTACCCTCGTTGTAGAAACCTGGATTTCATCTCATTGATCTGTAGCTGAGCAAGTTCACTTGAGGAATTAATCCGGAGTACCCTCAAGAACTGGGAAATCGGTAGACTTTCCTTCAGGGTGCGAGGGTGTTGGCTCGTAGCCTGTAGCAAAGTGTTCCGATCCGTTTGCTTACGGAACAAGGTGGTGCCCAGTCGGGAACCCTCCCTCCATACGGTTACATCCAAAAAATTAACAGAGTGTAGATCCATACTATAAGTAAACCTAAGTGGTTCATCTAGCGCATTAAGAGTTTCAACCATACTAGTCACTTCGCCCCCAGTGCCAGACCACAGCAGAAAGACATCATCAATAAATCTGACATATATCAAACATTTATGTCCAAATTGGCGAAAGATATAATTACGCTCATATATGGCCATGTACAAATTGGTGTATGCCGGCGCCAGGTTGGAACCCATGGCCGTGCCATTGATTTGGGCAAAAAATGTTGAACCATACATGAAGTAGTTCTGCTTCAATACCAACTCAACCAAGCTAGTCAGAAATTCAATAGGTGGTTGTCTATGAGCAGCTTCAACCAAGTGTCATCTAATAGCATCAATACCTTCCCTATGTGGTATTACTGTATATAACGATTGTATATCAAGGGTCACCAACCAAACTTCACCATCAGGGAATACAAAATCTTTTATCTTATGTTCTTGAGGGTACTCCGGATTAATTCCTCAAGTGAACTTGCTCAGCTACAGATCAATGAGATGAAATCCAGGTTTCTACAACGAGGGTACTCACCTAATACACTCGAGAGATGTATCAATAAAGCATACCATCGCTATAATCACCCAAAGGATAAATTGCCCAAGAAGGCTACTGATAATCGTATGATACATGTGAGTACATATGATCATACTTCACAGATCACCAAGAAGATATATGAACAGAATTGGCCACTACTAACCACTGATTCGAGTTTGAAATTACGCGGTGTTAAACCCCCGATGTGTGCTTATAAACGAGGTCCCAATTTGCGACAACTCTTGATGCGCCCCACTTTGCAACCCAATGTTGGGCCCTCAAGTTGGTTACGCTCTGGGAGGACTGGATGCTTTAAATGCAAGGGGTGCACCACTTGTAATTCTATGATCAGTGGTAAGGATTTTCGCCATCCGCATAATGGCACTAGAATATCCATCAAACATAATCTTACCTGCACTAGTGCCTTTGTGGTCTATATAGTTATTTGCCCCTGTGGACTCTACTATACGGGGATGACCAAGAGATCTTTCAGGGACAGGATGGCAAACCATAGATATTCCATCCGACAGGCCATTGAATCAGGTGTGACCGATAAACCAGTCGCTAAACATTTCCTCCTTGCAAATCATCAAGTAGCTTCATTACGTTGTATGGTCATTGACCACATTCCTGAACCCCTGCGGGGTGGAGATCGTGTTCTGACCCTGAAGAAGTGTGAGGCGAGGTGGATCCATAGGCTGGATACTATCACCCCGCGCGGTCTTAATGAAAATAACCCACTTAGTATATTCATTCATTAGTTTAGCATTGATTATGGGTCAATTTTTGACCCTCTTTTTTCCAGAGGCACAGGGTTATTGGTATATTGTTTGTCTTTTTTAATGTTGTTATTCTCTGTTTGGGTGATATTGATCACCATATATGGAGATTTTATGTTGGGGGTACTATTGGGTGTATCGCTTTTGCCGGGTCCTCTTCTATAGCATTATATATTGTTTGTTGTCTGTTATATAATTATATTGATGTGTCCTATATTCAATCCCTATATCCGATTGGTGGGATTTCGCCGAGGGAGTATGGGATTGATATGATTATTGGTACGATGTGTATGATATTGGGCAGACAACTTCTAGTATACTGTTTACATTTACAGCTCATAAGTACTGCTGTAACCCTGCTCCTGCATTTCTTATTCTAGTATTTAATTGATGTAGTATGATATTGCCGTAATCATCGATGTGGTGCGAATGTAATATTGGATTAATTTATATAGATGATCCGTGCTTATAGTGTAAACTAATGACTATCTATCCTTATTATTCTGCCGCTGACATAAAATGTATATCTTATGTCTGATTAATATGTTGCTATACCGTATCGGAGGTTCAGTATATAAATAGAGTTGAGTTTATGGGTTTATAAGGTATTTGTGTCTGTTACTAATTAACCTTTATAGTGTATTGCGATACATTGCTGACTCTAGGCTGGTTGGAGCCCAGCACTGTGGAGCGCGGCTAGGAGCGCTGGTGGAACGCACGTTGGTTGTTCGGCGCTTCCGGGTTTTGCGCTCCACAGTGTGTTGGTTACCTTAGTAACGGGTGACACATATGATGTGTTCCTGTGCGCGGTAAGCACATAATCAGTATCCATAGTGTAGATAGATGTGCGTTGCGCTGCCCTGGTTACTGATGTCGCGAACGACTCGATCACTGTAGCTATGACAACGAGTGACGCGTATGACGCGCTTCCGGTAGTTCCGGGCGCGCGACACAGCATCCTCAGCTGTTTTGAATCACCGAACTGTGCTGATTATGTCCACCCCGGCAATATGGATTATGGTTTCTATGGTGTTTTGTGAGTTCTGATGTTATACTATATGCAGAGTATGGGTTTGAATTACACTGCATGTGACTTGTTTGGGTTGATTGCATTATTGATTGGTATATGATGTGCTATATAATGGGACCCGGTAGGCAGTGTCAGTATGTGTGTAACTGGCATGCTGTTTGGATGTCCTTTCTGACTGTCTTGAGAAAGGCCCTATGGATCGAAACGTCGACATACTACTGGTGACTGTAATGTATCAATAAAGCTTTTAAAATCTTTATGGACTGGTGAGTGCCCTCTGTTGGGGTCGGTTGATTCTCCAACACACCTGGTATATGTGAAACCTTTTGGGGTTATCATGAGGAGCACCCCACGTTGATGGCTTATGGGACGTGAGTGCGGACATCTCCATGAAACTAATATATATATATATATATATATATATATATATATATATATATATATATACACAGTACACATGTATATATACACATGTGTATATATATCGTGTGTGTGTGTGTTTTATATGTATGTATATAGATGTGTATATATATATATATATATATATATATATATATATATATATATGCATGCACATGGATATATACTGTATGTACTATAATTAAAATTAAGTAAACTTTTATTATGCACTTACAAATGCCACCAGGAAGACAGCAGGCTGCAGAGGACGCTAGACAGCCATTAATAATACTCATGCAGCAAAAAAAAAAAAAATATATATATATATATATATATATATATATATATATATATATATATATATAAAAAAATTTATGGGTGGAGGGGGGTTTCTGGGTGCTCGGAAACCCCCCCCTGGGTGCGCCACTGAACTCAGTATGTAATACAACTCCTGTACTAGCAGTAATGACACGCAGTGCAGCAGCACAGAAAAGCTGTGATTCAACCCCTACAAGTGGAGATGGTGACTAAAAAGCCAGAGATCCCCTCTGCCCCCCTCCCTCCCTGTAAAAGTTGCAAGCTCAGATACTGGCCTAGGGAAGGGAGTCAATGAGAGGATCCTTGGAAAGGAATCAAAGTATTTCTGCTGATAATAGACTGCCTCCTTTCCATTTAGCAATGAAAGTAGAAATCTTATCAGTGTCAGGAATTGCTGGGCATGAAATAGGCACTGATGTATGTGATATGGTTAATTTGTCCATTATGAACCATGACCCTGTGAAGCTGCAAAGTGCACAGCCATGTAAAAAGTGCGAAGTTGTGTTTAATCAGGACGAGATACCTGTGGATAAGATGGAGGGTGAGAATCTAGAGATGAGCGGGTTCGGTTTCTTTGAATCCGAACCCGCACGAACTTCACTTTTTTTTTCACGGGTCCGAGCGACTCGGATCTTCCCGCCTTGCTCGGTTAACCCGAGCGCGCCCGAACGTCATCATGACGCTGTCGGATTCTCGCGAGACTCGGATTCTATATAAGGAGCCGCGCGTCGCCGCCATTTTCACACGTGCATTGAGATTGATAGGGAGAGGACGTGGCTGGCGTCCTCTCCATTTAGATTAGATTTAGAAGAGAGAGAGAGAGATTGCTGTGATACTGTAGATTAGAAGAGAGTGCAGAGTGCAGACAGAGTTTAGTGACTGACGACCACAGTGACCAGTGACCACCAGAGACAGTGCAGTTGTTTGTTTTATTTAATATATCCGTTCTCTGCCTGAAAAAAACGATACACAGTCACACAGTGACTCAGTCTGTGTGCACTGCTCAGCCCAGTGTGCTGCACATCAATGTATTGTATATAAAGCTTATAATTGTGGGGGAGACTGGGGAGCACTGCAGGTTGTTATAGCAGGAGCCAGGAGTACATGATAAATAATATTATATTAAAATTAAACAGTGCACACTTTTGCTGCAGGAGTGCCACTGCCAGTGTGACTAGTGGTGACCAGTGCCTGACCACCAGTATATTAGTAGTATTGTATACTATCTCTTTATCAACCAGTCTATATTAGCAGCAGACACAGTACAGTGCGGTAGTTCACGGCTGTGGCTACCTCTGTGTCGGCACTCGGCAGGCAGTCCGTCCATCCATAATTGTATTATATACCACCTAACCGTGGTTTTTTTTTTCTTTCTTTATACCGTCGTCATAGTCATACTAGTTGTTACGAGTATACTACTATCTCTTTATCAACCAGTGTACAGTGCGGTAGTTCACGGCTGTGGCTACCTCTGTGTCAGAACTCGGCAGGCAGTCCGTCCATCCATAATTGTATTATAATATATACCACCTAACCGTGGTTTTTTTTTCGTTCTTTATACCGTCGTCATACTAGTTGTTACGAGTATACTACTATCTCTTTATCAACCAGTGTACAGTGCGGTAGTTCACGGCTGTGGCTACCTCTGTGTCGGAACTCGGCAGGCAGTCCGTCCATCCATAATTGTATTATAATATATACCACCTAACCGTGGTTTTTTTTTCGTTCTTTATACCGTCGTCATACTAGTTGTTACGAGTATACTACTATCTCTTTATCAACCAGTGTACAGTGCGGTAGTTCACGGCTGTGGCTACCTCTGTGTCGGCACTCGGCAGGCAGTCCGTCCAACCATAATTGTATTATATACCACCTAACCGTGGTTTTTTTTTCATTCTTTATACCGTCGTCATACTAGTTGTTACGAGTATACTACTATCTCTTTATCAACCAGTGTACAGTGCGGTAGTTCACGGCTGTGGCTACCTCTGTGTCGGCACTCGGCAGGCAGTCCGTCCAACCATAATTGTATTATATACCACCTAACCGTGGTTTTTTTTTCATTCTTTATACCGTCGTCATACTAGTTGTTACGAGTATACTACTATCTCTTTATCAACCAGTGTACAGTGCGGTAGTTCACGGCTGTGGCTACCTCTGTGTCGGAACTCGGCAGGCAGTCCGTCCAACCATAATTGTATTATATACCACCTAACCGTGGTTTTTTTTTCATTCTTTATACCGTCGTCATACTAGTTGTTACGAGTATACTACTATCTCTTTATCAACCAGTGTACAGTGCGGTAGTTCACGGCTGTGGCTACCTCTGTGTCGGCACTCGGCAGGCAGTCCGTCCAACCATAATTGTATTATATACCACCTAACCGTGGTTTTTTTTTCATTCTTTATACCGTCGTCATACTAGTTGTTACGAGTATACTACTATCTCTTTATCAACCAGTGTACAGTGCGGTAGTTCACGGCTGTGGCTACCTCTGTGTCGGCACTCGGCAGGCAGTCCGTCCAACCATAATTGTATTATATACCACCTAACCGTGGTTTTTTTTTCATTCTTTATACCGTCGTCATACTAGTTGTTACGAGTATACTACTATCTCTTTATCAACCAGTGTACAGTGCGGTAGTTCACGGCTGTGGCTACCTCTGTGTCGGCACTCGGCAGGCAGTCCGTCCAACCATAATTGTATTATATACCACCTAACCGTGGTTTTTTTTTCATTCTTTATACCGTCGTCATACTAGTTGTTACGAGTATACTACTATCTCTTTATCAACCAGTGTACAGTGCGGTAGTTCACGGCTGTGGCTACCTCTGTGTCGGCACTCGGCAGCCCGTCCATAATTGTATATACCAGTGACCTAACCGTGGTTTTTTTTTCTTTCTTTATACATACATACTAGTTACGAGTATACTATCTCTTTATCAACCAGTCTATATATTAGCAGCAGACACAGTACAGTGCGGTAGTTCACGGCTGTGGCTACCTCTGTGTCGGCACTCGGCAGCCCGTCCATAATTGTATATACCACCTAACCGTGGTTTTTTTTTCTTTCTTTATACATACATACTAGTTACGAGTATACTATCTCTTTATCAACCAGTCTATATATTAGCAGCAGACACAGTACAGTGCGGTAGTTCACGGCTGTGGCTACCTCTGTGTCGGCACTCCGCAGCCCGTCCATAATTGTATATACCAGTGACCTAACCGTGGTTTTTTTTTCTTTCTTTATACATACATACTAGTTACGAGTATACTATCTCTTTATCAACCAGTCTATATATTAGCAGCAGACACAGTACAGTGCGGTAGTTCACGGCTGTGGCTACCTCTGTGTCGGCACTCGGCAGCCCGTCCATAATTGTATATACCACCTAACCGTGGTTTTTTTTTCTTTCTTTATACATACATACTAGTTACGAGTATACTATCTCTTTATCAACCAGTCTATATTAGCAGCAGACACAGTACAGTGCGGTAGTTCACGGCTGTGGCTACCTCTGTGTCGGCACTCGGCAGCCCGTCCATAATTGTATATACCACCTAACCGTGGTTTTTTTTTCTTTCTTTATACATACATACTAGTTACGAGTATACTATCTCTTTATCAACCAGTCTATATATTAGCAGCAGACACAGTACAGTGCGGTAGTTCACGGCTGTGGCTACCTCTGTGTCGGCACTCGGCAGCCCGTCCATAATTGTATGTACACTGCAGTGCCACTCCTAGATGGGCCCGGTGTTTGTGTCGGCCACTAGGGTCGCTAATCTTACTCACACAGCTACCTCATTGCGCCTCTTTTTTTCTTTGCGTCATGTGCTGTTTGGGGAGGGTTTTTTGGAAGGGCCATCCTGCGTGACACTGCAGTGCCACTCCTAGATGGGCCCGGTGTTTGTGTCGGCCACTAGGGTCGCTAATCTTACTCACACAGCTACCTCATTGCGCCTCTTTTTTTCTTTGCGTCATGTGCTGTTTGGGGAGGGTTTTTTGGAAGGGACATCCTGCGTGACACTGCAGTGCCACTCCTAGATGGGCCCGGTGTTTGTGTCGGCCACTAGGGTCGCTTATCTTACTCACACAGCGACCTCGGTGCAAATTTTAGGACTAAAAATAATATTGTGAGGTGTGAGGTATTCAGAATAGACTGAAAATGAGTGTAAATTATGGTTTTTGAGGTTAATACTTTGGGATCAAAATGACCCCCAAATTCTATGATTTAAGCTGTTTTTTAGTGTTTTTTGAAAAAAACACCCGAATCCAAAACACACCCGAATCCGACAAAAAAAATTCGGTGAGGTTTTGCCAAAACGCGTTCGAACCCAAAACACGGCCGCGGAACCGAACCCAAAACCAAAACACAAAACCCGAAAAATTTCAGGCGCTCATCTCTATAGAGAATCCCCATTTACAGGTGCCAGGGTGTAATATGAACAAAAGGTTTGGACAGGAGTGTGATGCAAGTCATGCCATGCAAACCCCCCTCTGCTCAGGCAGAGATCAACCTTTCCCTGAGGCTGAGCCAGGAAAGGAAAATGTTACTCTCTCTCCAGGTGTAGGTAACAGGGCAGTAGAAGTATACAGTGTTTATTCACAGAGGGTGTGCATGGAGGTTAGCGACCCCAGTCTTGTGGAGATGGGGCAGAGTGACAAAGGTCGTATCTGTGACACAGCTATAACAGCAAAGATAGCAACACAGGGAGCACAGTGTATGAAAGAGGGTGTTCCCATCACAAAACACATATTTGCCCAGGGTCCGTGTGGGTGAGTGGCAGGCCACCACATCAGGAAAGGGCAGAAGATGAGATTGTGTGGGAAAAGAACATAGACACCTGTCCCACCGTGAGCATTAATCATGAGTACTCCCGTTGGTAATGTATTCAACCATGTAGAGTTAAAGGTACCAGGGGATCATGTGAACAAGTGGTCAGTAGCGCAGCAATGAGTCAGTGATGTGGATCACTGCCCCTTGTGCACCATTTGCCGGGGGAGATGTCATGTTTAAATACAGAAAGGAAGATCACAAATTATATGTGATCTAAGGTGTGATGATTACCTGCAGAAATAATCACCAATAATGTTTTCTCTTATGTCCTAGAGGATGCTGGAGTCCATATTAGTACCATGGGGTATAGACGGGTCCATCAGGAGCCATTGGCATTTTAAGAGTTTAATAGTGTGGGCTGGCTCCTCCCTCTATGCCCCTCCTACCAGACTCTGTTTAGAAAATGTGCCCGGAGGAGCCGGTCACAGCTAGGGGAGCTCTACAGAGCTTTCTTAGTAAAAGTTTTCTTAGAGTTTTTTTATCTTACAGGGAGACTGCTGGCAACAGCCTCCCTGCATCGAGGGACTGAGGGGGGGGAGCAGTGTCCACCCTGTGGGGTCTGAGACACTGTCTCCGCCGACTGGACATTGAGCTCCAGAGGGGATAGATCGCTCCCCGCCACAGGGGAACGCTCACCCAAGCAGCATGCCGCCACCCCCTTGCAGAGCTGAAGTGTGGCGAGTGAGTCACCGTCCCCCCATACAAGCGGGGGGTCAGTGTGAAGATGGTGGCTACAGGGTAGGAGCGCATTATTAACTGCGCTCCCGGACAGCTCAGCAGTACATAGGTGCGGCGCTGTGAGGGGCACCCTGAGCCAGCGCCTGACCCTATCTTGAAGAGCAGGAAGATAGCGCCATAAAGGGGGCGGAGCTTCTCCTCAGAGCGGACCCAGCAGCGTTTCAGCGCCATTTTCCTGCCTGCAGTCGGATGCAAGTGGAAGATCAGTCCCTCCAGTGCAACTCCAGCTATCTGTACGGTACCAGAGGGTTGTAGAAGGGAGGGGAGGCTGTGTAAAGGCTGTGTCACCTATTAAGGGACACAGTCAGTGCTGGTTTAGGTTCTCCCTATACCTGTAATAGCACTGTGTGTGGGTTGGCTCCAATCTCTGTGTCTCTCTGCCATTCTTGGGGCGGAAACTCTGTCTGCCCAGTACCCTGTGTGTATGTGGGGTGATTGGTGTGTATTAGCAAACATGTCTAGAGACTCTGTTTCATATGCTGCAGAGGATTTATCTTCTCAGGAAGATCCCATCCCATGTAATCAGGGTTGCACTGTTGTAGCGCAAATCCCAGCTAGAGAACCGGAGTGGTTAGCCTCTCTTAGGGGGACTTTCTCAGAATTCTGAAAGGGTTGCAAGGACTGAGCATGCAACTTGGGTATTGCAATCCTCCTATATGGTTGTATGGTCTGATACTGCTCCCTCAGGGTCCCCTGCTGTACATTCTCACAAACGTGCACTTGCCAAGATTATGCAGGATGACGGACACCGATTCTGAAACTGCAGACGGTGACAGGGATGTGTTGAGGGGGACAGCATCACTTGCAAAGGGAGTGTAGTTGATGATTGAGGCCGTACGGGATGTGTTGCACATTTCTGACACAACTCCTGAGCAGGTTGAGGAGGCCTTTTTCATGGACAGTAAAGAGGCCCCTCTCACCTTCCCAGCATCTAAGGAATTAAATGATATCTTTGAAAAAGCCTGCGAAAATCCGGAGAAAAAATTCTAGATCCCTAAGAGGGTCTTGGTTGCTTTTCCCTTCCCAGAGGAAGATAGAAAGAAGTGGGAGTCTCCGCCGATAGTTTACGCCTCTGTCTCCAGGCTGTCAAAACAAGTGGTTTTACCAGTCCTGGGATCTACCGCGTTGAAGGACCTGGCAGATCGCAAGGTGGATGCTACGCTCAAATCCATTTACACGGCCTCAGGGGCTATACTGCGGCCTACTATTGCCTGTGCATGGATTTCTAAAGCTATAGCCAGATGGTCAGTCACTCTGCAGGAGGACTTATCTATGATGGATAAAGGTGACGTTGATTTATTTTTACGTAATATTCAGGATTCTGCAGGGTTCCTGGTAGATTCCATGAAGGACCTGGGTTCCTTGGCTGCGGGAATCTCCTCCATGTCCGTCTCGGCTCGCAGGGGTCTCTGGCTGTGCCAATGATCTGCGGACGTGGAATCCAGGAAAAGTGTGGAGGGCCTACCCTATACAGGTCAGGCTCTCTTTGGGGAGGCGCTGGATGCATGGATTGCCACGGCTACCATGGGTTAGTCTAATTTTCTCCCCTCGGCTGCACCGGCTACGAAGAAGCCTTTTACACCAGCCTCGTCACAGTCCTTTCGGCCTGTGAGGCCTAGAAAGAACAAGCCTTATCACACCTTCTTCAGAGGTGGTCGTGTTAAAGGCAAAAAGCCTGCTGCCGCAGGTTCCCAAGACCAGAAGCCTGCTTCTAGTACCTCAAAGTCCTCTGCATGACGGTGGACAGCACAGCCTGGAGGAAGGTCAGGTGGGAACAAGACTCCGGCATTTCAGCCACGTCTGGATGTCGTCGGGCCTGGACCCTTGGGTACAGGATATAGTGTCCAGGGGGTACAGGCTGGAGTTCCAAACTCTCCCACCTCATCGTTTTTTCAAATCAGGCTTGCCAGCTCTGCCGGCAGACAGAAGAATTCTTCTTCTGGAAGCTATCCGAAAGTTACATAGTAACATACATAGTAACATAGTATCTGAGGTTGAAAAAAGACAATTGTCCATCGAGTTCAACCTATTTGTGGTCTCCTATGCATGATGGTTTGACTAAAATTTCTGACTGATGCTGCTGTCAGCCGTTGCATTTTATCCCTATTTATAGTAACTATAATGCATGACTATGCACCATACCCCTGGATATCCTTATCCATTAGGAATTTATCTAACCCATTCTAAAAGGTGTTGACAGATTCCGCCATTACAACTCCCTCAGGCAGGGAATTCCAAACACGTATTGTCCTTACCGTGAAAAAGCCTTTACGCCGTATTGTGCGGAATCTCCTCTCCTCTAACCTGAGCGAGTGTCCACGAGTCCTCTGTGTTGATCTAACCAAAAACAGGTCCCGCGCAAGCTCTGTGTATTGTCCCCTTATATATTTGTAGATGATGATCATATCCCCTCTTAGTCTCCGCTTTTCCAATGTAAACATGCCTAGTCTTTCAAGCTTTTCCTTGTATTCCATCGTCTCCATGCCCTTAATTAGTTTGGTCGCCCTTCTCTGAACCTTTTCTAGCTCCAGGATATCCTTTTTGTAGTACGGTGCCCAGAATTGTACACAGTATTCAAGGTGTGGCCTCACTAGTTATTTATATAACGGGAGTATAATACTCTCGTCCCTAGCATCAATACCCCGTTTTATGCATGCTAATATCCTATTAGCCTTCTTTGCTGCAGTCCTACTTTGGGTACTACTGCTTAGTTTGCTATCTATGAGGACACCTAAGTCCTTTTCCAGTACAGAATCCCCTAATTTTACCCCATTTAGTAGGTAGGTGTAATTTATGTTCTTGTTACCACAGTGCATTTCCTTACGCTTGTGTGTGTTGAAGCGCATACTCCATTTGGCTGCCCATGCTTCTAATTTAACTAAGTCGTTCTGAAGAGACTCGGCATCCTCCTCTGTATTTATAGCCTTACACAATTTGGTATCATCTGCAAAAATTGACACCATGCTCTCTAGACCTTCTGTTAGGTCGTTAATGAAAATATTGAACAATAGCGGTCCTAATACTGAGTCTTGCGGCACACCACTTAGCACTTCAGTCCAAGTTGAAAAAGATCCATTAACCACAACGCGCTGCTCCCTATTATCTAACCAGTTTTTGACCCAAGTGCATATTGTGCTTCCTAGCCCTGATTCTTGTAGCTTGTAGAGAAGTTTCATGTGTGGTACAATATCGAACGCTTTGGCAAAGTCTAAAAAGATTACATCCACGTCTTTACCCTGATCTAGGTTTGCGCTTACTGTTTCATAAAAGCCAAGTAAGTTGGTTTGACAGGATCTGTCCTTCATAAACCCATGTTGATTCCTTTTAATGACCTTATTGACTTCAAGGAACTTCTGAATACTATCTCTTAGAATACCTTCCAATACTTTCCCCACTATAGATGTAAGACTAACTTGTCTATAATTACCTGGTTCAGCTTTACTTCCCTTTTTGAATATAGGCACTACTTCCGCTATATGCCAGTCTTTGGGAACCATACCTGATATAACTGAATCCTTAAAGATCAAAGATAGCGGTTTTGCCAGTTCAGAGTGAAGCTCCATTAGAACCCTTGGGTGAATACCATCGGGCCATGGTGACTTATTAATCTTTAAATGTTTTAATCTGTCACAGACTACTTCCTCGCTTAAATAAGTACCTATCAGTGGGATATTCTCATTATTGAGATTGTGTGTCAGTCCCTGAATTGGGTCCTCTCTAGTGAATACTGTTGAAAAAAACTCATTTAGTGTGTCCGCTATTTCATTATCATTTTTGCTTAAGACTCGCAACTTGTCTTTTAAAGGGCCTATACTCTCCTTCTTTAATCTCTTGCTATTAATGTATTTAAATATTTTTTTGGGATTCGCTTTGCTTTCCTTTGCTACTAGTTTTTCAGTATCTACTTTAGCCTCTCTTATTTCCTTTTTGCAAATTTTGTTACATTCCTTATAGTGCTGAAATGACTCTGCTTCCCCGTCAGATTTGTATTTTTTAAATGCTCGCCTTTTCTTGCCCATAAATTCCTTAATCTTTTTGTTAAACCACATCGGATTATTATTTTTTTTTTTCATTTTTTTGCTGCTCATAGGAATACATTTGAGTGTATTTTTAGCTAGCAGGAATTTTAGTACCTCCCATTTCTCCGTAGTATTTTTTCCTAAAAACAAACCTTCCTATTCAATATCCCTGAAAAATACCCTCATCTTATCAAAATTTGCTTTGCTAAAGTTTAGAGTCCTAGTTGAGCCAGTATAGGGCTGTTTATGGAAACTGATATTGAATGTGACCATATTGTGGTCGCTGTTTCCTATGGGTTCCCCTACTATAATACCTGATACTAAATCCCCATTGTTTGTTAATACCAGGTCTAAGATTGCATTGTACCTAGTTGGTTCCTCAATTAGTTGGACTAAGTAGTTATCATTAAGTGTGTTTAAAAACATATTGCCCCTAGCAGTATCACATGAATCGTTTTTCCAGTTTATCTCTGGATAGTTAAAATCTCCCATCACTACTATGTCTCCTACTCCTGCTGCTCTTTCAATTTGCTTTAGTAACAATTCCTCATCAGATGCGTTGATACCAGGCGGCCTATAGCATACACCTAATACTAACTTTTTATTCCTTTTTCCCCGCATGCAATTTCTACCCATAATGTCTCGACAGTGTCTACAGTCCCCTCCTGAATATCTTCCCGTATATCAGGTTTCTAAAAGAGTTGGTAGTGTCCGAGGTCATTGTTCCAGTTCCGCCTCATCAGTGGAACCTTTTCGTGGTACCGAAGCCGGATGGTTCGGTACGGCCAATTCTGAACTTAAAATCATTGAATCCTTTTCTCAGGGAGTTCAAATTCAAGATGGAGTCTCTGAGAGCTGTCATCTCAGGGCTGACGGAGGGGGAGTTCCTGGTATCCCTGGACATCAAGGATGTGTACCTCCACATTCCCATTTGGTTGCCGCATTAGGCATATCTCAGGTTTGCACTGTTAGATGATCACTATCAGTTTCAGGAGCTGCCGTTCGGTCTCTCCACGGCACTGAGGGTCTTCTCCAAGGTGATGGCAGAGATGATGGTTCTCCTTCGGAAGCAAGGGGTGAACATAATTCCGTATCTGGTCGATCTTCTGATCAAGGCATCGTCCAGGGAGAAGTTGTTAAGATCCATTGCTCTCACGACACAACTGCTCAAGGAGCACGGTTGGATCCTGAACCTTCCAAAGTCTCATCTGGAGCTGACAACGAGGCTATCTTTCCTGGGGATGATCCTAGACACGGAAGTGCAGAGGGTGTTTCTACTGGGGGAGAAAGCATTGGTGATTCAAACAATGGTCCGGGATGTCTTGAAGCCTACCCGGGTATCGGTTCATCAGTGCTTCCGCCTTCTGAGGAAGATGGTTGCCTCCTACGAGGCTCTGCAGTACGGAAGGTTTCATGCTTGATCCTTTCAGCTGGATCTCTTGGACCAGTGGTCAGGATCTCACCTACATATGCACCAGAGGATACGTCTGTCACTGAAAGCCAGTATTTCGCTCCTCTGGTGGCTACAACTGCCACACCTTCTGGAATGCCGAAGGTTCAGAGTTCAGGACTGGATCCTTCTAACCACAGATGCAAGTCTAAGTGCTTGGGGAGCAGTCGCTCAGGGGGAAAACTTCAAAGGAAGGTGGTCGAATCAAGAATCCCTTCTCCCAATAAACATCCTGGAGCTAAGGGTCGTATACAACGGCCTTCTGCAAGCAGCACATCTTCTACAGGAACGGGATGTTCAGGTGCAGTCGGACAACGTGACTACAGTGGCCTACATAAACCGACAAGGCAGAACAAAGAGCATGGCTGTAATGTCAGATATGTCAAGAATCCTCCTTTGGGCAGAAAGACACGCAATGGTGATGTCAGCAGTCTTCATTCCAGGAGTAGACAACTGGGAAGCAGACCACCTCAGCAGACACGATCTCCATCCAGGAGAGTGGGGCCTCCATCCGGATTTCGAGGAGGTAACCGGTTGGTGGGGGGTTCCTCACATAGACATGATGGCCTCCTGCCTCAACAAGAAGCTGCGGAGGTACTGTTCCAGGTTGAGAGACCCACAGGCAGTGAACGCACTGGTAACACCGTGGGTGTTCATGTCAGTGTATGTGTTCCCTCCACTTCCTCTGATAACAAGAGTTCTTCAACTTGTAAAAAGAAAAAAAGTTCTGGCAATCCTCATTGCTCCGGACTGGCCAAGGAGAGCTTGGTACCCAGATCTGCTGGATCTTCTGTTGGAAGATCCAAGGCCCTTACCTCTTCGGGAGGATCTGTTACTGCAGGGGCCGTTCGCTTATCAAGACTTACCATGGCTACATTTGACGGCATGGCGGTTGAGCGCCAGATTTTAGCTCGGAAGGGTATCCCGAGTGAGGTTATTCCTACCCTGATACAGGCTAGGGAGGGGGTAACGTCTAAACATTACCATCGCATTTGGAAAATATGTTTCTTGGTGTGAATCCAAGAAATTTCTTGTGGTGGAGTTTCAACTTGGATGTTTTCTCCTTTTCCTGCAAGCAGGTGTGGATATGGGCCTGAGATTGGGCTCCATCAAAGTCCAGATCTCAGCTTTGTCCATTTTCTTCCAAAAACAATTGGCTGTCCTCCCTGAGGTTCAGACCTTTTTGAAAGGGGTTCTGCACATCCAGCCTCCCTTTGTGGCACCAACGGCACCCTGGGATCTTGATGTGGTGTTGCAGTTCCTACAATTGGATTGGTTTGAGCCACTACAGGAGGCTGAAATCAAGTTTCTCATGTGGAAGGCGGTCACTTTGTTGGACTTAGCATCTGCTCGACGCGTGTTGGAATTGGGGGCTTTGTCTTGTAAAAGTCCCTATCTGATCTTCCATGATGATAGGGCAGAACTCAGGACTTGTCCACAGTTCCTGCCTAAGGTTGTATCAGCTTTTCAAATCAGCCAACCTATTGTGGTGCCAGTGGCTACTGACTCCTCAATTGCTTCAAATGCCTTGGATGTTGTGAGGGCTTTGAAGATTTATGTGAAGAGGACGGCTCGTCATAGAAAATCTGACTCTGTTTGTCCTCTATGATCCCAAGAAAATTGGGTGACCTGCTGCTAAGCAGTCGATTTCACGCTGGATCAGGTTCACCATCCAACATGCATATTCTACGGCAGGATTGCCGTGTCCAAAATCTGTTAAGGCCCACTCTACTCGTAAGGTGGGCTCTTCATGGGCGGCTGCCCGGGGTGTCTCGGCTGTACAGCTTTGCAGAGTAACTACTTGGTCTGGGTCGAACACGTTGCTAAGTTTTACAAGTTCGATACTTTGGCCTCTGATGACCTCAAGTTTGGTCAATCTGTTCTGCAGGAGCCTCCGCGCTTTCCCTCCCGTTCTGGGAGCTTTCGTACATCCCCATGGTACTAATATGGACCCCAGCATCCTCTAGAACGTAAGAGAAAATAGGATTTTAATTACTACCGGTAAATCCTTTTCTTGTAGTCCATAGAGGATGCTGGGCGCCTGCCCAGCGCTTTGTTTTCCTGCCTTGGTTTTATAGTTCAGTACTGCCTGGTTTCTAGGTAAGTTCTGCATTATTTACTGTTTCAGCTGTTGCTGAGTTTTCCGGCATGTTAGCCAGATTTGCCTGTTGTGTGAGCTGGTATGAATCTCGCCACTATCTGTGTATTTCCTTCTCTCGAAGTATGTCGTCTCCTCCGTCACAGTTTCTAGATTGAGTCTGGTAGGAGAGGCATAGAGGGAGGAGCCAGCCCACACTATTAAACTCTTAAAGTGCCAATGGATCCTGGTGGACTTGTCTATATCCCATGGTACTAATATGGACCCCAGCATTCTCTACAGACTACGAGAAAAGGATTTACCGGTAGGTAATTAAAATCCTATTTTCAAGTGCCTGTATATATATATATATATATATATATATATATATATATATATATATATATATATATATATATATATATATATATATATATAGACAGACAGTCCCGGCACTCTTTTAGCAAAGTATAGTTACTGCGGTGCCTTCCCAGAGGGGTTACCTCATGCAGATATGTAAGAAATGAAGGTGGCAGATTCTTGCAAAAGTAAAAATAGTCAGTTTTATTTTACCGACATGTTTCGGGGACTTGCCCCGTCCTCAGGGCATTGACAACCCAAACTGACAACAAGACATACATTTATACCACCACAGAACTAACAATCATGTGCAGATCAATCTCACCTGCTCCCCGCCGCCACGTGAAGCGTCCGGACGCCCTGCAGTCTTTCCGCGTCGCCCTCCTCTGACGTCATCCAGCCGCGCCTAGTCCGTCTCCATGGAGACGCGTCAAGCGCTTGCTGGGCATCAGGGAGAGTTCCAACGGTCCCATACTGCTGACCCGTGACATCATCAGGCAGCGCGGAGCCCGGCTGACATCAAAGAGAAAAAATAATAATAAACACAAAATACAATACAAATGTGCAAAAATACATGAAAACATAACAAGCATGGTGTCTAGTATTACCCTGATCTCTAGAACTTTAGATCTATCCCTAACAGCTCGTAATACAGTCACTGCAACAGGAATGTTTTTATATTTATATATTACCATAGCTGATAGAGGGAAACAGTTAACTGGTATTCAGCTATCTAAACAGACTATGACACAGTTTAATAATGTGGTTATCTAACCCCCCTGAGGGAAAACCGTCCCAGATATATGTCCAAACAAAGTTACAGGAAACATTGTAAACCTAGATTTTCGTTGAGGCCTCGAGGGGAAAGAGTCCCCAATTTAAAAATCCACCTAGATTCTCGTTGTAAGAGTATCTTGTCCCTGTTACCCCCCCTAAGGGTTTTTGGTACCTGATCGATTAGTATTGCCCTAATGCTAGCGACCCCATGTTTAAATGCCAAGCAGTGTCTCGCGAATGGCTGATCACTAAGTCCCTTTTCAAAGGCTTTCTTAATGGCACGCCTATGGAGAGCCATACGTTCTCGGAACTGGCGTATGGTCTTGCCGACATATGCAAGGCCACACGGACAGGTCAAGAGATACACAACATGCGTGGAGGTGCATGTAAGACGAAATGTAATGGCTATTTTCTTCCCTGTATGTGGGTGATTAAACGTATTGCCTGTCATTAAGGTATTGCAAGTAGCACAACCAAGGCACCTAAAGCACCCTGGTTTAGTTCTAAGGAAATGTGCATCCTGTTTACTGGTTAATTGGGTAACATCCAGTTTAACTATATGTTCCCCTATATTTCGACCCCTGGTGTAACTGGGAAGTAAGGATGTCTGAGATAATGATGACAATGCTCCATCCGTTTGGATAATGGGCCAAAAAGTTTTGGCCTTTCTTATCCGTTGTTTAGTAGCTGTAGTGTATCTATTTACCCAAGGCAATCTTGGTCTCTCCTCCCTGTTTGGGCTGGTAGTTGGCCTCAAAGTGTGTTCCCGTGAAATTTTTAAAGCCCTGGATTTAGCTTTTTCTAGTTCACCTAGTGGGTACCCCCGTTCAGCAAACCTTGCAAGCATCCTATCCATGGCTACTATTGTTTCTGCTGGGTCAGAGGTTATCCGGCGAACTCGCAAGAATTGCGAGTAGGGTAACCCTCTGCGGGTGGAGCTCGGATGAAAGCTATGGTAATCTAAGAGCGTATTTCTGTCGGTCTTTTTTGTGAATATTGACGTCGACAGAGTGCCTTGTCTGATCGTGATTTTCACATCCAAGAAATTAATAACAGTATCATCGATTTTAAATGTGAATTGTACTGGATGCTGTGTAGCATTATGGTCTTCCCATAATTTAACTAAATCCTCCCTGGGTCCCTGCCACAGGATGATCAGGTCATCAATGTATCTCCTAAAATAAACCACATTAGGCATAACCTGTGGACCTAGATACAGCAATTTTGATTCAACCTGATGCATAAATGCATTGGCGTATGCTGGGGCCACCGCTGACCCCATCGCACACCCGGCTAACTGTAACATGAATTTGCCATTAAATACAAAATAGTTACGTCTGAGCACTTTATCCAAAAGAGACAAAAAAAACGAAACAATTGGACCCTGATAGGTATCATTATCCTGTATAAGTGCTCTCACTGCCTCCAGGCCCAGCTCATGCGGAATGCATGTGTATAAACTCGTCACGTCCGAACTGCAGAGCAATGTGCCCTCAGGTAGGTCACCGAGGGCCTGAAGCTGCTGCAGTAGGGACGTGGTATCCTTCAAATACGAAGGAAGGGATTGGATGCAGGGATTTAGGTATGCATCTAAATAAACGGATACTGGGTGATACAATGAACCCCTGGCAGACACAATTGGTCTGCCAGGGGGGTCCACCAGAGTTTTGTGGACCTTGGGCACTGTATAGAACAATGGAGCTCTAGGGTGATCAATGGTAAGAGCCTTAACTGTTTCCACTGAAATTATGCCCTGATCCCTAGCCATAGACAGAGATGCATCAAGTTCCTTTTTGTAGTCCTTGGTGGGGTCCATCGTCAGTCTCTTGTAAACATCCGTATTACTGAGCTGCCGCTCGCATTCCTTAACATAATCTGTAATGTCCTGAATAACGATGGAACCGCCCTTGTCGGCCTTCCGGACGACTATATCTGTCCTGAGGGACAATTCTCTTAATGTGGCCATTTCTGACCTGGAAAGGTTATGATGTACTTGATCTGTTGTCTGACTGGAGTCCTCAGTCTCCAACATGCGTAGGAATGTCCTGATGGATGGATTGAGACTGGGAGGATCAAAGTTAGATGGAGGAGCTATTTTTCTTAATTTTATTGGAATGTTCGATTCCCTATCCCCAGGAGGTTGTGTATTAAAGTACTCCTGTCGTCTCAATGATCTGCCCAGTCGAAAAACCTCCACCTTGTTCTCCAGTGGGTCTGGTGGGACAGTGGGTACAAATGTAAGGCCCTTAGCCAATAAGCTGTATTCCTGTTCAGTTAATGGAACCGTGGACAGGTTAAACACCAGTTCTTTCAAGCTCGTGGAGGCTTTAGCCCGGATGATCCTCTGGTTTTGTTTGGCCCTCCGCGTCCTCGCCCTTTTGCTGGCTGAGGTGTGCGGTTGGAGCGGGTGCCTGATGCTTGTGTTCCATGGCCTAAAGGGAGGGGTCCTTCCGACTGTGATGTAGTGCCAGACGGTCCCTCTGAATCACTCGCTGAGGAGCCTGCCACCATCTGTTGTTCTCTCCGTCTGCGTGAGGATGATCGCCAATTGGGTTGCTTATATTCCTGAGAAGATCTTGTTCCTCCTAGCCAGGGATAGACTTGTCTTTGCTGGTAGTCTCTCTGTACCATGGCTAGTTTATCTTTTTTGAAGCGCACCAGATCTTGGCGATACTGCTCAATTTGTGTACCCAATTTCGTCACCCAATCTGTCTGGGTGTCCAATTGCAGTGTGGGTTTGTGCTCACCTTCAAATTGTATTAGTTGTTCTCTTACTACGTTGAGCTCCCTCGTGGACTCTTCCACCACGAGCAACAGAAGGTCCATGGAGCACTTGTTCAAAATGGCCACCCAGCGACGGCAAAAGGCTGTGTTAAATCGGCCGATAGTTGGTGAATTACGGATCCTGAATCCACGTGGGATGAGGTTACTCCGATAATAATCGGATAGAGTGATTCCATGGTAGAGAAAATCCACCTCCCTTTGTTTCATCCGCAGCCATTTCTTATACAGCTCGTCGCAGGTGTTTTTGATAGGGTCATCTTCCAGGCGTCTCTCTATGAGTATGGCATTAGCCTCAATGTCTGAAAAGCTGAGACGTTCACTGGCATCCTTTTGCATCAGGTCCAGGGCAGTCTCCAGAGCCGTATTGTTATCCATACTGGCCCTCAGTACAAGCTGTGTAAGGTAATCCGCAGTCCCAGGTCAGAGCTTAGACACCATACCACACCAAGTGATTTTAAAAACAACGGAACCAATTCCTCCACAGGATCCCAATGAAAGTAACAGTCCTAAGGTAAATAAACATAGGTAGGTGCCTTGGCAAAGACAGGAATCGCAGGCTGCAGTTCCTGTCCAGGATATAGACAGACAGTCCCGGCACTCTTTTAGCAAAGTATAGTTACTGCGGTGCCTTCCCAGAGGGGTTACCTCATGCAGATATGTAAGAAATGAAGGTGGCACTCACGCAGATTCTTGCAAAAGTAAAAATAGTCAGTTTTATTTTACCGACATGTTTCGGGGACTTGCCCCGTCCTCAGGGCATTAACAACGCAAACTGACAACAAGACATACATTTATACCACCACAGAACTAACAATCATGTGCAGATCAATCTCACCTGCTCCCCGCCGCCACGTGAAGCGTCCGGACGCCCTGCAGTCTTTCCGCGTCGCCCTCCTCTGACGTCATCCAGCCGCGCCTAGTCCGTCTCCATGGAGACGCGTCAAGCGCTTGCTGGGCATCAGGGAGAGTTCCGACGGTCCCATACTGCTGACCCGTGACATCATCAGGCAGCGCGGAGCCCGGCTGACATCTAAGAGAAAAAATAATAATAAACACAAAATACAATACAAATGTGCAAAAATACATGAAAACATAACAAGCATGGTGTCTAGTATTACCCTGATCTCTAGAACTTTAGATCTATCCCTAACAGCTCGTAATACAGTCACTGCAACATTCACATTCCTGTTGCAGTGACTGTATTACGAGCTGTTAGGGATAGATCTAAAGTTCTAGAGATCAGGGTAATACTAGACACCATGCTTGTTATGTTTTCATGTATTTTTGCACATTTGTATTGTATTTTGTGTTTATTATTATTTTTTCTCTTAGATGTCAGCCGGGCTCCGCGCTGCCTGATGATGTCACGGGTCAGCAGTATGGGACCGTCGGAACTCTCCCTGATGCCCAGCAAGCGCTTGACGCGTCTCCATGGAGACGGACTAGGCGCGGCTGGATGACGTCAGAGGAGGGCGACGCGGAAAGACTGCAGGGCGTCCGGACGCTTCACGTGGCGGCGGGGAGCAGGTGAGATTGATCTGCACATGATTGTTAGTTCTGTGGTGGTATAAATGTATGTCTTGTTGTCAGTTTGGGTTGTTAATGCCCTGAGGACGGGGCAAGTCCCCGAAACATGTCGGTAAAATAAAACTGACTATTTTTACTTTTGCAAGAATCTGCGTGAGTGCCACCTTCATTTCTTACATATCTGCATGAGGTAACCCCTCTGGGAAGGCACCGCAGTAACTATACTTTGCTAAAAGAGTGCCGGGACTGTCTGTCTATATCCTGGACAGGAACTGCAGCCTGCGATTCCTGTCTTTGCCAAGGCACCTACCTATGTTTATTTACCTCAGGACTGTTACTTTCATTGGGATCCTGTGGAGGAATTGGTTCCGTTGTTTTTAAAATCACTTGGTGTGGTATGGTGTCTAAGCTCTGACCTGGGACTGCGGATTACCTTACACAGCTTGTACTGAGGGCCAGTATGGATAACAATACGGCTCTGGAGACTGCCCTGGACCTGATGCAAAAGGATGCCAGTGAACGTCTCAGCTTTTCAGACATTGAGGCTAATGCCATACTCATAGAGAGACGCCTGGAAGATGACCCTATCAAAAACACCTGCGACGAGCTGTATAAGAAATGGCTGCGGATGAAACAAAGGGAGGTGGATTTTCTCTACCATGGAATCACTCTATCCGATTATTATCGGAGTAACCTCATCCCACGTGGATTCAGGATCCGTAATTCACCAACTATCGGCCGATTTAACACAGCCTTTTGCCGTCGCTGGGTGGCCATTTTGAACAAGTGCTCCATGGACCTTCTGTTGCTCGTGGTGGAAGAGTCCACGAGGGAGCTCAACGTAGTAAGAGAACAACTAATACAATTTGAAGGTGAGCACAAACCCACACTGCAATTGGACACCCAGACAGATTGGGTGACGAAATTGGGTACACAAATTGAGCAGTATCGCCAAGATCTGGTGCGCTTCAAAAAAGATAAACTAGCCATGGTACAGAGAGACTACCAGCAAAGACAAGTCTATCCCTGGCTAGGAGGAACAAGATCTTCTCAGGAATATAAGCAACCCAATTGGCGATCATCCTCACGCAGACGGAGAGAACAACAGATGGTGGCAGGCTCCTCAGCGAGTGATTCAGAGGGACCGTCTGGCACTACATCACAGTCGGAAGGACCCCTCCCTTTAGGCCATGGAACACAAGCATCAGGCACCCGCTCCAACCGCACACCTCAGCCAGCAAAAGGGCGAGGACGCGGAGGGCCAAACAAAACCAGAGGATCATCCGGGCTAAAGCCTCCACGAGCTTGAAAGAACTGGTGTTTAACCTGTCCACGGTTCCATTAACTGAACAGGAATACAGCTTATTGGCTAAGGGCCTTACATTTGTACCCACTGTCCCACCAGACCCACTGGAGAACAAGGTGGAGGTTTTTCGACTGGGCAGATCATTGAGACAACAGGAGTACTTTAATACACAACCTCCTGGGGATAGGGAATCGAACATTCCAATAAAATTAAGAAAAATAGCTCCTCCATCTAACTTTGATCCTCCCAGTCTCAATCCATCCATCAGGACATTCCTACGCATGTTGGAGACTGAGGACTCCAGTCAGACAACAGATCAAGTACATCATAACCTTTCCAGGTCAGAAATGGCCACATTAAGAGAATTGTCCCTCAGGACAGATATAGTCGTCCGGAAGGCCGACAAGGGCGGTTCCATCGTTATTCAGGATATTACAGATTATGTTAAGGAATGCGAGCGGCAGCTCAGTAATACGGATGTTTACAAGAGACTGACGATGGACCCCACCAAGGACTACAAAAAGGAACTTGATGCATCTCTGTCTATGGCTAGGGATCAGGGCATAATTTCAGTGGAAACAGTTAAGGCTCTTACCATTGATCACCCTAGAGCTCCATTGTTCTATACAGTGCCCAAGGTCCACAAAACTCTGGTGGACCCCCCTGGCAGACCAATTGTGTCTGCCAGGGGTTCATTGTATCACCCAGTATCCGTTTATTTAGATGCATACCTAAATCCCTGCATCCAATCCCTTCCTTCGTATTTGAAGGATACCACGTCCCTACTGCAGCAGCTTCAGGCCCTCGGTGACCTACCTGAGGGCACATTGCTCTGCAGTTCGGACGTGACGAGTTTATACACATGCATTCCGCATGAGCTGGGCCTGGAGGCAGTGAGAGCACTTATACAGGATAATGATACCTATCAGGGTCCAATTGTTTCGTTTTTTTTGTCTCTTTTGGATAAAGTGCTCAGACGTAACTATTTTGTATTTAATGGCAAATTCATGTTACAGTTAGCCGGGTGTGCGATGGGGTCAGCGGTGGCCCCAGCATACGCCAATGCATTTATGCATCAGGTTGAATCAAAATTGCTGTATCTAGGTCCACAGGTTATGCCTAATGTGGTTTATTTTAGGAGATACATTGATGACCTGATCATCCTGTGGCAGGGACCCAGGGAGGATTTAGTTAAATTATGGGAAGACCATAATGCTACACAGCATCCAGTACAATTCACATTTAAAATCGATGATACTGTTATTAATTTCTTGTATGTGAAAATCACGATCAGACAAGGCACTCTGTCGACGTCAATATTCACAAAAAAGACCGACAGAAATACGCTCTTAGATTACCATAGCTTTCATCCGAGCTCCACCCGCAGAGGGTTACCCTACTCGCAATTCTTGCGAGTTCGCCGGATAACCTCTGACCCAGCAGAAACAATAGTAGCCATGGATAGGATGCTTGCAAGGTTTGCTGAACGGGGGTACCCACTGTTAGGCGCCGAGGGTCCACCCGTCAGTGCGGCCCGGCGCCTAGCAACTAGGGACGCCGCAGGCAGACAGCCGCCGGCTCCCTAGCAACGCTAGACGCCGGGCGCACGGAGCCGCTCAGACCCTAGCAACGGGGACGCCACGGTCAGACCGCGTTCCCCGTTGCTGGGTCTTAATTAATCAGTGCTTGTGTATTCTGGCCGTGCAGCATGCAGCTGCACGGCATCATTATGTGATTACCCTGTCTGGATCATGATTGGAGGGCTCCCAAATTTAAGCACTCTCAGGACTTCTCACAGACGCCGGTGATAGCTTCCTGTTTGCTGTGTCAGTTACAGAGAGTTTCCAGTCCTGCTCAACCCGGTTGTTCCTGTCCTCAGTGATCCAGTACTCGGAATTTGTCATCTATTCCTGGAGTCCGACCGAGCACCTTTAACATCCTGTGGTGTTCGTGAGTCGCGGCGTAGCCGTGTGTTGCGGCTTGACCGCTACTATTTATTATTTAGTTTATTGTGTTCTGGAGCTTTTGCGGAGGATTCCGCTCCCACAAATCCACTCTGGTATCCAGCGGTGCTGGATAGGAGTAACGGATCAGTGGATCTTTGGTTGTCCTTTTCCCTGGCGGTTTGTCCGCACATACTTTTGGTTTAAGTTAGATAGCTTGTAACCCCTGGCCTGGTTGCTTAGTCAGAGGGCCCCTTGTTATCACCCTGTCTCGGATTTCCCTTTGTCTCCCATTAAGACCTGAGGGGGCATCGGGGTTGGGCAGACATAATCCGCCCTTCGAACGCGGCTGCCATGGGCTCAAGCAACCATAGTCTCGCAGGGGATTTCTGATAACACGGGCGAGACAACGGAGTTAGGGCGCCAGGGGTTACTAGGCTTTCCTGCTCCCGTACCAGCATATCCTTCCAGTACTCAGACCTCTGCCATAAAGATCTCCTCTGGTCTGGAGTACGGGAATCATAACATTATCACCGGCCAAACTAAAATTTAAAATTAAACAGGAGTTAATTTTTTCCCTTATTCTGTTGGGAGATTTGTCAGCCTCATGAATCCCTCCGGTGTTGGGCCAAATCCTGGCCAGCTTTTAGTTAGCCAGATTCAAGAGCTTACTCAGATGGTTCAAGATCTGTCCCTTCGGGTGAGGTCACAGGAAGATCTGTTACGGACTTCCCCGAGGGTCATTCCTGAACCAAAAATGCATCTGCCTGACCGTTTTTCTGGGGATAGAAAGCAGTTTTTTAATTTTAAAGAGTCTTGTAAACTGTATTTTCGTTTAAGACCAGTCTCCTCAGGTACGGAATCTCAGCGGGTAGGAATTATTATTTCTTTGCTACAGGGGGATCCTCAGACCTGGGCTTTTGGCTTAAAGACAGACGATCCGGCTTTATTGTCTGTAGACGCCTTTCTGGGGTCTTTAGGGCTATTGTATGACGACCCTGATAGAGAGGCATCCGCCGAGAGTCAGTTGCGTGCTCTCAGACAGGGTAGGAATCCCGCAGAGATTTATTGTACGGAGTTTCGCCGTTGGTCGAACGACTGTGGATGGAATGACCCAGCCCTGCGCAGTCAGTTTCGCCTCGGCTTATCCGAGTCTATAAAAGACAGTCTCCTTCAGTATCCCGCTCCTGAGACTCTCGATAAACTCATGGAGCTCTCTATTAAGATTGATCGTCGTCTCAGAGAGCGGAGGGCTGAAAAAGGAGCATCTGTCGGGTCTTCTCCTTGTGTTTTTTCCATTCCTGTGGACATAGAGGAGCCCATGCAGATAGGCCTCTCCAAACTGTCTCCTGAAGAAAGAACCAGAAGGCAAAATTCTGGTCTTTGTTTATACTGTGGGGGTAAGGGACATTTTGCCCGTAGTTGTCCGAACAAGTCGGGAAACGCCTCGACCAAGTGAGTTGTGAGGGGGTTCACTTTGGTCTGCAGCTTATCTCCTCAAATAATTCACTGTTGGTTCCAGCTAAAGTTTCCTTTGGCAGCCTCTGTTCCTCGGTCTCGGCTTTTGTGGACAGTGGAGCTGCAGGGAACTTTATGGATTTAACATGGGCTAAGGCCTTAGGTATTCCTCAGTTAGCCTTGGGTAGGTGTATCACCATGCATGGTTTAGATGGGAGTCCCTTGTCCAATGGGGTTATTTCTCTCTGTACACCTCCTGTTCTACTTTCGGTAGGAGCTCTGCATTCTGAAAAGATTGAGTTTTTTCTTACCCATTGCCCAGCAGTTCCTGTGGTTCTGGGTCACCCTTGGCTGGCCTTTCATAATCCCATCATTGATTGGCAGTCGGGGGAGATCTTACAATGGGGTACCATCTGTAATAAGGAATGTATTACGCTTCCCATCAGAATAGCTGCTGTCATTCCCGCACCCATTCCTGTGGAATACCAGGATTTTGTTGATGTATTTTCCAAGGGCAATGCGGATATTCTGCCTCCCCATAGGCCTTATGATTGTGCTATCGAGTTAATTCCTGGTGCCACTTTGCCTAAGGGAAGGTTATATGCATTGTCCGGACCTGAAACTGTGGCCATGAATGAGTATGTTAAAGAAAGCCTAGGGAAAGGATTTATCAGGCCATCTAAATCCCCTTTAAGTGCAGGCTTCTTCTTCGTGGAGAAGAAGGATGGATCACTCAGACCTTGCATTGACTTTAGAGCCTTGAATAAAATCTCAGTAAAGAATACTTACCCTTTGCCGCTGATTTCTGTCCTCTTTGATCAGCTACGTTCGGCTGTGATTTTTTCTAAGATTGACCTGAGAGGAGCATATAACCTCATCAGAATCAAGTCAGGGGATGAGTGGAAAACGGCATTCAGTACTCAATCAGGCCACTATGAGTATCTGGTTATGCCATTCGGCCTGTCCAACGCTCCGGCAGTTTTCCAGGATCTCATTAACGATGTGCTCCGTGAATTTCTTGGAAGATTCGTTGTAGTCTACTTAGACGATATTTTGATATATTCTGACTCTATTGAACAACATGTTACCCAGGTGCGTCAGGTTCTAAAAAAATTACGTGAAAATCACCTATATGCCAAGCTGGAGAAGTGTGAATTTCATGTCACGGAGGTATCCTTTTTAGGGTACATTATTTCCCCTCGGGGATTCTGTATGGAACCAAAGAAGCTCCAAGCCATCCTTAGTTGGGCGCAACCCACCAATTTAAAAGCAATTCAGCGCTTTTTAGGGTTTGCGAATTACTATAGAAGATTTATTCACTCTTTCTCTGACCTAGTTGCTCCCATTGTGGCACTGACTAAAAAGGGAGCAGATCCTACCAACTGGTCACGTGAAGCGGAGTTATCTTTTCAGGCCTTGAAACAAGCCTTTGTCTCAGCCCCGGTCCTCAGACATCCCAACCCAGAATTGCCTTTCATTGTTGAGGTTGATGCCTCGGAGGTTGGAGTAGGGGCTATCCTATCTCAGAAGGATCCGGATTCCCTGGAATTACATCCTTGTGCCTTTATGTCCAGGAAATTCTCATCTGCTGAATCCAACTACGATGTTGGTAACCGGGAATTACTGGCTATTAAATGGGCTTTTGAGGAGTGGAGGCATTGGCTTGAAGGAGCCACTCATACCATTTCAGTTTTGACTGATCACAAAAATCTTCAATACATTGAATCAGCTAAACGGCTGAATGCCCGGCAAGCTCGTTGGGCTTTATTTTTTACTCGTTTCAAGTTCATTATCACCTTCAGGCCAGGTTCCAAGAATACCAAGGCAGATGCCCTGTCACGCAGTTTTCTTCCAGTTCAAGACAACAGTCCTGTTACTCCCATACTTCCGTCTTCAGTCATTCGGGCAGGTCTCACACAAGATTTTTTTACCCAGTTAAAGCAGCTTCAACATCAAGCTCCTGGAAATACTCCTGCTGGTCGTCTTTTTGTCCCCGAGTTTTTGAGAGCAACGGTTTTGACGGAGTTTCATGATAGCAAGGTTGCCGGGCATCCGGGGATCGCTAAAACTTTTAAATTAGTTTCCCGCTCGGTATGGTGGCCTGGTCTTTCCAAAGACATTAAGGAGTTTGTTTTTTCTTGTCAGGTCTGTGCACAGCATAAGGTTCCCCGTTCCTTGCCTATCGGTCAACTTATGCCCTTGAATGTTCCTCTTAGGCCATGGTCTCATATTTCCATGGATTTTGTGGTGGACCTCCCTCTGTCAGCCGGATGCCGAGTCATATGGGTGGTAGTGGACCGTTTTAGCAAAATGGCCCATTTCATTGCTCTTCCCCGATTGCCATCTGCCCAGGGATTGGCAGTCTTGTTCCTCCGCCATGTTTTCAGACTCCATGGGTTACCCACTGATATTGTTTCTGATCGGGGTCCACAATTCATTGCACAATTTTGGAAGTCTTTTTGTGCCTCATTAAAGATGAAATTATCTTTAACGTCTGGCTACCATCCCCAATCCAACGGGCAGACTGAGCGAGTTAATCAATCATTAAAACAATATTTGCGTTTGTACTCAGCCAAACTCCAAAATGACTGGTCTGAGTTTCTTCCGTTTGCAGAGTTTGCTTACAACAATGCCTGTCATTCCTCCACCAATGTATCTCCATTTTTTACAGTTTTTGGTTTTCACCCCAGAGCTAATTCCTTTTTTCAACATTCCTCTGTCTCCTCACTGACCTTGACCTCTCATCTCAAACTCATTTGGAGAAAAGTACACCTGGCTCTCAGAAAAGCGGCATTTCGGGAGAAAAAAATTTCTGACAGGCTCCGGCGGCCGTGCACTTTTAAAGTTGGAGATAGGGTATGGTTGTCGACTCGCAACATTAAACTTCGACAAACCTCAGCCAGATTGGGTCCTAAATTTATTGGACCATTTCATATTATCAAAAAAGTCAATCCAGTGGCTTTCCGGTTACGTTTACCAAAAACTTTTCGGATCGGAAATACCTTCCATTGCTCCTTGTTAAAACCATATGTTTCGTCTAGTAGATTTCCTCGCAAGATCTCTCAGGGGAAATCACCAATAGATGTACAGGGTCAGCAGGAGTTCTTAGTGGAGAAGGTTCTCGATTCCAAGTTGTCCCGGGGTCGGCTTTATTTTTTGGTACATTGGAGAGGTTATGGTCCAGAAGAAAGGTCTTGGGTCCTGGATGAGGATCTCCATGCCCCGAGGCTCAAAAGGGCATTTTTTCGAGAATTTCCTCAGAAACCTGGCCTTAGGGGTTCCTTGACCCCTCCTCAAGGGGGGGGTACTGTTAGGCGCCGAGGGTCCGCCCGTCAGTGCGGCCCGGCGCCTAGCAACTAGGGACGCCGCAGGCAGACAGCCGCCGGCTCCCTAGCAACGCTAGACGCCGGGCGCACGGAGCCGCTCAGACCCTAGCAACGGGGACGCCACGGTCAGACCGCGTTCCCCGTTGCTGGGTCTTAATTAATCAGTGCTTGTGTATTCTGGCCGTGCAGCATGCAGCTGCACGGCATCATTATGTGATTACCCTGTCTGGATCATGATTGGAGGGCTCCCAAATTTAAGCACTCTCAGGACTTCTCACAGACGCCGGTGATAGCTTCCTGTTTGCTGTGTCAGTTACAGAGAGTTTCCAGTCCTGCTCAACCCGGTTGTTCCTGTCCTCAGTGATCCAGTACTCGGAATTTGTCATCTATTCCTGGAGTCCGACCGAGCACCTTTAACATCCTGTGGTGTTCGTGAGTCGCGGCGTAGCCGTGTGTTGCGGCTTGACCGCTACTATTTATTATTTAGTTTATTGTGTTCTGGAGCTTTTGCAGAGGATTCCGCTCCCACAAATCCACTCTGGTATCCAGCGGTGCTGGATAGGAGTAACGGATCAGTGGATCTTTGGTTGTCCTTTTCCCTGGCGGTTTGTCCGCACATACTTTTGGTTTAAGTTAGATAGCTTGTAACCCCTGGCCTGGTTGCTTAGTCAGAGGGCCCCTTGTTATCACCCTGTCTCAGATTTCCCTTTGTCTCCCATTAAGACCTGAGGGGGCATCGGGGTTGGGCAGACATAATCCGCCCTTCGAACACGGCTGCCATGGGCTCAAGCAACCATAGTCTCGCAGGGGATTTCTGATAACACGGGCGAGACAACGGAGTTAGGGCGCCAGGGGTTACTAGGCTTTCCTGCTCCCGTACCAGCATATCCTTCCAGTACTCAGACCTCTGCCATAAAGATCTCCTCTGGTCTGGAGTACGGGAATCATAACACCCACTAGGTGAACTAGAAAAAGCTAAATCCAGGGCTTTAAAAATTTCACGGGAACACACTTTGAGGCCAACTACCAGCCCAAACAGGGAGGAGAGACCAAGATTGCCTTGGGTAAATAGATACACTACAGCTACTAAACAACGGATAAGAAAGGCCAAAACTTTTTGGCCCATTATCCAAACGGATGGAGCATTGTCATCATTATCTCAGACATCCTTACTTCCCAGTTACACCAGGGGTCGAAATATAGGGGAACATATAGTTAAACTGGATGTTACCCAATTAACCAGTAAACAGGATGCACATTTCCTTAGAACTAAACCAGGGTGCTTTAGGTGCCTTGGTTGTGCTACTTGCAATACCTTAATGACAGGCAATACGTTTAATCACCCACATACAGGGAAGAAAATAGCCATTACATTTCGTCTTACATGCACCTCCACGCATGTTGTGCATCTCTTGACCTGTCCGTGTGGCCTTGCATATGTCGGCAAGACCATACGCCAGTTCCGAGAACGTATGGCTCTCCATAGGAGTGCCATTAAGAAAGCCTTTGAAAAGGGACTTAGTGATCAGCCATTCGCGAGACACTGCTTGGCATTTAAACATGGGGTCGCTAGCATTAGGGCAATACTAATCGATCAGGTACCAAAAACCCTTAGGGGGGGTAACAGGGACAAGATACTCTTACAACGAGAATCTAGGTGGATTTTTAAATTGGGGACTCTTTCCCCTCGAGGCCTCAACGAAAATCTAGGTTTACAATGTTTCCTGTAACTTTGTTTGGACATATATCTGGGACGGTTTTCCCTCAGGGGGGTTAGATAACCACATTATTAAACTGTGTCATAGTCTGTTTAGATAGCTGAATACCAGTTAACTGTTTCCCTCTATCAGCTATGGTAATATATAAATATAAAAACATTCCTGTTGCAGTGACTGTATTACGAGCTGTTAGGGATAGATCTAAAGTTCTAGAGATCAGGGTAATACTAGACACCATGCTTGTTATGTTTTCATGTATTTTTGCACATTTGTATTGTATTTTGTGTTTATTATTATTTTTTCTCTTAGATGTCAGCCGGGCTCCGCGCTGCCTGATGATGTCACGGGTCAGCAGTATGGGACCGTTGGAACTCTCCCTGATGCCCAGCAAGCGCTTGACGCGTCTCCATGGAGACGGACTAGGCGCGGCTGGATGACGTCAGAGGAGGGCGACGCGGAAATACTGCAGGGCGTCCGGACGCTTCACGTGGCGGCGGGGAGCAGGTGAGATTGATCTGCACATGATTGTTAGTTCTGTGGTGGTATAAATGTATGTCTTGTTGTCAGTTTGGGTTGTTAATGCCCTGAGGACGGGGCAAGTCCCCGAAACATGTCGGTAAAATAAAACTGACTATTTTTACTTTTGCAAGAATCTGCGTGAGTGCCACCTTCATTTCTTACATATATATATATATATATATAATTTTGTATTCTTTCAGCTTAGATGTGACAAAATGGCTGACAGGCAATTCCTGTGTTTAACCTCCATGCATCTAGGTTCTGTGAGATCTACAGACCATAAAGTTTGGGATGAAAGCAATGACCAGACCAGAGGTTATATATACTGATAAGAGGGAGATGTCAGGGAAATCATAATTTCTCCTGTGAGCTGACCTTAGAGTTATTGTCCAAAAAATAACTTATCTGTGGTCTGGGACCCTGACATGGTACTGTAAAAGGGGATTGCATTGCTACATCAAAAGCAGATATTGCCAAGCTCTGGACATTGAGGTCTGATAAGCCCAATTTGTTTGTTATGTCAACAGGGAGGCTCTGTAAACAGACCAGGGAAGTAGGACAAATGCCCTGACTGGAATGTTCAGGAATCCTATTTCCTGGCTAACGTCATAAACCTCTAGAACTTTAATCCACAACTCCATGCTTATGAAGATGTGACACCCAGATCCCAGACCTCACTCTCTTTGAAATAGATTCATACAGTATGCCTTGTGACTACACTTCCTCCCCCTGCCTGTTGCCAAGCACCAAGTATGTAAAAATGGTGTATGTTTAGTGTCCAGCAGGAAAGTAGTTAAAAATCCCAAGGGTGGAGGCTGCTGGAGATGAGGACTATTGGGGTAATTCTGAGTTGATCGCAGCAGGAACTTTGTTAGCAGTTGGGCAAAACCATGTGCACTGCAGGGGAGGCAGATATAACATGTGCAGAGAGAGTTAGATTTGGGTGTGGTGAGTTCAGTCTGCAATCTAAATTGCAGTGTAAAAATAAAGCAGCCAGTATTTACCCTGCAAAGAAACAAAATAACCCACCCAAATCTAACTCTCTCTGCAAATGTTATATCTGCCCCCCCTGCAGTGCACATGGTTTTGCCCAACTGCTAAAAAATTTCCTGCTGCAATCAACTTGGAATTACCCCCTATATCTGTCTCCCTGACGGGGACAGAGAGTGCATCTCTTGGGGACTCAACAATATGTTGGAGATGACCTTTGTCATTCTGTGAAACTCCCCAACAACAGAATCACCTAAGTTCGTTTGAGGGAGTTAGGTTTTCTGTATTTTTTATTTATTTTCATTTGTTGAGATTGCTGTATTCTGTGTGTGTGTTTTTAAATATTCTTAATCTTTGTAACCTTTTTTTATAACTAAAGCTCTGAAGTATTCTTGAAATTAAATATCTAATTTTAGTTCTGATCCTGTGATTCTTTTGAACTAAGACCTTTTGTGGCCCACGTCTACCTACTTTTCTAAGTATTGCAGTGTGTGTGTGACAGGTAGAAGTGAAGGCTACCTTGCGTTCAGACGCTAATTTCCTCTTGCTGGTGGCAGCTAAGGTGTTTGATTAATCCTGTGTGTCAAAAGTGACCCCCATGTCGCATGTGGCAATTCTCAAATTGGCGTATTTGTGGAATTGGCCGGTATCATCGTGACAGATAGCCATACTGGTAGCTTCTGGTTCAGGTTTGTCTCCAGCTGTTCTGCATGTCAAATTCTGACTTTTCTGTAATGTATGCTGTTTGAGGGGGTGTATAGGAGCTGCTGACGGGTTTCTGGAAATTCTGCTGCTGGGAGCCAGGGCTCTGTCATGCTGAGTGTGTGTGTGTGTGTGTGTGTGTGTGTGTGTGTGTGTGTGTAGCATTAGGTATAATATATATATATATATATATATATATATATATATATATATATATATCAATAAATTTCTCAATACATTTTGTAGATCAGTGCACTTATCCAAAGATCGGTAGACCCGTACAAATCAATGGGTATCGGCAACCACACACTGACTGTGTACACAGTTCACAGTGGGTTATATAGAGTCTGGACTATTTAGTCCTCTATACACCCTCCAATCTTGGGAAAAGAAAAAAAGAAGATATAGGAGAGGTAAGAGAGGTGGAAAAAGAAACAAAAATGAGGAAACAGGGACCATGGGACAAGCAGGGGTATTTAACTTATCAGATTACACATTAACAAAAAATGAACAACGGCTATTATCAAAAGGGTTAACGTTTGCTCCAAATAAATCCCCAGATGGATTCCAATTATTTATAGACACTAACAAATTCGTTAGAAATCTAACTTTAAAACGACATTTTAATAAAGATAATAAAGATAAAGGGGAAGAAGAGACCCAAGGGGAAAAAAAGGTCCTAAAGAAAAAATCTACCTTCTACCCAGTAGAGTCTAGAGGTAGCTATATTGAGACATTTGCAAGTCTGGTTCATAAAGATATGGATAATCTATGTAATAATATAGGGAGGGTAAAAGATAATTTAAGTAGAGGTGAAAGGGAAGCAATTAAAACCCTGGAAAAAAATAATCGGATAATAATAAGATCAGCAGACAAAGGGGGAGGGGTAGTGGTGTTAAAAAAGATTATGAGACAGAGTGCAATAGGCTGTTAAGTGACACAACGACTTATGAACTACTAGAGAATGATCCCATAGAGAGAATATTAATTGAAATCAACCATTTGCTAGCCAAAGGATTAAATAACGGTGTAATCACTTTGGATGAATATAACTATATGGTAAATACTAAACCAATAACTCCTATATTCTACAGTGTACCAAAGATACACAAACGATTAGATAAACCTCCGGGACGCCCTATAATATCAGGGATTAATTCGGTTAGCTCTAGGATATCAGAGTATGTAGATATTCAAATAAAACAATATGTCACACAATTGGACACATTTATTAAAGACTCAACACAAATACTGGGAATCCTAGAAATGTTTAAATGGGAGATGGATTTTTCCTGGGCAACAATAGATGTTGAGGCCCTTTACACGTGTATACCGCATCAGAATGGTTTAGAGGCGGTGGGTGAATTCTTGGAAAAGGACCCTCAGGTTAGTACATTGAAGAAAGAGTTTATTTTGAATTGCATAGAGTACATATTAACAAATAACTATTTTCAGTTCAAGGATGTATATTACATACAGCGAAGGGGCGTGGCTATGGGAACCCCCTACGCTCCAAATCTGGCCAATTTATATTTGGGCAAATGGGAAAATGAAATGATACAGAATAACAATCCATATAAAGATAATATAAAGTTATTTAAAAGATTTATAGATGATATAGTGATTGTATGGAAGGGAGAGGTTTCAGTATTTGAGGACTTCATGAAATATCTACACACTAATACCTATAATCTTAAGTTCACGTATAATAAATAAACAAAGGATAGAGTTCTTAGATCTGGTTCTGGACAGCACTAGCTGTTCAGTAGGAGACCAAGTAGCCACGTATACCCATATTAAGAAGGTGGACTGTAATAGCTATGTCCATTACAATAGTTGTCATCATAATAAATGGGTATCAAACATACCCTATTCGCAGTTCATTAGACTGCGACGCAATTGCTCGACATTAGAAAAATACAATGAGCAAGCGGAGATATATGGACAGAGGTTTAAAGATAAGGGGTATCCGGAACGGCTAATAAAGGACTCAATACTGAAAGCTAAAAATAGAGATAGAAAAGAACTAGTGAGATATAAAAAGAGGGAGTCAACTAATAAGTTCAGTAATATCCCATATGTCACAACATATAATAGTCGTTTGGGAGATGTCACAAGAATCTTAGAAAAACACTGGGGGGTATTAGAATTGGACCCAGCACTAAAGGGAATATTACCTGAGAAACCACAGATTGTATGTCGCAAAACAAAGAATCTAAAATCAATAATAGCACCAAGTAACCCTCTATTAGGAGAGGAGGATAATAAAGTAGGGTGGCTAAGCAAGATACAAGGTTTTTTCCCCTGTAATAAATGTAAAATATGCAAATTAGCGAGTAGGGATAATAAAAAGATCTGGAGTCATGACAAACAAAAATCTTGGATGATAAAAGGGAAATTAAACTGCCTGAGCACACATGTGATATACATGTTAGAGTGTAAATGTGGTAAAAGATACATAGGAAAAACTAAAAGGCAGCTTAAAATAAGGATTTTGGAGCACACAAGAAATATTAACAATAAAGTATTAAATCACAGTGTGCCCCGCCACTTTCAACAATGTTGCAACTCCAGGATAGAGAATCTATCCTTCAAAGCAATAGAACAGGTTCATTTAGGTAAGCTGTTGTCTCAAAGAGAAACCTTCTGGATTTACACGTTAGGCACATTAACCCCAGACGGATTGAACGAGGGATGTGATATCGTACCGTTTCTGTAAAAATGACGGGTAAAGACTCTGAGTGAGGTCCCTATCGAAGTTGGTGTTAGCACCCGATGGGGAGTGGCAAACACTCGGAGTATGTTTCCAGTCATAACAGAATAGATAGAGCACCCTGGTTTCATGAAAGTCTGGGTTCAAGTAGTAAGGGGTTAATACAGGAAAGGAGCTTATACATTTTTAGTAAGGGATGGAGTAACATACGGGTAAAGTAGGTTTTTTGAAGTTCCGTCTCTTTTTTAATAAATTTAAATTTATTTATATGTTTACAAAGATTGAGTATTGATTAGATGTACAATGAATGGTGTATAAAATTTGTGAACACTGCAGACTCATTGCTGATTGCCATCAAGTTAACGCTGCTAGTCGGTAAGACAATTAGAAGCATATGTGAAAGTAGAGGTGTAGTAATTGAAAGTATGTAAGAAAGAGATCAGCAGTAAGAGGTTAATCAGCTGTGATTGCAGTAGTGTTACTTCTGTTTATGTTGCTATTTTAAAGTGGAATAATGGTGAAAAAGTGGTAAAGTTGTAAGCTGTTATTAAAGATATAAGGCGAAGGTACAAATAATGATAAATAAGATGTTTTTTTTTTAAAAAGTATTAAATTTAGAGATATCAATTGTGATTAAGCAATTAGCCAATCGCTGTACAAAGCAGTGGTTAAAAGGTGAACGTAGAGGATCCAATAACACAGCTCCTGACGAAGTCCCCAAGTGACGAAACGCGTTGGGCGTGGCTTACAAGTGCAATACGAATCCTGTCTTCCGCCTGATACAGAGCAGACGGCATCTCCGGGAAGAATACCCCGCTGACTGAAGGACTGTACAGACTGTGTACACAGTTCACAGTGGGTTATATAGAGTCTGGACTATTTAGTCCTCTATACACCCTCCAATCTTCTTGGCGGCAGCTCAGTTCCTCAGACGTGACATAGGATACATACGACCACAAATTTCTGCGAAAATAGAGGGGAAGAACAAGCGCCTTATGGTGTAGTAAATAGTTAAATGGTGTGCTAAGACACGCAAATTATTGCGTACCCGATAATAACTTGTATCAAGGCCTATCAAACTCCTTTCCAGTAGTTCCACACCACCTAGATATCAGGAGACAAAAGACGATCGCCACATAGTGCAGTGGTCCACTCCATCAGGCGAGGGCCCCTCAAACCCACATATCATGCATACCAAATGTATGAAAATATCATGCACATCAGGTGAACCTTTATCCAGGTCGCATACATGCCCCGTGTGGCTCAATGGCTCATACAATGTATCTACTCCTCCTTGTTTTAGAATAGCAAAAAATGTTTCTCTAACGTCCTAAGTGGATGCTGGGGACTCCGTCAGGACCATGGGGTTTAGCGGCTCCGCAGGAGACAGGGCACAATAATAAAAGCTTTAGGATCAGGTGGTGTGCACTGGCTCCTCCCCCTATGACCCTCCTCCAAGCCTCAGTCAGATTTTTGTGCCCGGCCGAGAAGGGTGCAATCTAGGTGGCTCTCCTGAGCTGCTTAGAGTAAAAGTTTAGACTTAGGTTTTTTATTTTCAGTGAGTCCTGCTGGCAACAGGCTCACTGCATCGAGGGACTTAGGGGAGAGAAGTAAACTCACCTGCGTGCAGGATGGATTTGCTTCTTAGGCTACTGGACACCATTAGCTCCAGAGGGAGTCGGAACACAGGTCTCACCCTGGGGTTCGTCCCGGAGCCGTGCCGCCGACCCCCCTTGCAGATGCCGAAGTTGAAGAGGTCCAGAGGTCCAGAAACAGGCGGCAGAAGACTTTCAGTCTTCATAAGGTAGCGCACAGCACTGCAGCTGTGCGCCATTGTTGTCAGCACACTTCATACCAGCGGTCACTGAGGGTGCAGGGCGCTGGGGGGGGCGCCCTGGGCAGCAATGTATTATACCTTTTTTATGGCTAAAATACATCACATATAGCCCTTGAGGCTATATGGATGTATTTAACCCCTGCCAGATCTCACAAACTCCGGGAGAAGAGCCCGCCGTTTTAGGGGGTGGGGCCTATTCTCCTCAGCACACGGCGCCATTTTCCTGCTCAGCTCTGCTGTGAGGAAGGCTCCCAGGCTCTCGCCTGCACTGCACTACAGAAACAGGGTTAAAACAGAGAGGGGGGGCACTTATTTGGCGATATGATTACATATGTGAAAATGCTATAAGGGAAAACACTTGTATAAGGGGTTGTCCCTGTATAATTATAGCGTTTTTGGTGTGTGCTGGCAAACTCTCCCTCTGTCTCCCCAAAGGGCTAGTGGGGTCCTGTCCTCTATCAGAGCATTCCCTGTGTGTGTGCTGTGTGTCGGTACGTGTGTGTCGACATGTAGGAGGACGATGTTGGTGAGGAGGCGGAGCAAATTGCCTGTATTGGTGATGTCACTCTCTAGGGAGTCGACACCGGAATGGATGGCTTATTTAGGAATTACGTGATAATGTCAACACGATGCAAGGTCGGTTGACGACATGAGACGGCCGGCAAACAAATTAGTACCTGTCCAGGCGTCTCAGACACCGTCAGGGGCTTGTAAAAACGCCCATTTACCTCAGTTGGTCGACACAGACACGGACACTGACTTCAGTGTCGACGGTGAAGAAACAAACGTATTTTCCTTTAGGGCCACACGTTACATGTTAAGGGCAATGAAGGAGGTGTTACATATTTCTGATACTACAAGTACCACAAATAAGGGTATTATGTAGGGTGGGAATAATCTACTTGTAGTTTTTCCTGAATCAGATAAATTAAAGTGTGTGATGATACGTGGGTTTCCTCCGATAGAAAATTATTGGAGGTATACCCTTTCCCGCCAGAAGTGAGGGCGAGTTGGGAAACACACCTTAGGGTGGATAAGGCGCTCACACGCTTATAAAAACAAGTGGCGTTACCGTCTCCAGATACGGCCGCCCTCAAGGAGCCAGCTGATAGGAAGCTGAAGAATATCCTAAAAAGTATATACACACATACTGGTGTTATACTACGACCAGCAATCGCCTCAGCCTGGATGTGCAGCGCTGGGGGGGCTTGGTTTTCCTGACTGAAAATATTGATACCCTTGACAGGGACAGTATTTTATTGACTATAGAGCATTTTAAGGATGCATTTCTATATATGCGAGATGCGCAGAGGGATATTTGCATTCTGGCATCAAGAGTAGATGTGATGTCCATATCTGCCAGACGATGTTTATAGACACGACAGTGGTCAGGTGATGCAGATTCCAGACGGCACATGGAAGTATTGCCGTATAAAGGGGCGGTCCATCGGACCTGGTGGCCATGGCAACAGCTGGAAAATCCACTTTTGTTACCCCAAGTCACATCTCAGCAGAAAAGGACACAGTCTTTTCAGTCTCAGTCCTTTCGTACCCATAAAGGCAGGCGGGCAAAAGGCCAGTCATATCTGCCCAGGGTTAGAGGAAAGGGAAGAAGACTGCAGCAGGCAGCCCATTCCCAGGAACAGAAGTCCTCCACAGCTTCTGCCAAGTCCGCAGCATGACGCTGGGGCCATACAAGCGGACTCAGGTGCGGTGGGGGGTCATCTCAAGAGTTTCAGCACGCAGTGGGCTCACTCGCAAGTGGACTCCTGGATCCTACACGTAGTATCCCAGGTGTACATTGGAAATTCGAGACGTCTTCCCCTCACAAGTTCCTGAAGTCTGCTTTACCAACGTCTCCCTCCGACAGGGAGGCAGTATTGGGAAAAAATTCACAGGCTGTATTCCCAGCAGGTGATAATCAAAGTACCCCTCCTACAACAAGGAAAGGGGTATTATTCCACACTATATTGTGGTACTGAAGCCAAACGGCTCGGTGAGATCTAAAAGATTTGAACAATTACATACAAGGGTTCAAATCAAGATGGAGTCACTCAGAGCAGTGATAGCGAACCAGGACGATATGGTGTCACTGGATATCAGGGACGCTTACCTACATGTCCAAATTTTGCCCTTCTCACCAAGGGTATCTCAGGTTCGTGGTACAGAACTGTCACTATCAGTTCAGACGCTGCCGTTTGGATTGTCCATGGCACCCCGGGTCTTTACCATGGTAATGGCCGAAATGATGATTCTTCCTAAAAGAAATATGGATGCCTTCCTGATAAGGGCAAGGTCCAGAGAACAGTTGGCGGTCGGAGTAGCACTATCTCAAGTAGTTCTACGACAGCACGAGTGGATTCTAAATATTCCAAAATCGCAGCTTTTTCCGACGTCACGTCTAATGTTCCTAGGAATGATTCTGGACACAGTCCAGAAAAGGATGTTTTCTCCCGGAGAAGAAGGCCAGGGAGTTATCCGAGCTAGTCAGGAACCTCCTAAAACCAGGAAAAGTATCAGTGCATCATTGCACAAGGGTCCTGTGAAAAATGGTGGTTTCTTTCTAGAGATGAGCGCCTGAAATTTTTCGGGTTTTGTGTTTTGGTTTTGGGTTCGGTTCCGCGGCCGTGTTTTGGGTTCGAACGCGTTTTGGCAAAACCTCACCGAATTTTTTTTGTCGGATTCGGGTGTGTTTTGGATTCGGGTGTTTTTTTCAAAAAACACTAAACAGCTTAAATCATAGAATTTGGGGGTCATTTTGATCCCAAAGTATTATTAACCTCAAAAACCATAATTTACACTCATTTTCAGTCTATTCTGAATACCTCACACCTCACAATATTATTTTTAGTCCTAAAATTTGCACCGAGGTCGCTGTGTGAGTAAGATAAGCGACCCTAGTGGCCGACACAAACACCGGGCCCATCTAGGAGTGGCACTGCAGTGTCACGCAGGATGGCCCTTCCAAAAAACCCTCCCCAAACAGCACATGACGCAAAGAAAAAAAGAGGCGCAATGAGGTAGCTGTGTGAGTAAGATTAGCGACCCTAGTGGCCGACACAAACACCGGGCCCATCTAGGAGTGGCACTGCAGTGTCACGCAGGATGTCCCTTCCAAAAAACCCTCCCCAAACAGCACATGACGCAAAGAAAAAAAGAGGCGCAATGAGGTAGCTGTGTGAGTAAGATTAGCGACCCTAGTGGCCGACACAAACACCGGGCCCATCTAGGAGTGGCACTGCAGTGTCACGCAGGATGGCCCTTCCAAAAAACCCTCCCCAAACAGCACATGACGCAAAGAAAAAAAGAGGCGCAATGAGGTAGCTGTGTGAGTAAGATTAGCGACCCTAGTGGCCGACACAAACACCGGGCCCATCTAGGAGTGGCACTGCAGTGTCACGCAGGATGTCCCTTCCAAAAACCCTCCCCAAACAGCACATGACGCAAAGAAAAAAAGAGGCGCAATGAGGTAGCTGTGTGAGTAAGATTAGCGACCCTAGTGGCCGACACAAACACCGGGCCCATCTAGGAGTGGCACTGCAGTGTCACGCAGGATGTCCCTTCCAAAAAACCCTCCCCAAACAGCACATGACGCAAAGAAAAAAAGAGGCGCAATGAGGTAGCTGTGTGAGTAAGATTAGCGACCCTAGTGGCCGACACAAACACCGGGCCCATCTAGGAGTGGCACTGCAGTGTCACGCAGGATGTCCCTTCCAAAAAACCCTCCCCAATCAGCACATGATGCAAAGAAAAAGAAAAGAAAAAAGAGGTGCAAGATGGAATTGTCCTTGGGCCCTCCCACCCACCCTTATGTTGTATAAACAAAACAGGACATGCACACTTTAACCAACCCATCATTTCAGTGACAGGGTCTGCCACACGACTGTGACTGATATGACGGGTTGGTTTGGACCCCCCCCAAAAAAGAAGCAATTAATCTCTCCTTGCACAAACTGGCTCTACAGAGGCAAGATGTCCACCTCATCTTCACCCTCCGATATATCACCGTGTACATCCCCCTCCTCACAGATTATCAATTCGTCCCCACTGGAATCCACCATCTCAGCTCCCTGTGTACTTTGTGGAGGCAATTGCTGCTGGTCAATGTCTCCGCGGAGGAATTGATTATAATTCATTTTAATGAACATCATCTTCTCCACATTTTCTGGATGTAACCTCGTACGCCGATTGCTGACAAGGTGAGCGGCGGCACTAAACACTCTTTCGGAGTACACACTTGTGGGAGGGCAACTTAGGTAGAATAAAGCCAGTTTGTGCAAGGGCCTCCAAATTGCCTCTTTTTCCTGCCAGTATAAGTACGGACTGTGTGACGTGCCTACTTGGATGCGGTCACTCATATAATCCTCCACCATTCTATCAATGTTGAGAGAATCATATGCAGTGACAGTAGACGACATGTCCGTAATCGTTGTCAGGTCCTTCAGTCCGGACCAGATGTCAGCATCAGCAGTCGCTCCAGACTGCCCTGCATCACCGCCAGCGGGTGGGCTCGGAATTCTGAGCCTTTTCCTCGCACCCCCAGTTGCGGGAGAATGTGAAGGAGGAGATGTTGACAGGTCGCGTTCCGCTTGACTTGACAATTTTGTCACCAGCAGGTCTTTCAACCCCAGCAGACCTGTGTCTGCCGGAAAGAGAGATCCAAGGTAGGCTTTAAATCTAGGATCGAGCACGGTGGCCAAAATGTAGTGCTCTGATTTCAACAGATTGACCACCCGTGAATCCTTGTTAAGCGAATTAAGGGCTGCATCCACAAGTCCCACATGCCTAGCGGAATCGCTCCCTTTTAGCTCCTTCTTCAATGCCTCCAGCTTCTTCTGCAAAAGCCTGATGAGGGGAATGACCTGACTCAGGCTGGCAGTGTCTGAACTGACTTCACGTGTGGCAAGTTCAAAGGGCATCAGAACCTTGCACAACGTTGAAATCATTCTCCACTGCACTTGAGACAGGTGCATTCCACCTACTATATCGTGCTCAATTGTATAGGCTTGAATGGCCTTTTGCTGCTCCTCCAACCTCTGAAGCATATAGAGGGTTGAATTCCACCTCGTTACCACTTCTTGCTTCAGATGATGGCAGGGCAGGTTCAGTAGTTTTTGGTGGTGCTCCAGTCTTCTGTACGTGGTGCCTGTACGCCGAAAGTGTCCCGCAATTTTTCTGGCCACCGACAGCATCTCTTGCACGCCCCTGTCGTTTTTTAAAAAATTCTGCACCACCAAATTCAAGGTATGTGCAAAACATGGGACGTGCTGGAATTTGCCCATATTTAATGCACACACAATATTGCTGGCGTTGTCCGATGCCACAAATCCACAGGAGAGTCCAATTGGGGTAAGCCATTCCGCGATGATCTTCCTCAGTTGCCGTAAGAGGTTTTCAGCTGTGTGCGTATTCTGGAAAGCGGTGATACAAAGCGTAGCCTGCCTAGGAAAGAGTTGGCGTTTGCGAGATGCTGCTACTGGTGCCGCCGCTGCTGTTCTTGCGGCGGGAGTCCATACATCTACCCAGTGGGCTGTCACAGTCATATAGTCCTGACCCTGCCCTGCTCCACTTGTCCACATGTCCGTGGTTAAGTGGACATTGGGTACAACTGCATTTTTTAGGACACTGGTGAGTCTTTTTCTGACGTCCGTGTACATTCTCGGTATCGCCTGCCTAGAGAAGTGGAACCTAGATGGTATTTGGTAACGGGGGCACACTGCCTCAATAAATTGTCTAGTTCCCTGTGAACTAACGGCGGATACCGGACGCACGTCTAACACCAACATAGTTGTCAAGGACTCAGTTATCCGCTTTGCAGTAGGATGACTGCTGTGATATTTCATCTTCCTCGCAAAGGACTGTTGAACAGTCAATTGCTTACTGGAAGTAGTACAAGTGGGCTTACGACTTCCCCTCTGGGATGACCATCGACTCCCAGCGGCAACAACAGCAGCGCCAGCAGCAGTAGGCGTTACACGCAAGGATGCATCGGAGGAATCCCAGGCAGGAGAGGACTCGTCAGAATTGCCAGTGACATGGCCTGCAGGACTATTGGCATTCCTGGGGAAGGAGGAAATTGACACTGAGGGAGTTGGTGGGGTGGTTTGCGTGAGCTTGGTTACAAGAGGAAGGGATTTACTGGTCAGTGGACTGCTTCCGCTGTCACCCAAAGTTTTTGAACTTGTCACTGACTTATTATGAATGCGCTGCAGGTGACGTATAAGGGAGGATGTTCCGAGGTGGTTAACGTCCTTACCCCTACTTATTACAGCTTGACAAAGGGAACACACGGCTTGACACCTGTTGTCCGCATTTCTGGTGAAATACCTCCACACCGAAGAGCTGATTTTTTTGGTATTTTCACCTGGCATGTCAACGGCCATATTCCTCCCACGGACAACAGGTGTCTCCCCGGGTGCCTGACTTAAACAAACCACCTCACCATCAGAATCCTCCTGGTCAATTTCCTCCCCAGCGCCAGCAACACCCATATCCTCCTCATCCTGGTGTACTTCAACACTGACATCTTCAATCTGACTATCAGGAACTGGACTGCGGGTGCTCCTTCCAGCACTTGCAGGGGGCGTGCAAATGGTGGAAGGCGCATGCTCTTCACGTCCAGTGTTGGGAAGGTCAGGCATCGCAACCGACACAATTGGACTCTCCTTGTGGATTTGGGATTTCAAAGAACGCACAGTTCTTTGCGGTGCTTTTGCCAGCTTGAGTCTTTTCATTTTTCTAGCGAGAGGCTGAGTGCTTCCATCCTCATGTGAAGCTGAACCACTAGCCATGAACATAGGCCAGGGCCTCAGCCGTTCCTTGCCACTCCGTGTGGTAAATGGCATATTGGCAAGTTTACGCTTCTCCTCCGACAATTTTATTTTAGGTTTTGGAGTCCTTTTTTTACTGATATTTGGTGTTTTGGTTTTGACATGCTCTGTACTATGCCATTGGGCATCGGCCTTGGCAGACGACGTTGCTGGCATTTCATCGTCTCGGCCATGACTAGTGGCAGCAGCTTCAGCACGAGGTGGAAGTGGATCTTGATCTTTCCCTAATTTTGGAACCTCAACATTTTTGTTCTCCATATTTTAATAGGCACAACTAAAAGGCACCTCAGGTAAACAATGGAGATGGATGGATTGGATACTAGTATACAATTATGGACGGGCTGCCGAGTGCCGACACAGAGGTAGCCACAGCCGTGAACTACCGCACTGTACTGTGTCTGCTGCTAATATATAGACTGGTTGATAAAGAGATAGTATACTCGTAACTAGTATGTATGTATAAAGAAAGAAAAAAAAACCACGGTTAGGTGGTATATACAATTATGGACGGGCTGCCGAGTGCCGACACAGAGGTAGCCACAGCCGTGAACTACCGCACTGTACTGTGTCTGCTGCTAATATATAGACTGGTTGATAAAGAGATAGTATACTCGTAACTAGTATGTATGTATAAAGAAAGAAAAAAAAACCACGGTTAGGTGGTATATACAATTATGGACGGGCTGCCGAGTGCCGACACAGAGGTAGCCACAGCCGTGAACTACCGCACTGTACTGTGTCTGCTGCTAATATATAGACTGGTTGATAAAGAGATAGTATACTCGTAACTAGTATGTATGTATAAAGAAAGAAAAAAAAACCACGGTTAGGTGGTATATACAATTATGGACGGGCTGCCGAGTGCCGACACAGAGGTAGCCACAGCTGTGAACTACCGCACTGTACTGTGTCTGCTGCTAATATATAGACTGGTTGATAAAGAGATAGTATACTCGTAACTAGTATGTATGTATAAAGAAAGAAAAAAAAAAAACACGGTTAGGTGGTATATACAATTATGGACGGGCTGCCGAGTGCCGACACAGAGGTAGCCACAGCCGTGAACTACCGCACTGTACTGTGTCTGCTGCTAATATATAGACTGGTTGATAAAGAGATAGTATACTCGTAACTAGTATGTATGTATAAAGAAAGAGAAAAAAACCACGGTTAGGTGGTATATACAATTATGGACGGGCTGCCGAGTGCCGACACAGAGGTAGCCACAGCCGTGAACTACCGCACTGTACTGTGTCTGCTGCTAATATAGACTGGTTGATAAAGAGATAGTATACTCGTAACTAGTATGTATGTATAAAGAAAGAAAAAAAAACCACGGTTAGGTGGTATATACAATTATGGACGGGCTGCCGAGTGCCGACACAGAGGTAGCCACAGCCGTGAACTACCGCACTGTACTGTGTCTGCTGCTAATATAGACTGGTTGATAAAGAGATAGTATACTACTAATATTATATATACTGGTGGTCAGGTCACTGGTCACTAGTCGCAGTGGCACTCCTGCAGCAAAAGTGTGCACTGTTTTAATATAATATTATGTACTCCTGGCTCCTGCTATAACCTATAACTGGCACTGCAGTAGTGCTCCCCAGTCTCCCCCACAATTATAAGCTGTGTGAGCTGAGCAGTCAGACAGATATATAATATATATAGATGATGCAGCACACTGGCCTGAGCCTGAGCAGTGCACACAGATATGGTATGTGACTGACTGAGTCACTGTGTGTATCGCTTTTTTCAGGCAGAGAACGGATATATTAAATAAACTGCACTGTGTGTCTGGTGGTCACTCACTATATAATATATTATGTACTCCTGGCTCCTGCTATAACCTATAACTGGCACTGCAGTAGTGCTCCCCAGTCTCCCCCACAATTATAAGCTGTGTGAGCTGAGCAGTCAGACAGATAATCAGATATATATAATATTATATATAGATAATAGATGATGCAGCACACTGGCCTGAGCCTGAGCAGTGCACACAGATATGGTATGTGACTGAGTCACTGTGTGCTGTGTATCGCTTTTTTCAGGCAGAGAACGGATTATAAATAAAACTGGTGGTCACTATCAGCAAAACTCTGCACTGTACTGAGTACTCCTAATGCTCCCCAAAATTAGTAAATCAAGTGTCTCTCTAATCTATTCTAAACGGAGAGGACGCCAGCCACGTCCTCTCCCTATCAATCTCAATGCACGTGTGAAAATGGCGGCGACGCGCGGCTCCTTATATAGAATCCGAGTCTCGCGATAGAATCCGAGCCTCGCGAGAATCCGACAGCGTCATGATGACGTTCGGGCGCGCTCGGGTTAACCGAGCAAGGCGGGAAGATCCGAGTCGCTCGGACCCGTGAAAAAAAAACATGAAGTTCGTGCGGGTTCGGATTCAGAGAAACCGAACCCGCTCATCTCTAGTTTCTTACAAAGCGATCCCATTCGGTAGATTTCACGCAAGAACCTTTCAGTGGAATCTGCTGGGAAAATGGTCCGGATCGCATCTTCAGATGCATCAGCGGATAACCCTGTCTCCAAGGACAAGGGTGTTTTCTTCTGCGGTGGCTGCAGAGTGCTCATCTATGAAAGGGCCGCAGATTCGACATTCAGGACTGGGTCCTGGTGACCACGGATGCCAGCCTGAGTGGCTGGGGAGCAGTCACACAAGGAAAAAATTTCCAGGGAGTGTGATCAAGTCTGGAGACTTCTCTCCACATAAATATACTGGAGCTAAGGGCAATTTACAAGGCTCTAAGCTTAGCAAGATCTCTGCTTCAAGGTCAGCCGGTATTGATCCAGTGGGACAACATCACGGCAGTCGCCCACGTAAACAGACAGGGCGGCACATGAAGCAGGAGGGAAATGGCAGAAACTGCAAGGATTCTTCGCTGGGCGAAAAATCATGTGATAACACTCTCAGCAGTGTTAATTCCGGGAGTGGAAAACTGGGAAGCAGACTTCCTCAGCAGGCATAACCTCCACCCGGGAGAGTGGGGACTTCAGCGGGAAGTCTTCCACATGATTGTAAACCGTTGGGAAAAACCAAAGGTGGACATGATGGCGTCCCGCCTGAACAAAAAACTAGACAGATATTGCGCCAGGTCAAGGGACCCTCAGGCAATAGCGGTGGACGCTCTGGTAACACTGTGGGTGTACCAGTCAGGGTATGTGTTCCCTCCTATGCATCTCATACCAAAAGTACTGAGAATCATAAGAAGGAGATGAGTAAGAACGATACTCGTGGTTCCGGATGGGTCAAGAAGGACTTGGTACCCGGAACTTCAAGAGATGCTCACGGAAGAACCGTGGCCTCTACCTTTAAGAGAGGACCTGCTCCAGCAGGGGCCTTGTCTGTTCCAAGACTTACCGCGGCTGCGTTTGACGGCATGGCAGTTGAACGCCGGATCCTGAAAGGGCATTCCAGATGAAGTCATCCCTACCCTGGTCGAAGCCAGGAAGGATGTAACCGCAAAACATTTTCACCGCATTTGGCGAAAATATGTTGCGTGGTGTGAGGCCAAGAAGGTCCCTACAGAGGAATTCCAACTGGGTCGTTTCCTACATTTCCTGAAAACAGGACTGTCTATGGGCCTAAAATTAGGGTCCATTAAGGTTCAAATTTCGACCCTGTCGAATTTCTTCCAGAAAGAACTGGCTTCAGTGCCTGAAGTTCAGACGTTTGTAAAAGGGGTACTGCATATACAGCCTCCTTTTGTGCCCCCAGTGGCACCTTGGGATCTCAATGTTGTTTTGAGTTTCCTAAAGTCACATTGGTTTGATCCACTCACCACTGTGGAATTAAAATATTTCACATGGAAGGTGAAGATTCTATTAGCCCTGGCTTCAGCCAGGCGTGTGTCAGAATGGGCGGCTTTATCATATAAAAGCCCTTACTTAATTTTTCATTCTGACAGGGCAGAATTGAGGACTCGTCCTCAATTTCTCCTTAAGGTGTTTTCTGTTTTTCACATGAACCAACCTATTGTGGTACCTGCGGCTACTAGGGACTTGGAGGACTCCAAGTTACTTGACGTTGTCAGGGCCCTGAAAATATATGTTTCCAGGACGACTGGAGTCAGAAAATCTGACTCGCTGTTTAGCCTGTATGCACCCAACAAGATGGGTGTTCCTGCTTCTAAGCAGACGATTGCTCGCTGGATTTGTAGTACAATTCAGCTTGCACATTCTGTGGCAGGCTTGCCACAGCCAAAATCAGTAAAAGCCCATTCCACAAGGAAGTGGGCTCATCTTGGGCGGCTGCCCGAGGGGTCTCGGCTTTACAACTTTGCCGAGCTGCTACTTGGTCAGGGGCACACCCTGACTGAGGAGGACCTGGAGTTCTCTCATTCGGTGCTGCAGAGTCATCCGCACTCTCCCGCCCGTTTGGGAGCTTTGGTATAATCCCCATGGTCCTGACGGAGTCCCCAGCATCCACTTAGGACGTTAGAGAAAATAAGAATTTTACTTACCGATAATTCTATTTCTCGTAGTCCGTAGTGGATGCTGGGCGCCCATCCCAAGTGCGGATTGTCTGCAATACTTGTACATAGTTATTGTTACAAAAATCGGGTTATTCTTGTTGTGAGCCATCTTTTCAGAGGCTCCTTCGTTGTTATCATACTGTTAACTGGGTTCAGATCACAGGTTGTACGGTGTGATTGGTGTGGCTGGTATGAGTCTTACCCGGGATTCAATATCCTTCCTTATTATGCACGCTCGTCCGGGCACAGTATCCTAACTGAGGCTTGGAGGAGGGTCATAGGGGGAGGAGCCAGTGCACACCACCTGATCCTAAAGCTTTTATTATTGTGCCCTGTCTCCTGCGGAGCCGCTAAACCCCATGGTCCTGACTGAGTCCCCAGCATCCACTACGGACTACGAGAAATAGAATTATCGGTAAGTAAATTCTTATTTTTTAATAAACAATGAAAAAAAAAATATAAGCTTAGCTTAGTGATACAGGTATCAGGCAGGTTAGTCAGTAGGTCAGCCTCAACACGTTTCGCCCTGTCCGGGCTTCCTTTGTTTATTAACATTTTTTTTTACAGGATATCTCCTGATATCTAGGTGGTGTGGAACTACTGGAAAGGAGTTTGATAGGCCTTGATACAAGTTATTATCGGGTACGCAATAATTTGTCTGCGTGTCTTAGCACACCATTTAACTACTTACTAAACCATAAGGCGCTTGTACTTCCCCTCTACTTTTGTGTGTGTGTGTGTGTGTGTATATATGTGTGTATATATATATATATATAGCAGGCAGATGATGCAGCAGTGTGGTAGTCAGGTTTTAAGACTCTGTGATAGTGTAGGACCTGTATGAAGGTGGGGTACCTTGAATCGGTATACAGGCTTCCGTGCATTGGCCAATCCACCAACTAAACCCCCATCATTTATTTATTGAATTGTTGAGGATAAGTGAGTTTACTTTGGTGAGTGCTGGGTTCTCTGTTTGTATTTATTAGAGTGATGTGGTCATGGGCTACATGCACCCCGCCCTGTGAGTGGTAAGTACAGCTGTGTACCCCGCTTCTGTGGTGGAGAGTGCAGTGTTACATGCACCCCACCCTGTGAGTGGTAAGTGCATAGCTGTGCCCCGCTTCTGGTGCGGTGAGTGCTGTGGTTTTTACTCTGTGTGTATATGAAGGGGTTAATCTATGGTTAGCTCTTATTAACCGTGGCCACTAGCTTTCTCATGCACCCCTGTGTGGACTTTATTATCCTGAACCTGTCTCAGCTGTTTTTTAGCAATCATCTTTGAGCCAGTGCAATAGGTGACTAGTGTGCCTTTAAAAGCCATAAAGTCTGTGGCAGGTACACATTACATCTAGCAGGCAGATGATGCAGCAGTGTGGTAGTCAGGTTTTAAGACTCTGTGATAGTGTAGGACCTGTATGAAGGTGGGGTACCTTGAATCGGTATACAGGCTTCCGTGCATTGGCCAATCCACCAACTAAACCCCCATCATTTATTTATTGAATTGTTGAGGATAAGTGAGTTTACTTTGGTGAGTGCTGGGTTCTCTGTTTGTATTTATTAGAGTGATGTGGTCATGGGCTACATGCACCCCGCCCTGTGAGTGGTAAGTACAGCTGTGTACCCCGCTTCTGTGGTGGAGAGTGCAGTGTTACATGCACCCCACCCTGTGAGTGGTAAGTGCATAGCTGTGCCCCGCTTCTGGTGCGGTGAGTGCTGTGGTTTTTACTCTGTGTGTATATGAAGGGGTTAATCTATGGTTAGCTCTTATTAACCGTGGCCACTAGCTTTCTCATGCACCCCTGTGTGGACTTTATTATCCTGAACCTGTCTCAGCTGTTTTTTAGCAATCATCTTTGAGCCAGTGCAATAGGTGACTAGTGTGCCTTTAAAAGCCATAAAGTCTGTGGCAGGTACACATTACATCTAGCAGGCAGATGATGCAGCAGTGTGGTAGTCAGGTTTTAAGACTCTGTGATAGTGTAGGACCTGTATGAAGGTGGGGTACCTTGAATCGGTATACAGGCTTCCGTGCATTAACCAATCCACCAACTAAACCCCCATCATTTATTTATTGAATTGTTGAGGATAAGTGAGTTTACTTTGGTGAGTGCTGGGTTCTCTGTTTGTATTTATTAGAGTGATGTGGTCATGGGCTACATGCACCCCGCCCTGTGAGTGGTAAGTACAGCTGTGTACCCCGCTTCTGTGGTGGAGAGTGCAGTGTTACATGCACCCCACCCTGTGAGTGGTAAGTGCATAGCTGTGCCCCGCTTCTGGTGCGGTGAGTGCTGTGGTTTTTACTCTGTGTGTATATATACACACAGTATATTTGTAATGGGCAGGCTATAATGATGCTGCATTATATGCACCAGTACAGGCATGTGTAATTTCACCAGTCCCCACACAGCTCCCAGCCAGTCTGGGGGAAGAGGACACCAGTAGCCACAGCAGCTGGCCAGAGGGTCTGTGCATGTCCTGTGTGTGGTGTAGTATATATAAAGCAGTTGAGCTGGTTATTTGCATCATCTACAGCCCCAGCACTGGCCCCTCCTCCTCAGAGTCACCACACTGCTCACCTTACACATGGTCACACTGCTTCCTGCCAAACTGATTCACCTCTTCCCGCCTGTAATTGGCCACATGTGTCCCCAGTGCCTTCGCTCTGAGTTCTGCTGGACCGTGTGGTGGTTTTTACATCCATTTCTTGGTTACTGTTGCTACTTGTTGCCAAGTCCTAGGATGGCAAGTAACCTGTGGTTGTAGCATAGTATATGGAGGAAGGGGTGCAGAGTATGCGGTATATGGTGTGAGCAGTATATGGAGGGGTATGGGAAGCCCTGTATATATGGGGCACTATATAGAGAGGTATGGGGCTGCAGTCTGTGTATAGGGGCAGTATATGGTGGGAGGTGCAGTGTACATAGGGTGTGTGTCATGTCTGTAGGATTTACTGTTCCCAGACGTGAATGCAGTGTACCAGTGGTAGATGCTGAATAGTGAAAGCCAGGTGGTCTGAGATAGCTTTTGTGCAAGGACTGAAGGCCGAAAGGTCGCATGGAGGAGTCAGTGGAATATAGACTCATGCTGCAAAGTATTGGGCTAGTTGGCAAATACCCAGGATAGAGGTACAGAGTATATACCTGCTGGCGGTCTTCACCAGGAACTGCCACAAAAGGGATATGGTCTTTTCTGCGATTGATGAGTAGGTCGTGGCCTTCTACATGGGTCTCCCACACTACTAGCTGCAATTATAGAGCTGAAGTGACTAGGACTGGAACTTGCAACAATTGGACTGGGCTGGAACCGGCAGGACTTGAGCTGGGCTGGAACCGACAGGACTTGGGTAAACTGGACTGGCTGTAACTGGGTAACTGGACTTGGCTGAGACCAAATAAAGGGAATCATCTGGGACTGGGTAAACTGAATCGGCTGGGACCAGTTAACTGGATTGTGTACTTAACCACTTGCCTGGCATGGTCACATCAGATGTGAACATGCCTGCAAGTGGTTTATCTGACCTGGTTGCACAAGATGCGACCAGTCAGATAAACAGTGTTAGCAACAGCAGGGAAGGGAAACTTCCCTCTGCTGCTGCTGTCAGAGAGACCGGAAGGTCCCTCTACCTCCCTGCACTTTACCTCCCTGTGTATGTGTGTGTCCCAAATGGAGATCCATCAAGCACCCTCCAGTGGCTGCTGGTGGCACCACAGAGGTTGGGAGCAGCATTAGCCATAGATAGATAGATAGATATGTAATACTATATTTTAAAAAAATCGGCCCCTACCACTCCACTCTGTCCCCAGTCCCTATCTGTCCCAACCCTCCCACCTTCTCTTTCTCCCCCAGTCCCTATCTGGCCCTATCCCACTTTCCAACCCCCTGTCCCTATCTGCTACTATCCCACTCTCCACCCCCAATCCCTATCTACCCCAACCCAGTCCCTATCTGCCACTACCACCCTCTCCCCAGTCCCTACCCACTCACCCTCTCTCTTTCTACCCCTATCTCACTCTCCACCTGCATATCTCTATCTGCCCCTACCCCAACTATCTCTCCCCAACCCCCTCTCTTCATATGCAGCACATGTGAAACAGCCAGATCAGTATAATTAATATTAGCAGCAGCAGGGTAGGCGGCTGTAACATCTCCGTGCAGTATAACTGTCAATTTCTGCTGTGAGCCATTTGGTCCATGTAGCAGCCTCTTGTGGCCACCAGCACACATAATAGAGGTGAAGATGAGCCTCAGATGGCGATTTAGAGTTGAACGCAGCCACACGTCTGTATGTAGTGGCTGCATCCATCTGGTCTGCACACACGCGCTGCCAATAGTGTGCAAGAATGACCGTCAACATGCGAATACATCCCAGAAGGATGCAGTTGGAAGGCCTTCTATCACTCGCTTCTCTGCTGTAGAGCATTGGTGAATAAACGCTGTGAGCACGCGCACAGCATCTATTCACAGGAGACAGGGACTGGGGGCATGGCCAGCAGAGCGCTGGCCATGCCCCACAGTGACGGAAAATGGGGACCCGGCTTGCGATCAGTGTATTACCATGAAGTCACACACCATTTTACTGAGGCCACGCCCCTGTCCCAATTTTTTACTACAGAAAGTCAGGAGGTATGCATACTGCTACACATTATTGCTGATTTGAGAGTTTATTATGGATCTAAATTGCTACAAGTTCTGTGACAGCCTGGAACCTACAAGACAGCTAAGCAACACTGAGAAAGAGGCATACGTTATTGTTGCTGATTGAATACTGTTCTATTTTATGAAGAATGCTTGCAATAGAAATTTTTTAGAGCCGTAACTAGGTGTGTGCCAGTGGTGCCTGGCACACAGCACATATGTGCTGGAGGCACAGGACCACCAGCACCCCCCACTGTCACCGGTCGGCGCATCCAGCTAAGTCTTACATAGGTAGCCAGGCAGTGCTGCAGCTCCTCCTCCTCTCCTTCACCGTGTGCTGGGAGAAATTATGTGTCCCCCCAGCGTGCCCCCAGCCCACTCACAATGCCCTGCACTGCGAAGAGCACATCGTAGGGTGGGGAAGAGGACAGAGGAGAGGAGAAGCATGCCGGCAGGTCACAGGTGAATATGTCTAACTCTGTCTCTCTCTCCTCTCCCTCCCATAATGTATAAAAAAGGGGACTGCCTGTCATAATGTGTAACAAAGGGGAACTACCTGCCATAATGTGTAAAAAAGGGGGACTGCCTGCCATAGTGTTTAAAAAAGGGGGTCTGCCTGCCATAATGTGTAAAAAGGGGGGCTCTGCTGCTTTAATGTGTAAATGTAATAGGTAAGTAAGTGGAATGCAGATGCAGGTGTCGGTAGACGTACCTGGATTCTTCACCCAGGACCACCTCTTGGAACGTATCTCACTGCTGGAACCTTAGGCAGAGGGACAAAGATCCCCAACCCCAGAGGACCTAACACACGAGTCACCACATGTTAGGCCGGTGACATAAAGATTTATTATTCAGGAACAAACTGGTCACCACTGTGGAATTAATGGGTTAAAAGGGAAATACAATTTCACATAGGAGTATAAATCCGAACAAGGATATACAATAATGTGACAAACAATAATATAAATTCACAATGGACTAGGATAACACCCATACCTGTTACACTGACTGTAATGTGCTTTTCAGTTACAGTACCCTAATATGTTCACCTGGTGGCAGTGTAACTTCAACTGACACTGCAAGCTATTGCTGACTAAAGCATATACTCAGTTTGTAGCTAACCTAAGGTAGCAAAAGGGTCCCTTTAAGTCTTGGGTGTGTAAGCACCCTACAAGTTGCAGTCTCAAAGGTAGTAGGTGAAGCACCGTCAATAGCAGAAGTTAGCACAGTTCTGAAATGTTAAATAGCAGGCAGCAAATAAGCTGTATGGGCAAGCAGTTCAATGAAGAATAAAGGAGGGCATGCAGATTCCTAACATGGCTCAGTCAATATGAGGGCATGCATAAGTTGGCAAATCTAACAGAACCCTTGTATGCAGGACATCATCAACTGGCAATGGCTCTTCCTTGAGTCTAACGTAGCAACACTTTGGGGTGAAGCATTACAATGCATGGCAGGCACACTTCTGTAAACTGTCGTAGCAGATGTGAGTACTTGCAGACAGTATAACAGCCTATGCAGTTGAAGTCTTACGAATGCTTAATAGTAACCTGTGAGCGACAAGTTTTAAGTATGGTGCAGTCAGGAAAGCAGTTCTTTAACAAGAAGGTTAAAGATGGGCAGCGGACAAATACAAGCCGTGGAATGCCTGAGGTGCACAAGAGGTCCTCGCCTGTCTGGCACACTATCCTAGGCAAATGTCCCTAATGCTGTGTCGAAGTAAAAAAAAATATTACATAGAGAAAACATACAAACTCCACACATTGAGTCGCTATGGTTGCGAATACACGCAGCAAGCACAGCAATATATGGTAACATACGCATTTACACAGACATGCCATAAAGATATATTCAACACATTTCATACAGCACATAAATTAAACATGTCTAGCACCAGACATTTGAAAAAAAGGGGGAATAAATCTGCACAGGATATAACAGTTTAAATTCAATGAATTTGATAATATACATATATTTGAAACCAACATAAAGGCCTACTACTGATAATAGATTCGGCAAATGGTTGGTGGTGCTCCAGGAGAATAGTTATAACAACTATAAAGCAACAGGTATGGGCCTTTGGAGAGAGCAAGGGACCAAAAGAAAGGAAAACTATAGGACTTTTCCTGGGCACACTTGAATAGATTGAAATGATGAAATTGTTAAAAATTAACTTTTATTAGTATATACTTAAGAAAAAACGAGAGCTGGCATCAATGCGTGAATGTTCGCCAGTACCAATATACCTATTATAGGCAAAATTATATTAAAGGTGAGCGAAAATATATGAGCCCTCATCCATAAAGAAATTCATGCATATCCTCTATGGGAAGAAATTTGAATGAATGAGGTCAACCTCGATTCCATTATACTATGACAAATACTGATGACCTGAAATCAGATAAATGTAGTGGGTCCCAAATACCTTAGGCTGTTGGAGAGTAAAATACCTACGGTACCTAGTATTCCCTGGTGGTTCCCCATCCAGGTACTGACCAGGCCCTGCAGTGCTTGGCTTCCAAGATCAGACGAGTTTGGGCATACTCAGTGCGGTCTGACCGTAGGTAAATTTTTGTCTCCTTGGCGCACCGTTATCCGATCGTATTGGAACCCAGGATCAATCACCAATTGAATAGGTATTGGATTGTATGTGGTCAATGGTAAAGTATAATAGACTCAGTAGTTTGTGCTGGGAGCTCTGATCAGAAATGTTTGAATTTCAGACAAATGCAGTTCTGAGATGGATAATACCAAACAAATGCTGAGATAAGTCACAAATTGAATGAAAAAAATTATTAATGCTAATGATGATAATGAGATGAGCTGATGGGTGTTATGCCTAGAGGCCTGACCAATGGTGATCTAAATTCAAACACCAGTGCTGAGTATGCAGTCTGTGGGTTGATATTACAAAAAGGCAAACATGCTCCCAATCAGCCTAGAAAAACAGGAGGGCTTAATAATGCCCTATCTGGGAAGCTCAAAACAATAGGAAAAATATGTCTATAGTATAGTCATAGTTAATGATATTCAATTAGGCATATATAATAATAATAGCCAAATGCTTTGTCCATTTGTGAGAGGGTTGCTCCTCCCCCACCCTTATCCAGTAATAATGTCCAAAGGAGAAAGAAAAAAGTTAAGCATGATAATCATGACGATGTAAATACTTATGTGTCACAATACACGGATTTACCACTGTTCCCCTAATGATTGGTGAAGTGCATGATGGATAATGTGGGAGAGAGAGGAAAGAGAAGGGGGGGGGGAGCCACGATTGTGGCAAAGGGAGCCCGTTTTCGGCTGAAAGCCGAGGGCTATCTTACCCTGACCTCTATTGGAGACCCTCAGATCAGTGGACGCACAGGAATCGAGTGAGGAGGTGCCGGCGGCCGCGGTCCGTGCAACCGGAAGTTCGGGCGCCGGGACCGGAAGTGACGTACGTTTCGCTCCGAGAGCTTGATCACATGATCGCCTGCTCTCGGAGTCCCCGTCTGCCAGTATTTATGAGCGCAGCCTGTCAGGAGAGTTTGAAATACACCTGTTTCTATTTATCTGTAGTGGATCACCTGACAAAAGGAAAATGATTTGCGGCAGACTGGAACTGGTATTGGGAGTGTCATTAATAATCAGGTTTATCTGATGCTGGTCTAATTAAAGTTTGGAAACCTATGAAGAGGAATCATATGATTTTTCTTAGGGATCAATCTAAATATTGTGTTAATTTGAAGAGAGTGAGACCGGATTGGAAGAAATTGAGAGAAATTAAGAAAAATTTGGAAAGGGTGGGGGAGTATGAATAGAAGCAAAAAATATAGTTAAAAACAGGTTGATATGTAATATGATGAAAGAGGAGAGATAAATAGAAAAGGATGTTATATATGAAGGAGTAAAGAATTAGAATTAAGTATAGGTCTGCGAATGCTGAAAAATGAGGAATAAGGTCAAAAGAGATATAATGATTATATATATATATATATATATATATATATATATATATATATATATGAGTAGAGAATAGTTTTGGAAACAGAAAAAAGGAACATATATTGGTGAAACATTATGTGGCTAAAGTAGGAATCATGCGAATATAAAGGGTTGGTCGGAACACTGTAAATTATAAATAAAAGTCAGTGGAGAACATATAGAATGTTGGGGCAAGGACAGCAGTTGGTATCAAATGTAATAATTGTTGGTGTGAGGTATGCGGGAGGAGAGTGGTGAGTATAGAGGGTATAGGGAGAAAGAGGGGGTAATCTTTTGTGTGTATGTGAAATAAGGAGGGCGAGGTGGGGATTATGGACAGTTGGTATGAGGTGTGGTATATAGTGAATTAAATTTGCTGAGTGGATGGTTAGGATACTGGGGGGAGGGGGGGGGGGGGGGGTTGGGGTGGGGGGGGGGGAGGAAGAATGGGGGAGAAAAGGGGGAAGAAGGGTATGGATAGGAAAGAAATGGTGTGGAGGGTTTGGAGGGGTTTTTTTTTGTGAGGGGGGGGGTTTGGGGAAAGGGAGGGGGGGGAAAGGGTTTTTTTTGGAAAAAGGGCTGGGGCGGGGGGGAGAGAAGGGGAGGGGGGGTTTGAGAGCGGTAGTAGGAGTGTGGGGAAGGACTAGTGGATTGTGAGATATGGTGTATATGGTTAGCAGACTGTGGAACTAGTAGGTGGAGTGCAAATAACTGGTGTGGATGCCTCTATGTGTGTCTGTGTGAAAAAAAGAAAGTGTAGAGTGTGAATGAATTAGTGTGGCAAACTGAAGTTAATTGATGAAGGATAATGAGTGAAGATTGGTGCTTAAGTATATACTAATAAAAGTTAATTTTTAACAATTTCATCATTTCAATCTATTCAAGTGTGCCCAGGAAAAGGCCTATAGTTTTCCTTTCTTTTGGTCCTTTGCTCTCTCCAAAGGCCCATACCTGTTGCTTTAAAGCACCAGACATTATAAGGTTTTAAATTATAGTATGGAGTATAACGTCATGTATGTGTATTGTTGGAGCGGTGCAAGATGGACATGTCGTGCTTGGTGTCAAAGTATTTAGGGGAATGTGTATGTTAATTTGATACCGGTGGTTAGATTGTAGCACATCGCAATGAGTAGTTATGATTGAATGTAGGAATATAAAGCCACAATTCTGAAGTGAACAGAAGGACATTCCTGAAAGGAGCATGTGTGGGCGGAAACCAGAGGCCAAACCTTTTGATGTCTTCTTCAAGGCTTGCATATGAACTGACCAATCACTCATTATGAACGAGAACGTTCCCTCCCCTGGATTAATAGCGGAAGACATGTACACCCCCAACAGACACCGGGCATAGCTGATCCCAGAGACAAGAAGTTGTGTTTTGCTGTTACTCTGCTGCTGTGAGGATGGAGAGAGAGAGAGAGATGGAGCGGAGTGTGCATTGAGGGAGATGATAATTGTATGCTGGCCGTGACTATGAATTATTTTGTAACAATTGCTTCCTATGAAAATGTACTCTGTAACCATATATATACTGTACATGTGATATATTGTATCCTTTTAATATCAATTATATACAATGAGCATTGGACCTCAATCAGACAATGTGTGTGAGTACTTGTTTTCTCTTAAGGGATGTAGTGTTTGCGAAGTAAAGCGCACTTTTATATAGTAATAAGACGCGCCTGGCGTCCGCAGCATATATTAGCACTGCCATTTTAGATATTTATTAGAAATTAATTTGACTCTTACAGTTGGGGGCCCGTCCGGGATATCAAGTTCTTAATGATTTCACTGTACAGACGTGGCTATGGTCTACCAGCTAACGATGGATGCATCTTGATGCTGCTGAATCACTTGCCGTTTGTTTTTTGTGTTATCAGTAAGGCACTGATATGAAATTCAAGGGACAATATATAAATGCTCAGTATTTAAAATTCTACAGCGTATTTTTATTGTTGCAAAACAAAGTTCAAATAAGTCATATTGTGTTTGATTCAGATTGGATTGTTTATCTGTTAGTAAATTTAAAAGAGCATTTAAAAGTTGGTGCATAGGTATAATATAGCTGTGTTAGCATGCTGAGGCCAATCCGCATACTTTTAAACCCAGGCCTAAAGTAACTTCTGGTGCTTGTATAATTTGTGAATAAGGGGGAGGAGCAGTGGCCATTTTAGGAAGGTCACTTTATCCAATTTAGCTAAATAGCTGACTTTCAGTCTGGTTAAAACAATCAGTTTCCTTTGTCACAAAGAAACAACATATATGTACAAATCCAACACCATTTATAAGCTACCAATTAATTTATTTAACCCATGCTATAGTCAATTACAAATAGTTTCAATTGGGCCTAGTGAGAGTTAATAGTGAGATGAATACTTGATGTAAGAAATTACACACAGATATAAAAAAAAGTCTTTTTTTTTCTTTCCAGGATTTAGTTAACTCTGTTTGCTAAAAGATAGGCATTGAAATGTTAATTAACTTGTTTAACCACTAGTACAGCCAGGCAAACATCTTTGATATGAAAAATAGAGGCTCTGAGAGAAACTACATTCTTTCAGTGTGTTTACGAATACGTATGCTGGGTGAGGGGTCTCATACAAGTGCAGTAAATGGTGTGTGTATATATAACTATTATATATATTATATTATTATATAATATGGGTATTTATATCAGTGTATGTTCTGCAAGATAGCTATCCAATCTGAATCATAGCATTTAAATTATAGTCAATAGTCAAGACACAGTTCCGGCCAATAATTTAGGTAAACACTAAAAAGAGGTTCACCTTTGTGGGCGACTTCCGGCGGATGTGAGGAACAACTGTGTATTGTGTAAGTGGGCAATAGCATTTTTGCTCACATTTGATTGTAACAAGTGTGGTATATTAAGTTGCGAATGCAAGGTGTACACGTGGTACGGTACGTGAGGTAAGCGTGCAGAAATGTGCACGTGGCGCAGGGACACACCCGGTTGTGTGCTTATGCAAAGTTGCGTGAAGTAGCGAGCGCAAGTTTAACCACACAATAGAAATAAATTTAAACGTGGGATAAAAGATTTGTAGTTATACCGTAGCAAGTAACTATCCGATTTTAAAAGCAGATTAATATAATATTTTGTTTAAAGTGCACTACCTCTGGTACAGGCTATCAGTCATAGGTAGTGATATTTTTCTGTACAGAAAAACATTGTGTGCTAATGTGAGCTGAAAGTAGGAGTGGACGTACTGAACCCCGGAAATCGGGAACCCCCGTGGAGACGCTGAGTTAGTAGAGCTTCAACAGCGTGGAAGTGGCCCCCAGAATGTATCTCCCAAGCCTAGCTGAGGCGGCACATGGTCTGACTCACCTAGGGTAAATAAGGTATGTGCAAATTGGTAACGGCTTACTGGCATGTACCAGGGTTCTCTTCTCAGGCAAGCAGGAAAGCAATGATCTGTCTTACTTGCATGAGGAAGAACATTTAGTAAGGAAGTACTAACAGAGCCATCCCATATCCCTCCTGCAGACGGACCTTTTCAGGTAATACAAATTGACTTCGTAAGTTAACACCCTGTAGGAATTTGAAAAATGTATTGGTGTGCACTGATGTTTTCTCAAACTGGGTAGAGGCATTTCCTGCCACCACGGATACTGCCGTGATTACCGCAAAGAAAATTGTGCAGAAATTTGTGTGTAGATATGGTATCCTTAGGAGTAGGAGCAAAGTGATAGCTTGAAACTGGACTATTGTGGTCATAGACACTGCCACTAGTGTTATGTAGCATCGGAACCACTCCCAGATCCTCGCTTAACGAATCACCCTCTTCGAAATTTTTGTTTTGGTTTTTGTTTTGTTTTTTGGAAGACAACCTCATGTCATGATTGATCCGCACAATGATCAGAAATGCACCAATGAGGTGACCGTACAATACCTTATCGAGATGAGCCAGCATTTGAGAACTTGACAAAAGAACTTGAAACTGTTGATTCCTGGTATGCCAACTACTAACTGTCTTGATTGTGAACCAAGAGACTGTGTGATTGTTCTTACGCTCAGGTTGCCTAATAGGTGGGAAGGACCGTACCAAGTTTTGTTGACAGCACAATCCCAGTGAAAGTAGCCGAGAGAGAGACTTGGGTCCACGATTCCCATTGCAGGAAAGTCGGTAGTCCAGAAGGAACTCGTAAATGGAGTGAGATCGCAGAAGTATCACCAGAGAGTCTGTTCCGTGAAGACTGAGAGGCGGCACTGTTGGACACTACCTGAGCGTACTAAAGGATTACAGAAAGACCAGTCATTGTAATTGATTTGCTATGGACAAGATTTGTTTTGTTCTTTCTTTTTTCCCCGTTGACAAACATTTTTTTCAGGACATTCAATTTTTGTGAGGTTTTTCATGAGGAGTCGAGTGTTGGACTGGAACTGGTTCTGGAGAAAGGAGTGATATCTTTATAGGATCCCAGGATCAGCCTATAACTTTGTTAAAGCCAGAGAAAATCAAAGGTCCAGTAGTTACGGAGTTCGGAGGTAACGTGATAGGCTATTGTATGAGGAATACTGTATTTTGTAGTTATTGTAATTGAAGATGAGTGCATCCAGAGATGTCAGTCTAGCAATAAGGCAGCATTTGACAGACATCCATTGAGTGATTACCACTCACTAGTGGGTAAGGTCTTAAACCAAACGGAATGTTGGATGTGCTCACAGGTACCTCTAAGACAAAATGATGCAGGATTAGTGCCATATTTTTTTTAGAGTTAGTTGAGGTACTTAACGTGAAAATAAAACTATAACCAAGCGCTCAGTCACTCCAAACCCATGTGCTGCCAGCAAATTAAGGCTACTCAACCTTTAAGATCATAAGAAAAAAGAAAAAAATATTGCAGCGCACATAAGATTGGGCAAAAGATTTTTATTATTATTTATTATTATTTGCCAATAAAAATTTATATATATCCAAACCACCGGCCGGTGTACTTAAATTCCTTTTATATATAAAAAGAGAAGAAACAAAACAATACAGCCTATAAAATATCTCATGTAAGTATACAGACTGAGATTTGATAAATAAAAACACAGAGAATCACTCTCACCTAAAATGACTGTCTAATTAGACACAAGAATGTATAGAGGCTCAATCAAACATTAGTATCACAAAATCGCTACAAAATATATCAATGTGGCACTCTAAATACTTTCTTTTATAACTAATAAATAGCAATACACCTTTCCCGTGAGTAGCTTCACACTCTGCTTAGACACATTAGATTATTCAGTCCATTATATCACTGGAAATCCATTCAATGTTTGTTATATCAACGTGATATGGAACACGCTGATTCTACAGCTGGTTAGTGTCCATGATTTGGATGATATCCGTGATTAAATGTTTCTTGCAAAACACAGAGTTTTATAAGGATCCGTTTAACATTCAAATAGCCGTAATAGTAAATCTGACTAGATAGTCTAATTTATATCGTCTGGCCAGACAACGTGATTATTCTCACCGCACTCTCCCGTTTATTAGGTCCACAGGACTCCTCCCGGCTGCTGGTGCTTGTAACCTTAAAGAGCAGACATCTCTGGAGAATAGAGTCCGTATACAAATGTGGAACGGCTTGGGGCTGCAGTTAGCGGTGAGCGTGTCCACTGGCAGTGGTATGGATTGAAGTATCGTGAGTCGTGAGTGCCAGTGGACACGCTCACCGCTAACTGCAGCCCCAAGCCGTTCCACATTTGTATACGGACTCTATTCTCCAGAGATGTCTGCTCTTTAAGGTTACAAGCACCAGCAGCCGGGAGGAGTCCTGTGGACCTAATAAACGGGAGAGTGCGGTGAGAATAATCACGTTGTCTGGCCAGACGATATAAATAAGACTATCTAGTCAGATTTACTATTACGGCTATTTGAATGTTAAACGGATCCTTATAAAACTCTGTGTTTTGCAAGAAACATTTAATCACGGATATCATCCAAATCATGGACACTAACCAGCTGTAGAATCAGCGTGTTCCATATCACGTTGATATAACAAACATTGAATGGATTTCCAGTGATATAATGGACTGATTAATCTAATGTGTCTAAGCAGAGTGTGAAGCTACTCACGGGAAAGGTGTATTGCTATTTATTAGTTATAAAAGAAAGTATTTAGAGTGCCACATTGATATATTTTGTAGCGATTTTGTGATACTAATGTTTGATTGAGCCTCTATACATTCTTGTGTCTAATTAGACAGTCATTTTAGGTGAGAGTGATTCTCTGTGTTTTTATTTATCAAATCTCAGTCTGTATACTTACATGAGATATTTTATAGGCTGTATTGTTTTGTTTCTTCTCTTTTTATATATAAAAGGAATTTAAGTACACCGGCCGGTGGTTTGGATATATATAAAGTTGAGGTACTTGAATTACACGGAGGGGGGGACCGGTGGACAAGGAATATAATATAACTAGACCCCCTAGTCATAACATCCACCAGTACCATAGATAAATCCCTGGTATGTTTAAATCTCACCAATTTCAGGAAATCAGGAAATTGGGAAGTAATCAGGGACAATCAGACAATGGCTATTCACAAATAACAGATAAAGAGCTCATTAATATATGTGGAAGAAATGTTTGAGTGGCTCTCCCCGAACTCTGAAGGTTTAAGTTATCTAGGAAGGACACAACCTGAAATAATAACCCTTGTTCAGTGATGAAACAGACCTAGCATACGGAAACAATGTTCAGAAAGTGATAGGAATATATGCCATGAAAATTTTATATGTCTCTTTCACGATTTGTTTGTGTTTTCTCCCTCTACCCAGCAAAACCTCTATCGAAATCCGAACATCAGTGTGCAAAGACGTAGGTGCATGTATGTGTGCGACGTTCGTTCAAATCAGACATCATAGGCCATAGCACTGTCCCAGCATACTCTGTAGGTTGAATGTCGTCTCACACCCAATCAGTGGTCTCGTGTACCACCGAGTGCATATAGAGAATGTCTCGTCCTCCTCCCTGTCTTCCCCAAATATAGCCAAATGTCTGATTTGCGAAATGATTACATACATGTGTCTAGGTCACCGATTATGTGTTTGAAATATTTTTCTTCTGTTATTCATTTATGGCAGTTATTGTTTACTGCCAAAGGCTGGACTGTCGAAGTCAAAAAAAATATTACATAGAGAAAACATACAAACTCCACACATTATGAGTCGCTATGCTTGCGAATACGCGCAGCAAGCACAGCAATATATGATAACATATGCATTTACACAGACGTGCCACAAAGATATATTCAACACATATTTCATACAGCACATAAATTAAACATGTCAAGCACCAGACATTATAAGGTTTTAAATTATGTAATGGAGTATAACGTCATGTGTGTATTGTTGGAGCGGAGCAAGATGGACATGTCGTGCTTGGTGTCAAAGTATTCAGGGGAATGTGTATGTTAATTTGATACCAGTGGTTAGATTGTAGCACATTGCAATGAGTAGTTATGATTGAATGTAGGAATATAAAGCCACAATTCTGAAGTGAACAAAAGGACATTCCTGAAAGGAGCATGTGTGGGTGGAAACCAGAGGCCAACCCTTTTGATGTCTTCTTCAAGGCTTGCATATGAACTGACCAATGACTCATTATGAATGAGAAAGTTCCCTCACCTGGACCAATAGCGGAACACATGTACACCCCCAACAGACACAGGGTATAGCTGATCCCAGAGACAAGAAGTTGTGTTTTGCTGTTACTCTGCTACTGTGAGGATGGAGAGAGAGAGAGATGGAGCGGAGTGTGCATTGAGGGAGATGGTGTTAGGCGCCGAGGATCCGCCCGTCAGTGCGGCCCGGCGCCTAGCAACTAGGGACGCCGCAGGCAGACAGCCGCCGGCTCCCTAGCAACGCTAGACGCCAGGCGCACGGAGCCGCTCAGACCCTAGCAACGGGGACGCCACGGTCAGACCGCGTTCCCCGTTGCTGGGTCTTAATTAATCAGTGCTTGTGTATTCTGGCCGTGCAGCATGCAGCTGCACGGCATCATTATGTGATTACCCTGTCTGGATCATGATTGGAGGGCTCCCAAATTTAAGCACTCTCAGGACTTCTCACAGACGCCGGTGATAGCTTCCTGTTTGCTGTGTCAGTTACAGAGAGTTTCCAGTCCTGCTCAACCCGGTTGTTCCTGTCCTCAGTGATCCAGTACTCGGAATTTGTCATCTATTCCTGGAGTCCGACCGAGCACCATTAACATCCTGTGGTGTTTGTGAGTCGCGGCGTAGCCGTGTGTTGCGGCTTGACCGCTACTATTTATTATTTAGTTTATTGTGTTCTGGAGCTTTTGCGGAGGATTCCGCTCCCACAAATCCACTCTGGTATCCAGCGGTGCTGGATAGGAGTAACGGATCAGTGGATCTTTGGTTGTCCTTTTCCCTGGCGGTTTGTCCGCACATACTTTTGGTTTAAGTTAGATAGCTTGTAACCCCTGGCCTGGTTGCTTAGTCAGAGGGCCCCTTGTTATCACCCTGTCTCGGATTTCCCTTTGTCTCCCATTAAGACCTGAGGGGGCATCGGGGTTGGGCAGACATAATCCGCCCTTCGAACGCGGCTGCCATGGGCTCAAGCAACCATAGTCTCGCAGGGGATTTCTGATAACACGGGCGAGACAACGGAGTTAGGGCGCCAGGGGTTACTAGGCTTTCCTGCTCCCGTACCAGCATATCCTTCCAGTACTCAGACCTCTGCCATAAAGATCTCCTCTGGTCTGGAGTACGGGAATCATAACATTATCACCGGCCAAACTAAAATTTAAAATTAAACAGGAGTTAATTTTTTCCCTTATTCTGTTGGGAGAATTGTCAGCCTCATGAATCCCTCCGGTGTTGGGCCAAATCCTGGCCAGCTTTTAGTTAGCCAGATTCAAGAGCTTACTCAGATGGTTCAAGATCTGTCCCTTCGGGTGAGGTCACAGGAAGATCTGTTACGGACTTCCCCGAGGGTCATTCCTGAACCAAAAATGCATCTGCCTGACCGTTTTTCTGGGGATAGAAAGCAGTTTTTTAATTTTAAAGAGTCTTGTAAACTGTATTTTCGTTTAAGACCAGTCTCCTCAGGTACGGAATCTCAGCGGGTAGGAATTATTATTTCTTTGCTACAGGGGGATCCTCAGACCTGGGCTTTTGGCTTAAAGACAGACGATCCGGCTTTATTGTCTGTAGACGCCTTTCTGGGGTCTTTAGGGCTATTGTATGACGACCCTGATAGAGAGGCATCCGCCGAGAGTCAGTTGCGTGCTCTCAGACAGGGTAGGAATCCCGCAGAGATTTATTGTACGGAGTTTCGCCGTTGGTCGAACGACTGTGGATGGAATGACCCAGCCCTGCGCAGTCAGTTTCGCCTCGGCTTATCCGAGTCTATAAAAGACAGTCTCCTTCAGTATCCCGCTCCTGAGACTCTCGATAAACTCATGGAGCTCTCTATTAAGATTGATCGTCGTCTCAGAGAGCGGAGGGCTGAAAAAGGAGCATCTGTCGGGTCTTCTCCTTGTGTTTTTTCCATTCCTGTGGACATAGAGGAGCCCATGCAGATAGGCCTCTCCAAACTGTCTCCTGAAGAAAGAACCAGAAGGCAAAATTCTGGTCTTTGTTTATACTGTGGGGGTAAGGGACATTTTGCCCGTAGTTGTCCGAACAAGTCGGGAAACGCCTCGACCAAGTGAGTTGTGAGGGGGTTCACTTTGGTCTGCAGCTTATCTCCTCAAATAATTCACTGTTGGTTCCAGCTAAAGTTTCCTTTGGCAGCCTCTGTTCCTCGGTCTCGGCTTTTGTGGACAGTGGAGCTGCAGGGAACTTTATGGATTTAACATGGGCTAAGGCCTTAGGTATTCCTCAGTTAGCCTTGGGTAGGTGTATCACCATGCATGGTTTAGATGGGAGTCCCTTGTCCAATGGGGTTATTTCTCTCTGTACACCTCCTGTTCTACTTTCGGTAGGAGCTCTGCATTCTGAAAAGATTGAGTTTTTTCTTACCCATTGCCCAGCAGTTCCTGTGGTTCTGGGTCACCCTTGGCTGGCCTTTCATAATCCCATCATTGATTGGCAGTCGGGGGAGATCTTACAATGGGGTACCATCTGTAATAAGGAATGTATTACGCTTCCCATCAGAATAGCTGCTGTCATTCCCGCACCCATTCCTGTGGAATACCAGGATTTTGTTGATGTATTTTCCAAGGGCAATGCGGATATTCTGCCTCCCCATAGGCCTTATGATTGTGCTATTGAGTTAATTCCTGGTGCCACTTTGCCTAAGGGAAGGTTATATGCATTGTCCGGACCTGAAACTGTGGCCATGAATGAGTATGTTAAAGAAAGCCTAGGGAAAGGATTTATCAGGCCATCTAAATCCCCTTTAAGTGCAGGCTTCTTCTTCGTGGAGAAGAAGGATGGATCACTCAGACCTTGCATTGACTTTAGAGCCTTGAATAAAATCTCAGTAAAGAATACTTACCCTTTGCCGCTGATTTCTGTCCTCTTTGATCAGCTACGTTCGGCTGTGATTTTTTCTAAGATTGACCTGAGAGGAGCATATAACCTCATCAGAATCAAGTCAGGGGATGAGTGGAAAACGGCATTCAGTACTCAATCAGGCCACTATGAGTATCTGGTTATGCCATTCGGCCTGTCCAACGCTCCGGCAGTTTTCCAGGATCTCATTAACGATGTGCTCCGTGAATTTCTTGGAAGATTCGTTGTAGTCTACTTAGACGATATTTTGATATATTCTGACTCTATTGAACAACATGTTACCCAGGTGCGTCAGGTTCTAAAAAAATTACGTGAAAATCACCTATATGCCAAGCTGGAGAAGTGTGAATTTCATGTCACGGAGGTATCCTTTTTAGGGTACATTATTTCCCCTCGGGGATTCTGTATGGAACCAAAGAAGCTCCAAGCCATCCTTAGTTGGGCGCAACCCACCAATTTAAAAGCAATTCAGCGCTTTTTAGGGTTTGCGAATTACTATAGAAGATTTATTCACTCTTTCTCTGACCTAGTTGCTCCCATAGTGGCACTGACTAAAAAGGGAGCAGATCCTACCAACTGGTCACGTGAAGCGGAGTTATCTTTTCAGGCCTTGAAACAAGCCTTTGTCTCAGCCCCGGTCCTCAGACATCCCAACCCAGAATTGCCTTTCATTGTTGAGGTTGATGCCTCGGAGGTTGGAGTAGGGGCTATCCTATCTCAGAAGGATCCGGATTCCCTGGAATTACATCCTTGTGCCTTTATGTCCAGGAAATTCTCATCTGCTGAATCCAACTACGATGTTGGTAACCGGGAATTACTGGCTATTAAATGGGCTTTTGAGGAGTGGAGGCATTGGCTTGAAGGAGCCACTCATACCATTTCAGTTTTGACTGATCACAAAAATCTTCAATACATTGAATCAGCTAAACGGCTGAATGCCCGGCAAGCTCGTTGGGCTTTATTTTTTACTCGTTTCAAGTTCATTATCACCTTCAGGCCAGGTTCCAAGAATACCAAGGCAGATGCCCTGTCACGCAGTTTTCTTCCAGTTCAAGACAACAGTCCTGTTACTCCCATACTTCCGTCTTCAGTCATTCGGGCAGGTCTCACACAAGATTTTTTTACCCAGTTAAAGCAGCTTCAACATCAAGCTCCTGGAAATACTCCTGCTGGTCGTCTTTTTGTCCCCGAGTTTTTGAGAGCAACGGTTTTGACGGAGTTTCATGATAGCAAGGTTGCCGGGCATCCGGGGATCGCTAAAACTTTTGAATTAGTTTCCCGCTCGGTATGGTGGCCTGGTCTTTCCAAAGACATTAAGGAGTTTGTTTTTTCTTGTCAGGTCTGTGCACAGCATAAGGTTCCCCGTTCCTTGCCTATCGGTCAACTTATGCCCTTGAATGTTCCTCTTAGGCCATGGTCTCATATTTCCATGGATTTTGTGGTGGACCTCCCTCTGTCAGCCGGATGCCGAGTCATATGGGTGGTAGTGGACCGTTTTAGCAAAATGGCCCATTTCATTGCTCTTCCCCGATTGCCATCTGCCCAGGGATTGGCAGTCTTGTTCCTCCGCCATGTTTTCAGACTCCATGGGTTACCCACTGATATTGTTTCTGATCGGGGTCCACAATTCATTGCACAATTTTGGAAGTCTTTTTGTGCCTCATTAAAGATGAAATTATCTTTAACGTCTGGCTACCATCCCCAATCCAACGGGCAGACTGAGCGAGTTAATCAATCATTAAAACAATATTTGCGTTTTGTACTCGGCCAAACTCCAAAATGACTGGTCTGAGTTTCTTCCGTTTGCAGAGTTTGCTTACAACAATGCCTGTCATTCCTCCACCAATGTATCTCCATTTTTTACAGTTTTTGGTTTTCACCCCAGAGCTAATTCCTTTTTTCAACATTCCTCTGTCTCCTCACTGACCTTGACCTCTCATCTCAAACTCATTTGGAGAAAAGTACACCTGGCTCTCAGAAAAGCGGCATTTCGGGAGAAAAAATTTTCTGACAGGCTCCGGCGGCCGTGCACTTTTAAAGTTGGAGATAGGGTATGGTTGTCGACTCGCAACATTAAACTTCGACAAACCTCAGCCAGATTGGGTCCTAAATTTATTGGACCATTTCATATTATCAAAAAAGTCAATCCAGTGGCTTTCCGGTTACGTTTACCAAAAACTTTACGGATCGGAAATACCTTCCATTGCTCCTTGTTAAAACCATATGTTTCGTCTAGTAGATTTCCTCGCAAGATCTCTCAGGGGAAATCACCAATAGATGTACAGGGTCAGCAGGAGTTCTTAGTGGAGAAGGTTCTCGATTCCAAGTTGTCCCGGGGTCGGCTTTATTTTTTGGTACATTGGAGAGGTTATGGTCCAGAAGAAAGGTCTTGGGTCCTGGATGAGGATCTCCATGCCCCGAGGCTCAAAAGGGCATTTTTTCGAGAATTTCCTCAGAAACCTGGCCTTAGGGGTTCCTTGACCCCTCCTCAAGGGGGGGGTACTGTTAGGCGCCGAGGGTCCGCCCGTCAGTGCGGCCCGGCGCCTAGCAACTAGGGACGCCGCAGGCAGACAGCCGCCGGCTCCCTAGCAACGCTAGACGCCGGGCGCACGGAGCCGCTCAGACCCTAGCAACGGGGACGCCACGGTCAGACCGCGTTCCCCGTTGCTGGGTCTTAATTAATCAGTGCTTGTGTATTCTGGCCGTGCAGCATGCAGCTGCACGGCATCATTATGTGATTACCCTGTCTGGATCATGATTGGAGGGCTCCCAAATTTAAGCACTCTCAGGACTTCTCACAGACGCCGGTGATAGCTTCCTGTTTGCTGTGTCAGTTACAGAGAGTTTCCAGTCCTGCTCAACCCGGTTGTTCCTGTCCTCAGTGATCCAGTACTCGGAATTTGTCATCTATTCCTGGAGTCCGACCGAGCACCTTTAACATCCTGTGGTGTTCGTGAGTCGCAGCGTAGCCGTGTGTTGCGGCTTGACCGCTACTATTTATTATTTAGTTTATTGTGTTCTGGAGCTTTTGCGGAGGATTCCGCTCCCACAAATCCACTCTGGTATCCAGCGGTGCTGGATAGGAGTAACGGATCAGTGGATCTTTGGTTGTCCTTTTCCCTGGCGGTTTGTCCGCACATACTTTTGGTTTAAGTTAGATAGCTTGTAACCCCTGGCCTGGTTGCTTAGTCAGAGGGCCCCTTGTTATCACCCTGTCTCGGATTTCCCTTTGTCTCCCATTAAGACCTGAGGGGGCATCGGGGTTGGGCAGACATAATCCGCCCTTCGAACGCGGCTGCCATGGGCTCAAGCAACCATAGTCTCGCAGGGGATTTCTGATAACACGGGCGAGACAACGGAGTTAGGGCGCCAGGGGTTACTAGGCTTTCCTGCTCCCGTACCAGCATATCCTTCCAGTACTCAGACCTCTGCCATAAAGATCTCCTCTGGTCTGGAGTACGGGAATCATAACAGATGGTATCTGTATGCTGGCCGTGACTGTATGAACTATTTTGTAACAATTGCTTTCTATGAAAATGTACTCTGCAACCATATATATACTGTACATGTAGCTGTACCACCTGTAGATCGATGTTGACTGGTCCAGTGTTTTATCATCCACATTCTGGAAAGGTAATCAAGCTAAGATATCACCTACACTGTCGGTTAGACCATGTAATCTATATTCTCAAGTGTCCATGTGGACTTGTATATGTTGGTCTGACTACACGGCCATTTCGAGATCGGATGGCCAACCATCGGTCCTCGATTCATACTGCATTGACTACAGGCAAAACGGATAAACCAGTAGCCAGGCATTTTTTAAGTGCTAAACACCAAGTTGCTAGTTTAAAGTGTAAACTAATCGATTGGATCCCACCATGTCCTACTGGTGGCGATCGGTCCCTGTTGTTGAAGAGACGCGAAAGCTATTGGATACACAGGTTGGACACGGTAGCCCCGAGAGGACTTAATGAGTCCAATCCATTTAATGTTTTTCTGTAAACTACACCTAAAAAAATTTTTCTTTTTATTTGTATTGTTGTATTTTCTTTATCCTTGGAACCTGTCACTATCGAAGGAATTGATTTATATTTGTGTCTTGGAGATGATTGGTGTGGTTCTCCTTATTAGACACTATATTGGGTGATGATGTCATTTATGTAACTTGTTCTAATCACACTATGTAATGGTCAATTGACATATCAATCTAATAGTGTACATAGGTAGCCTAATATCATTAGGCTCCAAAGGTTCCCTTCAAAGAAATCATTTATTCACATCATGTTTGTTTTTTTCATGTATTTTATTTTTTAATTACTTTGATAATTTCTTTGATTCTGAATTGTATTTATTTAGTGTTTTTGTACTTTGTATAATGGTCCATTTGTGCGATGTTTGTATGTATGGACTACCCCCCAGGCCTAGACATCTGTTAAGTATTGACAAAATTTTTCCCACTGTGATCACTTTGCTAATGTTTTGGTCGCAGCATGTGAGCCACGCCCCACGATATACTGCACACTGTCAGCTGATTTCATTTAGTATTAGAGGGTAGGAACCTATTTAGAGTTCACCCACTGCTTGTCTGGTGCACATTCGGGCCATTTCCGGTCCGGTGGAACGCACTTCCGGCAGATGGAACGCAGGAGCTCCGTGATCTGCCGGGGCGCGTTACAGATGCTGCGGATGTTGGTGCATGGGGCCCTTGATGGCTGTTGTGATGTGCGGCCTGGGAGCCGCATCTTTGTAGATGATACAGTACTTTGCAGAGTAGTAATCGTGGACACCCATTGGCGGGAAGCTTTAGAGAGTTGCACATGATGTATCCGGCCACTTCCGGTCCGGGATATTTAAATAGCAGTCCCGTTGCTGTCATTTGGCATGCAGCTCAGGGACGCGTTACTCTCCTCCCAACTACAGTAAGTTTTTACCTCTCACTTTGTATCATTGACCGTTCACTGAACGCAGATTGTAGCACAATGTAGATGCAGTTTTTGTTGTTATTTATGCAGCACGCCGTGCATACCGTGACCCTGCAGCTGCATCATGATAGCAGGATCTGTTTGATCAGGTATGTTTGAGAATGGTTTGCACTGAAGTACTATGTTAGAGATTTTGTCCTTGAGTATAATCCATGTTTGATATTTATTTTAGATGTATGTCCCTCTACATCTATGATTTTTAAAGACTGTGTCCGGATATGCTATTCCTTTTTTCGCTAGGAATTTGTTGATGACTATGATCTGACCTTAGGTGAGCTGTGTTCACGTGACACTATGAGTTTGGGTGGCTCTGTCACAGGTGAAGGTGGTGAGATTCCTGTAAAAGCTGCATGGTCACATACATTAGTAATTGGTGAGATGGATATTTAATGCGGTGATTATATTATTGGATTGTTGTCAGATGATTCTTGGCCTGGGAGGCGTAGTTCCCTGTATATGTGAATTTGTCTACACTTTATTCTTTTCACAGACACATGACAATAATTTGATGCAAGATGTTAATTTAAAAGCTAATAGTCTTGAGAAAGGCCCGTCACACGGACCGAAACGTCGACATATATGGCTTTTGGATTTTCTCAATAAAAGTCTTTTATATATGGACTTTATTTATTACCGCGAGAGTGCACCTTCCACCTAGTGGAAATTTTGCTGTTCGAGTGGATCTGCAAGGGTTCATTAGGAGCACCCGCAACGTTGGAGTTTATGGGATGAGAGTGCAGGATTACCGTGGATATACTGTACATGTGATATATTGTATACATATCCTTTTAATATCAAATACATAAAATGAGCATTGGACCTCAATCAGACAATGTGTGTGAGTACTTGTTTTCTCTTAAGGGATGTAGTGTTTGCGACGTACAGCACACTTTTATCGTATATGGTAATAAGATGCGCCTGGCATCCGCAGCATATATTAGCACTGGCATTTTAGATATTTATTAGAAATTAATTTGACTCTTACAACTGTAAGGAGTTTTCTCTTAATTAACTAGTTTAAGTTTCCTGAGCTCTGATCGGAGCAATATAAAAGCAATGTGCAGTGGTTGCACAGGACTTTACAGTAGTTCGTAAGGTAGGCACACCTGTCTTTCACTGGCTGTTGCAAAAGTCTCTCCCTGCACATCATTAATGGGACAGATCTTTGTGCTGCAGGGGACCTCCTTGTAGTATTGCACACTATTAGCCTTTCAACAGACTCTAAATATTAATCTACCTTGCTGGCTCGCACACTGATAATTACATATAAAGACACTCTTGAGTCTCACTGCACTATGTGGATTCAATCAGTGTCTCTCTCTCTCTGACTCTCATCTGACCCCTATTCAGCTGTATATGCTGAGCTGGGTGACTGGGTTTCTAACTGAGGGCATTAGCTGGAGTGTCTGTGCAGCGGCCTCACCGACTCCCCTCTATCACCTGAGACCTTTCCCGGCAGCTTCTCTCAGTACTGTGCAGGCTAGTGTCACTGCAGTGGCTGGCGGTTCTCACAGCGGTCTCCTCAGTGGCAGCTCCGCTCTCCACGGTGTGTCTCCTCACAGCGTTCTTAGCAGCGGCTCCGCTCTCCACAGCGTATCTCCTCAGCGGTCTCCTCAGCAGCAGCTCCACTCTCCACGGCGTGTCTCCTCACACAGACTGGTGTGAGCCCCACCTCCTCTTTTTCCCGCTCTGCCACAGTCAATCAAAACTCTATCAGCCTTCTCACTCCCTCCTCCATTACATGTAAGTCCAAGGGTCCTAGTGCCTGTCTGCTCACTGGCCCTGCTGGCATCTCCCAGGCAATAATAGAAGGGAGTGTTAACCCCTTCAGCATTAACAGGATGGGTAGTAATCGAAGCTCAGCAAGGGGAAAATTAGATGACCTTTCTCATGTCTTTTCCAGTCCGACAGTTGCCTGCAATGCATACCCTTTGTAGTACAAATTAAGGGGGTCCAGTTCAGAGTGTCACATAAATAAAAATAAATAAAAAAGGGGGACTCTGCCTAATGTGTAAAAAAGGGGGATCTCTTGCTGTAATGTGTAAAAAAAAAAGGGGGACTCGCTGTAATGTGTAAAAGGGGGACTTTGCCTGCTTAATGTGTAAAAAGGGGACTGTGCCTGCCTAAAGTGTAAAAAAGTGGGCTCTGCTGCCATCAGGTGTACAAAAAAAGGGACTCTGGCTGCTTAATGTGTTAAAAATGGGGACACTACCTTCACGATGTTTAAAAAAGGGGGACTCTGCCTGCCTAATGTGTAAAAAAAAAAAAAAAAGCGGGACTCTGCCTGCCATGATGTGTAAAAAGGGGGACTCTGCCTGCTGTAATGTGTAAAAAGGAGCTCTTCCTGCCTAATGTGTAAAAGGGAGCTCTGTGGTCACGCCCCTTCCCATGAGCTCTGTGGCCACGCCTCTTCCCATAAGCTCTGTGGCCACGCCCCTTCCCATGAAGCCATGCCCCTATATTTTTGGCCGGTGCATACGGCGGGCACTGGCCCTGATTTGTATATAGGGGTGGGGGTCACAGATGCTGTTTCTTGCATACAGCGCTAAAATGTCTAGTTACAGCACTGGGAATTTTACTTAAGTTAATAGGTAACAAATTGTAATTGCCTCTGACTGGGTCAATATGGTGGTTGTTTGCTGGTGGGCTAATTTATACATATGTGGGAGGGCACAGTTCTGTGTTTTGCAGTTGCCATATAGCCATAGCCAGATTAAAGGGGGTCTGCAGGGCATACTTTACCCCAGGCCCCCCTTTGTTAGGGGCCCCTCCAGCCAAAGCACACTAACATCAATAGCTTTCCCTCTCATGCAGTAGCAGAACCAGACAGCCAGAATGCGAGCAGGACAGTATGCATTGCAGGCAAGTATCGGGTTTCATAAGCTACCGATGGAGCTTTACAACCAGAGTAGAGATAGGAGGGTGGGGAGAGCTGTAAGTGACACAGGGATTCCATCTTCTCCTCCCCGCCTGGGTGTCTGAGTCCTGAGTAACCTGAGGATCTAGAGAGACACACAGAGAGTCCTCCTGAGTCCTGTCCCAGTGTGTAAGTAGTACAGAGGCTGTTGCTGCTATTCTTGCATGTGACAAATTACAGATTTTTTTTCTATGTGTATTCTAAGGTTGTTTAAATTGTCTTTGTTCCACTACAACAAAATTGTATAAAATAGTTGTCATTCAATTAGGTTTCACTATAAACAGTAACCAGGCATTATTAAACTATTCATTATTAAACCTTTAGTTTAAATCTAATATACACCATTGGGTTAAATTTAATATACACAATCCATATCTCCCAACATGATCCTGTCCTGGAGGGATAACATGCTGTCTTAATTTATGATTGCAATCACCTGTGTTGAAACACCTTTCTTATCAATTAAATAGTTCAACACAGGTGACACCAATCATACAGTATATTAAGAGGAAAGTCCAGATAGAGAGCATTTTGTCCACCCTGGAATTGGTTGTGTTGGGAGGTATGCACAATCTAATATACATCCCCACTATCCACCGGGGGCCCCCTTGTCTTAAGTGCCCCAGGTACCCCCAAGGCTTAATCCGGCCCTGCATATAGCATACCTCCCAACTGTCCCGATGTTCGCAGGACTGTCCTGTTTTTTTGGGACTGTCCCACCCACGGGTTGCAGTGTCCCACGATGAGTGAGGCAGTTGGGAGGCTCCTGTCTCTCCCTGCCCTGCTTAGCAGAGCAGTGGTGAATAGATGCTGTGCGCATGCACACAGCGTCTATTCACGAGAGACAGAGGCATGCCCCCACAGTGACGAAATACGGGGCATGGCTGGCGAATGCGGCACTCCCGCAAAGCCATGCCCCTTTTCCATAAGCCATGCCTCCTGACCACTCGAGGGTGCCCTGTCCTGCCTTCTAAAGATGTTGGGACGTATGAGCAGAGCAGTAAGCAACAATCAAGGAGATACCCTGAGTTTTACCGTGAATCACCTTGATTTGGCTGTATTAGCTCCTTTCCTGGCCTTCACACTTGTGAGAGTAATTCTGGGCATACAAGCTAAAATTATCTGTCACATCCATCTAATATCAGCAGATATCGATCGGTTGGGCATGACGGATCGTCCATCATGTCTCTCCAATGCAATATTTTGTAAGTGTCCAGTTGGTCGCATCGGGCAGTGTGTACCCTGCTGTGCCAACTGATAGACATTCCCCTGTTCCTTCACATGGGAGGGAACAGGGAAATCTCTCCTTCCCGGGGGTGGACCGTAAATATCAGATGACAATGACATACTCTGTGAGATATCTCAGTGTATGTCATGGATATCGGCATTGGCAGATAAAATGCCTGTCGGTCTGACGGGCATATCTGCCCTTGTATGCTACAGACACCAGCAGTCCCCCACCATTGCTCAAAGCAAGCCCAGGGCAATGTAAGGGTGTGTCGTGCGGTGTTATGCCTGCTGCCGTGCAGGTGTGACTTACTTCTTACCGCTAGATTTTCCTCATCTTCCGACCACAGAACCTCTTCTGACCGGGAAGCACTCCAGTACCTGGACGCGTCGGTTCAGCCTTGATAACCAGATGGCTAGAGGAAGAGAAACACTGATCACCAAGTATCAACTCTTTTCCACGGCGAGGAAGAGGATACACAGGGATGGCCGTGACCTTCACCGATTAGGTGAATGTCATCACTGGCCCTAAGGCCTCAACCACCCAATTGTCACCTATTTGGCACTTGAGCACCAGGTGAAAGCGAGCCTCACTAGGCCTGGCGAGGACTCGCGAATCGGCGCCCAACACAGACCAAGACAAACACACAGAGGGGTATACTCACACCGCCACAGTTGTCAACTTGCCTGTCGTGGGTATCTGCTCCTGAAGAGAAATTGACAGCAGCCTCCCTACAAACTAGCAGATAGGCTAAACAACTAAATTGGCCTAGGCTGCTATGAAACTCTAAACAAATATAACTGGGAAAAATGGCTGCAACTGTCCTCAGCTAGCACAACATGCACGTTCAAGGAGACACAGTAATGACATATGACAGTGAGTTACCGTTAGGCTGGCGTGTTGACAGATCCTGCACGTCGGGCCGACAAACTAATGCCTATACTTCTCCCCCCGGGCGCACGCGCGAATTGGGTGTCCTGTCGTAGACAGCCGTCCACTTCAGGTATACGGGATGGTAGAGTACGTGGGGGCGGGACAGTCTCTCCACAACCCTTCCTATCCCAGAGTACAGAACGTGCGGGCCAGCCAGCCAGCCCTACACACCCGACCAACCACAGGCCTCGAGCGAGCTACCGTACAGCTGACTCGCTGTGGGAACCGAGCCGGAAGGGTTCTGTACTATGCGTTCCAAACCGTGAAGATCCTACAATGCCCCTAGTTTAGGAGAAGTTCCTGCCCTGCCCTGGATTGAGCCCAGACCTAATACACGCTTGACAATGGGAATGAAATCTTGGCCTAATGCCAAGATTCCAAATTCAGATTTAGCCCCCCTATGATACAACTAACTCGTACCCAGGCCTAGCGCCCGTAGGTGCCCACAGGCCTAACGCCTGCCTATCAATGAGCGTAATCTTGGCCTGATGCCAAGATTACTTATTCCAATTTAGCCCCTTATACTGCTATCTGTGACACAAGCCTAGTGACTGAACTGTGGTCCCAGGCCTAGCGCCTGCCTAATGGGGGGAAAGTAATCTTGGCCTAATGCCAAGATTACAATTATAAATGTAGTGACCCCCTTATGCTCCTATCTGTAACACAGGCCTAGTGCCTGAACTATGGCCCCAGGCCTAATGCCTGCCTAATAGGGGGAAAAGTAATCTTGGACTAATGCCAATATTACTATTATGATATAGGGGCAAGGTTCCAAGCTACCACTCAGGCCTATTGCCTATTTGCGCCACAGGCCTAATGCCTGACAACCTGGTGGTCTAGGGGGATTATACATAAGTGGTGGCGGCCCAAGGGCCCCTACACGGACCGTTGGAAGAGGCTGCTGCTTGGAGCTTCGTTAGCTCTTTTGCGTTCCACACGCTGCAGCACTCTCCGCCAGCTTCTTCCTGCTGGCGTCTCTTCTTCCGCTGGGTCCTCTTCTCCAGCCGCCGCTGGATCTCCCCCGTCCGCCACTGGATCTTCTCCGGCCGCCGCTGGATCTTCTCCTGCCGGTGGTTCTTCGTCCTCTTCTGGAGCTCTTCCCCACCCCTATTCCGACGCTGGACAGAGCTTCGCCGCCACTCAGCGCCTAATATAAGATGCTAGGAGGAGGCGGAACGATGACGCGGCCGTTTCCCATTGGTCCGACGCGACGAGCACTGATTGGCCCGCCGCGGCGACTTCCTATTGGACGCTAATCCGCGAGCCGGGATTTGCTCGCGAATGGCGCCCATTTCAAATCCCAGGGTGCTGATTGGAGGAACCCGGATCCTTTCGGATCCAAGTTCCTACGTGGTCAGGCCCTGTCGCCGTCCCGCCGCCTGCCGCACCCCGACGCCAGCCGCCCACCTCACAGCAAGACAGTAACAATGGTGACTCCCATTAAGAAAGACATCATTGGTGCTCTGCAAAGACCATTCACAGCATGAAGTAACACAGGGCAGGTCCCAGGTCTATTAGCAACCTGTGTGAGAAATTGTGAAGCACCCCACACTCCTCCCATTACAGTATAATCTATTGGCTGCCACCGTGAGTTGCTGGCATGCCCCCAGTCCCTCTGTCTCCAGTGAATAGACTGCTAAGCAGAGCAGAATGACCTCCCAACTAACACCCCCCAACTGCGTGGAACAGTGGGAAAGTGCCGAAAAATAGGGACAGTTGGGAGGTGTGCACCCACTACCCCATTGCCGACACACTAGCATACAACCTATGGCTACACTTTCTCACTGTTTCAAAAAATTGTTTACATACAGTAGTCATTGGTTTGTATTGTACCTGGAGCTCCAAAACATACCAGCAGAGGTCAGTGTAACTGCACAAAAAGCGAAGTACATATCAGCCCAGACTGCAGAGGAACAGACCGACCGTGTAGTAACTAGTAACTGAACTCAGCCCAAGAACTGGAAAAATATACGGGGCTATATTATTCAGTGTTTATTGGGTGCATTTCTACGTCATGAACATTTATCATCCTAACCTGACAGTGCAGTTACTGATAGACCACAGGTGGAGTCTGTAGGTTTTGGCGACAACGAGCAAGTACAACAACAAACCTGCTGTTTGTCTCCAAACAAAACTAATAATCACTGGGACAACAAACAACGGAGTCGGGCTCAGGATTCTTCCTTGTAGTGGGTGGGGTACTGGCTAGTGTACGGTGTTGGAGCTTGTCAGGACGAGATGGAGTGCAAGCTGTTTGTACCAGGTACGTTGAGCGCGCAAGCAGGGCAGCTACATTGGTTCTGCAGTCCACCTGTTTTTTGTGTGTTATTGGGAAGAAGGATTAATAATGCAGTAGCCCATAGAAGCTCATTGTCAGGCCCCCAGGTGAACCCTCCTTAGTTAGTGGGATGAAGACCAGAGCTGGCAGAGGTCACGGCGGATGTTGGCTGTAGGAGGGTCCATGTCCACCCAAATTCCCTCCGCATCTATTACCCCTCACATCTGAGCCTGTCTGCTAGCGCAGGTTACCGGAGAGGCACTGAATGTCCAGGTACTGGTGTAGATGGTGTCTGGGGTGGGATGCATTTTACCTGTTACAAATGCTTTGTTGTATATCTGGTATCTCTTCATCCACAACTACTGTATTGGCTGATTTATTTATTATTATTATTTTTACTTTTTTTTTTCTGCTTTATTTGAATTTTTTTCCTTAACTTTATACCAGATATTATCACACCTTAGAGCGTCGGGGTCCCATTATAATTTTGTACTAAACTGTGGGAATGATGTACTAGTATTACTATTAGATTTATTACCTACTATTATATTTGAATCATTTACATGTATTTTGTGTCCATAGCTCTTTTTCTAACACACATTAAATAATACAAACACAGTTTCTGCTTTCAATGTTCAGCTATTAATGTTATTTGCAGCCATTTGTAAATTTTATTAAAACTCTGGAACTTAAGAGTTCTATGCAGGGAAATGGTTAGAGGTTTTTACATGATTTCAGACGAAATACATGCGTAATGCTGGCAGACTGGATGCCGGCTGTCAGTGTCCCGACAGTGGCATCCTGCTATCCGGAATCCCGGCAGTGAGTCCTTGCTGCGCTCACCGTGATTCGGGTCCGGTGGCGAGCTTAAATTCCCTCTAGAGTGGTGTTTTGGACCCACCACCTGAGTGGGAAAACCGGGCTTAGGGGGTAATTCCAAGTTGATCGCAGCAGGAAATTTTTTAGCAGTTGGGCAAAACCATGTGCACTGCAGGGGAGGCAGATATAACATTTGCATAGAGAGTTAGAGTTGGGTGGGTTATTTTGTTTCTGTGCAGGGTAAATACTGGCTGATTATTTTTACACTGCAAATTAGATTGCAGATTAAACACACCCCACCCAAATCTAACTCTCTCTGCACATGTTATATCTGCCTCCCCTGCAGTGCACATGGTTTTGCCCAACTGCTAAAAACTTTGCTGCTGCGATCAACTTGGAATTACCCCTTTAGCTCGGTATTCCGACTGCCAGCATGTTACCAGATGTTGGGATTCCGGCGCGGGTATCCTGGACGCCAGGATTCCGTCAGCCGGTATATTAACTGCATCCCTTACAGACGGATCTTTTGCAGCTACTTTCATATGCAAATGTATATGTGCAGTGTAGCCTAATTGATGTGGCCAACTGTGAATACTGGCAAATACCCACATTTATCATCAAGCATGCAATGCGGCCACATACTGTATGCAGTTACCTTGTGTTACTTTAAATCAGTCTAAACCCACACATACTGTATATATTTGTGTGTGTGTGTTTGTGTTTTATGGGAAGTTGACATATATAAATTTTACATATTAAGAATAATTATAAGTGACTCTTCATAATAATCAGTTTTTGGGGACAGGGGGGTAGCCAATAAAGTTACCAGGACAGGCTCCTTCTTGATTGCAAATTGCGGAAACTTAATTGAGGTAATTATTTCTGTTTACAAAGCTTTCATGTGAATTTTGTATGTTTTATTCATATCTAGAAGATAAAACTGTTGGAGTTAGACTGTATATGGTGTTATATAAAGTTCTGGATTACCATGGTAGGATATACCGTATTACACAGGGGAACGATTCTATTATCATATCCTAGGATTACATTAATAACTGATGCTACAAGAAAGACACTACACTGGATTTCTGATATGTACCTGAATTACTGTACAGCACTTAAGTATAACTCTAGGTGATGCCTACTGCACTGTGTAATATCGTTATATAGCATCTGATCACACCACAGTATGATAGCATGGCACCAGGTGCTTTGTGTCGTATTATTATCCAGCATCCGATTATTGTGCAGAATGTCAGGCAGTATACTGTACCACCTGGTCCTAGTGCATTTTGTTTGTATTATAATTAGCATATTAGCTGGAGATTGTGATATTGAAGTTATCACCATATTTAAGTGCACTGAATAGTCCAGAGAAATAATGCTTTCTCTGACTGTTCAGTTGTCCGAGAAAAACTGGCTGCCCCATATGATGTGAGCAGATATTTATATAAAGGAGTGAAGTATTGAGAAACATAATGCCATCTCTAAATGGCATTGTGTGCCTTCTTACCTGTAGAAATGGGTGACAGCAGGGAAGAGACTTTCTCTTTCTGCTCTTCTCTGCTGCCCCGACTGGTTCCGTCTCCTTCGCTCACCAGGCGGATTTCGCTTCCCAGTGCAGCTTTCTCTTCTCTGCTTTCGCCGTCCATTTCTCTGATCAGAGTCGTACTGATGTCACCAACGCTAATCATTGTATGTGCAGACAATGCAAACATCTTTGCAAATGTGCAAGGTGTTTAAAATCTCCTTGACGTGCTGTCCTGACACTTGAATTAAAAGCTTAGTGGTCAATAGTTTTCACAGTAGGCTGTTTTAGAAGGGCTCCGCGCCTGATTTTAGAGGGCAAAATGCGCCCTGCCCTTTAACCAGGCACCCTACTAAAACAGCCTGCTGTTGCCGTTGCTGCTTGAATAGATGCGCATGGCATCTAATTACATTAAATTGAGAACTTGGGGAAAGCACAACACCTCCTTAGGTGCTGGACAGGCCCCCGTTAGTGACGTTGACGGCCAGGCACGCACTTAATTGTCATGTTAACGGGGGACTGCACCACCCCCAATATTGACACCGGCAGGGCCGCGCACCCTTTTGAAACGCGCATGCATACTACCCCTGCGCCCTGCCCTGTCCTCATCCTAGTGGGATCACTAGGTCAGTATACCAGAGTAGCACTTAATGCATTGTTTCTCAACCCCAGTCCTTCGGATCCCTAACAGCAGGCCCGCCGCTACCCGCTCAGCAAAGGGATGCGAAGCAGGGAGGCGCCAGACTGGAGAGGCGCTCTCCATGCTCTGCATCCCTGTAGGGATGGCCATCGGTATGGTTGCCATCAGTGGCATATCTATAATGGGTGCAGTGTGTGCGGTGCACACGGGTCTCTGGGTCCAGAGGGAGCCCACATCGCACACACTGCACCCATTTCTTCTATATACTTACCTTTCTGGTGTCCGGGTGTGGGTTCCCTCCTCTCCTGAGTCCCGTAGCTGGCAGCCGCAGTAGCGCTGTTAGCGCTCTGTGTGAGCACTAGAGACTCTGGCACAGTGCCAGAGTCTACAGCCCATGCGCAGGTCTCTGGAAAAATGTCCGCCGTGCCATTTTTTCGGAGACTTGCACATGCGCTGTAGACTCTGGCACTGTGCCAGAGTCTCTAGAGCTCAGACAGAGCGCTAACAGTGCTGCTGCCGGCTACGGAGCGGGAGAGGAGAGGACCCATACCCGGAAACTCCACACGGGTCCCCTCCTCTCTAGATTCGCCCCAGGTTGCCATCAATGGCAAAATGGCAAGTACCCATCGATGGCGGCCAACTATGCAGTGTATGACCATCGATGGTTCCCACTATCAATGGTCATCCCTTTTTTTTCATTGGACTTAGCCCATGCGCCAATCAGAATACGGGGGTGGGGCTTCATGTGTGTTGGGGCGGAGCTATGCTTCTTGTCCAGACACCTCATTAAAAAAAATAAAAAAAATATTTGGTTATACCTTTGCCCTCAATGGCGGGAAACCATCTGGTTCTCCACCATCAATGGCAAAAGTATTCTACATCGGCCATAAACCATCGATGATTGTGAATCTTCGACGGTCGATGGCCTTCCCTACATCCCTGTGCTGCGCCTGTCCCCCCTGCTGCGCCAGCGCCGGCAGCTTCAAGACTCCAGTCCTCCCCCACTTGATAGTGTTCAGCAGAAAAGGGGTGGAGCTTCATGATGTGGGGGGGGTGGAGCTACATGGACCAGGTTGCCAGAAACTCAGAGAGGGACAGCTGCTGCTTGTAAGGTACTGTGAGACAGAGTGGAGGGAAACCGGTATATGTGCATGTGTGACTGAGTGTGTGTGTTTGTTTGTGGGGAATGAGGGGCAGAGAGTAGTGTGAAGAAACATAGCTGCCAGCAGAGGAAAGGGTGGTGTTACATAGATCCTCCCCCCTCTCTGGTGCATCTTAAGGTGGGTACACACTAGTAGATATATCTGCAGATCAATTGATCTGCAGATATATCTATGGACGAATCGGACAGTGTGCTGTGCATACACACTGCCCGATCCGTCGGGGACCGACGTCATGAACTGGGCGGGCGTGTACACGCCCGCCCAGTTCAGCTGTCAATCACCGCCGGCCACCGCAGCATGTGTACGGGCAGTCGGCCGACCGCCCCGTACACACACAGCGACGCGCCAATATATCGGTAGATATATTGGCCGTCGGCTGTGCTGCGCGGCTGACGCGATACGTCTGTGAACGACGGAGTTCACAGACGTATCGGCCGTACACACTGGCCGACGGTCCCGCGATATATCGGCCGTTCAAGAGAACGGCCGATATATCAACCAGTGTGTACGGGCCTTTACCCCGCGCCTTCTGTTCCTGCCCACTACTCACCTAGCACCCCCACCCTCTAACACAGGGGCAGATGTATTAACCTGGAGAAGGTATAAGGAAGTGATAAACCAGTGATATGTGCAAGGTGATAAAGGCACCAGCCAATCAGCTCCAATATGTAAATTAACAGTTAGGATCTGATTGGCTGGTGTGTTAATCACCTTGCACATATCACTGGTTTATCACTTCCTTATGCCTTCTCCAGGTTAATACATCTGCCCCAGAGAAAGAGAGAGAAAGGAGGTGGTGGTAGCAGGCATCCGGTTGATAGATACAGTGTCTAGTTAGACAGTCAATAGACAGACACCATATGTGAGACAGACATTAGGTCGACAGGGTCAAAAGGTTGATGTGAAAATGGTCAACTTAAAAAAGACAGACTTTTTTTTTTTAATTGAACACGTTTCTGGACTATTTCATACCTTCTCTATCCATGTCTGCACAGAGTTGGTTATAAACCTTGTGGCGAGTGCAGCGAGCCACCGAGCCCGAAGCGTGGCGAGCAAAGCCTTTCTACAATTGGGGACCCAGATGATAAAACCATCCACGCAAACCACAAAAATGCAAAAAACTTGGTGCCTACCTTTTGTGTGTCGACCGTTTTCATGTTGACCTTTTGACCCTGTCAACCTTTTGTACTGTCTACCTTCTCTTGTCGACCTTTTGATCCTGTCGACCTAATGTCTGTCTAACGAAACACTATCTATCAACCCACACAAGTGGTAGCGGGAGGTGTGTGTGTGTGTGTGTGGGGGGGGTTGATCCTGCAACTTATTAACATAAACCATAAAAGTTCAGGCGCAAAAGGGTCAATACTTTATTATTTACAAAATAAAATAACTCCACATTAGTAGTGCTTAATGAAAGCAGCTCCCAGTACTGATGTAGCAGGTCACATATACAATTAGCAGGGAATGTGTAATGCAAATTATTAGAGAGTGCTTACACGATTTAGTAAACGTTTACAATATCATTTGTCTATTCCACAGGTTCTCAAACTCGGTCCTCAGGACCCCACACAGTGCATGTTTTGCAGGTCTCACAGAATCACAAGTGAAATAATTAGCTCCACCTGCGGACCTTTTAAAATGTGTCAGTGAGTAATTAATACACCTGTGCACCTGCTGGGTTACCTGCAAAACATGCACTGTGTTGGGTCCCGAGGACCGAGTTTGAGAACCACTGGTCTATTCAGGACACACAAATAAAATAACAATACAATATACAGATGTTAATACATGCGGCAGATTCTCTTTATCACCAAAATTGTTTAATCGGCACCAGTTCCCTAAATAGCCATAGGAATAATTGGTCATGGATTTTTCGGTGTGGTATTAAGATTCAGTTCATCAGCCAGCGGTATGCTACTACCTCCCGCTCATGGTATTTGATCTCGCCAATTGTGTTCGTAGAAGTCCTGAGTGTGCAGTCTCTTTTGCCCCGTTGAGCTGTTTGGCCGCAGGTGAGTAGAGATTTTGAGATCTCCTCCCGCCTCTAATCTCAAAATCTCTACTCCCCTACGGCCAACCAACTCAACGGAGCAAAAGAGACTGCACACTCAGGACTGCTATGTGTATAAGCGGCACTACTAGTGGGTGCAGTATGTGTATAAGCAGCACTATGGTGCGTGGGGTAATGTGAATAAGATTGTGCTCCTGTGTGGCGAAATTTGAAATGGGGATACTATTGTGTGTTCACAATTCCTTGTGAAACCACTCCCCTTCTTTTGATACACGCTGTCCCTTTGTAAAATATGTGAGGTCGCAAATTTATAGTTTGCAGGGCGGTGCCGAACACTGTAGCACCGGCCCTGCCTAACAGTTCACATTTTCCAGACCACCTTGCAGGGCACAGGTATATTACCAGTTGTCACATTTTAAAGATCCACAAGTGACCTGGAAAACATAAAATGTGGTATAATTATTAAGCCTCTGATTTGTGGACAGCATAACATTATGCTACCTGGTGCTGTGCAAAGTGTCATTGTATAGCATCTGATTACTGTGTAGTATGACAAGGTAGGTAGCATTTAGTGCTCTGTGTATTACCATTTTATAACATCTAATCAGTGTGCTGTATGACATGATAGAACCTGTTGTTCAAAGGGCTCCTAAGAGGAGGGGGGGGGGGGGGGGATTTATTGTATGGGCTTGCAGAAGGAGCCCAGGTTACTTTCTGGGGGGAAACCATTGTCCTATTTGGGGTGCAGCACATAGTAATTGTTTTTTATTGAGGGATGCGGACACACCTCCCAGATTTGGTAACGCCCCCAAGTACCCGGTCCCTTTCTATGACTGCGGGTGACCAGTTACAGTTGGGACGTCACTATGTAATTTCCGGCTTCTGGTGGCCACATCTTATCGCTTTACTTCCGGTTTTCAGGAGTTGCAATATTGGATTCAAACAGGTGAGCGCGTTTTATCAATTTACATGCAGGTATTGAAGATGTACCTTTTCACTGTGTGTTTAGCTCATGAATAAGGTGTCTGCTTCACATAGAAACAGCTGTCGGGCTGTTACACTTTTATGATGGTTTGCTTATGTACCATTGTGACAACTTGATAAGTACTTATTTATTATGCCACTCTTTTTATGCTACTATTGATTTATGCCAAGTCTCCTCTCATAGTGCACTATTGGACATGCACTGTTTTTGTGATTGACGGATAATTACGCTTGATAAGTGATTTTTGCATTTGGGTGTGCTGACTCTTTTTTTCTGATAAATGTGTATTTATAAATCTGTATTCCATAAAGACAGATCAAACGTTTTCGGGGTAACAAACCCTTCGTCAGGACTACATACAAACAAACCAAAAGAGAGAAACTTACCCCCCACTAAGTAGCCCCACATGTAACATACACACCTGTAGCAGAGCAGCTTGTCATGGTCCCATCCGCCTGGCTGTTCATGCTACTGCACTTCCGGAATCCACAGGAACAGTGACTATGGCAACTGCACACTTGCATTCCACCAAGCTCCAGCTTCTGTGTTCCAGCGCTATTGAACAGTTCATGCTAAGGGAGTGGGACCAATAGATGCTGCTCTGCCCGCATGCAGGATCTATAACTAAATATACAATTTACAAAAAATGCAAAAACCACCAAAGGGATACAAGATAATTTATTACTGCAGACTACAATATAAATCACTAAGTTATTGATACTAAATTGTACCATATTACAGATGAATAAAAAATACTACTAAATATCAATTTTAATTGTTCAATGAGGAGGGCTGTTCCAATGTATTCTTTTCATTAAAGGCCATCATGCGCATAGAACCTAACCTTATAAACCATTTGGATATTTTGTTCAAAAGACTCTTAACGTGCATACACACGAGATTTTGACTATGAGAGATTTTGACTGAGCGTTTTTCCCTTGAGCTGGCTGTAGGAGATTTTGACTAACTTTTCCAGCGATTTTGACTAACTTTACCAGTGATTTTGGCTATGGGCTATTTTGGCTAACTCATTTAAGCAAGGGGATGCTTTTTCTTTTTCAGCAACCTAGTCAAAATTGACTTGCCTGCCCAGTCTAGTTTTAGCAGCGATAGCGATCTGGCGGGGACGCGCATCGCTATCGCTGGCTCTGTACACACAGAGCGATATGCACTAACTTTCTGAGCAATTTTGACTATATAGTCAAAATCTCTCAGCTATATCGCTCAGTGTGTATGGACCTTTAGCCCTATCCCCCCACCGGCCGATGCCAGGACACGATCTATCATAAAATATTTTAAAGGTGCCAATAGATGTCCTTTATCTTTGAAATGTTTAGCCACTTGCTGATCAATATTTTTACCTTCCATCTTTAAACAGATGGCCGACCGATGGGCTGTCATCTTTTCACTGAATTTTTGAGTCGTTTGGCCCACATAATAGAGGCCACAAGGGCACAGAATTACATAAACCACAAAAGTGATATTCCAAGACAAGACATAACGAATGTCATAGACTTTGTTACAGTGAGGGTGCTTAAAGGATTTGTATGCAATCAGATGACTACAAGTGGTACAAATGCTACATCTGTAGCAACCCGGTGCTTTTTTTTATATACTGTACATTACTGTACATTAAACAGGGAGGAAACGCCTCTTCCTGTAATGTCTGCATGGACTAACCTATCGCGCAGGATGTTTAAAGACCGCCACAGGTCTAGCCCCCATAAAGACTGGCAAATCAGGATCAGTACGATAGGCCATAATGCTTGTGTGGCCTGTGTAATGATAGGGCTGGCAACTGTAAAGTTGCTAGCACACCGGATAAGGTTCCCCCTCTCCCTTTTCAGTGTTCAACAGCTCTTGTCTAGTGGCTATCCACTTCTTAACAACATATTCGGGGTTATGGAGGCCAATCGTTTGAGTATTATGGACCCTGAAGCCATGTGGTATTTCATTTTCCTGTTAATACTCTGACAAAGACACACAGTGAAGTAAATAATCAATTTCACAGTGGTTTTTAGCTTGCGTAATTGGTAAGACAAATCTTCTGAGTTAAGCATGTGATTAGTTATTGTCAGCATTAATGGGCCTTAATGAAAAGGTAAATTGGAATAGCCTATGAACCCTTCTTATTGAACAATTTTAATTTATATTTAGTAGTATATTTGATTTATCTGCATTCATTATCTTGTGTCCGTTTCTTGATTTTTGCATGTTTTTGTAAATTATATGTGTTTTTATAGATCCTGTATGTGGGGCAGCATTTATTGGTTCCCCTTCCTGAGCTACCTTCAGTGTAACAAAGAGCAAGGAGTCCTGAAAGTGATGATATGGCCCCCACAGAGGGATCGGCATGAAAAGCAGGCGGTCAGTATACTGATGCCGGCATCTCGATCGTGGTCAATGCCGACAAGGAGGGTGGCCAATCCCGGGCCATTTTTTCAATCCCAGCAATCGCTATTGAAAAATTTTCAATTTCGGGATACCCGGGATTGGCTGCATTTCAGTGTCCCACCCTCGTCCCACTCTGTCCAGGTCAGATAAATCACAACAATCTCACTGGGTGGGTGGGAGGGACACTTCAATCACATTCTGGCGGCTGGGTGGGCAGTGCTGCGGTGAGGTCCTGCGGCTGCGCAGCGTGACGTAAAGTCGGAGGTCACGCTGCACAGCCGCTGGATCTCACCTCCGGAGCCGGGGGAGGTGAGCAGAGGGAGCCAGGCAGTGTCTGAGCGTCCTGAGGACGCTCAACGCTGCCTGACATAACCAAAAATAGGTTGCAGGCCAATCACGAAATCCCCAAGATTGAATCCCGGACAATTTTAGGCCAGGAACCCGCTGATCCCGGGATTGGCCACCCTACCGATAAGGGTGTGCACTGTATCCTAACCCCCTTCCCGCAGCCTAAACCTAGCCCCTCCCCCCTTAATGCCTGACCCCAACACTGCCACGGTGGTGCCTAACCCTAACCCTCCCGGAGTGTGCCTAAACCTAACACCCCCCCTCGCCCACAGACTAACCAGTGGCGGAACAACCGCCTGTGCAAGCAGTACCTTGCACTGGGGCCCACCGCTGTCATGGGGCCCAAATCCAGCGGCATTTCACCTCTTCAGTGGCATTCCAGTGAAGCCTCTTCACTGGCATTCCAGTGAAGAGGTGAAATGCTGCTGGCTTTGGGTCCTTTGACAGCGGTGGGTCTTTTGACAGCGGTGGGCCCCCTCACTCCCTCCCTCCTCCATACTCGGCCGGCCCAGTGAATGACGCGATCGCGTCATTCCGGAAATCTCCGCCAGCCGAGCGAAGTACAGGGGAGGATGGAAGGGGAGAGCATTATAGTGCTGGCGGGCTAGTGCCCACCATCAAAAGCAAATGCTAGGGATGACCATCGGTGGGTTATCCATCAATGGTCACCATTAATGGATATCATCGATGGTCAGTGGCCATCCCTAGCTACCCCTAGGCATCGAGCATTCCCTGTGGCAACGAGCATGGATCCCAGAGCATAAAACCCCTTGGAACAAGCCCAACACAACATGTAAAACCCCTGGCAATGCGCATGAAACCCCTAGCAACATGCAGGTAAAAATATCTACACTGGTACTGTGGGGGAATATCTAGCACTGTGGGGGCATATCTGGCACCATGGGGGCATGTGTATCTTGCAGTGTGGGGGCATATCTGGCAACGTGGGGGAATATGTGTATCTGGCACAATGGGGGCATATCTAGCACTGTGGGGGCATGTGTATTTGGCAATGTGGGGACATATCTGGCACTATGAGGGCATATCTGGCACCATGGGGAATATGTGTATCTGGCACTGTGGGGGCATATCTGGCAATGTGGGGGCATATGTGTATCTGGCACCGTTGGGGCATATCTAGCACCGTGGGGGGCATTTCTGGCACTGGGGGCATATGTGTATCTTGCACTGTGGGGGCATGTGTGCACCTGGCACTGTGCGGGCATATCTGGCACTGTGGGGGCATGTGTATATCTGGCACTGCACTATTTGGGTCATGTGTATTACGCCCCCATTTTCATTGACCACGCCCCATGTGGCCACACCCATTTTTATGCCATGCACGCACCTTCGGCGCACACACACAGTGTAACTAACACTTTTTTTCTACTTGCACCACTGTGTGTGTGGGGGTGTGTGTGGGGGTGTATGTATGTGTGTGTGTGTGTGTATATATATATATATGTGTGTGTGTGTGTGTATGTATGTATGTGTGTGTGTGTATATATATATATATATATATCGCAGGTAAACTCCGGCACTCCAGTCCTCCCCCTCAGGGTGTACCTTGCTCCGGTGCCCTCCCCAGGGATCCTCTCCCTGACATGTACCAACAATCGAAATCAGAGGCGGCACTCAGAGTCTTTGAAAGCAGTGGAAAAAACTGTATTTGTGAGGTCACAAATACAGTTTTTTCCACTGCTTTCAAAGACTCTGAGTGCCGCCTCTGATTTCGATTGTTGGTATATATATATATATATATATATATATATATATATATATATATATATATATATATATATATATATATATATATATATATATATATATATATATATATATATATATATATATATATATATATATATATATATATATATATATATATATATATATATATATATTGTGGCAGAGACAGCATTTTTCTATGTGAAAGTAATGTGGGGGATCCAGACCAGGTTTTGGAAGCAGTAGCAGAATCCCAGGTGTGTGATCAGCAGCACCTGGGATTTCCTGATATAAGGGTTTCCATGGCAGAGTCACCTTGCCCTTGACGGTGGAATAGCTACCCAAGTGATAGGCCGGGTTGTGTGGGTTAGATTAGGGACCACTGGAGCCTATCAAGAGTCTGCTATGCTGAAAGTGCCTGTATGCTACTGCCTGTAATACCGACTGCATATGGATTTAACTTGCTATGTGGTGACCTGCTGTTCAAAATAAACACCGAAAGTGTTCATCTGAGTCCCCATGTTTGTGATCCTTGTCACAATATACACTGCTCACAAAAATAAAGGTAGCACTAAAAGAACACATCCTAGATCTGAATGAATTAAATATTCTTATTAAATACTTTGTTCTTTACATAGTTGAATGTGCGGACAACAAAATCACACAAAAATTATCAATGGAAATCAAATTTATTAACCCATGGAGGTCTGGATTTGGAGTCACACTCAAAATTAAAGTGGAAAAACACACTACAGGCTGATCCAACTTTGATGTAATGTCCTTAAAACAAATCAAAATGAGGCTCAGTAGTGTGTGTGGCCTCCACGTGCCTGTATGACCTCCCTACAACACCTGGGCATGCTCCTGATGAGGTGGCGGATGGTCTCCTGAGGGCTCTCCTCCCAGACCTGGACTAAAGCATCCGCCAACTCCTGGACAGTCTGTGGTGCAACGTGGCGTTGGTGGATGGAGTCTTGCAGGAACTGCTGACACACTCCAGCCACATGAGTTCTAGCATTGTCTTGCATTAGGAGGAACCCAGAGTCAACCGCACCAGCATATGGTCTCACAAGGGGTCTGAGGATCTCATCTCGGTACCTAATGGCAGTCAGGCTACCTCTGGCGAGCACATGGAGGGCTGTGCGGCCCCCCAAAGAAATGCCACCCCACACCATTACTGACCCACTGCCAAACCGGTCATGCTTGAGGATGTTGCAGGCAGCAGAACGTTCTCCTTTGCGTCTCCAGACTCTGTCACGTGCTCAGTGAGAACCTGCTTTCATCTGTGAAGAGCACAGGGCGCCAGTGGCGAGTTTGCCAATCTTGGTGTTCCCTGGCAAATGCCAAACGTTATGCATGGTGTTGGGCTGTAAGCACAACCCCCACCTGTGGACGTCGGGCCCTTATACCACCCTTATGGAGTCTGTTTCTGATCGTTTGAGTAGACACATGCACATTTGTGGCTTGCTGGAGGTCATTTTGCAGGGCTCTGGCAGTGCTCCTCCTGTTCCTCCTTGCACAAAGGCGGAGGTAGCGGTCCTGCTGCTGGGTTGTTGCCCTCCTACGGCCTCCTCCACATCTCCTGATGTACTGGCCTGTCTCCTGGTAGCGCCTCCATGCTCTGGACACTATGCTGACAGACACAGCAAACCTTCTTGCCACAGCTCGCATTGATGTGCCATCCTGGATGAGCTGCACTACCTGAGCCACTTGTGTGGGTTGTAGATTCTGTCTCATGCTACCACTAAAGTGAAAGCACCGCCAGCTTTCAAAAGTGACCAAAACATCAGCCAGAAAGCATAGGAGCTGAGAAGTGGTCTGTGTCACCACCTGCAGAACAACTCCTTTATTGGGGGTGTCTTGCTAATTGCCTATAATTTCCACCTGTTGTCTATTCCATTTGCACAACAGCATGTGAAATTGATTGTCAATCAGTGTTGCTTCCTAAGTGGACAGTTTGATTTCACAGAAGTGTAATTGACTTGGAGTTACATTGTGTTGTTTAAGTGTTCCCTTTATTTTTTTGAGCAGTGTATATATGTATTATACATGAGCATGCAAAGAATCTCTAATTTGGAGTTGGGGGTGAGAGGGGTGGACTTGGACGGGATGAGAGGGGGGCCCAAAGCATTTTGTTGCACCTGGGCCCACCGCTCGCTAGTTCCGCCACTGATCCTAACCATACTTACCTTCGGGATCCTGACTGTCTGGATATCATCATCGGGATCCTGATCTCTTCTGGATGCCGGCGTTGGTATTCTGGTGACTGTCGGTATTACGGCTGCCGGGATCCTAAACGCATAACCCTACAGAGGCCTGATTTCAACATCACCAATATGGTCTGGGATTACATCAGAAGACAGAAGGATTAGAGCAAGCCTACATCCACAGGATATACTGTATGTGGATAGTTCACCAAGATGTTTGGAACAACCTCCCTTCCGAGTTCTTTTAAAAACTGTGTGTAAGTGTACCTACAAGAATTGATGCTGTTTTGAAGGCACAGTTTGATTTCATTTAGAAATTGAAATATTGATTGGATTTAGATGTCTCTTCTATTTTTGAAAGCCTTCTTTATATATGTGTAACAATATACCTAAATTTGATGGTGGGGGAAAAAAAATCTACATTTTATAAAACAATACTGTAATCCTAAAGCTCTATTTAGGCCATGTGGAGCTAAGGTATCAAGTTGGAATATCCATCTAGTTTCCAATTACAAGAGCTTGTGGGGGGGGGGGGGGGGAGCATATACTGTAAATGACCAGATTAAAATGAAATATTCCACATGTAGATCCCGTAAAACCTAAACAGGAGACAAATTAACCTGACTGTCATTCCTTGGGTAAATAAATTTACCACCAGTAATAGGGAAGCTAGAAAAGTGGCCAAACATTATTGTCTAATTATTAACACTGACAGAGAGCTTCCCCTTTTATTGAATACTAAATTGATACCCAGGTTTACTAGGGGCTCTACTCTAAACAATCAGTTAAACGGGCTACTACTAAGTTGAAAAAGATAAAAACACAGCGTTTTATGACATACAACCAGGCTGTTTCAGATGCCTGGAATGTACAGTATTACATGCAGGTCACCGAGAGTGGGAGACAATTTCAACCACAATCAGGTAAAAAGTACACTATAAAATTTCCAATATATTTGCTGACTTGCCCATGTGGTGTAACCTACGTAAGGTATGCTGCTTTCAGATCGCAAATGCCGGATCCCACCTGGTAAGAGAAACGTCTCCTTACCGGGTGGGATCCGGCATTTGCGCTCCTTTGCTGGCTTTCCGACCAGGCAATATACCGGGTCGGTTGCCATAGCAGTGGGGGGCGCAGCAGGGGCGGGGGTGGAGGCGGCGCCAGGAGATGAGCTCATCTCTTGCGCCGCCTCTCCCTATGCTGTGAATGGGAGCCGTGTCGCATCGGAACGGCTCCCATTCACACTGCACCTGACCCGGTATTCAACCCGGCAATAACCCTTCTTTTTTACTGGGTTGAATTACCGGGTCACGCGACCCGCTAATTCACCAAAGGAGCTTTCACATCGCACACTGACCCGTTTCGACACGGCAATATGCCGTGTCGATACCGGGTTATTTGTGCGATGTGAAAGGGGTATAAGAGAGAGAATGTCAGTTTAGGGATTGCAGTGTGCTCCACAAGCCCACAATCATTGCATATTAGCCAAACATGGGTTATGGATTATCAGATCCAAAATTATAGCTCGTTTCCCTAATAACTTGAGAGGTGGCAACTAAAATTGGTTGAAATAAGGATACCTGGGCTGAGATGATGGGATGTATCGGCGAAGCCACTAATCTTTTGTGAATTTTCAGCACTATATAAAACAACCACCAACATATTCTGCTGTACTATATCTGTATATGCAAAGCTAATTCTGCTAGGTAGCTAGAACTGAAACATTATTGCATAGTATGTGATTCTGAAGTAGTTTTTTTTTGTTTAGTTTTGAAGGATATAGACCAGGGGTGGGCAATTATTTCAGCTGGGGGGCCGCTTAACACTTCCAGTGAATAGTCGAGGGCCACACACCAAATATCTTGTAAAATCGGGTCTGTACTGTGCAGGCGCGTCGGTATGCAAAGTGCAGACGCGTCGGTATGCAGCGTCGGGCAGCGACGGGATGGTACGAACAAAGCGATCGCACAGTGATTGACAGGAAGAGGACATTTGTGGGTGGCAATTGGCCGTTTTAGAGGAGTGTCCGGAAAAATGAAGGAGGGACCAAGCGTTTGGAGGGAGGGTTTCTGACGTCAGCTCCGGTCCTGATCATCGCACTGGAAGAGTAAGTCCTGGGCTGTGCAGTTCTCTGCAGATGCGATCGCACCCCTGCACAGTGATTACCCCGTCCTCCTGTAGGCGGCGACTACCTGATCGCAGCAGTGCAAAAATTGCCTGCTAGCGATCAGGTCTGAATTAGGCCCATAGTTATGTATATAACTATAAAAACATAGTGTGTGTATATATATATATATATATATATATATATATATATATATATATATATATATATATATATATATATATATATATATATATATATATATATATATATAAAACATACACCACAATATACATTACATACATAGTTTTTTAGGGTGTAGTACGGGGGACCGACTGTCTCCTGACCGCCGGCAGCATACCGACGCCGGGATCCCGGCGGGGAGGGGCGAGTGCAGCAAGCCCTTTGCGGGCTCGGTGACGACCTGTGGTCGCCACAGGTTCTATTCCCACTCTATGGGTGTCGTGGACACCCACGAGTGGAAATAGTCCCTGTTGGTCGGCATGCCGACCATCGGGATAGTGAGCCGTCGGGCTCACCGAGGAGGTCATGTGACTGTCGGTCAGCTGACCGGCGGTCACATGAAGACCACCCAGTTTTTTACAGGCAAATACAAAATGTCTAAAAAACACATATTAGAAATAAATAAATAAATAAAAAACAGTGCTGAAAACAAACAGCATCCTGTGTAATGCTGGTATTCACAGCTCTGTCTCTCCCTGGGCACAGTTACTAGCTCCCCCCAGACCCATGTAGCAGTCTCTACTCCCCCCCCCCCCCCCCCCCCGACCCATATAGAAGTCCGTCCCCTCTTCACCCCCCTCCCCTAAACCCGTATAGCAGTCCCTAATCACCTCCCCCTCCCCCTCCCGAACCAATAAAGCAGTCTTTTAAATTTGGCCACAGATCCCTTTACCTTTTTTACACAGTGGCAGATCCGCTGCCGAGATGATCCGCTGCTCGCTGCTCGCTGCCTGCTGCCAGATTCCCGCTGCCCGCACCGAGTCGCTGCAGATATGGATGCTGCCCACTCCCGCCATGGCCCCGCCCCCCGTGCCGCCCAGCGACTGACGTCACAGTGGAAATCCCGGTCAGCAGACCCTGTGACGTGACCGGGATTTCCTCTGCGGCGCCGCGTCTGGGAGTTATGTAGCGCAATGACAAGCGGCTCATCCAGTCGGGCCGCTTGTCATTGCACACTGGTGTGAGACAGCGGGGCCAGGCAGAATCGGTTCGCGGGCCGCATCCGGCCCGCGGGCCGCACGTTGCCCACCCCTAATATAGACCCAGTTTAATGTTTGTGGAATGCCTGGTTGTTTTTGTAAGGTAATTTATTGCTTGGCATTTGAGGGTGTGGGGTGTGGCTACAGATTTCAATTATTGGATTCACTTGTAGTAGTCTTCTACTTAAGTTTAATGGTGTAGGCTGTGCAAAGCCGTTTGGCTGTGCATTTATTGATCTAAGCGTGCATTTTTATCAAAGCGTGATAAAATTGTCACATAACAGCAGTGTTCAATCAGCGTTCAATCGAAGTGAAAAAGAAGGAAAACAGAAGCACACCAATCTAACAAAACAAAGAAAACTGAAGAACTAATAACAAATGTGAGTCACTTCTCATATCACACACCTCCTGATTGTTGCATCTGATTAAATAGCACGGAACTACCTTACTTGGACAATTCAAAAACCATCCATTTCACCTACAAATGCTTGTATCTGTATTATTGTAATTTTGTTTTTTGAAGTACAGCTGCACCAATGCAATTTTACCTGCAAACACTTAAAACATCTAACATAATTACCATCGCTTGTTAAACCTCTCACAATCCTATCATTTCTTTCACTCCAAATACATTTCTGCACCCACTTTATCTACACTTTTGACTAATTTCATACTAAATCTACACCCATTAAGCCTACACTGCTTTTCTCATCTGCATTTCTGCAATTCTTCTGCTCAGATTCCCTTACAGCCTCCACTCCTACTTCCACTTTCTCTCAACCTACAGTATTTACCTACTTAACACTATGTCAAGGCTTTCTTATACTCCCCACATCACTCAGTGTCTACCTAATAATGTATCTTTATCCTTCCCCCCTAGTCTCTTACACCTCCTCCTCTGTCTCCCCTCTATCCCTCTGTTTCCTTCCCCCTCCTTTCCTGTTACCCCACTTTCATTCACCTCTGCCCCATGGTCCTGTTACCCCACAACTCAGCCCTGCTCCATCCCTCCCTTCCCTGTCACCTCCTCACACCCCCATTCACATCACACTGACCTCCCTCCCTGCCCACCTCCTGCAGTTTCCCCTCCTAGCTCAGGCACCCGTACCATCACTACTCTCTCATCATCCCTGCCCTCAAATTAATCTCTCCTCATCGCTACAGCAACCCTGATAATCTCATTCACATCTCTCCCACAAACTCATACCCCCTATTCTGTGCCCCCTGGAATGCCAGATCTGTTTGTAACAAACTGGTCCCCACTCATGAACTTTTCATTTCCAACTCCCTACACCTACTAGCCATTACTGAAACTTGGATTACGCCCTCTAACACTACTTCTCCTGCTGCTCTCTCTGTTGGGGGCCTCACATTCACACACACACACCCCGACCTGGGGGTCGCCATGGGGGTGGTGTTGGGGTCCTTTTACCTTCTAGTTACTCCTGCCAACTCATACCACCAGAACCATCCCATACATTCTCTACATCTGAGGTCCATGCCATATGCCTCTTCCAACCAGTACATCTTAGAGTAGCTGTCATTTACCACCCCCCTGGCACTGCTTCCAAATTCATCGACAACTTTGCTTCCTGGCTTCCTCTCTTCTGACATTCCCTCCATTGTCCTACGCGATTACAACATCCCTATTGACCAGTGGCGTGCGGTGAGGTCAGTGGCTGGTGAGGCACTGTAACCATAATGTCCACTAAGTCCCGCCGATGTCCGCTACCACCCTCAAGCCAGTGCTCCCTACCGCCACTACCAAAGGCCTTCAAAATCGCCGCCATCAGCCCCCTGGACCCTCTTGCCGCTAATTTGCATCTCAGGGTGACAGGAAGAGGGTGACACCATGGAGAGGGTGACAGGGAGAGAGTGACGAGGGAGAGTGTGACAGCGGTGGGAGCTAGGAGTGGGTGACAGCAATATGTGACGCCAGGGAGAGGATGACACCAGGGAGAGGGTAACAGCAGTGGATGACAGGGAGAGGGTGACAGCAGTGACAGGGAAAAGGTGACGCAGGGAAGAGGGTAACCCAAGGGAGAGGGTGACAGCAGTAGGTGACGCCAGGGAGAGGGTAACCGCAGAGGATGACAAGGAGTGGGTGACGCCAGGGAGATTGTGAGAGGGAGCGGGTGATGCCAGGGAGAGGGTGACAGCGGTGGGTGACATAGTGACAGCGGTGGGTGACGGAGATTGTGACAGGGAGTGGGTGATGCCAGGGAGAGGGTGACAGCGGTGGGCGACAGTGACAGCGGTGGGTGACAGAGTGACAGCAGTGGGTGACGGAGATTGTGACAGGGAGCGGGTGATGCCAGGGAGAGGGTGACAGCGGTGAGAGCTAGGAGAGGGTAACAGCAGTATGTGACGCCAGGGAGAGGATGACACCAGGGAGAGGGTAACAGCAGTGGATGACAGGGAGACGGTGACAGCAGTGACAGGGAGAAGTGTGGCAGCAGTAGGTGACGCCAGGGAGAGGGTAACAGCAGAGGATGACAGGCAGTGGGTGACGCCAGGGAGATTGTGACAGGGAGCGGGTGATGCCAGGGAGAGGGTGACAGCGGTGGGTGACGGAGAGATTGACAACATACACTGCATACCCCTCTACCCCACAACATACCTTACTCCCCCTGTCCCCCCACATACAATAAATATCCCTCTGCTCCAATATACCCAGCACTCCGTCCCCCCACATACACCTCATATCCCTCTACCACTCATACACCCTAATCCATCTGTCTCCTCACATAAAACCCATAAACTCTACACCACCTCACAAACCCTAGTCTTCCTACATACAACCCTCTACCCCAACACATAAGCTAGTCCCCCTGTTCCCTACACCCAATAATCCACTACCCCCACCACACAACCTACTCCCACTGTCCCTCCACATGGTCATGCACACCCCATAATCCCACTTCCCTGTGTAGCCCGCACCTGGGTAGTGATCTCCTGATCTCGGCCGCAGCAGCAGTGCATGGCCCCATCAGCACAGTCAGAGTGTAGCGGGCGGCTCTGCAGCTCAGCGTCAGCTCCACTCAAGGCTCAGGGCTCTTCTCCTCAGGATAGCCGAGCGGGACCAGCGCAGCGGGGGAGCTGAGACAGCCGCGAACAGGGAGCAAAGCAGTGTCCAGCCGGAGATACTGCTGCTGGCAGCGTCCGTCCTCCGGACGTTAGGCGGGTGTGTGAGGGTGACGCCGCCGGAGGGCATAAGGTATGTTCAGGCGCCGGGTGGAGGGAGGGGGGGGGAGCGGCAGGCTATGGACGCTGCACAGCTTAGTGCTACCCCCTACCACTGCCCAATCACAGCTAACTGTGACGCCCCTGTCAAAGAGGCACTTATAGTAAGTGCCGCTTCAGGAGCTTTTTTCAATGAGCTTTTGCTGCTCATTTCTTAGCTCCGCCCCCCGCTTCCGGCCATTTCATATGAATAGCGTGAGGCACCGAGAGCGGTGCCTCCTATACACATTTAAAACACTATTTACAATGTAAGAAATATTAAAATAATACAAAGTCTAAAACATATACCTCTTTGTATTATTTTAATCATTAATGACAGGGGAGGCACTGCCTCCCCTGACTGCACGTCCCTGCTATTGACATCCCCACACAATCCCCGGCCTCTAAACTCCTTAACCTCACCTCTTCACTTGGTCTCTCCCAGTGGACCTCCTCACCCTCACATGTGAATGGGAGCTCACTGGATCTGGTCTTCACTCACCGCTGTGATATTTCTGATTTTTCAAACTCCCCATTTCCCCTCTCTGACCACCACCTGTTTTCCTTTAACCTATCTCTCTCGACTTCCCCATCTCTACCTCCTAAGGCTACCATCACTAAGCGTAACATTGAAGCTATTGACACCACATTCCTTTCCTCCCTGTTTGACTCACTTCTCTCTCCTATTCTCTCTCTCTCATGCCCTGAACAAGCCACTTCCACATGCAATGCATCCCTTACTTCTGCTCTTGACTCTGTTGCTCCACCAACCACTGTTCACCCTCGCAAATTAACACCTCAACCCTGGCACACCAAATGCACCAGATATCTGCAAAAATGCTCACGTACTGCTGAGCGACACTGGAGGAAATCACGCTCCAAGGCAGACTTCCTCCATTTCAAACTTATGCTCTCATCCTTCAGTGCTGCCCTTTCTCTTGCTAAACAGTCATTCTTCAAGAACCTCATCTCCTCCCAGTCTTCCAACCCCCGGCGCCTCTTTGCCACTCTCAACTCACTCCTCTGCCCACCTCCACCTCGTCTCCCTTCCTCACTCTCTGCTCTTGACTTTGCCACGTACTTCACATCCAAAATTGACTCCATACGTCAGGACATCACATCACAACAGACCATCAGTAACCAGCCTTCTCCCATTCCTTACCAACCCTCCCCATCCCTCGCACCAACTCTGACATCTTTCTCCCATGCATCTGGAGAGGAAGTCATGGCCCTCATTCGTTCCTGTCCCCTCACCACCTCCCCACTTGACCCTATCCCCTCCCACCTCCTCCGCTACCTTTCTCCTTCTGCTTGTTCCCATCTTTCCCACCTTCTCAATCTCTCATCAGGCACTGTCCCCTCTGCCTTCAAGCATGCACTCATCTCTCCTATTCTTAAAAATTTACCTTTGATCCAAACATTCTCTCTCCAACTACTGACCCATCTCTCTCCTCCCTTTTGCCTCCAAACTCCTTAAGAATATTGTCTACAACCGCCTTACTTCCTTTCTTTCCTCACACTCACTGCTTGACCCATTCCAGTCTGGCTTCCGTCCTCTCCACTCCACTGAAACTGCCCTTACAAAAGTATGCAATGACCTCCATGTTGCTAAATCTAAGGGACACTACTCTCTACTTATTCTACTTGATCTCTCTGCTGCTTTTGACACTGTGGACCATCCTCTCCTACTGCAAATCGTTCACTCCATTGGTTTGCGTGACACTGCCCTCTCTTGGCTGTCTTCCTACCTTTCTGACTGTTCATTCTCTGTCTCCTCACATGACTCCACCTCCCCCTCACTTCCACTAACTGTAGGGGTACCCCAAGGTTCTGTCCTTGGTCCTCTTCTCTTCTCTCTCTATACATCCTCACTAGGTAAGCTCATTAGTTCTTTTGGTTTCCAATATCATCTCTATGCTGATGACACTCAAATCTATCTTTCCTCTCCCCTGCTCTCCTCACTCATGTCTCCAACTGTCTCTCTGCTACCTCTTCCTGGATGTCCCAGCGCTTTCTTAAACTTAACATGTCTAAGACCGAGCTGATCATCTTCCCTCCCTCCCGCATAACCTTACCTCCTACAATCTCATTATCTATTGATGGCACTACTATCTCCTCTAGCCTCCAAGTGCACTGTCTTGGAGTAATCCTTGACTCCTCCCTCTCCTTCAAACCACACATTCAGCACCTCTCACAAACCTGCCGTTTTCATGTAAAAAATATTTCCAGGATCAGACCCATTCTGACACAGGAAGCTACTAAGACTCTTATACACTCACTGGTCATCTCCAGACTGGACTACTGTAATCTCCTCCTGACTGGCATTCCTGGCAAATACCTCTCTCCACTCCAATCTATCCTCAGTGCTGCTGCCCGGCTCATTTTTCTCACCAAACGCACTACGTCCACCTCTCCTCTTTTACTACACCTTCATTGGCTCCCCTTCCTTTCAGAATCCATTTCAAGCTTCTCACACTTGCTTACAAAGCCCTCACCCACTCCTCTCCCATCTACATCTCTGACCTTATCTCCCTTTACACTCCCACATGTCCTCTTCGCTCTGCTAATGCACGCCGACTCTCCTGCCTACGGATTACTTCCTCCCACTCCTACCTCCAATTTCTCTGACGTCCTAGTGGATGCTGGGAACTCCGTAAGGACCATGGGGAATAGCGGCTCCGCAGGAGACTGGGCACAACTAAAGAAAGCTTTAGGACTACCTGGTGTGCACTGGCTCCTCTCACTATGACCCTCCTCCAGACCCCAGTTAGAATTTTGTGCCCGGCTGAGCTAGATGCACACTAGGGGCTCTCCTGAGCTCCTAGAAAAAGAAAGTATATTTTAGGTTTTTTATTTTCAGTGAGATCTGCTGGCAACAGACTCACTGCTACGAGGGACTTAGGGGAGAGAAGCGAACCTACCTGCTTGCAGCTAGCTTGGGCTTCTTAGGCTACTGGACACCATTAGCTCCAGAGGGCTCGAACACTGGGCCCGTCCATGATCGTCCGGTCCCAGAGCCGCGCCGCCGTCCCCCTTGCAGAGCCAGAAGCAAGAAGATCTTCCTCAAAATCGGCGGCCGAAGACTCCTGTCTTCATTAAGGTAGCGCACAGCACTGCAGCTGTGCGCCATTGCTCCCTGTGCACACCACACACTCCGGTCACTATGGGTGCAGGGCGCTGGGGGGGGGTGCCCTGTGCAGCAATTTGAGTACCTTACAGGTGGCAAACACACATAATATAGCTTACTAGGCTATATATGTGTAAAATACCCCAGCCACATTAATTTAATAAAAGCGGGAGAAGTCAGCCGAAAAAGGGGCGGGGCTATCTCCCTCCGCACACTGGCGCCATTTCCTCTCACAGCTCCGCTGGAAGGATCGCTCCCAGGCTCTCCCCTGCAGTTTCAGACTACATAAGGGTAAAAATGAGAGGGTGGGCACTAAATTTAGGCGCAATTCTGTGTAATAAGCAGCTATAAGGGAAATCACTGTGAGTAGTGTAAATCCCGGCATTATATAGCGCTCTGGTGTGTGCTGGCATACTCTCTCTCTGTCTCCCCAAAGGGCTTTGTGGGGTCCTGTCCTCAGTCAGAGCATTCCCTGTGTCTGTGCGGTGTGTCGGTACGGCTGTGTCGACATGTTTGTCGACATGTTTGATGAGGAGGCTTATGTGGAGGCGGAGCAGGGGCCGATAAATGTGATGTCACCCCCTGCGGGGTCGACACCTGAGTGGATGGATATGTGGAAGGAAGTACGTGACAGTGTCAACTCCTTACACAAAAGGTTTGACGACATGACAGATGTGGGACAGCCGGCTTCTCAGCCCGTGCCTGCCCAGGCGTCTCAAAAGCCATCGGGGGCCCTAAAACGCCCGCTACCGCAGATGGCAGATACAGACGTCGACACGGATACTGACTCCAGTGTCGACGACTGTGAGACCACGGTACATTCCAATAGGGCCATCCGTTACATGATTACGGCAATGAAAGATGAGTTGCACATTTCTGATCTTTACCCAGGTACCACAAAAAAGGGTATTATGTTTGGGGAGAAAAAGCAACCAGTGGTTTTTCCCCCATCTGATGAGTTGAATGAAGTGTGTGATGAAGCGTGGGCTTCCCCTGATAAGAAACTGGTGATTTTCTAAAAGATTACTAATGGCGTACCCTTTCCCGCCAGAGGATAGGATACGTTGGGAGACATCCCCTAGGGTGGATAAAGCGCTCACACGCTTGTCAAAAAAGGTGGCACTACCGTCTCCGGATACGGCCGCCCTAAAGGAGCCTGCAGATAGAAAGCAGGAGGCTATCCTGAAGTCTGTGTATACACACTCAAGTTTTATACTGCGACCGGCTATTGCTTCAGCATGGATGTGCAGTGCTGCAGCCGCGTGGTCAGATTCCCTGTCTGATAACATTGATACCCTGGACAGGGACACTATATTGCTAAACATAGAGCATATTAAGGATGCACTCTTATATATGAGAGATGCCCAGAGGGATATTTGCCGGCTGGCATCTAGAGTTAATGCAATGTCCATATCTGCCAGGAGGGTATTGTGGACCCGGCAATGGACAGGTGATGCAGATTCTAAAAGGCACATGGAGGTTTTTGCCTTACAAAGGTGAGGAATTGTTTGGGGAGGGTCTCTCGGACCTTGTCTCCACAGCAACTGCTGGAAAGTCGACATTTTTACCTCATGTTCCCTCACAGCCAAAGAAAGCACCGTATTATCAGGTACAGTCCTTTCGGCCACAGAAAGGCAAGCAGGTTAAAGGCACGTCCTTTCTGCCCAGAGGCAGGGGGAAAAAGCTGCACCATACTGCCAGTTCCCAGGAGCAAAAGCCCTCTCCCGCTTCCTCTAAGTCCACCGCATGACGCTGGGGCTCCACAGGCGGAGCCAGGTGCGGTGGGGGCCCGTCTCCGGAACTTCAGCGACCAGTGGGCTCGCTCACAGGTAGATCCCTGGATTCTACAAGTGGTATCTCAGGGTTACAAGCTGGAATTCGAGACGTCTCCCCCTCGCCGTTTCCTCAAATCAGCTTTGCCAACAACTCCCCTAGACAGGGAGGCAGTGCTGGAGGCAATTCACAAGCTGTACTCTCAGCAGGTGATAATCAAGGTACCCCTCCTGCAACAGGGAAGGGGTTATTATTCCACGTTGTTTGTGGTACCGAAACCGGACGGTTCGGTGAGACCCATTTTAAATCTAAAATCACTGAACACATAAGAAGGTTCAAGTTCAAAATGGAATCGCTCAGAGCGGTTATTGCGAGCCTGGACGAGGGGGATTACATGGTATCACTGGACATCAAGGATGCTTACCTGCATGTCCCCATTTACCCTCCTCACCAGGAGTACCTCAGATTTGTGGTACAGGACTGTCATTACCAATTCCAGACATTGCCGTTTGGTCTATCCACGGCTCCGAAGGTATTTACCAAGGTAATGGCAGAAATGATGATACTCCTTCGAAAAAAGGGAGTCATAATTATCCCGTACTTGGACGATCTCCTTTATAAAGGCGAGGTCCAGGGAACAGTTGTTGATCGGAGTAGCACTAGCTCAGACAGTGCTACAACAGCACGGCTGGATCCTGAATATCCCGAAGTCGCAGCTGGTTCCTACAACGCGTCTACTGTTCCTGGGGATGGTTCTGGACACAGAACAGAAAAAAGTGTTTCTCCCGGAGGAGAAGGCCAGGGAGTTGTCATCTCTTGTAAGAGACCTCCTAAAACCAAAACAGGTGTCGGTGCATTACTGCACGCGAGTCCTGGGAAAGATGGTAGCTTCTTACGAAGCAATTCCATTCGGCAGGTTCCATGCAAGAATCTTTCAGTGGGATCTGCTGGACAAGGGGTCCGGATCGCATCTTCAGATGCATCGGCTGATAACCTTGTCCCCAAGGGCCAGGGTGTCTCTACTGTGGTGGCTGCAGAGTGCTCATCTTCTAGAGGGCCGATGATTCGGCATACAGAACTGGGTCCTAGTGACCACGGATGCCAGCCTTCAAGGCTGGGGGGCAGTCACTCAGGGAAGAAATTTCCAAGGACTATGGTCAAGTCAGGAGACTGCCCTACACATAAATATTCTGGAACTAAGGGCCATTTACAATGCCCTAAGTCAGGCAAGGCCCCTGCTTCAACACCAGCCGGTACTGATTCAGTCAGACAACATCACGGCGGTCGCCCATGTAAACCGACAGGGCGGCACATGAAGCAGGATGGCGATGGCAGAAGCCACAAGGATTCTCCGTTGGGCGGAGAATCACGTGTTAGCACTGTCAGCAGTGTTCATTCCGGGAGTGGACAACTGGGAAGCAGACTTCCTCAGCAGGCATGACCTCCACCCGGGAGAGTGGGGACTTCATCCAGAAGTCTTCCAAATGATTGTACACCAGTGGGAAAGGCCACAGGTGGACATGATGGCATCCCGCCTCAACAAAAAGCTAAAAAGATATTGCGCCAGGTCAAGGGTCCCTCAGGCGATAGCTGTGGACGCTCTGGTAACACCGTGGGTGTACCAGTCGGTGTATGTGTTCCCTCCTCTGCCTCTCATACCCAAGGTACTGAGAATAATAAGAAAGAGAGGAGTACGAACTATACTCATGGTTCCGGATTGGCCAAGAAGATCTTGGTACCCAGAACTTCAAGAAATGATCTCAGAGGACCCATGGCCTCTGCCGCTCAGACAGAACCTGCTGCAGCAGGGACCCTGTCTGTTCCAAGACTTACCGCGGCTGCGTTTGACGGCATGGCGGTTGAACACCGGATCCTAAAGGAAAAAGGCATTTCGGAGGAAGTCATTCCTACGCTGATTAAGGCGAGGAAAGATGTGACCGTAACACATTATCACCGTATTTGGCGAAAATATGTTGCTTGGTGTGAGGCCAGAAAGGCCCCAACGGAGGAATTTCAACTGGGTCGTTTTCTGCACTTCCTACAGTCAGGAGTGTCCATGGGCCTAAAATTGGGTTCCATTAAGGTCCAGATTTCGGCTCTGTCCATTTTCTTCCAAAAAGAACTGGCTTCACTGCCTGAAGTTCAGACTTTTGTTAAGGGAGTGCTGCATATTCAGCCCCCGTTTGTGCCTCCAGTGGCACCGTGGGATCTCAACGTGGTGTTGGATTTCCTGAAGTCGCATTGGTTTGAGCCGCTTAAAACCGTGGAGCTAAAATACCTCACGTGGAAAGTGGTCATGCTGTTGGCCTTGGCGTCGGCCAGGCGTGTATCAGAATTGGCGGCTTTGTCATGCAAAAGCCCTTATCTGATTTTTCATGTGGATAGGGCGGAATTGAGGACGCGTTCCCAATTCCTTCCTAAGGTGGTATCAGCTTTTCATGTGAACCAACCTATTGTGGTGCCTGCGGCTACTCGGGACTTGGAGGACTCCAAGTTGCTGGACGTAGTCGGGGCCCTGAAAATATATGTTTCCAGGACGGCTGGAGTCAGAAAAACTGACTCGCTATTTATCCTGTATGCACCCAACAAGCTGGGTGCTCCTGCTTCTAAGCAGACTATTGCTCGCTGGATCTGTAGCCCGATTCAACTTGCACATTCTGCGGCTGGACTGCCGCATCCTAAATCTGTAAAGGCCCATTCCACGAGGAAAGTGGGCTCTTCTTGGGTGGCTGCCTGAGGAGTCACGGCTTTACAACTTTGCCGAGCTGCTACTTGGTCGGGTTCAAACACTTTTGCAAGATTCTACAAGTTTGATACCCTGGCTAAGGAGGACCTTGAGTTTGCTCATTCGGTGCTGCAGAGTCATCCGCACTCTCCCGCCCGTTTGGGAGCTTTGGTATAATCCCCATGGTCCTTACGGAGTTCCCAGCATCCACTAGGACGTCAGAGAAAATAAGATTTTACTCACCGGTAAATCTATTTCTCGTAGTCCGTAGTGGATGCTGGGCGCCCATCCCAAGTGCGGATTGTCTGCAAAACTTGTATATAGTTATTGCTTAACTAAAGGGTTATTGTTATGAGCCATCTGTTGGTGAGGCTCAGTTGTTATTCATACTGTTAACTGGGTATAGCATCACGAGTTATACGGTGTGATTGGTGTGGCTGGTATGAGTCTTACCCGGGATTCAAAATCCTTCCTTATTGTGTCAGCTCTTCCGGGCACAGTATCCTGACTGAGGTCTGGAGGAGGGTCATAGTGGGAGGAGCCAGTGCACACCAGGTAGTCCTAAAGCTTTCTTTAGTTGTGCCCAGTCTCCTGCGGAACCGCTATTCCCCATGGTCCTTACGGAGTTCCCAGCATCCACTACGGACTACGAGAAATAGATTTACCGGAGAGTAAAATCTTATTATTTTTTTCACGTGCTGCACCACTTCTCTGGAATTCCCTACCTCTCCCCCTCAGACTCTCCACCTCTCTACAAAACTTAAAACGGGCTCTCAAGACCCACTTCTTTACCAAACCCAGCCAAATCTCATCCTAAACCTTTGTTCCATGCTCTCTATGTACCCCATCTGTCTCACCCCTGTCTGTCTACCCCTCCCCTTTAGAATGTAAGCTCTCACGAGCAGGGCCCTCTTCCCTCATGTGCTTATCCTTTTCTTACTCTAATAATATTCAACTGCACCAAATCCAGCAGTCTTCTGCCACCTGATACTTATTCCAGTGTCATCTGCTGATGTAGCTATGTTTATTTACCCTGTACTTGTCCTATATTGTCGTCAACTGTAAGTTGCTGTTTTCCTGCTTGATTATTTGTTTATGTACTCTGTAATTGGGCGCTGCGGAACCCTTGTGGCGCCATATAAATAAAGGATAATAATAATAATAATGTCACTGGGAATGCTACCGTAAGAGCTTGTTGTAACTCAACTTTGTACTGCAACCACTTCAGAAATAAATCCAATTTTTTTCATATATTGTTCTTTTGGGTTTCGTGATAAAAGTTCATAAGTGGATGTATCGGTTAATTGCCGTAGGCATTCCTTGTCATTGGTGACTAGATCTGTACCACGACTGTGCTACCCTTATCTGCGCATTTGATGATTATGGAAACAGAAGGAAAGAAGACTCTATTTTGGGGGCACTCTTAGAAATCCAAGACAGGGTTATTAATGTCCATAGTACTCATAAAACATAACTTTTATTTATCCATTAAAATATGAAAATATAACAAACATATTATTTAGAACTACACACTGATCTAAAAACTATTGTCCGTACAACACAGCTATGTCTATGTGTTGAACACCAAACAATGTAGGTCAATAAATCAATACCCTCTGTAAATATGCCACCATATATTTTATTGTGAAAAATCACAAATTGTGGCTGCACCCAGGATTATTGTGATAAAAGTATATTTCACACTATACCTAACAGTAGGTTAAGTTTTTTGGGAATTATCGTCTCAGTATACACCGAAAAATATATATATATATATATATATATATATATATATACACATATATATATATATTTATGTGCTAACAGTATTATTTAGCGAGTTCTACACATTCATTGTCTAGCTCTGAATAATGGTTTGACTGAAAAGAAATGACAATCAAAAGAAAAACCTGGACCCTAATTAACAAAATAATTATATTTAAACAATGTGTATCCTTATAATATTCCTTTTCCGTAAAAACAATGAATAAGGATTAAGATGAAAGATCAGCAACTCATAACCATTTACTTCTGCTGTCTAACCGTCATGAGTTAGGACAAAATTGTCGACACAGCGGCCGGTAGATGAGAGAGCAGCGGTCTGAGTTTTTAGCTGATTTGAAGAAAGACAGAGGCCGTACTTCTTTCCCCGTTAGGATGTTCACAGTGTCCTGATATCAAGAGACATTGCAGAACACTATGCCATAATTCAGGAATGAGTGTTGACCGAAAGAATATTAAATCACAGTAAATGCTGATTAGTGTATCATTAATTAGGTCTACTGATTAGCATACTCTGCATAAACAATTCTTTTTTTGGTAATATAGAAAATTCATAAACACTATACCATAATATTGCAGCATAAGATACAGCCCTTGGTACACAAATCTGAACTCTTCATCGATCACTAAGGAGAAGCTGCTAAATCACAGTACATTTTTTGAACTGTTTTAATTAAACCAATTAGAGTAGAACACACCATAATATAGCTAGGTTATAGCTTACAACATTGTTATAGTTTTTATATTATAATGATTATATTGAATCCAGGTACCAGGCTTTTAAACTATCACAAAAGCTTATTTGTAGAAACTCGTGTTTAGCAAGAATATAGACAATAATTACAGCGGACCTGACCACTCCATAACAGCCGTTTTCCCGTCATGAATTAGGTCTCTAGACCAATACAGCGGACGGTGAGCGAGTGTATAGGGGCGGACCAGGTATCGTCTGTAGGAAGAAAGATAACAGAGGCCGTACTGCTGTCCACGTTAGAGCGGTTGCAGCTCCCTGATATCAGGAGACATTGCAGGGACGCTGCACCGCAATCGTGGATGAGAGCTGGCCGAATTGTTTACCGTATATGTATCTAGGACGAGCGGTCCCAGGTGGAATAGAGGGTATTGCTTGAGCCAGTGGTTAGACAGGTCTTTGCGGCGGAATTGCCGTGATAGGTCTCTGCGGCGGGATTGCCGTGATTGATGACGCGTTTCACCCGTAGGGCTTGCTCACATCACTGCACCGTCTGACATCTGTTTCTGGAGTAAAATAACAGCCCTTATACTCCAGAAACAGATGTCAGACGGTGCAGTGATGTGAGCAAGCCCTACGGGTGAAACGCGTCATCAATCACGGCAATCCCGCCGCAGAGACCTATCACGGCAATTCCGCCGCAAAGACCTGTCTAACCACTGGCTCAAGCAATACCCTCTATTCCACCTGGGACCGCTCGTCCTAGATACATATACGGTAAACAATTCGGCCAGCTCTCATCCACGATTGCGGTGCAGCGTCCCTGCAATGTCTCCTGATATCAGGGAGCTGCAACCGCTCTAACGTGGACAGCAGTACGGCCTCTGTTATCTTTCTTCCTACAGACGATACCTGGTCCGCCCCTATACACTCGCTCACCGTCCGCTGTATTGGTCTAGAGACCTAATTCATGACGGGAAAACGGCTGTTATGGAGTGGTCAGGTCCGCTGTAATTATTGTCTATATTCTTGCTAAACACGAGTTTCTACAAATAAGCTTTTGTGATAGTTTAAAAGCCTGGTACCTGGATTCAATATAATCATTATAATATAAAAACTATAACAATGTTGTAAGCTATAACCTAGCTATATTATGGTGTGTTCTACTCTAATTGGTTTAATTAAAACAGTTCAAAAAATGTACTGTGATTTAGCAGCTTCTCCTTAGTGATCGATGAAGAGTTCAGATTTGTGTACCAAGGGCTGTATCTTATGCTGCAATATTATGGTATAGTGTTTATGAATTTTCTATATTACCAAAAAAAGAATTGTTTATGCAGAGTATGCTAATCAGTAGACCTAATTAATGATACACTAATCAGCATTTACTGTGATTTAATATTCTTTCGGTCAACACTCATTCCTGAATTATGGCATAGTGTTCTGCAATGTCTCTTGATATCAGGACACTGTGAACATCCTAACGGGGAAAGAAGTACGGCCTCTGTCTTTCTTCAAATCAGCTAAAAACTCAGACCGCTGCTCTCTCATCTACCGGCCGCTGTGTCGACAATTTTGTCCTAACTCATGACGGTTAGACAGCAGAAGTAAATGGTTATGAGTTGCTGATCTTTCATCTTAATCCTTATTCATTGTTTTTACGGAAAAGGAATATTATAAGGATACACATTGTTTAAATATAATTATTTTGTTAATTAGGGTCCAGGTTTTTCTTTTGATTGTCATTTCTTTTCAGTCAAACCATTATTCAGAGCTAGACAATGAATGTGTAGAACTCGCTAAATAATACTGTTAGCACATAAATATATATATATATGTGTGTATATATATATATATATATATATATATATATATATATATATATATATATATATATATATATATATATATATATATTTATATTTTTCGGTGTATACTGAGACGATAATTCCCAAAAAACTTAACCTACTGTTAGGTATAGTGTGAAATATACTTTTATCACAATAATCCTGGGTGCAGCCACAATTTGTGATTTTTCACAATAAAATATATGGTGGCATATTTACAGAGGGTATTGATTTATTGACCTACATTGTTTGGTGTTCAACACATAGACGTAGCTGTGTTGTACGGACAATAGTTTTTAGATCAGTGTGTAGTTCTAAATAATATGTTTGTTATATTTTCATATTTTAATGGATAAATAAAAGTTATGTTTTATGAGTACTATGGACATTAATAACCCTGTCTTGGATTTCTAAGAGTGCCCCCAAAATAGAGTCTTCTTTCCTTCTGTTTCCATTTTGATTTTCTGACTCTGGGGAGCAACACCAACCTCTGCCTGTGACGGATCTCCACAGCAAATTTAGGTAATTGGTTTTGTAGACCCTTCTTATATACTTTACAACTATATTTATAGGAAGAAAGGGCTTTTTTCTTGTTGCGGATTTTCACAACTGTCTGTTTCTTGCATTTGATGATTATATCAGTCCTTTTACCCAGGGATTTAATGGCATAAAGTTCTTCTCCTCCTGTTCCAAAATATGTGTAAACGTTTTGATGGAGGGACTGGTACTAATAGGCTCAAACCTTGATCACGGCTGTTATTTCTACCTCCTGTGTAACTACAGTATTTTAGAGATATGTGTGTTTTTAATTTTTCCAAAGTGTTTCTTAATTTTGAAGGAGTGGTTTAATTTGTAAGTGTAATTTGTAAGTGTCCACCCTCCGCTAAAACTAAAAATTGTCAAATCTTGTAGTTGGCATGTACGATAGTCACTTTGATAATACTTTATTCTCCATCTCAGTCAGTGGGGTGGACGAACAGTTAAATACTGGATTTATTTCTTGCGTCGGTTTTTCTCAAGCTGCTGCCTCTCATTTTGTCTCCCCCACTGCATCCGCGTTCCTGCAGGCTGTTCTTGGCTGCCTGAGCAATTACTCCTAAAGGTTGGAACCAACCAGATGAAGTAGATGGCTGGAAGTCTGTTTCTCTTTGAGAAGTACTTGAATAATCGCCAGATCTGAAGGCTTGAAATTGTCATCTATATATGGGCACCAATTTTGTTCTCCCTTTTGTGGTATTAAGGCATATACTCTGGTGATGTTGATAGTCTTGATGTTCTTTATTAAACTTTACTTTTAAAAATTTGATAAATTCAGTCTTTTATTGATCTATTTGAGAAGATAGCTTGTCACTTAGATCGGTAGTGGTATCTTGGATCAGAGTAGGTTGATGGTTGTTTTCAAATTCACAAATCTTTTCCTTAACAGGATTTAATTCGTTTATGGCTTTCTCTATGACTAAGGGCCCATACACACGGTGAAATTCAGGCTATGCCTGATTCTTACTATGCAACGGGCCAGGTCTGCATCGCAAGCACATAATGAGTGTGCTTGCGATACTGACTGTGCGATTTTGGCTGTCAATTTTGACTATCTCTCTTATAGAGAGTCAAAATTGACTTGCCTGCACAGTCTATCTAGTCTTGCGATGCCGACCACGCATCGGCATCGAATCGGGATCGCAAGGTGACTTTCACTTTGCAATCTATACTAACTTTTCTTCCGATTTTGACTATATAGTCAAAATTGTAAGAAAAAAATCTCCCCTTGTGTACACACCATAACAGGGTTAAATCCACTGAGGATTTGTTCAGAATTGCTATCCATTTACGGCAGATTAGAATACTACAGTATATCTGCCTATTGTTGGCATATTGCAAATTCTGCACCCTCTGGGGATTACCTTCTCCCTGTAGTAATCCAATAAAGTGATGCCATGGTAGAGGCAATCCAACTCTTTGTTTACTCATCACCCATTCCTTATATAGATCCTCATTTGTAGCACTACTGGTATCTTCACTAAATTTATTTTTGTAGAAGATGGATTCAACTTCTGAATCGGTGTAACTGAATTGTTCCTTTGTATCCATTATAATAAAGCTTTGGGCTACATCAACATCCTCCGGTCCAGACATTGATATGTTTGCAATGTGATAATATAAATTATATCAACAAAATCTAAAACTTGTAAACTTAGAAGACTGAATAGTCGTCAGCTCAAACAACTTGTGAGGAGTGCACAACAGTCCTTCACATATAGTATATCCTGTTATTCACAGGTAACATAAGGGAGACTGATAATTTGCACAGTCCTTCCAAATGGGAAGCAGTCAGCCAGCTCCCCGACGCCGGGATCCCAAGGGAGGACACAATCCCGGCGTCAAAATACTGATGCCAAACGGGATGCCGGCATCAAAATACTGACAACAGGCATCCAGATCGCCCTTACAGCGGGACACGCTGCCATCCTGCCGCGCATGCAGGGGGATAGGTTTAGGCAGCAGAAGGGGGGTTAGGCTTGGGGTGCGGTTAGACACATAGAAGGGAAGGTTAGGGTTAGGCACCAAGCGGGGAGGGGAGGGTTAGGGTTAGGCTCCACCGGAGAGGGTTTGGGTTAGGCACCCACAAGGGAGGGTTAGGGTAGAGAAAAGGTGAGGGTTAGGGGGCTAAATGGGGGGCTGTTGGGACAATGATGGACGGGATGCTGCTGTCAGTATACTGACCGCCGGCATCCTTCCATCGGTAAATCATACTAAACCCTCCCAAATATATAGATCCGAAAACCTGGGACTCATCTTGGCTTAAATACATATACTTGCCTGGATACCCTCCATGAGGTGATAACCTCCAATATGAGCAGCGTGACGGTGGCGCTCCAAGACTGTAGTAACATAAAGTTCTTTTCTCTTACGTCCTAGAGGATGCTGGGGACTCCAAAAGGACCATGGGGTATAGACGGGATCCGCAGGAGCTTGGGCACACTAAAAGACTTAAGACTGGGTGTGAACTGGCTCCTCCCTCTATGCCCCTCCTCCAGACCTCAGTTAGACTTTGTGCCCAGGAGTGACTGAATGCACACTGGGGGAGCTCTACAGAGTTCTCTCAGAAAATACTTTTTGTTAGGTTTTTTATTTTCAGGGAGACCTGCTGGCTACAGGCTCCCTGCAGCGTGGGAGTGAGGGGGGAGAAGCAGGACCTACTTCTGTGAGTTTCAAGGCTCTGCTTCTCGGCTACTGAACACCATTAGCTCCAGAGGGTTCGATCACTTGGTGCGCCTAGCTGCTTGTTCCCGGAGCCACGCCGTCACCCCCTCACAGAAGCCAGAAGAAAGAAGTCGGGTGAATATGAGAAGATCAGAAGACTTCAGGACGGCAGAAGACTTCAGTGACAGAAGGTACAGCACAGCGGTCACGCTGTGCTCCATGCTCCCACACACATATTACCAACGGTATTTCACTGGGTGCAGGGCGCTGGGGGGGGGGCGCCCTGGGCAGCAAGCTACTGGAGTTCTTCTTGGCGGCGCAAAGATTGTGGGTGCCTCGGCACCGAATACAGACCCCCGCCGGCATTTTTTACGAATTTGAAATTGGCGGGCCGAAGCGCGCCGGGAAGGGGGTGGAGCTTCGACCCGCAGCTCACCGGCGCCATTTTCTCTGCAACACGAGGCTGCAGGAGAGAGAGACGCTGCGGGGACCTCCACGCTTATACAAGTAACTGGGGACTTGTTCTGAGGGGGGCCGCAGGGTTGGTGCTTTATAATAGGCAGCGCTGGGTACATATATCGTGTTTTGCGATATATGGGCGCTGGGGTGTGGGCTGGCATACTCCCTCTGTGTCCTCTATCTGGGCTTGGTTGTTGGACCTGTCACCTAGCAGGGATTCTCTGTGTATGGTGGTGTGTCGGTACTGTGTGTCGACATGTCTGAGGCGGAAGCTTATTCACCGGAGGAGGTTATTGGGGGAGTGGATGCGGGGCTAGAATTGGGAATGTAGACGCAGCCGACACCGGATTTGCTAGCATTACTCAGTACGTTAAACTCGAATGTAACTTCCTTATCAAAGAGGTTAGTTAAGTCTGAGGCGCAGACCCAGGTGTGGAAAAAATCCATGGAAGAGGCTTTGTCTCAGGTTCAAACCCCATCTGGGTCGCAAAAGCGGCCGTTTAATCAGGTGGGGGATGCTGATACCGACACGGACTCTGATTCCGACGTCGATTTCACTGAGGCAGCGTTACATCCCCGTTTGGTTAAGAGTATTCAGTACATGATTGTGGCTATAAAAGATGTTTTACACATTTCTGATGAACCTGTGGTTCAGGAAACAAGGATTTGCTTATTCAAAGAAAAGAAACCTGAGGTAAAATTTCCCCCATCTCATGAAATGAATACTCTTTGTGAAAAGGCTTGGGAGTCGCCGGATAAGAAATGGCAGATTCCCAAGAGAATTTACATGGCGTATCCTTTTCCCTCTAATGACAGGGAAAAATGGGAGGCATCTCCAAATGTTGACAAAGCCTTATCTCGTTTGTCTAAGAAAGTGGCACTTCCGTCTCCCGACACGGCAGCTCTCAAGGATCCGGCGGATCGCAAGCTGGAGACGTCTTTGAAGTCCATTTTCGCTAATTCGGGTGCATTACTCAGACCTGCTGTGGCGTCGTTATGGGTGAGTAGTGCTATTGCTAAATGGGCTGAGAATTTAGCTAATGATATAGATACTCTTGATAAGGATAATGTCCTTCTAACTCTCGGTTATATTAAGGACGCTGCAGATTACATAAAAGATGCGGCGAGGGACGTCTGTCTCTTGGGTTCAAGAACCAGTGCCATGTCGATATCCGCCAGAAGGGCCCTGTGGATCCATCAATGGAACGCTGATGCCGACTCCAAGAGGGCTATGGAAGCGCTACCCTTCAAAGGTAATGTCTTGTTTGGGGACGGCTTGGCTGACCTGGTCTCGACCGCGACTGCGGGTAAGTCCTCTTTTCTTCCTTATGTTCCCACACAACAGAAAAAGGCACCACATCAACAGATGCAGTACTTTCGTCACAATAAATACAGGCGTGGAAAAGGTTCATCTTTTCTCGCCTCAAAGGGTAGAGGGCGAGGAAGAAAACTTCCTGCAGCCTCAGGCGCACAGGACCAGAAGTCCTCCCCGGATGCTACCAAATCCACCGCATGACGCTGGGGCTTCCCTGGGGGAGTCCGAACCGGTGGGGGGCCGTCTACAAAATTTCAGTCAGGTCTGGATTCAATCAGGCCTGGATCCTTGGATACTAGAGATCGTGTCTCAGGGATACAAGCTGGAGTTTCAGGAGTTGCCCCCTCACCGGTTCTTAATTTCGGCGTTACAAGTAGTTCTACCGGACAGGGAAGTGGTGTTAGCAGCAATTCAAAAACTGTGTCTACAGAGGGTCATTATTCTCGTTCCCTCGTCGCAGCGGGGGGAGGGGTTTTACTCGAGCCTCTTTGTAGTGCCGAAACCGGACGGTTCGGTCAGACCAATTCTAAATCTAAAATCCCTCAATCCATACTTGAAAGTTTTTAAGTTCAAGATGGAATCCCTTCGAGCTGTGATCTCCAGCCTAGAAGGGGGGGATTTTATGGCGTCAGTCGACATAAAGGATGCCTACTTGCATGTCCCGATATATCCTCCGCATCAGGCTTTCCTCAGGTTTGCGATACAGGATGCTCATTACCAATTTCAGACGTTGCCGTTTGGGCTTTCCACGGCTCCGAGGATTTTCACCAAGGTCATGGAGGAAATGATGGTTCTTCTTCGCAAACAGGGGGTTTCAATTATCCCTTACTTGGACGATCTCCTGATAAAGGCGAGGTCCAAGGAACGATTGCTGAGAAGTGTGGAGGTGTCTCTATCGGTTCTGCGACAACATGGATGGGTTCTCAATTTGCCGAAATCCCAGTTGACTCCGACCACTCGGCTTACGTTCCTGGGCATGGTTGTGGACACAGAGTTACAGAAGGTATTCCTTCCAGAAGAAAAGGCTCTGGAATTGCAGACGATGGTCAGAGAACTTCTGAAGCCGTCGAGTGTGTCGATACATCATTGTACTCGGGTTCTGGGGAAGATGGTTGCGGCGTACGAAGCCATTCCATACGACAGATTTCATGCCCGCGTATTTCAGTGGGACTTGCTGAGCAAATGGTCTGGGTCTCATCTACACATTCACCGGAAAATAAGTTTATCTCCAAGAGCCAGAATTTCTCTCCTGTGGTGGCTACAAGCTCATCACCTCCTGGGAGGACGCCGATTCGGTATCCGGGAGTGGGTGCTTCTGACAACAGATGCAAGTCTCCGGGGCTGGGGTGCAGTCACCCAAGGAAGATACTTCCAGGGAAAATGGTCGGTCCAGGAAGCTTGTCTCCACATAAATGTTCTAGAGTTAAGAGCCATTTACAACAGCCTGCTCCAAGCAGGAAGTCTTCTTCAGGGTCGACTGGTCCTGGTACAGTCAGACAAGATCACAGCGCTGGCCCATATAAACCGGCAAGGCGGAACAAGGAGCAGAGCGGCAATGACGGAAGCCACAAAGATACTTCGCTGGGCGGAACAACACGTCCGCGCACTGTCAGCAGTTTTCCTACCGGGGGTGGACAACTGGGAAGCGGATTTTCTCAGCAGACACGTCCTCCATCCGGGAGAGTGGGCTCTGCACCAAGAGGTCTTTGCAGAGGTGACAAGACGCTGGGGAATTCCGTTAATAGACATGATGGCATCTCGGCTCAACAAGAAGCTCCCGAGGTATTGTTCCAGAGCAAGGGACCCACAGGCCACGGCGGTGGATGCCCTGGCGTCTCCGTGGGTTTTCCGGTCGGTGTATGTGTTCCCTCCTCTTCCTCTCATTCCAAAGGTGCTGGGGATCATTCGTCGGGCAAGGGTTCAGGCGATTCTCATCGTTCCAGACTGGCCAAGAAGTGCCTGGTATCCGGATCTTCAGGACTTACTGGTGAAAGATCCTTGGCCGCTTCCTCTAAGGGAGGATCTGTTGTTACAGGGTCCATGCGTGTTTCCGGACTTACCGCGGCTGCGTTTGACGGCATGGAGGTTGAGCGCCAGATCTTAGCTCGTAAGGGTATTCCCAGGGAGGTCATTCCAACTCTTATTAAGGCTAGGAAAGAGGTTACGGCGAAGCACTATCACCGTATCTGGAGGAAGTATGTTTCCTGGTGTGAGGTTAAAAAGACTCCTGTGGTGGATTTTCACTAGGGTCATTTTCTCCACTTTTTACAGGCGGGTGTAGATGCAGGCCTGAAATTGGGTTCCATCAAAGTGCAAATTTCGGCTTTGTCTATTTTCTTTCAAAAAGAGTTAGCTGCCCTCCCAGAGGTTCAGACTTTTGTGAAGGGTGTAATGCATATCAATCCACCGTTTGTACCGCCTGTAGCGCCATGGGACCTTGATGTCGTCTTACGGTTCCTCATGTCTTCCTGGTTTGAACCTTTGCGGAAGGTTGAGTTACAGTTTCTCACTTTGAAGGTGGTTATGCTTTTGGCGCTGGCATCTGCCAGGCGAGTATCGGAATTGGCAGCGTTATCTCATAAGAGTCCGTACTTGATTTTTCATTCAGATAGGGCGGAATTGAGGACTCGTCAACAATTTCTGCCAAAGGTGGTTTTGTCGTTTCACATTAACCAACCTATTGTAGTTCCGGTGGCTACGGAAGAGGTGGCGATTCCAAAATCTCTGGATGTTGTAAGAGCGTTAAAAGTTTACGTTTCTAGGACAGCTGTTACTAGGAAAACTGAAGCGTTGTTTGTTTTGTATGCGGCCAACAAGGTTGATCATCCTGCGTCAAAACAGACTATTGCACGCCGGATTTGTAGTACGATCCAGCAAGCTCATTCTTCGGTGGGGTTGCCGGTGCCAAAGTCGGTTAAAGCCCATTCTACCCAGGAAGGTGGGCTCCTCTTGGGCGGCTGCCCGAGGTGTTACGGCACTACAGCTTTGTCGAGCGGCTACTTGGTCGGGTTCGAACACTTTTGCAAAATTCTATAAGTTCGATACCCTGGCCGATGAGGACCTGGCGTTTGCTCAGTCGGTGCTGCAGAGTCGTCCGCACTCTCCCGCCCGTTCTGGAGCTTTGGTATAATCCCCATGGTCCTTTTGGAGTCCCCAGCATCCTCTAGGACGTAAGAGAAAATAGGATTTTGGTACTCACCGTTAAATCCTTTTCTCCTAGTCCGTAGAGGATGCTGGGCGCCCGTCCCAGTGCGGACTATTTCTTGCATTATATATATGTTTTCTTACTGGTTACGTTAGTTTATACACGACTGGTGTATTGGGTTATTGCAGCTGGTTACTGGAGTTTTATGCATACTGTTATCTGGTTTGGTGTTATTCCGGTTATACGGTATGTTTTTGGTGTGGGCTGGTAATTTGGTAGCCCTTAGTTCAGACAAAAATCTTTCCTTGTAATGTCCGTCTCTCTTGGGCATAGTTCCTATAACTGAGGTCTGGAGGAGGGGCATAGAGGGAGGAGCCAGTTCACACCCAGTCTTAAGTCTTTTAGTGTGCCCAAGCTCCTGCGGATCCCGTCTATACCCCATGGTCCTTTTGGAGTCCCCAGCATCCTCTACGGACTAGGAGAAAAGGATTTAACGGTGAGTACAAAAATCCTATTTTATTCTTTCAACGTTTCAGGATTACACCTGTTCTCAGGAAGTGTGCCAATGTAACAATTCCAGTGTACATACATGAACAAAGACTTAAGACCAGTGAATACTTGATATTTCTGCTGCGGGGTACACTGGGCTCCACAGGGAATGACATTGGGGTGTAGAATAAGATCTTGATCTGAGGCACCAACAGGCTCAAAGCTTTGACTGTTCCAAGAATGCCTAGCGCCGCCTCCTCTATAACCCCGCCTCCGTGCACAGGAGCTCCGTTTTGTAGTTGGTGCCATGCAGTGCAGGCATACAACAGGGGGGCTGCTCCAGCAGCCCTGAGAGAAGCTTTTAAAGAATATTGAAGACTTCAAGGGCTGCAACAGGGACACTGACTGTGTTAGATGTCAGTCAGAAATCTCCTGCTGCAGCTCCATCACCTCCCTGTTATGAGCCACGGCTGTGGCTCATTCCTGTTTTGCATTTTTGGTTATGTATTTTATGTTATACTTCTGTTCATGTTCCCTGTGGGTGTCATGGGGTGTTCGGAGTTCACCCTTAAGGAAAGGGTACTGTTATGAACCACAGCTAGTGGTTTATTCCTATTTTATGTTTATAGTTGTCTTGCAGGCCAGGTTTTCCCGTTGCTCTGGTTTAAGAATATTCTTGTTTGCTGCCAGTGGTGAGTTTGTGTAATTGCAGCTTGTTCCCATGTGTTCAGCCTCACCTGTCTGTTGATTGCACCTGTCAGTTGTGCAGCAGGGCAGCTGCACGACATAATTTATTAAGACTCTCTGTTATATGCTGGCTCAGTGCAATTCACAGACGCTGGTGATATTTCCTGGGTTCCAGAGTTCTTGAGTTCTGAGCTAGTCTCTGCCAGTTCCTGAGCTCCTGTCTAGCAGTGTCTGTCTAGCTGCTTCCAGTGTTGGTTCCTGTGTCGATTCCTGTGTCGGTTCCTGTGTCCTGCCGTGAAGTGTTCCTGTCCAGAAGTCCTGTGGCTTTGTCTGTGCCTAGTCGAGTTTCTGGCTTCTTGGTGTCCACCGGTCTGTCGTTTGGGATTCTGCCTGTCCTCCGATTCTGAGAGTCTGTGTCGGCTACATTGGGGGTTCCTGTCCGTTTGCCAGTGTTTGTACCGGTTCCGTGAGTAGCGGCTTTGCCGGGTCCGTCGGCCTAGGCTGCAGTATTCTTTGGTTATATTTTGTTACTGGTGTTTTGCAGAGGGTTCTGCTTATGCTGTCACCGCCGGTACACAACAGTATTGTGTTGGCGAGTGGATAGCATTTCCTTGGTTGTTCTTTTCCTTTGGCGGCGTGCCGCACATATATTTAGTTTTAGGGTAGTTAGTAGCCCCTAGCTTTCTGTTGTTTTAGTCAGAGGTCCCCTTGTTATTATCCTGTCTCGGTTCACGCCTTGTCTCACGCTAAGACCTGGGGGCATCGGAGTTGGGCAGACATAATCCGCCCTTCAAACGCGGCTGCCGTGGGCCCAAGAAACCATAGTCACTCAGGCGTGAACTGACTACACGGGTAAAACAACGGAGGTAGGGTGCTAGGGGCTATTCCCACACCACACCTTATTTCAGCGTCACGTTCTGGTGCTCAGGACTCACTACGCAACATCTCCCTTGTTCTGAGCACCAGGAACCTAACATTATCACTAGCCATACACAAAAAAGAAATAAAGCTTTTTCTTTTTTGGCCCAGCCCAGTGTCTTGTCTAGAATCCAGTCCTGTCTAGAATTCAGTGTGCAGAATCCAGTCCGGTGTTTAGAATCCAGTCCTGTCTAGAATTCAGTGTGCAGAATCCAGTCCGGTGTTTAAAAATCCAGCCTAGTCTTGTCTTGTCTAGTTTAAAAATCCAGTCCAGTCTTGTCTTGTCTAGAATCTTGTCTAGAATCTTGTCTTAGAATCGTGTCTAGAATCGTGTCTTGTCTTGTCTAGTTTGAAATCCTCCTATGCCTACTATGCAAGCCCTGCAAGCATCTCTCTCAGCCCTGAACTCTGCTTTCAGTGCTTTGAAACCTGAGCGGCTGGAAGTTTTGCAGCAATCCTTAAAGCAACTGCAAACCTTCTGACCAAAATTTTGCTTATTTTGCCAGAAGTTGTTGAGAGTTCATCCTATAAAGAGACTCTTGCTCACAGTATGGTGACAAGTGAATCCTCAGGTTTAATTAAAGAGAAAAGGTTTAAAAGTTTTCTGCGGCCCAGGCTCTCAGAAGAGGAGCGTCTGCGTCGCAGAAACTTAGATTTATGCCTATATTGTGGGGGTTTAGGCCACTATCTGCAGACCTGTGAGTTGCGCAAGCCAAAGTGTGGCAACAAGTCCTGCCCTCTGGCCAAGTTTAGTCAGGATACAAGACCTACTCCTGTCTCTACTGTGGCAGAGGTACTTGTCACACAACCCACACTAAAAAGCACTCTGTCCTATAATTGGGGTCCTTGGGCTAGGGAGCCCCATTATAGATTCAGGAACCAAAGGAGAATGTTTCTCTCCTCTATTAATTTTCCTGTTGAAGCAGAGTTGCAAACCCCTGCAGCGATGCCCGTGGTCCTGGAGTGGTGCCCGATGCCCAGGGTCCCGGAGCGGTGCCCAGGGTCCCGGAGCGGTGCCCAGGGTCCCGGAGCGATGCCCAGAGTCCCGGAGCGGTGCCCGATGCCCAGAGTCCCGGAGCGATGCCCAGAGTCCCGGAGCGGTGCCCGATGCCCAGAGTCCCGGAGCGGTACCCGATGCCCAGAGTCCCGGAGCGGTACCCGATGCCCAGAGTCCCGGAGCGGTACCCGATGCCCAGAGTCCCGGAGCGGTACCCGATGCCCAGAGTCCCGGAGCGGTACCCGATGCCCAGAGTCCCGGAGCGGTACCCGATGCCCAGAGTCCCGGAGCGGTACCCGATGCCCAGAGTCCCGGAGCGGTACCCGATGCCCAGAGTCCCGGAGCGGTACCCGATGCCCAGAGTCCCGGAGCGGTACCCGATGCCCAGAGTCCCGGAGCGGTACCCGATGCCCAGAGTCCCGGAGCGGTACCCGATGCCCAGAGTCCCGGAGCGGTACCCGATGCCCAGAGTCCCGGAGCGGTACCCGATGCCCAGAGTCCCGGAGCGGTACCCGATGCCCAGAGTCCCGGAGCGGTACCCGATGCCCAGAGTCCCGGAGCGGTACCCGATGCCCAGAGTCCCGGAGCGGTACCCGATGCCCAGAGTCCCGGAGCGGTACCCGATGCCCAGAGTCCCGGAGCGGTACCCGATGCCCAGAGTCCCGGAGCGGTACCCGATGCCCAGAGTCCCGGAGCGGTACCCGATGCCCAGAGTCCCGGAGCGGTACCCGATGCCCAGAGTCCCGGAGCGGTACCCGATGCCCAGAGTCCCGGAGCGGTACCCGATGCCCAGAGTCCCGGAGCGGTACCCGATGCCCAGAGTCCCGGAGCGGTACCCGATGCCCAGAGTCCCGGAGCGGTACCCGATGCCCAGAGTCCCGGAGCGGTACCCGATGCCCAGAGTCCCGGAGCGGTACCCGATGCCCAGAGTCCCGGAGCGGTACCCGATGCCCAGAGTCCCGGAGCGGTACCCGATGCCCAGAGTCCCGGAGCGGTACCCGATGCCCAGAGTCCCGGAGCGGTACCCGATGCCCAGAGTCCCGGAGCGGTACCCGATGCCCAGAGTCCCGGAGCGGTACCCGATGCCCAGAGTCCCGGAGCGGTACCCGATGCCCAGAGTCCCGGAGCGGTACCCGATGCCCAGAGTCCCGGAGCGGTACCCGATGCCCAGAGTCCCGGAGCGGTACCCGATGCCCAGAGTCCCGGAGCGGTACCCGATGCCCAGAGTCCCGGAGCGGTACCCGATGCCCAGAGTCCCGGAGCGGTACCCGATGCCCAGAGTCCCGGAGCGGTACCCGATGCCCAGAGTCCCGGAGCGGTACCCGATGCCCAGAGTCCCGGAGCGGTACCCGATGCCCAGAGTCCCGGAGCGGTACCCGATGCCCAGAGTCCCGGAGCGGTACCCGATGCCCAGAGTCCCGGAGCGGTACCCGATGCCCAGAGTCCCGGAGCGGTACCCGATGCCCAGAGTCCCGGAGCGGTACCCGATGCCCAGAGTCCCGGAGCGGTACCCGATGCCCAGAGTCCCGGAGCGGTACCCGATGCCCAGAGTCCCGGAGCGGTACCCGATGCCCAGAGTCCCGGAGCGGTACCCGATGCCCAGAGTCCCGGAGCGGTACCCGATGCCCAGAGTCCCGGAGCGGTACCCGATGCCCAGAGTCCCGGAGCGGTACCCGATGCCCAGAGTCCCGGAGCGGTACCCGATGCCCAGAGTCCCGGAGCGGTACCCGATGCCCAGAGTCCCGGAGCGGTACCCGATGCCCAGAGTCCCGGAGCGGTACCCGATGCCCAGAGTCCCGGAGCGGTACCCGATGCCCAGAGTCCCGGAGCGGTACCCGATGCCCAGAGTCCCGGAGCGGTACCCGATGCCCAGAGTCCCGGAGCGGTACCCGATGCCCAGAGTCCCGGAGCGGTACCCGATGCCCAGAGTCCCGGAGCGGTACCCGATGCCCAGAGTCCCGGAGCGGTACCCGATGCCCAGAGTCCCGGAGCGGTACCCGATGCCCAGAGTCCCGGAGCGGTACCCGATGCCCAGAGTCCCGGAGCGGTACCCGATGCCCAGAGTCCCGGAGCGGTACCCGATGCCCAGAGTCCCGGAGCGGTACCCGATGCCCAGAGTCCCGGAGCGGTACCCGATGCCCAGAGTCCCGGAGCGGTACCCGATGCCCAGAGTCCCGGAGCGGTACCCGATGCCCAGAGTCCCGGAGCGGTACCCGATGCCCAGAGTCCCGGAGCGGTACCCGATGCCCAGAGTCCCGGAGCGGTACCCGATGCCCAGAGTCCCGGAGCGGTACCCGATGCCCAGAGTCCCGGAGCGGTACCCGATGCCCAGAGTCCCGGAGCGGTACCCGATGCCCAGAGTCCCGGAGCGGTACCCGATGCCCAGAGTCCCGGAGCGGTACCCGATGCCCAGAGTCCCGGAGCGGTACCCGATGCCCAGAGTCCCGGAGCGGTACCCGATGCCCAGAGTCCCGGAGCGGTACCCGATGCCCAGAGTCCCGGAGCGGTACCCGATGCCCAGAGTCCCGGAGCGGTACCCGATGCCCAGAGTCCCGGAGCGGTACCCGATGCCCAGAGTCCCGGAGCGGTACCCGATGCCCAGAGTCCCGGAGCGGTACCCGATGCCCAGAGTCCCGGAGCGGTACCCGATGCCCAGAGTCCCGGAGCGGTACCCGATGCCCAGAGTCCCGGAGCGGTACCCGATGCCCAGAGTCCCGGAGCGGTACCCGATGCCCAGAGTCCCGGAGCGGTACCCGATGCCCAGAGTCCCGGAGCGGTACCCGATGCCCAGAGTCCCGGAGCGGTACCCGATGCCCAGAGTCCCGGAGCGGTACCCGATGCCCAGAGTCCCGGAGCGGTACCCGATGCCCAGAGTCCCGGAGCGGTACCCGATGCCCAGAGTCCCGGAGCGGTACCCGATGCCCAGAGTCCCGGAGCGGTACCCGATGCCCAGAGTCCCGGAGCGGTACCCGATGCCCAGAGTCCCGGAGCGGTACCCGATGCCCAGAGTCCCGGAGCGGTACCCGATGCCCAGAGTCCCGGAGCGGTACCCGATGCCCAGAGTCCCGGAGCGGTACCCGATGCCCAGAGTCCCGGAGCGGTACCCGATGCCCAGAGTCCCGGAGCGGTACCCGATGCCCAGAGTCCCGGAGCGGTACCCGATGCCCAGAGTCCCGGAGCGGTACCCGATGCCCAGAGTCCCGGAGCGGTACCCGATGCCCAGAGTCCCGGAGCGGTACCCGATGCCCAGAGTCCCGGAGCGGTACCCGATGCCCAGAGTCCCGGAGCGGTACCCGATGCCCAGAGTCCCGGAGCGGTACCCGATGCCCAGAGTCCCGGAGCGGTACCCGATGCCCAGAGTCCCGGAGCGGTACCCGATGCCCAGAGTCCCGGAGCGGTACCCGATGCCCAGAGTCCCGGAGCGGTACCCGATGCCCAGAGTCCCGGAGCGGTACCCGATGCCCAGAGTCCCGGAGCGGTACCCGATGCCCAGAGTCCCGGAGCGGTACCCGATGCCCAGAGTCCCGGAGCGGTACCCGATGCCCAGAGTCCCGGAGCGGTACCCGATGCCCAGAGTCCCGGAGCGGTACCCGATGCCCAGAGTCCCGGAGCGGTACCCGATGCCCAGAGTCCCGGAGCGGTACCCGATGCCCAGAGTCCCGGAGCGGTACCCGATGCCCAGAGTCCCGGAGCGGTACCCGATGCCCAGAGTCCCGGAGCGGTACCCGATGCCCAGAGTCCCGGAGCGGTACCCGATGCCCAGAGTCCCGGAGCGGTACCCGATGCCCAGAGTCCCGGAGCGGTACCCGATGCCCAGAGTCCCGGAGCGGTACCCGATGCCCAGAGTCCCGGAGCGGTACCCGATGCCCAGAGTCCCGGAGCGGTACCCGATGCCCAGAGTCCCGGAGCGGTACCCGATGCCCAGAGTCCCGGAGCGGTACCCGATGCCCAGAGTCCCGGAGCGGTACCCGATGCCCAGAGTCCCGGAGCGGTACCCGATGCCCAGAGTCCCGGAGCGGTACCCGATGCCCAGAGTCCCGGAGCGGTACCCGATGCCCAGAGTCCCGGAGCGGTACCCGATGCCCAGAGTCCCGGAGCGGTACCCGATGCCCAGAGTCCCGGAGCGGTACCCGATGCCCAGAGTCCCGGAGCGGTACCCGATGCCCAGAGTCCCGGAGCGGTACCCGATGCCCAGAGTCCCGGAGCGGTACCCGATGCCCAGAGTCCCGGAGCGGTACCCGATGCCCAGAGTCCCGGAGCGGTACCCGATGCCCAGAGTCCCGGAGCGGTACCCGATGCCCAGAGTCCCGGAGCGGTACCCGATGCCCAGAGTCCCGGAGCGGTACCCGATGCCCAGAGTCCCGGAGCGGTACCCGATGCCCAGAGTCCCGGAGCGGTACCCGATGCCCAGAGTCCCGGAGCGGTACCCGATGCCCAGAGTCCCGGAGCGGTACCCGATGCCCAGAGTCCCGGAGCGGTACCCGATGCCCAGAGTCCCGGAGCGGTACCCGATGCCCAGAGTCCCGGAGCGGTACCCGATGCCCAGAGTCCCGGAGCGGTACCCGATGCCCAGAGTCCCGGAGCGGTACCCGATGCCCAGAGTCCCGGAGCGGTACCCGATGCCCAGAGTCCCGGAGCGGTACCCGATGCCCAGAGTCCCGGAGCGGTACCCGATGCCCAGAGTCCCGGAGCGGTACCCGATGCCCAGAGTCCCGGAGCGGTACCCGATGCCCAGAGTCCCGGAGCGGTACCCGATGCCCAGAGTCCCGGAGCGGTACCCGATGCCCAGAGTCCCGGAGCGGTACCCGATGCCCAGAGTCCCGGAGCGGTACCCGATGCCCAGAGTCCCGGAGCGGTACCCGATGCCCAGAGTCCCGGAGCGGTACCCGATGCCCAGAGTCCCGGAGCGGTACCCGATGCCCAGAGTCCCGGAGCGGTACCCGATGCCCAGAGTCCCGGAGCGGTACCCGATGCCCAGAGTCCCGGAGCGGTACCCGATGCCCAGAGTCCCGGAGCGGTACCCGATGCCCAGAGTCCCGGAGCGGTACCCGATGCCCAGAGTCCCGGAGCGGTACCCGATGCCCAGAGTCCCGGAGCGGTACCCGATGCCCAGAGTCCCGGAGCGGTACCCGATGCCCAGAGTCCCGGAGCGGTACCCGATGCCCAGAGTCCCGGAGCGGTACCCGATGCCCAGAGTCCCGGAGCGGTACCCGATGCCCAGAGTCCCGGAGCGGTACCCGATGCCCAGAGTCCCGGAGCGGTACCCGATGCCCAGAGTCCCGGAGCGGTACCCGATGCCCAGAGTCCCGGAGCGGTACCCGATGCCCAGAGTCCCGGAGCGGTACCCGATGCCCAGAGTCCCGGAGCGGTACCCGATGCCCAGAGTCCCGGAGCGGTACCCGATGCCCAGAGTCCCGGAGCGGTACCCGATGCCCAGAGTCCCGGAGCGGTACCCGATGCCCAGAGTCCCGGAGCGGTACCCGATGCCCAGAGTCCCGGAGCGGTACCCGATGCCCAGAGTCCCGGAGCGGTACCCGATGCCCAGAGTCCCGGAGCGGTACCCGATGCCCAGAGTCCCGGAGCGGTACCCGATGCCCAGAGTCCCGGAGCGGTACCCGATGCCCAGAGTCCCGGAGCGGTACCCGATGCCCAGAGTCCCGGAGCGGTACCCGATGCCCAGAGTCCCGGAGCGGTACCCGATGCCCAGAGTCCCGGAGCGGTACCCGATGCCCAGAGTCCCGGAGCGGTACCCGATGCCCAGAGTCCCGGAGCGGTACCCGATGCCCAGAGTCCCGGAGCGGTACCCGATGCCCAGAGTCCCGGAGCGGTACCCGATGCCCAGAGTCCCGGAGCGGTACCCGATGCCCAGAGTCCCGGAGCGGTACCCGATGCCCAGAGTCCCGGAGCGGTACCCGATGCCCAGAGTCCCGGAGCGGTACCCGATGCCCAGAGTCCCGGAGCGGTACCCGATGCCCAGAGTCCCGGAGCGGTACCCGATGCCCAGAGTCCCGGAGCGGTACCCGATGCCCAGAGTCCCGGAGCGGTACCCGATGCCCAGAGTCCCGGAGCGGTACCCGATGCCCAGAGTCCCGGAGCGGTACCCGATGCCCAGAGTCCCGGAGCGGTACCCGATGCCCAGAGTCCCGGAGCGGTACCCGATGCCCAGAGTCCCGGAGCGGTACCCGATGCCCAGAGTCCCGGAGCGGTACCCGATGCCCAGAGTCCCGGAGCGGTACCCGATGCCCAGAGTCCCGGAGCGGTACCCGATGCCCAGAGTCCCGGAGCGGTACCCGATGCCCAGAGTCCCGGAGCGGTACCCGATGCCCAGAGTCCCGGAGCGGTACCCGATGCCCAGAGTCCCGGAGCGGTACCCGATGCCCAGAGTCCCGGAGCGGTACCCGATGCCCAGAGTCCCGGAGCGGTACCCGATGCCCAGAGTCCCGGAGCGGTACCCGATGCCCAGAGTCCCGGAGCGGTACCCGATGCCCAGAGTCCCGGAGCGGTACCCGATGCCCAGAGTCCCGGAGCGGTACCCGATGCCCAGAGTCCCGGAGCGGTACCCGATGCCCAGAGTCCCGGAGCGGTACCCGATGCCCAGAGTCCCGGAGCGGTACCCGATGCCCAGAGTCCCGGAGCGGTACCCGATGCCCAGAGTCCCGGAGCGGTACCCGATGCCCAGAGTCCCGGAGCGGTACCCGATGCCCAGAGTCCCGGAGCGGTACCCGATGCCCAGAGTCCCGGAGCGGTACCCGATGCCCAGAGTCCCGGAGCGGTACCCGATGCCCAGAGTCCCGGAGCGGTACCCGATGCCCAGAGTCCCGGAGCGGTACCCGATGCCCAGAGTCCCGGAGCGGTACCCGATGCCCAGAGTCCCGGAGCGGTACCCGATGCCCAGAGTCCCGGAGCGGTACCCGATGCCCAGAGTCCCGGAGCGGTACCCGATGCCCAGAGTCCCGGAGCGGTACCCGATGCCCAGAGTCCCGGAGCGGTACCCGATGCCCAGAGTCCCGGAGCGGTACCCGATGCCCAGAGTCCCGGAGCGGTACCCGATGCCCAGAGTCCCGGAGCGGTACCCGATGCCCAGAGTCCCGGAGCGGTACCCGATGCCCAGAGTCCCGGAGCGGTACCCGATGCCCAGAGTCCCGGAGCGGTACCCGATGCCCAGAGTCCCGGAGCGGTACCCGATGCCCAGAGTCCCGGAGCGGTACCCGATGCCCAGAGTCCCGGAGCGGTACCCGATGCCCAGAGTCCCGGAGCGGTACCCGATGCCCAGAGTCCCGGAGCGGTACCCGATGCCCAGAGTCCCGGAGCGGTACCCGATGCCCAGAGTCCCGGAGCGGTACCCGATGCCCAGAGTCCCGGAGCGGTACCCGATGCCCAGAGTCCCGGAGCGGTACCCGATGCCCAGAGTCCCGGAGCGGTACCCGATGCCCAGAGTCCCGGAGCGGTACCCGATGCCCAGAGTCCCGGAGCGGTACCCGATGCCCAGAGTCCCGGAGCGGTACCCGATGCCCAGAGTCCCGGAGCGGTACCCGATGCCCAGAGTCCCGGAGCGGTACCCGATTCTCTAGGTTATAGAGGGACATCGAATATTATAGCTCAGGTGTCAATACCAGAAGGGGTCTCAGAAGCTGTTACCCCAGGTAGAGACTTGAAAAGCGCAACTCCAGAGAAGGTGTCTAAAACCATAGTTCTAGAAGGGAACTCGAGAAGCAAAACCCCAGAAGGGATCTTTAAAGTAATATCCCCAAGTGGGGTCTCGAGAGACAAAGCCCCAAAGAAGGGTCTAGAAGTCGCTTCCCCAGGAAAGGACTCAAGAGGCATAGCGTTAGTGGAGGTTCTGAAGGTTATAGCTTCAGCAAAAGTCCCGGAAGTCATAGTCCCGGGAGAAGTTTCGATAATTATTGACTCAGAGAGGGAGGCCGACGGCCCGGTCCCAGTAAAAGAATCCGAGGTTCTGGCCCCAGCGGGGTTCCCGGAGGCCACTGCCCCAGCGGGGTTCCCAGAGGCCACTGCCCCAGCGGGGTTCCCGGAGGCCACTGCCCCAGCGGGGTTCCCGGAGGCCACTGCCCCAGCGGGGTTCCCGGAGGCCACTGCCCCGGGTGGGGTTCAGAAAGTCACTGCCCCGGGTGGGGTTCAGAAAGTCACTGCCCCGGGTGGGGTTCAGAAAGTCACTGCCCCGGGTGGGATTCAGAAAGTCACTGTCCCGGGTGGGGTTCAGAAAGTCACTGCCCCAGGTGGGGTTCCGAGGGTCACTGCCCCAGGTGGGGTTCCGAGGGTCACTGCCCCAGGTGGGGTTCAGAAAGTCACTGCCCCAGGTGGGGTTCAGAAAGTCTTAGCCTAGAGTAAGGTCAATAGTGACCAGGTCCTAGCAAAGCACTCTAGTCAGTCAGATGGGAAGGAAGCAGATCCTGACTCTGTTGATATCTCAACATCTATAATCTTTGATGGGGACTTAGTCCAATTTCTGGCTCTTTACAAACACTATTACACCATTTTGTTGTTTAGACCATTTCTGGGCATCACTTCAGAGAACCTTGTGCTCTATCTGATATATTCCTTTAGAGGAGAGCCTTTTGAGTGGGCAACCAGCCTAATGAAAGCTGAAGATCCCATTCTTCAGGATCCCCCGGCATTCAGTGATGCAGTTATTAAGAGATATGGTTCCAAAGAAATTGGTTCAGGTTCCTCTAGGTCACCCGTCTTATCTGCTGAGAGTTCACCGTATTCTGTAAATTCGGCACAAGAGTCTCAGCCCGTTGTTTTGACTGCAGGATGTGCTTTTCTCTCTTCTTCTAATAGTAGTACTTTGCCTCAAAGTTCAGCTCCCAAGGTTAAGAAACCAATCTCTGATTTGAACCCAGCCTTGCTGGGAGGTACCATCAGTTCAGACAATGTTTGGGGAATTACCTTGGTCAGACCTCAAGAACTTTGTAAAAATAAGAAGAAGAAGAAGAAAAAGAAATGATTATTGACTCTTGCCTTGTTAAAAAAAAAAAAAAGATTTTTTTTTTCATTCATTGTCTTGAGTCCAGTGGCCACCGTCAAGAAGGGGGGCACCGTTACAAGCTGTTGTCACAGCTTGTCTCTGTTAGACCAGTGTGTCAGGTTTTTTTTTTTTTGTATCCCTTGTTTTGGAAAGTCTGAATTTTGGGGTCCTCAAGGGGGGGGGTAATGTTATGAGCCACGGCTGTGGCTCATTCCTGTTTTGCATTTTTGGTTATGTATTTTATGTTATACTTCTGTTCATGTTCCCCGTGGGTGTCATGGGGTGTTCGGAGTTCACCCTTAAGGAAAGGGTACTGTTATGAACCACAGGTAGTGGTTCATTCCTATTTTATGTTTATAGTTGCCTTGCAGGCCAGGTTTTCCCGTTGCTCTGGTTTAAGAATATTCTTGTTTGCTGTCAGTGGTGAGTTTGTGTAATTGCAGCTTGTTCCCATGTGTTCAGCCTCACCTGTCTGTTGATTGCACCTGTCAGTTGTGCAGCAGGGCAGCTGCACAACATAATTAATTAAGACTCTCTGTTATATGCTGGCTCAGTGCAATTCACAGACGCTGGTGATATTTCCTGGGTTCCAGAGTTCTTGAGTTCTGAGCTAGTCTCTGCCAGTTCCTGAGCTCCTGTCTAGCAGTGTCTGTCTAGCTGCTTCCAGTGTTGGTTCCTGTGTCGATTCCTGTGTCGGTTCCTGTGTCCTGCCGTGAAGTGTTCCTGTCCAGAAGTCCTGTGGCTTTGTCTGTGCCTAGTCGAGTTTCTGGCTTCTTGGTGTCCACCGGTCTGTCGTTTGGGATTCTGCCTGCCCTCCGGTTCTGAGAGTCTGTGTCGGCTACATTGGGGGTTCCTGTCCGTTTGCCAGTGTTTGTACCGGTTCCGTGAGTAGCGGCTTTGCCGTGTCCGTCGGCCTAGGCCGCAGTATTCTTTGGTTATATTTTGTTACTGGTGTTTTGCAGAGGGTTCTGCTTATGCTGTCACCGCCGGTACACAACAGTATTGTGTCGGCGAGTGGATAGCATTTCCTTGGTTGTTCTTTTCCTTTGGCGGCGTGCCGCACATATATTTAGTTTTAGGGTAGCCCCTAGCTTTCTGTTGTTTTAGTCAGAGGTCCCCTTGTTATTATCCTGTCTCGGTTCACGCCTTGTCTCACGCTAAGACCTGGGGGCATCGGAGTTGGGCAGACATAATCCGCCCTTCAAATGCGGCTGCCGTGGGCCCAAGAAACCATAGTCACTCAGGCGTGAACTGACCACACGGGTAAAACAACGGAGGTAGGGTGCTAGGGGCTATTTCCACACCACACCTTATTTCAGCGTCACGTTCTGGTGCTCAGGACTCACTACGCAACATCTCCCTTGTCCTGAGCACCAGGAACCTAACACTCCCCCAGCGCCGCTGTACACTCCCGCACCCTGGTTGCCGGGTACCTACAGCGGAGTCTCCGGTTTTCTTCCAAGTTAGTCTCACATACGACCGCTGTTCTCCCGGATCGCGTGACCGCACTCAGGGAGGAGGCAAGGGGTCCCCTCGACTGCACCCGCTGTAAATCGCGATCCCGCGCGGCCGGTGGGAGGGTGAAGTTCAGCAGGGGGATAAGGCTTTGACCTGTAGCCCCTCCCCCAGCCCCAGGGCACCATTTACAGTAAATGTTCCCGCCCTGGAGCTGCATATCGTCTCTCCCTAACTCCCTGTCAGCATTTGGGCGCCATTATAGCAAGCAGAGCTGATCCTGGGACTGTTTGGGCAAATCCTCCTCTGTAAAGCCGCCTGCCTGTCAGCGCTGTGCATTTTACAGGACACTTAAGTATTCTACATGTCTGCTGACAGTGTTAGTTGAGAAAAAGTGCATTTAGTCAGGGTTATTTAGTACAAGTACCGTGTGATATACACCCAGTCTTTACTGTGCATTGTTACATCTATTAAGTACAGTATAGTACTACTCTGTATTGCTAGTCCAGTGCAGTTTTATTGCATGTCATAATTTCTGCATTGTACAAACTGTGACTCTGTGTGTGTGTGTGCATCTAGCTGCTGTGTGACCTCCATTTCGTGTATCTCACTCAGATTGCTATCCCTATATTCTAGAACTTGAGGGGGCTAAGTGTGTCAGGTTTATCATAATATAGGCAGTTCACAGGATATACTCAGTGTGTATTTTTCTCTGTGATTTTTAGTCACCGTATACCTCTTGAATTCCCTGTTTGTGCTGATACACTGCACAGGGGGTTCTTGTCAGGTATTGTGCTGCTGATATTGTACTGTGTTGCCTTGCATTGAGCTTTTGATTATGTCCGCTACAAAGGGCAACGGAGCTGGGGCTGATCCCACATTGCGTGGTGTTGACGCTGCAGTCACATTTGAGGATAACCTAGCAGCTAAGGGTTCAGTTTCTGGGGGTTCCTTACCCCCCAGTGGGACTGTAGCAATGGGGGTGCAAAATGACCCACCTTGGGCTACCTTCTCCACGCTATTGAATACGCTGGTAACTAGACTAACGCCCCCTATGGGACCTCCCCTGCCAATATAACCGCTTATGATCCCCGTGGTTAGCCCGCCGTGGGCAGATCAACTGTCCAATCAGTTACAGCAATTAAACCAATCACTGACTGCTCAAAAGTCTAACCCTCGCCCGCCTAAGACCAACGGGTCCTCTAAGCGGGCAATTACTTCCACACGATCCACCAATGTCCCAGACACCTCGTGTGATGAGGATGGCATTTATACGGACCCCACAGATCCTGATCCTGATGCTTCTGATGGGGAAGTTGTTTCGCAGGTGGATGTTCCTGACTTGTTAGAGGCTATCGGGCTCATTCTTCAGGTTGATGATGTACCGGAGCCTGACACTGCCCCTAAGAAACCGGATAGGTTTAAACGTCAGAAGGTGGTTAAACAAGTTTTACCTCACTCTGAACATTTAGTTGACATACTTCCGGAGTCCTGGGAAAATCCAGGAAAGAAGTTCACGCCTCACAAGAAGATGCTGGCTCGCTACCCCCTCGCTGCGGAGCTTAGTAAAAATTGGGAAACACCCCCACCAGTGGATTCGCAAGTGGCGCGTCTGGTAGTATCCTCAGCTCTGCCTGTAACTACCGTCAAGTCCTTGAGAGAGCCGACGGATAAGAGTGTAGAGGGTTGTTTGAAGGCAATCTACACCCTAAACATTGCGGTGCATAGGCCCACTATTGCAAAGACATGGGCTGCAGAAGCTGTGGAAGCGTGGGCTCAGTTGCCTTCCAATGCTTCTGATCATGCTAGACAATGCCTGTCGTATATTGTTACAGCGTCTCATTACATTAAAGAGGCGGCTTCAGATGCCGGTATTCTGGCGGCCAAGGCTTCTACTACATCTATTTTGGCTCGCCGAATTCTCTGGTTACGGTCCTGGTCTGTGGACATGGACTCTAAGAAAACCCTAGAAGTACTCCCCTTCAAAGGAGACATTCTTTGCGGAGAAGACCTCAACAAGATAGTGGCTGACTTTGCGTCTGCTAAAACAGCATGTCTTCCTAGTACTGCTTCTTCGGTGCCGAAGGCTAAGAGTACTTCCTTTTGCTCCTTTCATCCTTCAGGGAAAGCAAAAGGTCAGGCGTACCCAAAACAGGTTTGCACTTCCAAACCCAATAAGCCCAAACGGGCCTGGGCTGCCTGTCAGCCTGCTTCCAAAACTGACAAGCCTGCTGCATGACGGGACGGGCCTCCCTCTGGGGGATCCCAGAGTTGGGGGCCATCTTCTAGGGTTTACCCAGGAATGGTTGAAGACCACTTCCAATGCCTGGGTACGGGAAGTTGTCACTCGAGGTTACGCCGGATCCTTCAAGAATCGTCCCTCTTATCGATTTTGCCTGACAGACGTTCCTTCGGATCAGGTGAAGGCAAAAACTCTTAATTCGGTGGTACAGTCCCTCCTGGACACAGGAGTGGTAGTACAGGTGCCTCTGGCTCAGAGGCAAGGGGTACTATTCACCGCTGTTCCTAGTCCCGAAACCGATTGGGTCTTCCCGGCCCATTCTCACCCTCAAGTCCTTGAACAAATTTGTGAAGTTCTCCAAGTTTCGTATGGAAACTCTTTGCTCTATTGTTTTGGCCTTGGAGCCTGGGGACTATATGGTCTCACTGGACATACAGGATGCTTACCTGCATATTCCCATTGCAGTGTCGCATCAGCAGTACCTGAGGTTTGCGGTTGGCAACCTCTATTACCAATTTCGGACGTTGGTTTGACCATGGTTCCGCGAGTCTTCACCATGGTCATGGTCATGACTGGTGTACTCCGCCGTCAAGGAGTCAGGATCCTAACGTACTTGGACGACTTGTTGATCCTGGCAAATTCCCAAGAGATTCTCCTACGCCTTCTGGATCTGACTATCCAGTTTCTGCAAGCCCACGGGTGGCTCATCAACTGGAATAAATCCTCCCTGGTCCCTGCTCAGAGCATGGTGCCCCTGGGGGCGTTGTTGGACACTCAAAACCAGCGGTTGTTCTTGTCTCAGGAGAAAGTCCTGAAGCTTCAGGACAGGATTCGATGCTTCCTATTTCGTCCGCAAGTGTCGATACATTCGGCAATGCAAGTGCTAGGTCTCATGGTGTCGGCTTTCGACATGGTGGAGTAAGCTCAATTCCATTCCCGCTCTCTCCAGAGGCTGCTTCTTTCCAAGTGGGATGGCCTGCCTCACCGGATCAGGTCTCAAATGATCTCATTGTCTCCGGAGGCTGGTGGCTTCAGGACCAACGATTGAGCAGGGGTCGTCCATTCTGGATCCATTCTGGATCTCCACCTGGATCCTTCTGACGACGGACGCCAGTCTGAGGGATTGGGGCGCGGTGTTGGAGCAACACTCCCTTCAGGGTCCTTGGACCAAGGAGGAGTCTCTCCTCCCGATAAACATTCTGAAATTGCGGGCGGTGTTCAACTAATTGAACTTGGCTCAGCATTTAATACAGAACAGACCTGTTCAAGTACAGTCAGACAACGCCACCACGGTGGCGTACATCAATCATCAAGGCGGCACTTTAAGCCACATGGCAATGAGGGAAGTATCACGGATTCTTCATTGGGCTGAACGTTATCTGCCAGCTATATCGGCAGTGTTCATTCCGGGGTCCTAAACTGGTAAGCGGACTTTCTCAGTCGTCAGGACGTACACGCCAGAGAGTGGAGCCTCCATCCAGAAGTGTTTCAACTCCTCGTGGACAAGTGGGGCCTTCCAGATGTGGACCTGATGGCGTCTCGACACAATCACAAGGTTCTGGTCTTCGGAGCAAAGACAAGGGATTCTCTAGCAGGAGTTCGTAGACGCACTGGCAATTCCATGGAACTTTCGGCTGCCATACGTGTTCCCTCCGGTGTCACTCCTGCCCAGAGTAATAAGGAAGTTCAAGCAAAAAGGAGGAATCCTACTTCTGATCGCTCCAGCGTGGCCCAAACGGCATTGGTTCTCAGACCTTCAGGGTCTCTCGATAGTGTCCCCTTCTACTTCCACAGCGCCCAGATCTCCTCATTTAGGGCCCCTGTTTGTATCAGGATTTAGCCCAATTGGCTTTGACGGCGTGGCTCTTAAAGTTTCCGTCTTAAGGGCCAAAGGATTTTCTGAGGCGGTCATTCAAACCATGTTGAAGGCCCAGAAACCGGCTTCTGCTCGGATTTATCATAGGGTCTGGAACTCTTACTTTGCTTGGTGCGCATCTAGCAATCATGACGCTTACAAGTTTAGTACGGCCAAACTTTTGGCCTTTCTACAACAAGGCCTGGACTTGGGCCTTCGTCTGGCCTCCATCAAGGTTCATATTTCTGCCTTGTCGGTTTGGTTTCAGAGAAAAATTGCGACCTTACCTGATGTGCATACTCAAGGGGGTATATTTACCAAAATTCGTATTTTTCTGAATGAGGTTAAAGTTCAAACTCGAATGACATCGAATGTGTGAATTTGCAATTTTTTGAATTTTTGACGCCACATTTACTATGCTGTCGTATTCTGCATTTTCGTTTTTTCCGATGTCGATGTCATTCGTATTTTCGGCCAGTGTTTTATGGGAGTGAATAGTAAAACACTGCCAACATTAACACAATGATTCTCGGCCGTGTTAATGTTAAAAATTATGAAAAAAATTGCGTGGGGTCCCCCCTCCTAAGCAAAACCAGCCTCGGGCTCTTTGAGCCAGTCTTGGTTGAAAAAATATGGGGGGAAAATTGACATGGGTTCCCCCATATTTGATCAACCAGCACCGGGCCCTGCGCCTGGTCCTGGTGCCAAAAATACGGGGGACAAAAAGCGTTTGGGTCCCCCGTATTTTTAACACCAGCACCAGGCTCCACTAGTCAGAGAGATAATGCCACAGCCGGGGGACGCTTTTATATAGGTCCCTGCGGCCCTGGCATTAAATCACTAACTAGTCACCCCTGTCCGGGGTACCCTGGAGGAGTGGGGACCCCTTAAATCAAGGGGTCCCCCCCTCCAGCCACCCAAGGGCTAGGGGTGAAGCCCGAGGCTGTCCCCCCATCCAAGGGCAGCGGATGGAGGGCTGATAGCCAAGTGTATAAAAAAGAATATTGTTTTTTGTAGCAGTACTACAAGTCCCAGCAAGCCTCCCCCGCAAGCTGGTACTTGGAGAACCACAAGTACCAGAATGCGGTTGAAAAACGGGCCCGCTCGTACCTGTAGTAGTAGTACTACTACAAAAAAATACTACCCAACAAAAAACACAACACACACACCGTGATAGTTAAACTTTATTACATACATGCACACCTACATACATACATACATACTTACCTATGTTCACACGGGGGTCGGTCCACTTCTCTGTGTAGAATCCACGGGGTACCTGTGAATAAAATTATACTCACACAATCCAGTGTAGATCGGTCCTCTTCTACTTGTAATCCACGTACTTAGCAAAAAAACAAACCGAAAAACCCAAACCACACACTGAAAGGGGTCCCATGTTTACACATGGGACCCCTTTCCCCGACTGCCGGGACCACCCGTAACCCCTGTCAAAGAGGGTCCCTTCAGCCAATCAGGGAGCGCCACATCGTGGCACTCTCCTGATTGGCTGTGCGCTCCTGAGCTGTCAGTCAGGCTGCGCACGGCAGAGTTACAATGTAGCGCATAGGCGCTCCATTGTATCCAAAGGTGGGAACTTTGCGGTCAGCGGTTGAGGTTACTTGCGGTCAACCGCTGACCGCAAAGTTCCCACCATTGGATACAATAGAGCGCCTATGCGCTACATTGTATCTCTGCCGTGCGCAGCCTGACTGACAGCTCAGGAGCGCACAGCCAATCAGGAGAGTGCCACGATGTGGCGCTCCCTGATTGGCTGAAGGGACCCTCTTTGACAGGGGTTACGGGTGGTCCCGGCAGTCGGGGAAAGGGGTCCCATGTGTAAACATGGGACCCCTTTCAGTGTGTGGTTCGGGTTTTTCGGTTTGTTTTTTTGCCAAGTACGTGGATTACAAGTAGAAGAGGACAGATCTACACTGGATTGTGTGAGTATAATTTTATTCACAGGTACCCCGTGGATTCTACATGGAGAAGTGAACCGACCCTCGTGTGAACATAGGTAAGTATGTGTGTAAGTGTGCATGTATGTAATAAAGTTTTACTATCACGGTGTGTGTTGTGTTTTTTGTTGGGTATTTTTTTGTAATAGTACTACAGGTACCAGCGGGCCCATTTTTTCACCGCATGCTGGTACTTGTGGTTCTCCAAGTACCAGCTTGCGGGGGAGGCTTGCTGGGACTTGTAGTACTGCTACAAAAACAATATTCTTTTTTTTACACTTGGCTATCAGCCCCCCATCCGCCGCCCTTGTATGGGGGGGACAGCCTTGGGCTTTCTTCCCTGGCCCTTGGGTGTCTGGAGGGGGGACCCCTTGATTTAAGGGGTCCCCACTCCTCCAGGGTACCCAGGCCAGGGATGACTAGTTAGTGATTTTAATGCCAGGGCCGCAGGGACCTATATAAAAGTGTCCCCCGGCTGTGGCATTATCTCTCTGACTAGTGGAGCCCGGTGCTGGTGTTAAAAATATGGGGAACCCCTACGCTTTTTGTCCCCCGTATTTTTGGCACCAGGACCAGGCGCAGAGCCCGGTGCTGGTTGATCAAATATGGGGGAACCCATGTCAATTTTTTTCCCATATTTTTTCAACCAGGACTGGCTCAAAGAGCCCGAGGCTGGTTTTGCTTAGGAGGGGGGACCCCACGCAATTTTTTTTCCAATTTTTAACACTTTCACATCCCTTCCCACTGATAAACATGCATGGATCTCACTGATCCGTGCATGCCTATCAGAACACTGTAAAAAAAAAAAAAGCAGGTCTATTTTAAAACTGCTTTTTCTACGATTTGTATTTTTTCAAGGCAGTGTTTGGCTATTGCCGGCAGTGTTTGTGAAATAGAATTTTTAGTAAATTACCGAGTTGTATCAAATAACAGGCGTATTTGACCGATGGTGTATTCATTCGTATTTTTTTTCTTTGACAACCAAAAAAATAAGAAAGCCCTCATCACTGCCGAGATTTTAGTTTAGTAAATTCCCGAGATTACACTTTGAAGAAAAAACACCAAATCGGTCAAAATCGGAACCTTAGTAAATATACCCCAGGGTGTGTTGCGGATTCAATCTCCTTTTGTCCTGCCGGTGGCTCCTTGGGACTTGTCGTGGTTCTGGAGGCGTTGCAAGGGTCTCCGTTTGAGCCTCTTGAATCTGCAGACCTTAAGTGGCTTTCTCTTAAGGTATTGTTTCTGCTGGCTATTGCCTCTGCTAGATTGGTGTCGGATTTTGGTGCTTTGTCTTGTAGGTCACCATATCTGATTTTTCACCATGATCGGGCGGTTCTTAGAACACGTCCCGGGTATTTACCTTAGGTGGTGTCTTCTTTCCACGTTAATCAGGAGATTGTGATTCCGGCCTTTGCCTCTCCTGATTTGTCCTTCCAAAGAACGGTCTTTTGATGTTGTACGGTCTCTCCATATCTACGTGAAGAGAACTGCCTCCATCAGGAAGTCGGATTCTCTCTTTGTTCTTTTTGGTTTTCACAAACGTGGCTGGCCTGCTCACAAGCAGACTCTGGCCAGATGGATTAGAGTGGTGATTGCACATGCTTATGTACAGGCTGGCCTTCCAGCTCCTGCTACCATCAAAGCTTGTTCTACTCGGTCGGTTGGACCTTCTTGGGCGGCCCGCCATGGTGCGACCCTTGAACATTTGTGCAAGGCGGCTACGTGGTCCTCAGTGACACGTTCATAAGGTTCTATGCCTTTGATACTTCCGCCTCCCAGGATGCACTGTAGTGGGCACAAGAACCCGGCGTCCAAAGGAAGCATCCTTTGGACGCCGGGTTCTTGTGCCCACTACAGTGCATCCCCTCCCATAAGGAACTGCTTTAGGACATCCCCAATGTCATTCCCTGTGGAGCCCAGTGTACCCAGAAAACAAGATTTATGGTAAGAACTTACCGTTGTTAAATCTCTTTCTGCGAGGTACACTGGGCTCCACAGGACGCCCACCCTAACGCACTTAGCTGCTTTGGGTTGGTATGGCATTAGCCGCTGACACTTTCTCCTGTCGTGGGAGTGTGGTGTATGTGGCTTCTAACAGTTGTCGTCTCTTTTACCTGCTACTGCATTGGACTGGTTAACAAAAACTGAGCTCCTGTGCACGGAGGCGGGGTTATAGAGGAGGCGGCGCTAGGCATTCTGTGAACAGTCAAAGCTTTGAGCCTGTTGGTGCCTCGGATCAAGATCCTACTCTACACCCCAATGTCATTCCCTGTGGAGCCCAGTGTACCTCGCAGAAAGAGATTTAACAACGGTAAGTTCTTACCATAAATCTCGTTTTCCAAGCTGAGGTTGCACAGCTTCAGACCCTGCCGGCATCTGTGCAGTGAGAACACGGATGGTAGCGAATCCATCCGGAAGTGCTCCGCAACCACATGGACGCGTACAGTACCCATAGTGGTGCCTCTGTTATAAAGGGGATGTTTTAGACAGAGGCTCTCTATCCTTGAAAAGTACTTGTGTTATGTAAAGCTGAAACGCGTTGGGGTGGAGAGCTATTAATTTACCATGCACCCATCTTAATTTGTACAATTAAATCTCCTGAGGACTGCAGTGACCGGCCGTTAACTGCAGCTCAGGTGATATACTGTGTACAAACAACTTGGTTTTATGGGGTATACACACGGTGCGATGCACTCAACGCCCGTCATTGATTATGTGATGTGGCGAGAGTCCGGTTCCACCGACATAGTCAACATAGGGCGGCCTGCACAGTCTATTTTCTCTAACGTCCTTGAGGATGCTGGGACTCCGTAAGGACCATGGGGAATAGACGGGCTCCGCAGGAGATAGGGCACTTTAAGAAAGCTTTGGATTCTGGGTGTGCACTGGCTCCTCCCTCTATGCCCCTCCTCCAGACCTCAGTTTTACACTGTGCCCAGAGGGAAATGGGTGCACTGCAGGGAGCTCCCCTGAGTTCTCTGCCTAGAAAGCATTTTTGTTTGGATTTTTTCTATATTTTTACAGGGAGCACTGCTGGCAACAGGCTCCCTGCATCGAGGGACTGAGGAGAGAGGGGCAGACCTTCTTAAATGATAGGCTCTGCTTCCTCGGCTACTGGACACCATTAGGTCCAGAGGGGGTGAACACAGGTTCGTCCTGGGCGTTCACTCCCAGAGCCGCGCCGCCGTTCTCCTCACAGAGCCAGAAGAAGCGAAGTCAGAAGACGTCTCAGGCGGCAGACGCCTTCAGAGCTTCACTGAGGTAACGCACAGCACTGCAGCTGTGCGTCATTGCTGCCATACACCTCACACACTCCGGTCACTGTAAGGGTGCAGGGCGCAGGGGGGGGCGCCCTGGGCAGCAATATAACACCTCTCATATGGCAAAAGACAATAAACATGTACAGGTGGGCACTGTACATGTATATAAAAGAGCCCCCACCATTTTTTTATAACTTTGAGCGGGACAGAAGCCTGCCGCCGTGGGGGCGGGGCTTCTCCCTCAGCACTCACCAACGCCATTTTCTCTCCACAGCACCGCTGAGAGGAAGCTCCCCGGACTCTCCCCTGCTTTACACACGGTGAAAGGGGGTTTGAAGGAGAGGGGGGGGGGCACATAATTGGCGTTTTATTACTACTCAGTGCTTCTGGAAAAGGGCATTCTGTGTTTTTTTTCCCAAGGGTATAGCGCTGGGGTGTGTGCTGGCATACTCTCTCTCTGTCTCTCCAAAGGGCCTTAAAGGGGATACTGTCTTCAGAAAAGAGTTTCCCTGTGTGTGAATAAGTGTGTCGGTACGCGTGTGTCGACATGTTTGACGAGGAAGGCTCGCTTAATGTGTAGGGGGAGTGCTTGAATGTCATGTCGCCGTCGGCAACGCCGACACCGGAATGGGTGGATATGCTGAATGTCTTAAATGCAAATGTCAATCTATTGCATAAAAGGTTAGACAAGGCTGAAGCTAGGGATCAGTCAGGTAGCCAGACCATGCCTGTCCCTGTGGCGCCAGGACCTTCGGGGTCTCAGAAGCGCACCATATCCCAGATCGATGACACAGATACCGACATGGATACTGACTCTAGTGTCGACTATGAAGATGCAAAATTACAGCCGAGGGTGGCAAAAGGTATTCGGTACATGATTATTGCCATTAAAAAGGTTTTGCATATTACTGAGGAACCCCCTGTCCCTGACACGAGGGTACACATGTATAAAGGGAAAAAGCCTGAGGTCACCTTTCCGTCCTAATTTGAGCTGAGCGAATTGTGCGAAAAGGCTTGGGAATCTCCAGATAGGAGACCACAAGTTCCCAAAAGAATTCTTATGGCGTATCCTTTTCCACAAACGGATAGGATACGATGGGAATCTTCGCCTAAAGTAGACAAGACGCTGACACGCTTATCCAAAACGGTGGCACTGCCTTCTCAGGATACGGCTTCCCTCAAGGATCCTGCTGATCGCAAGCAGGAAATTACCATGAAGCACATTTACACTCATTCAGGTACTATTGTTAGACCGGCTATGGTGTCGGCCTGGGTTTGTAGTGCGGTTGTGGCATGGGCAGATTCCTTATCTACGGAGATTGACACCTTAGATAGGGATGCCATTTTAATGACCATAGAGCATATCAGAGATGCTGCCTTGTATATGAGAGATGCTCAAGGAGACATTTGTTAGTTAAGCTCCAGAATATACGCTATGTCTATTTCTGCTAGGCGGCTCTTGTGGACCCGACAGTGGACGGTAGACGCAGATTCAAAGCGGCATATGGAGTCCTTGCCTTACAAAGGGGAGGAGTTGTTTGGAGACGGCCTCTCAGACCTTGTCTCTGCTGCTACGGCTGGTAAGTCAAATTTCTTACCTTATGTCCCCCCGCAGCATACAAAAAAGGCACCTCATTATCAAATGCAGTCCTTTCGTTCCAATAACAGCAAGAAGGTACGGGGATCGTCCTTTGTTGCCAGAGGAAAAGGCAAGGGGAAAAAAGCTGCACACAGCTAGTTCCCAGGAGCAGAAGTCCTCCCCTGCATCTGCAAAGTTCACCACATGACGCTGGGGCTTCCCGGGGGGAGGCAGATCTAGTGGGGGCTCGTCTTCGGTTTTTCAGCCACGTCTGGGTTCACTTGCAGGTGGATCCCTGGGCAGTAGAGATTGTTTCTCAGGGATACAGGCTGGAATTCGAAGACTTGCCTCCTCGCCGGTTTTTCAAATCTACTCTGCCGGCTTCCCCGACAGAGAGGGAGCTAGTGTTGGCAGCAATCCAAAAATTGTATATTCAACAGGTGATTGTCACAGTTCTTCATCTCCAGCAAGGAGAGGGATATTACTCAACCCTGTTTGTGGTCCCGATACCAGACGGTTCGGTCAGACCCATTTTAAACCTAAAATCCCTGAACCTGTACTTGAAGAGGTTCAAGTTCAAAATGGAATCACTCAGGGCGGTCATCGCCAGCCTGGAGGGGGGGGGGATTGGATGGTGTCCCTGGACATAAAGGATGCTTACCTTCATGTTCCGATATTCCCCCCTCACCAGGCGTTCCTGAGATTTGCAGTGCAGGACTGTCACTACCAATTTCAGACGTTGCCGTTTGGGCTTTCCACGGGTGTGGTTCGTTTTATCGACAGTATCTAGGTCGACAATGTTTAGGTCGACCACTATAGGTTGACAGTCACTAGGTCGACATGGATGGAAGGTCGACAGGGATTCTAGGTCGACATGTGCTAGGTAGACAGGTCTAAAGGTCGACATGAGGATTATTATTTTTTTTGGTGTCGTTTTCTTCGTAAAGTGACCGGGATCCCAAATTAGTGCACCGCGTCCCCTCGCATGGCTTCGGGCATGGTGCCTTCGCTCCGCTACCGCTTCGCTCGGCACACTTTACCGTTCCAATCGTAGTCCATGTGGATCGTTAAGTATGAAAAAATAAAAAAAATAAAAATGTGAAAAACTCATGTCGACCTTTAGACCTGTCGACCTAGCACATGTCGACCTAGAAACCCTGTCGACATTCCATCCATGTCGACCTAGTGACTGTCGACCTATAGTGGTCGACCTAAACATTGTCGACCTAGACACTGTCGATCTTCAGACCGGATCCCGCTTTCCACGGCCCCGAGAATTTTCACCAAGGTAATGGCGGAAATGATGGTGCTCCTGCGCAGGCAGGGTGTCACAATTATCCCATACTTGGATGATCTCCTCATAAAGGCGAGATCTCGGGAGAAGTTGCTGGACAGCGTGTCTCTGTCCATGAAGACGTTGCAGTTACACGGCTGGATACTCAATATACCGAAGTCCCAGCTAGTCCCTACAACGCGTCTGACATTTTTGGGCCTGATTCTAGACACAGACCAGAAAAAGGTTTTTCTTCCGATCGAAAAGGTTCAGGAGCTCATAGCCCTGATCAGGAACCTATTAAAGCCAAAAAAGGTTTCAGTGCATCATTGCACACGGGTTCTGGGGAAGATGGTGGCTTCATACGAGGCCATCCCCTTCGGCAGGTTCCATGCGAGGACTTTTCAATGGGACGTCTTGGACAAGTGGTCCAGGTCCCATTTACAAATGCATCAAAGGATCACCCTGTCTCCCAGGACCAGGGTATCTCTCCTGTGGTGGCTGCACAGTGCTCACCTACTAGAGGGTCGCAGGTTCGGCATTCAGGACTGGGTCCTGGTGACCACGGACGCAAGCCTCCGAGGCTGGGGAGCAGTCACACTGGGAAGAAATTTCCAAGGTCTCTGGTTAAATCTAGAGACTTGTCTCCACATCAACGTCCTGGAGTTGAGGGCCATATACAACGCCCTGCGTCAAGCGGAGGAATTGCTTCGGGGAAAACCGGTCCTGATTCAGTCAGACAATGTCACGGCAGTGGCTCATATAAACCGCCAAGGCGGAACAAGGAGCAGAGTGGCCATGGCAGAAGCGACCAGGATTCTACGCTGGGCGGAAGGCCATGTAAGCGCACTATCAGCAGTGTTTATCTCGGGGGTGGACAACTGGGAGGCGGACTTTCTCAGCAGGCACGACCTGCATCCGGGAGAGTGGGGACTTCATCAAGAAGTCTTCGCACAGATCACGGGTCGGTGGGGACTGCCTCAAATAGACATGATGGCATCCCGTCTCAACAAAAAGCTAAAACGGTTTTGCGCCAGGTCAAGGGACCCTCAGGCGGTAGCGGTAGACGCTCTGGTGACACCTTGGGTGTTCAGATCGGTCTATGTGTTTCCTCCTCTTCCTCTCATACCCAAGGTGTTGAGAATAATAAGAATAAGCAGGGTCAGGACAATCCTCATTGTTCCAGATTGGCCACGGAGGACTTGGTATCCGGAGCTGCAAGAGTTGCTCACAGAAGATCCATGGCATCTTCCTCTAAGGCAGGACCTGCTGCAGCAGGGGCCCTGTCTGTTCCAAGACTTACCGCGGCTGCGTTTGACGGCATGGCGGTTGAACGCCGGATCCTAGCGAAAAAGGCATTCCGGAGGAGGTCATTCCTACCCTGATCAAGGCTAGGAAAGACGTGACGTTGAAACATTATCACCGTATATGGCGAAAATATGTTTCTTGGTGTGAGGACAGAGCTGCTCCTACGGAGGAGTTCCATTTGGGCCGTCTACTTCACTTCCTTCAAACAGGAGTAAATTTGGGCCTAAAATTAGGATTTATAAAGGTCCAAATTTCGGCCTTATCCATATTCTTTCAAAGAGAATTGGCCTCTCTTCCTGAAGTACAGACTTTTGTGAAGGGAGTGCTGCATATTCAGCCTCCCTTTGTACCTCCGGTGGCATCTTGGGATCTTAACGTGGTGTTACGTTTCCTCAAGTCACCTTGGTTTGAACCACTCAAAACAGTGGAGTTGAAATACCTCACGTGGAAAGTGGTCATGTTGTTTGCATTAGCTTTCGGCAAGGCGGGTTTCAGAATTGGCGGCTTTATCACATAAAAGCCCATACTTGGTTTTTCACGTGGATAGTGCAGAGTTGAGGACGCGTCCTCAATTTCTGCCAAAAGTGGTCTCATCTTTTCATGTGAACCAACCTATTGTCGTGCCTGTGGCTACACGGGATTTGGAGGATTCCGAGTCCCTGGATGTGGTCAGGGCTTTGAAGATTTATGTGACCAGAACGGCTAGGATCAGGAAGACTGAAGCTCTGTTTGTTCTGTATGCGGCCAACAAGGTTGGTGCTCCTCCTTCAAAGCAGACTATTGCTCGCTGGAACTGTAACACGAATCAGCAGGCGCATTCTACGGCAGGATCACCATTGCCTAAATCGGTTAAGGCCCATTCCACTAGGAAGGTGGGCTCTTCTTGGGCGGCTGCCTGAGGGGTCTCGGCATTACAGTTGTGCCGAGCAGCTACTTGGTAGGGGTCAAACACCTTTGCAAAGTTTTATAAGTTTGATACCCTGGCTGAGGAGGACCTCCTGTTTGCTCAATCGGTGCTGCAGAGTCATCCGCACTATCCCGCCCGTTTGGGAGCTTTGGTATAATCCCCATGGTCCTTACGGAGTCCCAGCATCCTCAAGGACGTTAGAGAAAATAAGATTTTACTTACCGGTAAATCTATTTCTCGTAGTCCGTAGAGTATGCTGGGCACCCGTCCCATGTGCGGACTTCTTCTGCAAGACTTGTTTATAGTTATTGCTTACATAAGGGTTATGTTATAGTTTATCGGTTGACCCGAGGCTATGTTGTTGTTCATACTGTTAACTGGGTAGTTTATCACAAGTTATACGGTGTGATTGGTGTGGCTGGTATGGATCTCGCCCTTAGGTTTACAAAAATCCTTCCTCGTACTGTCCATCTCCTCTGGGCACAGTTTCCCTAACTGAGGTCTGGAGGAGGGGCATAGAGGGAGGAGCCAGTGCACACCCAGAATCCAAAGCTTTCTTAAAGTGCCCTATCTCCTGCGGAGCCCGTCTATTCCCCATGGTCCTTACGGAGTCCCCGCATCCTCTACGGACTACGAGAAATAGATTTACCGGTAAGTAAAATCTTATTTTTTCTTGCAATGCTGATCCCTCGGGACCGCGCATTGACATTGCAAGCTGTGTACATACGGTGTGATATGCACTAACTTTCCTTACGATTTTGACAATATAGTCAAAACTGTAAGGAAAGTTAGTGTATATTGCACCGTGTGTACACCGCTTTAGTGTATTTGTTTTCAGTTATTCTGTGACCATTGGCGTTCTAGAATGGTTGCAATGTGTGCGATGCACACTGACCCCTGGGTCTAGGGAGGGACCACACCGCACACATTGCACCCGTATTTTAATACTTACCTCTCTGGAGTCCAGCGTCGTGTGCAGCAGCTGCTGTGAAAATCGCAGCCAAAATGGGAAAAATCACTACATGCGCAGTAGTGAGGAGGGGGCCGACCCGGAGTCTGCACAGGGGCCCCCTGTGAAAAACGGGCCCCTGTCTGTAACCTCCAAATAAATCTCAGAAAAAGCATTTACTGAAGTGGTGATTTCTTTATCCCACATGCTGAATGAATCCCCCGTTGGAGGGAAACCCACATTTACACCCAGTGTTTGCAAATAAGCGCTACAACGCTTATTTTACCTGATAATTGACAGCGGGTACTCGAAAATTAAACTGCTGGGTCCAACAGGACGCACTCTGACCAATCAGCAGTGCTGTCAGTCACTTTCATTTTCTAAAGGCATAGGAAGGGGAGGAGACCATGGAGAGTGTGATGTGATCTCCTGCCCTCCCCTCACTCTGCTCTGCACGGGACCCGGCACATCCAGCCTGCTGTTTGTGGCTGGGGGCTGTGATCTCCGGCAAGGCATGTAGCCGGTGACCTTACACTGTGCCGCATCTGTAATATACAGAAATCAGTGGACTGTGCGTTTGGAGGAAGCTGATTGCGGGGATCATGACTGGGAAAGACGCCAGCGGTAGGTGGTTGAACAGCAGGCGGCTGGGGGCACTGGTGCATGCAGCCGCCAGGTCTATCCATGCTGCTGTCACACCAATGGTTTCTTTCTTCAGTTGCAGCCGCAGCGCTGCCCTAGAGACTTCAGTCAGGGCTCAAGTCAGGGGGTAGCCAAGTAGGTTCCAGGAAGCTGCTGCAGTGCATACAACTTACGGCACAGCAGCTGACTGACTGCACTCCTCTTAGGCCCTCATTCCGAGTTGTTCGCTCGTTGCCGATTTTCTCTATATTGCGATTAGTCGCTTACTGCGCATGCGCATAGTTCGCAGAGCGCATGCGCTTAGTTATTTTACTTTAGGTATTTTACTCACGGCATTACGAGGATTTTTCTACGTTCTGGTGGTCGGAGTGTGATTGACAGGAAGTGGGTGTTTCTGGGCGGAAACTGGCCGTTTTATGGTTGTGTGTGGAAAAAACGCTGGCGTTTCTGGGAAAAATGCGGGAGTGGCTGGAGAAACGGGGGAGTGCCTGGGCGAACGCTGGGTGTGTTTGTGACGTCAAACCAGGAACGAAACTGACTGAACTGATCGCAGTGGCAGAGTAAGTGTCGAGCTACTCAGAAACTGCTAAGAAATTTCTATTCGCAATTTTGCGAATCTTTCGTTCGCAATTCTGCTAACCTAAGATACACTCCCAGAGGGCGGCGGCTTAGCGTGTGCAATGCTGCTAAAAGCAGCTAGCGAGCGAACAACTCGGAATGAGGGCCTTAGCTCTAATCCTGACACAAGGTGATGTGGTGGGCGGGGGGCCTCTGTGCTCACTTCAGTACATTAAAATGATTATATGACTTGGGATCTATTTAGGGGAAGGGGGTACCTATATAAATCTGTGTGTGGGCAAGTGCTGCTATACTTTACTTGCTCTGCTCTCACTTGCATGTTTGTAACTTAATACATGTAAGCACCAGTATATGGTAGTTTTCTGGCACTGAAACTCGGCTGGCCCGGAAGAACCTCTTTGCTGCCCGGGTTGCAGCGGCTGCGTGTGATGTCACGCAGCCGCGGCCCGCCCCCCCAAAGGTCCGGCCACAACTGCGTTGGCCGGACCGCGCCCCTTAAATGGCGGCTTAACGCAGCCGTCCAGCCCCCTCCCGCCCAGCGACCACCTCTGCATGTCAATCAGGCAGAGGCGATCGCTAGGCAAAGACGGCCTTCGGCCGCCTGGCATGCGCCGGCGCGCTGCAGTGCTGGCGCATGAGCAGTACTGACCCGATCGCACTGCTGCGATAAACTGCAGCGTGAGATCGGGTCAGAATGACCCCCAATATCAGGAATGCTTTGCATTCCCGATATTGATACATCAGGGCAGAATTGCATCCCCCATAGAAACCTATGGGGGATGCAGCTGTGGGTGGCAATGGAGGGATCGCAGCAGGTATCGGAGATACCTACTGTGATCCCTCCTTCATACATTGCAGGGATACATAGTATTTGCGGGATATAGTTGTGAGACTAGTAGTCAGGAAGCCATCTGTCACAATAGCGACGCCGGGATCCCGCCCCCTAATAATCCCGATAGTCTGCATGCCGACTAACAGGGACTATTTCCACTTGTGGGTGGCTACGACACAATTGCTTTTGAGAGTGTGCATTTTTTTAGAATTATACCAAAAGTATAAATCACTACAATGGCAATTTAATTTACAACATAATACAATGAACTTTATAACACAATTTTACATTTTGAAAACAGTTATACAGTACGTACTGAACTGTGGGAAAGTACATTTCTTCGTTTCGCACAATGGGGGTCATTCTGAGCTGATCGCTAGCTGCCGTTGTTCGCTGCGTAGCGATCAGTGAAAAAAATGGCTTATCTGCGCATACGTATGCACCGCAATGTGCACGCGCGTCGTATGGTTACAAAGTCCTTTGTGATTTTGCCCTGGTTCTAGCGATGATTCCAAACGCACAGCCGATCGCAAGGAGATTGACAGGATGAGGGCATTTCTGGGTGTCAACTGACCGTTTTCTGGGAGTGTTTGGAAAAACGCAGGCGTGGCCGGGCGTTTGCTGGGCGGGCATCTGACGTCATTACCGTGTCACTCGTATCACAGCAATCATCGCACAGGATAAGTAACTACAGGGCTGGTCTTGTTTTGCAGGCGCTCTGCTGTACAGGTGCCCGTGGGCGGCGACTATGCGTTTGCACGGCTGCTAAAAACTGCTAGCGAGCGATGAACTCGGAATGACTGCCAATATTCATTAGTACTTTGTTGGGAAACCTTTTGCTACAATTACTTACCTCCCAACATTGGTGGCCAGTGGCCTGGGACCTTTGGCATGCCAAAAGCTCAACAAAGTCAGAAAAGGTGTGGAGCTTATTGATAAGCGGTGGAGCCTCATGTCACTCCCATTTCCGCCACTGTGGGGCGTGCCCAGCACTCTCCGAGATGCCCCCAGGCTCTCTCTGCCCTGAGTATATATGCTGTGCGCATGCACACATTGTCTATTCACCCGCTGCTTACCCACTGCTCTGCATAGTTTGTGTTCCCCCCAATTGCCTCGCCCTCCCCACTGTGAGACACTGTTGTATTTGCTGCTATTTAAAGTACTGTTGATCACACATTTGTCACACAGCTGTCATACATCCCCACAGCATAACACTAGCTGGATGCTTCATAGTAGGTGTTGTGCACGAAGGTAGCAAATCTTCTCTAATTCTTCTGCGGACATATTCCATTCCATCACTTCCAAATATAGATATTCTGGTTTCGTCACTCCAGATGATACTGTTCCATTGTTCTTCTGATTAATATGTTTTTTTAGCCATTCTAATCTTTTCTGTCTTTGAGAGAGAAAAGTGACTTTTTCCTTTTAAAATAAAATAATGAAGTCTGCATCGTTTACACCACATTCATGTAAATCATTTTGAATTGCCTCAGACTATTTTATTCTGTCTCTCTAGCACATTTTTTTCATTCTTCTATCACAGCATTTTGGATCTTTTCTTTCCTTTACCAGTTTGGTTTTGAATGGACTGAGTCTGTTGATACTTATTCCACAGTTTCGGAGTTTCTCCTATAGTTATGTTGCTATCTACTTTACTTATAATTTCGTTGTAAGTGTTACCTTCTTCACGTAAAGTAATTATTTTTAGAGATGAGCGGGTTCGGTTCGTTGAGATCCGAACCCCCCCGAACTTCACCCATTTTACACGGTTCCGAGGCAGCCTTGGATCTTCCCGCCTTGTTCGGTTAACCCGAGCGTGCCCGAACGTCATCATCCCGCTGTCGGATTCTCGCGAGATTCGTATTCTATATAAGGAGCCGCGCGTCGCCGCCATTTTCACTCGTGCATTGGAGATGATAGCGAGAGGACGTGGCTGCGTTCTCTCAGTTTCTGTGTTCAGTGTGCTGCAAATATCTGTGTTCAGTGTGCTGCAAATATCTGTGCTCAGTGTGCTGCAAATATCTGTGCTCAGTGTGCTGCAAATATCTGTGCTCAGTGTGCTGCAAATATCTACGTTCTCTGCCTGAAACACGCTCCATATCTGTGCTGCATTGTAGTATATAGTAGGAGGACAGTGCAGAATTTTGCTGACCACCAGTGTATATATGTGTGTGTGTATATATATATATATATATATATATATATATATATATATATATATATATATATATATATAGCAGTACGGTACAGTAGTCCATTGCTCTACCTCTGTGTCGTCAAGTATACTATCCATCCATACCTGTGCTGCATTTTAGTTGTGCGCAGTATATAGTAGGAGGACAGTGCAGAATTTTGCTGACCACCAGTGTGTATATATATATATATATATATATATATATATATATATATATATATATATAGCAGTACGGTACAGTAGTCCATTGCTCTACCTCTGTGTCGTCAAGTATACTATCCATCCATATCTGTGCTGCATTGTAGTATATAGTAGGAGGACAGTGCAGAATTTTGCTGACCATCAGTATATATATATATATATAGCAGTACGGTACAGTAGTCCATTGCTCTACCTCTGTGTCATCAAGTATACTATCCATCCATATCTGTGCTGCATTGTAGTTGTGCGCAGTATATAGTAGGAGGACAGTGCAGAATTTTGCTGACCACCAGTATATATGTAGCAGTACGGTACAGTAGTCCATTGCTCTACCTCTGTGTCGTCAAGTATGCTATCCATCCATATCTGTGCTGCATTGTAGGTGTGTGCAGTATATAGTAGGAGGACAATGCAGAATTTTGCTGACCACCAGTATATATGTAGCAGTATGGTACAGTAGTCCATTGCTCTTCCTCTGTGTCGTCAAGTATACTATCCATATCTGTGCTGCATTGTAGTTGTGCGCAGTATTATAGTAGGAGGACAGTGCAGAATTTTGCTGACCACTTTTTTTAAGTGCTGACTATTTTTTTAAGTGCCATCCTGTCTGACACTGCAGTGCCACTCCTAGATGGGCCAGGTGTTTGTGTCAGCCACTTGGGTTGCTTAGCTTAGCCATCCAGCGACCTTGGTGCACCTCTTTTTTTTCTTTGCATCATGTGCTGTTTGGGGACTATTTTTTAAAGTGCCATCCTGCCTGACACTGCAGTGCCACTCCTAGATGGGCCAGGTGTTTGTGTCAGCCACTTGGGTTGCTTAGCTTAGCCATCCAGCGACCTTGATGCACCTCTTTTTTTTCTTTGCATCATGTGCTGTTTGGGGACTATTTTTTGAAGTGCCATCCTGTCTGACACTGCAGTGCCACTCCTAGATGGGCCAGATGTTTGTGTCGGTGCACATCACTAGTTATTTTGTATCTCTTTCTAGGTGACCGGTCAACTCTCTCTTTACTTTGTATCACAGATAAGGAGCGGCGGCCGCCGCGCTTACCCCTCCACCATGCGCTGGGTCTCCGGGGTAGTCCCCCCGGTGGGCTCCAGCTCCCGGCGTGTGGCCGGCGTCTCTCCGGACTATGGGCGCCGCCATTGTGCCCGGCGTCCACGTGGGCAGTATGGGCCAATGGCGATCTGGAGCTCCCTCCACCAATCAGAAGCAGGGCGGGCAAATCAAAGGGAGGCGCTGGGCAAAGCTCCGGCGCCTGAGTATCGTCGCTGCACAAGCTACCCCCAGGCTCACGCTGCAGTTCATGGAGGAGTGTTTCCCTGCTCTATGTGTTTCAGTGCTTCTAGCATTACAGTGTGTTTCCCAGCCCTCACTGCACTCATTTCTTCATCCAGTATTCTTCAGCATCGTTCATAAGTCATCATTTATTTCTTCGTTCAATGTTCTTTGGCATCATTCTCATGCATTAGTTACTTATCAAGTTGCATGAGGAAGACCGTCTCTATTTCGACCCAGCTACGGTTCCTCTTCCCGACCATCGGAAGAATCCCAGAGTACTCAACTCTCTCGTCCCAGGTCTGTGACAGAATACTCAGGCCAAATAGACTCGGAGGATCGGAACGCAGAAGCAAGCGCCATACAGAGTTTGGCTTCCAGTGTACAGAGTCAGGAGGCGGCACATGGTCAGGTGATGCAGTATCTCCAGAAGTTGTCTGGTCGTCTGGATCAAATACAAGCAACCTCGGTGGCTCCGGGCCCCGCTCCAGTTCCCGCTCTGGTAGCAGTTTCCAGTAGGGCTCAGCCTTAGTCAGCGGTTAGGTCTCGTCTCCAGCTTCCTACCCCATCCCGATATAATGGATATTCAAAACATTGCCGCTGGTTCTTGAACCAGTGTGAGGTGCACTTTGAAATGCTCTCACATAACTTCCCTACGGATCGATCCAAAGTAGCGTACATCATTTCCCTGCTCGAGGGTTCAGCGTTGGATTGGGTATCTCCGTTGTGGGCACATTCAGACCCATAAGTCTCCAATTTCTGAAGAATTTTTGATTATCCTGGTAGGTCCACTGCAGCTTCTACCGAATTGCTCCGTGTTCGTCAAGGCTCCCGTTCCGTAGGGCAGTACGTAGTCCAATTCCAGACCATCTTTTCGGAGTTGCGCTGGAATAACTAAGCTCTCAGGGCTGCCTTCTGGAGCGGGCTCTTGGATCGTCTTAAGGATGAGCTAGTCAGCAGTGATCTGTCTGATTAACTTGAAGAGTTAATCTCGCTCTGCATCAAAGTGGATCTCCGCATGTGGGAGTGTGGTAGTGAGCGTAGCCGGTTGAATCGGCCTAAGTTCCGGCCTCTTCCTCCCAGACAAACTGCATCACCAAGTCTGGATGAACCCATGCAGATCAATCATCCCCTATGTCTCCTGAAGAACGCCAGCGTCGTCGTGAGGGGAAACTTTGCCTCTACTGTGGAGCCGCTGATCACTTTATTAAGTTTTGCAAGTCTCGTCCGGGAAACGGGCAAGCCTAGCTTGTTCCGGAGGAGTCAAGTTGGGTGCCACATCCAAATCTTCTCCAGCAGAGGACTGTTTACTCTCTGTATCGTTGTTTTCTGAATCAGCCACTAAGTCCCTCTACGCCTTGCTGGATTCTGGGGCCGCTGGAAATTTTATCTCTGCCTGTTGTGCCCACGAAATGGGTCTGAAGCTGAAGTCCATCGACCGACCCTTTATGCGGACAGCTATTAATGGTACCCAAATATCCAATAGACTAATTTCCAGTCGCACAGAGCCAATCAAGCTGCAGGTCGGAGCTCTACATCTTGAACTTCTGGAGTCTCTAGTGATTCCGGAGATGACTCATGACCTTGTCCTTGGCTTACCCTGGCTCAAGATCCACAACCCTCACATCGATTGGGAGTCCTTGCAAATCTTATGCTGGAGCTCCTACTGTCATTCAAGTTTATAATTAAGAAAAAATATAAAAAAACTCTTTCTTTAAGACAGATCGTAAAACATGCACAATGTGCTAACCCTGTTGTCACTGAAAGAATGTAAATATGAGAGCACACAATTTAAATATAATAATCCAATGATTAACTGAGACTGTGGAATAAAATGAATAGCTACTTATAGTTAAAAATGTAGCAGGCAGTTTCTCAATAAATATGCAACACTGTAGCAAGTATTGTTGTATAGTAATTATTCCTGCTGATTTGGATACAGTGTTTATTAGATGCAATGTTTGCTGTTTATGACTGGAGGCTCATAGAGGTATATTGAAGCCGTTTTTGTGAGGATACCTCAAGGTTCAGAGAGCCAACATAAAACAAGCATATCTATTATTACCTCTCCAATGGGGCCGGTAAACCCGAGCGTCCTCGGGTATATATTGCGTATGCCCAGCAGGATATATAACTGGAAAGTAGATGGCTTGAAGGACTGTGTAAGCCACAAAGTCCCGCTAGCGTCTGTGTCCACAATTTCTCCAGGCGAGCGCCGCCCGCTGCAGATTACCGGAGAGAAGACAGGTGTGCGGTCCGCCAGTTATACTCAGCCGCGAGGCTCCCACTGCATGTGGGTCTCCTCCTGCACTCCCTGGACGTGCGTCGTCTACCAAGGGCAAAGGGAAGGCTGAGGTAGCTGACCCGAGGCTGCTGTACAGATCCCGTATGCCGGCCGCCCACTGTCTCTGACCGCACAGGTCCCGCTGTTAGAACCAATGAAGCGGGGCTGTTGCAAAAGTATTTCTAATGGTGTGTTCAGTTCAGTGACTACAAGGAAGGAGTTCTGACGCGTTTCGTCACGTGACCCATGACTTGTTTTCAAGACCTTGATAATATAAATGACATGAGCACTTCTATTTTTCTCTTTTCTTGTTCTAAAAAACTATAGGAGTTCACACATCTCCTTATAGAGGCGAACGTCCATTTAATATCATCTGTCTGTGATTAGGATAGTTTGATGAGCAAAACTAGACACATGCGCAGCACAATTTCTTTGTTGTGTCATTCAAGTTTGCCTCACGCCCGTTTACCCGCTTCGAGTGTCCTCCAAATCAGACAAAGAACTTCTTCCGGAAGCCTATCAGGAACATGCAGATATGTTTTCCGAGCAAGCAGCCGATCAATTACCACCCCATAGACCTTGGGACTGTCCAATAGATCTGATCCCTGGGAAGATGCCGCCCCGAGGTCGCACGTATCCCCTGACTTTGCCAGAGACCCAAGCTATGACAGATTATATCAAGTCAAATCTCCAAAAAGGTTTAATTCGTCCCTCTACCTCTCCAGCTGGAGCTGGTTTCTTTTTCATAAAGAAGGATGGGGGGTTAAGACGGTGTATTGACTATCGTGGCTTGAATGATATCACCATCAAGAATAGATACCCGTTGCCATTGATCACGGAGCTGTTCAATAAGGTTCGCGGAGCCCACGTTTTCACGAAGATTGATTTAAGGGGAGCTTATAACCTCATACGCATCAGACAGGGGGACGAGTAGAAGACCGCTTTTAATACCAGGGACGGGCATTATGAGTATTTGGTAATACCGTTTGGTCTCAGTAATGCTCCTGCCATCTTCCAGGGATTTGTAAATGAAATCTTTCGTGACATGCTTTACCAAAGTATAGTGGTTTATTTGGACGACATTTTAATTTTTTCCAGAAACCTTACGGAACATAGGATACAGGTCTCCGTAAGAACCATTTGTATGGCAAAATCTCCAAGTGCACCTTCGAAGTACTGTCAGTTCTTTTCCTCTGATATATTATCTTGGGCACAGAGCTTCGTATGGATCCGGAAAAAGTTAAAGCCATCCGGGATTGGACTCAACCACGCTCCCTGAAAGCGTTGCAAAGATTCCTGGCTTTGCTAATTACTACGGGAAATTCATTAAAGGTTTCTCCACCATAGTAGCACCCATTACCGCCCTGACCAAGAAGGGCTCTAATCCTAGTCTGTAGCCTCCTGAAGCCGTGGAGGCATTTACTCGGTTGAAATCGACCTTCATGTCTGCTACGGTGCTCCAGCAGCCTAATCTTGAGAAGTCTTTTTTTTTTTTCCTGGAAGTAGACGCATCCTCAGTTGGTCTCAGAGCTGTCCTTTCACAATACTCTTCAGATGGAAAATTACATCCGTGTGGCTACTGCTCCTGGAAATATTTGCCTGCAGAACTGAACTATTCCATAGGAGACCAGGTACTTTTGGCTATAAAATATGCCTTGGAGGAGTGGAGATATTTATTGGAGGGTGCTATACATCTTATTACCATCTACACTGATCACAACAATTTGCTCTACATTAAAACCGCTCAATGTCTTAATCCTCGTCAAGGCACTATTTTTCACTCGGTTTTCATTTATCATTAAGTATCAGGCCTGGACTCTCAATGCAAAAGCTGACGCTTTGTCTCGCTCCCTTATCACCTCCGATGAAGAGAGTTCGGTTGAAAAGAGTTTTAATTCTCAAACCAGTCTCCATCTCCGCAGCTCCCACCTCCCTAGGTCCTCCTTCAGGAAGGTCGTCTCTTATGGTTGAGCTCCGCACAAAATTTTGAAGTGGGCTCATATCTCCAAGTTCTCCAGTCACCCAGGAGCACAGAAAATGTTTGAATTCTGCAAAGGACTTATGGGTGGCCCACCATGAGGAAAGATATATAGGATTTTGTCAGCTCATGCTCTCAATGTACCCAACACAAAATTCTCGTCTACCTCCTGCCGGGTTACTCCATCCTTTTGTCCATTCCTAGAAGGCCCTGGACCCATATCTCACCGAGTTACCCCTTTCCAAGGGATATAACACCATCTGGGTGATTGCTGATCGTTTCTCGAAAATGGCACATTTCGTTCCCTTGACAGGTTTACCTACGGCTCCCAAATTGTCTCAATTGTTCATCCGAGAACATTTTTGGTTACATGGATTACCACAGAAGGTGGTCTCCGACCGGGGAGTGCAATTCGCCGCAAGATTCTGGAGAGCTCTCTGTTCTGATCTACAAATTAAACTCAAGTTTTCTTGTGCCTACCACCCACAAACCAACGGACAATCCGAAAGAGTCAATCAGGACTTAGAGACTTTCCTTCTCATTTATCTCTCTCCTACACAGGATGACTGGGTGGAGTTATTGCCCTGGGCAGAATTCGCCCATAATCATCAGTACCATACTTTCACTGGCGAGACTCCATTCTACATCAATTATGGATTTCATCCACGTGTTCAAGAATTTACTACTTTTCCTGCGGTAACCTCCACTCTACAGCAGTTCAGTCACATCTGGAATAAGGTTCATGCTAACCTTAAGAAAATCTCCATCAGATATAAACTCTTCGATGACAAAAAAAACGACGGGCAGCTCCTCAGTACAAGGTTGGCGACAGGGTATGGCTATCAACTCGCAACCTACGTCTAAGGGTGCCCACTATGAAATTTGCTGCGAGATTCATCGGTCCTTACTCAGTCCTGCAAGCCTTGAATCCCTTTGTCTGCAAATTGGCTCTGCCATCTCAATTTTGAATAACAAACTCTTTCCATGTTTCTCTCCTTCGCCCTCTCATTTTAAATTGTTTCCATTCGGATTCACCTAGACCAACCCCGATGGAGACCGAAGCTGGAACAGAATTTGAGATCAAGTCTGTTCTCAATTCTCGTTATTATCATAAGAATCTGCAGAACCTGGTGGAATGGAAAGGTTATGGACCTGAGGAGAGAAGTTGGGTACCGATGTTTCCCCTCCACGTCTAGTTCGGATCTGTCACTCCAAGCATCCAACAAAGCCAGAAAAGTGTCAAGCGCCACGCCTAGAGGAGGGGGTACTTTCACAGATAAGGAGCGGCGGCCGCCGTGCTTATTTCTCCGCCGTGCGCTGGGTCTCTGAGGCAGTGGTCTCCGGCTCCCGGCCGGCGTCTCTCCGGACCATGGGTGCTGCCATTGTGCCCGGCGTCCACATGGGCGGTATGGGCCAATGGCGATCCGGAGCTCCCTCCACCAATCAGAGTCAGGCAGTTCAAAAGGAGGCGCTGAGCAAAGCTCCGGCACATGAGTATCGTCGCTGCACAAGCTACCCCCAGGCTCACGCTGCTGTTCATGGAGGAGTGTTTCCCAGCTCTCTGCGTTCCAGTGATTCCATCATTACAGTGTGTTCTTAGCTCTCAGTGTGTTCTCAGCTCTCTGCGTTCCTGTGCTTCCAGCATTACAGTGTTTCCCAGCTCTGTGTTCCAGTGCTCCCAGCATTACAGTGTTTCCCAGCTCTCACTGCACTCATTCCTTCATTCAGAGTTCTTCAGCATCGTTCACAAGTCATCACTCATTTCTTAATTCACAGTTCTTCAGCATCGTTCACAAGTATTCACTCATTTCTTTATTCAGTATTCTTTAGCATCGTTCATAAGTCATCATTTATTTCTTCATTCAGTGTTCTTTGGCATCATTCTCAAGCATTAGTTACTTATAAAGCTGCATGTGGAAGACCTACATCCGGCCGTCTCTGTTTCGACCCAGCTACGGTTCCTCTTCCCGACAATCGGAAGAATCCCCGAGTACCCAACTCTCGTCCAAGGTCTGTGACACTTTGCTTGTCATCCTAAATAAGCGACACAGCTTTTCTCAATCTATACGTCATCTCTTGGTAAACTAATCAGCTCTCTTGGATTTCAGTATCATCTGTATGCAGAATGATACTTAAATCTACCTATCCACCCCTGATTTGTCTTTATCTGTTTTGGGCCGTGTCACTGAATGCCTCTCTGCTGTTTCATCTTGGATGTTATCTTGCCACCTCAAACTTAATATTTCCAAAACAGAGTTAATTATATTTCCACTGGCCAATAGCCGTTACCAACTTGATATTTCAATCACTGTTAAGAACTCGACAATCATCCCTACACCTCAAGTTTGCTACCTAGGTGTCATTCTTGACTCTGAACTGTCCTTTGTTCCCCACATTCAGTCTGTCTCAAACAGTGCCGTATCAAACAGTGCCGTAACTAGGTGTGTGCGAACGGTGCCTTGCCCACCGCGGATTTGCAGTGTGGGCGCACCTTCCCTATACCACAGAGTGGCCGCCGGTGTATGTGCCTGCGCTGTATCTATGTAGGCAGCGCAGGGCACACTGTCTACCTCGTATGCTCCGCCCCCGCTCTGTTCTCTACTGTAATAGGGGGATAAGTCAGCGGCTGTCAGACAGGGTAGCAGCGGTTTGATGCAACGGCTGGCTGGGTAAACTTGCAGCCTGTCACAACTGAGGGCCTGAGCTGACGGGAGGCAGCCTCAGTTGTAGGGGCTGAGATGTACCGGAACCTGGGAGGTTGTATCAGACCCCTGGACATGTAAGTAACATGAATAATAACTGCCCGAAGGCGTGACCACGACAACTTGGATAAAAGTCAATGATGTTTATTATGACAACTCCGCAACACAGCAGCAGTAAAAGAAAACGTAAAAGTCAGCAAAGAATAAATACAGTTCCTGGGTACTACAGGATGGCAGGAGCCACAGGGCACTGGTAGTGTGAGATAGTTCTTATAATCTTCTAGATGGAAAGTCCTTACCAGGCCCGACTGTAGCAATGGAGATAACCCAGGATTGTACCAGCTGGGAGCGATGAAATATGAACTGAAATGTAGAACTTGAGAGCGGAGAAATAATAATACCGGTGGAGAGTGGTAAAGTGTAGAAAGGACACCGGCCCTTTAAGAGAAGCTGTACTCTGCTGGAAGCTGGGCTGGAAGCAGGTAATGTTGTAGCTGGAAACAGATGAATCCACAATGAATTGGAGAGTCAGGCTACACCGCAGGTGGAATGCTGGTGCGGGTCTCTATGGTGGAAGTCTTGAGACAGGAGCTGGAACCTGGAAGACAATCACAGGAGAGAGACAAACAGGAACTAGGTTTGACAACCAAAGCACTGACGCCTTCCTTGCTCAGGCACAGTGTATTTATACCTGCAGCAAGGAAGGGATTGGCTAGGCAATTATGCAGATTAACAATACTGACAACAGATTGGAGGAAATGATCAGCTGACAGAATCCAAGATGGCTGCGCCCATGCAGACACTTGGAGGGAAGTTTGGTTTGTAATCCATGTGGTAATGAAAACAGTAATGGCGGCGCCGGCCACTGGAGACAGGAGACGCCAGGCTGACAAGTGCACATCCAACCACGCGGACACAGCGGAGGCCGCGACTGACGTAATCGCCACTCTGACACTCTGCATGCAGAAGCTCAGGGACGGCGGCGGAGGCCGCGGGAGACGCCATGCCAGATGTAATAAGGCGTTACTGTGACAGCGTCTCAGAGAGACAGGAGAGGATGCAGGAATGTGAACATTAGGATAACAGATGGGATCCGGTCCTGGAGCGCTGAGCCAGCCTTAGGAGACATCTGATGGGTAAGAAATGGCGTCCAGATACCCGGATCGTGACACAGCCGCTGTGAGTCTGATCGCCTTTCCCGCACCGGCTCTACGACAGCGTGGATTTAGATGCAGAGTTACGGGGGCGGAGCAGTCCAGGATGACGGGTCTAAACAGCCACTGCTCGAGATGAATGAGGCCAGCCCCTTTTAGCCTATGCTTTGCTTTAATGGTGGCTAGCCCCTCCCCTGGGACCAGCCACAAATGAGCGGAGCCCCTTTGCTGCTGGACTGTCTTTCAGCAGTCAGTCTCTTACTATATCCCTCTACTCTCCTCCCAACCAGCATCCATTCCAAGACAAGGTTATGCTGTTTCCTGTTTTATAAACACCTGGTGAGTGCCAGGAGAAGGGGGAAGGGGAGGGTTTACAGCAGATGCTGGTTATTGTATGTTTGTATAATATAATTTATATATATATATATATATATATATATACACAGTATTTATATACACTCACATATATAACCTGTGCTTATGTGTGTGTGTGTGTGTGTGTGTATATGTATGTATGTATGTATATATATATATATATATATATATATAGTAAAATTCCCAAGTGCGCTATATAGGAACGTCTTTACGATAATTCTTCCAATGTTGCTTCCGTAGGTGTAAGTTGGATATTGGAGAAGTTTGTGACCGGGAATCTGTAACGGACACCCCTCATTAGATAGTCACCCAAACAAGAGGCCCAAGGCTAATTAATAAAAAATTATTTTAATAACATTCATTTGAACAAATACAATTTTTTACATAACGGTAGTTCATCATGTAATGAGTATACAGATAGTAAAAATAAATGTCCGTAAAAAAGACAACCACTCCGTTTGTTGAATAATTTAAACTCTAGATACTCCCTCACCTTTTTAAGGTGTGAGCTCAAAGGGGAGTATCTTCACAAACTAAGTTGGAAACTTCTGACTGACAAATCCAACGCGTTTCGTCTTATCGACTTCATCAGGCGTAACTTGTTTGGAGAAAAATATGAAAAAATGATTTTAAAATTTATGAAAAATTATTTTCAAAGGACTAATGTCCAGAATTTATGAAGAATGGTATGTAGATGGTATGAATAATTTAAAAAATAAGGTGAGTACCTACCAAATATAGATGACAGGTTTACTTGTCATGAATGAGTTTAAATGTGGAAAATCACAACCTAAAATTGTGAATAAAGTATTAATTTAATAAATGTGTTTAAGCTACTTAATTTATTTTTACAGCTGCTTCAGTAATTAATTCTAAAGATATAGGAGCATACCTTCAATATAAGGGTAGTAAATCTCCTATATTGGCTCCTAGTAGGGGCTTGTTAAAGATGAAGATTTCTACAGGCTGCCTGATAGGAAAAAATGAAAGGTCTGATGACCATATTGCAGGAATTTGTAACGAAATACATAATGTATTACGTTTTATTGAATAGTGAAAACAAAAAATAGAAAACATACCTTAAAAATAATTAAAAGAACTCTATTTAGGGAATTCCTTATAAAAACTATTGATTGAAGCTCTTTTTAAAGGTACTGGCAGTTATACATCCATATTTTGGTGAACTGCTTAAAAAAGGGGAAAAATTCACATTTGTATCAAATATCAGAACTAGAAGGCCTATATTATTGATTCTAATGTTTAGAATCGACCAGACATACCTATGAAGAATATCCAGATCTTATAATCAGAATTATTTCAGATTCGGGTATTTACCCATAAAAATATAATTCTAAAGAAATGAAAATTTAAATGAATATTAATGAAAGGTGTGTCAGTCAGTCGTTTGTGGGTCACACATAAGTTGCAAATAAATATACATATCTAAAAGTAAAAAGCTGATTTGACAATCACAATGCAATGCAACTTTCTCAGTAAAGCTCACAGAACGGATCTTACAAAAAATGGAAACATTGCCACCAATTAGAGGGAACGCAGTTCTAGCAGTACCAACATCAGTGTAATTTCTACTTTTAGCAGTGAAAGAAAATTCCAAATAAAGGTCACTTAAAACTTCCAAGAAGCAGATACAGAAACATTGTTGCTGGTTGAAATGAACACAGTTCTAATGGTAACAATATCATTTATATTTTACTTTCAAAAATCAATATCACTTATATTTTACTTTTAAAGATCAAATTGACAATAAGAATACATCCATAATTATTAATTGAAGCCTCAAGAAATACAACAGACACAGAGGCGGAACTACCGGCAGTGCAGGCAGTGCACTGCACTGGGGCCCGCCTCTGTCCAGGGGCCCAAGCATGTAATGAGTCAAACTGACTCATTACATGCCGCTGTGCGCTGCGGGCAACCGCTGCCCGCAGCGCACAGCCGCCCGGCGAAGAGAGGAGAGGAGCAGCGGTACTACAGACGGGGGAAGGAGGAGGAGGGAGGCTGAGAAGGGAGCCGCAGCAGCGCTTTGTTACTGGTGGAGGCGCTGCTGCTGCTGCCCCTCTGCTTCCCTATAGGCTGTCTTCCGAGAACAGCCTATAGGGAAGCAGAGGGGCAGCAGCAGCAGCGCCTCCACCAGTAACACAGCGCTGCTGCGGCTCCCTTCTCAGCCTCCCTCCTCCTCCTCTCCAGCCCGGGAATCGTCTCTGACGCTGCACCGAGGAGCCTGAGCCAGCGGAGAGGGTAAGTATAATTCTTTCTTTCTTTCTTTCTTTCTTTCTTTCTTTCTTTCTTTCTTTCTTTCTTTCTTTCTTTCTTTCTTTCTTTCTTTCTTTCTTTCTTTCTTTCTTTCTTTCTTTCTTTCTTTCTTTCTTTCTTTCTTTCTTTCTTTCTTTCTTTCCTTCCTTCTTTCCTTCTTTCTTGTGCCTGCCTGCCGCAATGTGTAAAAATGGGGGACTACCTGCCGCACTGTGTAAAAATGGGGGACTACCTGCCGCACTGTGTAAAAATGGGGGACTACCTGCCGCAATGTGTAAAAAGGGGGGCATACCTGCCGCAATGTGTAAAAAGGGGGGACTGCCTGCAGCAATGTGTAAAAAGGGGGAATCAGCCTGCCGCTATGTGTAAAAATGGGGGACTGCCTGCCGCTATGTGTAAAAAGGGGTAATCTGCCCGACGCAATGTGTAAAAAGGGGAATCTGCCTGCCGTAATGTGTAAAAAAGGGGGACTGCCTGACGCTATGTGTAAAACAGGGGGACTGCCTGACGCTATGTGTAAAAATGGGGAATCTGCCTGCCGTAATGTGTAAAAAAGGGGGACTGCCTGACGCTATGTGTAAAACAGGGGGACTGCCTGACGCTATGTGTAAAAATGGGGAATCTGCCTGCTGCTATGTGTAAAAATGGGGAATCTGCCTGCCGTAATGTGTAAAAATGGGGACGCTGTCTGCCGTAATGTGTAACAAGGGCACGCTGTCTGCCGTAATGTGTAAAAATGGGGACGCTGTCTGCCGTAATGTGTAACAAGGGCACGCTGTCTGCCGTAATGTGTAACAAGGGCACGCTGTCTGCCGTAATGTGTAACAAGGGCACGCGGTCTGCCGTAATGTGTAACAAGGGCACGCTGTCTGCCGTAATGTGTAAAAAGGGCACGCTGTCTGCCGCTATGTGTAACAAGGGCACGCTGTCTGCCGTAATGTGTAAAAAGGGCACGCTGTCTGCCGTAATGTGTAACAAGGGCACGCGGTCTGCCGTTATGTGTAAAAAGGGCACGCTGTCTGCTGTAATGTGTAAAAAGAGGAATCTGTTCGCTGTAAGGTGTAAAAGGGTCTCTACCTGGTGTAGTGGTGCTACTGTGCGGCGTAATTTGAATAATGGAGACTACTGTGTTGGTATTATTTTGTGGCCACACCCCTTCCCCACGAAGCCACGCCACTATGTATTTTTGCGCGCGCCTACGACGCGCACTGCCCCTGGGGTGGACTTGGATGGGGGGGGCAAAGCATTTTGTCGCACCTGGGCCCACCGCTTGCTTGTTCCGCCACTGAACAGACACAAACAGTGAAAAATAGTGTATAGACTCACCCTGGAGAGTTTTGGCTGTGCATGGAAGTGGCAGAATGAGACAGTGATTGCTGCAGCTGCTATTTAAGCTGCTTTCACCCTTACATCACTTTCTTTAATTAAGGGCAGCTTAAGAACTGACTAGCTTAAAAATAAAAAATTTTTGTTTCATTTATGTAATTTATATCGATATATTCAGCTTCTATTTGTATCTCCTAATATGTGGCTCGGCCATAGTTGAAATAAAACTTATAGTAGATGGTTTAAAGGCTTAATTACATTCACAGATAACCCACACCTGACTGGGAAAGCATACTTCCGGTTTGTGTTCCAGCATGAGTTCCAGCCTGCTATTGGTTGTATAGCTGCTTTAACATTAATTGCGTCAGGAAGGATGGTATCGTTTAACAGAGCGGTATCCATAGTAACTGGAGACGCACTGGCAACTCGGAACGTACTGGCCGTGTCTCCCCCTACGTGTATAGCGCGTCGCAAGCCTGTGTCACAAGCCCGTGATGCGACCCAGAGTCTCCCTTCTTGACGCGTCACAGACCAGCCTCTCTGGCGCGTATCGCGTCATCCCATGTGACTAGACGCGTCTCACCAACTCCAGTGTGAGGCGCGTCCACAGCCTCTCTGACGCGTATCGCGTCATCCCACGTGACTAGCCGCGTCTAACCAGCTCCAGTGGGAGGCGCATCTAGAGCGTCTCACCTCACTGGCCAGGCGCGGCGAGCCCCTGGTGTATTCACACCAGGCTTTATCCGCCCACCTCCAAAGCGGGGCGTGTTTGTTACATCTCGCCTTATTAACTGGACTCGGTGAGCCATCTATTTGCTCGCAGTGTACTTGCGCATATTGGTTTAATATTCACCGGCTCCACCTCTATATTAATTTATAGACCTATAACAAAATATATAGTCAAGGATCCTACTTAAGTGTTTGGGAGTGAAATCATTATTTTAAGGGTACGTGCTTATAAAATAAGTGCACAATCATTATTTGACTACCCTGGGTGTGATTATATAGTATTTCTTAACCTAATTGTGAGTCCCAAAAAGAGAGCTTTAGGGGACACTATATTATATGAACACTATGTGCCCAATTCGATGTGATTGATATTACTTAATACCATAGAAAAAATATATATATAAAAAAAAATATATAGGGGGCATAAGGGACATACTAAAGAAAAGTGTAGGTCCCTTATTTTGTGATGGAAACCATGCAGTGTATATGTATACTACTCATGTTTCCCATAAGTGGAGCTGGAGAATTAATTATAAACCACCTGTAGTGGATATGTGTGTTGTGACACATGCCTAAAACTATAAAATTGATTGTGACCCTATATATTGTTGCATGCTACTGTATGTGTAACATAGAATTAATCTATGGATAAACAAGAGTGAATGAATGTGTTATGTCCCATAACTAGGACGATAAATTTACTAACTCAAAGTGAATTAATGTGTCCCACAACTAGGACGGTAAGTTATATATATAATGAACTTTTCATAGGTAGAAAATTATCTATAATACATGTTGGTATAATGTACATCCCTGATAGAGACTATAGAGGTTATATATTTAGCTGCTTTATTTTTGAGGCTTCAATTTTACAAGTCATATACATTTCGGTTGATAGTCCACAGATAAAAAATAGAAAATTAATTACATAGAGAAACGTACAATCAAAACTTATACACATATAAAGACCAAGTTGTATATCATTACTGGCTAATATGTATATCATAAATTTAATCTGAATATGAATAAACACAGGTTATTAATTAAAGAAATGACACGATGTCAATGTTCTCATTGAGACCGTTTGGATGAAGGGTGTTAAGGGTGAAAATCCAGAAGGATTCTCTTCTAGAAAGCATCCACCTCTAGGACCTAATTTTATTAATTCTAATATAGTAAATTTAAAATCTTTAACATTGGAATTGTGGACTTCTGCAAAGTGACATGGTAAACTGTGGTTGGTAACTTTATTTTTTATACCTCGTAGGTGTTCCTGAATCCTAAGTTTGACGTTACGTTTTGTTTTTCCAACATACGCCAAACTACAACTACAGGTTATTCTGTAGATAACGGATTCACTATTGCAGTTGACTCTATCTTTTAATGTGTAATTTGTTTCATTTTCATGTTTCCAGGAAAAGGTGGACTTTTCCGTGTGTTTGCCGCATAGGCATCAGGTGCATGGGAAGCATCCTATGTTTTTTTCTGTTAGCAAATTTGTTTTCTACTGAATAGTAGATTTTATTGTTTTCAATGTACTTGGTGCTAGAATATTCTTTAGGTTATTGGCCCCCCTAAAGACTATTTGTGGTTTGGGAGGAAGTGAAGGTCCAAGAATCGGATGGTCATCAGACCTTTCATTGTTTCCCCATCAGGCAGCCTGTAGAAATCTTTATCTTTAACAAGCCCCTACTAGGAGCCAATATAGGAGATTTACTACCCTTATATTGAAGGTATGCTCCTATATATTTAGAATTAATTACTGAAGCAGCTGTAAAAATAAATTAAGTAGTTTAAACACATTTATTAAATATATACTTTATTCACAATTTTAGGTTGTGATTTTCCACATTTAAACTCATTTATGACAAGTAAACCTGTCATCTATATTTGGTAGGTACTCGCCTTATTTTTTCAATTTTTCATACCATCTACATACCATTCTTCATAAATTCTGGACATTAGTCCTTTGAAAATAATTTTTCATAAATTTTAAAATAATTTTTTCATATTTTTCTCCAAACAAGTTACGCCTGATGAAGTCGATAAGACGAAACGCGTTGGGTTTGTCAGTCAGAAGTTTCCAACTTAGTTTGCTTGCGAGCGAACAACTCGGAATGACCACCTGTATACTCATTACATGATGAACTATGTAAAAAATTGCATTTGTTCAAATGAATGTTATAAAAATAATTTTTTATTAATTGGCCTTGGGCCTCTTGTTTGGGTGACTATCTGGTGAGGGGTGTCCGTTACAGGTTCCCGGTCACAAACTTTCTCCAATATCCAACTTACACCTACGGAAACAACAATGGAAGAATTATCGTAAAGACGTTCCTATATAGCGCACTTGGGAAATTTACTTGTATCTTGTATTCTCTAGAGATCTTCCAACAGAGATCTCCCCCGCTGTGCTGCTTTGAGTTTGGCTCAAGATAAGGGTACTATTGTGTGTGTGTGTGTGTGTGTGTGTGTGTGTGTGTGTGTGTATGTGTGTGTATATATATATATATATATATATATATATATATATATATTTATATATTGGACACTTCAGGAACTTATAAATATGCAGCTCTTGATTTCAACGTTTCAGGATGATGTACCCCTTCTACCGTGCTGTGTAATGTGACGCTACCGTGCTGGGTAATGTGACTGACGGGCGCTACTGTGCTGTGTAATATGGTTCTACCGTGCTGTGTAATGTGACTGACGGGCGCTACCGTTCGGTGTAATGTGACTGACTGGTGCTACCATGCAGTGTAACGTGAGTAACGGGCACTACTGTACGGTGTAATGTGACTAATCGATGCTTCATGAAACCACACCACTAATTTTTGATGCTGGTAACTAACGGTCTGTGATTGATCAGGGGGGTGGTTGGGTGAAGAGAGGTAGAATGAATTTCAAAACATGGCGGGGGGTTAGCAGATGCTGTTTCTTGGACACAGTGCTAAAAAATTTCTAGTTACGGCACTGGTCTCAAAATCATGTTACATGCATATAAAAAACATCCAAAATACGATCATGCCTTACACAAGACACTGCTAAAACTCTAATCCATGTTCTCATTAGCTCCCGATTTGATTATTGCAATAGTCTTCTTACTGGTCTTACCAAAAAGACACTCTCACTATTACAATCCATTCTGAATGCAGCTGCGAGGCTAATCTTCCTCACTAGACGTTCATCGTCTGCAGACCCACTATGTCAGTCCCCTCCGTTGGTTACCTGTATTCTACTGTATTCAATATAAAATACTTTTACTCACACACAAGACTATTAACCATACTACACCAACATACATCTCTTCACTTATCTCAAAATATCTCCCATCCGGCCCCTACGCTCTTCACAAGATCCACGCCTCTCATTCACACTCATTACTTGCCAGTGTCGTAACTAGACATTTTAGCGCTGTGTGCAAGATAGGGCATCAGCGCCCCCATCTACGTAAAACAGGGGAAGTGCGCGCCGTAGGCGTGCACAAAAAATATAGAGGCATGGCTTCATGGGGAAGGGGTGTGGCCACAAAATAATACCAATTCATATTACATATTATAGTAGTCTCCATTATTCAAATTACACTGAACAGTAGCGCCACTACACCAGGTAGAGCCCCTTTTACACATTACGGCAGACGACATCCCATTTGTACACATTACGACAGGTACACATTACGACAGACAGCGTCCCCTTTTTACACATTACGGCAGCCAGTCCCGGTTTTTACACATTACGGCAGACAGCGTGCCCTTTTTACACATTACGACAGACAGTCCCCCTTTTTTACACATTACGGAAGATAGTCCCCCTTTTTACACATTACGGCAGACAGCGTCCCCCTTTTTACACATTACGGCAGACAGCGGCCCTTTTATACACATTACGGCAGACAGTCCCCCTTATTATACATTACTGCAGATAGTTCCCCTTTTTACACATTACGGCAGACATCGTCCCCCTTATTACACATTACGGCAGACAGCGTCCCCTTTTTACACATTACGGCAGACAGTCCCCTTTATTACACATTACGGCAGACAGCGTCCCCTTTTTACACATTACGGCAGACAGTCCCCCTTTTTACACATTACGGCAGACAGTCCCTCTTATTACACATTACGGCAGACAGTCCCCCTTTTTACACATTACAGCAGACAGCGTCTCCTTTTTACACATTACGGCAGACAGCGTCCCCTTTTTTACACATTACGGCAGACAGTCCCCCTTATTACACATTACGGCAGACAGCGTCTCCTTTTTACACATTACGGCAGACAGCGTCCCCTTTTTTACACATTACGGCAGACAGTCCCCCTTTTTACACATTACAGCAGACAGCGTCTCCTTTTTACACATTACGGCAGACAGCGTCCCCTTTTTTACACATTACGGCAGACAGTCCCCCTTATTACACATTACGGCAGACAGAGTCCACCTTTTACACATTAGGTAGACAGACCGATAGATAGACAGACAGACAGAATAGTTGATACCATCTTTCCGCTGGCTCAGGCAGTCAGGCTCCTCGGTGATGGCAGCTCCGGGGGCAGGGGAGAAGGAGGGAGGGGGAGGAGGGAGCCACAGCAGCACACTGTAATTACCGGCGGTGCCGCTGCAGCTGTACCTCTCCCGCATTGGCTGGCAGCAGCCGCTGTGAATGCTGGGATGAGGGAAGCACATCCTAGCATTCACAGCGGCGGCGACCAGCCTATGTGGAAGGAGGGGGACAGCTGCAGCGGCGCCGCTACCAATTACATAGCGCTGCTGCGGCTCCTTCCTCTGCCTCCCTCCTCTTCCTTCTCCGCTGCTCCTCTCATCCTCCGGCACAGGCAGCTTGTAATGAGTCAATTTGAGTCTATTGTGCCCTCTGGGCGACTGCGCTGTGTGCCAGGCACACCTGGCACACACGTAGTTACGGCACTGTTACTTGCTCCCATGCACTTTCTTCGGGCTGCACCCACTCTGTGGAATGCCGTACCACGTACAATAAGACTCTCCTTTAGTCTCCAAACCTTCAACCGTTCCCTGAAACCTCACCTATTCAGACAAGCCTATCAAATTCCAGAACCGCTCACATTACCTTCATAAGCTTTCCTATCCAATTATGGGGGTCATTCCGAGTTGATCGCTAGATAAAAATGTTCGCAGCGCAGCGATTAAGTGAAGAAGTGGCACTTCTGCGCATGCGTGTGCGGCGCAATGCACACGCGTGACGTACTTTCACAACAGCCGATGTAGTTTTACACAAGATCTAGCGAGGCTTTTCATTCGCAATGTCCACCGCAGAGTGATTGACATGAAGTGGGCGTTTCTGGGTGTCAACTGACTGTTTTTAGGAAGTGTTAGGAAAAACGCAGGCGTGCTAGGAAAAATGCAGGCATGGCTGGGAGAACGCAGGGCGTGTTAGTGACGTCAAATCCGGAACTGAACAGTCTGAAGTGATCGCAAGCGCTGAGTAGGTCTGGAGCTACTCTGAAACTGCACAATTTTTTTTTGTAGCGGCTCTGCGATCCTTTCGTTCGCACTTCTGCTAAGCTAAAATACACTCCCAGTGGGAGGCGGCATAGCGTTTGCACGGCTGCTAAAAAATGCTAGTGAGCGAACTCGGAATGACCCCCTATATCCCCACTGTACAGTCCACACATATCCTCCACATATTTTCTCTTTCTTCATTTTCCCTTCCTCCTGACCCTGGTTCATCATTGCTGTGATGTGATATCATGCAGCCCACCAGGGCCGTAACTAAGTGTGTGCCAGCGGTGCGTTGCACACAGCGCATCTGCACTGAGGGCGCATCCGCTGGCACACACATGGGGCTGGGCTGCACACTGGCCTGGTTCTCCCATTGCACCAACTACAACGCAAGTACATTTACCGCCAGCCAACAGAACGCGCCAGGGTCCGGGAACTTCCTGCAGCAGCCCGACAGTGAAGGGGTCGCAGGCGTAGTGTAGAGAGGACCCCAGGGCTGCCTTTCACTGTGCCTGGCGTGCTGTGAGCAGGGCAGCGCTTCTGTAAGAGGCGGCTGCGTTGTCACAAAAACTGGTGCGCAGAGCCGGTGATTTGCGCGGTGTGTGGAAAGCTGTACAGCTCTTTTGGTGCCGGTGGACTAATTAGTGAAGAGGAACGGGGCACCTGCTCAGGAACGCTGCCAATGTCCAGGAGAGGGCCCGCATGGGAACGCCAGCAGCACCGAGTGGTGAGTGTGACACAGGGAGGAGTAGGATTGTATTGCATTCCAGCTTTCCTGGGACTTCGGGCTGTGTCATCCCCAGTATCCCATGCGCTTCCAGTGGTATCCCAGCCATGGTCCTCCAGGTACCAGCTGCGATGGATAATAGATCAGTGGGGATACCAGTGATTATGGAGCCCTCCATAGCCCTCTCTCTACTCATGGAGCCTACCCATGCTCCCCCCTGCCCCCACTGCAGATATAGGTGGGTGGGTTATGTATTCTGGATATCCCCTCTATGCACCAGTTTAGAACTTGTCTGCACACCCTGTACTCTTACCTTCAGGAGATGTGTAAAAGGGGGCTCTGCCTACCGTACTGTGTAAAAGGGGGCTCTGCCTACCATACAGTGTAAAAGGGGGCTATGCCTTCCATACTGTGTAAAAGGGGGCTCTGCCTACCGTACTGTGCAATAGGGGGCTCTGCCTACCGTACTGTGCAAAAGGGGGCTGTACCTTCCGTACTGTGTAAAAGGGGGCTCTGCCTGTCGTACTGTGTAAAAGGGGGCTCTGCCTGTCGTACTGTGTAAAAGGGGGCTCTGCCTACCATACAGTGTAAAAGGGGGCTCTGCCTACCATACTGTGTAAAAGGGGGCTCTGCCTACCATACTGTGTAAAAGGGGGCTCTGCCTACCGTACTGTGCAAAAGGGGGCTCTGCCTACCGTACTGTGCAAAAGGGGGCTGTACCTTCCGTACTGTGTAAAAGGGGGCTCTGCCTGTCGTACTGTGTAAAAGGGGGCTCTGCCTGTCGTACTGTGTAAAAGGGGGCTCTGCCTACCATACAGTGTAAAAGGGGGCTCTGCCTTCCATACTGTGTAAAAGGGGGCTCTGCCTACCGTACTGTGCAAAAGGGGGCTCTGCCTACCGTACTGTGCAAAAGGGGGCTGTACCTTCCGTACTGTGTAAAAGGGGGCTCTGCCTGTCATACTGTGTAAAAGGGGGCTCTGCCCGTCGTACTGTGTAAAAGGGGGCTCTACCTTCCGTACTGTGTAAAAGGGGGCTCTACCTGCTGTACTGTGTAAAAGGGGCTCTACCTGCCGTAATGTGTGACAGAGGTTCTACCTGGTGTAATGTGTGTAAGTGGCGTTACTGTGCGGCATAATTTGAATAATGGAGACTACTGTGCAGCGTAATATGAATTGGTATTATTTTGTGGCCACATCCTTTCCCCATGATGCCACGCCCCTATATTTTTGACGGCCCTATTTTAAATATGGGGGGGCGCTGATGCTGTTGCTTGCACACAGCGCTAAAACGTCTAGTTACGGGCGGCACTGCAGCCCACTAAGAACCCTTGCAATCTGGTGGACAACTATGCAATAGATAGCACCTATCCTTGTTTATCAATTTCCCCGTAGATTGTAAGCTTGCGAGCAGAGCCTTCCTACCTCTATGACTGTTATTTCCTAGTTTTGTCTTATGGTTGTGTCCAGTTGTAAAGTGCAATGGAATTTGCTGCACTATACTGTATAAGAAACTATAAATAAATAAATACTGCAGGAAATGAAAGTAAAAAAACTCATAAAATATATCGCTCAATCTCATGTTTATAGTCTTGCAAGTTCTGAAGTTCTAAATAACTAAAGCTCCCACCTTTGTCTGCCGGTCTAAAAATCAACTCATCATTATGGGCTAAGGGGGACATGTACTAAGCAGTGATGAAAGTGGAGAAGTGAGCCAGTGGAGAAGTTGCCCATGGCAACCAATCAGCTGCTTTGCATACTTTTATAGTATGCAAATGGTAAATGTTACATCAATGCAGATTGGTTGCCGTGGGCAACTTCTCCACTTTTATCACTGCTTAGTACCCCCCCCCCCCCCCCACACACACACACACACACACACACACACACACACACACACACACACACACACACACGTATGTTAATGCAATATTTTCATCTTGGTTCGGATTGTTTCGTATAGTAGACAGATGATTGATGTATTCAATGTCTTTTCCTAAAAGGCGAGTGAATGTGCGCATAGAGGCGTTATATGACTGTGGCTCAAAAGTGGATTTCAGTTGTATTTTTAATAATTGTGCTAGTATTTCATGAGAAACTGGTGCGGGAGAAAAATTAATTGATTTTCAACTAGCGATGTAGCTTATATTTTTCAATTTGCCATTTAAATTGATCATGTGATTGAGACGGAGTTGGCACAAAGGACAGTCCTTTTAGAAAGCACTCGTTGTTCGATGCTACTCAGTTCATAGCTTGAAAGGTTAATCACTAGGTTCTCGGTGCCCTGGGTGGCCTTCCCACTCTGCCTTTGCCACTGCAGTCTCCTTCTCGTATATTGTCGGTGCCACCTCCTCTTACCGCTCGTTGCCGGGTAGTTACCCCTAAAGAGTGAGAACCACTGGTATTAGATCCATGTGCTGGTTCTGAATCGCTGGCTGTGGATGTGCATTCATTTGATAATTACAGTTCTCGTTCACGTCTTAACCTCCTCCAAAAGAAAGGTTTCCTAGTCTCATCTCTCCTTTGCTTATCGATCCATCGATAAACATTATGATGGACGTAATTCAAATCCACTTTTTTCTTCTTATCCATCATTAAATTTAATAAGATCACGTTTGTATACCTGGATTTGTGTGTTGAGCTTCTCATACCAATCAGTGGTAGTATCGGCCTCCAGAATAGGTTTTTGTATTGTTTTCAACTGCACAATTTTCTCCTTTAAGCTGTTCATTTTCCTCCGTGGATTGTTCAAATAATTAAGAGGATTAAATCCATAGAGCATTTATTCAAAATGCCTACCCACTTTTTACAGAAGGCTGGATCGTTGTGACTATTGTCCTATAGTGGACAATTTTTTACCCTCAATCCACGAGGTAACTTTTTGGCTCTATGATATTCACTTAAGGAGATGCAGTGGTAATAATATTCAATTTCTTTGCGTTTCAGATTGAGAAGATCACGGTATTTATCATTCAATAAAGTCACTTCAATATGTTTAGTTAAACGCTGTTTAAAAAGGATTTCATCTCCCTCTGTTTCTGAATATCCATGTAACTCACCCAAAGCAGAGGTAATAAATGGTAATCCAGTATTTCTGCAGCGGGGTACAACATGTTTCCACAGGGAATTACATCTGGGTGTAGAGTTGGATCTTGATCCGAGGCACCATTAGGCTAAAAGCTTTGACTGTTCCCAGGATGCATAGTGCCGCCTCCTCTATATCCCCACCTCCAGGCACTGGAGCTCAGTTTGTAAGTTGGTGAACTGGTTGCCGGGTACTTACAGCGGAGGGCTCCGGTCACTTCAGGTACACACCCGCCACTGCTCTCCTGGATCGCGTGGCCGCATATTTGGGAGGAGGTAAGAGGGTCCCCCAGGCGATCCGGCGCGGTCTCCGGAGACGGATCGAGTGCTGGTGTGGACACTGTGGCTGTACAGGGACCCCACTAGACCACCAGGGCAAGGGGCACAGGTCGGATTTCTCATAATCCGTTTTCTATAGGCCCTGCAGTACCCAGTGGTGAAGTCCAGCAGTGGGGAAAGGACGCTGACCTGTAGCCCCTCCCCCAGCCCCAGGCGCCTTTTAACATACCTCCCAACTTTGCCTGCTTTCAAAGAGGGACACGCGCGACAAAGCCGCGCGTGCTCCCAAAAAGGGGGCATGGCCTATGAAATGGGGGCGTGGCTTCGTGGGAGGAATCGCGAGCCACGCCCCGTTTTCGTCACTGAGGGGGCATGCCCAGTGCTCTGTGAGCCGCTGGCATGCCCCCTCTCCCCCTGTCTGCACTGAATAGACGCTGTGCGCATGCGCACAGCGTCTATTCACCGCTGCTCTGCTAAGCAGGGCAGCGACAGACAGAGCCTCCCAACTGCTTCCCCCCCACAGCGGGACACTGCGGCCCGCGGGTGGGACAGCGGGACAGTCCCCAAAAAACGGGTCTGTCCCGCGAAAATCGGGACAGTTGGGAGGTATGCTTTTACTGCAAATGATCCCGCCCTGGAGCTGCATCTCTCTTTTTTCCCTCACTCCCTGTCAGCGTTTGGGCACCATTACACAGAGCTGCGCTGATCCTGGGACTGCTGGGCACTGTCTCCTCTGTAAAGCCGCCTGTCTCATCAGCGCTGTGCATTTACAGGACACTTCAGTATTCTACATTTCATTTAGACAGTGTTAGTTAAGAACAAGTGCATTGCTACAGGGATATTTAGTACAATTATCCTGTGATATACATCCAGTCTTTACTGTGTATTGTTATATCTGTATACATACATAGCTTTACTTAGTAGTCCAGTTACTTAGTATTGCTAGTCCAGTGAAGTTTTATTGTTGTTAATAATTTCTGCATTGTACATGTGACTGTGTGACAGTTACTTGCCTACCTGACCCTCTCCATGAGGGAGAAAATGCTCTGTTCCTGGACTTTCCTGGTAATGTATGAGAAGTGTGTGTGCCAATAGTTGCTGTGTGGTCTCTATTCCATGTATCTCACACATATCGCTATCCATATATTCTGTACCCTGAGGGGGGCTAAGTGCATCAGGGTTCTCATATAATATAGTGTTTTTCACAGGATATACTACTTCGGTATTTTTCTCTGTGTTTATCAGTCACCATATACCTCTTAAATTCTCTGTTTGTACTCTGCTTTGCAGTCACACTATACAGGTTTTTTTTTTTGTCAGGTACTTGTCTGGTTATATTGTACTATTACGCCCTAAGGTTACGCTTCCCAATAATGGGGGTAATTCCAAGTTGATTGCAGCAGGAAATTTTTTAGCAGTTGGGCAAAACCATGTGCACTGCAGGGGGGGCAGATATAACATTTGCAGAGAGAGTTAGATTTGGTGGGTTAATTTGTTTCTGTGCAGGGTAAATACTGGCTGCTTTATTTTTACACTGCAAATTAGATTGCAGATTGAACACACCACACCCAAATCTAACTCTCTCTGCACATGTTAAATCTGTCTCCCCTGCAGTGCACAAGGTTTTGCCCAATTGCTAACAAAATTCCTGCTGCGATCAACTTGGAATTACCCCCAATGCCTGCTAAACAGAGCGGTAGATCCATGGCTGATCCTGCGCCATGCAGTGCTGACGCCACGGATTGCTCGGAGGAAACCATTGCAGCTGAGTGTTCATTTACCGGGGGGTTCTATACCCCTCAGTCAGTCTGTAGCACCGGGGACACACCAAGACCCATTTTGGGCTGCTTTTTCTAATTTACTGACTGCGCTAGTAACTAAACTTGCGCCCCCTGTGGGACCTCCAGTGCCATTTTACAGCCATATTGTCCCTGCAGTTAATCCGCCATGGGCAGGTAATCTGTCCACTCAGTTACAGCAATTAAATCAGTCTTTAGCTAAACAAAAACCTAACCCTCACCCAACTAGGACCAAGGGGTCCTCTAAGCGGGCCATTACTTCCTCACAATCCACACATGTTTCGGATACTTCATCCGATGAAGATGGCGTATATACTGACCCCTCAGACCCTGATGCAGATGCTTCTGATGGGGAATCTATTACACAGGTGGATGTTCCTGACCTTTTGGAGGCTATCAGACTGATTCTTCAAATTGATGATGACGCAGAACCTCTAAGAAACCTGATAAGTTCAAGTGTCAGAAGGTTACTAAATTAGTTTTACCCCATTCTGACCATTTGGTTGACATACATCAGGAATCATGGGAGTTTCCAGGAAAGAAATTCTCCCTGTCTAAGAAGATGCTAGCTCGTTATCCCCTCACTGCAGAGGTAGTGTTCACTCTAGGCTGTTTTAGCAGGGCGCCGCGCCCTGCCCGGTTTTTAGCAGGCAAAACCCGCCCTGCCCCTTTTGCGGCGCCCTGCTAGAACAGCCGCCCGCTTCCTGCCCTCCCGGCGTGTATAGATGCCGTGCGCATGCGCGCGGCATCCATTCACGCATTGGGAGAGAGCTGGGGGAAGCCCAGCACCGACTGAGGTGCTGGGCACGCCCCCAACAGTGACGTCGCCGACCACAGACGCTCTCTATAGTAGCGTCTGTGGGCCGCACCGCCCCCTAAAATGACGTAGGCGTGGCCACGCCCCCTAATTTGCGTGGCCGCGCCCCCGTTTCGGACGCGCAAATGTGCCCCCGGGGTCCGGCGCCCTGCCCCTTTTCACTCCTAGAGTGAACACTAGCAGAGGTAAGTAAAAATTGGGAAACACCGCCACTGGTGGACTCACAAGTCGTGCGTCTGGTGGTGTCATCTGCTCTGCCTGTCACTACCAGCACCTCTCTGAAGGAACCGATGGATAAGCGTGTGGAGGGTTGCTTGGCGTCTATTTACACTCTTGCAGGATCTGTGCATAGGCCCACTATTGCGACTTCTTGGGCTGCAAAAGTTTTTGAAGCCTGGGTTCAGGAAGTTGAAGCTGAGCTACTGTCTGATTTTCCTGATAATGCTAGACAGTGTCTTTCTTATATTATTACAGCCTCTCATTATATTCAGGAGGTGGCGTCTGATGCTGGTTTCCTGGCGGACAAAGCATCTACTACGTCCATTCTGTCTTGCCGGATTCTCTGGTTGCGGTCCTGGTCTGTAGATCTGGACTCTAAAAAGACCTTGGAGGTGATCCCCTTTAAGGGAAACATCCTTTTTGGGGAGGATCTCGACAAGATTGTTACTGACTTAGCATCCGCTAAGACTGCCTGTCTGCCTAGTACTAATCTTTCGGCTCCGAAGGCTAAGAGTACTTCCTTTCGTTCCTTTCGACCTCCAGGTAAAGCAAAGGGTCAGGCATACCCGAAACAGGCTCGCACTTCCAAATCCACTAAGCCCAAACCTAAACTTTCCTGGGCTGCCCGTCAGCCTGCTTCCAAAACAGACAAGCCTGCTGCATGACGGGGTGGGCCTCCCCCTGGGGGACCCCAGGGTGGGAGGCCGACTTCTGCGGTTTGCTCAGGTATGGTTACAGACCACTTCAGATGCCTGGGCAAAGGAAGTCATCACTCACGGATACGCCATCTCTTTCAAGAAACAACACCCTCCCCAGTTTTGCTTGACAAACATCCCTTCGGAGTCGGTAAAAGCAAAAACTCTCCATTTGGTGGTACAATCCTTCCTCTACACAGGGGTGATCGTGCCGGTGCATCTGGCTTAGAGAGGCAGGGGTACTATTCAACGTTGTTCCTAATTCCGAAACCGAATGGGTCCTCCCAGCCCATTCTCAACATCAAGTCTTTGAACAAATTTGTGAAGGCTTCCAAATTCCGTATGGAAACTCTTCGCTCTATTGTACTGGCCTTGGAGCCCATCGACTATATATCTCTGGACATACAGGATGCTTACCTGCATATTCCTATTGCCATGTCGCATCAGCAATACCTGCGGTTTGCTATTGGCAACCTACATTCTCCTTTTTGGTCTGACCAGGGCTCCGAGAGTCTTCACCAAGGTCATGGCGGTCATGACGGCTCTGCTCCGCCGTCAGGGTATCAGGATCCTGCCGTTTCTGGACGACTTATTGATCCTAGCAAACTCTCCAGAGGTTCTCCTCCGTCATCTGGAGCTGACGGTCCAATTCCTGCAAGCCCACGGGTGGCTCATGAACTGGAAGAAATCCTCACTGGTCCCTGCTCAGAGCATGGTGCACCTGGGGGCATTATTGGACACCCACAACCATTGGTTGTTCTTGTCTCCAGAGAGAGTCCTGAAACTTCAGGACAAGATAAGCTGCTTCCTATCTCGCCCACGTGTGTCGATACACTCGGCGATGCAAGTACTGGGCCTGGTCTTAGGCCTTCGTCTGGCCTCCCTCAAAGTTCATATTTCTGCCTTGTCGATATGGTTTCAGAGAAAAATTGTGACTCTGCCTGATATTCATACATTCACTCAGGGTGTTTTCCGGATTCAACCTCCCTATGTTCCCCCTGTGTCTCCTTGGGATTTGTCGGTTGTTCTGGATGCCTTACAAGAGTCTCTGATTGAACCTCTTGAGACTGTGGACCTTAAGTGGCTTACTCTTAAGGTCTTGTTTTTGCTGGATATTGCCTCTGCTAGACGGGTTTCCGACTTGGGTGCCTTGTCACCGTGACTGGGCGGCTCTTAGAACTCATCCTGGTTATCTGCCTAAGGTGGTGTCATCTTTCCACCTTAACCAAGAGATTGTGGTTCCAGCCTTTACCTCTCCTGGTTTATCCTCCAAAGAGCGGTCTTTGGATGTGGTACGGGCTCTCCGTATTTGCTTAGGAGATCTGATTCTCTCTTTGTTCTTTTTGGTTTTCACAAACGTGGCTGGCCTGCTAATAAGCAGACCTTGGCCAGATGGATTAGAATGGTGATTGCACATGCTTATGTACAGGCTGGCCTTCCAGCTCCTCCTGCCATCAAAGACCATTCTACTCGGTCTGTTGGACTTCTTGGGCAGCCCGCCGTGGTGTGACCCTTGAACACTTGTGCAAGGCGGCTACTTGGTCCTCAGTGAACACGTTCATAAGGTTCTATGCCTTCGATACTTCCGCCTCCCAGGATGCCTCCTTTGGAAGCTGGGTTCTTGTGCCCGCTACAGTGTGTCCCCTCCCATGAGGAACTGCTTTAGGACATCCCTGATGTAATTCCCTGTGGAATACCAGTGTACCCCACTGCAAAAAAGGAGATTTATGGTAAGAACTTACTTTTTGTTAAATCTCTTTCTGCGAGGTACACTGGATTCCACAGGGCGCCCATCCTGACGCACTTAGCTTCCTTGGGTTTGTATGGCATTAGCCGCTGGTACCTTCTCCTGTCGTTAGAATGTGGGTCTATGTGACTAACATCTCCTGTCTCTCTTACCTACTACTGCATTGGACTGGTTAACAAAACTGAGCTCAAGTGCCTGGAGGCGGGGCTACAGAGGAGGCTGTGCAGTGTATCCTGGGAACAGTCAAAGCTTTAGCCTGTTGGTTCCTCGGATCAAGATCCAACTCTACACCCCGATGTTATTCCCTGTGGAAACCAGTGTACCTCGCAGAAAAAGATTTAACAATGGTAAGTCTTACCATAACTCTTTAATTATTGGGTGTGGTCAAATAGTGTTCTCTCAGGTAAAATCTATTTGACATAATTTGAACATTTGTTTTTTTTCTAACAGAATGCCCTCTTATACCCCTTTCACACCGCAGCTATAACCCGGTAAATTGCCATTTTATAAGCCTTCCAAAACGGTTCTAGATGTGGTGTGAAAGGGCCACTATGAATTTACTGGTTACAGATTACTGGTATTTTAAAACGGTTAAAAAAAGCAGGGTCCTACACGATTCAGACCCGTTTCATTGTGCAATGTGAAAGGCTCTGAAACGGTATTTCCAAACCACAGAAGGTGATAGGCTGTCTCCATGCGTGATGTCACCAGGCAGAAGCAGGAAATAAACTGGAGGAAACACATGAGAATGAAGAAGCATTTTTTTTTATACAGAATACAGTTTAAAATGGCAAATTGGAGTGATGAGGAGGTTAGGGAGCTGCTTAGGTGTTATGCACACCAGTGCCTGCAGGAATGTACTGGTGTCTGAACGGATAGGGATGCAAAACAAATGAACTCACAGACAGACTGGGGAATATGACATTACGTACACAGAAGGTGATAGGGTAACAAAATAAACACAAAGTGAACAGAGAAGCCCAGAGGCTAAGAAACTGGGTGTCTCCCTATTATTAGGAATGCTCAGATGAAAAAAGCAAGATGTTGTGTTTTAATACGTAGAGAACCCGAAATGCTGTTGCTAAGGGCAACAGCAAAACCCTAAAGGGTTACCAACGGGTGTGGCAGTAAACTCCTTGGTCAGAGATGGAATGATAGACACAAGGAGAGTCTCCACAATCCTAATCATCACTTGCAGTGCACAGGTTCAGCTTACTGCCACTAAACTGAATACCTGAACACCTTGCACAGTGAGACAGGATTTAGGCAGGCAGTCTGAGAATACAGCCGCAAACCTGCTAAGTTCACAGAGTAGCAAAAGAACCCCAGCAGGTTAAACGACTGACTCCAGTCTTACTGCTAGGTCTGGATTGGCAGAGTGTAGTACCAAATCCCCAGGCCTATTTGCAGTAAGCAACAACAAATACAAAGCTACACAGTACTGGCTAACTTTCAGGAACTGACTAACCAACAAAGATTCAGCAGCATCTGCTTAACCTGAGAAGAGGCCTTATAAAGCAGGTGCTGTCCACGCCCCACTCAGACCTCACAGACTGTGAGCACAAAAACCAGCACCGGATCCCCTGCCGTGCACAGAGCCTGTAACCACTGCACAGCAAAAGACCCGAACCGGAGTATCAGCTGCGCTCAGGTTACTCCGCTAGCACTTGTCTCCCGGTTGCCATGACGACGTGGCAGCACAGGGCAGGAGACCCTAACAGTACCCCCCCTCTGACGAGGGGTCAAAGAACCCCTACCACCGGGTTTATCGGGGAACTGCGAGAAGAAAGAGCGTATCAGTCTGGGGGCATGAAGATCACAACTGCGCACCCACGACCGCTCCTCCGGGCCATACCCCTTCCAGTGCACCAAAAATGACAGCCGACCCCGAACCATCTTGGAGTCAAGAATCCTTTCAACAACAAACTCCTTCTGGCCACGTATCAGAAGAGGAGAAGGTCTTCCACTGGAAGAAGGATTACTAATCGCCCGTTTTAAAAGGGAACAATGAAATGTTTTATTGATACCCAAAGAACGGGGCAGGTCTAACTGAAATGCCACCGGATTGATTACCCTGGTGATCTTATAAGGGCCGATGAACCGGGGGCCTAACTTATGAGATGGCTGTCTCAACTTCAAATTCTTGGTAGACAACCAGACGAAGTCTCCTAATTTGAAGCTGCAGGGTCTTTTCCGCTTATCAAAAACCCTTTTGGTCACTAATGACACAGACACAAGGGCTTTCTTCACTTTCCTCCAAATACCTCTAAGGACAGAAACCACAGAGGAACCACCAGGCGTGGAGTCCAGGGGGTCAAAAGAATTGGCCTTAGGATGATGCCCATACACACAAAGGAAGGGAGAGATCCCTGTAGCAGAGTGAGCCGCGTTGTTATAGGCAAACTCCGCCATGGACAGATGAGCAACCCAGTCAGTCTGACACTTGGAGACATAACACCTGAGGAACTGCTCCAAGGACTGGTTCACCCTTTCAGTCTGCCCATTAGACTGCGGATGGTAGCCTGACGACAAGCTGACAGAAATCTGGAGATCGGAACAAAATGCTCTCCAGAATTTGGCCACAAACTGGGATCCGCGGTCAGAGACCACATCAAGTGGCAACCCGTGGAGGCGCACAACATGCAGCATAAATAATTCAGACAGGCGTCTGGCCGATGGCAGCCCAACCAGTGGAACGAAGTGCGCCATCTTCGAAAACCTGTCAACGACAACCCAGATGGCTGTCATCCCCGAGGATTTGGGCAAGTCCACCACAAAATCCATTGAAATGTGGGTCCATGGCATAGATGGGATAGAGAGTGGATGTAATGGGCCAACAGGAACCCCTCTAGGAGTCTTATTTCGGGCACAGATGTCACATGCCCGAACCCACTGATCCACATCCTTAGCCACTGAGGGCCACCACACCGCCCTAGATAGCAACTCCCGAGTTCTGGCAATACCCGGGTGACCTGCCGACGTCTTGGCATGGAATTCCAGGAACACTCGCTGTCTTAACCTAGGAGGCACAAACAAAAGACCTACCGGAAGGTCTGGAGGAGCCTGCTCCTGTGCTCTAAGGACTAATGACAAGAGGTCCTGGGTAATGCCCACTTTAATACATGATGGGGACACAATGGGCAACGGCTCCTCGGTGGTCTCCTGGATTGGAGCAAAACTCAGCGAGAGCGCATCAGCCTTGATGTTTTTTGACCCAGGGCGATATGTTATCAAAAAATTAAAGCGAGCAAAAAACAAAGCCCATCGTGCCTGCCTGGCATTGAGACGCTTCGCTGACTCTAAATATGCCAGATTCTTATGGTCGGTGAGAATTGAGACCACAAACTTAGCCCCCTCAAGCCAGTGTCTCCACTCCTCGAGTGCATCCTTAATAGCCAACAATTCCCGGTTACCCAAGTCATAATTCATCTCGGCAGGCGAAAATTTACGGGAAAAGTAAGCACAGGGATGAAGGCGATTATCAGACACTCCCATCTGAGAGAGCACTGCCCCAATACCCATCTCAGAGGCATCCACCTCCACCACAAAAGGACGCTCTGGATCTGGGTGTCGCAGCACCTTGGCCGAGACAAATGCCCTTTTGAGACGGGCAAAAGCCGCTTTAGCCTCACAAGACCAGTGAGCAACATCCGCCCCTTTCTTAGTGAGTGCCACCAAGGGCGCCACTATAGACGAAAATCCAGCGATAAATCGACTATAAAAATTCGCAAAGCCCAGGAAACGCTGAAGCGCCTTCAAACTAGTGGGCTGCACCCAATCCAGGACTGCCTGTACCTTGGAACCCTCCATTTGGAAACCTTCTGGGGAGATAATATATCCTAGAAATGCGATTTGCTGAACTTCAAATTCGCACTTCTCCAGCTTCGCCCCAAGCCGGTGGTCTCTGAGTTTCTGGAGGACTAAGCGTACATGCTTCCGATGTTCCTCCAGGGAATGGGAGAAGATTAGGATGTCATCTAAGTATACAACTAAGAATCTATCCAAATATTCCCTGAGTACATCGTTCATGAAATCCTGGAAGACTGCCGGGGCATTACAGAGCCCAAAAGGCATCACCAAATATTCATAATGCCCTGAGTGGGTATTAAAGGCAGTCTTCCATTCATCCCCCTCTCTTATTCGGATTAGATTGTACGCCCCGCGTAGGTCAATCTTAGAAAAAATGGTGGCAGTACGAAGCTGGTCAAACAAGACCGAAATGAGAGGCAGTGGGTATGAGTTTTTAATCGTGATACGGTTCAATTCCCTGAAGTCGATGCAGGGTCGCAATGAACCGTCCTTTTTACCCACGAAGAAGAACCCCGACCCAACTGGAGACTGTGAAGGTCTGATAAATCCCTTAGCCAAGTTCTCCTGAATGTACTCTGCCATAGCCTGAGTCTCAGGACGTGACAGGGAGTACAACCTGCTCTTGGGAAGCTTAGCATTTGGCAACAAATCAATGGCACAGTCATAGGGGCGATGGGGAGGTAGTACCTCTGCAACTTTTTTGGAGAACACGTCCGCAAAATCTGCATAACACCCTGGCAATCCTGGCAAACTTAGCTGCGAGAGCCTGACTGGAAGGCTCAAGCAACTCCTGAAACAATCAGTACCCCAACTAAGAATCTCCCCAGAGACCCAGTCAAATTGAGGATTGTGGGCCCTTAACCAGGGTAACCCCAACACCAATGGGGCAAAAGTACAGACAGTCACATAAAAGGACAATTTTTCAGAGTGTGTGGCTCCAATAAACAAAGAAATCTGGCTAGTGCAAGAGGTAATTTTACCTTTGGATAATGGTTCCCCGTTTAACCCACAAATCTCAATTTCCGATGCCAAGGGTACTAAGGGAACAGAGTGTTTCAGGGCGAATTGGCGGTCCATAAAAACCCCGTCGGCCCCACTGTCCACAAAGGCCTCAGTCTTGACAGTTTGACCGAGGATCTTCAAGGTCACCGGAATGATAAAAGTCTTCTTGGGAAATTCTGACTTCTGGCCTGACAGGATATTTCCCATCACCCTCAGGCCCTGAAGTTTTCCGGCTTTTCTGGGCATGATACTACCACATGACCTTTATTCCCACAGTACAAACACAACCCCTGCTGTCTCCTCCGCGTCTTCTCACGCGAGGAGAGGCGGGTAGCCCCAATCTGCATAGGCTCCTCGGAAAATTCCTCAGAGTCTGAGGTTCCCTTGGGAAAGAAGGAAACCTCGGTCTCCCTTTCAAGCCTACGCTCTCTCAGCCGCCTATCCACCCGGATGGATAACTGCATGAGCTGATCCAAACTATCAGGCAAGGGATATTGTACCAGTTGGTGTTTTATCTGGTTAGAAAGACCTCTTCGGTACTGGTGTCTCAGGGCTGGGTCATTCCACTGGGTATCATGGGCCAACCTCCGAAACTCCGTACAGTAAACCTCAACTGGCCTTCGCCCTTGCTTAAGGATCGAAATCTGAGCCTCGGCTGAGGCCGTCTTGTCAGGGTCATCATACAACATGCCCAGTGCCGTAAAAAAAGCATCAACACTTTTAAGCGACGGACAGTCAGGCTGCAACCCATATGCCCAGACCTGTGGGTCTCCTTGTAGCAAGGAAATCACTATGCCCACCCGCTGAATCTCCGACCCTGAAGACTGAGGCCTAAGCCGGAAGTACAGCTTGCAGCTCTCCTTGAAACAAAAGAACTGCGAGCGATCTCCAGAAAAACGATCCGGGAGATTTACTTTCGGCTCCTTAACCCCTGAAGGTGCTGCTGCTGCGGGAGTTCCGCCAGTGGCCTGGGAGGTGTGCATTTTAATGGACAAATCATTAAATTGTCGAGTCAGGACCTGCACCTGATCGACCACCTGTTGCAACGTATTTTGAGGGGTATGCTCCATATTCCCACAAAATTTCAACAGGAGTATTAGGCTGCTGAATATGTTATGCACACCAGTGCCTGCAGGAATGTACTGGTGTCTAAACTGTTATGCACACCAGTGTCTGCAGGAATGTACTGGTGTCTGAACGGATAGGGATGCAAAACAAATGAACTCACAGACAGACTGGGGAATATGACATTACGTACACAGAAGGTGATAGGGTAATAAAATAAACACAAAGTGAACAGAGAAGCCCAGAGGCTAAGAAACTGGGTGTCTACCTATTATTAGGAATGCTCAGATGAAAAAAGCAAGATGTTGTGTTTTAATACGTAGAGAACCCGAAATGCTGTTGCTAAGGGCAACAGCAAAACCCTAAAGGGTTACCAACGGGTGTGGCAGTAAACTCCTTGGTCAGAGATGGAATGATAGACACAAGGAGAGTCTCCACAATCCTAATCATCACTTGCAGTGCACAGGTTCAGCTTACTGCCACTAAACTGAATACCTGAACACCTTGCACAGTGAGACAGGATTTAGGCAGGCAGTCTGAGAATACAGCCGCAAACCTGCTAAGTTCACAGAGTAGCAAAAGAACCCCAGCAGGTTAAACGACTGACTCCAGTCTTACTGCTAGGTCTGGATTGGCAGAGTGTAGTACCAAATCCCCAGGCCTATTTGCAGTAAGCAACAACAAATACAAAGCTACACAGTACTGGCTAACTTTCAGGAACTTACTAACCAACAAAGATTCAGCAGCATCTGCTTAACCTGAGAAGAGGCCTTATAAAGCAGGTGCTGTCCACGCCCCACTCAGACCTCACAGACCGTGAGCACAAAAACCAGCACCGGATCCCCTGCCGTGCACAGAGCCTGTAACCACTGCACAGCAAAAGACCCGAACCGGAGTATCAGCTGCGCTCAGGTTACTCCGCTAGCACTTGTCTCCCGGTTGCCATGACGACGTGGCAGCACAGGGCAGGAGACCCTAACATTAGGATGAGAGGGGATGAAGAAATTGCTAGACAAATCACTGGGACAGTGAAGGATGCAGTAATCTACAAAAACATGGTAAAAATGCTTGAAGCTGCTGGGTTCCATCGTACGACTAGCCAAATTATTAATAATTAATTAATTAATTATTATTAATAATGTGTGGGCCAGAAAAGTCCATTTAAAATGACAACCACTGTTTTCTTTGGGAGAAACGGGTTCAGTGTGAAAGGTACCAAAACGGTAATGAAACGGTAATATACCAGTTACAACATGCGATGTGAAGGGGGTTTAACTGCTCAGACCCGTTTTAAGAACCGTTTAAAGAACTGTTTCAAAAGCAGGGTTTGCGATGTGAAAGCAGCATAAGAAGAGCTGCTCTGCAGTTTGAAACACGGTTCAGGACATTACTTTGATAAGGATCACTTATGCTGCATTCACACCGCAAATGCCGGGTCCTACCCGGTAAGACAAACGTGTACTTACCGGGTGGGATCCGGCATTTGCGCTCCGTTGCAGGCTTCCCGACCCGGCAATATACCGGGTCGGTTGCCATGACAACAGAGGCCGCAGCAGCAGCAGGGGCGGGGGTGGAGGCGGCGTCGGGAGATGAGCTCATCTCCAGCGCCGCCTCTCCCTATCTTGTGAATGGGAACCGTGTCGCATCGACACGGCTCCCATTCACACCGCACCTGACCCGGTAATCAACCCGGGTAAAACCCTTCTTTTTTACCGGGTTGATTTACCGGGTCAGGCGACCCGCTAAATCGCCCAGTGTGCTTTCACATCGCACACTGACCCGGTTCGACACGGCAATATGCCGTGTCGGTACCGGGTTATTTATGCGATGTGAAAGGGGTATTACTGTGGCTAAAGTACCACCAGTGTCCTTTATTTCTTACACAGGCAGACAAGGATACTTTCAGCAAGCAGAATACAAGTCACAGCATCACAGTTTTACAATCTTCTAACAAAGTTGGTAGTGGTCGCCAGTGGCCCCTACCGCATACTTGCCTACCTGACCCTCTCCATGAGGGAGAAAATGCTCTGTTCCTGGACTTTCCTGGTAATGTATGATTGCCATCACCTGTGGTGAAACACCTTTCTTATCAATTAACTAGCTCACCACAGGTGATGGCAATCATACATTACCAGGAAAGTCCAGGAACAGAGCATTTTCTCCCTCATGGAGAGGGTCAGGTAGGCAAGTATGCCCTACCGTAGCCCTTACCCCCAGGCTATCGCCTTGGCAGCTACTGTAGTCCTCTGTCAGGAGCATTATTGCACTGACACATTTTTAAAGCAAGCTAACAGGTGCTGTTAATCAGCCTAACTGTAGTTCAAGTCTGGTCTTAGAAAGGCCTGGACTGGATTCAGTCAAAGTCCTGCTGTTCCACCTTAAAACCAGATGAACTCACGCTGTCCTTACCACACTTGTACCCGCTTAGCTTTAACCACGCCGGAATCTCGACACCATTCGGCATGCCAGAGTAACGAGCGTGCATCCGTTAAGTTTAAGCAGCATGGGGGCGGGTGGGGGGTAGGTTTAGGCACCCCCGAAGGGAGAGTTAGGGTGAGGCTGCGGGGAGGAGAGGGTCAGATTTAGGTTTTGGGGATGGAAGGCCAGGGGGGGAAGGTAGGTATACTTACCTTCCCCTGTCGGGATTCCGTTCATCAGCATCCCGAACGCTGGCAAATCAATCCCAACCTCCTCCTCCACCTCCACCACCACAGAGTTGTTTGGAAGGTCAGGCCCCACAGATATCCTAGAAAGGGTATCTGCATTGAAGTGCTGTTTCCCAGGATGATGCTGCACCTCAAATTTTAATGGCTGTAAGGCCAAAAACTGGTATATCGCACAAGCCTTTACTTCCTTGTTGGTGTATATCCTCTGTAAGATTGCTTTGTCTGTGATCAGCTGAAATTCTCTTTCCCAACAGATAGTATCTCAGCAGTTCTACTGCCCACTTAATCGCCATTCCTGTTCCACAGTTGAGTATGCGTTCTCTGGGCAGCAATTTCCAGCTAAGGTAGAGGATGGATTTCTTCTACCATACTACCTCCTGGGAAAGGACTGCCCCTAACCCTGTTCCTGAGGCATTAGTCTATAACACAAACGGCTTCCTGAAATCAGTAGCTTGCTAATCAGGCTCTGCACATAAGGCCTGCTTAAATTCTGTCACGCAGTCTCTACCAATTCAGACCATATTATTTCTTCTTCAGGTTCCATAGGCTTCACAAGATTTACAATGAGGTATAGGTGGTTTGGAGAGAACCGGGCACCAAACAGTTTGACTTTCTCTTACGTCCTAGAGGATGCTGGGGTCCACATTAGTACCATGGGGTACAGACTGGTCCACCAGGAGCCATTGGCACTTTAAGAGTTTGAGAGTGTGGGATGGCTACTCCCTCTATGCCCCTCCTACCAGACTCAGTATAGAAAATGTGACCAGAGGAGCCAGTCACAGCTAGGGGAGCTCTCCAGAGCTTTTCTAGAAAAATTTTATTTTAGAGTTTTTTTATTTTACAGCGAGGCTGCTGGCAACAACCTCCCTGCAGCGTGGGACTAAGGGGGGGAGTAGTGTCCACCCTGCGGAGTCTGAGCCACTTACTCCGCTGACAGGCCACTGAGCTCCTGAGGGGATAGATCGTTCCCCGCCACAGGGGATCGCTCACCCCAGCAGCATGCCGCCAACCCCTTACAGAGCTGAAGATTGTGATGAGCAAGTCACCGACCCCCCTAGCAAGCAGGGGACAGTGTGAAGATGGCGGCAGCAGGGTAGGAGCACAGTATTAACTGCGCTCCGGAATGGCTCAGCGGTACATAGTGCGGCGCGCTGAGGGGCGCCCTGGGCCAGCGCTTACACCCTACACTGGTCACAAAGCCTGTTGGGGTCCCAGGATCTCAGCCAGCATCAATCCTCAGGCCAGTATAATCAGATGAAGAGCGGGAAGACAGCGCCATTTTAAGGGCAGAGCTTCTCCTCAGAGTGGACCCAGCAGCGTTCAGTGCCATTTTCCTGCCTGCACAGTGCTGATCAGGAGAAAGAAAGTCCCTCCACAGCAACTCCAGCTATCTCTCACGGTACCAGGGGGCTGTAGAAGGGGGGGTATGCTGCAATACGACTGTGTATCCTATTAAGGTGCACAGTCAGCGCTGACAAGGGGTCTCCCTTTGGTTATAAGCGCTGTGTGTGGGTTGGCTCCAATCTCTGTGTTCTTGGGGGGGAAACTCTATCTGCCCTCCCCTGTGTGTGTTTGAAGTGTTTTGTGGTCTCCTTTAGCTATGTCCAGGGACACTGTGTCATATGCTGCGGGGGATATGTCCTCCCAGGATGATCCCATTCCATGTAATCAGGATAGCACTGGTTTAGCACAGATTCCAGCAAGGGAACCTAAGTGGTTTTCCTCTATCAAATCTTGGATTTCTCAGATTTCAGACAGGGTTGCAAGTAATGAATCCGCAACCCAAGTATTACAGAACTCTATGGCAGTATGGCTCGATTCTGGTACCTCAGGACGCTTTGCTATATACCCCCACAAACGTGCGCTTGTTCATGTCATGCAAGATGACACGGATACCGATTCTGATACCACAGACGGTAATGGGGATGTGTTGCAGGGGCCTGCCTCTCTTGAAAAGGGGGTGCAATTGATTATAGAGGCTATCAGGGATGTGTTGAATATTAATGATACCACACCTGTGCAGGTTGAGGAAGCTTTTTTCAAAATAAGAAAGCCTCGCTAACCTTGACTGCCTCAAAGGAATTGAATGCAATATTTGAGAAAGCATGGGAAAACCCTGAGAAAAAATTCCAGATCCCTAAAAGGGTCCAGGTGACATTTCCTTTCCCTGAGGAGGATAGGAAAAAATGGGAAAGACCACCAATTGTTGACGCATCTGTGTCCAGACTCTCAAAATGGTGGTTTTGCCTGTTCCGGGATCTACCACCTTAAAGGAGCCGGCTGATCGAAAGATTGATAATACACTTAAATCAATGTGCAGTGCTTCAGGGGCCATATTACGTCCCACTATTGCTAGTGCATGGATTGCAAAAGCTATAGTAAAATGGTCAGGCACCTTACTTGAGGATTTGGATACAATGGATAAGGGTGATGTTGAATTGTTTTTGCGTAACATTCACGATTCAGCTGGTTTTATGGTAGAATCCATGAAAGACCTGGGTTCCATGGCTGCGGGAATCTCTTCCATGTCTGTTTCAGCTCGTCTGGGACTGTGGCTGCGCCAGTGGTCGGCCGACGCGGAATCCAGACAAAGTGTGGAGTCCCTACCCTACACAGGTCAGGCTCTCTTTGGGGAAGCTTTCGATGCGTGGATATCCATGGCTACGGCGGGTAAGTCTCCATTCCTTCCCTCAGATGAACCTGCTCCGAAGAAATCCTTATCTTCATCAGCATCGCAGTCTTTTCGGCCTAACAAGCCTAGAAAGGCCAAGCCGTCCAATACCTTCTTTACGGGAGGTCGAGCTAAATCCAAGAAACCTGCAGGTTTCCAGGAAACTAAGCCTACTTCCAGTATGCCGAAGTCGGCCGCATGACGGTGGACCGCGCGGCCTGGAGGTGGGGCCAGTGGGAGCGAGGCTCAGACAGTTCAGTCACATCTGGGTATCATCCGGCCTGGATTCCTGGGTGATAGATATTGTGTCCCAGGGATACAGGTTGGAATTTCAAAATCTCCCTCCTCACCGATTTTTCAAATCAGTCCTGCCAGCTCTGCTGGCGGACAGGACTGTCCTACAAGCAGCGGTTCAGAAGTTGGTGGAGGCACAGGTCATTGTGCCAGTGTTCCTCATTCGCAAGTCACTGGTTACTTTTCAAACCTTTTCGTGGTACCGAAACCGGATGGTTCGGTCAAGACCATTCTGAACCTAAAATCACTGAACCCTTTTCTGAAGGCGTTCAAGTTCAAAATGGAGTCTCTCAGGGCGGTGAAGAGGGGGAATTCCTAGTATCCCTGGGTATCAAAGATGCGTACCTCCACATTCCGATTGGCTACCACAACAGGCTTATCTCCGTTTTGCATTACTGGACTGTCATTCCATTTCCAGGCCCTGCCATTCGGCCTCTCTACAGCACCAAAGGTGTTCACCAAGGTGATGGCGGAAATGGTTCTACTCCGAAAACAGGGGGTGAACATCATTCCGTATCTAGACGATCTACTGATAAAAGCATCGTCCAAGGAGGAGCTGTTGCAGTCCATTTTACTCACGTCCTGCCTACTCAGAGTCCACGGTTGGATTCTGAATCTTCCAAAATCTCATTTGGAACCAACCCGGAGGTTGGCTTTTCTGGGGATGATCCTCGACACGGAAGTGCAGAGGGTGTTTCTTCCGCAGGAAAAGGCGTTGGTGATACAAACAATGATCCGGGATGTCCTGAAGCTAGCCCGGGTGTCGATTCATCAATTAATTCGCCTTTTGGGGAAGATGGTAGCCTCTTACGAGGCTCTCCAGTACGGGAGGTTCCATGCTCGGGCCTTCCAACTGGATCTCCTGGACAAGTGGTCAGGATCTCATCTACACATGCACCAGAGAATTTGTCTGTCGCCAAAGGCCAGGATTTCACTCCTCTGGTGGCTCCAATTGCCTCACCTTCTGGAGGGCCGCAGGTTCGGGATTCAGGACTGGGTCCTTCTAACTACGGATGTGAGCCTCCGGGGCTGGGGCGCAGTCACTCAAGGGGAAACCTTCCAAGGAAGGTGGTCAAGTCTGGAAGCCGGCCTGCCGATCAACATCCTGGAACTAAGAGCCATCTACAACGGTCTTCTTCAGGCGGCCCATCTTCTAAGAAATCGGGCCATTTAAGTACAGTCGGACAATGTAACGACGGTGGCTTACATAAATTGACAGAGCGGAATGAAAAGCAGAGCTACAATGTCAGAGGTGGCACGCTCTGCGATCTTCATTCAGGGAGTGGACAACTGGGAAGCAGACTTCCTCAGCAGACACGACCTCCATCCGGGAGAGTGGGGTCTCCATCCGGAGGTGTTCAAGGAAATAACAGACCTTTGGGGATTACCCCAAATAGACATGATGGCCTCTGGTCTCAACAAGAAGTTTTGACGCTATTGTTCCAAGTTGAGAGACCCACAAGCAGTGGCAGTGGACGCCCTGGTGTCTCCGTAGGTGTTCCAGTCGGTGTACGTGTTTCCACCACTCCCACTCATTCCAAGAGTTCTAAAGCTTGTAAGGAGAACAAGAGTTCAAGCGATCCTCATTGCTCCAGACTGGCCAAGGCGGGCTTGGTACGCGGACCTTCTGAATCTCTTGCAGGAAGAGCCAAGGCCTCTTCCTCTTCGGGAGGACCTGCTGCAGCAGGGGCCGTTCGCCTATCAAGACTTATCGCAGCTACGTTTGACGGCATGGAGGTTGAACGCCTGATACTAGCTCGGAAGGGCATTCCGAAGAAGATCATTCCTATCCTGATACAGGCTAGGAAAGGGGTAACGTCTAAACGTTACCATCGTATTTGAAATAAATATGTCTCTTGGTGTGAGTCCAAGAAGTTTCCTGCGGTGGAGTTTCAACTGGGATGTTTTCTCCTCTTCCTGCAAGCAGGTGTGGATATGGGCCTGAGGTTGGGATCTGTGAAGGTCCAGATTGCAGCCCTGTCCATTTTTTTCCAGAAACAATTGGCTGCCCTCCCTGAGGTTCAGACCTTTTTGAATGCAGTTCTGCACATCCAACCTCCCTATGTACCGCCTACGGCACCTTGGGACCTTAATGTGGTGTTGCAGTTTCTCCAGTCGGACTGGTTTGAGCCTCTACAGGAGGTTGAGGTCAAATTTCTTACATGGAAGGCTGTCACGTTGTTGGCCTTAACTTTTGCTCACTGTGTGTCAGAATTGGGGGGCTTTGTCCTGTAAAAGCCCTTACTTGATCTTCCACGAAGATAGAGCTGAGCTCCGGACACGTCAGCAGTTTCTTCCAAAGGTTGTGTTGGCATTTCATATCAACCAACCTATTGTGGTACCAGTGGCTACTGTCTCCTCAATTTCGTCAAAGTCCTTGGATGTTGTGAGGGCTTTGAAAATCTATGTGAAGAGGACTGCTTGTCACAGGAAATCAGACTCTTTGTTTGTCCTGTATGATCCCAAGAAAATTGGGTGTCCTGCTTCAAAGCAGACTATCTCTCGCTGGATTAGGTTCACTATCCAGAATGCTTAATCTACGGCAGGATTGCCGTGTCCTAAATCTGTTAAAGCCCACTTTACTTGTAAGGTGGGGTCTTCCTGGGCGGCTGCCCGGGGTGTATCGGCGTTACAACTTTGCTGAGCGGCAACTTGGTCTGGGTCGAACACGTTTGCTAAATTCTACAAGTTCCTCTGATGATCTGAAGTTCAGTCAGTCAGTTCTGCAGGAGCCTCCGCGCTCTCCCTCCCGTTCTGGGAGCTTTGGCACATCCCCATGGTTCTAATGTGGACCCCAGCATCCTCTAGGACGTAAGAGAAAATAGGATTTTGGTTACTTACCGGTAAATCCTTATCTCGTAGTCTGTAGAGGATTCTGGGCGCCCGCCCTGCGCTTCGTTTTCCTGCGATCGTTATCTGGTTCAGTACAACTTTGTTTAGTTATGTACTGCATTGTTACTTGGTAAGTAATGTTTCAGCAGTTGCTAAGTTTTTCAAGCTATTTAGCTTGATGTGCCTTGTATGTATGAGCTGGTATGAATCTCGCCACTATCTGTATTAAATCCTTCTCTCGAAGATGTTCGTCTACTCGGGCACAATTTCTAAACTGAGTCTGGTAGGAGGGGCATAGAGGGAGGAGCCAGCCCACACTCTCAAACTCTTAAAGTGCCAATGGCTCCTGGTGGATCCGTCTATACCCCATGGTACTAATGTGGACCCGAGCATCCTCTATGGACTACGAGAAAAAGAATTACCCATAGGTAACCAAAATCCTATTTTCAGGTCCCAGTATGCACTTGTCCTTCCTTCTCTATAACCCGCCCCTAGCCCCAGGCTTTCCAGTTTTCTTTTGGTGCTGGCAGGCGATGAATGCACTTTTTGACAGGGGAACTGCTATTAAGCAGTTCCAAACTTTCTTTTTTGATTCTCTTTACTATTTAGTTACTTGTTCATCAGAACAAGTAACGGAATATTCCATGGGGCCCCTGCGCTACTGCTTCAGCAACCCCTGCCGGGGATGTGACACTGACGACTGGGCCAGGGGTCTCTGCAGGTACCAGTTGGATCTACCTAGCAAACAGCTCCTCCTGGACCCAGGCCATAGCCAGATGTACAGGGGATCAGGTAAGGTGAGTACAGTGTACCACAATGCACTGTGGCCATTAGCCTCTGGTGAGGGAGACCGGGTTGCTTGCATTTCCCTGCCAGACCACTAGGGCTGTAATTTCCTGATATCGCTAGACACTTAGGAAGGCTGGATCAGTCGGGGTGGGGGAGGGGGGGGGCAGTTGGGGGTATTTTTCTGGTACTTTTACCCTCTTCCCCCAGTGAGACGCTCAGTAGCCACTGTTGCACAAGACTGCCACAGCAAATCTCAATCTCCCTGTATAGCTCTCCCACGGGCAAGGTTATACAGCACTTATCCTGCCAGCCTCTGTAGCTTGTGTAGTTGATTCAATGCTCAATTTATATTATTTGTATGTGACTTGTTGCTAGATACTGCTGTTTATGGTTTTCATATACCGTACATGCTGTACTGTATATCTGTCCCTTCATTTTCTCCCCTATAACCCATAACAGTTGTTTAAAGGTCTTTATTGTACCTCACATTTACTTTTAAATTGTGAAGGGTGTCACATTGCACACAAAGGGGGTTATTCAATTTGTCCCGTGGGTGCTGGGTGATAAGTATCGCCGCCGGGGGCTATTTAATTGGCCCCGATAAGCTGGCGCGTGCCGCGGCTTATCGGGGGTTTTGCTTCACCTACCTCCGGCAGGCAAAGCAAAATGCCTGATAACAGCCCCGTTTTCATCTTAAGTTAAAACGCGGCAATTTCACCCGAAAAACACACAGGTTTCACTGAACCTGTGTGTTTACGGATGAAAAAGCAGGTTTTACCGGCTGAGCTAATTAAATAGCCCGACCGCAGCACCCGAAGAAACATTGGGGTTTTTTACTCCCGATGTCTCTTCGAGCCAAATTGAATATCCCCCTATGTGTTTGTTTATTTACTATATCTAAAGGCAAGGTGAAGGCTGGGACTCCTATACTGACTGCATGCAGATCCTGTTCGTCTGGCTTAGACCCTCAGGATTCTGTACAGGACAGTCTCTGTACCACCACAACTGACTGTCACATCAGTGCCTGTTCAAGAACCACCATGGGTGGCTTCTTTATCTAAGGTTATGTTGCAGTTAGTAGAACGCTTGTCAGCTCTTACTCTGCCTCCACAACAGGAATTGCCTCAACAGTTTCCATCTGATTGTTGACTTCCCCTATGCAGTCTCCCTGTATGGACATGTTTTTACAGTCTGTCCAGAGCTTAGCTCAGCTGTCAGTCACCTTTCAAGAAATGTTACAAAGTGACAGACCAGGAGCCTCTAAAGTGCTTAGACGGGCACCCTCGTCTCAGTCTGCGCAGGCTTCGGATTCTGAGATCTCATCTGAAGAGGCAGATGACACCTATGCCTCAGACCCTGGTTCTGCTTAGGGGGTGGGGGAGCAACGCTCCAATGTGGATGTTCCCACTTTAGTAAGGGCAGTTATAACTGTCCTTAACATAGAGGAAGAGGTGCCGGCTCCTAAGCTTAAAAGTCCAGCCTATAAAAGACAAAGAACAGGTATACTGTGCTCAGCTCCTCATGAGATGTGAGTGATCGCATTTTTATTTTTTTATTTATATTTTATATGCAATGATCGTACTCCCCTGTGTGTTGTCTACTAGTATAAGCTCACTATTGGGTGTAGAATGATGAATGTATACAGTGTTGCAATCTGGGAAAAATGGGGTTGGATACTTTGTAATCTAGAAACAATTTTATCTTACATCCTAGTGGATACTGGGGAACTGTATTTTAGTACCGTGGGGTATAGATCGGGTCCACTGGAGCCTGGCACTTTAAAACCTTTAGTGTGTGTATGTGTGTGCTGGCTCCTCCCCTCTATGCCCCTCTTACTAACTCAGTTTAGAAAAATGTGCCCCAGGAGCCGGGCGCATTCCTCTGGAGCTCCAGAGAGTTTCCTTAAGTTTTTATTTTAGTTTTTGTTTTTCAAGTAGTACTGGTTGGCAATCAGTCTACCTGCTTCGTGGGACTTAGAGGGGAAACCGAACTAACCTCCTGAGGCTTGATGGTTCGTAATCCCTGCTGACAGGACACTGAGCTCCTGAGGTGCTGTTTCATATACCATACTGTGTGTGCAAACACCAGTAGCAAGCCGCCACCCTCTAACAGATTCCGAAGAGACACAGGTACGGTGAGTGTTAACACCGGGGTCCCGGTTAGCGGGTCCCCGGTGCAGTTGGCGGTATGTCGCGCGGCGGTCACGGGCCATGAGCTGCTGTGCCCGCCGCGGACCACACTGTCTTGGAGGAGTTTGTAACTCCACAGGGTGCTCAGCATCTGACATGATATGTTATTTTACTATGTTTAACATGTATACAGCCAGTATAATTAATAGGGACTATGCGCCATTACGGGGGCGGGGATTCCTAGAGAGCGGGACCAGAGGCGGGAAAGGTGCCATTTCCTGCTGCTGCGGATCACAATGCTGCATGCAAGCTGCACCTCTACGGACCCAGGTTGTTCAGACTCTGTACTGGTACCAGGGGGTCATAGCAGCGGGGAGCGCATTAGCGGTGGCACACACATATAAATGCTCACTGCCACAGTAGATAGTGTGATTCTTATATACAATTAATACAGTGCACTGCTGTGTTTGTGTGCTGGTCTCCTTTCTCTGTGTCCCTCCAGGGGCTCTGTAGGGTCTGTGTGGAGGGGTTCAGTGGATTTAACTGTATTACCACTGTAAAATCATGTCTGCTGACAAAGTTATATCTGCTTGTAATTCTTCGCCTTCCTCTGAGGGGTCCCTCATGTGTGAGCAGTGTTCATTATCCCCAAGGGGAAGCATATCTCAGGCACCTGATTGGTTAGATGCTTTTAAGAGCATAATTCATAGTGTTAATTCAGAACTAGCGGCAGCTAAGAAGGAGAGACAGGTGTTAAGACAGTTTGTTGATTGTATGGCTAAAGCTGCGGATAGCAGAAAGGCTTCTCAGTGCCCTCTGTTGGTTTCACAAAAATGCTCACTGCCACAGGTGCTCCAGTCTGATTCTGATTCTGGCCTGCCTGATGTGGATGACACTGATGATATGGAGGAGGACAGCTCTCATCACCCGGGGTGGAGGCCCTCATTTATGCTGTGAGGGAGGTTCTTAACATACCCGATCCAGAGTCAGAACCAAATGAAGAATTGTACTTTAATGTAAAACCGAAATCCTCAGCCACTTCTCCTGTATCAAAGAAATTAAACTACCTGGCCTGGGAGGCATGGGTAAACCCTGACAAAAAAATCAAAACTCCTCAGAGGTTATTATCTTCTTTTCCCCTCCCAGCTGATGACAGGAAGGTATGGAAACCCCCCCTCATCAGTCGATACGTCTGTGTCCAGACTGTCTAGAAAATTGGTACTGCCAGTACCTGGTACTATATCCCTGAAAGACCCAGCTGGCCGTAAAAATTGAGACCACGCTAAAAGCAATATATACGGCAGCGGGCGTAGCACAACATCCCATGATAGTTTGTGGTTGGATTTCAAGGGCAGTGGTCACATGGTCTGATAATTATTATTAATAGATTTGATTCACTGCCTCAGGATGTTATTACACTACTGCAACATATACAAAATGCTGCAAACTTTATGAGCGAAGCTGTAAAAGAATTGTCAGATACATGGCCGTACTACTGCTGTGGCTGTTTCGGCCCACAAAGCTCTATAGTTATGTCAATGGTCAGTGGATGCTGATTCCAAAAAGGGGGTGTAAAATCTTCCCTTTACAGGTGATGCCTTGTTTGGTGATGAATTAAATAAATAGATTTCTCAGGGGACGGTGGGTAAGCCTACCTATCTGCCGTCGGCTGCGCCACCTGCTAGGCGCCCTTACTCTGGACCTTCCTTGCAGTCCTTTCGTGTGGCGAAGTTCAGAGACAGTGGCCAAGAAGCCTCCAATGCTCCAAGAGGATCTCGTGGTAAGTCCCAAAAAACTGCAGCTGCAGTTTCCCTGGACCAAACCCCCGGAACCTCTACCACACAGGGCGAATTTCCGGTAGGTGCTCACCTTCAACACTTCGCCCACGTGTGGGCAAAGTCCTGCCGGGATCCTTGGGTGAGGGACCTCATTTGTCATGGATACAGGCTGGAATTTCAAAAACTTCCTCCTCACAGATTTTTCAGGTCAAGCTTGCCAGTTTTACCCGCTGCAAAAGTTACCTTGCTAGAAGCCATTCAGAAACTTTTGCAGACGGGAGTTGTCGTCCCAGTACCTCCTCCGTTACACAACACGGGGTTTTACTCCAGTTTTTTGTCGTGCCAAAGCCAGACGGTTCGTTACGGCCCATCTTAAATCTAAAGGTGTTGAACCCTTTATCTGCGGGTATTCAAATTCAAGATGGAATCTCTTCGGGCAGTGGTGTCCAGTCTGGAGGAAGGGGAATTTCTAGTGTCCCTAGATGTCAAGGATGCTTACCTACACATTCCTATGTGGCCTCCTCATCCAGCTTACCTCAGGTTCGCCACCTTGGACAACCACTTCCAGTTGCAGGCCTTACCCTTTGGTCTCTCCACAGCACCAACTGTGCAAAATTGGTGTCAACATTGTCCCCTACTTGTATCTCCTGATAAAGGCAAGGTCCAGGGAACATCTGCTGCAAAGTATCGACCTGACAACTCGTCTGCTGATGGATCATGGATGGAGCCTAAATTTTCTAAAAACCTCACCTGGAACCATCCCAGCGTCTTCAGTTCCTGGGGATGATATTGGATACGGTGTCTCAGAAGGTGTTTCTCCTTATGGACAAGGCTTTATCTCTCCAAGCTATGGTACGCTTAGTGCTCAGAACCCTGGCCTCTACCGATTCTAAAGGATCTTCTTCAGCAAGGACCATTCGTCTATCCAGACTTACAGTGGCTACGTTTGACGGCTTGGTAGTTGAGAGGGAGATTCTATCCAGAAAGGGTTTCCCTTCCATGGTTATTTCCACTATGGTACAGGCCCAGAAGGTGGTTACATCGAAACACTACCACCGTATCTGGAAGAAATATGTTTCTTGGTGAGAGGGAAGAAAGTTTCTCCCGAGGAATTTCAAATTGGTCGTTTTCTGCTATTCCTGCAAGCAGGAGAGGCCTACGGTTGGGCTCCATCAAAGTACAGATTTCGGCTCTCTATTTTCTTCCAGAAGCAACTTGTGTTGTTGCCGGAGGTGCAGACTTTCTTGAAAGGAGTTCTTCATATGCAGCCACCCTTCATCTCTCCCACGGCTCTGTAGGATCTAAATGTGGTTTTGTCCTTTCTTCAATCATACTGGTTTGAACCTTTACAAAAAGTGGAATTTAAATTTCTCAATTGGAAGACCATCATTATGCTGGCGTTGGCGTCTGCAAGACGGGTTTCTTATCCTGTAAGAGCCTGTACTTGATCTTTCCTGAGGATAGGGCTGAGCTCAGGACCTGACCTCAGTTTTTGCCTAAAGTGGTGTCAGCTTTTCACGTGAATCAGCCGATTGTGGTTCCGGTGCTGTCTGATGTTTCTGTGCTCCAAAAGTCCTTGGATGTGGTGAGGGCTCTGAGGATTTATGCCAAAAGTACGGCTCGTCTTCGGAAATCTGACTCGCTATTTGTCCTTTATGATGCCACCAAAATTGGTAGGTCGGCTTCTAAGCAATCTCTTGCTCGTTGGCGCAGGCTAACTATTCAACAGGCCTATACTTCGGCAGCTCTGCCTTTGCCGACGTCTATTCAGGCCCACTCGACAAGGGGGGTGGGTTCTTCCTGGGTCTCTGCCCGGGGTGTTTCGGCTTTACAGTTGTGCTGAGCGGCTACTTGGTCTGGTTCAAACACATTTGTGAAGTTCTACAGGTTCGACACTTTGGCCAAGGATGACCACTAGGACGTAAGAGAAAATAGGAATTTAATACCTACCGGTAATAACTTTTTTCGTAGTCTGTAGTGGATACTGGGCGCCCGCCTCGGTGCTTCGTATCATGTTTACTGGCTGTAAGTGTTGGTTGAGCCGCAGTTGCAGGCCCTTTTGCTATGTGGGATTAGCTTTGCTGTCCTTGTTATGCTGGTTGTCGCTATCCTCTGTTCAGTTGGTGCTCCTGTTTCGTTGGGTTTTGTGTTGGCTTGTTGCCTCACCACTGTTGTATTTGTTTCTTCTCTCGTGGTATGTCCGTCTCCTCGAGCACAGTTTTCCTAGACTGAGTCTGGTAGCAGGTGCATAAATGGAGGAGCCAGCACACACATACACACACTAAAGGTTTTAAAGTGCCAGGCTCCAGTGGACCCAAACTTTACCCCACGGTACTAAAGTACAGTTCCCCAGTATCCACTACGGACTACGATAAAAGGAATTACCCGTAGGTATTAAATTCCTATTTATTCACAGAACGGAGACACCGTGCTCCTGAATAAATGGTAAAAAGTCAAACAAACAGATATTACATGGCACTATGCAATGTACTCCTGCAAATGACGAGTAACAATTGTGTCCCAATTGAATATGCTTAGTCAGGGGGATCGTTAAGTAATGGATGATCCCCGGCACTCCAGACACCTCTATGATAAAGATGATACAGTAACAAAAAAGTATATTAATAATTCATAATAGTCGTTCAGTGGTGCAGTCAGTTGAAATTACTTTCCTGTATTCAAACGGTGGGGGTTCTATGTCTTGGAGGTGCGGCGTCCCGTAACCCCCAGTTGCATAAACTTACCCTTTTTCTTCTTCGGCCGTGTCCGGAATGAATGCTGGCAGGTGCGTCCTCGTTCCTCCCTGTCCTGGTCTTTGATAATGATGAGTGCTTGGTGTGTGCAGGCCTGCACACCAATGACTGCACTGACCAGGACCACCGGCAGCCGCAGGACTTCCGGGTACCGGCATTCTTGCGAGAGTGCATGGTGCCCACTAACCAGTCGATCAACTCTGCTCGCCTGGAGAGGAAACTTGGGGTGTATTTGTGGAGGGGCTGCTGGCGCTTGTATGTGCGGTCCACCTGTGTGTATCAAGGTCCAACTCGTTTAAGACTTGCCTGGCCTTCTTCTGGGAATGGTGTATAAGTTTACTAGTATGGAAGGTCACTTACCAGCACAAGCAGCTCGCTCTCCCCATTAGCCATAGCCACTCAGTGCGCAGGTAATATAATCTCTTTTAAAAGACAAAGGCTCGTCAAAGCTGAATTTCCTCAGACCAGCTCACAGAACTCATGCGTGAGGCTTTGAGTACACCTAACAGGAAGTTTCAGTTACCAAGAAAGCTTGCTTCTCTCTACCCGCTCCCAGAGGGAGAATGTGGGAAGTTCCTCCTCGGTAGATGCAGCCTCCTATGTTGGGGATGCAGCACTTGATACAGGGATATTCACTTCTAAATTGTCAGCAACCACAGTAACTATTAGAAGAGTGCTCTGGCTTCGCTCCTGGAGGGTAGACTCCAGTTCCAAGAAAGTAATGTAGTCATTAGCCTTTTACAGGGAATATGGCTCCCAAGGCCAAAACATCGACCTTTGGGTCCTTTTGTCCACAGGGAAAGGTTAAGGGACAGTAGTTCCCTAAAAAGTCCAGTTACTATAAGTCCATTAACCATAGATCTAAACAGTCCTGGTGTGCCAGACATCCGGCCTCAAAGCCAGTTGACAAACCCTCTGCCTGACGGTACAGGTCTCCTTCTGGGTACCCCAGGGTGGGAGTCTGGCATCTTCAGTTTTCAGCCTGTGGTCTCCCAGGAGTACAACTTCCCCCAGCAGTTTTTTTGTACGGGACTTCCAGCAGATCCGGTAACAGGTTCAACAGGCTTTTCACTTCCTTCTACAATCAGGGGTAATAATACCTGTCCCCCTACAACAGAAGAGGAAAAGGAGTCTATTCCACACTATTTCTAGTTCAAAAACCAAATGGTTCCTTTCAACCAATCCTCAACCTGAAGTCACTTAACAGGTTCATGAGCCTCCCCAGGTTTTCATGAAAACCCTCTGCTCCATTGCTTTGGTTTTGGAGCCTGGGGACATTATGGTTTCCCTGGAGATTCAGGATGCATACCTGCGTGTGCCTATTACTCAAAACCATCAGTGTTTCCTCAGGTTTGCTGACAATCAGCAACATTTTCAGTTCAGGGCTCTGCCATTTGGACTTTCCACGGCCCCTCTGGTCTTTACCAAGATTATGGTAGTTATGGCTATACATCTCGGGCGTCAGGGGGTTCATATCCTTCCCTACGACCTGCTGATTCTAGCACAGAGACATTACAGCAACATCTCTGTTTGACCATTGCCCTCCTACAGGTGCACAACTCTATTCTGAACTGGAAAAAGTCCATCCTGTTCCCCTTTCAGAGTATGTTACATCTAGGAGCCATCCTAGATTCACAGGTACAGAGTAACTTCCTGCCACCAAGCAAGATATTAACCCTTCACACCTACCTGTGCAGCCTTCTTCAATGAAGGCGAGTGACCATTCACTCGGCCATGCAGGTCTTGGGGTCCGCGGTCTCCACCTTTGTTATGGTGGAATATGCACAATTCCACTCCAAGCCTCTTCAGCATCTGATCTTGTTCCATTGGAATGGCCAACACAAGCTCATCAGGAAGCAGACCATGGTGCTATCACAGGAGGTCTGGCTTTCCATAAATTGGTGGCTACACACGCCTCATTTAAACAAGGAGCATCCCTTTTGGATCCTTGAATGGGTGCTCCTCACCACGGACACCAGTCTTCATGGATGGGGAGCAGTAACTTGTCACCAACCTTTTCAAGGATGATGGACAATACAGCACAGCCGTCTGCTCATCAACACTAGGAAGATTTGGGCAGTGTACGAAGCACTCCTTCAGGCACAGGATCTTCTTCACGGCAGACTTGTTCAGGTACAGTCCGACAATGCGACCACAGTAGCCTACATAAATCATAGAGGAGGTACTCTCAGTTGGGCCGCCAAGAGGGCAGTATCCCGCATTCTCACTTGGGCAGAGTGTCACCTCCTGGCTTTATCGACAGTGTTCATTCCAGTAATTCTCAATTGGGAAGCGGACTTCCTAAGCCGTCAGGACAAACATTCCAGAGAGTGCTCTCTGCATCCGGAAATATTTCAAACATTGACGGACAAATGGGGCCTCCCGGATGTGGATCTCAAGGCATCACACCACACTTGCAAGGTATAGAGGTACGGTTCAGAATCTGTTGATTGAGGAACCATTCTCTACACCCAACTCTGGTTAGTCTGTTTTTAATGGCATGGCTCTTGAGTTCGAGGGGTATCTCACGCCAGGTAGTGCAGACAATGCTCAGGGCTCATAAACCTACCTCGGGAAGGATTTACTACAGAATATGGCACCTGTTCTTTACGTGGTGTGCACCTAGAGGTTACGAGCCTAAAACCTTTAGGGCGGCTAGAGTGCCGGCCTTTATACAAGTAGGATTGGTTCTGGGTCTTCACTTGGCGACTCTTAAAGTGCAAGTTTTGGTGACTTACATTTTGGTTTAGGCCATGTGAGGACCGCTTCCACCCTATTGGGTTAAGGTTTAACTTGCCCTTTGCCTACAATGTATCCCAAGTACTTCGCCTCCACCATTCCAATGGCACACTTCTCTGTCTTAGCTGTGAACCTATGTGCCCATAGAGACCTTTTTAAGGTGCAACTTCCAATCAGAGCTAAAAACGACAGTGTCGTCCAGATATGGTGCTGCATACTATCTGAGGCCGGCACAACTTGTTCATACCACTCTGGAAAGTCGCAGGGCCTCCATGTAAACCAAAAGGCAGTACTGTACTTTATACTGAAACAGACCCTCTGGGATAGAGAAGGCTGTCTTCGCTTTGGCAGCTTTAGTCAAAGGTATTTGCCGTTTAAGTCAAAAGTTTTGAGATAGACTTTTTGCTAAATATTTGACTACAGCAGTTTGTCAACTTAGGGCATATGATAGGTGTCACATTGGGAAACTTTAACCTCAGGAAATCATTGCAAAATCTTAAAGCTCCCGAAGGCTTAGGGACTAAGACAATGGGATTTTTCCATTCACTGGTTGACTCCTCTATGACCCCTAGGTGCAGCATCTCCTCCACTTCCCGTTTTACTGCCGCCCGCTTAACCTCGGGAATAAGATATGTCCTTTTGTTTTATCACAACCCTGGGTGGAGTAATACCATGTCGTATTGTTTGGGTTTTCTCCGGAAGGGCCAAGATCTCATTGTGATACCATGCTACTAAATCCACTACTTCTTGTTTTTGACTGGGATTCAGTGTGACTTCAATGGGTACCTGACAATCTGGGGTTTTCATGGCCACTAAAGAGGGATGACTGGTACTTTCTTTCTAAGGTTCTAATATATTCGCATGGTAGATTTGTTCTTCCTTTCATCTACCCTCTTGACGAACCTTATAGTTAACAGGTCTCACTGCCTCTATGATTTCACTCTCACCAGTGAGCTTACAATATACTTTCAGTGGTAGGCACAAGAACCAGTACCTTGTATCCCGGGTAAAAGGACTAGTTGACTGCAGTAATGTCGTAGCTACATTTCTGATGCTTTTGAGCCTTAACCATATGCTCATTCAGAAGTGACTCAATTTGCCTTAAACAGCCATACAGTTGGGACACAAACTGCACGTTGTTAGGCTCTTGGAATGATTGCTGTTACCACCCTTCTTTCAACAAATCTAATATTCCTCTGTGTTGCCTACCATAGAGGAGTTCAAAGGGGATAAACCCGTAGAGACTTGGGGCACCTCTTGAACTGAAAACATTAGAAAGGGTACAAGTAGGTCTCTCTTCTTATACACTGCCCTTTTTATCATCTGTTTATGGGTTTGGCTGAAGTGCTCTACCAGGCCTTCTGTCTGTGGGTTAGTAAACTGAAGTGGTTATTCTATCCACCCCCAACAGACAACACAAATCTTTCTTTACTTTAGACACAAAAGGGGTACCTTCTCCATCAGGACCTATTTTGGTATTCCCAGATGGGTACACAGCATCAATAGTTCCCGGGCAACAGTGCTAGATTTCAGCAGTATGGCCTCCAGGTAGCGGGTAGCATAGTCAACCACCACTAATATATACTGATGCCCACAAGAAGATTTTTCCACTGCCCCTATCCGATCCCTACCAATTCGCTCAAAAGGCATGGAAATGATAGGTGGGGGATCCAAGGGCGCCCTAAACTCTGGCCGGGGTGCTGTCTTCTGGCACAGTGGGCATTACTGACAATATCTCTTTACTGCTTCATGAATGCCTGGTCAAAATAACCTTTAACTGGATCCAATAGAGAGTTTTCTCCACCCTAAATACAGGCTGCTCATATTTCTGGGTAACTAGCAACTGCTCTACCCTCTTACTCTGCAAATAAAGCCATACGGTATAATAAATAATTTTTCCATACATATGGTACACCTTCTGGGGGTAAAGCAGTAATTACCTTTTCATTTACTACTACAACACTTTTTCAAATGGTTTTAGCAGATTTCCATCATTCTGTTGGTCCCGTCCAAAGTTCTGTAAAGACACACTCTCACCAATGGCGAACCAGTGTGTCTCAGTCTCAATTTCTCCCTGCTGCTCACTGGCCAAGGAGGGTTTTATAATTGCAGAACTTTGGCATCCTTTAGATTTTGGCTCTAGTAATACCACAGCTGCTGTTTGTCTGCCGATGTCATGTCAGGTAACCACTTCCTGCAGTGCGGAAAGTCACGTACTAAAATCAGTAGCTAAGGCGTTCTGTTGGCTACTTGTTACTAGCCGCAGCTCACGGGTCACAGCGTTCGGTCGGCGCTAGGCGACCTAGGATGCTCCCAAACTTCCGCTCCCCGGCTACATGGCAACCTGGGGGTTGCTAGGGAACAGAGGCACGAGGGAACTTCTTTTCGGAGGCCTCAGTGAGTGCCTGGTTACACTGATGCAGCGCACTCACAGGAAGTATGTAGATGTGCAGCAGGACAGCTGTATGGAGCTTTTAATTAGGGGGAGGCTTGGCTGTGTAACATCTGATTGTTCCGTGCTCCCTTTATACTCTTGGCATGCCTCTCACTCCTTGCTGGTCATAGTTTCCTGGCTGCAGCGGGAGCCCTTGACTCTTGGTACTAGTCCTAGCCTGTGGATTCCTTGCCTGGTTACCTACAGTACTAAAGTCCAATGCAGAGTTCCTGTGTCCAGCTCTGTGCCAGCTGCATAATCTGTCATGTGTATTATTTGCTATTTCCGTCAATATTATTTCTTGTCAGCTTGTTATGTAGTTATGGGTCTCCCCTGTGCTCTAATCCTCCTGCATTCCTTCCATACCTCTACTACCTCCACCACTGGGTTCAGAGTCCTCTGTGTTTAATGTGCTCTCTTTCTCCCTAAATACTCTTGGTCTTATGTCACCAGGCTTGTCTTTGTCTGGGACTCTCCTGTCTTAATATTTTTGGGCTCTTCCAATTTTCCCTGGTACCATAGTGTTGTTCTCTTTCTCGTATCTTTTTTTCTTGGGTCCTTCTTCCTACCGGTATTCATTCCGGTCACTCAGAGTTAAGCTCGTACTACCACCAGTGGCGTTAGTCCTCGTGGCAACCCAGTACCAGTAGGCACATCACGCCTTATGGGAAAAGCGGCTATTATAGACTAGAAGACCTGCTGGTGAGTTCTACAAGTCTTAACCTGGGGTGTACAGTGGTCATTGCCATAAGATCTCCGAAGTCTCCTTGGAAAGATGATTCCACAGTCGTAACACTACCATTTTCAATGGTTGCCCTTTTTTTATCACCACCGGCAGCTGCACTCGTGGGCATTCTTCTATATCCCTATGTTTACATAGAACCTTTAGGGGATAAAACCTGGTCAGCCCAGGGAGGAACCAGGTTAACATAGATGATGGATAATTCACTGCCAGTATCCACTAGGGCCCAGATCTGCTGGCCTTCAATCTGCACCATCAAATGAAACAGCATGGTTTCATCCAGGGAAATGATTCCAGCAACCATGCTGACCATAGAGTGAGTTGCTTTCCCTGCACTGCAATCCATTGGCTCACCTTACTTTGGGCAGTCTTGGCGTATATGACAGGGCTCCCACATTCAAAACACACAGTTGGAGGCAGGTTGTTTGGTTTTACAAGCAGAACCTAGGTTCTGGGCTTGGGTGCTGGCTGTCAGGTACCACTCATTTACCACCGCTAACTCCTGTTGAAGGTCTGCCTGGAAGACCCACTGTTGTAGACAATGATCTAATACTCGTATAGCATGGTCTAAAGCAACAATTCCTGCTATACGTTGTTCAGTATTTTTATCCCGCTGTAACCATACTTTACTCAATCTGGCTAATTTAGGAGGCTTAGACCGGTTCAACCGCCACTCATGAAACTCTTGGCCTCTGCTGGGGCCCGTTACCCCAGCCTTGCTGCATATATCCTCCATTAGGCAAGGATAAGAGCTGGCCTCTGACACAGTTAAATCAATCTAGGCTCTCTGCGACTCCACTATAAGGCAGGAAGCTAATCGTGCAGTCCACTCCTCCTCTGGCCATTTTAATTGTGCAGCATCTACTGATGTAAGTTTTTGTAGCATCTCCTGCCCCCCTTTTCATATTTCTGGTAATTCAGCATGCAATAACTTCATTTTGTTAAGCTTTGAAATGCTGCCGTATTAAAGGCTGGCTTGCCCACTTAATAATCCAGCTGCCGTTAGTGCAAATCGGGGCCGCGCATCGTTCATCGCTTGTGCCTCCACACTCAAAGATATGAACGGTATCTTGTTCATTAATGAACGAGATCATTCATATATTTGAGTGGTATCGCCCAGTGTGTAGGGCCTATTAGAAAGACCTGGATTGGATTCAATCAGAATCTTGCTGGTCCACCTTTTAAAACAAGTGAAGTCATGCTGTCCTTACCACAATATATACACTATGTGGACAAAAGTGTTCAGACGTCTGACCATTACACCAACAGGGAAATACATATACTTTAATATGGAGTTGGCCCCTCTTTTCCAGCTATAACAGCTTCCACTCCTCTTTGAAGGCTTTCCACAAGATTTTGGAGTGTTATTGTGGGAATTTGTGTCCATTTATTGTATAGAGCATTTATAAGGTCAGGCACTGATGTTGGACGAGTAGGTCTGGCTCGCAATCTTCGGTCCAGTTCATCCCAAAGGTTATCAAAGGTGCATGATGGATGCAATGCTTAGTACATCCTGCCGATCATGTTACATATAAATATATGTAAATATAGTCAAAAGATGGTACAGTTGTAAAACTTGAGAAAATAAAAAGCAATAAAGTAAATTAAATAAGAAAGTGCCCGATTGCCCCGGGGATAGAAAAATGGCTGTATATTATGACCATGCAGTATATTGGTTATATCTGCATGATGAGTTAAGGGGGGTACACACGGAGAGATGTATGCTTAATTTCTACGCAATCTGACTAGATTGCTTAGAAATTAGGCACACATCTCTCGGTGTATTCCCTATAGCGATGTGCGGCACTATCGCCGGTTCTAGATTGGCCTACATGCAGGCACAATCTGGTTACATTGCTCACTTCACCGCTGGGTGAAGTGAGTGCCCCCCCAACCACCCTCCGCCTTCCCTTGCTCAGCACACATCGTGCTCCCATGTGTACCCCCCTTTAGTATAAAGATACTGTTATAAAGGGGTGCAAGCTCCCAGAAGCTAGCGACATTAGAGAACCATATAAATATGTGATTAATAGTTCCCAGATTTCAACAATAAATGAGAAAACGTCACTAGTCAGCTACTTGTGAAGGTACGATGTTGTGGAGTGAAATGTTTTTAAAATATCCTGTTGTGTGATGGAGTCTTAGAAGCATATGCAATTGGATGCTCATTTTCCAAAATCTTGCGGTGTGGTTTTTTTTCTGACAGGTGGGAGATCTTTGGTGTTCAATTGGATGACACATTTTTATTTTAAGTGAGGATCTCGTTTGTTTGTTTGTTAGTTTGTTTGTTTGTTTGTTATTGTCTTTGAACACCTCAAGAGCAAGGCCAATTTTTTTTAAATCCACATTATCAGGAAAAATTGTCAGGACTTGCTTTTGGACTCCTTAGAATACCCCCCCCCATGACTAATTAAGTAATATGGAGCTTACATGGTTCATAATTGCTCACCTTCTGTAATGCTGTCCTCCTCTGCTGCCCCGACATGCTGAAGTCTTCTTCTTGTGCTATGCCTGTCCAGTGTGTACGGTGCTCGCAGGCAGCTGATGGGATCACACAGCATGACTGAATGGGAGATTTTACTCTAATCAACCGCTAATTGTATACTTGTGTATCCACCTTTAGGCAAGGGTCTCCCTACAGTTTCATTAATGTAAGACATAACTTTGCTCCAAAAAATGGTAACTTTTTCTGCAACATCAGAAACTGTGAAGCAGAGAGAAATTATCTTGTTTACATTTTAAATAAGCGCCAATACTATAATGCTTTCTTTGAGAGTGAGTAATATAGGCCCGGTTGAGACTGGTGGTCTTCAGTTTGTCGGCTGTTGGGATCCCAGCGCACAGTATACCGGCGCCGGAATCCCGACACCCGGCATACCGACACCTATTCTCCCTCTTGGGGGGAAACGACCCCCCTGGAGGGAGAATAGATAGCGCCACCATGCCCGCAAGGGGCTCATTTGCGCTCGCCCAGCTGTCGGTATGACGGCAGTCGGGATTCCGGCACGGGGTATGCTGGCCTCTGGGTGCCCGGCCGCTGGCATACCATACTACATCCATTGAGACACTGGGACATTGCCAAGAGAAAGATGAAAGACATGAGACCAAACAATGCAGAAGAGCTGAAAGCAGTTATTGAAGCATCCTGGTCTTCCATAGCACCTCAGCAGTGCCACAGGCTGATCAGGGCCGGTTCTAGATCCTTTGGCGCCCCGGCGGAAAATGGGGGCGTGGCTTCATACAGGGGGCGTGGTCAGTTACACCCCCTGTACAGTGGAGTAGCGCCGCTGAAAGAAGAAAAAAAATACTTACTATCCCCGCTCCCGACCGCTGCAGATCTCCGCCGGCGCCGCTCCTTTCCTCGGATGACAGACACTAGAGGTCAATTATGACCCCTAGCGTCTGTCAGTCCCACAATGCTGTGCGGTGCGCGATGATGTCATCGCGCACCGCACAGTAAAAGTTCTCTACACGAAGGGAAACTAGACACGTAGCGTCTAGTTTCCCTTCACAGCGGGAGACCCAGCGGGGGGCACAGAGTAGTGGATCTTGCCATGTGCGGCGCCCTCCAGATGGCGCTGGCGCCCTCCGGAAGGCGGCACCCCGGGCAAAAGTCCTGCTTGCCCGTGGCAAGATCCGCTACTGAGGCTGATAGAATCCATGCCACGCCACATTGAGGCAGTAATTCATGCAAAAGGGGCCCAACCAAGTACAGAGTACATATGCATGATTATACTTTTCAGAGGGCCGACATTTCTGTATTTAAAATCCTTTATTTATTGATTTCATGTAATATTCAAATTTTCTGAGATTTTGGATTTAGGGTTATTTTAAGATGTAAGCCACAATCTTCAAAATTATAATAAATAAAGGTTTGAAATATCTCACTTTGCATGTAATGAGTCTATATAATATATTAGTTTCACCTTTTAAGTTGAATTACTGAAATAAATGAACTTTTGCACGATATTCTAATTTTCCGAGTTTCACCTGTACATGAAAACATCCCCTTTAAATACATATCAAATTCCAGAGCAGACCCGGTTCAGTGTGAATGCACCTGGGGGGGGTCATTTCGAGTTGATCGCTCGCTAGCTAGTTTTAGCAGCCGTGCAAACGCTATGCCGCTGCCCACTGGGGAGTGTATTTTAGCTTAGCAGAAGTGCGAATGCATGTGCAGCCGAGCTCTGCAAAATAAGTTTGTACAGTTTCAGAGTAGCTTTGAACCTACTCAGCGCTTGCTATCACTTCAGCCTATTCGTGTCCGGATTTGACGTCATACACCCGCCCAGTGAACGCCCAGCCACGCCTGCGTTTTTTCAGACACGTCTGCAATTTTGCAAACACTCCCTGAAAACGGTCAGTTGACACCCAGAAACGCCCCCTTCCTGTCAATCTTCTTGCAGCCATCAGTGCGACTGAAAAGTTTGTTACAACCTGTGCACAACCACAACGGGCTTTGTACCCGTACGACGTGTGTGCGCATTGCGGCCCATATGCATGCGCAGAAATGCCAAATTTTAGCCTGATCGCTGTGCTGCGAACAACGGCAGCTAGCGATCAACTCGGAATGACCCCCTAACCCAGAAATTTCCCGGCTTTTTGGTGTTGTGTGAATGGGACTCGGGGGTTGATAGACCTGGGTCGTACCCATGTCTTCCATGTTTTTGAATGCAGCGTTCACAGATGAAGTCAGATACATGCCCCAAAAACGGCCATGATACGCCTGCATTTTCCCAACCACTCCACCACAAACGCCATGTTACCACCCACAAACGGTCACTTAATGTCATATGAAGGCCGATTGCATTTTCCCCTTCGTACACGCACAATCTGTTCACATCGCATGCGCATTCTGCCAAGGATCGCTCACTGCGCGCAATCTCACATTTGCAATTGGTAATGAATCAGGCCCTGTGTCATTATATATAATCGTATATGTCAAATGCATTGTTTAAGGAGTGAAATTAAAAGTAATGAACAGGCCTAGATACAGATATGTCCACTTGCATCTAGCTTCCCTGCACGTTAAATAAACCTGTTAATTGACTTGGTAGCACAGATCATCTTTTAGTGCGACTTTTTCCATTAATACAATGCACATTTATTGGTAAGCTGCTCAATCAGATTGTGATGTCACTCAGGTGCTAAAAGGGAGGGGTAATTCTGGGTTAGAGAAAAACATATAGCTATTTATGTGGTGGGTTTGGGGTGCGATTTCCCTTGTGTTGGTGCGGCTGAGCTGCTTCAGGTTGGCACACCGTAACACTTTATTAACACTTATGTTTTTCCCTGTCACATTGCATATATTTTTGTATTATTTTAATCACACCTCACTTACATAGCACTTATGTGCTTCTTATTAACCCTTACTAATTTGCACCTGTGTGCTGCCCTGGGGTAGCCGCCCTGTGCTGACATGATGAGGTCTCACACCCCGGACCCACACCTAGTATTAGGGACCCCCAGTGACAGAGATGACTTGCCATTCGGCCTGGGGGCTTAACCCTATATCTGCAGATATACACAAATAAGATCTCTGTATTATCTGATTATTATGTAGTGTTATTTCTCACTCAGTGTGCTTTTTTCTATTAATATGCATTTTATTTGCAAAATGATACAAATAGGATGCACAAGCAACTTTTTCTGATAAAAATTATATGCGGCATGCCTATATATTCTGTGCGCTACTGAGGCTGTATCTACATATGAAATGCCACGCTACAGTGTTTTCCTGGAGATCACTGTAATGTAGCATTTTTTATCCAGGCACGGTTGCACACAGAATATAGGCATACCGCATATCATTTTAATCAGCAAAGTCTGTGTCTTATTCACATATTCGTGCAAATTAAACGCATTTTTGGCAACAAAAAAAAGACACCCAACGCTAACGGAGTTGCACGGGACCTGTCCGCTCACTCACACCAGGAATCTCCCGCTGCATTGCGTATTGAGACGAGATGTATGTGAACACATCTGTAGTTCTCATTTTCATTATTTTAGCAAACCATCCAAAGTGAAACCTCTTGTAGCAAATGATCCCATGATGATCCCAAAATAAAACTTTGGGGATTTATTAACAACAGTATGAAGTATCGTTGAGATTTATTATTATTTAGCAAACTTTTTAAAATTTGACTTTTTGAGATTTTTTTATTTATTTTTTTATTGAAACATACTGCTTTATGTATCAGATGAACGCCCATGAAAGTGGTTTAAAATTAGACCTTGCCCAACTTTCTAGGGCACTTAGGTGAGCTGCAAATGCAATTTAAAATAATGTTCATAGCAACTTTTTTGTTAAAAAATTCCAGCTTTGAAGGCATATAACTTCAAAACCTGTGTACAGTACATAACAGCCTAAAATGTGTGTGTGTGTGTGCGTGTGTGTGTGTGTGTAGGGTTCTTTACACCCATGGCAGCATTTATTATACACAATGCAATTGAAATTAGAGATTGTGACTGAAATTACAGATTTTTCAGAAACTCTGTTGATTTGATGTGGAATGACCCCATATGCATAGTACTGTATATGATTTAATAATGGCTTTCTGCCTAACATTGAGAGAGTTACAGTAGCTTGTGGCGATTTACAATTATTGTTTTTCAAGTTCAGAGAGAATTCCAGAATACTTCACTTTATATGACTGACAGCTCACTTGGGATGATATTCAATGATATTTTATTTTATCCCAAAAAAAATTTTGACTTGAAATAAAGCCGGGGCAAAAAGGGAATTCTGACTTATCAAAATTAATTTTATAGCTGGCAAAAGACCTGAATTGTTAAATAATTTGGAAAATTACTGCAATGGAAACCACTGGCTGAGAGACCATTAACAGAAAATTATCTGCAAATAAAGCTAGTTTACACTGGGTTCCTTCCCTGTTTCGACAATACCTTTTATCAAGACAGCAGTGAAGTATAAAGATGTAGTTGGTAGTACGGAAAGCATTATAAAAATTAGAGAGTAGTTCCACCAGGGCATCTTTTAAAATATGATAGCATTCCTTGCTTAAACCAATTTGCATTTTACTTTAATTAAACTCCTGATGCACTGTAATGTATTCAACCGCAAGATCTCCTCTACTTGTACTGTATGTCGTTACTTAGCTATTAGGGATCACTGTAAGAGGAGCATGGACACTGCAACAGAGACTAGAGGGTGGTGGATGGGCATTACAGTGCATCAGTAAAGTATTCACAATGCTTCACTTTTTCCACATTTTGTTATGTTACAGCCTTATTCCAAAATGGAATAAATTAATTTCCCCCCAAAATTCTACACACAATACCCCATAATGACAATGTGAAAAAAGTTTTTTTTGAGATTTTTACAAATGTAAAAAAATAAATAAATAAAGAAATCACATGTACATAAGTATTCACAGCCTTTGCCATGAAGCTCAAAATTGAGCTCATGTGCATCCTGTTTCCACTGATAATCCTTGAGAAGTTCCTACAGTTTAATTGGAGTCCACCTGTGGTAAATTCAGTTGATTGGACATGATTTGTAAAGGCACACACCTATCTATATAAGGTCCCACACTTGACAGTGCATGTCTGAGCACAAACCAAGCATGAAGTCAAAGGAATTGTCTGTAGGATATTGACAGAATTGTCTAGAGGCACAAATCTGGGGAATAGTACAGAAAAATATCTGCTGCTTTGAAGGTCCCAATGAGCACATTGGCCTCCATCATCCGTAAATGGAAGAAGTTCAGAACCACCAGGACTCTTCCTAGAGCTGGCCGGTCATCTAAACTGAGCGATCAGGGGGAAGGGCCCTAGTCAGGGAGGTGACCAAGAACCCGATTGTCAATCTGTCAGAGCTACAGCATTCTTCTGTGAAGAGAGGAGAACCTCCCAGAAAGACAACCATCTCTGCAGCAATCCGCCAATCAGGCCTGTATGGTAGAGGGGCCAGACCGATGCCATTGTTTAGTAAAAAGCACATGGCAGCTCACATGGAGTTTGCCAAAATGCACCTGAAGGACTCTCAGACCATGAGAAACAAAATTCTCTGGTCTGATGAGACAAAGATTGAACGCTTTGGTGTGAATGCCAGGCATCATGTTTGGAGGAAACCAGGCACCGCTCATCGCCAGGCCAATACCATCCCTACAGTGAAGCATGGTGGTGGCAGCATCATGCTGTGGGGATGGTTTTCAGCGGCAGGAACTGGGAGACTAGTCAGGATAGAGGGAAAGATTAATGCAGCAATGTACAGAGACATCCTGGATGAAAAGCTGTTCCAGAGAGCTCTTGACTTCAGACTGGGGCAACGGTTCATCTTTCAGCAGGACAACGACCCAAAATATCAAAGGAGTGGCTTCAGGACGAATGTCCTTGAGTGGCCCAGCCCGATCCCAGACATGAATCTGATTTGGAGAGAACTGAAAATGGCTGTGCACCAACGCTTCCCATCCAACCTGATGGAGCTTGAGAGGTGTTGCAAAGAGGAATGGGTGAAACTGCCCAAAGATAGGTGTGCCAAGCTTGTGGCATCATATTCAAAAAGACTTGAGACTGTAATTGCTGCTGTAAAGTTTGATTTACTTACAAGGAAAAGCAATACCTAATCACACTGTGGTTCGGGCTGCTGCGGCCGTTAAACGTAAACAATAACCGCTAAGATGTGTATGCATGTTGTGTATACACGCCGACACGCTGTGCGCACAATGCAGCGTCACATGTGGCTGAATACACCCTATTCCCCAAACAAGAATGGAATGCGACACCAGTAGTTAAATGTTATGTTGTGGTCCAACGCACCAACAATATTTACTCAAAAGATACAAGTAAAGATACAACAGTAATACAGGGAAGAGCTACAACCAATAATACATACGTTTGTTCGCGAGCGCTCCCGGATCCAGGATTCAGCCAGTCTTAGCAAGATGACCTTCAGAGAATAGACTGAGCCCAGCCAGGAAGCCTTTCTTTTATACAATGGGTCCAAATACAATACAATAGGAAATGTAAGCTCTTCTTCCATAGGTCAAGGGGCAGGTCATTTACAGTACATGAGGGGTCATAGGTTGGTTTGAATGAGTGGGCGATGCTTGGTCCAGGTGTGCTTGCAGGTCTCCGCCACTGGGTTCCCGCCGAATATCAAGAGTACAGTATTTACAGTATTTGTGAATATTACAATTCTGCGCATATCTATGCGATGAAACATGCGATACACTGCACATAACAACCGGAATGTATATCTCAAAATACTGCACATCTGGATACCAAACTCTAAGTCCTAACCTTGCTCTGTCCCCTCACATCCTGTAAAGCTGAGTAACTCTATCGTTCTACCCTTTGAGTAAATGTAACTTGCTGGCAATGCGTGTGGAGACTATGGGGTAAATTTACTAAGATGGGAGTTCTATTTCAGATGGGATGTTGCCCATAGCAACCAATCAGCTTCTACTTATCATTAATCTAGCACCATCTAGAACAGGCATTCCCAACCACGGTACTCAAGGCACACCAACAGTGCAGGTTTTAGTGATATCCAGGCTTCAGCACAGGTGACTTAATTAGTAGCTCAGTTATTTTGATTTAACCATCTGTGCAGCAGCCTGGATATCACTAAAACCTGCACTGTTGGTGTGCCTTGAGGACCGTGGTTGGGAATGCCTGATCTAGAAGATAATACCGGAAATCTGATTGGTTGCTATGGGCAACATCCCATCGTAAATAGAACTCCCATCTTAGTAAATTTACCCCATGTGTAAATTGTGCACTATATGAATTGAATATTGAATATGTCTTTGTAGCTGCTTATGCTACCGTATATACTCATACCACGCTCCAATACGCATGGCTCGTGAACCAGTGTACGTAGCGTGCACGTATGCGTACGCACGGCGAAAACGCACACGCACAGAGGCCACTCTGTGTGGTGTTTGCACGTGGAGTGTGTGTAATATTTTCTACTTCGACACTGCAAAACGTGCATCAACAAAGTATTGAGCAGTGGCTGTGAATACTTATGTACATGTGATTTCTACATTTGGATCCCTATGCATACAGACATGTAGGATTGCTGCTGGAGAATTAAAAGGGGCTTGATAGCAGCTAAAAACCTTAGTTTTGGATACTAATATAAGCAATCAGATGGTTCCAAATTAGAGAATCCCACTAAATGTTGTCAAATTGTGGAAATTATCAAAATCTCAATTTAAAAAAAAAAAAATCTTATCCAAATTTACATTTAGTGTAATAATTGGTTTGATCAAAGACCATATTCTATAATCATTTAAGGAGGGAACAGCTCCTCAAACTTTGGGATTATTTTCATTAAGAAAACAAATGTTCAAAAAACACCCCTGAAGAAGTCGCTATAAGATGAAACGCGTTGGTTGAAAGCATTTTTATTATCATTTTAAAAGCACAAATTGAACAAACAACTGTATTTCCAATGACAAACATTACTTTGTAAAATAATTTTTTAATGCAAATGTGAATTTTGACTTTTTTTGTCTTAATCAAAAGTTATATGTGTTTTAAAATATGGGTGTCTACATGTGTACGGTCATCCTCTCTCTCTCTCTCTCTCTCTCTCTCTCTATATATATATATATATATATATTCAGAAACATAAGTTTCCATTAGACTAATAATTGTCTACATTTGCTAAAGAAGTGCACTCCACAGAGATACTTTTCATGTGTGTGTGTGTGTGTGTGTGTGTATATATATATATATATATATATATATATATATATAGTCAGGGGGAAGGTGGGCAGCGGCGCTCACAGGACTCCATCAGTGCTTTCATTTTAATTGATCAATGTTTAATTTTAATTGATAACATTTTCATCCTGACGAAATTGTATCAATGAAAATGAAACGTTTATTTGCTACACTGCATCGGATTATCCCTCTAAGTGGATGTAGACTGTAAGTTGAACTTAAAGTGCACTGATGCAGTCCTGTGAGTGCCGCCCCCCCCCCCCCCCCTCCCCCCTGACTGTATGCATAGTTCTATTGACGGCACCCAGGCACTGATTTATACAGAGTGCCGGTCATTTTGTCTGATATCTCTCTCTCTCTCTCTCTCTCTCTCTCTCTCTCTCTCTCTCTCTCTCTCTCTCTCTCTCTCTCTCTCTCTCTCTCTCTCTCTATATATATATATATATATATATATATATATATATATATATATATATATATATATATATATACAATGGTCGAGGTGGGGCGGTATACGGCGGTATGGTATACCGCCACTTCTTCCACTGACCCGGAAATGAGCCCAGAAAGTGCAGCAGGAGGCGAGGTAAGTGGCATCCTGCTGCACATGGTGCTCCCTGTCCCTGCGCGGCGGGCGGCGGCTATGTAGAGCGCTGTATTAGCTCACAGACGCTCACCACTGCCCGCCGCTCCCGCTCACCAGCCGCCCGCCGCTCACCAGCCGTCTGGCGCCAGCTCACTGCTACCAGCAACATTTAAGGTAATGTTCCCCTGCTGTCACCTCTCTCCCTGCTGTCCCTGTCATCACTGTACCTGTCGTCACCCTCCCTGCCGTCACTGTCTCTCCCTGTCGTCACTCTCCCTGTCGTCACTCTCGTTGCTCTCCCTGTCGTCACTCTCCCTGTCGTCACTGTCGTCACTCTCCCTGTCGTCACTCTCTCCCTGTCGTCACTCTCTCTCCCCGTCTCTCCCCCTGCCTATCTCCCTATCGTCACTGTCTCTCCCTGTCGTCACTCTCCCTGTCGTCACTGTCGTCACTCTCACTGTCATCACTCTCACAGTCATCACTGTCGTCACTCTCTCCCTGTCGTCACTCTCTCCCTGTCGTCACTCTCTCTCCCCCTGTCTCTCTCCCTGTCGTCTCTCTCTCCCCCTGTCTCTCTCCCTGTCGTCACTCTCCCTGTCACTCTCGTCACTCTCTCCCTGTCTTCACTCTCTCCCTGTCTCTCTCTCTCTCCCCCTGTCTCTCTCTGTCGTCACTGTATCTCTCTGTCGTCACTGTCTCTCCCTGTCGTCACTCTCCCTGACGTCACTCTCCCTGTCGTCACTGTCGTTACTCTCACTGTCATCACTCTCACAGTCGTCACTGTCGTCACTCACTGTCGTCACTCTCACTGTCGTCACTCTCTCCCTGTCATCACTCTCTCTCCCCCTGTCTCCCTGTCGTCACTCTCTCCCCCTGTCGTCACTCTCCTTGTCGTCACTCTCGTCACTCTCTCCCTGTCGTCACTGTCGTCACTCTCTCCCTGTCGTCACTCTCTCCCTGTCGTCACTCTCTCCCTGTCGTCACTCTCTCCCTGTCGTCACTCTCTCCCTGTCTCTCTCTCCCCCTGTCTTTCTCTGTCATCACTGTCTCTCTCTGTCGTCACTCTCTCTCCCTGTCGTCACTCTCCCCTTGTCTCTCTCCCTGTCGTCACTCTCGTCACTCTCTCCCTGTCGTCACTCTCTCCATGTCTCTCTCTCTCCCCTGTCTCTCTCTGTCGTCACTGTCTCTCTCTGTCGTCACTCTCTCTCCCTGTCGTCACTGTCACTGTCGTCACTCTCTCCCCCTGTCGTCACTGTCGTCACTCTCCCTGTCGTCACTCTCCCTGTCGTCACTCTCGTCACTCTCCCTGTCGTCACTCTCCCTGTCGTCACTCTCCCTGTCGTCACTCTCTCCCCCTCTCTTCCCTTGTCTCTCCCCCTGTCGTCACGGTCTCTCCGTCGTCACTCTCCCTGTCGTCCCTGTCTCTCTCTCCCTGTCGTCACTCTCTCTCCCTGTCTCTCTCCCTGTCGTCACTCTGACTGTCCCTGCTGTCAAAATTTCAGCTCATTCAGTGTGCTACAATGTGAATTTCGGCTCATTCAGTGTGCTACAAGGTGAATTTCGGCTCATTCAGTGTGCTACAATGTGAATTTCTGCTCATTCAGTGTGCTATAATGTGACTTTCGGCTCATGCTGTGTGCTACAAGGTGAATTTCGGCTCATTCAGTGTGCTATAATGTGACTTTCGGCTCATACTGTGTGCTAAAAGGTGAATTTCGGCTCATTCAGTGTGCTACAAGGTGAATTTCGGCTCATTCAGTGTGCTACAATGTGAATTTCTGCTCATTCAGTGTGCTATAATGTGACTTTCGGCTCATACTGTGTGCTACAAGGTGAATTTCGGCTCATTCAGTGTGCTATAATGTGACTTTCGGCTCATACTGTGTGCTAAAAGGTGAATTTCGGCTCATTCAGTGTGCTACAATGTGAATTTCGGCTCATTCAGTGTGCTATAATGTGAAAGGGGCACCAGTACTAGATAGTATAAGGGGTTCCACTACACGGGACACGCCCCTTTTTGGGTGACCACGCCCCTTACATCCTTGACTTTTGCATACCCCCACTTCAAAATTATATATATGTATATGTGTGTGCAGAGTTTTCCACTAGCCGTGGAAATGATCGCACTCTCCAGACAAAAAACTATGAAGTCAAAGTAATATCTTTACTCAAAAAAAGGGGCAAAACAAGTCAAAACAGTTCCACATATAATGGTAATCTCTCACCAACTTTTCGGCTCACATTCAGGACCTTTCTCAAGGTGTCCAATCAGTGGCGTCATGCGGGGGGTGCTTCACACCCACACTCACTTCCGCCAATAATTCAGACACCTGCCTGGACTGACCATTTTCACGGCCGCGGCGCCATCGTATCTGTACTGCCGCAATCTATAGATGCCGGGTGCAGGACGTCACTCCCGTGACGTCATCACGCACGCTGGCACCGCAGGGCAGGCCATTCTGTGAGGGAGAATGGGAGTCGAGTGCATGATGCCCACGTGGGGAGCGCCCAGGAGATACGCCTGGATCGCGTCCCTGCCGCTGAAGGAGCACCGCCGGGCGCGCACAGGAGATGCGCCTGGATCTCATCCCTGCCGCTGAAGGAGCACCGCCGGGCGATTGGTTCCTGTACCTGCTGGAGCTGGTAGGCTTTAAAATTAAATGACAGTCTCCAGTATGTTCCTCTCCAACCCAGCGTCCCAATCCCCAGTCTGTCCCTCTCCCACTCTGCATCCTCTCCCACCCAGTGTCCCAGTCCCCAGTATGTCCCCCTCCCACTCTGCATCCTCTCCCACCCAGTGTCCCAGTCCCCAGTATGTCCCCCCCCCACTCTGCATCCTCTCCCACCCAGTTTCCCAATCCCTAGTCTGTCCCCTCCCACTCTGCATCCTCTCCCACCCAGTGTCCCAATCCCTAGTCTGTCCCTCTCCCACTCTGCTTCCTCTCCCACCCAGTGTCCCAATCCCTGGTCTGTCCCTCTCCCACTCTGCGTCCTCTCCCACCCAGTGTCCCAGTCCCCAGTATGTCCCTCTCCCACTCTGCATCCTCTCCCACCCAGTGTCCCAGTCCCCAGTATGTCCCCCCCCCACTCTGCATCCTCTCCCACCCAGTTTCCCAATCCCTAGTCTGTCCCCTCCCACTCTGCATCCTCTCCCACCCAGTGTCCCAATCCCTAGTCTGTCCCTCTCCCACTCTGCGTCCTCTCCCACCCAGTGTCCCAATCCCTGGTCTGTCCCTCTCCCACTCTGCGTCCTCTCCCACCCAGTATCCCAATCCCTAGCTGTCCCTCTCCCACTCTGCATCCTCTCCCACCCAGTGTCCCAATCCCTAGTCTGTCCCTCTCTCCCACCCTGCGTCCTCTCCCATACAGTGTCCCAATCCCTAGTCTGTCCCTCTCTCCCACCCTGCGTCCTCTCCCACCCAGTGTCCCAGTCCCCAGTATGTCCCTCTCCCACTCTGCATCCTCTCCCACCCAGTGTCCCAGTCCCCAGTATGTCCCCCCCCCCACTCTGCATCCTCTCCCACCCAGTTTCCCAATCCCTAGTCTGTCCCCTCCCACTCTGCATCCTCTCCCACCCAGTGTCCCAATCCCTAGTCTGTCCCTCTCCCACTCTGCGTCCTCTCCCACCCAGTGTCCCAATCCCTGGTCTGTCCCTCTCCCACTCTGCGTCCTCTCCCACCCAGTATCCCAATCCCTAGCTGTCCCTCTCCCACTCTGCATCCTCTCCCACCCAGTGTCCCAATCCCTAGTCTGTCCCTCTCTCCCACCCTGCGTCCTCTCCCATACAGTGTCCCAATCCCTAGTCTGTCCCTCTCTCCCACCCTGCGTCCTCTCCCATCCAGTGTCCCAATCCCTAGTATGTCCCTCTCTCCCACCCTGCGTCCTCTCCCATCCAGTGTCCCAATCCCTAGTCTGTCCCTCTCCCACTCTGCGTCCTCTCCCACCCAGTATCCCAATCCCTAGTCTGTCCCTCTCCCACCCTGCGTCCTCTCCCACCCAGCGTCCCAATCCCCAGTATGTCCCTCTCCCACCCAGTGCCCCAGTCTGTCCCTCTCCCACCCAGTGCCCCAATCCCTAGTATGTCCCCCTCCCACTCTGCAACCTCTGCCACCCAGTGTCCCAATCCCCAGTATGTCCTCCTCCCACTCTACGTCCTCTCCAACCCAGCATCTCCCCCTTCCTCTGTCCCTCTATCCATTATGTCTTTCTCCCACCCTGCATCCCCCTCTCACCTAATGCCCCCGTCCTCCTCAGTCCCTTCCTCCACCATGTGTCCTCCCTCTCACCCAGTGCCTCTTAAGGACACCCGCCTTCTGATTGGCCACACCCCTTTTTCGGCATCTGCCACAGTACACCCTCCAGTGGACACTACCCCTTTCAATTTTCCATACCCCCACTTCAAAATTTCCTCTTCGATCACTGTGTGTGTGTGTGTGTGTGTATGTATGTATGTATGTGTATGTATGTATATATATATATATATATGATAGAAAACACAAATCCTGAGCGCGCTCTGTTTGATGTATAGATATAGCGGAAGTCCTTCCAAGTAGGTGTATCTTATACTATGGATAATTGGATTTCTTGGGTTCCTGCAGTGGATAACCCCTCACCAGAAAGTCACCCAAACAAATGGCCCAAGGCCAATTAGAATAAAATATTTAATACAGAAAGAATTCATAAAAGTCTTTGACATGAGAATTTTTTTACAACAGGTTATACATGGATTTTGATAACTCTGACAGCAGAATCCAGTAGGTAGATGTAAACACTCCCTCACCTTAGCAAGGTGTGCGCTTGGCGAAGGGAGTAATTTTCCTAACTGGAATACTGACTAATGACTGATAAACCCAACGCGTTTCGTCAGTTTGACTTCATCAGGGGTAACAGAAATATATTTTTGTATTGGAGCACCTATACACTGTATAATTCTGCATACAGAATATTATGATCAACCTTTAGATAATTAAACTCATTGCATAAAAAAGAGGTAATATTCCTTTAAAAATTTACTTCATGGTCAGACTTTACTAAGGCCGCCTGAACATATAGATTAGTTCGGTACACTCGGTTAAAATACCTATTTTTTAAAAGTGTAATAGTGTATCAATTGGTATATCCAGAGACAGAGTCAGTAAATGCTAAAAGCACTGGAACTCCCACATAGGGCCCACAATTGTATCCAGAGGATTTCTCAGGCTGCAACCATGTGTGTAGGAGTTTTCAGAATTCTGAAAACTCCTACACACCTGGTTGCAGCCTGAGAAATCCTCTGGATACAATTGTGGGCCCTATGTGGGAGTTCCAGTGCTTTTAGCATTTACTGACTCTGTCTCTGGATATACCAATTGATACACTATTGCACTTTTAAAAAATAGGTATTTTAACCGAGTGTACCGAACTAATCTATATGTTCGGGCGGCCTTAGTAAAGTCTGACCATGAAGTCAATTTTTAAAGGAATATTACCTCTTTTTTATGCAATGAGTTTAATTATCTAAAGGTTTGATCATAATATTCTGTATGCAGAATTATACAGTGTATAGGTGCTCCAATACAAAAATATATTTCTGTTACCCCTGATGAAGTCAAACTGACGAAACACGTTGGGTTTATCAGTCATTAGTCAGTATTCCAGTTAGGAAAATTACTCCCTTCGCCAAGCGCACACCTTGCTAAGGTGAGGGAGTGTTTACATCTACCTACTGGATTCTGCTGTCAGAGTTATCAAAATCCATGTATAACCTGTTGTAAAAAAATTCTCATGTCAAAGACTTTTATGAATTCTTTCTGTATTAAATATTTTATTCTAATTGGCCTTGGGCCATTTGTTTGGGTGACTTTCTGGTGAGGGGTTATCCACTGCAGGAACCCAAGAAATCCAATTATCCATAGTATAAGATACACCTACTTGGAAGGACTTCCGCTATATCTATACATCAAACAGAGCGCGCTCAGGATTTGTGTTTTCTATCTTATGTTTGCCTGAGATCCGGCAATGGAGGTCTCGCCTGTAGTGCTGCTGGTTCTGCGAGCGCAAGATAAGGATATTTTTGTATTGTCTATATATATATATATATATATATATATATATATATATATATTATACACACACACACACACACTGATAAGAAACCGTGTGGTGTGCTACGGGAGGAGGTCCATGGGGGGGGGGGGGTGGGGGGTGACACTATGAGTTACCACACCGGGTGACCCCAACCCTAGTGACGCCACTGTGTCCAATAATCCAGCTGTGTCACAGAGTCATAAATGTGCAATATACATGAAGTGGAACCGGACAGGTGGAAAACTCTGCACTGTACTATGGGTCCATCCCCTAGTGGAATGGGGCTTTGATTGGCACCCCAGCAGCTGTCTTTAGGTTGGGTGAGAGTGTGGGACATTCCTCTTTATATATATATATATATATATATGTGCTGGGTTGTACGGCACTCAGACGCTGATAATCAAATTGAATGGGAGCCCTTGGTAGCTACCAAGGGCTCCCATTCAATTTGATTATCAGCGTCTGAGTGCCGTACAACCCAGCACCTACCTACATCTTCCAGCTTGTGGAGGACCAGTAAGGGCACCGGACCAAATCATCACCATTACCAGTGAGTGCCTGATCATCACACAACGTATATATATATATATATATATATATATTACAGCCTGCCAAACTCAGACTCTCAGTAGACACTGCACTTTTGAATACGTTAATTAAAGTGCTTTACTGTGTTTTAAACAAATACAGTGCTGGCCTGGTCCGCCCCCGTGAACTTTCAAGCTGCTGGCAGTGGCTTCTTCTTTGCGGTGAGGGGAAGGGCAGTTACTTGGACTTCAGTCCGCAAAGGACCGGATGTACACTCTCTGCATCCGCTATGGCGCTACAGTAGGCGGCTCTGCTCAGGTATGCAAGAGCAGAGCTGCCAAACAATGGTGACTCTCAGACCACCAATGGTAGCTGAGCCGGCCCCTAGGTGAAGGCAGATGCCCTAGGCAATTGCCTAGTCTGCCTATAGCTAGGGCCGGCTCTGACTCCAACCAAATTTGAATAGGGCCCATTGCTACAAAGGAAAGCGTGTAGCACCTCAGTGTTATACAGTACTTGCGCCATATCCTTGTATTATATGATATTGTATAAAATGTATATCCTTGCATATGGAGATTGTGACACAACCTGTATCTGAGCATGCTACACATCTGTGTGTTCCTATAATAATGTATATCTAAGGGACCATCCATCCTGGGTCCAGGATTTGAGGTGGCGCAGAGCTCCTTGTCATGATGTCTGATGTGGGGGTCCTCCTCAACCCAGGCCCCCTTCCCCCCCCACCAGATGCATATGTCCATAATGTATCTTCCTCCTCAAGTCCCTCTACTCAAGCCCTGCCACCCGCCTTTCGGCGCCGGAACCCCATCTCAGCTCAGCCCCAGCTTCAGCACATAATGTCACCCGAGCCCCAGGCTACCCGCCAGAAAACAACCGTTGCCCGTCAATGCCAACTCGGACCAGAGCGGCAGTGGGCTAGGACAGTTTACTGTGGATGAGCGCTGGTGCCAGGAGGGGAAGGTGGGGGATGTATGGGTAGTATCTATATGCTGGCTATAAGACAAGGGCCACTGACAGTCCTTCACTACCCACACGGCGTGTGTGTCACTGTATTGTGTAGCTATATCTCACTTTTACCACCTGGTGTTATACTCCGTGCTGCTGTCACTGTCACCCATGGGCGCCAAATTACTGCCTTGCCTCAGGTGACAAAAACCTTTGTTTCGGCCTTGATTTATGTCCCTGTATTTGAGCATGTAGCGCAGGGTTAGTCAACGTGTGGCCCTTCAGTTGCTCTGGAACTACACCTCCCAGCATGCCCGGCCAGTTTTAGCATGCACTAATAGCAAAACTGTGGCAGGGCATGCTGAGATGTGTAGATCCATAGCAGCTGAAGGGACATACAGTATGCTGAATACACTCCATTTGTGTCATATCATAATGTTTACCCCTGTATCTGAATGTGTATCTGCAGTGTGGGAGCGTTAAGCAGCCTTGCTTTGTGCTCACAATGACCATGTGTGTCATGTTGATAAGAGATCCATGAGGCTGGCTCCAAATATAGATCCTGCTTTTAGTCCGATAAACCAGAAAGGGATGTGACAAATTGGCTGATCATTCTCTCAGACTGAGTCAGTTAGGCATCAGTGGATGTCAGATCACCGTCTAAAAAGCTCAAACTTAATATGCCAATTGTCCTGTATTAAATGGCTTCTGTATTTTTATTAACATGTCATATGATTTGCTACATGGTAATAAAAGCATGGATGCAGATGCCACATAGTAGCTGACACTGCCATGTGTTGTAAAGGCAATCAGTACCGAGGGAATTGAAGTGCTAATACATCAGATGACCTAATGCACTGTGTGTGTGTGTGTGTGCGTGTGTGTGTGTGTGTGTGTGTGTGTGTGTGTATATACAGGTTGAGTATCCCTTATCCACAATGCTTGGGTCCGGAAGAATTTTGGATATCAGAGTTTTTCGGATTTTGGAAAAAATGCATACCATAATGAGATATCATGGCGATGGGACCTAAGTCTAAGCACAGAATGCATTTATGTTTCATATACACCTTATACACACAGCCTGAAGGTAATTTTAGCCAATATTTTTAATAACTTTGTGCATTAAACAAAGTGTGTGTACATTCAAACACTTCATTTATGTTTCATATATACCTTGTACACACAGGCTGAAGGTCATTTAATACAATATTTTTAATAACTTTGTGTATTAAACAAAGTTTGTGGACATTGAGCTTCAGAAAACAAAGGTTTCACTATCTCACTTTCACACAAAAAAATCCGTAATTCGGAATATTCCGTATTTCGGAATATTTGGATATGGGATACTCAACCTGTGTGTGTGTATATATATATATATATATATATATATATATATATGTTAAAAAAAACCTCTGTCCTGTTGGATGGGGTGTGGCTCATAGGGTCGACAGTCATTAGGTTGACCACTATTGGTCTATAGCAGAGGTCCTCAAACTCGGTCCTCGGGGGCCCACACAGTGCATGTTTTGCAGGTCTCCTCACAGAATCGCAAGTGAAATAATTAGCTCCACCTGTGGACCTTTTAAAATGTGTCAGTGAGTAATTAATACACCTGTGCACCTGCTGGGTTACCTGCAAAACATGCACTGTGTGGGCCCCCGAGGACCGAGTTTGAGCACCTCTGGTCTATAGTGACTAGATCAACACGGTCATTAGGTCGACATGAGATTTTTTTAAAAAAAAATTGGCAATTTCTTCATAAAGTGACCGGGAACCCCAATTATTGCAGTGAGTCCCTTCGCATGGCTCGCTTTGCTCGCCATGCTTTGGGCAAGGTGCCTCGCTCTGCTACCGCTGCGCTCTGCGCAGGTTACTATTCGCATTCATAGTCCACATGGATTGTAAAGTATGAAAATGGAAAAAAGTGAAAAACTCATGTGAACCTTTTCATGTGTCAACCTTTGCCATGTCGACCTAGTGACCACGTCGACCTAATGCACGTCGACCAACAGTGGTCAACCTAATGAGTGTCGACCTAAGTGCTGTCGACCTAAAGACCGGATCCTGTTGGATGAAGTGTGTGAGTTGTCATTGTACCTACTCTGACACTTTACTCTGCCCTAACTAGCTTGTGGGTGTGAGCAATAAGTGATGAAGGGGACCCTAAACATGCAGGTTTACAGTGAAACTCTAACTGGTGTGAATGTGGGTGTAGAGATGTTATACATACTTAATATTCCGAGATCTCTGGGTCACTGGCTGACTCCCAAAACTAACGATTGCCCAGGAAGTTATCCTGCGCAATGCCTAGGTCGTGCTACTGCTGCTCAAGAACTTCATATGTTTAAGGAATGCCCTCAATTTGCCCAATTACAGACTGTCTGGTCACATGTTTTATTAAGATGTCTGAAGATCCCCAGTGGGCCGATGTGCACGCAGGGCCTCTTTTATTTGTTGACATGTGAGGGGTGGTGCTGCTAACCATGCAGGGCCGTCTTAACAGCAGTGTAGCCCCAGGGCACAGCAATGCACTGGGGCCCCTACCCATCTTCCAATGGTAGAAACGGGTGGTGCTATCAGCGGCAGCTTTGATGTCCCGCGGGCGGTAGGGGGTGTTCTATCTTCCACTCAGCGTGTAGGACCTAATTACTTATGCCAATTACTCCTTTACTGCACAGATGGGGAGGGGGGCATTGGGCTGAATGAAGGGACCCCGGTACATGACTTCCAGGGTGGTAGGGGGTGTTTAATACGCAGGGCAGGGGTGGCTACTGGAGTGGGCTTTATATTCATCATTTTCTGGTGGGAGGGCAGCTTGTTTGACTGCAGATATCTCCAGTTTCTGGAAATAGATTTCTTAGCTTTGATTGGGATTAAAAAAAAACTAGAGAGTCCCACCATTCAGCAGGTACTGGGGACTTGGGAATCAGAGCTCAGGAGCCAGAGCAATCCACCGACGAACATATAAAACTGCATACCAGACATGTGGAGTTGGAGCAGGGACCAGCTGCTGGAAGGCTGAGATCTCTGGTTCTGGACATAGTAGAGACAAGCTGCCAGTGTGCACTCAAAGTCCCAGCTTTTGGAGTATACCCTCAGAAAAACAGACAGAACCCAAGATATCTGACTGGGAAGAGCAATTAACAGGCTTGGATGGAGACCACTACTTTGAAATTGGATATCTCCGGTTCCCCATGGCCGATTTTCAAAAATCTAGTACCCCTGGAAAGAGGGGACCTTCAGCTATCAGCCTAGCACCCGTATACTCTTGGGGCCCTTGGGCAAGTGCCTATTGAGCCCATACAAAAAGACGGCCCTGCTGCAATGGTTATACAATATACCTTTGGTATACAAATTTTTACAGGGCCACTTTTAGTTCTCAAACTGCCCCTGCCCGACATTGAAAGAAAGTGCAATGAAATACAGTATGCTAGCGCTACATACATGTTAATAAATAAATTAATATACACAGATGGAGGCACGCTCAGTTGAGGCGACTTCATCGCAAACGAGCACTCCTGGCGTGACTAGGCGATCTGTCCGCCTAGTCACACTGTTAGTGCACAGAGACTCTCCTATTCAGAGCGTCTCTGTCCGGGCACACGGATGGAGACGCTCTCCATTTAAGTGAATGGGGCGCGTCTCCGTCACAGGCACACGCGCCCAGTCGGACGGGGATGCTCTGTGGTGAAAGTTTCAATCATGCAACCGATGGTAGCATCTGAAGATGCACAGAGCCTCTATAGACACTAAAAGTGGGTGCCTCAGTCCTTGCATATTTGGGTGCAAGGATGTACACCAGGGAAGTGCATTGTAGCGTCATAAGCATAAAGTCACAGGTGTAACTGCAGCAAAAGATGCAAAGAAGGCCGGAGGGCGTTCAACTCAGAATCAGACCCTATGAGAAGGAATCCCTCCCCCTCCACAGAACCCACCCCCAACAACAAACCCCACCTCCATTAGGGCTGCTTTCATAAATTTCCCGCCCCTAACTGTATGCAGTGCCGTATCTAGGCATTTTAGCGATGTGTGCAAGAAATGGCATTGGCGACCCCCACGCAAGATAGGGGCAGTGCGCGCCGCAGACGCGCGGAAAATATATAGGGACGTGGCTTCATGGGGAAGGGGTATGGCCACAAAATGATAACAATTCATACTACGGTGCACAGTAGTCTCCATTATTCAAATTACGCTGCACAGTGCCACTACACCAGGTAGAGTCCCTTTTACACATTACGGCAGCCAGTCCCCCTTTTTACACATTACGGCAGACAGCGTCCCTTTTTTACACATTACAGCAGACAGCGTCCCCCTTTTTACACATTACGGCAGACAGCGTCCCCCTTTTTACATATTACGGCAGACAGCGTCCCCCTTTTTACATATTACGGCAGGCAGCGTGCCTTTTTACACATTACGGCAGACAGTTCCCCTTTTTACACAATACAGCAAGCAGCGTCCCCTTTTTGCACATTGCGGCAGACAGCGTCCCCTTTTTTACACATTATGGCAGACAGCGTCCCCCTTTTTACACATGCGTCACACCTTTTTACACATTACGGCAGCCAGTCCCCCTTTTTACACATTGTGGCAGACAGAATAGAGAGAGAGAGAGAGAGAGATACTTACCATCTCTCCCCGCTGGCAGTCAGGCTCCTCGTGCTGGCAGATCCCGGGCAGCCGCAGGGGAGAAGGAGGAGGAGGGAGGGGGACTGGAGCCGCAGCAGCGCCATGTAATTGGTATGCTGGGAAGCGCATCCCAGCATTCACAGCAGCGCCGGGCAGCCAATGCGGAAGGAGAGGGGACTGCTGCAGCGGCGCTACTACCAATTACATAGCGCTGCTGCGGCTCCAGTCCCCCTCCCTCCTCCTCCTTCCCTGCCTCTGGCGCTGCTGCTCTCCTCCAGCGCGGCGCACACAGCACAGAACAGGCGGCTTGTAATGGGTCAGTTTGACTCATTACAAGCCGCTGGCCGTGCGCCCTCAGGGCAACGGCGCTGTGTGCCAGGCTACCTGGCACACACGTAGTTACGGCGCTGATTATGACATTCCCTCATCATTACCTTGTATAGCAGAGCTTCTCATTTTGTATGTATGACATAAGCCCTCCTTATTACATTATACAGCAGTGCACCTTACAGTGATCCTAGGAAAAGAATCTCTGTGATCTTGTCTGTATGTATGTCATGCTCGGACCCTTCCTCATTTGTAGCAGAGCCCCTCATAGGGAATTTAGGAGAAAGAACTCTATGATCACATCTGTATGCATGACATATCCCTCGTTACTTTTTTAGAGCCAATCTCTTCATAGTCACTGTTGTAAAAGGAACTCTGATCTTGTATGTGGTTTGTTTTTACCCATATTCCCTTGTATATACAGGGCTATTCACAGTGACTGTATGTGAAACTTACAATAACTGTTTGTGGGACTTTGCATTTGGTGACATTATGGGGTATATGCAATAGCGGGCGAATTGGCAAAAAAGGCGAATTCCGGGACGTTTTCGCCTCCAAAAATCAATTCGCCTATGCAGTGCAGTCATTTTTCGCAAAAAAACGGCCCGTCAAAATTCGCCTTTTCTCAATTCGCCTTTTTCCGAATTCGCCTTTTCTGCAATGGTACAGATGCTGCAATTCGCCTCCAGCATATTCAATTCAAGTTTGGAAATTCGCCTGCAGTGCTTTTAGACAGCAAATTCGCGATTTTCAATCCGCCACACTTTGGAGGGTGAAAACAAATAAAAAAATTTTAAACATGGTTTTTTTGGTGTTTTTTTTTTTGGGAATAGCAGATCTATTTATATTAGAAGGGATTAGGTTTTTTTTTTTTTTTGGGGGGAGGCACAAATATTATTTATATATTTTTTAAAATAATATATATATTTTTTTTATTTTTTTTATTGCTGGAACGGTAAAATCAGAAAAAAAAATGGCGTGGGGTCCCCCCTCCAAAGCATAACCAGCCTCGGGCTCATTGAGCTGGTCCTGGTTCTAAAAATGCGGGGGAAAAATTGACAGGGGATCCCCCGTATTTTTAAAACCAGCACCGGGCTCTGCGCCTGGTGCTGGTGCCAAAAATACGGGGGACAAAAAGAGTAGGGGTCCCCCGTATTTTTAACACCAGCATCGGGCTCCACTAGCTGGACAGATAATGCCACAGCCGGGAGTCACTTTTATGCCGTGCCCTGCGGCCGTGGCATCAAATATCCAACTAGTCACCCCTGGCCGGGGTACCCTGGGGGAGTGGGGACCCCTTCAATCAAGGGGTCCCCCCCCCCCCAGCCACCCAAGGGCCAGGGGTGAAGCCCGAGGCTGTCCCCCCCCATCCAATGGGCTGCGGATGGGGGGGCTGATAGCCTTTGTGTTAAAAAAAAAGATATTGTTTTTTCCATTAGTACTACAAGTCCCAGCAAGCCTCCCCCGCAAGCTGGTACTTGGAGAACCACAAGTACCAGCATGCGGGAGAAAAACGGGCCCGCTGGTACCTGTAGTTCTAATGGAAAAAAAATACCCAAATAAAAACAGGACACAGACACCGTCGACAGTAAAACTTTATTACACACTGCCGACACACACATACTTACCTATGTTCACACGCCGACATCGGTCCTCTTCTCCATGTAGAATCCCGGGGTACCTGAAAATAAAAGATCAATATACTCACCTCAACAGGCTCCAGAGGTAAATCCACGTACTTGGCAAAAAAAGAAAGCGCATTTACCCGCACCAAAAACGGACTGAAAGGGGTCCCATGCTGACACATGGGACACCTTTCCACGATTAAGATCTGTCAGTGACAGCTGTCACTGACAGGTCTCTAAGCCAATCAGGAAGCGCAACTTCGTTGCGCTCACCTGATTGGCTGATCGCTGTGACAGCGCATCGCACAGCTCCCTCCATTATATTCAATGGTGGGAACTTAGCGGCTAGCGGTGAGGTCACCCGCCGGTCAGCGGCTGACCGGCGGGTGACCCCACCGCTAGCCGCTAAGTTCCCACCATTGAAAGTAATGGAGCGGCTTTGCGAGGCGCTGTCAGAGTACAGACGGCGTCCAGCCAATCAGGTGAGCGCCACGGCAGTAGCGCTTCCTGATTGGCTGAAGGGACATCAGTGACAGGAGTCACGTGATGTCCCGGCATTCGGGGGAAGGGATCTGATGTGAAAACATTGGACCCCTTTCAGTCCGGTATGGCTCGGTGTTCGGTTTGTTTTTTTACAAAGTACGTGGATTTACCTCTGGACCTCTGGACGCTGGAAGGTGAGTATAATTTTTTGACAGGTACCCTCGGATCGTCGGAGATCGTTGCAGTCGGCGTGTCAACACAGGTAAGTATGTGTGTGTCGGCGTATGAAATAAAGTTTTACTATCAAGGTGTGTGTGTCCTGTTTTTATTTGGGTATTTTTTTTCCCAGTAGTACTACAGGTACCAGCGGGCCCGTTTTTCTCCCGCATGCTGGTACTTGTGGTTCTCCAAGTACCAGCTTGCGGGGGAGGCTTGCTGGGACTTGTAGTACTAATGGAAAAAACAATATCTTTTTTTTTAACACAAAGGCTATCAGCCCTCCCATCCGCAGCCCATTGGATGGGGGGGGACAGCCTCGGGCTTCACCCCTGGCCCTTGGGTGGCTGGGGGGGGGGGACCCCTTGATTGAAGGGGTCCCCACTCCCCCAGGGTACCCCGGCCAGGGGTGACTAGTTGGATATTTGATGCCACGGCCGCAGGGCACTATATAAAAGTGACCCCCGGCTGTGGCATTATCTGTCCAGCTAGTGGAGCCCGATGCTGGTGTTAAAAATACGGGGGACCCCTACTCGTTTTGTCCCCCGTATTTTTGGCACCAGCATCAGGCGCAGAGCCCGGTGCTGGTTTTAAAAATACGGGGGATCCCTGCCCGATTTTTCCCCTGCATTTTTAGAACCAGGACCAGCTCGATGAGCCCGAGGCTGGTTATGCTTTGGAGGGGGGACCCCACGCCATTTTTTTTTCGGGTTTTCCCCCGTTTTTTCCCGTTTTTTAAAATCGCGGTAAAATCCGCAAAATCGGCCGATTTTCGCCCGCGACTCTGGCGAATCCGTTTTTCATTGCATATGGTGAATTCCGGAAGCCACCTTCCGGAATTCACCTGGCGAATTTGGTCGAATTGAAAAAACGGCGATAATTGCCGCGATTTCGCCCGCTATTGCATATACCCCTTTGAGTATGGCATTATCTCTAAACAACAAGCACTTTCTGGTTTTCTGGATAGTGGGAGCATAGTAGATGGCTATAGATCACTTCCGGGGGACATATCTGATGCTGCTTGTCTGTCTATAGCTTCTTGTGTGATGGGAGTAATTAAACCCTGTAGCAGGCTTGCCTACCCTCCCGCATCCTGCGGGAGCCTCCCGTTTCGGCCATAAATCTCCTGGTGCCCTGCTTTATAGGTCAATTCTCCCGGATTCTTCAGATTCTGTCAGGGGTGACACTAAGGAGTTTCTTTGTAAGAACAGTGATTTGCTGTAGCTGCTGAGGAATTGCTGCTGACGGCTCTCTTTACCCCCCTTGTGTAACCCCTGAGAGAGTGACAGCAGTGCCTGATCACACACTCCTCTTATCTGTGCTGGAGTGCACTGACCCATAGGGTGCCTCTGCTGCTGCTGGTGTAAGAATTGTTGTTAGTAATCTTTCTGTAGTTAAACACATTTGTTTAGGACTTCCGGTTCCGGCATGGCGGAGTAAGCAGCAACTCCAGTGTGCTCCTCCGTTGCCATCAGCCTTTACCGCCCAACGCACACCGAAGGATCTTCCAGAATCTCACTAACCGGCATTTGACACCTCCTGCAGAGAGCCCCTGCCAGATCGGACCGCCACCCGTCACCCGCACACGCGGTGAGTAGTTACACGGCGTGCTGAGGTCCGGGCCTACGCGGCGGCCGGTTGTGGCGCCCTGGTAGCTGGAAACACCGCAGCACAAAACTCAGGCTCCCTAATAGTTATCCCACACACCGGACTCTCTCTCTCACGACCAGCTCGTCACCCGTACACGCTGGGCGCGTTAGCACGGAGTACTGCGGCTGACGGAGGCGTTCCGGTGGCTGAGATCTCCGCAGTATACCACGCAGGCTGTCTGATACCTCCCGCAGCGGGCTCTCTCCCGTCCAGCTTACCACCCTCACGCGCTGTGAGTGTTAAGGAGCAGACCCACGCGGCGGCTGGCAGTGAAGTCCCGGTGGATGAGAGCACCACAGCACAGGCTCCCTGCATAGTGCTAGGCACTTTAATACTCCGTTTATAACGCTCCCTGATCTCCTGTCCTAATTTCGTTAACGACGGAGAGAAAGAAGGCGACAGGAAAAACCCAATACCCTGCCTAATATAATACAGGACCAGACACCAACGGCAACCCCATCAGGCTACACGATCTACAAGCAGCATCATGGAGAAATTCCTGGGCCCACCAGTTACTGCTAAGATTCATCCCCCAGCACTACCCCCTAGGCAGGACAAAAGAAGGGCAGACCAGACTCCCCCGTCCAGTTCTGACTCTAGCCCAGTAAAACCTGCAGCAAAAAAAGCAAGCAAAAACACCTCTGACGTCTCCCAAATACAGGTACATGACAATGTTGCAACTCCGGGCACCCCCCTAACTTATAAAGATATGGTAACCGCAATACAGGATACGATGGCCCCTCTGCTGAAGAAAGCGGTGGGGGACATTTCTCTACAATTGCAGCAACTCTCAAGCAGAGTTTCTACCACGGAGAATAGCTTAGGAGTTACCATAGATGAAGTTGAACAACTAAAAGCCACGGTAGGGCGTCTGGAGAAAGACAACAGGCTTCTCAGCGACAAAATGGACAATATAGAAAACCGCACGCGTAGGTGCAACTTACGAATAATTGGCCTACCCGAATCTTTTAAAGGTCCCAGTCTGGAGCAATTTGTCAGGAATACTCTTCCTAAAATGCTTAACGTGGAAGGCGTTTGTGCTGACATGGTGATAGAACGTGTGCATAGAATGGGGGACCAGACACGTGCAGGAATTAATAAACCACGTGTGGTCATCTTTAAAACCTTGAACTTTCTTCACAAAGATGCTATATGGAGGGCCTCGCGTAAAGTAGATCTCCGATGGGAGGGCACCCCTTTGAGGATCTTTCAAGATTACTCGGCTGAACTCTCTCGCCTTCGCAAAGCCTTCAATCCTGTTTGTGCCTTTCTAGCCAAAGATAAACGGAAATTTGCTATGCTATACCCAGCTCGTCTCAGAATTTTTCAGGGATCCTCTTTCAAGGACTTTACTAACCCCGATGATGCTGAAGCATATCTCAAAGAAGAAGACGACTCGCTGGCTCAGGATATTACAGATGATCCACCTGGGTGACTCTTTAATTGTTTCTGGCTTAATACCACATTCAGGTTTCAGTTATGCTAAATAATATGGTGATCTCTAGCTAGAGCAAAGCTTAGGAGATACATTCAGAGGTGCCGTATAATATATGGTTTGGTAATCTTTTGGTGAGCTTGGAAAAATATTTCATTAATGTTACTGTATGTTAAAAAAAGTTGCTGATGGCAGCGGAGAAGCCCCCGCCGCTATTTTGTTTTCCTATCATTGTAACCAGCTTCTGTTACAGTTTCACCCGAAGTCGGTTACTATTACTAGTTCTAAATATTTTTGTAATGTTTTATTCATTACACGTGTTTTTGCTGTCTAATATTATTTTTTCCATTTTCTTTAAGTCTGTCTCCCCTGTCATTGTCATTGTCCTTTCTCCTCATGTGTTTCCCCCTCCCCCCCATTTCCTTTCTATTCCTACAGAGAGGAGAAATGATGTTACAATCTACATGTGCCAGACGATATACCCTTTTTACTTGATATATGGCTACGATTAAGGTATGTACACTAAATGTAGGAGGCATTAATACACCTGCCAAAAGGAGAAAAATATTGTCTTATCTGAACAAAAAACATATTGACATTGCATGTTTACAAGAGACGCACCTGGTTCTAAATGAAACTAAAAAACTACAGATGCTGAATTGGTCCTTATTAGGAGCAGCATCTTTGAACTCAAAATCTTGTGGTGTAGCGATTTTAGCAAGACGATCCCTCCCAATCGAAGTAATGTCGATGGAGGCTGACCCAGAGGGCAGGTACGTGTTAGTGCAATGTAAATTGGGCAATAAAAGTTATCACATATGCTCCGTTTATGCTCCTAATACTTATAAAAAAATCTTTTTTACAAAACTCATGGCCAGACTCCACTCCTGTGATCTCTCTTCCCTGATATTGTGTGGGGATTTAAATTTAGTATCCTCCCTATATCTTGATAAATCCCACCCTACAAGTAGATCCCGTCCTCTTCCCACGTTAGGTGTGCCGTGGTTAGCCAAAAGGCTAAGCCTGGTAGATGCCTGGAGAGCCCTAAATCCCACAGAAAAAGAGTTTACATGCCTTTCCATGGTGCACAACTCTTGGTCTCGCATAGACTATGTATTGGTTGCTTCCCTTTTATTTCCTAATATTCGCCAGGCCTCCATTGAACCGACTGTTATCTCGGACCATGGATTGGTCTGGGTTGAGTTGGCTTATACTGTGGAAAAGTCTTCTCCCCCTTTGTGGAAATTCCCTTCGCATTTAGCGAAATCTGATAAATTCAAAAGTAAATGCGAAGAAGTCTGGGAGAATTTTCGACAAGATAACTCAATGCATGAAAGAGAGGATCCCTCTCTTTTCTGGCAAACCGCCAAAGTAGTTCTCAGAGGCGAAGTGATTTCTTATTACTCACATCTTAAGAGAAAGCTTAACCAGTCTTACTTGGATGCCCAAAGCAATCTATCAGCGGCGTATCAGTCTTTTAAAACAAAACCCTCGCTGGAATCCAGGACAGCCTATAACTTAGCCAAAACTACCTTTAATGATATCCTACATTTAAATGGGGAAAAGTATCAGTTTAATGTTAGCTATAAATTTCACCGATACGGAAACAAAACAGGCAAACTCCTTACCTCACTATTGCAGGGAACCAGGAAGCCAATGGTGGTCCATCCTCTAAAAAATCCGGATAACTCTCATACCTCCTCTAATGCCCAGATTGCAGCCATTATGCGTGAATATTACATATCCTTGTATTCTTCGCCTGATCAAAGAGATGCACTTTCCCCACATGATAAATACCCCCCACATTTTTGGGATAGTCTCCCACTACCCCAAGTACCAGAGAAAATGATACATGCATTAACTTCTCCTATTACTCTCTCTGAAATCTTAACGGCTATAAAAAGGCTTAAACCTTGCAAAGCCCCAGGCCCAGATGGCTACACAAACGAATTCTATAAACTTCTGTCACATAAGATTAGCCCCCTATTACAGGCGGTTTTTAACAAAATCATGACCGAGGGGATTCTTCCTGATAGATTCACTGACGCAGTAATCAAGGTGTTACCCAAAGCTGGCAGAGACCTCTCCTTACCAGGCTCATATAGGCCGATTTCATTATTAAACGTGGATTTTAAAATTTTTACGTCTATTATCACGCAGAGACTAAAACCAGTCATGCCTATACTTATCCACAAAGACCAAACAGGATTTATAAATGGTCGACACTCTGTAGTGAACCTGAGAAGGGTCCTCTCGGTCATCCAACAATCCGACATCCAACATGCCAACTCTCCTTCAACCCCCCCTCCAGCGCTTATCTTATCGATAGACGCAGAAAAGGCTTTCGACCTTTTACTATGGCCCTATCTCTTCCAAATATTACACAGATTTGGTTTCCCCGACTCCTTCATTTCTGTTATCCGTACACTGTACACAACTCCGTCTTCCTCCATTTCTTGCAATGGCCTTCTCTCAGATGCCTTTGTCTTACAGAGGGGGACGAGACAAGGCTGTCCTCTTTCCCCACTCCTTTTTGATCTGTCAATAGAGCCTCTCGCTATAGCTGTTCGTAATTCCCCACTAATAAATGGTATCACAATCGGATCACAAGTTTTGAAAATAGCATTATTTGCGGATGACACACTTCTGTTTTTATCAAACCCAGAACAATCACTACCATCCCTACTACAATTGATTTACTCCTTTGGAAAATTAGCAGGTTACAGAATAAACGTTAGTAAATCGGAACTTCTGTTACTAGGTAATTTAACTCCTTCCATATTGTCCCATCCTGATATCCCATCCTTTAAAATAACCCTTTCCCATTTTAAATATCTGGGTATTAACATTTGCTCAGATCTCCTTAATCTTTACAAAATTAATTACTCTCCTATCATAAAGAACCTGGCCCTGAAACTAGATTCCTGGATGGATCTACCATTATCCCTCATGGGTAGGCTAGAAGTGTTAAAAAGCGTCATCTTCCCCAAGTTATTTTACTTAATGCAAATGCTTCCTATTTCGTTGACTGGTAAAGATACCCTCAGGCTTGAAGCACTTTTCTCTAAGTTTCTTTGGCAAGGCAAGAGACCACGTATAGCCAGACAGAAATTAAAATACCCTAAAGCAAAAGGAGGTTTTGCGGCCCCTGATATTCAAGCATATTCTTTATCTGTCCAGTTCCGCTATATTGTCGATTGGCTCCATGCAACATCCCACTATGTGGATTACGATCTTGACCTAGCAATATTCTCTCCATACGCCCCTAGTGCGCTAATACTTACGCATCACTCCCAGATACCGCCTCAATTAAAAAATCATATACTATTCAAAGACACTTACTATGCATGGTTGGCCATAAGCAAAAAATGTCACCGAGACCCTCATTTCTCTAAATTTATCCCGTTGTGGGGCAACCCAAATTTCCCGCCCTCGCTCCACAATGCCACGTACTCCCTCTGGAAGGAAAAAGGTCTTGATTCCTTTCACAAGGTGTTTGACCCAGGAGGAGTTTTGCTCTCCTTCTCTGCGCTGTGTCAAAAATACGATTTATCGCCTCGACACTTATACATGTACTTCCAGGTGCGTCACTTTGTTCTTTCATTTGATGCCTCGACCCAGGCAATATCTCCCTCTAAGGTCAACTCCGCATCCCAAGATATTGAAACTCTCCTGCATTCCTCCCAGTTGCGTCCATTTAAGATAAAATATATCTATGCCATTTTGATATCCTGCCTACCCACTGTGCAATGGGATAATTTAATGTTGAAATGGAAAGGTGACATTCCTGATTTAGTTTCCATTTCAGACATTACACAACCCTGCGAAAAATCACTGAAATTTTTGTCATCAGCTTACTTCCAGGAAGTCCACCTGCGATTTTTGCACAGGGCTTATATTACACCGGCACAACGATCACATATGTTAAATGCCGAATCTGGTGAATGCCTTAAATGTGGGAAAGCCTCTGCTTCTTTTGCACATTGCGTTTGGGAATGCAGAAAAATCAGAAAATTCTGGTGTAAACTTTTTGCATATATCAATAGTATATTTTTAATAAACTTAACACCTGATAAGCTAGCCTGCCTCACATTAAACTTCACAAACTGGCAGATTAAGGCTGTTCATATTCCGCTCCTCAGTGTGATCCTCACGCTTGGGAAAAAATGTATATTGATTAGGTGGGTCAAACGTTCTGCTCCTTCCCTCGCGGAAGTCAAGCAGAAGCTTTTACAGTTATTGTTTTATGATAGAAAATCGGTTTTATCATCTCCATCTTACAATACGCGAAAGTTTTGTCGCAAATGGAGCCCACTCATAGAATCGCTGGCAGTACCTACTAAACGTCATATCTTGGAAACCTTGGACTGCTCTATACTAGCTTATGAATCATTTATTAAGGTTTAAGTACACTGTTATACCTGGCTACCTTTAAAAGTTGCATATCATTATATCTTTATTTCTTTTATCTATTATTTATTATCTTTAATGGCACTGGTAACATGTTGTGGTTAAGAGTGTTATGGGCAGGCCCTAATACTCACTCTCTGCTGGTCTCATCTCCCCGCCCCCCCCCCTCCCATCTCAGTTACCCTTATGTGTTTCCCCCCCTCCATGCGCATATTTCTCAGACCTAATACGTATTACTCATTTGTTGTATGTACATTTCATCTTACATTTTATGTATTTACATGTATGTGCTTGAAAACTCTTCAATAAATATATTTAAAAAAAAAAAAAAAAACACATTTGTTTAATTAGAGTATCTGGTGTCTGTAATGATTTGGTTAATGCTGTAATGGAATGGAAAATAGCACATCCAATAAATATAGGTAGTGCCTACAAGACGCAGACAATCCAGTGTTCACAATAAAAATAACATCTACTACACCAAAATAATTATTTACGTATATGTTTACGGATAAATTCACACACAGTCAACTTGCATTTGTAATTGATTGCATACAGTAGGCATCACATTTACCATGCATATTGTGCTGAGTGAGAAGAAAAGAAATATCAAAGCGAAAACATATTGCAAATAAGAAACCCCGTATTTCAGGCAGTAATGTTAGTATCAATACTTGCAAAACTTCCCAAAATATATTGTTACTAATGTTATATAGAAATATCTTGCAACAACTAGCATTTAAGCATAGACACGCCCATTTGTGGAACTAGACACGCCCTTTGGGTAGCGTTTGACACGCCCCCCTTGGCGGCATGCCGCACTTTGCTCGGCACATGCTACTGTAATCTCCCTGATTCTAGTTTTCAAAAGTAGGCAAGTATGCCCTGTAGTACTGTCTGATGCTGTACAAGGAGGTAAATGTAGGAGAGAGAGTCATAGGATAAAACATGCACAAACTGTTAATCAGTCAAGGCTGCTACTGTCCCAAGGGGGTGGGAGTGGGGGTTGTTTGGAGTGACAGGCAGGACATTGAACTGTGTTCCTGGGTGACGCAAAGGTGATCTTGGTCAGAGATAATGGAATTTGTGACTCAGTCAGCTGCTGTTTTATTCTGGCAGTCTTCCCTTTTCTGGAGCACTATGCATTTTTATAGTACCATTTACTACAATTTTTTAATAGTTTTACATTGTAGTTTTTCTTTGTATATAGGGGGTCATTCCGAGTTGATCGTAGCTGTGCTAAATTTAGCACAGCTACGATCATCTTCCCTGACATGCGGGGGGACGCCCCGCATGTCAGTCTGGCCCCACTACCCCTGCACAAATACAAAAGCATCGCACAGCGGCAATGCTTTTGTATTTGTGGAGTAACTCCCGGCCAGTTGATTGTCGCTGCCACTGGCCGCAGCGGCTGCGTGAGACGTCACGCAGCTGCCGCGGGCCGCCCCCCAACGCCGCTGTGCAGCCCCCTCCCGCCCAGTGACCGCCTCTGTCTCAGAGGCGATCGCTAGGCAACGACGGCTGCCATCAGCTGGCGCACTGCGGTGCCGGCACATGCGCAGTTCCGACCCGATCGCTGCGACAAACTGCAGCGAGCGATCGGGTCGGAATGACCCACGTAGTGCACAAAGTTTTATATGCATATAATAATAATAATAATTTTCCAAAAGGACACAAGGCGCTTTACAGACATCAAAAACAATGCACATAGGGGGTAGTTCAGACCTGAACGCTAGGCTGCATTTTCGTACAGCGGGTGATCAGGTCTAAACTGCACATGCGTATGCACCGCAATGCGCAGGCACGGGTACAAAGCGGATCGCCGCTCAGCGATGGGTTTGTGCGAAGAATCCATTTGCACGGGCGTTCGCAAGGAGATTGACAGGAAGAAGGCGTTTGTGGGTGGCAACTAACCGTTTTCTGGGAGTGGTTGGAAAAAACGCAGGCGTGTCCATGCGTTTGCAGGGAGGGTACCTGACGTCAAGTCCGGTCCTGAACAAGCTGATGTGATCGCAGCAGCTGAGTAAGTCCTGGGCTGCGCAGAGACTACACAAGATCTGTTTGTACAGCTCTGCTACACATGCGTTCGCACAATTGCACAGCTAAAATACACTCCCCCTGTAGGCAGCGACTCTCCGATCGCAGCAGTGCAAAAATCGCCTGCTAGCGTTCAGGTCTGAATTACTCCCATAATACAGAAGATTTAAGTAAAGCAGCAATAGACAAGCCACACAGACATAAAAGATTAGCTTGAGCACACAGACAGCATAATGCTGGATTGGTGTAGGCATTTTGGGTAATAACTTCCAAGGGTTGTGTATTCTACCCTCACAAGGTGCCAGGTGAGGCAGGACACTAATAACATCAGGTGTGCCTTTACAAATTACCCATTGGGGTTCAGAGACTGGCTATAGAGGCTCTCTATTCATGGTTTTATCTGAAAACTACCTTTTAATGTGTTTACAGTGTATTATTAAATTATTTTAAACCTAGGGGCCTATTTATTAACATTATTTTTACTAAAAAAAAAAATGTGAAAAAGAGTGTTTTCACACCCCTTTCACATTATTTTAGTATTACTTAAATATATTAAAGGGCTTTTAGAGCAGTTTTCGTGAAAAATGTCTCTAAACCCTTTTAATTCACTTTTTTTTTTTTTAAGTATTGGTAATCAGATCGCATTTCCATACTTATAATGTGAAAGGCGATCTGGGACGAATTTACTAAAAAAAGCCTAATGTGAGAACAAACACGCTGTTTTTGACCAAGATACAGAAACCCACTTCTGAATACCAGACGATGGGCGGAAGTAATGAAAATAGTGGTCAGCATCTATAGTACGTTTTGGGCGGAAGTGAAGTGATCTGAAATCAAGGACAGATATGACATGGCGGCTAGTGAAACTACCGCTGTGAGTAGCGGTAACCAGTGCGGCAAGAATGGGCGGAAATAACGTGGCCCTTTCACTGAGGGCGGAAGTGAAACAATGGGAACGATGGAAACCAGCGCTGCAGCAGCATAAAAACAGGATAGGAAGTGTGCTCAGTCATTCTGATGAAGCCTGCTTAGACAGGCGAAACTAGTTGATCGCGGAGCACCACACCACATCTGCCGGCAGACACCCGATGCTCTTCAATACTTACAGCGCCAAGGAGCAGAAGTAAGTTACAACAACCCTGAATCACGCCTTAATGACAAGTTTTTTTCTTTTGGATACGTTCCATTCACTAAGAGCCCAGCAAAGTGCCTTAAAATTTGGGATCTTGGACTATACTTTCTAAATGGATTTAAACCTGACATCATAAGAGACTTTTTTAATAAACCTCCTAATGATAATTTGTGGACCCCTTATTCAAAAGTAAAGCATTCATTACCTTTAATACCAAGAAATAATGACACGGAGACTTGAATTTGGCAGAAAATTGTTAGCTATTTATTGTACCCTAACCATTAGTAAACCTGTAAATTGAAAAATGTATTTAACATGCCGATTCAGCCGGCATATGGTGGCAGAAAAAAGAACGGCTCTATTCAACTGACGCTAACCTTAAAACATTAAAATTCAAAACTATCCTAATTTAAATACAAACTATAAAATCGGTAATAGGTGCCCAACTCATACCCCCACGGTGACTACCTGTTATGCACACCAGTGCCTGCAGGAAAGTACTGGTGTCAGAACTGTTATGCACTCCAGTGTCTGCAGGAATGTACTGGTGTTTGAACTGTTATGCAAAACAAATGGACTCACAGACAAACTGGGGAATATGACATAACGTACACAGAAGGTAATAGGGTAACAAAATACACACAAAGTGAACAGAGAAGCCCAGAGGCTAAGGAACTGGGTATCTCCCTTGTATTAGAACTGCACAGATGGAAAAAGCAAGATGTTGTGTTTTAATACGTAGAGAACCTGAAATGCTGTTGCTAAGGGCAACAGCAAAACCCTAAAGGGTTACCAACGGGTGTGGCAGTAAACTCCTTGGTCAGAGATGGAATGATAGACACAAGGAGAGTCTCCACAATCCTATTTCTCACTTGCAGTGCACAGGTTTTAGCTTACTGCCACTAAACTGACCCCTGACACCTAGCACAGTGAGACAGGATTAGACAGGCAAGTCTTAGAATACAGCCGCAAACTTGCTAAGTTCACAGAGTAGTAACAGAACCCCAGCAAGCTAAACGACTGACTCCAGTCTTACTGCTAGGTCTGGATTGGCAGAGTGTAATACCAAATCCCCAGGCCTATTTGCAGTAAGCAACAAACAAATACAAAGCTACACAGTACTGGCTAACTTTCATGAACTGACTAACCAACAAAGATTCAGCAGCATCTGCTTACCCTGAAAAGAGGCCTTATAAAGCAGGTGCTGTCCACGCCCCACTCAGACCTCACAGACTGTGAGCACAAAAACCAGCACCGGATCCCCTGCCGTGCACAGAGCCTATAACCACTGCACAGCAAAAGACCCGAACCGGAGTATCAGCTGCGCTCAGGTTACTCCACTAGCACTTGTCTCCCGGTTGCCATGACGACGTGGCAGCACAGGGCAGGAGACCCTAACAGTACCCCCCCTCTGACGAGGGGTCAAAGAACCCCTACCACCGGGTTTATCGGGGAACTGCGAGAAGAAAGAGCGTATCAGTCTGGGGGCATGAAGATCACAACTGCGCACCCACGACCGCTCCTCCGGGCCATACCCCTTCCAGTGCACCAAAAATGACAGCCGACCCCGAACCACCTTGGAGTCAAGAATCCTTTCAACAACAAACTCCCTCTGGCCACGTATCAGAAGAGGGGAAGGTCTTCCACTGGAAGAAGGATTACTAATCGCCCGTTTTAAAAGGGAACAATGAAATGTTTTATTGATACCCAAAGAACGGGGCAGATCTAACTGAAATGCCACCGGATTGATAACCCTGGTGATCTTATAAGGGCCGATGAACCGGGGCCCTAACTTATGAGATGGCTGTCTCAACTTCAAATTCTTGGTAGACAACCAGACGAAGTCTCCTAATTTGAAGCTGCAGGGTCTTTTCCGCTTATCAAAAACCCTTTTGGTCACTAATGACACAGACACAAGGGCTTTCTTCACTTTCCGCCAAATACCTCTAAGGACCGAAATCACAGAGGAACCACCAGGCGTGGAGTCCAGGGGGTCAAAAGAATTGGCCTTAGGATGATGCCCATACACACAAAGGAAGGGAGAGATCCCTGTAGCAGAGTGAGCCGCGTTGTTATAGGCAAACTCCGCCATGGACAGATGAGCAACCCAGTCAGTCTGACACTTGGAGACATAACACCTGAGGAACTGCTCCAAGGACTGGTTCACCCTTTCAGTCTGCCCATTAGACTGCGGATGGTAGCCTGACGACAAGCTGACAGAAATCTGGAGATCGGAATAAAATGCCCTCCAGAATTTGGCCACAAACTGGGATCCGCGGTCAGAGACCACATCAAGTGGCAACCCGTGGAGACGCACAACATGCAGCATAAATAATTCAGACAGGCGTCTGGCTGATGGCAGCCCAACCAGTGGAACGAAGTGCGCCATCTTCGAAAACCTGTCAACGACAACCCAGATGGCTGTCATCCCCGAGGATTTGGGCAAGTCCACCACAAAATCCATTGAAATGTGGGTCCATGGCTTAGATGGGATAGAGAGTGGATGTAATGGGCCAACAGGAACCCCTCTAGGAGTCTTATTTCGGGCACAGATGTCACATGCCCGAACCCACTGATCCACATCCTTAGCCACCGAGGGCCACCACACCGCCCTAGATAGCAACTCCCGAGTTCTGGCAATACCCGGGTGACCTGCCGACTTCTTGGCATGGAATTCCAGGAACACTCGCTGTCTTAACCTAGGAGGCACAAACAAAAGACCTACCGGAAGGTCTGGAGGAGCCTGCTCCTGTGCTCTAAGGACTAATGATAAGAGGTCCTGGGTAATGCCCACTTTAATACATGATGGGGAAACAATGGGCAACGGCTCCTCGGTGGTCTCCTGGATTGGAGCAAAACTCCGCGAGAGCGCATCAGCCTTGATGTTTTTTGACCCAGGGCGATATGTTATCAAAAAATTAAAGCGAGCAAAAAACAAAGCCCATCGTGCCTGCCTGGCATTGAGACGCTTCGCTGACTCTAAATATGCCAGATTCTTATGGTCAGTGAGAATTGAGACCACAAACTTAGCCCCCTCAAGCCAGTGTCTCCACTCCTCGAGTGCATCCTTAATAGCCAACAATTCCCGGTTACCCACGTCATAATTCATCTCGGCAGGCGAAAATTTACGGGAAAAGTAAGCACAGGGATGAAGGCGATTATCAGACACTCCCATCTGAGAAAGCACTGCCCCAATACCCATCTCAGAGGCATCCACCTCCACCACAAAAGGACGCTCTGGATCTGGGTGTCGCAGCACCTTGGCCGAAACAAATGCCCTTTTGAGACGGGCAAAAGCCGCTTTAGCCTCACAAGACCAGTGAGCAACATCCGCCCCTTTCTTAGTGAGTGCCACCAAGGGCGCCACTATAGACGAAAATCCAGCGATAAATCGTCTATAAAAATTTGCAAAGCCCAGGAAACGCTGAAGCGCCTTCAAACTAGTGGGCTGCACCCAATCCAGGACTGCCTGTACCTTGGAACCCTCCATTTGGAAACCTTCTGGGGAGATAATATATCCTAGAAATGCGATTTGCTGAACTTCAAATTCGCACTTCTCCAGCTTTGCCCCAAGCCGGTGGTCTCTGAGTTTCTGGAGGACTAAGCGTACATGCTTCCGATGTTCCTCCAGGGAATGGGAGAAGATTAGGATGTCATCTAAGTATACAACTAAGAATCTATCCAAATATTCCCTGAGCACATCATTCATGAAATCCTGGAAGACTGCCGGGGCATTACAGAGCCCAAAAGGCATCACCAAATATTCATAATGCCCTGAGTGGGTATTAAAGGCAGTCTTCCATTCATCCCCCTCTCTTATTCGGATTAGATTGTACGCACCGCGTAGGTCAATCTTAGAAAAAATGGTGGCAGTACGAAGCTGGTCAAACAAGACCGAAATGAGAGGCAGTGGGTATGAGTTTTTAATCGTGATACGGTTCAATTCCCTGAAGTCGATGCAGGGTCGCAACGAACCGTCCTTTTTACCCACGAAGAAGAACCCCGACCCAACTGGAGACTGTGAAGGTCTGATAAATCCCTTAGCCAAGTTCTCCTGAATGTACTCTGCCATAGCCTGAGTCTCAGGACGTGACAGGGAGTACAACCTGCTCTTGGGAAGCTTAGCATTTGGCAACAAATCAATGGCACAGTCATAGGGGCGATGGGGAGGTAGTACCTCTGCAACTTTTTTGGAGAACACGTCCGCAAAATCTGCATAACACCCTGGCAATCCTGGCAAACTTAGCTGCGAGAGCCTGACTGGAAGGCTCAAGCAACTCCTGAAACAATCAGTACCCCAACTAAGAATCTCCCCAGAGACCCAGTCAAATTGAGGATTGTGGGCCCTTAACCAGGGTAACCCCAACACCAATGGGGCAAAAGTACAGACAGTCACATAAAAGGACAATTTTTCAGAGTGTGTGGCTCCAATAAACAAAGAAATCTGGCTAGTGCAAGAGGTAATTTTACCTTGGGATAATGGTTCCCCGTTTAACCCACAAATCTCAATTTCCGATGCCAAGGGTACTAAGGGAACAGAGTGTTTCAGGGCGAATTGGCGGTCCATAAAAACCCCGTCGGCCCCACTGTCCACAAAGGCCTCAGTCTTGACAGTTTGACCGAGGATCTTCAAGGTCACCGGAATGATAAAAGTCTTCTTGGGAAATTCTGACTTCTGGCCTGACAGGATATTTCCCATCACCCTCAGGCCCTGAAGTTTTCCGGCTTTTCTGGGCATGATACTACCACATGACCTTTATTCCCACAGTACAAACACAACCCCTGCTGTCTCCTCCGCGTCTTCTCACGTGAGGAGAGGCGGGTAGCCCCAATCTGCATAGGCTCCTCAGAAAATTCCTCAGAGTCTGAGGTTCCCTTGGGAAGGAAGGAAATCTCAGTCTCCCTTTCAAGCCTACGCTCTCTCAGCCGTCTATCCACCCGGATGGATAACTGCATGAGCTGATCCAAGCTATCAGGCAAGGGATATTGTACCAGTTGGTCCTTTATCTGGTTAGAAAGACCTCTTCGGTACTGGTGTCTCAGGGCTGGGTCATTCCACTGGGTATCATGGGCCAACCTCCGAAACTCCGTACAGTAAACCTCAACTGGCCTTCGCCCTTGCTTAAGGATCGAAATCTGAGCCTCGGCTGAGGCCGTCTTGTCAGGGTCATCATACAACATGCCCAGTGCCGTAAAAAAAGCATCAACACTTTTAAGCGACGGACAGTCAGGCTGCAACCCATATGCCCAGACCTGTGGGTCTCCTTGTAGCAAGGAAATCACTATGCCCACCCGCTGAATCTCCGACCCAGAAGACTGAGGCCTAAGCCGGAAGTATAGCTTGCAGCTCTCCTTGAAACAAAAGAACTGCGAGCGATCTCCAGAAAAACGATCCGGGAGATTTACTTTCGGCTCCTTAACCCCTGCAGGTGCTGCTGCTGCGGGAGCTCCGCCAGCAGCCTGGGAGGTGTGCATTTTAATGGACAAATCATTAAATTGTCGAGTCAGGACCTGCACCTGATCGACCACCTGTTGCAACGTATTTTGAGGGGTATGCTCCATATTCCCACAAAATTTCAACAGGAGTATAAGGCTGCTGAATATGTTATGCACACCAGTGCCTGCAGGAAAGTACTGGTGTCAGAACTGTTATGCACTCCAGTGTCTGCAGGAATGTACTGGTGTTTGAACTGTTATGCAAAACAAATGGACTCACAGACAAACTGGGGAATATGACATAACGTACACAGAAGGTAATAGGGTAACAAAATACACACAAAGTGAACAGAGAAGCCCAGAGGCTAAGGAACTGGGTATCTCCCTTGTATTAGAACTGCACAGATGGAAAAAGCAAGATGTTGTGTTTTAATACGTAGAGAACCTGAAATGCTGTTGCTAAGGGCAACAGCAAAACCCTAAAGGGTTACCAACGGGTGTGGCAGTAAACTCCTTGGTCAGAGATGGAATGATAGACACAAGGAGAGTCTCCACAATCCTATTTCTCACTTGCAGTGCACAGGTTTTAGCTTACTGCCACTAAACTGACCCCTGACACCTAGCACAGTGAGACAGGATTAGACAGGCAAGTCTTAGAATACAGCCGCAAACTTGCTAAGTTCACAGAGTAGTAACAGAACCCCAGCAAGCTAAACGACTGACTCCAGTCTTACTGCTAGGTCTGGATTGGCAGAGTGTAATACCAAATCCCCAGGCCTATTTGCAGTAAGCAACAAACAAATACAAAGCTACACAGTACTGGCTAACTTTTTCATGAACTGACTAACCAACAAAGATTCAGCAGCATCTGCTTACCCTGAAAAGAGGCCTTATAAAGCAGGTGCTGTCCACGCCCCACTCAGACCTCACAGACTGTGAGCACAAAAACCAGCACCGGATCCCCTGCCGTGCACAGAGCCTATAACCACTGCACAGCAAAAGACCCGAACCGGAGTATCAGCTGCGCTCAGGTTACTCCACTAGCACTTGTCTCCCGGTTGCCATGACGACGTGGCAGCACAGGGCAGGAGACCCTAACACTACCCACCCTGATGGGTGATGCCGCTGCCCCCGGACGGGTGGTCGAGCGGCCTTAAAAGTCAATGGAGGTGAGAGCACCTAAACCACACCAAACTGTAAATCACTACAGCTAACAAGACAAACTACAACCTGCCGTTCTTTTCCGCCAACAGCGAAAGACTCCTCCCCAGAGTCTTCGCACCGCCACCATAACCTCAACCTAACTCCTGCAACACTAGAAACAGATCCTCCAGGAACAGCATCATCCCCTCATTGGACAGATGCACACCATCAGGCCGAAAAAGGTGACTGTCTCGAAACCGAATCCTAGGGTGGCGAACCACTTTGCCTCCGTGGGACAACACCCACTTCGCCACCGCCCCATTCACCTTCTGCCTGGCCTCATCAATCAGGCGACCGTCCGCCACACCTCGCCAACTCAGCCTTGGCACCATCATTGAGAACACCAAGACACAATTGGTCCATGCTGCGGCCACACGGGCCAGATCCTTCATCATGGCCCACCGCAGCTCCAAAGATGTCCTCTTCCCCAGGTCGTTGCCACCTAAATGGACAACGAGTACCCTAGGGTCTCCATGCTCGCTGGCCTGACTGACTAATCTACTCTTCAGATCTTTCCACATCATCCCCCGCCAACCAAGCCAACGAACGCCATGAGCCCTAGGAAACATCTGCGCCCCCTCCGAGGCCAAAAACCTGGCTGCCCAGTACACATAAGAGTGGCCAACCACCCAGACTGCCAAATCATCGTCTACCCAACCTGAAGAGAAGGAAAGGGGTAAAAATTCGGTTAATAAGAATCTAAAGCAGAGTTTATTAAATGCATTAACCTGAAGGATCTGCCAAAGAAAAAATAAGATTTTACTTACCGATAAATCTATTTCTCGGAGTCCGTAGTGGATGCTGGGGTTCCTGAAAGGACCATGGGGAATAGCGGCTCCGCAGGAGACAGGGCACAAAAAGTAAAGCTTTTCCAGATCAGGTGGTGTGCACTGGCTCCTCCCCCTATGACCCTCCTCCAGACTCCAGTTAGGTACTGTGCCCGGACGAGCGTACACAATAAGGGAGGATTTTGAATCCCGGGTAAGACTCATACCAGCCACACCAATCACACCGTACAACTTGTGATCTAAACCCAGTTAACAGTATGATAACAGCGGAGCCTCTGAAAGATGGCTTCCTTCAACAATAACCCGAATTAGTTAACAATAACTATGTACAATTATTGCAGATAATCCGCACTTGGGATGGGCGCCCAGCATCCACTACGGACTCCGAGAAATAGATTTATCGGTAAGTAAAATCTTATTTTCTCTATCGTCCTAGTGGATGCTGGGGTTCCTGAAAGGACCATGGGGATTATACCAAAGCTCCCAAACGGGCGGGAGAGTGCGGATGACTCTGCAGCACCGAATGAGAGAACTCCAGGTCCTCCTTAGCCAGAGTATCAAATTTGTAAAATTTTACAAACGTGTTCTCCCCTGACCACGTAGCTGCTCGGCAAAGTTGTAATGCCGAGACCCCTCGGGCAGCCGCCCAAGATGAGCCCACCTTCCTTGTGGAGTGGGCCTTTACAGATTTAGGCTGTGGCAGGCCTGCCACAGAATGTGCAAGTTGGATTGTGCTACAGATCCAACGAGCAATCGTCTGCTTAGACGCAGGAGCACCCATCTTGTTGGGTGCATACAATATAAACAACGAGTCAGATTTTCTGACTCCAGCTGTCCTTGCAATATATATTTTTAATGCTCTGACAACGTCCAGTAACTTGGAGTCCTCCAAGTCACTTGTAGCCGCAGGCACTACAATAGGCTGGTTCAGATGAAATGCTGACACCACCTTAGGGAGAAAATGCGGACGAGTCCGCAGTTCTGCCCTGTCCGAATGGAAAATCAGATATGGGCTTTTGTAAGATAAAGCTGCCAGTTCTGACACTCTCCTGGACGAAGCCAGGGCTAGAAGCATGGTCACTTTCCATGTGAGATATTTCAAATCCACCTTCTTTAGTGGTTCAAACCAATGAGATTTTAGAAAGTCCAAAACCACATTGAGATCCCACGGTGCCACTGGAGGCACCACAGGAGGCTGTATATGTAGCACTCCCTTAACAAAGGTCTGGACTTCAGGGACTGAAGCCAATTCTTTTTGAAAGAAAATCGACAGGGCCGAAATTTGAACCTTAATAGATCCCAATTTGAGACCCATAGACAATCCTGATTGCAGGAAATGTAGGAATCGACCCAGTTGAAATTCCTCCGTCGGAGCACTCCGATCTTCGCACCACGCAACATATTTTCGCCAAATTCGGTGATAATGTTGCACGGTTACTTCCTTCCTTGCTTTAATCAAAGTAGGAATGACTTCTACCGGCATGCCTTTTTCCTTTAGGATCCGGCGTTCAACCGCCATGCCGTCAAACGCAGCCGCGGTAAGTCTTGAAACAGACAGGGACCCTGCTGAAGCAAGTCCCTCCTTAGAGGTAGAGGCCACGGATCTTCCGTGATCATCTCTTGAAGTTCCGAGTACCAAGTCCTTCTTGGCCAATCCGGAACCACTAGTATCGTCCTTACGCCTCTTTGCCGTATAATTCTCAATACTTTTGGTATGAGAGGCAGAGGAGGAAACACATACACCGACTGGTACACCCAAGGCGTTACCAGCGCGTCCACAGCTATTGCCTGCGGATCTCTTGACCTGGCGCAATACCTGTCCAGTTTTTTGTTGAGGCGAGACGCCATCATGTCCACCATTGGTCTTTCCCAACGGGTTACCAGCAAGTGGAAGACTTCTGGATGAAGTCCCCACTCTCCCGGGTGAAGATCGTGTCTGCTGAGGAAGTCTGCTTCCCAGTTGTCCACTCCCGGGATGAACACTGCTGACAGTGCTATCACATGATTCTCTGCCCAGCGAAGAATCCTTGCAGCTTCTGCCATTGCACTCCTGCTTCTTGTGCCGCCCTGTCTGTTCACATGGGCGACTGCCGTGATGTTGTCCGACTGGATCAACACCGGTTTTCCCTGAAGCAGAGGTTCTGCCTGGCTTAGAGCATTGTATATTGCTCTTAGTTCCAGAATGTTTATGTGAAGAGACGTTTCCAGGCTCGTCCATACTCCCTGGAAGTTTCTTCCTTGTGTGACTGCTCCCCAGCCTCTCAGGCTGGCGTCCGTGGTCACCAGGATCCAATCCTGTATGCCGAATCTGCGGCCCTCCAATAGATGAGCACTCTGCAACCACCACAGAAGAGACACCCTTGTCCTTGGAGACAGGGTTATCCGCAGGTGCATCTGAAGATGCGACCCTGACCATTTGTCCAACAGATCCCTTTGGAAAATTCTTGCGTGGAATCTGCCGAATGGAATTGCTTCGTAAGAAGCCACCATTTTTCCCAGGACTCTTGTGCATTGATGTACAGACACCTTTCCTGGTTTTAGGAGGTTCCTGACAAGCTCGGATAACTCCTTGGCTTTTTCCTCCGGGAGAAAAACCTTTTTCTGAACCGTGTCCAGAATCATCCCTAGGAACAGCAGACGAGTTGTCGGCATTAACTGGGATTTTGGAATATTCAGAATCCACCCGTGCTGTTTTAGCACTTCTTGCGACAGTGCTAATCCCATCTCTAGCTGTTCTCTGGACCTTGCCCTTATTAGGAGATCGTCCAAGTATGGGATAATTAATACGCCTTTTCTTCGAAGAAGAATCATCCTCTCGGCCATTACCTTTGTAAAGACCCGAGGTGCCGTGGACAATCCGAACGGCAGCGTCTGAAACTGATAGTGACAGTTTTGTACAACGAACCTGAGGTACCCCTGGGAGAGTGGAATAATACCCCTTCCCTTGTTGTAGAAGAGGTACCTTGACTATCACCTGCTGAGAGTACAGCTTGTGAATGGCTTCCAAAACCGTCTCCCTTTCGGAGGGGGACGTTGGTAAAGCAGACTTCAGGAAACGGCGAGGTGGATCTGTCTCTAATTCCAACCTGTACCCCTGAGATATTATCTGCAGGATCCAGGGATCTACCTGCGAGTGAGCCCACTGCGCGCTGTAATTTTTGAGACGACCACCCACCGTCCCCGAGTCCGCTTGAGAAGCCCCAGCGTCATGCTGAGGCTTTTGTAGAAGCCGGGGAAGGCTTCTGTTCCTGGGAAGGAGCTGCCTGTTGCTGTCTCTTCCCTCGACCTCTGCCTCGTGGCAGATATGAATAGCCCTTTGCTCTCTTATTTTTAAAGGAACGAAAGGGCTGCGGTTGAAAAGTCGGTGCCTTTTTCTGTTGGGGAGTGACTTGAGGTAGAAAGGTGGATTTCCCGGCTGTAGCCGTGGCCACCAAATCTGATAGACCGACTCCAAATAACTCCTCCCCTTTATACGGCAAAACTTCCATATGTCGTTTTGAATCCGCATCGCCTGTCCACTGTCGCGTCCATAAAGCTCTTCTGGCCGAAATGGACATAGCACTTACCCGTGATGCCAGTGTGCAGATATCCCTCTGTGCATCACGCATATAAAGAAATGCATCCTTTATTTGTTCTAACGACAGTAAAATATTGTCCCTGTCCAGGGTATCAATATTTTCAATCAGGGACTCTGACCAAACTACCCCAGCACTGCACATCCAGGCAGTCGCTATAGCTGGTCGTAGTATAACACCTGCATGTGTGTATATACTTTTTTGGATATTTTCCATCCTCCTATCTGATGGATCTTTAAGTGCGGCCGTCTCAGGAGAGGGTAACGCCACTTGTTTAGATAAGCGTGTAAGCGCCTTGTCCACCCTAGGAGGTGTTTCCCAGCGCTCCCTAACCTCTGGCGGGAAAGGGTATAATGCCAATAATTTCTTTGAAATTATCAGCTTTTTATCAGGGGCAACCCACGCTTCATTACACACGTCATTTAATTCTTCTGATTCAGGAAAAACTATAGGTAGTTTTTTTCACACCCCACATAATACCCTGTTTAGTGGTACCTGTAGTATCAGCTAAATGTAACGCCTCCTTCATTGCCAAAATCATATAACGTGTGGCCCTACTGGAAAATACGGTTGATTCGTCACCGTCACCACTGGAGTCAGTGCCTGTGTCTGGGTCTGTGTCGACCGACTGAGGCAAAGGGCGTTTCACAGCCCCTGACGGTGTTTGAGTCGCCTGGACAGGCACTAATTGATTGTCCGGCCGTCTCATGTCGTCAAACGACTGCTTTAGCGTGTTGACACTATCCCGTAGTTCCATAAATAAAGGCATCCATTCTGGTGTCGACTCCCTAGGGGGTGACATCCTCATATTTGGCAATTGCTCCGCCTCCACACCAATATCGTCCTCATACATGTCGACACACACGTACCGACACACAGCAGACACACAGGGAATGCTCCTAACGAAGACAGGACCCACTAGCCCTTTGGGGAGACAGAGGGAGAGTTTGCCAGCACACACCAAAAGCGCTATATATAACAGGGATAGACTTATAATAAGTGCTCCCTTATAGCTGCTTTATATATATCAAAATATCGCCATAAATTTGCCCCCCCTCTCTGTTTTACCCTGTTTCTGTAGTGCAGTGCAGGGGAGAGACCTGGGAGCCGTCCTGACCAGCGGAGCTGTGAGAGGAAATGGCGCCGTGTGCTGAGGAGATAGGCCCCGCCCCTTTTCCGGCGGGCTCGTCTCCCGCTATTTAGTGAATCCAGGCAGGGGTTAAATATCTCCATATAGCCTCTGGGGGCTATATTTGATTTGACACTCGGTGACTTATATTTGCATGTGTAATTAATTGACTAATTGTGCTATATTGTATGCTCTGTTGATCCCAGGCGCTGCTGTATCTTTTTCCTATTTCTTATATACAATTACAAACATACAGAAGTTTGTTTGCAGCAGCGAACGGGAACTAAAGAGATACGATTAAACTGGATACACATGTGCATATTTGCATGTGTATATATTTATATATATATATAAATATATTTAATTTTCCCGTAAAAATTAGCGCCTAGGTTCTTTGTTTTTTTTTCTATATGTGAGGTATTTTTAGCCTTTATATAGGTTACATTTGCCTCCCAGGGCGCCCCCCCCCCAGCGCCCTGCACCCTCAGTGACTGCGTGTGAAGTGTGCTGAGAGGAAAATGGCGCACAGCTGCAGTGCTGTGCGCTACCTTTAGAAGACTGCAGGAGTCTTCAGCCGCCGATTCTGGACCTCTTCTGACTTCAGCATCTGCAAGGGGGCCGGCGGCGCGGCTCCGGTGACCATCCAGGCTGTACCTGTGATCGTCCCTCTGGAGCTGATGTCCAGTAGCCAAGAAGCCAATCCATCCTGCACGCAGGTGAGTTCACTTCTTCTCCCCTCAGTCCCTCGTTGCAGTGATCCTGTTGCCAGCAGGACTCACTGTAAAATAAAAAACCTAAGCTAAACTTTTTCTAAGCAGCTCTTTAGGAGAGCCACCTAGATTGCACCCTTCTCGGCCGGGCACAAAAATCTAACTGGAGTCTGGAGGAGGGTCATAGGGGGAGGAGCCAGTGCACACCACCTGATCTGGAAAAGCTTTACTTTTTGTGCCCTGTCTCCTGCGGAGCCGCTATTCCCCATGGTCCTTTCAGGAACCCCAGCATCCACTAGGACGATAGAGAAAATTGATTTTCGTGTCTTGCAGAAGTAACGGCCTAGCCGATCTGCACAAGCTTCCAGCCAATTTGAAGCAGAACAAAATCACACAATGGGAAAATCAAAATTAAAATAAGAAAATAAACGGGGGGGGGGGGGGGGGGGATAAAATGGGAAAAACATGTAAGAACTCAGCTGGAGGTGAAAGCGTAAAAACCTGCTGATGGACTTTGATTAGAACTGATCAGCTGAATTGTAGATTAGAATTCAGTCCGTCAAGTCAGGCAAAAAATCGCAAAAGAACTCCAGACCCCCGCTGCCAGCAGCGGCGAGTGGCTAATCCATGAGTAGGATAAACAGGGGAGACAAACAGATACACCACACCAGGACGTACCGAACTTTACAACAGGACTTATACAACGTACAAATAAACATATTCAAGCAAACATATCATGCAACGGGGCGAATATATCGTCTGTAACTCGACGACTTCCATCGCCCCACCGCCTGGATTTCAGCCACGGAAAACCCTGCCGACGCAGCCGACGTCACAGCCCCGATACGGAAGGAATGCGTCCTGAAAGCAGCGGGTGGAAGGCCCAAGGTCGCCAGACAGCGACCCAGCATCCAACGAAACTGATATTTCATCACTGGCAGACCGTCATAATGCAGCAACCATGACCCCCGACCATCGGGCCGTACTGCCGCATATTGTACTGCCAACCTCACTGGGCAAATGCTCTCCTCCAGCGCCGAAACCAAGGTGACCCATCGACCTCTACCTACTTGGTCCGTCTTAGAGCGACGCAATCTGCACAGCAAGGACCTCTCACCCACCACCACGTCCTCGAGAAGCATGCGCGAATCTGCTCGCTTAGATGGCGCCACCAGCTCCGAAACCTGAAAGGCACCGTGATAAGCCATTGAGAAAGCCAAACGGAACAGCAGCGACTCAAAAATAGACGACGCGATACTGCCAACCGCCATGATGACAGCCGGAAGCAAGGCCGCATCAATGGGCCGCCTCCTATCAGGCGGCGTCGACGCCACGCGCGCCCACCCCTTCATCACCTTAAGCAGAATCCCGCTCTTTGTCACGTCAGGGACACCCTTGATTTTGTTAAAGAACAAAATACCAGCTAAGTACCGGGATACCACCGCTCTGGACCTACCCGTAACAAACAGCTGCCAAATAAAAGAAAGCATCATCCGATGCCCGCTCTTACCTTGTTGACTTCGTCCTCGGACAAACTCCTCCCACTCGCTCCAAGCTTGTCCGTAAGCCTTGAGCGTGTTCGGAGCGACTGACCGCATCGCTAGACCCTCCAGTCCGGCCCGATCATCTGCCAGACATAACCGGGACATTGAAACCCTTGCTCATCGGCCTCGGGTGCCAACAAACAAAACCTCTCCCACTGACCTCGTGAAAACGCATCGGCAATTCCGTTCTCCAGACCAGGCACATGCTGCGCGCGGAACCACACATTCCTATGCAAGCATGTCAACAGCAACTGCCCCAGCACCCTCAGGACCACCAGCGATTTCGCCCTCTGGTTATTTATCGCATGCACCACGCCCAGATTGTCACATCTAAACAGGATGCTGCGATGCGCCAGACGAGCGCCCCAAACCTCCAGCGCCACCATAATGGGGAAAAGCTCCAGCAGCAGAAGGTCCTTAGTTAAACCCTCGCAATGCCATTCCGCCGGCCACAAGGCCGCGCACCAAGATCCCTCCAGATAGCAACCGAACCCAGAGGAACCCGCCGCGTCGGTAAACAGCTGCAGCCCAGCGCTGTCGACTGTTGGGGCCTGCCATATACACACCCCGTTGAAGTCCTCCAGGAACTAGGCCCATACGGCCAGATCCCTCTTAATCTCGGAGGACAAGCATACGAAATGATGCGGTCTGGCACACCCGGCAGTCGCCCTCTCCAGCTTCCGGCAGAGAATCCTGCCCATCGGGATTACCCGACAAGCAAAGTTCAAAAGGCCCAGCAAGGACTGCGCCTGCCGCAGCGTGACTTTGCGCGACCTTACGAACCGGCAGATAGCCTCGCGGAGCTTCGCAACCTTGTCCGGAGGCAGTCGACACGATCCCGCCACCGTGTCGATTTCTATCCCCAAAAGTGACAAACAGGAGACCGGCCCCTCCGTTTTATCCTCGGCCACAGGAACGCCAAAGTGAAAAAACAGAGCTCGGATGCTGAACAGCAAGTCGCCGCAGCGTGGTGAATTCGCCGGACCCACACACAGGAAGTCATTGAGGTAATGGGCGACTCCGTGACCCCCTGATGAAGATTCCACGCACCAATGTAGGAATGTGCTAAACCGTTCGAAAAACGAGCAGGAAACGGAACATCCCATCGGCAAACATTTGCCGATGAAATACTCCGCTCCAATCTGAAAACCCATAAAACGGAATGATTCCGGATGCAACGACAGCAACCGAAACACGGATTCCACATCGATCTTAGCCATCAGGGCCCCAGGGCCGTAACTACGGACCAACTCTAGCGCCTCGTCAAACGACTGATACACCACCGAGCAATGAGCCGGCGGTATCGCGTCGTTGACCGACGACCCCGACGGGTAAGAAAGATGCTGAATGAGCCTAAAAGCACCTGGAGTCTTCTTGGGAACTACCCCCACTGGGGAGATGACCAAGTCATCCACCGGGGGTGAGATAAACGGTCCCTCCATCCTACCCAGCCTTATCTCCTTATCCACTTTCTCCCGCAGAACCGACGCCAAGGCACGAGCAGACTGGAGATTCCGTTGGGCCCGGACCGAAACCTTGCTCGCAACAGGCAAGCGAAAACCAAACTGAAAACCGTGAAACAAAAACTGAGCGTTCGCCTTATTTGGATACCAGTCCAACCACTTGGCCATTGTATCCAAATTAATTGGCGTTGGTGCCCTGCGGAGCGCTCCCGCTCGCGCCAGGTCTTGGGTAACTTTGCTTACCCCACGCGCCCTGGCGACTGCCTTTAAAACAGGTAGAGGCTGGGTGGGAGCCGCCACATTGCAAGCACAAATGTCGAAACCGACACTGCTTGCCGAAGGAACAGGACGCATTGTTAAATGCGAAGCACTTCCCTTTTGCGGCGGCCTGCCCCCCCCCCACGGACGGCCAACCTACCTGTCTTGCCCGATCCGCCGTCCGCGCCGGTCCCTTGGGCGGACGACCCTGCGCGGTGCCCGTCCGCCCGCGGATTCCGGGGCTCCCTAGCAGGTTGAGAAGCCCGGGTGACTTGGAGCCAGACTTCCACCTCCTTGCAACCAAAGTCAATCACCTGCAAGCAGTCCTGTTTTTCCAGGAATTTCTCGTCATACATCCGACATTCGATGCCCGACGATGTGCGCTGCATATCGTGTATTAAATGCAGGTATCTAATGACGTTCATATGCTCGTCAGGCCTATCTTCTAGGTAACAAGCCGCGAAGACGCAAAAACCGGCCAGCCAGTTGTCGAAGGTACGGAAAGCCTCGGCCCCGATGCCTTTCTTTTCTGACGCCGACTTATAGTCCTTCTTTGCGTCCTTCGTCAAGACGAACATATCAACGTAATCGCCCCTGCAGATTTTCCTACGGCAGCTATCCCGCAGTCCCCGCATCACGGCAGTGTAATCGCAGTGGACTACCCCAGGCAAATCGCGGCGCTTCTTGGCCCTGCGAGCGTCCTCGCTAAGCCGCTTACATCTCTTCCGCCTCTCCTGCTGATCCGCCGCCCTCTTGGCGTATTTCGTCGCGCTCTTTTTCGCCCTAGTCGTGCTACTGACTTCGGACGCCGGCGACGACAGAGAGGAAGAAGAGGAAGAGCTGCGAGAACTAGAGCGCGTGCTGGAGCCCGACACCGACTGCTCAACCTCACCTGATGCTGTGGACTGCTCGGACGAGAATCTTCCGGTGTGGCCACTGCGACATCCTCGTCCTCGCTCCCCACCATCTCAACTTCGCCGCGATCACCTGAAGTAGAAAACGGAGCAGAGGACCCAGCAACCAAACGAGGCGCATGCCTAGCACCCCGGGGCGAAGGCGTCCCCACTACGCGCCCTTGCTCGTCCCACCTGGAACGATGACCCAGCTGCGCCGCAGCCGCCCCCAGCTCGCGGCAAGCGCGAGCAACAAGCTGTGCCGCCGACCCCGGCCGCGCACCTGACACGCTTGCTACTGCGTGCGTGCCGGAACTCCTTGCCCCCCCCGGGGATGCGGCAGCGGCCAGCGGACCTAATGCCGCCACTACCGTTGACAGGGCCGACGCAAGTGCTCCGGAGGGGTCCTGACCACCCCAAAACTCACTGCCGGCACCCGCGGGAGCCCCCGCAGATGCCGGCACGCGCCTCCCTGCCCGTCGCCCGACAGGCGCCAACAGGGGGCCCGGTGCCCGAAGCCCAGACTGTCCCGATGGGGAACCGCCAGCGCCCCTGAACATCAGCGGCTCGGTACCCCACCAGTCACTGCTCCCCACCAGTGCCTGCCTGCCGCTGCCAGCGCTGCTTCCACTGTCTGATCCCCCGCGCGCGCCCTCCCCCCGCAGGCCGGAGCTCCCTCCGCCCGCTGGGAGGGCGCAGCGGCGGGACTCCCTGCTGCCCTGCTCGCTGCTCCTGCGCCCCCTTACCCCGCCGCCGCTCGGCGCCGGACTCCGGCTGCAAGGGAGGCAGCAGGGGAGACGGGGACACCAGCGGCGCCGCTGCACGCACACGACCCCTCCGTCAGTGTCTGCAGCCTGCGCCCGGATAACAGCCGGACGAGACCCCGCTACAGGCCTCGTCCGACTCACGACCGCCGCCCGCCCGCTCTGCCCCCCTCACCCGGCACCGCCTCTCGGCCGCGACAAGGGGCAAGTGAAGGGGACCGCAACGGCAGCCTCCGCCGGCCGCCCAACGTGGCGCGCGGGCGCCCGAACGCAGCACCGACGCTGCCAACACTGCACCCGGAGGTGAGGGCCGATGCCCGTCCACCTCCGGGCGTCCTGCCTGTGCCCCCAGCCCTCCCCGCCTCCCGCGCCCGGCCGGCGAGACCGGCCCGGAATCCAGCGGCAACGAGGACCGGGTCCGCCGCGCCCCGTCCGCGCCCGCGTAGGCCCCAGAAGCCGGGGAGCTGTCAGCAGCGCCAGCCAGCCCGTCCTCGGGCCCAGACCCACCGCCAGATGAGCGGTAACGGGCTGGGGCCCCTGCGGTACGGCGAGGTCGAGATGCGGCCATCACAGACAGAATAGCTTTGAAGGGAAGTAGCAAAAATAAGCTCTAGCAAACAAGGCTACCAATGGTGGTCATTCCGAGTTGTTCGCTCGTATTTTTTTTCTCGCAACGGAGCGATTAGTCGCTAATGCGCGTGCGCAATGTCCGCAGTGCGACTGCTCCAAGTAAATTTGCTATGCAGTTAGGTATTTTACTCACGGCATTACGAGGTTTTTTCTTCGTTCTGGTGTTCGTAATGTGATTGACAGGAAGTGGGTGTTTCTGGGCGGAAACTGGCCGTTTTATGGGTGTGTGCGAAAAAACGCTACCGTTTCTGGGAAAATCGCGGGAGTGGCTGGAGAAACGGAGGAGTGTCTGGGCGTACGCTGGGTGTGTTTGTGACGTCAAACCAGGAACGAAACTGACTGAACTGATCGCAGATGCCGAGTAAGTGTGGAGCTACTCAGAAACTGCTAAGAAGTGTCTATTCGCAATTTTGCTAATCTTTCGTTCGCAATTTTGATAAGCTAAGATTCACTCCCAGTAGGCGGCGGCTTAGCGTGTGCAAAGCTGCTAAAAGCAGCTTGCGAGCGAACAACTCGGAATGAGGGCCAATGTGTGGAAACTCTGCTATGCAGCACTCACCAAAGGCAATTTCAGCAGCAAGAGAGACCGAGCTGGCCTAGCATTCCCTATATATATTAATCCTCCCCTTTTTCCATGGGCTGTACTTTCCTCACAGCTAGGTCCACCCCTCACAGGATGTTTAACTCTCTCCATTCCTATGCAGTCATTTCGCTCTCCTTCTGAAACAGAGTGAGTAATTCGCTTAGGTGTCTCACCCTGAATTTTATGTTATATGTGATGTATATGTCTTGTTTGTTATAATGTGAGTATACCGGTATTAGGAATCACTTTTATTTTTATTTGTTTTTATTTTTCTTTAGAATCCCATATTTTTTCTTTCTAATATATATTAAATTTGACTGTATACTGATTTCTTTGACCAAATGAGCTACTCACATCTTATGTAAAAATTAAAATATTCAGTATATGCCTTGAGTTGATTATTCCTTAAGATAGGTAATACACAGATTTGATAGTTATTTTGTCATACTACGGTTTTTAAGCCTCAGTTTATTACCCGGTTAAATTAGTGCTAGGAGGATTTTCATTTGCAAGTCATCGGCACCTCCTTTGCGCTGCTGTGACCCCGGGTGCAATAAAGTGATGCTGCAAAATGGGAGATCACTTTACAGCACTGGGGGTCATAGCAGCTCACAGGATCCGATGTCCGGTAGCTCTGCAGGAGCAGCGATCGCTGGCTCCCTGGAATGGTAATTATACTTACTATGGGGGGTGTCCATGGCGCAGGGGGTAGTCACGATTGGGGGGTCAACGTGGCGGCGCATGCACAGCAGGACATCAGGGTATTTTTCACCAAGAATACCCCGATAATGTTGCGGATTGTCATCGCAGGGACAGAGCTTGCTAAATGCGATAATTGATACATCTGTGCGATGTAATCAATTATCGCAGTACGGATTGGGTCGATTTTATCACATGCCATCCTTGGATGTGGATGGTGATAAATCGGCCCCTTAGTCACATACTTCTTAATAAATAGAAATACAATCTTATAAGAACAAAAAAACACGAGAAATTAGAATTATTTATAACCTTATCAAAAAAACATTACATATAGGGGGTCATTCCGAGTTGATTGTAGCTGTGCTAAATTTAGCACAGCTACGGTCATGTTCCCTGACATACGGGGGGACGCCCAGCACAGGGCTAGTCCGCCCCGCATGTCAGTCCAGCCCATCCGCACAAATACAAATGCATTGCACACTGGCGATGCCTTTGTATTTGAGGAGTAATTCCCGGCCAGCGCAGCTCCTGCGGCTGGCCCGGAGTTGCTGGTCGCTCCCGCTGGCCGCAGCGGCTGCGTGAGACGTCACGCAGCCGCCGCGGCCCGCCCCTCCAACGGTCTGACCACGCCTGCATTTGCCGGACCGCTCCCCCTAAACGTCGGCTTAACGCCGCCGTTCAGCCCCCTCCCGCGTAGCAACCGCCTCTGTCTTAGAGATGATCGCTAGGTACCGAAACCTGCCATGCGCCGGCGCACTGCGGCGCATGCGCAGTTATGACCCGAACGCTGCGCTGCGACAAACTGCAGCGAGCGATCAGGTCGGAATGACCCCCATAATGTCAACCTATCTAAATCCATTTTTTATTAAAATAATGACAGATTGTTGGTGTATATAGCTAGATTTTAAATTGCAACTCATCTTTACAAAATTAAAAACAGTGTTCCCTGCATTTGCAATTCATTTACCTGCAATTCTATAGGACAAGCAGCATGTGGTCCCCCCCCACCATCACAAATGCTGATAGGAGGCATTAATCTATGACAGGCTCAATGACACTATCACAGGGGAATTGTCAGATTCTGTCTTTATTGTGGACCCAGGACTGGGACCATTGTGCAGATCTTTTTAGAACTGTAGTGAGTGATGTCAGGTGAACAAATTATGCTTTCTGCAGCGGGGTACACTGTATTCCACAGGGAATAACATCAGGGGGTTTAGAGTAAGATCTTGATCCGAGGCACAAACAGGCCAAAACCTTTGACTGTTCCCAAGATGCTCAGCGCCGCCTCCTCTATAACCCCGCCGCCGTGCACAGGAGCTCAGTTTGTAAGTTGGTGTCTGCCAGTGACGTGCGGTGAGGTAAATGGCTGGGGAGGCACTGGCTTGTATCAGAGCCAGATTTACACACGCATATATGAGCCCAATAGAGGAGTACTGTACCCTAACCCTAAACCCTCTTCTGACGGCTAAACCTAACCCCCCTTTTCCCCCCTCCCACGTGATTGCATCCCGCTGAAAGAAGGATTAGGATTACGGGCATCGGTATTTAGATGCCGGGATCCCGAGTCCTGTCTGGATGTCAACGCCGGTGTTCTAGCTGCGGACGGGATTCCGTCGTCAGTTTTTCCAGTGCCGGGATCCCGTCAGTCGGTATCCTCACTGCATCCCTTATACCAAGCATGTTGTGTATGTATTACAGTCAATGTAACATTTTGGAGGGTTTGTCTGTCACTTAACTTGCAAGCTGGTATCGCTGTATGGTCAGAACCGAAACCTCAGGATGATTTACAGAATTAAAATGTCTGGCTAGCAATAAATATGTAAAGTCTGTCCTGCCTCTGACGTTTACTATAAATCATTGCTGTATTTATCCGGTTACCAGTCTGACACACACACAACTTTTTCACATAAAACAACTGCAGCATACCTAAATGAACACACAAAACTAGATGTGACCTTTTTGCAGGCTTTGTAAGAGAAGAGTATAGAGGAACCTACACACACTTTGGAATCTGGAGAAGTAATCATTAGACAGCAATATTAATGACCCCTGAAACACCCAGTGAGTGTACAGCCCATCAGCATTTGATCATCTCACAGCCAGCATGCAGTGATACCTACGCTAATATAATACCAGACAGATAATGAAATTACCGGATGAAGCAGTTCCACCCGGTAATTTCATGAAACACCAGGGTCCTTTTTCTGTCTGAAAGGGTCAACCCGTGTAATAATTCCCGAGACTTCGACCCTGGAATCTACCAGGGTCGGAGACACTGGAATTTCGACACGGGTTGACCGTTCACACAGACAAAATACCCGTGTTGATCTACAAATTACCGGGTCGAAATTCTCGAACCGGTAATTTGCACGTCTATGTGAAAGGGGAGTCAGGCAGGTCCCGGCAAAATGACCCGGCACTGAAGAGAGGAGGAGGGAAGAGGGAGCATACAAAGTAAAGTTACAGTACTTTTTATTCCAGTACTGCTGTGTAGATTAAAAAAAAAGTACATGTTGGCAATTATGTGATAAAATCACACACAAAACTAAAAATAATACCAAAAATTGCAGTTAATGTTATTCCAGTTTCAGAGGGCAACACTACAAAACAACAACTTAAAGTGTTCTATACACACATTAACTGCATTCTATATTAAATACACATAGGGGTATATGCAATTGCGGTCGAATTCCCGAAATTGTCGAATTTCGGGTCATTTTCGACCAAAAAAAAAAATCGCCTATGCAATTCAGTGCTTTCCGACCAAAAAACGGACTTTCAAAATTCGACTTTTTGAAATTCGAATTTTTGCAAATTCGACTTTTCTGCAATGATACAAGTGCTGCAATTCGACCAAAGCATATTCAATTCAAGTTTGGAAATTCGACAGCAGTGCTTTTAGACAGCAAATTCGTCATTTTCAATCCGCCACACTTTGGAGGGTGAAAACAAATAAAAAAAATTTAAACATGTTTTTTTTTGTGTTTTTTTTTTGGGGAATAGCAGATCTATTTATATTAGAAGGGATTAGGTACTTTTTTTTTTTGGAGGCACAAATATTATTTATATATTTTTTAAAATATTATTTTTTATTTTATTTTATTTTTATGCTGGAACGGTGAAATCATAAAAAAAAATGGCGTGGGGTCCCCCCTCCAAAGCACAACCAGCCTCGGGCTCTTCGAGCTGGTCCTGGTTCTAAAAATGCGGGGGAAAAATTGACAGGGGATCCCCCGTATTTTTAAAACCAGCACCGGGCTCTGCGCCTGGTGCTGGTGCCAAAAATACGGGGGACAAAAAGCGTAGGGGTCCCCCGTATTTTTAACACCAGCATCGGGCTCCACTAGCTGGACAGATAATGCCACAGCCGGGGGTCACTTTTATGCCGTGCCCTGCGGCCGTGGCATTAAATATCCAACTAGTCACCCCTGGCCGGGGTACCCTGGGGGAGTGGGGACCCCTTCAATCAAGGGGTCCCCCCCCCCCAGCCACCCAAGGGCCAGGGGTGAAGCCCGAGGCTGTCCCCCCCCCATCCAATGGGCTGCGGATGGGGGGGCTGATAGCCTTTTGTGATCATGAAAAGAATATTGTTTTTTCCAGCAGTACTACAAGTCCCAGCAAGCCTCCCCCGCAAGCTGGTACTTGGAGAACCACAAGTACCAGCATGCGGGAGAAAAACGGGCCCGCTGGTACCTGTAGTACTACTGGAAAAAAAATACCCAAATAAAAACAGGACACACACACCGTGAAAGTAAAACTTTATTTCATACGCCGACACACACATACTTACCTATGTTCACACGCCGACATCGGTCCTCTTCTCCATGTAGAATCCAGGGGTACCTGAAAATAAAAGATCAATATACTCACCTCAACCAGGCTCCAGAGATAAATCCACGTACTTGGAGAAAAAAACAAACCGAACACCCGCTCCATGCCGGACTGAAAGGGGTCCCATGCTGACACATGGGACCCCTATCCCCGAATGCAGAGAGACCTGTCAGTGACAGCTGTCACAGAAAGGTCTCTATAGCCAATCAGGAAGCGCAACTTCGTTGCGCTCATCTGATTGGCTCTGTGCGTCTGAGCAGACAGCGCATCGCACAGCCCAGTCCATTATATTCAATGGTGGGAACTTAGCGGCTAGCGGTGAGGTCACCCGCCGGTCAGCGGCTGACCGGCGGGTGACCCCCCCGCTAGCCGCTAAGTTCCCACCATTGAAAGTAATGGAGCGGCTTTGCGATGCGCTGTCACATCACAGACAGCGCACAGCCAATCAGATGAGCGCCACGGAAGTAGCGCTTCCTGATTGGCTTAAGGGACTTCAGTGACAGGAGTCACGTGATGTCCCGGCATTCGGGAGAAAGGGGTCTGATGTGAAAGCATTGGACCCCTTTCTAGTCCGGTATGGATCGTTGTTCGTTTTTTTGTTTTGCCAAGTACGTGGATTATCTCTGGACCTGGATGTACCTCTGGACGCTGGAAGGTGAGTATAATTTTTTCACAGGTACCTCGGATCGTCGGAGACCGTGGCAGTCGGCGTGTCAACATAGGTAAGTATGTGTGTGTCGGCGTATGAAATAAAGTTTTACTTTCACGGTGTGTGTGTCCTGTTTTTATTTGGGTATTTTTTTCCCAGTAGTACTACAGGTACCAGCGGGCCCGTTTTTCTCCCGCATGCTGGTACTTGTGGTTCTCCAAGTACCAGCTTGCGGGGGAGGCTTGCTGGGACTTGTAGTACTAATGGAAAAAACAATATCTTTTTATTATCACAAAAGGCTATCAGCCCCCCCATCCGCAGCCCATTGGATGGGGGGGGACAGCCTCGGGCTTCACCCCTGGCCCTTGGGTGGCTGGGGGGGGGGACCCCTTGATTGTAGGGGTCCCCACTCCCCCAGGGTACCCCGGCCAGGGGTGACTAGTTGGGTAGTTAATGCCACGGCCGCAGGGCACGGCATAAAAGTGACCCCCGGCTGTGGCATTATCTGTCCAGCTAGTGGAGCCCGATGCTGGTGTTAAAAATACGGGGGACCCCTACTCTTTTTGTCCCCCGTATTTTTGGCACCAGCACCAGGCGCAGAGCCCGGTGCTGGTTTTAAAAATACGGGGGATCTCTGCCCAATTTTTCCCCTGCATTTTTAGAACCAGGACCAGCTCGAAGAGCCCGAGGCTGGTTATGCTTTGGAGGGGGGACCCCACGCCAATTTTTTTTTCGAGTTTTTCCCGTTTTTTACCGTTTTTTAAAATCGCGGCAAAATCCGCCAAATCGGCCGATTTTCGCCCGCGATTCTGGCGAATCCGTTTTTCATTGAATATGGTGAATTTTGGCAGGCACCTGCCGGAATTCACCTGGCGAATTGAGTCGGAAAAAAAAAACGGCGAAAAATTGCCGCGATTCGCCGTGAATTGCATATACCCCATACTGTAGCTAAAGGTCCCACCTGGGCAAGTCAGATTGGTCACTGCCACTAATCATCACATACAGTATAAATGTGCAGAGTATGCTACATGTAGTACTGTATATACCAGATTACAGTCAGGGCAGCTCCTGATGTGCAGATTTGTATCAAAACAACAAGATGGGTGAGTATGATATTGCAGAGCCAAAGTCCTGTGGTTCCCCTGTGCAGAGCTCTCAGCCAGCAGCATCACACAGAGACTGCTGCATGCTGTGCACAGGGGTGGGCTGTCAGTGCCATGAGCCTTGACCTCTGCACCAGTGTAGGGCAGCAGGCAGGCTCATGTCACAGAGGAGAGAATGATTGATCAGCTGTGTGCTAACAGTGCACAGCATACTCACTCACTTTGGGGAACTGTGAGTACACAGAGCTGAGGCACACAAAATGTGTTACAGGACCTTACCTAGCCAGGGCACAGGAGGCTTAGGAGCATCACCGCAGCAGCAGTGCTGTCTCTGAAGTGAGCTGTCTGAACTTCCTGGTTACGTCCTGGACAGGTCACCTGATCATCATTGAGGCAGATGTAGTAGCTGCCTCTAGTGGTCCGTTTTCTCTGCGGGATTATTGGCTGCTGTGGAGCTCCGCCCCCCCTGCACCAGGCAGTTCTTATTATCACAGTGGAGGCTCCGCTGGATGTTGCCTCACGACTCTCTGTGTCTTCCTGGAGCAGTGCAGCATTTGTGAGTTTACACTATAAAAATGATTTGAAGACTACAAAGATTATATATGATTATATTTATGAGTTAGAAATAATTACTTTGTATTTTCCAGATTATTTTTATAATAAAAACTGTGTAGTATGACAGGTGAGGCACTGCCTCCCCTGACTGCACGTCCCTGGTGTCTGCAGTGCAGGCAGCTAACAGGCAGGGCTGCTCCAGCAGCCCTAAGAAGAGCTATTTTAATAGACGATAGAAGACTTCAAGGGCTGCAGCAGAGGCACTCTGGTGCTAGATTTCATGCTGATATCTCCTGCTGCAGCTCTATCACCTCCCTAAGCGACACTGTATACTCCCACGTTCCTGGTTGCCGGGTACTTACAGCGGAGGCTCCGGTACTTTACCCAGGGCACACACACACTAACCGAAGTTCTCCAGGATCACGTGGTTGCACTCAGGGAGGAGGTAAGAGGGTCCCCTAGGAGGGACCCGCTGGAAATCGCGATCCGCCGCGCCCATTAGGAGGCGGGCTGCGCGCGCTGGCTTGGATACTGTGGCAGTACAGGGACCCCACTAGACCATCAGGGTAAGGGCACAGGTCGGATCAGGCTATAATCCACTTTATTAAGGCCCGCAGCACCAGGTGGTGAAGTCTAACAAGGGGATAAGGCTTTGACCTGTAGCCCCTCCCTCAGCCCCTGGGCGCCATTTAGAGTAAATGTTCCCGCCCTGGAGCTGTATCTCTCTGTCTCCCTTACTCCCTGTCAGTGTTTGGGCGCCATTACACATAGCTGAGCTGATTCTGGGACTGATGGGTGATGCCTCCTCTGTAAAGCCGCCTGCATCATCAGTGCTATGTATTTACAGGACACTTAAGTATTCTACATGTTGTTTAGACAGTGTTAGTTAAGAACAAGTGCATACTTCAGGGTTATTTAGTACAAGTACCCTGTGATATTTATTAGAGATGAGCGGGTTCGGTTTCTCTGAATCCGAACCCGCACGAACTTCATGTTTTTTTTTCACGGGTCCGAGCGACTCGGATCTTCCCGCCTTGCTCGGTTAACCCGAGCGCGCCCGAACGTCATCATGACGCTGTCGGATTCTCGCGAGACTCGGATTCTATATAAGGAGCCGCGCGTCGCCGCCATTTTCACACGTGCATTGAGATTGATAGGGAGAGGACGTGGCTGGCGTCCTCTCCATTTAGATTAGGGTTGAGAGAGAGAGAGAGAGAGATTGACCTGAGGCTGTGATACTGTAGAAGAGAGTGCAGAGTTTAGTGACTGACGACCACAGTGACCACCAGACAGTGCAGTTGTTTGTTTTATTTAATATATCCGTTCTCTGCCTGAAAAAAACGATACACACAGTGACTCAGTCACATACCATATCTGTGTGCACTGCTCAGCCCAGTGTGCTGCATCAATGTATATATATATCTGACTGTGCTCAGCTCACACAGCTTATAATTGTGGGGGAGACTGGGGAGCACTGCAGTGCCAGTTATAGGTTATAGCAGGAGCCAGGAGTACATAATATTATATTAAAATTAAACAGTGCACACTTTTGCTGCAGGAGTGTCACTGCCAGTGTGACTAGTGACCAGTGACCTGACCACCAGTATATATAATATTAGTAGTATACTATCTCTTTATCAACCAGTCTATATTAGCAGCAGACACAGTACAGTGCGGTAGTTCACGGCTGTGGCTACCTCTGTGTCGGCACTCGGCAGCCCGTCCATAATTGTATATACCACCTAACCGTGGTTTTTTTTTCTTTCTTTATAGTCATACTAGTTACGAGTATACTATCTCTTTATCAACCAGTCTATATTAGCAGCAGACACAGTACAGTGCGGTAGTTCACGGCTGTGGCTACCTCTGTGTCGGCACTCGGCAGCCCGTCCATAATTGTATATACCACCTAACCGTGGTTTTTTTTTCTTTCTTTATACATACATACTAGTTACGAGTATACTATCTCTTTATCAACCAGTCTATATTAGCAGCAGACACAGTACAGTGCGGTAGTTCACGGCTGTGGCTACCTCTGTGTCGGCACTCGGCAGCCCGTCCATAATTGTATATACCACCTAACCGTGGTTTTTTTTTCTTTCTTTATACATACATACTAGTTACGAGTATACTATCTCTTTATCAACCAGTCTATATTAGCAGCAGACACAGTACAGTGCGGTAGTTCACGGCTGTGGCTACCTCTGTGTCGGCACTCGGCAGCCCGTCCATAATTGTATATACCACCTAACCGTGGTTTTTCTTTCTTTCTTTATACATACATACTAGTTACGAGTATACTATCTCTTTATCAACCAGTCTATATATTAGCAGCAGACACAGTACAGTGCGGTAGTTCACGGCTGTGGCTACCTCTGTGTCGGCACTCGGCAGCCCGTCCATAATTATATATACCACCTAACCGTGGTTTTTTTTTCTTTCTTTATACATACATACTAGTTACGAGTATACTATCTCTTTATCAACCAGTCTATATATTAGCAGCAGACACAGTACAGTGCGGTAGTTCACGGCTGTGGCTACCTCTGTGTCGGCACTCGGCAGCCCGTCCATAATTGTATATACCACCTAACCGTGGTTTTTTTTTCTTTCTTTATACATACATTCTAGTTACGAGTATACTATCTCTTTATCAACCAGTCTATATTAGCAGCAGACACAGTACAGTGCGGTAGTTCACGGCTGTGGCTACCTCTGTGTCGGCACTCGGCAGCCCGTCCATAATTGTATATACCACCTAACCGTGGTTTTTTTTTTCTTTCTTTATACATACATACTAGTTACGAGTATACTATCTCTTTATCAACCAGTCTATATATTAGCAGCAGACACAGTACAGTGCGGTAGTTCACGGCTGTGGCTACCTCTGTGTCGGCACTCGGCAGCCCGTCCATAATTGTATATACCACCTAACCGTGGTTTTTTTTTCTTTCTTTATAGTCATACTAGTTACGAGTATACTATCTCTTTATCAACCAGTCTATATTAGCAGCAGACACAGTACAGTGCGGTAGTTCACGGCTGTGGCTACCTCTGTGTCGGCACTCGGCAGCCCGTCCATAATTGTATATACCACCTAACCGTGGTTTTTTTTTCTTTCTTTATACATACATACTAGTTACGAGTATACTATCTCTTTATCAACCAGTCTATATTAGCAGCAGACACAGTACAGTGCGGTAGTTCACGGCTGTGGCTACCTCTGTGTCGGCACTCGGCAGCCCGTCCATAATTGTATATACCACCTAACCGTGGTTTTTTTTTCTTTCTTTATACATACATACTAGTTACGAGTATACTATCTCTTTATCAACCAGTCTATATATTAGCAGCAGACACAGTACAGTGCGGTAGTTCACGGCTGTGGCTACCTCTGTGTCGGCACTCGGCAGCCCGTCCATAATTGTATATACCACCTAACCGTGGTTTTTTTTTCTTTCTTTATACATACATACTAGTTACGAGTATACTATCTCTTTATCAACCAGTCTATATATTAGCAGCAGACACAGTACAGTGCGGTAGTTCACGGCTGTGGCTACCTCTGTGTCGGCACTCGGCAGCCCGTCCATAATTGTATATACCACCTAACCGTGGTTTTTTTTTCTTTCTTTATACATACATACTAGTTACGAGTATACTATCTCTTTATCAACCAGTCTATATTAGCAGCAGACACAGTACAGTGCGGTAGTTCACGGCTGTGGCTACCTCTGTGTCGGCACTCGGCAGCCCGTCCATAATTGTATATACCACCTAACCGTGGTTTTTTTTTCTTTCTTTATACATACATACTAGTTACGAGTATACTATCTCTTTATCAACCAGTCTATATATTAGCAGCAGACACAGTACAGTGCGGTAGTTCACGGCTGTGGCTACCTCTGTGTCGGCACTCGGCAGCCCGTCCATAATTGTATATACCACCTAACCGTGGTTTTTCTTTCTTTCTTTATACATACATACTAGTTACGAGTATACTATCTCTTTATCAACCAGTCTATATATTAGCAGCAGACACAGTACAGTGCGGTAGTTCACGGCTGTGGCTACCTCTGTGTCGGCACTCGGCAGCCCGTCCATAATTGTATATACCACCTAACCGTGGTTTTTCTTTCTTTCTTTATACATACATACTAGTTACGAGTATACTATCTCTTTATCAACCAGTCTATATTAGCAGCAGACACAGTACAGTATGGTTGTTCACGGCTGTGGCTACCTCTGTGTCTGCACTCGGCAGGCAGTCCATAATTGTATACTAGTATCCATCTCCATTGTTTAACTGAGGTGCCTTTTAGTTGTGCCTATTAAAATATGGAGAACAAAAATGTTGAGGTTCCAAAATTAGGGAAAGATCAAGATCCACTTCCACCTCGTGCTGAAGCTGCTGCCACTAGTCATGGCCGAGACGATGAAATGCCAGCAACGTCGTCTGCCAAGGCCGATGCCCAATGTCATAGTACAGAGCATGTCAAATCCAAAACACCAAATATCAGAAAAAAAAGGACTCCAAAACCTAAAATAAAATTGTCGGAGGAGAAGCGTAAACTTGCCAATATGCCATTTACGACACGGAGTGGCAAGGAACGGCTGAGGCCCTGGCCTATGTTCATGGCTAGTGGTTCAGCTTCACATGAGGATGGAAGCACTCAGCCTCTCGCTAGAAAAATGAAAAGACTCAAGCTGGCAAAAGCAGCACAGCAAAGAACTGTGCATTCTTCGAAATCCCAAATCCACAAGGAGAGTCCAATTGTGTCGGTTGCGATGCCTGACCTTCCCAACACTGGACGTGAAGAGCATGCGCCTTCCACCATTTGCACGCCCCCTGCAAGTGCTGGAAGGAGCACCCGCAGTCCAGTTCCTGATAGTCAGATTGAAGATGTCAGTGTTGAAGTACACCAGGATGAGGAGGATATGGGTGTTGCTGGCGCTGGGGAGGAAATTGACCAGGAGGATTCTGATGGTGAGGTGGTTTGTTTAAGTCAGGCACCCGGGGAGACACCTGTTGTCCGTGGGAGGAATATGGCCGTTGACATGCCAGGTGAAAATACCAAAAAAATCAGCTCTTCGGTGTGGAGGTATTTCACCAGAAATGCGGACAACAGGTGTCAAGCCGTGTGTTCCCTTTGTCAAGCTGTAATAAGTAGGGGTAAGGACGTTAACCACCTCGGAACATCCTCCCTTATACGTCACCTGCAGCGCATTCATAATAAGTCAGTGACAAGTTCAAAAACTTTGGGTGACAGCGGAAGCAGTCCACTGACCAGTAAATCCCTTCCTCTTGTAACCAAGCTCACGCAAACCACCCCACCAACTCCCTCAGTGTCAATTTCCTCCTTCCCCAGGAATGCCAATAGTCCTGCAGGCCATGTCACTGGCAATTCTGACGAGTCCTCTCCTGCCTGGGATTCCTCCGATGCATCCTTGCGTGTAACGCCTACTGCTGCTGGCGCTGCTGTTGTTGCCGCTGGGAGTCGATGGTCATCCCAGAGGGGAAGTCGTAAGCCCACTTGTACTACTTCCAGTAAGCAATTGACTGTTCAACAGTCCTTTGCGAGGAAGATGAAATATCACAGCAGTCATCCTACTGCAAAGCGGATAACTGAGGCCTTGACAACTATGTTGGTGTTAGACGTGCGTCCGGTATCCGCCGTTAGTTCACAGGGAACTAGACAATTTATTGAGGCAGTGTGCCCCCGTTACCAAATACCATCTAGGTTCCACTTCTCTAGGCAGGCGATACCGAGAATGTACACGGACGTCAGAAAAAGACTCACCAGTGTCCTAAAAAATGCAGTTGTACCCAATGTCCACTTAACCACGGACATGTGGACAAGTGGAGCAGGGCAGGGTCAGGACTATATGACTGTGACAGCCCACTGGGTAGATGTATGGACTCCCGCCGCAAGAACAGCAGCGGCGGCACCAGTAGCAGCATCTCGCAAACGCCAACTCTTTCCTAGGCAGGCTACGCTTTGTATCACCGCTTTCCAGAATACGCACACAGCTGAAAACCTCTTACGGCAACTGAGGAAGATCATCGCGGAATGGCTTACCCCAATTGGACTCTCCTGTGGATTTGTGGCATCGGACAACGCCAGCAATATTGTGTGTGCATTAAATATGGGCAAATTCCAGCACGTCCCATGTTTTGCACATACCTTGAATTTGGTGGTGCAGAATTTTTTTAAAAACGACAGGGGCGTGCAAGAGATGCTGTCGGTGGCCAGAAGAATTGCGGGACACTTTCGGCGTACAGGCACCACGTACAGAAGACTGGAGCACCACCAAAAACTACTGAACCTGCCCTGCCATCATCTGAAGCAAGAAGTGGTAACGAGGTGGAATTCAACCCTCTATATGCTTCAGAGGTTGGAGGAGCAGCAAAAGGCCATTCAAGCCTATACAATTGAGCACGATATAGTAGGTGGAATGCACCTGTCTCAAGCGCAGTGGAGAATGATTTCAACGTTGTGCAAGGTTCTGATGCCCTTTGAACTTGCCACACGTGAAGTCAGTTCAGACACTGCCAGCCTGAGTCAGGTCATTCCCCTCATCAGGCTTTTGCAGAAGAAGCTGGAGACATTGAAGGAGGAGCTAACACGGAGCGATTCCGCTAGGCATGTGGGACTTGTGGATGGAGCCCTTAATTCGCTTAACAAGGATTCACGGGTGGTCAATCTGTTGAAATCAGAGCACTACATTTTGGCCACCGTGCTCGATCCTAGATTTAAAGCCTACCTTGGATCTCTCTTTCCGGCAGACACAAGTCTGCTGGGGTTGAAAGACCTGCTGGTGACAAAATTGTCAAGTCAAGCGGAACGCGACCTGTCAACATCTCCTCCTTCACATTCTCCCGCAACTGGGGGTGCGAGGAAAAGGCTCAGAATTCCGAGCCCACCCGCTGGCGGTGATGCAGGGCAGTCTGGAGCGACTGCTGATGCTGACATCTGGTCCGGACTGAAGGACCTGACAACGATTACGGACATGTCGTCTACTGTCACTGCATATGATTCTCTCAACATTGATAGAATGGTGGAGGATTATATGAGTGACCGCATCCAAGTAGGCACGTCACACAGTCCGTACTTATACTGGCAGGAAAAAGAGGCAATTTGGAGGCCCTTGCACAAACTGGCTTTATTCTACCTAAGTTGCCCTCCCACAAGTGTGTACTCCGAAAGAGTGTTTAGTGCCGCCGCTCACCTTGTCAGCAATCGGCGTACGAGGTTACATCCAGAAAATGTGGAGAAGATGATGTTCATTAAAATGAATTATAATCAATTCCTCCGCGGAGACATTGACCAGCAGCAATTGCCTCCACAAAGTACACAGGGAGCTGAGATGGTGGATTCCAGTGGGGACGAATTGATAATCTGTGAGGAGGGGGATGTACACGGTGATATATCGGAGGGTGATGATGAGGTGGACATCTTGCCTCTGTAGAGCCAGTTTGTGCAAGGAGAGATTAATTGCTTCTTTTTTGGGGGGGTCCAAACCAACCCGTCATATCAGTCACAGTCGTGTGGCAGACCCTGTCACTGAAATGATGGGTTGGTTAAAGTGTGCATGTCCTGTTTTGTTTATACAACATAAGGGTGGGTGGGAGGGCCCAAGGACAATTCCATCTTGCACCTCTTTTTTCTTTTCTTTTTCTTTGCATCATGTGCTGATTGGGGAGGGTTTTTTGGAAGGGACATCCTGCGTGACACTGCAGTGCCACTCCTAAATGGGCCCGGTGTTTGTGTCGGCCACTAGGGTCGCTAATCTTACTCACACAGTCAGCTACCTCATTGCGCCTCTTTTTTTCTTTGCGTCATGTGCTGTTTGGGGAGGGTTTTTTGGAAGGGACATCCTGCGTGACACTGCAGTGCCACTCCTAGATGGGCCCGGTGTTTGTGTCGGCCACTAGGGTCGCTAATCTTACTCACACAGCTACCTCATTGCGCCTCTTTTTTTCTTTGCGTCATGTGCTGTTTGGGGAGGGTTTTTTGGAAGGGACATCCTGCGTGACACTGCAGTGCCACTCCTAGATGGGCCCGGTGTTTGTGTCGGCCACTAGGGTCGCTAATCTTACTCACACAGCTACCTCATTGCGCCTCTTTTTTTCTTTGCGTCATGTGCTGTTTGGGGAGGGTTTTTTGGAAGGGCCATCCTGCGTGACACTGCAGTGCCACTCCTAGATGGGCCCGGTGTTTGTGTCGGCCACTAGGGTCGCTAATCTTACTCACACAGCTACCTCATTGCGCCTCTTTTTTTCTTTGCGTCATGTGCTGTTTGGGGAGGGTTTTTTGGAAGGGACATCCTGCGTGACACTGCAGTGACACTCCTAGATGGGCCCGGTGTTTGTGTCGGCCACTAGGGTCGCTTATCTTACTCACACAGCGACCTCGGTGCAAATTTTAGGACTAAAAATAATATTGTGAGGTATTCAGAATAGACTGAAAATGAGTGTAAATTATGGTTTTTGAGGTTAATAATACTTTGGGATCAAAATGACCCCCAAATTCTATGATTTAAGCTGTTTTTTAGTGTTTTTTGAAAAAAACACCCGAATCCAAAACACACCCGAATCCGACAAAAAAAATTCGGTGAGGTTTTGCCAAAACGCGTTCGAACCCAAAACACGGCCGCGGAACCGAACCCAAAACCAAAACACAAAACCCGAAAAATTTCAGGCGCTCATCTCTAATATTTATCCAGTTTTTACTGTGCATTGATATATCTGTTTTTATACATAGCTTTACTCAGTGATAGTATTGCTAGTCCAGTGCAGTTTTATTGTTTGTCATAATTCCTGCATTGTACATGTGACTACGTGTGTGTGTGTGTGTGTGTGTGTGTGTGTGTGTGTGTGTGTGTGTGTGCATATAGCTGCTGGGTGATCTCTAGTCCGTGTGTATCACTCCTACTGTTATCCCTATATTCTGTAACCTGAGGGGCTCAGTGCGTCAGGGTTATTAAATAATATAGGTATTTCACAGGATATACTTTTTTTGCATTTTTCATGTGTTTTTCAGTCACATTTTACCTCAGAAATCCTCTGTTTGTGTGGTGTACACTGCACGGAGGGGTTTGTGTTAGGTAATATATTTGCTTATATTGTACTGTGTCGCCCGTGGTTTATGCTTTCATATCATGTCAGCTGTTATGATATCCCAGATGCATTGGAGGATAACATGGCTGCGGAGGGTTCAGGTTTTGGGGGTTCTGTACCCCCCAGTCAGTTTGTAACAACGGGGGAACATCAAGGTCCGCCCAGGGCTGCCTTTTCTAATTTACTGACTATGCTGGTAACTAGACTTGCGCCACTTATGGGACCTCCTGTGCCTTATCAGCCTTATATGGTCCCTGCGGTTAATCCGCCATGGACAGATGCTCTGTCCACTCAGTTACAGCAATTGAATAACTCTTTGGGTAAAAGTGTTCCTGACCCTCGCCCACCTAAGACTAAACCTAAGAAGTTCTCTAAGCGGCCTGTGCCTTCCTCTCAATCCATGCATCCGGATACCTCTTCTGATGAAGATGGAGTGTATACTGACCCCTTAAACTCTGACCATGACGCTTCTGATGGGGAATCTGTTTCACAGGTGGATGTTCATGAGCAATTAGAAGCTATCAGGCTCATTCTTCAGATTGATGATGATCCTGAGCCTGCTACTACAGCTAAGAAACCGGACAGGTTCAAACGTCAGAAAGTTACTAAATTAGTTTTACCTCATTCTGACCACTTGGTTGACATACGTCAGAAATCCTGGGAGAACCCATAAAAGAAATTCACCCCGGACAAGAAGATGCTAGCCTGCTATCCCCTTGCGGCTGAGTTGAGTAAAAATTAGGAAACGCCACCGCCGGTGGATTCACAAATTGCTCCGCTGGTGATGTCATCTGCTCTGCCTGTCACTACCGTCACTTCTCTTAAGGAGCCGACGGATACGCGGGTGGAGGGCTACTTAGAAGCTATCTATACCCTTGCAGGGGCTGCGCATAGGCCCACCATTGCGGCTACTTGGCCGCAGAAGCCATTGAGGCGTGGGCTCAATAAATTGAGGCTGAGTTTCCATCCAATTTCTCTAAACATGCCAGACAATGTCTCTCTTATATTGTCACGGCATCTCATTACATTAAAGAAGCAGCCCCAGATGCAGGTGCTCTGGCGGCCAAGGCTGCTACAACATCCACTTTGGCTCGCCGTATTCTCTGGTTGCGGTCCTGGTCGATAGACTTGGACTCTAAGAAAACTCAGGAGGTGCTCCCATTTAAAGGTAACATCCTCTTTGGTGAGGATCTCAACAAGATTGTCGCTGACTTGGCGTCTGCTAAGTCTGCATGTCTTCCTAGTACTGCTCCTTCGGCTCCAAAGTCTAAGAGTACTTCCTTTCGTTCCTTTTGCCCTCCGGGTAAAGCAAAGGATCAGGCGTATCCGAAACAGTCTCGCACTTCCAAAACTACCAAGCCTAAACGTGCCTGGGCTGCTGGTTCCTCTCGGTCTATTCTCACCCTCAAATCTTTGAACAAGCTTGTGAGGGTCTCCAAGTTTCGTATGGAAACCCTTCGCTCTATTGTTCTGGCTTTAGAGCCAGAGCACTACATACAGTAGTATCCCTGGATATACAGGATGCTTACCTGCATATCCCTATTGCCATGTCTCATCAAGAATACCTGCAATTTGCTATTGGCAACCTCCATTACCAATTCCGGACCTTACCGTTTGGACTGACCATGGCTCCGCAAATCTTCACCAAGGTCATTGGCGATTATGACGGCCTTACTCCGCCATCAGGGCATCAGGATCCTACCGTATCTAGACAACTTGCTGATCCTGGCCAACTCACCAGAAGTTCTCCTTCATCATCTGGATCTGACGGTCCAGTTTCTGCAAGCCCATGGGTGGCTCATCAACTGGAAGAAATCATCGCTAGTCTCTGCCCAGAGCATGGTTCACCTGGGGGCATTGCTGGATACTCACAAACAACGGTTGTTCTTGCCTCAGGAGAAAGTCCTGAAGCTTCAGGACAAGATAGACTGCTTCCTCTCCCGACCGCGTGTGTTAATACACTTGGCGATGCAAGTACCAGGCCTCATGGTGTCAGCTTTCAACATGGTGGAGTACGCTCAATTTCATTTGCGCCCCCTGCAGTAGCTGATTCTTGCCATATGGGACGGCCTGCCTCACCGGATCAGGTCTCAAATGATCTCCTTGTCCCCGGAGGTTCGTCTGTCACTGACCTGGTGGCTACAGGACCAACGATTGAGCAGGGGTCATCCCTTTTGGATCTCTAGCTGGGTCCTTCTGACGATGGATGCCAGTCTGAGGGGCTGGGGCACGGTGTTAGAGCAACACTCTCTTCAGGGTCGCTGGACAGGGAGGAATCTCTCCTCCCAATAAACATTCTAGAATTGTGGGCAGTGTTCAATGCTCTGAAACTGACCCAGCATCTGGTACAGAACAGGCCTGTTCAAGTACAGTCGGACAACGCCACCATAGTGGTGTACATAAATCATCAAGGCGGCACTCAAAGCCGCATGGCAATGATGGAAGTGTCAAAAATTCTTCAATGAGTGGAACACCATCTACCGGCCAGTGTTCATTCCGGGAGTATTCAAATGGGAAGCGGACTTCCTCAGTTGTCAGGACGTACACGCCGGAGAGTGGAGTCTTCATCCAGAAGTATTTCAACTCCTTGTGGACAAGTGGGGCCTACCAGATGTAGACCTGATAGCGTCTCGACACAATCACAAGGTTCCGGTCTTCGGAGCAAGGACAAGGGATCCTCAAGCAGCGTTCATGGATGCTCTGGCAATTCCATGGAACTCTCGGCTGCCGTACATGTTCCCTCCGGTGTCACTTCTGCCCAGGGTGATAAGCAAATTCAAGCTGGAACGAGGAATCCTCCAGCGTGGCCCAGACGGCATTGGTTCTCAGATCTTCAGGGTCTCTCGTTAGAGCGTCCTCTTCTGCTTCCACAACGACCAGATCTCCTCGTTCAGGGTCCTTGTGTCTACCAGGATTTGGCCCGGCTGGCTTTGACGGCACGGCTCTTGAAGCTTTCGTACTGAGGGCCAAGGGATTTTCTGAGGCGGTCATTCAAACTATGTTGAATGCCTGTAAGCCAGCTTCTGCTCAGATTTACCATAGGGTCTGGAATTCTTACATTGCTTGGTGCGCATCTAACAATCATTATGTTTGCAAGTTTAGTACGGCCAAACTTTTAGCCTTCTTACAACAGGGCCTGGACTTGGGTCTTCGGCTGGTCTCCCTCAAGGTTCATATTTCTGCCTTGTCGGTATGGTTTCAGAGAAAAACTGCGACCCTGCCTGATGGTCATACTTTTACTCAGCGTGTTATACATATTCGATCTCCCTATGTACCACCTGTTGCTCCTTGGGATTTGTCAGTGGTTCTGGAGGCTTTGCAAGAGTCTCCGTTTGAGCCTCTTGAATCTGTGGACCTTAAGTGGCTTTCCCTCAAGGTCTTCTGTTGACTATTGCCTCTGCTAGACGGGTATCAGATTTGGGTGCCTTGTCTTTTAGGTTTCTCTATCTGATTTTTCACCGGGACCGGGCGGTTCTTCGAACGCACACTGGTTATCTACCTAAGGTGATGTCTTCTTTCCACCTTAACCAGGAGATTGTGGTTCCGGCCTTTGTCTCAACGGATTTATCTTCCAAAGAGCGGTCTTTGGATGTGGTACGGGCTCTCCGTATCTATGTGAAGAGGACAGCCTCCGTTAGGAAGTCTGATTCTCTCTTCATGCTGTTTGGTTTTCACAAACGTGGCTGGCCTGCTAACAAGCAGACCTTGGCCAGATGGATTAAAATGGTGATTTCACATGCTTATGTACAGGCTGGCTTTCCAGCTCCTGCTACCATCAAAGCCCATTCTACTCGGTCTGTTGGACCTTCTTTGGTGGCACGTGGTCCTCAGTGAACATGTTCATAAGGCTCTATGCCTTCGATACTTCCGCCTCCCAGGATGCTTCCTTTAGACGCCGGGTTCTTGTGCCCGTTACAGTGCATCCCCTCCCATAAGGAACTGCTTTAGGACATCCCTGATGTTATTCCCTGTGGAATACAGTGTACCCCGCTGCAGAAAAGGAGATTTATGGTAAGAATTTACCTTTGTTAAATCTCTTTCTGCGAGGTACACTGGATTCCACAGGGTGCCCACCCTGACGCACTTAGCTTCTTTGGGTTTGTATGGCATTAACTGCTGATACCTTCTCCTGTCGTTAGAATGTGGTGTCTGTGGCTACTAACTGTTGTTGTCTCTTTTACCTGCTTCTGCATTGGACTGGTTAACAAACCTGAGCTCCTGTGCATGGAGGCAGGGTTATAGAGGAGGCGGCGCTGAGCATCTTGGGAGCAGTCAAAGAATTTAGCCTGTTGGTGCCTCGGATTAAGATCCTACTCTACGCCCTCTGATGTTATTCCCTGTGGAATCCAGTGTACCTCGCAGAAAGAGATTTAACAAAGGTAAGTTCTTACCATAAATCTACTTTTTTATAAATTTTTACTGTACCTACTGAATATGGCTGAGCAGGAAGGTAGATTTAATAGATACTAGGCTGGGGATGAGGTAATATATGATAAGTACAGGGTAAATAAACATAGCTACATCAGCAGATAACACTGAAATAATCAGGGTGGCAGAAACCGTATGATTTGGTGCAGTTGAAGATTAATAAAGTAAGAAAAGGATAAGCAGATGAGGGAAGAGGGCCCTGCTCATGCTACATTCTAAAGGGGAGGGGCAGACAGACAGGGGTGACACAGGTGGGGTAGACAGAGGTTTAGGATGATATTTGGCTAGGGGCCTAATTCAGATCTGATCGCTGGGCTGCATTTTGAGCTGTCCTGCAATCAGATCGTCACTGCCTACTGCATTTTCACTGTGCAAGTGTGCGTTCCTATGAGTAGCAGAGCTGCTTAAAATCATTTTGTGCAGTCTCTGTGCAGCCCAGGATTTACTCTTCCAGTGCGATTAAATCCTGCTGATCGGGGCCAGAGCTGACGTCAGACACCCTCCCTGAAAATGCTTGAGCCCGCCTGCATTTTTCTGGACACTCCCTGAAAACGGTCAGTTGCCACCCACAAACGGCCTCTTCCTGTCAATCACCTTGAGAACACTCATGCGAATGGATCCTTCTCACCATCCCGTCGCTGACCGCCGATGCCAGTTGTAGCAGTTCGATGCGCCTGCGCAATGCGGCTCAGACGCATGCGCAGTTCGGTGTCACAACTGAGGGCCTGAGCTGACGGGAGGCAGCCTCAGTTGTAGGGGCTGAGATGTACCGGAACCTGGGAGGTTGTATCAGACCCCTGGACATGTAAGTAACATGAATAATAACTGCCCGAAGGCGTGACCACGACAACTTGGATAAAAGTCAATGATGTTTATTATGACAACTCCGCAACACAGCAGCAGTAAAAGAAAACGTAAAAGTCAGCAAAGAATAAATACAGTTCCTGGGTACTACAGGATGGCAGGAGCCACAGGGCACTGGTAGTGTGAGATAGTTCTTATGATCTTCTAGATGGAAAGTCCTTACCAGGCCCGACTGTAGCAATGGAGATAACCCAGGATTGTGCCAGCTGGTGTTCCAGGAAAAGCTGGGTTGCTGAAGATAAAACAGCTGCTGTGGATACTGGCTGGAACCAGACTGTTGTTAGCACGGAGTGGATACTGGCTGGAACCAGTTAAATAATAAATGAACTTGGGAGCGATGAAATATGAACTGAAATGTAGAACTTGAGAGCGGAGAAATAATAATACCGGTGGAGAGTGGTAAAGTGTAGAAAGGACACCGGCCCTTTAAGGGAAGCTGTACTCTGCTGGAAGCTGAGCTGGAAGCAGGTAATGTTGTAGCTGGAAACAGATGAATCCACAATGGATTGGAGAGTCAGGCTACACCGCAGGTGGAATGCTGGTGCGGGTCTCTATGGTGGAAGTCTTGAGACAGGAGCTGGAACCTGGAAGACAATCACAGGAGAGAGACAAACAGGAACTAGGTTTGACAACCAAAGCACTGACGCCTTCCTTGCTCAGGCACAGTGTATTTATACCTGCAGCAAGGAAGGGATTGGCTAGGCAATTATGCAGATTATCAATACTGAGAACAGATTGGTGGAAATGAAAACAGTAATGGCGGCGCCGGCCACCGGAGACAGGAGGCGCCAGGCTGACAGATGCACATCCAACCACGCGGACACAGCGGAGGCCGCGGCTGACGTAATCGCCACTCAGACACTCTGCATGCAGAAGTTCAGGGACGGCGGCGGAGGCCGCGGGAGACGCCATGCCAGGTGTAATATGGCGTTTACTGTGACAGCGTCCCAGAGTGACAGGAGAGGATACAGGAATGTACACATCAGGATAACAGATGGGATCCGGTCCTGGAGCGCTGAGCCAGCCTTAGGAGGCATCTGATGGGTAAGAAATGGCGTCCAGATACCCGGATCGTGACATTCGGAAAGCAGCGATCAGATCTGAATGACCCCCCCCAGGTTTGTGAAGAAGTGGGTCTTGAGAGCCCGTTTGAAGTTTTGTAGAGAGGTGGAGAGTCTGAAGAGGAGAGATAGAGATTTCCAGAGAAAGGGAGCAGCACGTGAAAAATCTTGGAGGTAAGAGTGGGAAGAAGTAATCGGTAGGCAGGAGAGTTGGCGTGCATTAACAGAGCGAAGAGGACTGGTGGGAGTGCAAAGGGAGATAAGGTTAGAGATGTAAATGGGAGAGGAGTGGGTGAGGGCTTTGTAGGTGAGGGTGAGAAGCTTGAGTTGGATTCTGAAAGGGAAGGGAAGCCAGTGAAGGGCTTTTAGTAGAGGGGAGGTGGACGTAGTGCGTTTTGTGAGGAAGATGAGCCGGGCTGCAGCACTGAGGATAGACTGGAGTGGAGAGAGGCATTTGTCAGGGATGCCAGTCAGGAGGAGATTACAGTAGTCTAGCCTGAAGATGACCAGTGAGTGGATAAGGGTCTTGGTAGCATCCTGGGCCAGAAAGGGTCTGATCCTGGAAATATTTTTTAGATGAAAACTGCAGATTTGTGAGAGGTGCTGAATGTGTGGTTTGAAGGAGAGGGAGGAGTCAAGGATTACTCCAAGACTGCGCATTTGGGAGCCAGAGGAGATAGTTGTGCCATAAATAGATGATGAAATTGTGGAAGTGGAGTTTGTGCAGGAGGGTGGGAAGATGATCAGCTCAGTCTAAGGGGGTAATTCAGACCTGATCGCTAGGGTGCGTTTTTTTCATCACTGCGATCATGTAGTCGCCGCCTACAAGGGGTGGGGGAATTCACTGTGCAGGTGTGCAATCGCATGTGTAGGAGAGCTGCACAAACATAAGTTTGTACAGTCTCTGCACAGCCCAGGACCTATTCAGCTGCTGCGATGATCGGGGCTGGAGCTGACGTCACGATTCCTCCCACAAAACGCCGGGTCGCTCCTGCGTTTTTCCGGACACTCCCTGAAAATAGTCAGTTGCCACCCACAAACGCCCTCTTCCTGTCAATCTTCTTGCGATCACCGGTGCGATCCAATTTTTCGCACCATCCCGGCGCTCCCCGGCACTTCCCGGCGCTGCGGACTGTTGCGCCTGCAGATTGCAGTGCATACGCATGCGCAGTTCAGACATGGTCGCCCGCTGTGCGAAAACGCACTGCAGTGATCAGTTCTGAATTAGCTTCTTAGACATGTTAAGTTTAATAAAGCGCTGGGACATCCAAGAAGTCACCCGCTAGGTCCAAAGCTAGTGAGAATGAGAGCCGGACGGTTTGGATTACTGACTGCTCGTGCAAGCGGCTAAGCAACTGCCTTATTTGTGATTTTAGGGGGACATTTACTAAGCTGTGATAAGAGCGGAGAAGTCAGCCAGTGGAGAAGTTGCCCATGGCAACCAATCAGCATTGAATTAACATCTATAATTTGCATACTATAAAATGATACAGAGTTGCTGATTGGTTGATGGGGCAATTTCTCCAGTGGCTCACTTCTCCGCTCTTTTCACTGCTTAGTAAATGTTCCCCTTAATCTTCTAACTATAATGCCTAATAAATGGCATTATTAAAAAATCATGATATGCTTGACCCTGTGACCAACAAACTAAAAAAAAAAGTGTGATATTATGGATCATATTGTCGTACTTCAGTTACTGCTGCTGACAGTACAATGGCCCTCATTCCGAGTTGTTCGCTCGCAAGCTGCTTTTAGCAGCTTTGCACACGCTAAGCCGCCGCCTACTGGGAGTGAATCTTAGCTTATCAAAATTGCGACCGAAAGATTCACAATATTGCGAAAAGACTTCTCTGTGCAGTTTCTGAGTAGCTCGAGACTTACTCTTCCAGTGCGATCAGTTCAGTGCTTGTCGTTCCTGGTTTGACGTCACAAACACACCCAGCGTTCGCCCAGACACTCCTCCGTTTCTCCAGCCACTCCCGCGTTTTTCCCAGAAACGGTAGCGTTTTTTCACACACTCCCATGAAACTGCCAGTTTCCGCCCAGAAACACCCACTTCCTGTCAATCACATTACGATCACCAGAACGAAGAAAAAACCTTGTAATGCCGTGAGTAAAATTCCTAACTGCATAGCAAATTTACGTGGCGCAGTCGCACTGCGGACATTGCGCATGCGCATTAGTGACTAATCGCTCCGTTGCGAGAAAAAAATAACGAGTGAACAACTCGGAATGACCCCCCATGTCAGTAACGTGCAGCTTATTAAAATAGCTTGCAGTGACCTGCTCCTTGTCATGGTCTCTGCTTCTGCTACACACTGCAATGAATGGGATCCGGTCTTTAGGTCATCAGTTAGTAGCCCGACACTGTCTAGGTCGACCACTATTGGTTGACAGTAAGTAAGTCGAAATGGTTTCTAGGTCGACAGGGACTCTAGGTTGACATGACAAAAGGTCACAATGAGTTTTTCACATTTTTTTCCATTCTTCAACTTTTTCATACTTTACGATCCACGTGGACTACAATTGGGAACGGTATCCTGCCCAAAGCATGCGAGTGCACTAATTGGGGTTCCCGGTCACTGTACAGAGAAAACAACACCAAAAAAAGTTGAAAAAACTCATGTCGACCTTTTCTCATGTCGACCTAGAAACCATGTTGACCTACATACTGTCGACCAATAGTGGTCGACCTAAACACTGTCGACCTAAGTCTAATCTACCTAACATACCACACCCGCAATGCACACTGTAACTCAGTATAGAGCCAGCCCTTTATTATCGTACAAGAACAGACTGACTAAAGATAAATTAGATGTCTTTTGCTTGACTCCACAGGGCCAGCTCCTGAGGTTGTTGGGCTTCCCGCAATGACCTATAGGCATAATTCAGACCTGATCGTAAATGTGCAAAAAAACGCTCATCTACGATCAAAATCTCTGACATGCGGAAGGATTGCCCAGCACACAGGGCAAATCCGCCCCGCATGCCGGATATTGCCCCCCCGCTGACGTGCAAAAGCATCGCACAGCGGCGATGTTTTCTCACCTGCCGAGTAGCTCTCTGCGCTTAGGCAGACGGCTACCTGCTATGTTTAGGGTCGCAGCGATGTCACGCAGCCACCGCTGCCCACCCGCCCCTCAAAAGGTCCGGACACGCCTGCGTTGTTCGGCCGTGCCCCAAAAATGCTGCCACAGAGGCGATCGCACAAAGTGAGATGCTGTCACAGCACAGGGCTACAGCCTGCATATGCTGCAGCGACCAAGTCTGAATTAGGCCCTATGTGCTGTGATAACCACCATTTTTTTGACCAGTCAGGACAGGTATTTAGCACAAGCCAATACCTACGGTACAGTTACAGTACATCTGTGACAGCAGAAGGGTTCATGCAAATTGTAAACCACAAAATCAGCTTGGAGAATGAAATACCTGCTGTGAATTTTTTTTTTATACAAAATAGTTTAAGCAGGCAGCCCTCCTGTCTTCCCTTCTGCAGCCAAATGGAAGCTGTGTGCATATGTGGAATGTAAAGTATTGCATAATTTGCAGAGGACTCCATTGTGTAACTTAAGACAGACAAAAGACAAAAGGTGCAATGTACACTTAATAAATAATGAGTTTCCTCTGTTGCCTGGGTTTTCCAATTGCATATTTCTAGTTTTATTCCAAAATAGGACAAATTAAAATGCTTTGGTTCCTGATGACATGAATGCGGGTTGTACCAGATCTTGTGAAATTACACAATTTATGTTGGGAGAAATACAGGCTCCCTTGTGATGTGTCTTCTATGGATACTGTAAGTTATCTGAATTGTTGAATTTAGGAAGGGTCCACACAGAGGCGTCACCAGGTGTGGAGACACCCGGTGCGCCCCATTGATATGCCAGCGCGCCGGAGGCACGCTAGCGTCAAAATAGGGGGCGTGACCGCAAATAAAGGGACATGGGATCGTCACTCCAGGGGCGTGCCCAGCATCTCCAGAGATGCTGGGCTGTACTGGCCTGCCTTCCGGAGACCGTTTGCAGTGCTGTCGTATCCTCTTCTATGACAGGAGCTTGGTGCTGTAGCAGACTTTCACACTGCAGCACCTGTCACTGCGGAGGAGCCCACAGATTGGTGTCACCCCTTCCAGGCATCACACCCGGGTGGGTGCAGCCCGCACCCCTCGCATCCGCCTTGTGACGCTACTGGGTCCACACACATTTTAAAGTATAATGTTACCCCTTTCACACAGAGAACCAAATAACCGGGTAAAGCACCCAATAATTTGCTGATCAACACGGGTCCTTTTTCTGCTATGAAACGGGTAATGCATGACGCACGATGTCTAATCCAAAATTTCTTGCCACTAGATGGATGAAGAAAATATGTCCCTGCTGTCACATAGCTACACGTTAAACAACCCAGGCCGTTCCTTGCTGCCAAGAAATTATATTGTGTGCTCTGCTGCAGATGCAGTCTCGTGATATTGGTCTTCATGACTGAATCCTTAATGTTTTTGCCACGATTATATATACGTATATGGCATAATAGTCACATCACGTAGATTTAATTCATCATCAGAGGACACAATAGGCCACAAGTTCCTAACAGCCCTCCCAATAGCCTTACTAGCAGTAGAATAATGATTCACCCATGGCATTCTTTTCTTATGCTTATTCACCGTTTTAGGTCTTAACAGAACTTCCCCCTTAATTGACATGGCTGGATTTTGGATTAGACATCGTGTGTCATGCACTACCCGTTTCATAGTTTACATGATGACATGTCCTTGCAGACTGTCATACAGTATGTTGGGAAAACTGAGAGGACCCTACGTGAACGCAAGGCGTTACCCAGATCTGCAATTAAGGCTGCCATTGAAGCAGGGCACGGCGACCAACCTGTGACTCGGCATTATGCGAGCCATGGGCATAACTTGGCAACGTTGAGATATATTATAATTGATCATATCATAGCGTCAATTAGAGGTGGGAATAGAGCTTTATGATTATTGCAATGTAAAGCCACCTGGATACATTGTTTTGATTCTTTGGTGCCGAAAGGGTTAAACGAACAGAGAGGGCTTCATAGTTTTTCTCATACGTTTTAGAGGATGCTGGGGTCCACTTCAGTACCATGGGGTATAGACGGTTCCGCAGGAGCCATGGGAACTTTAAGACTTTTCAAGGGTGTGAACTGGCTCCTCCCTCTATGCCCCTCCTCCAGACCTCAGTTTTATAATTGTGCCCAGGCAGACTGGATGCACTCCAGAGGAGCTCTACTGAATTTCTCTGAAAAGACTTATGTTAGGTTTTTTATTTTCAGGGAGAACTGCTGGCAACAGTCTCCCTGCTTCGTGGGACTGAGGGGGCAGAAGTAGGAACCAACTTCCTAAAGAGTTTCATGGCTCTATTTCTGGCTGACAGGACACCATTAGCTCCTGTAGGGAACTGAACGCTAACCATGCCTTGATGCTCACTCCCACAGCACGCCGTCACCCCCCTCACAGAGCCAGAAGTCAGAAGACAGGTGAGTGTTGGAAGACAGATCTTCAATCAAGAAAGTGACGGCTAAAGGTACTGCGCGGCTGGCGGGAGCGCAGCGCTCCATGTTGCCCACACATACACAGGCACTGCAGGGTACGGGGTGGGGGGGGGGGCGCCCTGGGCAGCATGAAACCTATGGAAACTGGCATAAATAAGGGGCATAAATTGCTGAGGCACAGTCCTACCCCCGCCAATATAAAAAATTACCTCATAAAAGCTGAGGAGAAACACACCATTGAAGAGTGGAGCTTCCTCCTCGGTCAGCCAGCACACTGCTCAGCGCCATTTTCTCTCTCTCCTCAGGCTGCAGAGACAACGCTGGGCCTCCTCTACTACTGAGTATCAGGGTGCAAAACGGGGGGGGGGGGGGGGGCACAGTGAATTTGGTGCTATATTATTCTGTGATTAACATTATAAAAGCGCTGAATGTCAGTGGGCATTTTGTGTTCACAGACATTGTGTTACTGGCGCTGGGTTGTGAACTGGCAAATCCTATCTGTGTCTCTCTGACAGATTTTACTGTGGGTCTGTCCCCTATAAGTCCCGGAGTGTCTGTGGTGTGGTTGTGCACGTGTGTGACATGTCTGTGGCAGGGAACTCTGGAGACATGTTAGGGACACAGAGGTGTAATATGACACCAAGAGCCTGACTGGGTGAAAGGTTACATGATAGTGTGAATCATATCAGTAAGAGGTTGGACTGAATCTCATACAGAAAATGAAAATAATCTGTTGAAGATGTGATTTTTTAATAGTTATGCCTTTCATCCACAGGGACCTTTCTGGGTTACATACAAATTTGCACAAGTAGTACGAACTGATACCGACACGGACTCTGATTCCTGTGTCGACACTAGTGATTCCAGGGAAATAGGTCCTAAGTTAGCAAAAAAGCATTCAAAATATGTTTTAGCTATAAAGGAGGTGTTAGAAGTTACGAAGCCCCCTCTTTTACCACAAGGAGAGGGTTTACTTTAGTAAAGAAGTAATGTAATTTTCCCTCCACCTCAGGAGTTGAACAGTCTCTTGGAGGGAGTCTGATTTAACCTGAAAAGAAATTTCAGATTCCCAAAAGGAATTCAGGCAGCTTACCTTTTTCCAAAAAAGGTGGGAGTCACCCCGCATTTTAGACAGGGCCCTGTCATAAAAGAGAAAAGGTGTTTCTCCCTGCGCCTGGAATGGCTTCACTTAAGGAGCCGACAGACCGCAAGTGAGTGAGGTGATCTATTGATGTGGACAATGGGACACTACTCAGGCCTACCATTGTCTGTGAGTGGGTGAGTAGTGCTATTGAAAAGTGGTCAGAAAACTTGTCATTAGACATTGACACAATAGATGGAGACGAGATACTCCTAACGTTAGGTCATATCAAAGACGCTGCTGCGTACGTACTAGAAACCATGAAATATATTGGTTTCTTGGGATCAAGAACCGCTACCATGGCAGTATCGGCTCGGAGGGCGTTGTGGATTCGCCAGTGAAATGCTGATGCAGATTCCAAAAGAAATATGGAGGCTCTCCCGTATAAAGGTGAGGCCTTGTTTGGTGATGGGCTGGATGTGTTAGTCTCAGCGGCTACCGCAGGTAAGTCGACATTCTTGCCTTATGCTCCTACACTGGCGAAAAAGACACATCACTCTCACATGCAGTTCTTTCGGCCCAACAAATACAAAAAGGCCAAAGGTTCCCCATTTTTTGCAGGTAGGGGAAGGGGAAAAGGAAAGAAATCCGCAGCATCTGCCGGATCACAGGAGCAGAAGTCCACCCCTGCTTCTGCCAAATCTGCAGCATAAAGCTTGGGCTCCCTTGCGGGAGTCCGCTCAGGTGGGAGCACGTCTGAAACTTTTCAGCCAAATCTGGATTCAATCTGGCCTGAACCAATGAGTCTTACAAATAGTGTCCCATGGGTACAAACTAGAGTTTGAAGACGTCCCCCCATGCCGATTTTTCAAATCGACCTTGCCAGCTTCTCTTCCGGGAAGAGAGGCAGTAACAACGGCAATTCAAAAATTATGTCAGGATCAGGTCATTGTCCTGGTACCCTTGGCACAGTAAGGAGAAGGTTTTTCATTCAAACCTCTTCGTAGTTCCGAAGCCGGACGGCTCGGTCAGACCGATTTTAAACCTGAAAAATCTGAATCTCTACCTGAAAAGGTTCAAGATCAAGATGGAATCCCTGAGGGTAGTGATTTCCAGTCTGGAAGAGGGGGATTTCATGGTGTCAGTAGACATAAAAGATGCTTACTTGCATGTTCCCATTTATCCTCCTCACCAAGCTTATCTGAGATTCGCAGTACAGAATTGCCAATACCAGTTTCAGATGTTGCTTTTCGGACTCTCCATGGCACTGAGGGTATTCACCAAGGTGATGGCGGAGATGGTGGTCCTCCTTCGTTAAAAAGCAGTCAGTATAATTCCTTATCTGGACGATCTCCTGATAAAAGCGAGATCCAGGGGACAGTTGGTGCAGAACATCGCACTCTCCCTGTCAATACTCCAACAACACGGTTGAATCATGAATTTTCCAAAGTCGCAGTTGGAATCCCTTTTTAGGGATGATTCTGGACAAAGAAGTACTGAGAGTATTTCTTCCAGTAGAAAAGGCTCTGGAAATCCAGAAAATGGTCAAACAAATATTGAAACCAACAAGCGTGTCGATCCATCAATGCATTCGGTTGTTGGGGAAAATGGTAGCAGCCTACGAGGCCATACAGTTTGGCCGATTTCATGCCAGAGTATTCCAGTGGGACCTGTTGGACAAGTGGTCTGGATCCCACCTACACATCCACCGGAAAATAATCCTGTCCCCCAAAGCCAGGATTTTTCTCCTGTGGTGGCTACACAGTTCTCACCTACTAGAGGGACGCAGGTTTGGGATTCACGACTGGGTCCTAATAACCACGGATGCAAGTCTCTGAGGCTGGAGAGCTGTCACACAGGGGGAAAGCTTCCAAGGAAAATGGTCAAGTCAGGAAGCCTGCCTTCACATAAACGTTCTGGAATTAAGAGCCATTTACAACGGCCTTCTACAAGCGGTACATCTTCTTCAAGATCCCGTGCAGATCCAGTCGGACAATGTAACAGCAGTCGCGTACATAAACAGGCAAGGTGGAACGAAAAGCAGAGCGGCAATGGCAGAGGTGACAAGGATTCTCCTCTGGGCAGAAAGACATGTTAGAGCTCTGTCAGCAATTTTCATTCCGGGAGTAGACAACTGGGAAGCAGACTTCCTCAGCAGAAACGATCTCCACCCAGGAGAGTGGGGCCTCCACCAAGAAGTCTTTGCAGAGGTGACTTTGGGGAGTTCCTCAAGTAGACATGATGGCATCTCGTCTAAACTGTCACACGCCATAGGCGGCGTTCAGCGCGCTTACCCCTGCGTGCCTGCTGGTCTGTGTTGCGGCCTCCGCCTTCGATGGTCCACGGGCTCCTGCGCCTGGCTGGTGCGGCTCCCGGCGGTTCCCCGGGGCAGGGGCGCCGCCATGACACCCGGCATCACGTGGGCGGGGAGCAGGTGACGTCATCAGACTGTTCCGCCAATCCAGCGGAGGCGGGAGATTCAAAGGCAGACGCAGGGCAGAGCCTCGGCGCCTGAGTATCGTCTTTTCCCCTGAAGTGGATGCCAGTGCTCTTGTTCCCGGCGAATCTCTCTGCAGTCGTACCCCAGTGTCTCCGGCACTTCCAGGTGCCAGTTGCTGCACAGTTCCAGCGTATACAGCGGCTGGTGTGTTCCTCTGCAATCCAGTCACCAGTGCTTCTTGGAGTCAGCGTGGGCTGCGGGCTAAATGCCGCTCTCAAGTTCTACAAGTCATCAGTGTCTTTAAACACCGCTCTCAAGTTCTACAAGTCATCTGTGTCTTTAAACACAGCTCTCAAGTTCTACAAGTCATCAGTGTCTTTAACCACCGCTCCCAAGTTTTGCAAGTTACCAGTGTCTTTAACCACCGCTCCCAAGTTTTTCAAGTTACCAGTGTCTTTAACCACCGCTCCCAAGTTTTTCAAGTTACCAGTGTCTTTAACCACCGCTCCCAAGTTCTACAGTGTCTTTAATCATCGCTTTCAAGTCATACAAATCATCAGTGTCTTTAACCACCGCTCCCAAGTTTTGCAAGTTACCAGTGTCTTTAACCACCGCTCCCAAGTTCTACAGTGTCTTTAATCACCGCTTTCAAGTCATACAAATCATCAGTGTCTTTAACCACCGCTCTCAAGTCATACAAATCATCAGTGTCTTTAACCACCGCTCACAAGTGTTTCAAATCATCAGTGTCTTTAACCACCGTTCACCAGTTCTTCAAATCAACAGTATCTTTAAAAACATCACACAAGTTCTTCAGTCACTATTATCTTGTACCAACACTCACAAGGACTTCTTTTCCTGGAATCTTTAACATTGCTTACAAGTTCTCCTATAGGCCTGGACATTCCCCCCCATACGTTCCTACTCTGCTATGTGACATTGTGTTGCTCCCTTCCTGCAATAAAGTTCTTTAATATTTTCACCAAGCTTTACTGTCAGAGTCCTGTATGAGGAAGACCTATATCAAGCCATCCCTGTTCCGACCCAACTGTGGTTCCTCTCCCCTACCATCGGGAGAACCCCCGAGTTCACAACACCCCCAACCTAGGTCAGTGACAGTATACTCAGGCCTCATGGACCCGGGGCATCGGAGCCCAGAGGCAAGTACCATCCAGGACTTGATTTCTCGAGTACAAAGTCAGGAAACAGCACAGGGCCAGGTGATGCATTATCTCCAGGAATTATCTGGCCGGCTGGATCAAATTCAGACTTCTCTGGCTTCAGTAGTACCGGCCCCAGCTCCAGTACCGGCTCCAGTGGTTGTCTCTAGTAATGTATGATCCTCCTCTGGAACCAGGTCACGCCTTCAGCTCCCTACTCCTTCTCGCTATAATGGGAATCCAAAGAATTGCCGTGGTTTTCTCAATCAGTGCGAGGTACATTTTGAACTTCTTTCACATAACTTCCCTACTGATCGGTCCAAGGTGGCATACATTATTTCTTTGCTCGAGGGTTCAGCGTTGGATTGGGTGTCTCCGTTATGGGAGCGATCTGATCCATTGGTTTCTAGTTACACCAATTTCATTACGTCATTCCGGAGGATCTTTGATGAGCCCGGCAGGACGACCGCTGCCTCTGCAGACTTGCTTCGTGTCCGACAAGGCTCTCGTTCAGTGGGACAGTATGTGATTAATTTTCAGACGATAGCCTCAGAACTGCGCTGGAATAATGATGCCCTTCGGGCTGCCTTTTGGAACAGGCTCTCCGATCGTCTAAAGGACGAGTTGGTCACTAGAGATTTGCCGGATTCTTTAGAACAGTTGATCTCGCTCTGTGTAAAGGTGGATCTTCGCATGCAGGAACGAGGTGGCGAACGTAGTCGGTCAGATCGATCAAGGGTTCGATCTCTTCCGTCTAAGCAAACGGTTATTCCAAGTCCTGATGAACCCATGCAGATTAATCGATCTCGGCTGTCCCCATAAGAACGTCAGCATCGTCGTGAGGGTAGACTCTGCCTCTACTGTGGAGCCGCGGATCACTTTCTCAAGTTTTGCAAGTCTCGCCCGGGAAACGGGCAGTCCTAGCTTGTTCCGGAGGAGTCGAGCTAGGGGTTTCTTATAAACCTTCTCCACCAGTGGACTGTTTACTCTCCGTGTCTCTGTTCTCCGAGTCAATAGCCAAACCCGTTAAGGCTCTGCTGGACTCAGGGGCTGCAGGGAATTTTATTTCCCTTTCCTGTGCCCAGGATCTGGGTTTTCAGCTACGGTCGGTCGAACGACCTATTACTTTGACTGCTATCAATGGTACCCAAATTTCTAACGGTCTGATTTCAAGTTGTACAGTATCAATCAAACTGCAAGTGGGAGCTCTGCATCAAGAACACCTGGAGTCCCTAGTGATTCGGGAGATGCCCCACGATCTGGTTCTTGGCCTTCCTTGGCTTAAACTTCACAACCCTCACGTTGACTGGAGTTCGACACAAATAACATCTTGGAGTTCTTTTTGTCATTCAAATTGACTCACCCCTGTCTATCCGCTCCGTTTATCTTCCAAGTCAGATGAAGGGCTCATTCCGGGGGGCCTATCGGGAGTTTTCTGACGTGTTCTCGGAGCAAGCGGCCGATCAGCTACCACCGCATAGACCCTGGGACTGCCCCATTGAGCTCATTCGGGGAAAATGCCACCTCGGGGTCGCACTTATCCCTTATCATTGCCCGAGACCCAGGCTATGTCGGACTATATCAAGTCTAATCTACAGAAAGAATTCATCCGCCCCTCTACCTCCCCGGCGGGGGCGGGTTTCTTTTTTGTGAAGAAGAAGGACGGAGGGCTGAGACCATGTATTGACTATCGTGGTCTAAATGATGTCACCATTAAGAATAAGTATCCTTTGCCGCTCATTACGGAGCTTTTTGATAGAGTTCGCGGAGCCCGAGTTTTCACCAAGCTTGATTTAAGGGGAGCTTATAATTTGATACGTATCCGACAGGGGGAAGAATGGAAGACGGCCTTCAATACCAGGGACAGGCATTACGAGTATCTGGTAATGCCGTTTGGCCTCAGCAATGCCCCTGCCGTCTTCCAGGGATTCATTAACGAAGTCTTTCGGGATATGCTATACCTAAGTGTAGTGGTATATTTGGATGACATTCTGATATTTTCTAAAAATCTCACAGAGCACAGAATACAGGTCAAAGAGGTACTTCTTCGATTGCGAGAGAATCATCTTTATGGCAAGATTTCCAAATGTATTTTTGAGGTTCCTTCTATTCCATTTCTTGGTTACATCATTTCGGGCACAGAGCTTCGTATGGATCCAGAGAAACTCACTGCCATCCGGGACTGGACTCAGCCTCTTTCCTTGAAAGCGGTACAACGATTTCTGGGTTTTGCAAATTACTACCGGAAATTCATAAATGGATTCTCTACCATCGTGGCACCTATTACTGCCCTAACCAAGAAGGGATCTGACCCAAGTCATTGGTCCTCCGAAGCTGTAGCAGCGTTCGCTCAGTTAAATGCAGCCTTTATGTCCGCTCCAGTACTTCAACAACCAAATTTTTCAAAACCATTCTTTTTGGAGGTTGATGCTTCCACGGTAGGCATAGGTGCCGTGCTTTCGCAGTACGCTCCAGATGGGAAGTTACATCCATGTGGTTTCCATTCTCGCAAATTCTCTCCTGCGGAACAGAATTACACCATTGGAGACAAAGAGCTTTTGGCAATAAAATCTGCCTTGGAGGAATGGAGATATCTTTTGGAAGGTGCTAAACACCTAATTACAATTTTCACTGATCATAAGAATTTGCTGTACCTCAAGACAGCCCAGTGCTTGAATCCCCGTCAAGCTAGATGGACGCTCTTCTTTACTCGGTTTTCGTTTGTTATTAAGTACCGGGCTGGGACTTTTAACACCAAGGCTGATGCTTTATCCCGTTCCTTAACTGCTTCGGATGAGGAGAATTCCGTTGAGAAGGCTTTGATTCTCAGTCCAGTTTCTATGTCAGCGGCTCCCACCGCTCTGGGTCCTCCTCCTGGGAGAATGTCTGTGCCAGCTAAATTTCGACCAAGGTTGTTGCAGTGGGCTCATATTTCAAAGTTTTCCGGTCATCCTGGAGTTCAAAAGATGTGGGAGTTTCTACGAAGGTCTTACTGGTGGGACACTATGAAGAAGGATATTCAAGATTATGTCAACTCATGTCCTCAGTGTGCTGAGCACAAAATTCTTCGTTTGCCTCCTGCGGGGTTGTTGCATCCACTGTCCATTCCTCAGAAGCCTTGGACCCATATCTCTATGGAATTTGTCACGAATTGCCCCTCTCCAAGGGTCACAATACTGTCTGGGTAATTATCGACCGTTTCTCTAAGATGGCACATTTTGTACCTTTGACCGGGTTACCATCAGCTCCCAAGTTGGCTTTGTTATTTATCCAAGAACATTTCCGCCTACACGGCTTACCTCAGGAAATCGTCTCTGACCGGGGGGTATAATTCACTGCAAGATTCTGGAGAGCTCTCTGTACGGCCTTACAAATAAAACTCAAGTTTTCATCCGCTTACCATCCACAAACCAATGGGCAAACTGAACGCGTCAATCAAGATTTAGAGACTTTTCTCCGTGTTTATCTTTCTCCCTCGCAGGATGATTGGGTGGAACTATTGCCATGGGCCGAGTTTGCCCATAATCCTCTGTACCACTCTTCGACTGGTGAGTCCCCATTTTTCATTAATTATGGGTTCCATCCTCAAGTTCCTGAATTACCCATTTGTCTTCCGGAGGATGTTCCTGCTGCAGCCTCTACTCTTCGGCACTTCAGCCAAATTTGGAGTCGAGTTCATGCTAATCTCAAGAGAGTTTCCGGCCGCTATAAGTTCTTTGCGGATAGGAAGCGACGAGCAGCTCCCCAATACAAGGTTGGTGACAGGGTATGGCTTTCCACCCGCAACCTCCGGTTAAGGGTGCCCACTATGAAGTTCGCCCCAAAGTTTATTGGTCCTTACCCCGTGTTACAAGTCCAGAACCCAGTTGTCTGCAAATTGGGATTGCCTTCCCATCTCCGGATACCAAACTCCTTTCATGTCTCTCTCCTTCGCCCCCTTATTTTAAACCGGTTCCATTTAAAGTCCCCGAGGCCAACCTCTGCAGAGTCTGAAGCTGGAACGGACTTTGAAATCAAAGCTATTCTTGACTCTCGTTATCTTCACAAGAATCTACAGTATTTGGTGGAGTGGAAAGGTTTTGGCCCCGAGGAGAGGAGCTCGGTCAAGGCTACTGAAGTTATGGCTCCCCCACTGGTGCGGATTTTCCATTCCAGACATCCAACAAAACCTGGAAAGTGTCCGGGGGCCACTCCTGGAGGAGGGGGTACTGTCACACGCCATAGGCAGCGTTCACCGCGCTTACCCCTGCGTGCCAGCTGGTCTGTGTTGCGGCCTCCACCTTCGATGGTCCACGGGCTCCGGCGCCTGGCTGGCACGGCTCCCGGCGGTTCCCCGGGGCAGGGGCGCCGCCATGACACCCGGTATCACGTGGGCGGGGAGCAGGTGACGTAATCAGACTGTTCCGCGAATCCAGCGGAGGCGGGAGATTCAAAGGCAGACGCCGGGCAGAGCCTTGGCGCCTGAGTATCGTCTTTTCCCCTGAAGTGGATGCCAGTGCTCTTGTTCCCGGCGAATCTCTCTGCAGTCGTACCCCAGTGTCTCCGGCACTTCCAGGTGCCAGTTGCTGCACAGTTCCAGCGTATACAGCGGCTGGTGTGTTCCTCTGCAATCCAGTCAGCAGTGCTTCTTGGAGTCAGCGTGGGCTGCGGGCTAAACGCCGCTCTCAAGTTCTACAAGTCATCAGTGTCTTTAAACACCGCTCTCAAGTTCTACAAGTCATCTGTGTCTTTAAACACCGCTCTCAAGTTCTACAAGTCATCTGTGTCTTTAAACACCGTTCTCAAATTCTACAAGTCATCAGTGTCTTTAACCACCGCTCCCAAGTTTTGCAAGTTACCAGTGTCTTTAACCACCGCTCCCAAGTTTTTCAAGTTACCAGTGTCTTTAACCACCGCTCCCAAGTTCTACAGTGTCTTTAATCATCGCTCTCAAGTCATACAAATCATCAGTGTCTTTAACCACCGCTCCCAAGTTTTGCAAGTTACCAGTGTCTTTAACCACCGCTCCCAAGTTCTACAGTGTCTTTAATCACCGCTTTCAAGTCATACAAATCATCAGTGTCTTTAACCACCGCTCTCAAGTTCTATAAATCATCAGTATCTTTAGTCACCGCTCTCAAGTCATACAAATCATCAGTGTCTTTAATCACCGCTCACAAGTGTTTCAAATCATCAGAGTCTTTAACCACCGTTCACCAGTTCTTCAAATCAACAGTATCTTTAAAAACATCACACAAGTTCTTCAGTCACTATTATCTTGTACCAACACTCACAAGGACTTCTTTTCCTGGAATCTTTAACATTGCTTACAAGTTCTCCTATAGGCCTGGACATTCCCCCCCATACGTTCCTACTCTGCTATGTGACATTGTGTTGCTCCCTTCCTGCAATAAAGTTCTTTAATATTTTCACCAAGCTTTACTGTCAGAGTCCTGTATGAGGAAGACCTATATCAAGCCACCCCTGTTCCGACCCAACTGTGTTTCCTCTCCCCTACCATCGGGAGAACCCCCGAGTTCACAACACCCCCAACCTAGGTCAGTGACATAAACAAGAAGCTTCAGAGATATTGTTCCTGGTCGAGAGACCCTCAAGCAATAGCAATGGAAGCACTGGTGACCCAGTGGGTGTTTCGGTCGGTATATGTTTTCCCTCCACTTCCACTGATTCCAAAAGTTCTCAAAATTATAATAAGAACAAGAGTTTGAGCAATCTTCATTGCCCCAGACTGGCCAAGGGGGGCTTGGTATCCAGATCTTCAGGAGTTGCTCATAGAAAATCCTCGGCCTCTTCCTCCTCGAGAGGACCTACTACAGCAGGGGCCGTGTGTGTATCAAGACTTACCGCGGCTACGTTTGACGGCATGGCTGTTGAGTGTCGGATCCTAGCCTGAAAGGGTACTCCCAAGGAAGTCATCCCCACTCTTATTCAGGCCAAGAAAGAAGTAACGTCTAAACATTACCACCGTATTTGGAGAAAATATGTGTCTTGGTGTGAATCCAAGAAGGCTGCTACGGAAGAGTTTGAGTTGGGACGTTTTCTCCATTTTCTGCAGGCTGGTTTGGATGCTGGCCTTAGATTGAGGTCAATCTAGATTTCGGCCTTATCAGTTTTCTTTCAAAAAAATTGGCCTCCTTTCCAGAAGTTCAGACTTTCGTGAAAGGGGTTCTGCACATCCAGCCTCCATTTGTGCCTCCAGTGGCACCATGGGACCTTAATGTGGTGTTGCAGTTCCTTCAATCAGATTGGTTTGAACCTCTGCAGGAGATAGAATTGAAGTTTCTCACTTGGAAAGTGGTGATGCTTTTGTCTTTGGCATCCGCAAGGCGAGTGTCTGAGTTGGGGGCCTTGTCTCACAAGAACCCTTACCTGATCTTCCATGAAGATAGGGCAGAGTTAAGAACTCGTCAACAATTTCTTCCGAAGGTGGTTTCGTCCTTCCACATAAACCAACCTATTGTGGTGCCAGTAGCTACTGACACTTTCACAGAGTCACAGTCTCTAGATGTGGTTAGAGCTTTGAAGATTTATGTCGCAAGAACAGCTCGATTACAGAAAACAGAGGCTCTGTTTGTCCTGTATGCTCCCAGCAAGATTGGGTGTCCTGCTTCTAAGCAGACTATTGCGCGCTGGATCAGAGGGACAATTCAGCACGCTCATTCTACGGCAGGCTTGCCAGTACCGAAGACGGTGAAGGCCCATTCTACTAGGAAAGTGGGCTCATCCTGGGTGGCTGCCTGGGGCGTCTCGGCTTTACAACTTTGCCGAGCAGCTACTTGGTCAGGGTCAAACACATTTGCTAAATTTTATAAGTTTGACACCTTGGCCGATGAGGACCTCAAGTTCGGTCAATCGGTACTGCAGGGTCATCCGCACTCTCCCACCCGTACTGGAGCTTTGGTATAACCCCATGGTACTGAAGTTGACCCCAGCATCCTCTAGGACGTATGAGAAAATGGGATTTTAATACGTACCGGTAAATCCTTTTCTCCTAGTCCGTAGAGGATGCTGGGCACCCGACCCAGTGCGTACTTTACCTGCAGTTTGTTCTTTATAGTTACACAAGTTGTGTTTCATTTGTTTTCAGCATGTTGCTGTAAATGGTTCATGCCTGTTGGCGTGTGTCATGTTGTATGCCATGTTGTGCGGCATGGTTGAGGTGTGAGCTGGTATGAATCTCACCATTAGTATAAAAGTAAATCCTTTCCTCGAAATGTTCGTCTCCCTGAGCACAGTTCATATAACTGAGGTCTGGAGGAGGGGCATAGAGGGAGGAGCCAGTTCACACCCTTGAAAAGTCTTAAAGTGCCCATGGCTCCTGCGGAACCGTCTATACCCCATGGTACTGAAGTGGACACCAGCATCCTCTACGGACTAGGAGAAAAGGATTTACCGGTATTAAAATCCTATTTTTGCAATATCTATTAAGCAAGTTTTTTGAATTTAGCTTTAATGATTTGTTAACAGTCTTGCTTGAAAGGTTTTTAACTATATGACATTCTGTCCTGTGATATGTATATTGATTGTAACATGATGGAAGAGAATGATAGCGTTGCAGCTGGATTTTCCTGTGGGGATGTCTGAATTGCTGTTACCGTTTTGATATGAATTCAATCTTGATGTAAACAATTATAATTTCTCTTGCGTCCTAGAGGATACTGGGGTTCCATTTAGTACCATGGGGGTATAGACGGGTCCATTAGGAGCCATGGGCACTTTAAGAATTTGAGAGTGTGGGCTGGCTCCTCCCTCTATGCCCCTCCTACCAGACTCAGTTTAGAAAATGTGCCCAGAGGAGCCAGTCACGCTTATGGAAGCTCCTGAAGAGTTTTCTGCATTTATTTTATGTTTGTTATTTTCAGGCAGGGCTGGTTGGTACCAGACTGTCTGCTTCGTAGGACTTAGGTGGGGGAAAGGCCCAACTTCTTGAAGGGTTAATGGTCCCGTTCACCACTGACAGGACACTGAGCTCCTGAGGGAACTATTTGCAAGCCCCACCACGGCGAGCGTACATACCCACAGCATGCTGCCACACCTAACAGAGTCAGAAGAAAGAAGAGTGGTGAGTACTAAGCCGGCATCACGACTAGCGGGTCGCCGGCCATTATGGTAGCATGAGGGTACTGAGACGCACGGCTTCTAACCGGAGCGGAATGCGTCTCCAGACACAGTACACAGCTGCGTCTCAGTACACTGTACACAGTACCCACACTGGTAAAAACAGCCCCAAAACTGTTTTCTCTCCATTTTAAGCTACAGATTAGCTTCACTATGAGAGGATCCAGCAGCTCACCAGCGCCATATTCCCTCTGCAGTGGACACAGACGCAGACTGAAAGAGACCCGCAGCTCCTCCAGTGTGACTCTAGATTACCTCAGCAGTACCAGGAGGTCATAGCAGGGGGGGGGGGGGGGGGGGGGGAGTGATTATTAGTGTACTACAGCAGGGTACTTAGTGTGCGACCCGGCTAAGCTTGGCATTAGCGATAAGGATGCGGTGGGGGCTGGCTCCAAATAACTCTGTGTCTCCCTGAAGGGCTCTTTGTGGGTTAATTGTGCTTAACTTTTTCCTGTGTGTGTGTGCTGCCACATTTACATTATGTCAGGCAAAGAGTGTGGATACTCAGGGCAGTGCGCCTTCCCAAAATAGCAGTGCTGAACCGGAATGGGTTAATTCCATTAAGGAAATGATCGCAAATATTTCTACAAAGCTGTCCAGCAATGAGAAAGATACGCAATACTTAATACAGACTGTGGATGAGTTTATGAATAGAGACTCAGGAGGTCATTCCGAGTTGATCGCTAGCTGCCGTTGTTCGCAGCGCAGCGATCAGGCAAAAAATCGGCACTTCTGCGCATGCGTATGGGCCGCAGTGCGCACGTGTGATGTACTTTCACAAAAAACTATGCAGTTTCACACAAGGTCGAGCGACTCTTTTCAGTCGCTCTGCTGATCGGTGAGTAATTGACATGAATGGGGCGTTTCTGGGAGATAACTGACCGTTTTCCGGGAGTGTGCTAAAAAACGCAGGCATGTCAGATAAAAACGCAAGCGTGCCTGGAAAACGGGGGAGTGGCTGGCCGGACGCAGGACGTGTTTGTGACGTCAAAACAGGAACTAAACAGACTGAAGTGATCGCAAGGTAGGAGTAGGTCTGCAGCTACTTTGAAACTGCATAAAAAAATTTCAGCACTGTTCTGCTAACCTTTCATTCGCACTTCTGCTAAGGTAAGATACACTCCCAGAGGGCGGCGGCTTAGCGTTTGCACTGCTGCTAAAAGCAGCTAGCGAGCGATCAACTCGGAATGAGGGCCTCAGTCCCCAAACCAGCGTCTCAATCCCCTCCCATTTGACCGCAAAAACGATCTCTGGCCCATATCCTGCAGTCTGACGCTGACGGGTCAGACATGGAGGAGGGTGAGGTGGATTTGAAGTGGGTGATGCTACTCTGTCACAGGGAATAGAGGCTCTTATAGAGGCTATCAGAGATGTTCTGCAAATTCCTGATAAGGTGTCAGAGGAGTGTGAGGAATCTTATTTTAATGTAAAAAAAGAAGTCCTCAGTCACTTTTCCTGCGACAAAGGAATTGAATACCCTGTTTGAAGAACCGTGGGTTAATCCTGATAAGAAATTTCGAATCCCTAAAAGGTTGCTCTCATCTCATCTTTTCCTTTTTCTCTGGAGAATAGAAAACAATGGCAAAATCCACCGATAGTGGACGCATCAGTCTCTAGGCTGTCACGTAAAATTGTATTGCCTGTCCCTGGTGCAGCCCATACTTACGTACTCTCCCGGATTCTGCGGGTGACACCCGGTTTTTCGAGTAGTCCCCCACAGCCCCGGAAGAGTGGGCACACCTCCCGCATTCTGCCCACTTCCTAGTGAAGTGGGCAGAATGTGAAGAAAGGCATAGCGAAATCGCGGACTGGCGGAGGGGGCGGAGCCTAATGACACTATTATATGCTAATCGCGTCATTTTAGCTCCGCCCCTATGCAAATATTACCCAACTGTGCACTTTTCCTGGCGAGTAGGCAGGGCTTAATGATGTAATTATGTCAGCCCCGCCCTCAGTGCCGCCCACCTGCTTCTCTTCTCCGGGCATCTCCCGGAGAGGAGATTTGAAAAGTCGGTAAGTATGGTGCAGCCTCCCTAAAAAGATAAGGCTGTTCGTAAAAATTGAGACTACACTCAAATCATTGTACACAGCTGCTGGGGTGGGCCAAAGACCCACTATTGCATGTGCATGGATCACAAAAGCCATTGCTAAATGGTCAAGTAACCTACTGTAATTGAGGGGCTAGTTTCCTTGTTTAAGGGGGATGTTGTTTTACTCCTGCAGCATATACAGGACTCTGCAAACTTTATGGTGGAAGCCAAAAAAAAGATTGGTTTGCTTAATGCACGCACCACCGCTATGGCAGTGTCAGCACGAAGGAACTTGTGGCTACGCCAGTGGACTGCTGATGCGGACTCCAGGAAAGGCGTTGGAAGGCCTACCATTCACAGGAGAGGACTTGTTTGGAGACTAACTAGACAAATGGATCTCCAAAGCTACTGCGGGTAAGTCTACGTATCTTCCTTCCGCAGCTCCCTCAGCCAGGAAAGCTTATTCAGCTTCAAATTTACAGTCCTTTCGGACAGCAAAGTTTAAGGGAAAATCCAGAGGTGCTTCTATGGCCTCCAGAGGCGCAAGAGGTAAACCACGCAAACCAGCAACTGCAGGTGTTCAGGAGCAGAGCTCAGGCTCTGCTTCCTCAAAGCCTTCAGCATGACGGTGGACCACGAGGCCTGGAGGTCTGTCAGGTGGGAGCCCGACTACAATTCTTCAGTCACATCTGGTCAAGTTCGTGCCATGATCCCTGGGTCATTGATCTTATTTCCCAGGGCTACAGACTGGAGTTCCAAGAGCTCCCACCTCACAGATTCTTCAAATCAGGCTTACCAGCTTCACAAGAGGCAAGTATAACTTTACAGCAAGCCATCCAAAAACTGGTACAGACTCAAGTCATTGTTCCAGTTCCACCTCATTTACACAACAAGGGGTACTTTTCCAATTTGTTTGTAGTACCAAAACCGGACGGTTCGGTACGACCTATTCTGAACCTCAACTCCTTGAACCCGTTCTTAAGAGTGTTCAAGTTCAAGATGGAGTCTCTGAGCAGTGATCTCAGGTCTGGAAGAAGGGGAATTCCTTGTGTCTCTGGATATCAAGGATGCGTACCTTCACATTCCGATCTGGCTGCCTCACCAGGCTTATCTACGGTTTGCACTTCAGGATTGTCACGACCAGTTCCAGGCCCTGCCATTTGGTCTCTCCACGGCACCGAAGGTGTTCACCAAAGTGATGGCAGAGATGATGTTTATACTCCGCAAGCAGGGAGTGAACATAATTCCGCACCTGGATGATCTGATAAAGACGCCGTTAATGGAGAGGTTGTTGGACAGCATTGTCCTCTCAAACAAACTTCTCCAGGATCATGGGTAGATTCTGAACCTTCCAAAATCTCACCTAGAGCCAACACGGAGGCTCCCATTTCTGAGAATGATACTGGACACGGAGTCACAGAAAGAGTTCCTTCCGTTGGAAAAGGCATTGGTAATACAGTCAACGGTTCGGGATGTCCTGAAGCCAACCCGGATATCAGTGCATCTATGCATTCGACTTCTGGTAAAAATGGTGGCCTCTTATGAGGCGCTTCAATATGGAAGGTTTCATGCAAGACCCTTCCAGCTCGATCTGTTGGACAAATGGTCCAGATCACATCCTCACATGCACCAGAGGATTCGTCTGTTGCCAAAAGCCAGGATCTACTTTTTGTGGTGGCTACAGACCTCTCACCTCGTCGAGGGTCGGAGGTTCGGAATTCAGGACTGGATCCTGTTAACCACGGATGCAAGCCTCAGAGGTTGGGGGGCAGTCTGGGGGGCAGTCACCCAGGGGGTGCAGTTTCAATAAAGATGGTCAAGTCAGGAAGTTGTCCTTCCAATCAACATTCTGGAACTCAGGGCCATATACAAAACCCTTCTGCAGGCCTCTTTCTTTTTCAGGATCGGGCCATTCAAGTCCAGTCGGACAATGTAACGGCAGTGACGTACATAAACAGACAGGGCGGAACGAGAAGCAGAGCAGCAATGTCAGAGGTGTCGAGAATTCTCCTCTGGGCAGAAAAAAACGCTGTGGCATTTTCGCTTCATTCCGGGAGTAGACAACTGGGAAGCAGACTTCCTCAGCAGACACCACCTGCATCCAGGGGTGTAGGGCCTTCACCCGGAAGTGTTCAGGTGCTAGACACGTCGGTGGAGATATCCACAAATCGACGTGATGGCCTCTCGTCTCAGCAAGAAGCTCAAGCGGTATTGTTCCCAGTCGAGAGACCCACAGGCAGTGGCAGTAGACGCTCTGACGACTCCATGGGTATATCAGATGATGTACGTGTTTCCTCCACTTCCTCTGATCCCAAGAATTCTCAAAAGAATAAAAAGGGAAAAGGTTCAAGCGATCCTTATTGCTCCAGACTGGCCAAGGGCCTGGTACGCAGATCTACTGGAGATGCTTCTAGAGAACCTTCTAGAGATGCTTCTCGAGGATCCGTGGCCTCTACCTTTTCAAGAGGATCTTCTTTCTGCAACAGGGCCCGTTCGTCTATCAGGACTTACCACGGCTATGTTTGATGGCATTGAAGTTGAACGGCTGATTCTAGCCAGAAGAGGGATCCCTAATAAAGTTATCCCGACTATGATCCAAGCCAGGAAGGGGGTAATGTCTAAACATTACCACCGTATTTGGAAGAAATACGTCTCTTAGTGTGAGAGCAGAACTTATTCTGCGGTGGAATTTCACCTGAGATTTTTTCTGCAGGCAGGTGTGGATGTGGGCCTACGTCTGTGCTCCATAAAAGTCCAGATTTCGGCCTTGTCCATTTTCTTTCAAAAACAATTGGCTTCTCTCCCTGAGGTCCAGACATTTTTGAAAGGTGTTCTGCGCATACAACCTCCCTTTGTGCCTCCCACGGCACTTTGGGATCTCAATTTGGTGCTGCAGTTCCTCCAATCGGACTGGTTTGGACCATTACAGGAGGTAGACGTAAACTATCTTACGTAGAAGACCGTCACACTGTTGGCCTTGGCTTCAGCAAGACGTGTGTCTGAGCTGGGGGCTTTGTCTCACAAAATCCCCTATTTAATTTTCCATGAGGACAGAGCTGAACTCAGAACTCATCAGCAATTTCTTCCTAAAGTGGTGTCTGCGTTTCACATCAACCAACCTATTGTGGTTCCGGTTATCACCGACACTTCTGCTACTTCAAAATCTTTGGATGTTGTGAGGGCTTTGAAGGTATACGTAAAGAGGACAGCTCGTCACAGGAAATCCGACTCGCTGTTCGTTCTATATGATCCCAATAAAATTGGGTGTCCAGCTTCAAAGCAGACAATTGCACACTGGATCAGGCTCACTATCCACCATGCTTATTTCATGGCAGGTTTGCCGGTTCCAAAATCTGTACAGGCCCACTCTACTTGGTAGGTCAGTTCTTCCTGGGCGGCTGCCCGTGGTGTCTCGGCTTTACAACTCTGCCGAGCGGCTACTTGATCTGGTACGAACACGTTTGCTAAGGTCTACAAGTTCGATACTTTGGCCTCTGCAGACCTTTAGTTTGGTCAATCAGTTCTGCAGGAACCTCAGCACTCTCCCACCCGGTTTGGGAGCTTTGGTACATCCCCATGGTATTGAATGGAACCCCAGTATTCTCAAGGACATAAGAGAAAATAGGATTTTAATTGCCTACCGGTAAATCCTTTTCTTGTAGTCCGTAGAGTAGACTGGGCGCCCGCCCGGTGCTTCATTCTTCCTGCACTGTTACTTGGTTAAGTATTGTTGGTTCACCTGTTGCTGTTCCTGTGGGTTAGCATAGCTTTCCTCTGTTTGTGTTTGCTGGTTCGGAATCTCACCACTATCTTTATCTATCCTTCTCTCAAAGTATGTCCGTCTCCTCGGGCACAGTTTCCTAGACTGAGTCTGGTAGGAGGGGCATAGAGGGAGGAGCCAGCCCACACTATCAAATTATTAGAGTGCCCATTGCTCCTAGTGGACCCGTCTATACCCCCATGGTACTAAATGGAACCCCAGTATCCTCAACGGACTTCGAGAAAAGGATTTACTGGTAGGTAATTAAAATCCTATTTTTTTTTTATGTGACAGCATAGTTTTTGTAGCTCTATTAACTATTTATGTGGTTTTGTTAACTGTAATTCGGGTATATGGTGCTAAAGGATCAGATCTGTACTTCATTTTATGTGATTTTATATACTATGCACTTGTTACGTACATTATGTATGTAAATTTTTGCATACCTCAGGATTTGGAAGCGTGTGATGATGGCAGGGATTTTTGATCGCTTCACCTGATCCCAATTATTGAGGCTCGACACGAGGGGTTTGCTACAAAACCTGGGTGATTGTATTGTACTCTTTATCCTGATGACAAGGCAATAAAATGGCTTAGAAACGTTGATTGAACATACAGCAGCTTGTCCTGCCATTTATTTCTTCAAGTGCCGCCGCAGGTGGTGTGTGTGTGTATGTATATGTATGTATGTATATATATATATATATGTATTAATGTATGTGTGTATATATATATATATATATATATATATACATATATATATATTGTTGCAGAGACAGCATTTTTCCGTGCGGAAGTGATGTGGAGGATCCAGATCAGGTTTTGGAAGCAGTAGCAGAATCCCAGGTGTGATCAGCAGCACCTGGGATTTCCTGATATAAGGGTTTCCAGGGCAGTGTCACCTGGCTCTTGACGGTGGAATAGCTACCCAAGTGATAGGCCGGGTTGTGCGGGTTAGACTAGCGACCACTGGAGCCTATCAAGAGTCTGCTATGCTGAGAGTGCCTGTATGCTACTGCCTGTAATACCGACTGCATATGGATTTAACTTGCTATGTGGTGACCTGCTGTTCAAAACAAACACCGAAAGTGTTCATCTGAGTTTCCTTGTGATCCTTGTCACAAGTGGTGGAGAATGCGAGCAAGGACACGGTGTAGTGTGTACAGCAGAAACTGTTGGTAAGCATACCGGTGTTTTAAACTGCAAGCTTTTCCTTTTCATTTCTTCCTCTCTGGTTATGCAGTGCAAGTGGCAGCCTTAAAGGGCCATAGCATTATAGGCAGACTGTTTGCTGTTATGTGTTAAATAGCCAGTAAAACAGGTGGATGTCTTCTTGGACTGTTTGATAAGCCTGGCACATTATAATAAACCTCCTAGATTTGTCCTTAAAGGGGCCACACAGGGCAATATGGAGGAGTTACTAAAACAATTTTCTGAACTTGCAGCTGGGCAACAAACCCAGATTCAAATGTTACATGAGAGTCATCAAACCCAGATTCAGATGTTACATGAGGGGCAACAAACCCAGGCTGAAAGGCAGCAAACTCAAATTCACATGTGCGATGAGTTAAAAGCGCTTAAAAAATCTGAGAGGGAAAGGCTACTAAAGCTCACCCCAGCTGATGATTAGAGGCATTCCTTTGAACGTTTGAGCGCATGGCCACGTGGTTGGGACGGCTTGCGGAGGAATGGTCTGACAGGCTGTCTCCTTGTTTGACAGGGGAGGCACAGCGGGCGTATTGGACATGACTGTGGCTGAGGCATGCTCCTATCCTTGCCTGAAAAAGGCTAAACTGGATAGGTTTGGAGTGACGGGCGGCTGGAGGGCTCTGAGCCTCCCAGGACTCAGCTGGCCAAACTAGTCCGACTGGCAAGGGCCTGGTTGCAGCCAGATAAAAACTCTGCAGTACAGATTGTAGAAGTAGTAGCACTGGACCAGGCTATGCAGGTGTTAGACCGCTCGGTGCTGCAGCGGGCCCTTCAGGCTGACCCCTAGACATTTGAGGAGTTGACAGTGGTAATTAAGGGGCACCTGAGGTTGGGAAAGCTGAATAAAGCCAGGTGAGGATACGGGCCACCACCTAAACCCAGAACTCAGGGGTAAACCAAAGGCTCCGCCTCCCTTGGTGTGCTTTGAGTGTGGCGAGCCTGGTCATGTGCGACGGGACTGCCCGAAACAGGGCGAGCCAATGGATTGTAGTGCGGGGAAAACGGCTCGGCCATTGGTCAGCATGGTGGCAGCGGAAGTTTCCCAAGCAGAGTCCTCCCTGTTCCGGGTGCAAGTACAGGTGGAAAACCGGAAGATTTGGGCCCTGGTGGATACCCGCAGTGAGCTCACCATTGTCGCGGCCAACGTGGTTTCTCCGGGAGTTGATAAGGTCCAGCCTCCTGTCAGGGTGTTGTGCGTCCATGGCGATGTGGAGGAGTTCCCACATGTCTACTTACCCCTGACCGTTCTAGGTTAGTCGTTAAAGGTGGTACCGGCGGTGACTTCCAGACCCCCGTATCCGCTGATCCTGGGCCGGGACTTTTCATTGCTGCAGGAGCTGGTTACCTGGCATGCTACCAACAAACCGTTAACCACCGAAACAACTCAGAAGCCAGAGACTACCAAAGTTTAGCATCTGGGATAGAGGCTGCCGGTCCCAGATCACCCCAAGAGACTGAGTCCGAGGCTCATTAGAACCCAGTTGGTGAGAAGATATCACTGCAGGACTTTGGGAGAGTTCAACGCGATGACAGCAATTTGGTACACTCCTTTGAGACTGTTAAAGTAGTTAACGGTAGGGTAGTTGATGCTTTACCATCAGAGGGTGTACCATATTTTGTTTTGGAAAATGATTTGCTATATCGTGTCGCTACTTTACAAGGGAAAAGGGTAGATCAGCTCTTGGTTCCCTGAAAACTGGAGCAGTTGGTGTTAAAAGCTGCCTATACGCATTTGTGGGGTGGCCATCTAGGGGAGGAGAAAACACTCCAACGCATCCAGTTAAGGTTCTTTTGGCCCGGCATCTATGCTTCCGTTAAGAGGTATTATCAGGAACGCCCAGTCTGTCAGAGGACAGCCCCTCGGCCAGAGTTTAGAGCTCCACTGGTACCCTTCCCTATCATTTCCATACCTTTTGAGCGGATTGGTATGGATCTGATAGGGCCAGTAGAAAAATCTGCTCGAGGGCACCAATACATATTGGTGGTTGATTGTGCCACCAGGTACCCATAGGCTATACCCCTGCGCAATATGAAATCTGGCACTATTGCCAGAGAACTACTAACCATGTATACCCGCTTAGGAGTACCGAAAGAGGTTCCCAACGGACCAAGGTACACCTTTTGTGTCTAAACTCATGAAAGATTTTTGTCGGATTTCTAAACGTAAACAGGATTGCTGACCTCCGTGTACCACCCGCAGACAGATGGCCTGGTAGAAAGATTTAATAAAATCCTTCAGCAAATGATGAAGAGAGCAGTGTCACAGGAAAAACGAGATTGGGATCTGCTCCTACCTTACTTGATGTTTGCGGTCAGAGAGGTACCCCAATGCTCAACAGGGTTTAGCCCCTTTGAGCTCCTCTATGGGAGACAGCCCAGTGGAATTCTAGATCTCTTAAAAGAAGGGTGGGAAGAACAACCATGCCAGGACCCTAACGTCATTCAGTTTGTTGCCCAGTTATACGGCCGTCTAAGGCAGATTGCGCCACTACTGAACGAACACATGGAAAGGGCCCAACAACGTCCGAAACAGAGGTATGACATCACCTCAGTCAACTGGTCCTTTAATCCGGGAGACAAAGTGTTAGTGCTGGTGCCCACCACAGAAAGCAAGATGTATGCACAATAGCAGGGCCCTTATGAGATCATCGAGGCAGTGGGACGGTCAATTACATGGTCTGACAGGATGTTAGAAGGAGGGAGGTACAAGTCTACCATGTAAACCTGTTAAAACCCTGGAAGGAAATTGCCAATCGGCCCACTTTGGTAGCTAAAATGATTTCAGAATGCCAGGTACCCATTGAAGTCACGCTTACTCCTGAACAGAAACGGGAAGTGGTGAACTTGGCGAAACGCTACCAAGATGTGTTTTCTGCCATTCCGGGAAAGACACAGATCATCCAACAAGATGTTGTGACTCCACCTGGGGTAGTCATTAAACAGAGGCCATATCGCATACCCGAAGCGAATCGGGCAGCGGTAAAGCAGGAGGTGGAAGAGATGTTACACCTAGGGGTTATAGAGGAATCCACCAGTGAGTGGAATAATCCAATTGTCCTAGTACCGAAGCCTTTAGGTGCCTTACGGTTGTGCAATGACTTCCATAAATTAAATCAAGTGTCCCGGTTTGATTCTTACCCTATGCCCTGGGTTGATGAGTTGGTAGAAAATTTAGCCAATAGTCAATATCTCACTACACTTGATTTGACAAAAGGTTATTGGCAGATTCCTTTAACAGAAGCTGCTTAGGAAAAAACAGCTTTCCCTACCCCAGAAGGCTTATTCCAATATAAAATGCTCCCATTTGGTTTACATGGTGACCAGCAACCTTCCAGAGAGCTATGAATAAATTGCTGCGGCCCCACAGGGAATATGCGACTGCATATTTAGATGACATTGTTATTTTCAGCTCTGACTGGGAGTCACACCTACCAAAGGTAGAAGCTGTTTTACAGTCTCTACGGGCACACGGGTTTACTACCAACCCTGAGAAATGTGCCATTGGTATAATTGAGACCAAGTATTTGGGGTACATTGTGGGCAGAGGGCAGGTTAAACCTCAGTCTAGTAAGGTAGAAGCAGTCCTCACCTGGTCTAGACCTAAATGTAAATCACAACTTAGGACATTTCTCGGTTTGGTCGGATATTATCGCAGGTTCATTCGAGATTTCGCCGCTAGAGCGGCTCCACTAACCGAATGTCTTAAAAAACAATTCCCAGACAAGGTAACGTGGTCTGGACCAGTGGAAACTGCTTAGCAGGATTTAAGACAAGCTTTGTGTACTGAGCCTGTCTTGCAAGCTCCTGACTTTAAAAAGCAACTTGTGTTAAAAACGGATGCCTCTGGGACAGGATTAGGAGAAGTCCTATCCCAAGAGGTAGATGGAGAGGAGAAGCTTCTACCTTAGCCGTAAATTATTGCCCAGCGAACGCAGGTACTCAACTGTAGAGCAGGAGTGCTTGGCCATTTAATGGGCAGTTGAGTCATTAAGGTATTATTTATTGGGACGAGAGGTTATGTTGGTCACAGACCATGCACCCTTGCAGTGGATGCATACAAACAAAGAGGTGAATGCTCGTGTGACCCGTTGGTTTTTGGCTTTGCAGCCATTTAAGTTTGAGGTGAGGCATCGTCCGGGAAAACAGCATCTTTGCAGGAGGTTTGTAGGTCCTGTTCCTCCAGGCAACCCTATGGTGAAGCTGGGGGAGGAGGAAGAAGGTGAGGTGGGTGACCTCTGGAAGGTAGTGGAAGGCTGTGTACCTGGGCGTATGACACAGGTAGGGGTGGGCGAGGCAGAGAGCTCGCCTGAAAATAGTGTAGCTTCACCAGGGTGGTTGAAGCTAAGGGGGAGGAGTGTGGCAGAGACAGCATTTTTCCATGTGGAAGTAATGTGGAGGATCCAGACCAGGTTTCGGAAGCAGTAGCAGAATCCCAGGTGTGTGATCATCAGCACCTGGGATTTCATGATATAAGGGTTTCCAGGGCAGAGTCACCTTGCTCTTGACGGTGGAATAGCTACTCAAGTGATAGGCCAGGTTGTGTAGGTTAGACTAGGGACCACTGGAGCCTATCAAGAGTCTGCTATTATGAGAGTGCCTGTATGCTACAGCCTGAAATACCGACTGCATATGGATTTAACATGTGTTGACCTGCTGTTCAAAATAAACACCAAATGTGTTCATCTGAGTCCCCATGTTTGTGATTCTTGTCACAAAATAAAATAAAAAAATATATATATTATTATTATTATTATAGTATTATTATATATAGAGAGAGAAAATGGAGAGCGCACTCGTGAGTGATTAAAAATATACAATCCTTACTTGAAACATATGCTCATGTGGGTGTAGTATGGTATGCCGGCAGCCGGGCTTCCGGCAACCAGCATACCAGCGCCGGGAGCCCGACCGCCGGCATACCGACAGCGTGGCAAGCGCAAATGAGCCCCTTGCGGGCTCACTGCACTTGCCACGCTGCGGGCACGATGGTGCGCCACGCTGCGGGCACGGTGGCGCGCTACCACGCTATTTATTCTCCCTCCAGGGGGGTTGTGGACCCCCACAAGGGAGAAAATCTGTCGGTATGCCGGCTGTCGGGATTCCGGCGCCGGTATACTGTGCGCCAGGGACGTGCAGTGAGCTAAATAGCTCCTAAGGCACTGGCTAGAACCAGAGCCAGATTTACATGCAATTTTTGAGCCAAAGCGTACATCTGGGTATTATACACAGGTGCAGCAGTATAAACTCCTGGAAATTTGGTGAGTTTTGATCAGAGATGTGCAGAAAAGTAAGCCAGTGCCTCACCTGCCATAGACTTTTTACTCTAGAGTTTTGGCTATAAAAATTATTAGAATAATGCAAAGAAGATATTTCAAACATATTCTTTGTATTTTTCATATACTTTATACAGTTAAAACACTGGCACAAACGTTAGTATGACAGGAAAGTCTCTGCCTCACCCCACCGCACGTCACTGCTGTGCGCCGGGATCCCGACAGTCGGCAACCTGAAGACCACCCGCTCACGTACATCAAAGTTTGAAATAGACAGCATGAATGGACAGTCACTTAGCCGATCTACAGTGATGCAGCTTGTTTCCAGCTGTTTCCAGCCAGCTATGATCCCTGCAGGTGACGTAACCATCCATGTCCTTGGCCACGCACAGCGCATTTCATCCATCAGGACTTCATCAGGGGGTGTGACGAACATTGCTGTAGATCGGCTAAGTGACTGTGCCATTTATGCTGTCTATTTTAATCTTTGAGTTTGTGCTCTCTGTTTACTCTCCAGTTTCTTAACTATACTCCAGTGGCATGGAGTGGATTGAGGCTGCACTTGGACGATTGGAAAAAAAACTCTGAAATCACAAGGAATACATTGTGCAAGGACTGAATGTTATATATATATATATATATATATATATATATATATATATAAATTGTCCAGAATGCCCGGCTCTCCCTATATGAAAACGCTACTGCGCCGGGTGCCCCCATAAACATAAGTACATACTCTCCAGGGGCTGCGGCACTCCTGACGGCTTGAATAACAGCTCTAGGCAGACATGCTGTAAGGACAACGTTTCAATGCATTTATTGTTGCATTGTCATCAACTCATACAATACAAAGAAACACAGGTGCTCCCCTTATAGCCCCACCACAGTGCGCCATTCAGAGGGCGGGCACCCGCCCATCATGTTCGGCGCATATTCAGTGACGTCATCATCTAGTCCGTCACTGAAACAAGTCCCCATCACCATAACAACCAGTAGGTGCTGCACAGTAAATACATACAAGAAATCAGAATGATAGAAATACTATTAAATCTAGTCATAACAACATTTGTAAATACCTTCACATGGGACATAACAGCTGAAATACTTATAATAGTGTTGCCAACAAAAAACTAAATATAGCTGGCAACCGTAGCAGCATGAATATAGGCATATCCATAGCTCCATGTTATCACCTCCAATAGAGTCGACTACTCTATGCTGACATACTATTTAAATACAATATGTACATTTATAGCAAGCTGCTCAAGCCAAGGTGATCATTTAACCCCTTAGGGTGTACAGTATCCAGGCGGTAAATCCACCTAGTCTCCAGTCGTAATAATTTAAGACCACGGTCTCCACCCCTTAGGGACTCTGGGACTTGGTCTATCATACAATATTTTAAAGATACCAGCGGGTGTCGGGCCAGGCAAAAATGCCTGGCAACCGGCTGGTAACTAGTGCCCTTGGCTATAGCAGTCTTGATAGCTGACCTGTGGGCTGCCATACGCTCCTTAAACATCCTTTCAGTTTTCCCAATGTATGACAGCCCACAGGGACAGATGAGTTGATGTACAACATATTTAGAGCCACATGTAAGTGTCTGATTGATATGGTAAGTGTGGCCCGTATGTGGATGCTGAAAAGTATTGCCTGGCATTAAATACTGGCAGGTGGTACAGGTACATTTAATACAGCCTAATCTAGTGCTCCTAAGTTTATTAGTATATTGGGTATAGTCCTTTATATCTGTACGCACCAGTATATCGCGGAGATTTCTCCTGCGAGTATAGCAGGGCATGAGTTTGGTATTTTGTAGTTTAAGGTCAGGGTCACTCTGAACTATGGCCCTCATTCCGAGTTGTTCGCTCGCAAGCTGCTTTTAGCAGCTTTGCACACGCTAAGCCGCCGCCTACTGGGAGTGAATCTTAGCATAGTAGATTTGCGAACGAAAGATTAGCAGATTTGCGAATAGACAGTTCTTAGCAGTTTCTGAGTAGCTCGAGACTTACTCTGCCACTGCGATCAGTTCAGTCAGTTTCGTTCCTGGTTTGACGTCACAAACACACCCAGCGTTCATCCAGACACTCCCCCGTTTCTCCAGCCACTCCCGCGTTTTTCCCAGAAACGGAAGCGTTTTTTCGCACACACCCATAAAACGGCCAGTTTCCGCCCAGAAACACCCACTTCCTGTCAATCACACTACGATCACCAGAACGAAGAAAAAACCTTGTAATGCCGTGAGTAAAATACCTAACTTAATAGCAAATTTACTTGGCGCAGTCGCACTGCGGACATTGCGCATGCGCATTAGCGACTAATCGCTCCGTTGCAAAAAAAAAATAACGAGCGATCAACTCGGAATGACCACCTATATGCCATAGTTTTTTAGAGATGGAATTAATCCCACCACTGGCTGGATTAAATTGACTAACCCAGGGGATAATGGGTTGAAAGTTAGTTGACCCAGATACCTGAGAAAGTAACATAGATCTATCTACACTCGATGCTTTCAATTTTGCATCAATTAATAAATCTGGCGGGTACCCACGTTCTCTAAATTTATCGAGCATGATATTCATTTGTTGTTCTGCTAGCACTGGTGCCCTCATTCCGAGTTGTTAGCTCGCTGCTATATTTAGCAGAATTGCTAATAGGCTAAAATCCGGCAGTTCTGCGCATGCGTATGCACAGCAGGGCGCACGCGCTAAGAAATTTTACACAAAACTATGCTATTTTACTCACGGGCGAACAAAGCTTTTCAATCGCTCTGCTGATCGTAGTGTGATTGACAGGAAGTGGGTGTTTCTGGGCGGAAACTGGCCGTTTTCAGGGAGTGTACTAAAAAACGCAGGCGTGCCAGGTAAAAATGCAGGAGTGGCTGGAGAAACGGAGGAGTGGATGGCCGGACGCTGGGCGTGTTTGTGACATCAAACCAGGAACTAAACGAACTGAGGTGATCGCAATCTAGGAGTAGGTCTGTAGCTACTCAGAAACTGCAAGGAAATACTTAATAGCAGAATTGCTAATCTTTCGTTAGCAATTCAGCTATGCTAAGGTACACTCCCAGAGGGCGGCGGCATTGCCTTTGCATTTCTGCTAAAAGGAGCTAGCGAGCGAACAACTCGGAATGAGGGCCTGGGTCCGAAGTGATGCATCGGACCCTCAAGAATTGTGAGTACGGTTACCCGCACTTAGACGATTTAGGTTGAAAGCTAGAGTAATGTAGTGAATTGTTCCGATCTGTACTTTTAGTGTAAAGGGAAGTGGATATAACACCGTCCTTAAGACTAAGCTGCACATCCAGGTAGTTTATTGATTCACTGCTGATGGAATATGTCAACTTGACTGGATGTTGCAACTGATTGTGGTTGTCAATTACTTCAGTCAGCCTCTCTATGGTACCCTTCCAAATCAGCAGTAAGTCATCAATGTAGCGGCAATAGAATAGTATGTTTGCCGCTACAGTAGGATCCTGAAAAAAAAAACTTTGTTCAACATCAAACATGTTAATGTTAGCGTTTGATGGGGCCACTGAGGACCCCATCGCACAGCCTCTACACTGTAAGTACATTACACCATCATAAAGAAAGAAGTTTTTAGTTAGTCTCTGCCTTTTAGGATCTGGGCTCGTGTAGCTACCCTTAAAGGGTGAACACTACCCTGGGTCTGTGTGGAGGATTCAGATTCACTGGCAGTAGGCGTGAATTCATTACAGGATTCAAAGTCTCTCTCTCTGAGCATTCTCCTTCTAAAAAATGGTTTCCTGTTTTGCTGTTTAAATGACCCATCGGTCCATCTATACACATTATGATGCTCATAATCCAAATCAACCTTCGCCCATTTCTTGGCTTTAAATTTAATAAGATCCCGCTTATAGGTCTGGATTTGGTTATTGAGCTTATCGTACCAATCCATGGTGCTATCTGTTTCTAATGCACTCTTGTGTGTTAATTCAAACTCAGAAATGTTGGCCTTCACAAGATTAATTTCTTTTGTGGATTGCTCGATAATTAACAGTAACAGGTCCATAGAGCACTTGTTTAAAATTCCCACCCATTTTTTGCAGAACTTGGATCATTTCTGCCTATGGTGGGAGAGAGTATATATATAAATATATATATATATATATATATATATATATATATATATCTATCATATAAACGGCGGCACTCCAAGGACTTATTAGTTGCAATAAATGTAGGTGACAAACACCATGCGATGCTGTTAACGTTTCAGTTTATTAACTAAACTTTCGTCTGACGAAAGTTTAGTTAATAAACTGAAACGTTAACAGCATCGCATGGTGTTTGTCACCTACATTTATTGCAACTAATAAGTCCTTGGTGTGCCGCCGTTTATATGCTATACACCACTCGCTGCAAGGCGTTTGAGGAGGGCACCAAGGCGAATACCACTTACGAATATTGAGTGCCGGCTTCTTCTGCAAATATATATATATATATATATATATATATATATATATATATAAAGAATCCAATAGAGCACGGCACTCAGAGACAGCAATGATGAAAGTTGAATTTATGTTTCAAAGTCAACAATTGTTTCAGAGTAACACTCCGTCATCAGGACAACATAATATCAGCCACTACTTGGCTGATATTATGTTGTCCTGACGACGGAGTGTGTTATTCCATAACAATTGTTGACTTTGAAACATAAATTCAACTTTCATCATTGCTGTCTCTGAGTGCCGTGCTCTATTGGATTCTTTATTGATTTGGTTCTGGCACCTGAGCTCGCTGTACAGACTTTAGGAGTGCCGGCTGCTGTTGTATCCATATATATATATATATATATATATATATATATATAAATTTTGTAGTCAAAGGGCATTCAAGCTTCTTAATTAATATATGAAAGTTTATTATTCCCAAAAAAGACACTTTTTTAAAAAACCATATCAAATGGCAATGGTGAAGGAAAAATGCTAATATATCCATAAATTTTTAAGCCAAAAAAGCAAAAACGTTTCTCTCCAATCCAAGAGATTTTCAACATCAATGCAGCACTTTAGAAATATATGATAGAAAGTCAGACTTATCCGTTGTCGACCTCGGTCATCTAGTGACCGTCAAAGACTCCTGCTTCCAAGCACAGATCACCCCGTTGCCACTGCCATCCACACACACCTCTCTGGGAACAAGTCCTATATACCATATGAACAAAGGTAATTCAATTACCCTAATTCACACCTGCCCATCCCACAGGTGCTCTGAACATGCCCCTCGTCAAGCCAGCGTGCGTTCCAGCACATTGCGCATGCGCCGACCCCGGCCAAACAGGCTACTTCCTGTACCAGCGTCTCCTAGGTGACAAGAAGATAAACAAAACCGCTCGCCCGTCCTTCCTGCGTGAGTCATCACCTAACTCACGTCCGGGGGCGGTACTGGCTCCTCTCCGTGATTAAACTCCGCAACCTAAGCTATCGCCTAGGCATGACTAAACCTCCGTTTAGGTTGGGAAACAGCCAAGATAATGGAGGACCATCTGTATTACAGCCTCCTAACTTGCTGCTGATACTAATTATACTGATATGTTTCACACTTGCTGAATATGGAGAGAGGAGACTGGGGAGAGGAAGAGTGGGGTTAGGGGCAGATAGGGACTAAGGGCGGGATGTACTAAATGGAAAATGCGGTAAACCGCATTTTCCAAATGTACAAAGCCCCAGCTGCCGGGTCAGCACCGCGGAGGGGATCGCTAGCTTTTGCTGGCAATACCCCTTAGAAGCCTATAGGCTTCTTCCCGCAGCGCTGGTGTGAGGGAACCGATTGGATCCCTCCAGGCATGCCCCGTGGCCAACCCTGTCATTCTGCACATGTGCAGAATGACACAGGGGCAGAACCCCGGAAGTCAGGGAAACACTGGGGATTGCGTAGGACAGCTCTTATCGGAAAAGCTGTCCTTTGCAATTCTATGCGCATATGAAAGTACATACTCTCTTAGCATCATGACGATGGGCGGCAATGTCACATAGTACATCCCGCCCTGATGGAGAAAGAGGGCTTGAGGGTTTGGGCATATAGGGACCGTGGAGAGAGAAGGGGGTAGGGGCAGATAGGGAGTGGGGAGAAAATAGGATTTTAATTACCTACCGGTAAATCCTTTTCTCGTAGTCCGTAGAGGACACTGCAGCTCCTCGTAAGCAGCTACCATCTTTCCCAGAAGGCGAATACATAGATGCACCGATGTCCGGGTTTGTCTTAGAACATCCTGCACCATCGACTGTATCACCAATGCCTTTTCCAACAGAAGGAATACCTTCTGCACTTCCGTATCCAATATCATCCACAGGAACGGAAGCCTCCGTGTTGGTTCCAGATGAGATTTTGGTAGGTTCAAAATCCACCCATGATCCTGGAGTAGCAGTAGATCATCCAGGTATGGTATTATGTTCACTCCCTGTTTGCAAAGGAGAAACATCGTCTCTGCCATTACCTTGGTGAACACCCTTGGTGCCATAGGGAGGCCAAATGGCAGGGCCTGAAACTGGTAATGACAGTCCTGTAATGCAAACCTTAGATAAGCCTGATGAGGCCAAATCGGAATATGAAGGTACGCATCCTTGAAATCCAGAGACACCAATATTCCCCTTCCTCCAGACCTGAGATCACCACTCTCAGAGACTCCATCTTGAACTTGAACACCGTAAGCAGTGCCAGATTAAGGTCCTCATGGGCCTGGAGCTGATATTTTTGAAGGGCCTATTGTGTACTTCCGTAGGGGTTGTGGGGGTGTGACGGGGGCTACTGATATGGGTGCGTGACCAGTGCTGTATTTATCATATTTATATATATTATATATACATATATATATATATATATATATATATACAGTGGTCGAAGTGAAAATTTTGAAGTGGAAGTATGGAAATGTGAAAGTTGTAATTCGACGTGTGCTCCGGAAAAGAGGCGTGATCACTCAAAAGGGGGCATGTAGTTTAACACTACCACACCATGTACTCCTTATACACCACAATAGTAGGACCCCTTTTCCTATTTAGTACTGGTGCCCTTGCACATTACACCACACGGTATGAGCTGAAAATTCACATTATAGCACATGGAATGAGCCGAAATTTACAATATAGCACACAGAATGAGCCAAAATTCACATTATAGCACACAGAATGAGCCGAAAATCACATTATAGCACACAGAATGAGCCGAAAATCACATTATAGCACACAGAATAAGCCGAAATTCACATTATAGCACACAGAATGAGCCGAAAATCATATTATCGCACACGTTATGAGCCGAAATTCACATTATTGCACACAGAATGAGCTGAAATTCACACTATAGCACAATGAATTAAACAAAATTCACATTATAGCACACAGAATGAGCCGAAATTCACATTATAGCACACAGAATGAGCCGAAATTCACATTTTAGCACATGGAATGAGCCGAAATTCACATTATAGCACATGGAATGCGCCGAAATTCACATTATAGCACATAGAATGCGCCGAAATTCACATTATAGCACACAGAATGAGCCGAAATTCACATTATAGCACATGGAATGAGCCAAAATTCACAGTATAGCACACAGAATGAGACGAAATTCACATCATAGCACACAGAATGAGCCGAAATTCACATTATAGCACATGGAATGAGCCAAAATTCACATTATAGCACACAGAATGAGTCAAAATTCATAGTTTAGCACACAGAATGAGCTGAAATTCACATTCTAGCACACAGGATAAGCCGAAAGTCACGTTATGCCACATGGAATGAGACAAAATTCAGGGAGAGTGACAGCAGGGACAGGGAAAGTGACAGAGAGAGGGACAGGAAGGGCATATAGTAGGGACTAGGGAGAGAGAGATGCAGCAGGGTAAGATTACCTAGTTAGCAGCGGTGGTGCTGAGGTTGCTGTGGTCTGCGGTGCAGTGGATGAGGAGGCTGTGGTCGACGCGGAGCGGAGGAGGCTGTGATCCACGGAGATGGTACGTGGATGAGGAGGCTGTGGGAGTTGGCGGAGGTGCATAGATGGACTGAGGGCAGCAGAGGAGGCTGAAGGCAGCGGTGCAACAGAGGAGGAGGTTGTGGTTGGCGGCCTTTGGTGTGGCACTGCAGCTCCTATGACCGCGGCGATACTATTTGAAATCTGCCTCGAATCAGCAGCCAATCATGAGCAGCCACTGATTAGCTGCCGGTCCATGTCAGGTTTGAAATAGTAGCGTGCGGTCAGCTCGATGCGGTGGCGGGGGTCACACACACTACATAAAAAAAAAATATATTACATTTAAAAAATATGTATATCTAATATATACAACTTGTTCATTTCGTTAAGTGTGTAGGAACCAATGATGAACGATGCGCGGCCCCATGCGCGTTCATCGTTGGTGCCTGGCGTCTTATACAAGCAGGCCGCCAGGTGACAGGGGGAGTGAAGAAACTTCACTCCCCCCGTCACCACCCCCCTGCCGCTGGGTTGCTTGTCTGCCGTATCAGCTGTCGGGCACATCGCCGAATGTGTAGGGCCATTTAGTCGTTTTTTATTCATGCTGTGAGTGCCGCACTTCTGGAATCATGTGTGTGTGTGTGTGTGTGTGTGTATGTATATATATATATATATATATATATATATATAAAAGCGGATTTGCCTGGCACTCCCAATATTGGCAAGTATCCCAGGTGCCCACGCAGCAAAATAAAGTAGAGATGAGGTAAATGAAGCAGCGGCACTCCGGTTTAAATCAATCAACGAACGTGTATTGTATCAAAAGCATACATGAAGTGGTCACATAGGGCCAACGTTCCGGGGTCCGCAACTCCTTTGTTAAGTCGTGAACCTTGACAAAGGGGTTGCGCACCCCGAAATGTTGGCCCTAAGTGACCACTTCATGTATGCTTTTGATACAATACACGTTCGTTGATTGATTTAAACTGGAGTGCCGCTGCTTCATTTACCTCATCTATATATATATATATATATATATACATATGTATGTATATATATATATATATACACACATATATATATATATATATATATATATATATACTGTGTGCATTTGGGGGTATATATATATATATATATATATATATATACTGTATATATATATATACAGACGCACATACTCATACAGTATAGAATATATACATGTTATATAAAAAATATATAGGCAGCCCACCCCTTGAAGTGTCGAACATCTCACAGTAATCCTCCCTACTGAGGAGCGACGGACCAGCCAGGGCTTCCTTCACGGGGCTTGCAGCAGAGGGAGCAGCGCCTGTGCCGTGCTGCGCTATGAAGCTGGACACTGTGTGCGGTGGCGGGGCGGCGCCTATATGACGTCACACGTCGTGACGTCTGCGGAGGAGGCACTGGGTCTCACTGTAAGAACGCGGCGCAGGGAGGGCTAGGAAAGCCTTTCACTGCGCCGCCATTGTCTCTATGCCTGTGGGCTGTGGCGGCATCTCAATCATCTCTAAGGCGGCGGCGGCGTAGGTTTGAAGGGGGAAGGCAGCGGGGATGTGAGAATGCTGCTGTAGAAGGAATTTTTTTTTCCTTGTCTACAGCAGCATAGAGCAGTGGAGAGGCTGTGGGCCTATTTGATGTGTGGGCCTGGAGCTGCAGCTCCATCCGCCCCATTGTTAATCCGGCCCTGCCCGTAAGTACGGGTTCAACGACTTGAGGTTTAAAATGGGCCTTACCGAACCGTCTGGTTTCGGAACTACAAACAGGTTGTAATAATAACCCCAGTTTTGCAGCTGAAGTGGAACTGGAAAAATTACCTGAGTCTGTACCAGTTTCAGAATTGCTTTCTCTAAAGTCATACTTGCTTCTTGAGAAGCTGGTAAGCCTGATTTTAAAAATCTGTGAGATGGGAGTTCCTATAAGATCTTTGACCCAGGGATCCTGGTATGACGTTGCCCATATGTGAATGAAAAATCTCAAATGGGCTCCTACCTGCCTGTCTTCCAGGCAGTGCGGTCCACCGTCATGCTGAAGGCTTAGAGGAAGCAGAACCAGGGTTCTGTTCCTTTGAACCTGCAGTTGCTGGTTTTCTGGGTTTACCTCTATTGCATTTGAAGGCCGTAGAAGAACCTTTGGGGTTTTTAAAAATTTTATGCTGTCCGAAAGGACTGCAGAGTTGGAGTAGTGTAGGATTTTCTAGTCGGGGGAGCTGCGGAAGTAATGTATGTAGACTTACCCGCCGTAGCCTTGGATATCCACGTATCCAGTTCATCTCCAAAAGGGCTTCACCTGTGAATGGTAGGCTTTCCACACCCTTCCTGGAATCCGCGTCCGCAGTCCACTGGCATAGCCACAAGCCCCTGCATGCTGACACTGCCATGGCAGTGGTGCGTGCGTTGAGTAAACCAATTTCCTTTATGGCCTCCAACATAAAGTTAGCAGAATCCTGTATATGCTGTAGGAGTAAAATGATCTTCCCCCTGGATAAAGAATCTAACCCATCAATTAGATTACCTGACCATTTTGCAATGGCCCTAGAGATCCATGCACAAGCTATAGTGGGTCTCTGGGCCACCCCTGCAGCTGTGTACAGAGATTTGAGAGTGGTCTCAATTTTGCAGTCTGCAGCATCCTTCATGGAAGCTGCCCCAGGAACAGGTAAAACTATCTTACGTGACAGCCTAGAATCCGATGCGTCAACTATCAGTGGGTTTTCCCATTTTTTCCTATCATCCTGAGGAAACGGGAAGGATGTGAGTAACCGTTTTGGGATCTGAAACTTCTTGTCAGGATTTAAACAAGTTGCTTGAAATAGGGAATTTAATTCCTTAGATGCAGGGAAAGTAGCTGAGGATTTCTTTTTTACATTAAAATAAGATTCCTCATCTTCCTCTGTCACTTTGTCAGGGATGTGCAGGACATCTCTAATAGCTTCTATCAGGGCCGGTTCCAGCGCTTTTTTCTCCCCGGGCGGGAAATAGGGGCGTGGCTTCATACAGGGGGCGTGGTCAGTTACGCCCCCTGTCCAGTAGAGTAGCGCCGCTGAAATGCTGTGCGGTGCGCAATGACGTCATCGCGCACCGCACAGTGAAGGTCCACTCCATGAAGGGAAACTAGACGCTATGCGTGTAGTTCCCTTCACAGCGGGCAGCGGGACACAGCGGGCAGCTGGGGGCAGTAGCGGATCTTGCCATGGTGTGGCGCCCTCCGGAAGGCGGCGCCCCGGGCAAAATTCCTGCTTGCCCGTGGCAAGATCCGCTACTGGCTTCTATCAGGGTCTGTAGTCCCTGTGACAAAGCTGCATCCCCCCCTCTCGAGTCCACCTCACCCTCCTCTGGGTCTGATACATCATCATCATCGGTATTAGCCTGCATGATTTGGGCCAGAGTACGCTTCTGTGGACAAATGGCAGGGGTCTGAGACGCTGGAATAACCACTGAATCTCTATTCATCAGGTCATCAGCAGATTGCTTTAAGTATTGCGTCTCCTTCTCATTTTGGGATCATTTATTTGAAATATTTTAAATCATCCCTTTTAATGATTCTAACCATACTGGTTATGATCCACTAGCCTGAGAATGTGTACTATCCTGAGTACATGGTAGTGATCCCCCAGATTGAGAAAAACACTCTGCTGTGCATGATACACACTCCTTTGACATAGTAAATGTGAAAGAACACACACACACACACACACACACACACACACACACACACACACACACACACACACACACACACAGGAAAATAGGGTAAAACACAGTTAACCCACACAGAGCCCTCTAGGGAGACACAGAGACTAATGGAGCCAGCCACACAACGCCTCTATAGCTAAAGTACAAATTCAGCTGGGTCACAAACTAAGTACCCTTAATAGGGTTTAGAACACCAAATATTGCTCCCCCCATTTGATATGACCCCCTGGTACCGCTGAGGTGCTCTGGAGTCCTTGTGGAGGAGCTGCGCTACTCTTCCAGTCTGCCTGTGTATAGCTGCAAGATGGAAAATGGCGCTGTTGAGCTGTTGGATCCGCTCATAGTGAAGCCCCGCCCCTTAATGGCATGTGGTCTTCCTGTTTTTTTTAAACCGACTGAGGTAATTTCTGTTCTACAGTGGGTTAAAACCCCTGTAGAACTGCTGCCAGTGTGGGTATATGTTTGTTGTGGCTTCACCTCGCCCCTCACAGCAGAACACACAGCACCCTGTATGCCTCTGAAGCCTGGAGCCGCAGCCTCCTTGTCAGCGCTGCACTCCTACCCCTTGTGCCGCCATTAGAGCCAGCGACCCGCTAACCGGGACGCCGGCCATCTACTCACCACTCTTCTTACTTCTGGCTATGTTAGGGGTGGCGGCATGCTGTGGGTCTGTATGCTCGCCGTGGTGGGGCTTGCGAATAGGACCCTCAGGAGTTCAGTGTCCTGTCAGCGGGGAACGGGACCATTAACCCTAGGGAGGTTGAACCGTCCCCCCCCTAAGTCCCACAAAGCAGGCAGTCTGGTGCCAGCCAGACCTGAATGAAAACAACAAAAAAGAAAATAAATGCAGAAAATTCTTCAGGAGCTTCCCAAGCGTGACCGGCTCCTCCGGGCACATTTTCTAAACTGAGTCTGGTAGGAGGTGCATAGAGGGAGGAGCCAGCCCACACTATCAATTTCTTAAAGTGCCCATGGCTCCTAATGGACCAGTCTATACCCTATGGTACTAATGTGGACCCCAGTATCCTCTAGGACGTAAGAGAAAGAGTGCTTGAGGGTTTGTGCAGATAGGGACTGGGGAGAGAGAAAAGGTAGGGGCATATAGGGACTGGGGGGAGGGGGGGTTCCCATGGTGTATCACTCACCCCCCACCCTCCCCAGCTGAGCTCTTGATGACCTACTGTAGCTGTGATATGGTCCGTGAGTATAAAACCTGCAGGTGTTTAGGTCACCAGTAATAGGAATAAATTGTGGAATACATGTGTTAATGTTCTTGACCACTGGGGTATCCTGCTGGGAGCCAAGTTTTGTTTTCTCCACAGGATCAGTTGCAGATGTGGCCTTGCGATGCACTCGCATTGCAGCAGCGACTACATGTGCTCGGGTGCGAATAGCCGCGATCGCATAAAGCATTTCCTATTGATCGCGAGTGCGACTATTCGCACATACCCGTGGGTGGGCACACTAGTCACGGCAAACCAGTCACTCCTGCAAATACTCGCTGGTCCAATGAAACTGAGCATTTTTGTATTTGAGGTAACAGGAAAGGATTCCTAATGAAAAACTGGAACAGAACAGAAGTCGAACATGAACTGGACAAAACAGAAGCTGAGTACATTATATAATACAAATTATTAGCTTTATAATCCTGGAAAGAAAAAACAAATTGCATAGTACACCTGTCTCAATGGAATAATATTGGCTGATTGGATAATTGTCATCTGTTCTAGAATAATTGACATTATATAATACGCTTTCCTTTGCCGAGAACCTGCCATTATTTCCACCACGGTGCTTATGCAGAGAAGCAGACTGTCCAATCTTTCTAGTACTTCATAACAAACGTTACTTATCATTGTACATTTGATAATGTAAAATATTTCTTTATTTTCATTTTGCTAAAGATAATTTCTCTATCGTCCTAAGTGGATGCTGGGGTTCCTGAAAGGACCATGGGGAATAGCGGCTCCGCAGGAGACAGGGCACAAAAGTAAAGCTTTTACAGGTCAGGTGGTGTGTACTGGCTCCTCCCCCTATGACCCTCCTCCAGACTCCAGTTAGATTTTTGTGCCCGGCCGAGAAGGGTGCAATTCTAGGTGGCTCTCATAAAGAGCTGCTTAGAGAGTTTAGCTTAGGTTTTTTATTTTACAGTGATTCCTGCTGGCAACAGGATCACTGCAACGAGGGACAGAGGGGAGAAGAAGTGAACTCACCTGCGTGCAGGATGGATTGGCTTCTTGGCTACTGGACATGAAGCTCCAGAGGGACGATCACAGGTACAGCCTGGATGGTCACCGGAGCCACGCCGCCGGCCCCCTCACAGATGCTGAAGCAAGAAGAGGTCCAGAATCGGCGGCTGAAGACTCCTGCAGTCTTCTTAAGGTAGCGCACAGCACTGCAGCTGTGCGCCATTTTCCTCTCAGCACACTTCACACGGCAGTCACTGAGGGTGCAGGGCGCTGGGGGGGGGCGCCCTGGGAGGCAAATGAAAACCTTTAAAAAGGCTAAAAATACCTCACATATAGCCCCAGAGGCTATATGGAGATATTTACCCCTGCCTAAATGTACTAAATAGCGGGAGACGAGCCCGCCGAAAAAGGGGCGGGGCCTATCTCCTCAGCACACGGCGCCATTTTCTGTCACAGCTCCGCTGGTCAGGAAGGCTCCCAGGTCTCTCCCCTGCACTGCACTACAGAAACAGGGTATAACAGAGAGGGGGGGCAGAATAAATGGCAATATATTAATATAAAAGCAGCTATAAGGGAGCACTTAATCATAAGGCTACCCCTGTCATATATAGCGCTTTTTGGTGTGTGCTGGCAGACTCTCCCTCGGTCTCCCCAAAGGGCTAGTGGGTCCTGTCTTCGTATAGAGCATTCCCTGTGTGTCTGCTGTGTGTCGGTACGTGTGTGTCGACATGTATGAGGACGTTATTGGTGTGGAGGCGGAGCAATTGCCAAATATGAGGATGTCACCTCCTAGGGGGTCGACACCAGAATGGATGCCTTTATTTGTGGAATTACGGGATAGCGTCAACTCGCTTAAGCAGTCGTTTGCCGACATGAGGCGGCCGGACACTCAATTAGTGTCTGTCCAGGCGCCTCAAACACCGTCAGGGGCTGTAAAACGTCCCTTGCCTCAGTCGGTCGACACAGACCCAGACACAGGCACTGATTCCGGTGGTGAAGGTGACGAATCAACCGTATTTTCCAGTAGGGCCACACGTTATATGATTTTGGCAATAAAGGAGATGTTACATTTAGCTGATACTACAGGTACCACTAAACAGGGTATTATGTGGGGGTGAAAAAACTACCAGTAGTTTTTACCGAATCAGAAGAATTAAATGACGTGTGTGATGAAGCGTGGGGTGCCCCGATAAAAAACTGCTAATTTCAAAGAAGTTATTGGCTTTATACCCTTTCCCGCCAGAGGTTAGGGAGCGCTGGGAAACACCTCCTAGGGTGGACAAAGCGCTAACACGCTTATCAAAACAAGTGGCGTTACCCTCTCCTGAGACGGACGCACTTAAAGATCCATCAGATAGGAGGATGGAAAATATCCAAAAAGGTATATACACACATGCAGGTGTTATACTACGACCAGCTATTGCGACTGCCTGGATGTGCAGTGCTGGGGTAGTTTGGTCAGAGTCCCTGATCGAAAATATTGATACCCTGGACAGGGACAATATTTTACTGTCGTTAGAACAAATAAAGGATACATTTCTTTATATGCGTGATGCACAGAGAGATATCTGCACACTGGCATCACGGGTAAGTGCTATGTCCATTTCGGCCAGAAGAGCTTTATGGACACGACAGTGGACAGGCGATGCGTAGAGGAGTTATTTGAGGTCGGTCTATCGGATTTGGTGGCCACGGCTACGGCCGGGAAATCCACCTTTCTACCTCAAGTCACTCCCCAACAGAAAAAGGCACCGACCTTTCAACCGCAGCCCTTTCGTTCCTTTAAAAATAAGAGAGCAAAGGGCTATTCATATCTGCCACGAGGCAGAGGACGAGGGAAGAGACAGCAACAGGCAGCTCCTTCCCAGGAACAGAAGCCCTCCCCGGCTTCTACAAAAGCCTCAGCATGACGCTGGGGCTTCGCAAGCGGACTCGGGGGCGGTAGGCGGTCGTCTCAAAAATTACAGCGCGCAGTGGGCTCACTCGCAGGTCAATCCCTGGATCCTGCAGATAATATCTCAGGGGTACAGGTTGAAATTAGAGACAGAGCCACCTCGCCGTTTCCTGAAGTCTGCTTTACCAACGTCCCCCTCAGAAAGGGAGACGGTTTTGGAAGCCATTCACAAGCTGTATTCTCAGCAGGTGATAGTCAAGGTACCTCTTCTACAACAAGGGAAGGGGTATTATTCCACTCTATTTGTGGTACCGAAGCCGGATGGCTCGGTAAGGCCTATTCTAAATCTGAAGTCCTTGAACCTATACATAAAGAAGTTCAAGTTCAAGATGGAGTCACTCAGAGCAGTGATAGCGAACCTGGAAGAAGGGGACTTTATGGTATCCTTGGACATCAAGGATGCGTATCTCCACGTTCCAATTACCCCTCACACCAGGGGTACCTCAGGTTCGTTGTACAAAACTGTCACTATCAGTTTCAGACGCTGCCGTTTGGTTTGTCCACGGCACCTCGGGTCTTTACAAAGGTAATGGCCGAGATAATATTTCTTCTTCGAAGAAAAGGCGTATTAATTATCCCATACTTGGACGATCTCCTAATAAGGGCAAGGTCCAGAGAACAGCTAGAGATGGGTTTAGCACTATCTCAAGAGGTGCTAAAGCAGCACGGATGGATTCTGAATATTCCAAAATCCCAATTAATGCCGACAACTCGTCTGCTGTTCCTGGGGATGATTCTGGACACAGTTCAGAAAAAGGTTTTTCTTCCCGAAGAAAAAGCCAAGGAGTTATCTGACCTGGTCAGGAACCTCCTAAAACCAGGAAAGGTGTCTGTACATCAATGCACAAGAGTCCTGGGAAAAAATGGTAGCTTCTTACGAAGCAATCCTTTCGGCAGATTCCATGCAAAGGGATCTGTTGGACAAATGGTCAGGGTCGCATCTTCAGATGCACCTGCGGATAACCCTGTCGCCGAGGACAAGGGTATCCCTTCTGTGGTGGTTGCAGGAGGCTCATCTATTGGAGGGCCGCAGATTCGGCATACAGGATTGGATCCTGGTGACCACGGATGCCAGCCTGAGAGGCTGGGGAGCAGTCACACAGGGAAGAAATTTCCAGGGAGTGTGGTCGAGCCTGAAAAAGTCTCTTCACATAAGCATTCTGGAACTAAGAGCAATCTACAATGCTCTAACCCAGGCGGAACCTCTGCTTCAAGGAAGACCGGTGTTGATCCAGTCGGACAACATCACGGCAGTCGCCCATGTAAACAGACAGGGCGGCACAAGAAGCAGGAGGGCAATGGCAGAAGCTGCCAGGATCCTTCGCTGGGCAGAGAATCACGTGATAGCACTGTCAGCAGTATTCATCCCGGGCGTGGACAACTGGGAAGCAGACTTCCTCAGCAGACACGACCTTCACCCGGGAGAGTGGGGACTTCATCCAGAAGTTTTCCACATGCTATTAAACCGTTGGGTAAAACCAATGGTGGACATGATGGCGTCTCGCCTCAACAAAACACTGGACAGGTATTGCGCCAGGTCAAGAGATCCGCAGGCAATAGCTGTGGACGCGCTGGTAACACCTTGGGTGTACCAGTCGGTATATGTGTTTCCTCCTCTGCCTCTCATACCAAAGGTATTGAGGATTATACGGCAAAGAGGAGTAAGACTAGTGGCTCCGGATTGGCCAAGAAGGACTTGGTACCCGGAACTTCAAGAGATGGTCACGGACGATCCGTGGCCTCTACTTCTGAGAAGGGACCTGCTTCAGCAGGGTCCTTGTCTTTTTCAAGACTTACCGCGGCTGCGTTTGACGGCATGGCGTTGAATGCCAGATCCTAAAAGGAAAAGGCATTCCAGAAGAAGTCATTCCTACCTTGATAAAGGCAAGGAAGGAAGTCACCGCGAAGCATTATCGCCGTATTTGGCGAAAATATGTTGCGTGGTGCGAGCAGCGGAGTGCTCCGATGGAGGAATTTCAACTGGGTCGTTTTCCTACATTTCCTGCAATCAGGATTGTCTATGGGTCTCAAATTGGGATCTATTAAGGTTCAAATTTCGGCCCTATCAATATTCTTCCACAAAGAATTGGCCTCAGTCCCTGAGGTCCAGATTTTTATCAAAGGAGTACTGCATATACAGCCTCCTGTGGTGCCTAAGGTGGCACCGTGGGATCTAAATGTAGTTTTAGATTTCCTCAAATCCGATTGGTTTGAACCACTAAAGAATGTGGATTTGAAATATCTCACATGGAAAGTGACTATGTTACTGGCCCTGGCTTCGGCCGGGAGAGTATCTGAACTGGCGGCTTTGTCTTAAAAAAGCCCTTATTTAATTTTCCATTCGACATAGGGCAGAGCTGCGGACGCGTCCGCATTTTCTCCCTAAGGTGGTATCAGCGTTTCACCTGAACCAGCCTATTGTAGTGCCTGCGGCTACAGACGACTTGAAGGACTCCAAGTTGTTGGACGTTGTCAGAGCCTTAAAAATATACATTTAAAGGACGGCTGGAGTCAGAAAATCTGACTCGCTGTTTATACTGTATGCACCCAAAAAGTTGGGTGCACCTGCTTCTAAGCAGTCGCTTGCTCGTTGTTTTTGTAACAAAATTCAACTTGTACATTCTGTGGCAGGCCTACCACAGCCTAAATCTGTTAAGGCCCATTCCGCAAGGAAGGTGGGCTCATCTTGGGCGGCTGCCCGAGGGGTCTCGGCATTACAACTCTGCCGAGCAGCTACGTGGTCAGGGGAGAACACGTTTGTAAATTTTTACAAATTTGATACCCTGGCAAAGGAGGACCTGGAGTTCTCTCATTCGGTGCTGCAGAGTCATCCGCACTCTCCCGCCCGTTTGGGAGCTTTGGTATAATCCCCATGGTCCTTTCAGGAACCCCAGCATCCACTTAGGACGATAGAGAAAATAAGAATTTACTTACCGATAATTCTATTTCTCGGAGTCCGTAGTGGATGCTGGGCGCCCATCCCAAGTGCGGATTATCTGCAATACTTGTACATAGTTATTGTTAACTAATTCGGGTTATTGTTTAGGAAGCCATCTTTCAGAGGCTCCTCTGTTATCATACTGTTAACTGGGTTTAGATCACAAGTTGTACGGTGTGATTGGTGTGGCTGGTATGAGTCTTACCCGGGATTCAAAATCCTCCCTTATTGTGTACGCTCGTCCGGGCACAGTACCTAACTGGAGTCTGGAGGAGGGTCATAGGGGGAGGAGCCAGTACACACCACCTGACCTGTAAAAGCTTTACTTTTGTGCCCTGTCTCCTGCGGAGCCGCTATTCCCCATGGTCCTTTCAGGAACCCCAGCATCCACTACGGACTCCGAGAAATAGAATTATCGGTAAGTAAATTCTTATTTTTAGTTACCTATTAAGAAAATCTTTAGGCAATGTCATGAAACTTCAAGTTCAAGTATGTCTTGATGAGATACTGTATGTAGTTTCACAACATCAGCAGAGCCACGTGTAATAGAGATGAGCGCCGGAAATTTTTCGGGTTTTGTGTTTTGGTTTTGGGTTCGGTTCCGCGGCCGTGTTTTGGGTTCGACCGCGTTTTGGCAAAACCTCACCGAATTTTTTTTGTCGGATTCGGGTGTGTTTTGGATTCGGGTGTTTTTTTCAAAAAACCCTAAAAAACAGCTTAAATCATAGAATTTGGGGGTCATTTTGATCCCAAAGTATTATTAACCTCAAAAACCATAATTTCCACTCATTTTCAGTCTATTCTGAATACCTCACACCTCACAATATTATTTTTAGTCCTAAAATTTGCACCGAGGTCGCTGTGTGAGTAAGATAAGCGACCCTAGTGGCCGACACAAACACCGGGCCCATCTAGGAGTGGCACTGCAGTGTCACGCAGGATGTCCCTTCCAAAAAACCCTCCCCAAACAGCACATGACGCAAAGAAAAAAAGAGGCGCAATGAGGTAGCTGACTGTGTGAGTAAGATAAGCGACCCTAGTGGCCGACACAAACACCGGGCCCATCTAGGAGTGGCACTGCAGTGTCACGCAGGATGGCCCTTCCAAAAAACCCTCCCCAAACAGCACATGACGCAAAGAAAAAAAGAGGCGCAATGAGGTAGCTGACTGTGTGAGTAAGATAAGCGACCCTAGTGGCCGACACAAACACCGGGCCCATCTAGGAGTGGCACTGTAGTGTCACGCAGGATGTCCCTTCCAAAAAACCCTCCCCAAACAGCACATGACGCAAAGAAAAAAAGAGGCGCAATGAGGTAGCTGACTGTGTGAGTAAGATAAGCGACCCTAGTGGCCGACACAAACACCGGGCCCATCTAGGAGTGGCACTGCAGTGTCACGCAGGATGGCCCTTCCAAAAAACCCTCCCCAAACAGCACATGACGCAAAGAAAAAAAGAGGCGCAATGAGGTAGCTGACTGTGTGAGTAAGATAAGCGACCCTAGTGGCCGACACAAACACCGGGCCCATCTAGGAGTGGCACTGCAGTGTCACGCAGGATGTCCCTTCCAAAAAAACCTCCCCAAACAGCACATGACGCAAAGAAAAAAAGAGGCGCAATGAGGTAGCTGACTGTGTGAGTAAGATAAGCGACCCTAGTGGCCGACACAAACACCGGGCCCATCTAGGAGTGGCACTGCAGTGTCACGCAGGATGGCCCTTCCAAAAAACCCTCCCCAAACAGCACATGACGCAAAGAAAAAAAGAGGCGCAATGAGGTAGCTGACTGTGTGAGTAAGATAAGCGACCCTAGTGGCCGACACAAACACCGGGCCCATCTAGGAGTGGCACTGCAGTGTCACGCAGGATGTCCCTTCCAAAAAACCCTCCCCAAACAGCACATGACGCAAAGAAAAAAAGAGGCGCAATGAGGTAGCTGACTGTGTGAGTAAGATAAGCGACCCTAGTGGCCGACACAAACACCGGGCCCATCTAGGAGTGGCACTGCAGTGTCACGCAGGATGGCCCTTCCAAAAAACCCTCCCCAAACAGCACATGACGCAAAGAAAAAAAGAGGCGCAATGAGGTAGCTGACTGTGTGAGTAAGATAAGCGACCCTAGTGGCCGACACAAACACCGGGCCCATCTAGGAGTGGCACTGCAGTGTCACGCAGGATGTCCCTTCCAAAAAACCCTCCCCAAACAGCACATGACGCAAAGAAAAAAAGAGGCGCAATGAGGTAGCTGACTGTGTGAGTAAGATAAGCGACCCTAGTGGCCGACACAAACACCGGGCCCATCTAGGAGTGGCACTGCAGTGTCACGCAGGATGTCCCTTCCAAAAAACCCTCCCCAAACAGCACATGACGCAAAGAAAAAAAGAGGCGCAATGAGGTAGCTGACTGTGTGAGTAAGATAAGCGACCCTAGTGGCCGACACAAACACCGGGCCCATCTAGGAGTGGCACTGCAGTGTCACGCAGGATGTCCCTTCCAAAAAACCCTCCCCAAACAGCACATGACGCAAAGAAAAAAAGAGGCGCAATGAGGTAGCTGACTGTGTGAGTAAGATAAGCGACCCTAGTGGCCGACACAAACACCGGGCCCATCTAGGAGTGGCACTGCAGTGTCACGCAGGATGTCCCTTCCAAAAAACCCTCCCCAAACAGCACATGACGCAAAGAAAAAAAGAGGCGCAATGAGGTAGCTGACTGTGTGAGTAAGATAAGCGACCCTAGTGGCCGACACAAACACCGGGCCCATCTAGGAGTGGCACTGCAGTGTCACGCAGGATGGCCCTTCCAAAAAACCCTCCCCAAACAGCACATGACGCAAAGAAAAAGAAAAGAAAAAAGAGGTGCAAGATGGAATTGTCCTTGGGCCCTCCCACCCACCCTTATGTTGTATAAACAGGACATGCACACTTTAACCAACCCATCATTTCAGTGACAGGGTCTGCCACACGACTGTGACTGATATGACGGGTTGGTTTGGACCCCCCCCAAAAAAGAAGCAATAAATCTCTCCTTGCACAAACTGGCTCTACAGAGGCAAGATGTCCACCTCATCATCATCCTCCGATATATCACCGTGTACATCCCCCTCCTCACAGTCTATCAATTCGTCCCCACTGGAATCCACCATCTCAGCTCCCTGTGTACTTTGTGGAGGCAATTGCTGCTGGTCAATGTCTCCGCGGAGGAATTGATTATAATTCATTTTAATGAACATCATCTTCTCCACATTTTCTGGATGTAACCTCGTACGCCGATTGCTGACAAGGTGAGCGGCGGCACTAAACACTCTTTCGGAGTACACACTTGTGGGAGGGCAACTTAGGTAGAATAAAGCCAGTTTGTGCAAGGGCCTCCAAATTGCCTCTTTTTCCTGCCAGTATAAGTACTGACTGTGTGACGTGCCTACTTGGATGCGGTCACTCATATAATCCTCCACCATTCTTTCAATGGTGAGAGAATCATATGCAGTGACAGTAGACGACATGTCCGTAATCGTTGTCAGGTCCTTCAGTCCGGACCAGATGTCAGCATCAGCAGTCGCTCCAGACTGCCCTGCATCACCGCCAGAGGGTGGGCTCGGAATTCTGAGCCTTTTCCTCGCACCCCCAGTTGCGGGAGAATGTGAAGGAGGAGATGTTGTTGACAGGTCGCGTTCCGCTTGACTTGACAATTTTCTCACCAGCAGGTCTTTCAACCCCAGCAGACTTGTGTCTGCCGGAAAGAGAGATCCAAGGTAGGCTTTAAATCTAGGATCGAGCACGGTGGCCAAAATGTAGTGCTCTGATTTCAACAGATTGACCACCCGTGAATCCTTGTTAAGCGAATTAAGGGCTCCATCCACAAGTCCCACATGCCTAGCGGAATCGCTCCGTGTTAGCTCCTCCTTCAATGTCTCCAGCTTCTTCTGCAAAAGCCTGATGAGGGGAATGACCTGACTCAGGCTGGCAGTGTCTGAACTGACTTCACGTGTGGCAAGTTCAAAGGGCATCAGAACCTTGCACAACGTTGAAATCATTCTCCACTGCGCTTGAGACAGGTGCATTCCACCTCCTATATCGTGCTCAATTGTATAGGCTTGAATGGCCTTTTGCTGCTCCTCCAACCTCTGAAGCATATAGAGGGTTGAATTCCACCTCGTTACCACTTCTTGCTTCAGATGATGGCAGGGCAGGTTCAGTAGTTTTTGGTGGTGCTCCAGTCTTCTGTACGTGGTGCCTGTACGCCGAAAGTGTCCCGCAATTCTTCTGGCCACCGACAGCATCTCTTGCACGCCCCTGTCGTTTTTTAAAAAATTCTGCACCACCAAATTCAAGGTATGTGCAAAACATCGGACGTGCTGGAATTTGCCCATATTTAATGCACACACAATATTGCTGGCGTTGTCCGATGCCACAAATCCACAGGAGAGTCCAATTGGGGTAAGCCATTCCGCGATGATCTTCCTCAGTTGCCGTAAGAGGTTTTCAGCTGTGTGCGTATTCTGGAAAGCGGTGATACAAAGCGTAGCCTGCCTAGGAAAGAGTTGGCGTTTGCGAGATGCTGCTACTGGTGCCGCCGCTGCTGTTCTTGCGGCGGGAGTCCATACATCTACCCAGTGGGCTGTCACAGTCATATAGTCCTGACCCTGCCCTGCTCCACTTGTCCACATGTCCGTGGTTAAGTGGACATTGGGTACAACTGCATTTTTTAGGACACTGGTGAGTCTTTTTCTGACGTCCGTGTACATTCTCGGTATCGCCTGCCTAGAGAAGTGGAACCTAGATGGTATTTGGTAACGGGGGCACACTGCCTCAATAAATTGTCTAGTTCCCTGTGAACTAACGGCGGATACCGGACGCACGTCTAACACCAACATAGTTGTCAAGGCCTCAGTTATCCGCTTTGCAGCAGGATTACTGCTGTGATATTTCATCTTCCTCGCAAAGGACTGTTGGACAGTCAATTGCTTACTGGAAGTAGTACAAGTGGGCTTACGACTTCCCCTCTGGGATGACCATCGACTCCCAGCAGCAACAACAGCAGCGCCAGCAGCAGTAGGCGTTACACGCAAGGATGCATCGGAGGAATCCCAGGCAGGAGAGGACTCGTCAGAATTGCCAGTGACATGGCCTGCAGGACTATTGGCATTCCTGGGGAAGGAGGAAATTGACACTGAGGGAGTTGGTGGGGTGGTTTGCGTGAGCTTGGTTACAAGAGGAAGGGATTTACTGGTCAGTGGACTGCTTCCGCTGTCGGCCAAAGTTTTTGAACTTGTCACTGACTTATTATGAATGCGCTGCAGGTGACGTATAAGGGAGGATGTTCTGAGGTGGTTAACGTCCTTACCCCTACTTATTACAGCTTGACAAAGGGAACACACGGCTTGACAAATGTTGTCCGCATTTCTGGTGAAATACTTCCACACCGAAGAGCTGATTTTTTTGGTATTTTCACCAGGCATGTCAACGGCCATATTCCTCCCACGGACAACAGGTGTCTCCCCGGGTGCCTGACTTAAACAAACCACCTCACCATCAGAATCCTCCTGGTCAATTTCCTCCCCAGCGCCAGCAACACCCATATCCTCCTCATCCTGGTGTACTTCAACACTGACATCTTCAATCTGACTATCAGGAACTGGACTGCGGGTGCTCCTTCCAGCACTAGCAGGGGGCGTGCAAATGGTGGAAGGCGCATGCTCTTCACGTCCAGTGTTGGGAAGGTCAGGCATCGCAACCGACACAATTGGACTCTCCTTGTGGATTTGGGATTTCGAAGAACGCACAGTTCTTTGCGGTGCTACTGCTTTTGCCAGCTTGAGTCTTTTCATTTTTCTAGCGAGAGGCTGAGTGCCTCCATCCTCATGTGAAGCTGAACCACTAGCCATGAACATAGGCCAGGGCCTCAGCCGTTCCTTGCCACTCCGTGTGGTAAATGGCATATTGGCAAGTTTACGCTTCTCCTCCGACAATTTTATTTTAGGTTTTGGAGTCCTTTTTTTACTGATATTTGGTGTTTTGGATTTGACATGCTCTGTACTATGCCATTGGGCATCAGCCTTGGCAGACGATGTTGCTGGCATTTCATCGTCTCGGCCATGACTAGTGGCAGCAGCTTCAGCACGAGGTGGAAGTGGATCTTGATCTTTCCCTAATTTTGGAACCTCAACATTTTTGTTCTCCATATTTTAATAGGCACAACTAAAAGGCACCTCAGGTAAACAATGGAGATGGATGGATACTAGTATACAATTATGGATGGACTGCCGAGTGCCGACACAGAGGTAGCTACAGCCGTGGACTACCGCACTGTACTGTGTCTGCTGCTAATATAGACTGGATGATAATGAGATGTAGTATGTATAAAGAAGAAAGAAAAAAAAACTACGGGTAGGTGGTATACAATTATGGATGGACTGCCGAGTGCCGACACAGAGGTAGCTACAGCCGTGGACTACCGTACTGTACTGTGTCTGCTGCTAATATAGACTGGATGATAATGAGATGTAGTATGTATAAAGAAGAAAGAAAAAAAAACCACGGGTAGGTGGTATACAATTATGGACGGACTGCCGAGTGCCGACACAGAGGTAGCTACAGCCGTGGACTACCGTACTGTGTCTGCTGCTAATATAGACTGGTTGATAATGAGATGTAGTATGTATAAAGAAGAAAGAAAAAAAAACCACGGGTAGGTGGTATACAATTATGGACGGACTGCCGAGTGCCGACACAGAGGTAGCTACAGCCGTGGACTACCGTACTGTGTCTGCTGCTAATATAGACTGGTTGATAATGAGATGTAGTATGTATAAAGAAGAAAGAAAAAAAAACCACGGGTAGGTGGTATACAATTATGGACGGACTGCCGAGTGCCGACACAGAGGTAGCTACAGCCGTGGACTACCGTACTGTACTGTGTCTGCTGATAATATAGACTGGATGATAATGAGATGTAGTATGTATAAAGAAGAAAGAAAAAAAAAACCACGGGTAGGTGGTATACAATTATGGATGGACTGCCGAGTGCCGACACAGAGGTAGCTACAGCCGTGGACTACCGTACTGTACTGTGTCTGCTGCTAATATAGACTGGATGATAATGAGATGTAGTATGTATAAAGAAGAAAGAAAAAAAAAACCACGGGTAGGTGGTATACAATTATGGACGGACTGCCGAGTGCCGACACAGAGGTAGCTACAGCCGTGGACTACCGTACTGTACTGTGTCTGCTGCTAATATAGACTGGATGATAATGAGATGTAGTATGTATAAAGAAGAAAGGAAAAAAAAACCACGGGTAGGTGGTATACACTTATGGATGGACTGCCGAGTGCCGACACAGAGGTAGCTACAGCCGTGGACTACCGTACTGTACTGTGTCTGCTGCTAATATAGACTGGATGATAATGAGATGTAGTATGTATAAAGAAGAAAGAAAAAAAAAACCACGGGTAGGTGGTATACAATTATGGACGGACTGCCGAGTGCCGACACAGAGGTAGCTACAGCCGTGGACTACCGTACTGTGTCTGCTGCTAATATAGACTGGTTGATAATGAGATGTAGTATGTATAAAGAAGAAAGAAAAAAAAAACCACGGGTAGGTGGTATACAATTATGGACGGACTGCCGAGTGCCGACACAGAGGTAGCTACAGCCGTGGACTACCGTACTGTACTGTGTCTGCTGCTAATATAGACTGGATGATAATGAGATGTAGTATGTATAAAGAAGAAAGAAAAAAAAAACCACGGGTAGGTGGTATACAATTATGGACGGACTGCCGAGTGCCGACACAGAGGTAGCTACAGCCGTGGACTACCGTACTGTACTGTGTCTGCTGCTAATATAGACTGGATGATAATGAGATGTAGTATGTATAAAGAAGAAAGAAAAAAAAAACCACGGGTAGGTGGTATACAATTATGGATGGACTGCCGAGTGCCGACACAGAGGTAGCTACAGCCGTGAACTACCGTACTGTGTCTGCTGCGACTGGATGATAAATAATGATATAAAAAAAATATATATATCACTACTGCAGCCGGACAGGTATATATTATATAATGACGGACCTGCTGGACACTGTCTGTCAGCAGAATGAGTTTTTTATTTTATAGAATAAAAAAACACCACACAAGTCACACGACGTGTGTTTAACTTTTACAGGCAGACAGTCAATCACAATACAATATAGTATACTATACTGGTGGTCAGGTCACTGGTCAGTCACACTGGCAGTGGCACTCCTGCAGAAAAAAAGTGTGCACTGTTTAATTTTAATATGTACTCCTGGCTCCTGCTATAACCTAACTGCTCCCCAGTCTCCCCCACAATTAAGCTGTGTGAGCACAGTCAGATATTATACATAGATGATGCAGCACACTGGGCTGAGCACAGATATGGTATGTGACTGAGTCACTGTGTATCGTTTTTTCAGGCAGAGAACGGATTATATTAAATAATATAAAACTGCACTGGTGGTCACTGGTCAGTCACTAGTATAACTAACTAATACTATCAGCAAAATTCTGCACTCTCTGTCTGAGTACTCCTCCTAAGCTCCAGTAAATGAAGTGTCACTGTCTCACTCTGTCACTAGTATAACTAACTAATACTATCAGCAAAATTCTGCACTCTCTGTCTGAGTACTCCTCCTAAGCTCCAGTAAATGAAGTGTCACTGTCTCACTCTCACTCTCCTATCTATTTCTTCTCTAAACGGAGAGGACGCCAGCTACGTCCTCTCACTATCAATCTCAATGCACGTGTAAAATGGCGGCGACGCGCGGCTCCTTATATAGAATCCGAGTCTCGCGATAGAATCCGAGCCTCGCGAGAATCCGACAGCGTCATGATGACGTTCGGGCGCGCTCGGGTTAACCGAGCAAGGCGGGAAGATCCGAGTCGCTCGGATCCGTGTAAAAAATCATGAAGTTCGGGCGGGTTCGGATTCCGAGGAACCGAACCCGCTCATCTCTAGTAACCTATACTAGTTTTTGACATGTATGTAATGTTTTGTGGGTATAATGGATCCATTTTAACCTACAGAAATACTCAGTTTGTAACTGCTTGTTATCTGGAGACTGGAAAGTGTGTTGGAGGCTGTAGATCTATATCTGTGTCATATGTTATGTTTTAGTTATGTAAACACACGGCAGAAAACCTTTTTTAGGACATTTTTATAAAATTCTAGCTTTTCTTGATTTTGTTGACGGATAAAATGTGCATCTTGAAAGAACTGTGTTCCTGCAAAAAATTACAGCGGCTCAGTCACCTGTTTCCTTCATTGCATTTCTCCTAAAGATATAATGATGTTTTTTAGTCTGGCAGTATTTTGCTGCACACGTCCACACACCGATCTCTTCTCAAATAACCTTTTTCTTTCCTTAAGGGAAATGAGAAATATTTTGAAATGTTACCAGGGCTCCAATCCTGGCTGAACACACAGAAATGTGCATCCAGGCTTCAGTGATCAGTTTTTTCAGTCTTATGCTGTATTTAATCGGTTGTTCATGCCACTTATAGGCATCTGCAGAAAAGATTCACCTCCTTGTCACCCTGGAGATCAGCCCAGTTTGTCTCGCGTTGTCAAAGAGAAGGTGCAAGGTTTTATCTGCCAACAAATAGAGCGTCGCTCCTATGCGCTTCAGGAATCTAATGTATATTTTAATGTAGGAAAGTTGTGAAAATCTGAGCATGCGGTATTATGTCATAAACTCTTATAGTCTGATCTTTAGTGCCTGCAAAATGCAACAGATTGTACATATCAGTGAAAGCAGAGGATATGAAGTGACCTATAAACAGAGCCATTGTTTAAGCAATTTGATCTAAGCTCTATATGTACAGAGCCGGCCATAGGTATAGGCAAACTAGGCAATTGCCCAGGGCATTTGATATGCCTAGGGGCATCAGAAGCTTCTGCTGATTAAAATGATATGCGGCATGCCTATATTCTGTGTGTAGCATTTCATATGCAGATACAGCCACAGTCTCACACAGTATATAGGCATGCTGCATATCATTTTAATCAACGGAAGCTGCTTGTGCATCCTAGCCACATAGCAATGCAAATAGGATGCATTTTCATAAAAAAAAGGTGCCCGACGTTAGCATTGAGGCAAGATTTGATTGGATACATCTGTATCCAAGCAGAGGCAGAGGTCACAGTGTTAGTGGCAGTGTGAGTTCTGTGTGCATGTGAGTGGGTTGGTTGTGCATGCAGTAGTGTTCGGAATATGTGTAAGGAGCATGTGTGTCATGTAAAAATGCATTAATGTGCAACATATGTGTAGGGGGCACTATGTGTGTCATTATGTGTATAAGGGCATTAATAATGTGCGGCATATGTGTAACAGGGTACTACTGTATGTCATTATGTGTATAGGGGCACTAATAATGTGCAGCAAATGTGTAGGGGGCACTATGTGTGTCATTATGTGTATAAGGGCATTAATAATGTACGGCATATGTGTAAGGGACATTATGTGTAAAAGGGCATTAATAAAGGTTGTCATAATGTGTAAGGCACATTATGTTTATAAGGACATTAATAATGTGTGTCATATGTGTAAGGTGCATTACTGTGTGGAATTATGTGTATTAATGCATTACTAATGTGTGGCATTATGTGTATAAGGTGTTATACTATGTGGCGTTGCATATAGAAAGGGCACTACTGTGTCATCTAATGTGAATAAAGAGCAATAAGGTGTGGTGTAATGTGAATAAGGAGCAATTCAGTGTGATGCAATGTGAATAAGGGGCTCTACTGTGAGGAGTAACGTTTAAGGTAAAGTGATACTACTGTCGGATGTAATATGAATTATGGACACTATCACATGATCAAATGTGAATAAAGGTGCAGTACTGTGTGGCGTAAAAGGAATTGGGGTTACTATTGTGTGGCCATGCCTCTTGCCAGCAAAAACACACCCCTGTTTGGGCTGTGCGCCAAATGTGCAAACTGTTCCTATTTAAAATATAGGGGGTACAAACACCAAAATAAGGACTGCTATGGGTGAGGGGTGATGGTGCTGGGTAAGAGATGCAAGGTCAGAGGCGGAACCAGCGGTGGTGCTAGGAGGCACCAGCCAAAATCTTGCCTAGGGCATCATATTGGTTACGGCCGGCTCTGTATATGTACCCAGTGTACACTGTCAGCTGATTATACTGGGAGTATGCATTCCCAACTGTAGTGGCAACCTCTAAAAGATTAACCTGATTGTACTGAGGGACCTCTTTCAGTATGTTGCAGCAATGGGATGCCTAGAAGCCGCTTTGAACTCTGGATGTACTCTGCAGTACCCTGCTGCAGTGCAGTATCCGGATGATAGATCTACAGTGTCTAGATAGACACCATATAGTCGACATGCGTTAGGTTGACAGGGTCAAAATGTTGACAGATAAAAGGAAGTGCTTAAGGTCGTCAGGTTAAAAATGTTGACATGACAGTGGTCAACACAAGTTTTTTTGGGTTTCTCACATATTTTTCAACTTTTGCTTGATTAACCATCCAAGTGGACTACGAGTGGGAATAGTAATCCTTGTCCAAAGCATGATGAGCGAAACAAGCCCAGAAGGGTCTAAAAGTTTGCTATAATTGTGGTCACATATCATGAAACCTTTTCTGTGTTGACCATTTCCATGTCAACCTTTTGACCCTGTCAACCTAGTGCATGTCGACCATATGGGGTCGACCTAATGACTGCCTAATTACTGTAGATCTTCTATACCACACCCTAAAAGTGCTACCCTTCAATATCCATCCCTTAGCTCTTGCTATACTGATGGAATTGTATCCCTATGGCCAGGGGCTGGCTGGCAACTTTCAGTCATGGGGACAGACACAAACAAGTGGCCTGGATTTTTTTTATGTGTGCATGCAATGGAATTGTAGGAGGCACTCAAAATTAAGACATTGGAAAATATATTAATCCTAGTGAAAAGTGCTTCAATACACTGAAATGTTGCTCTTTTTGCTTTGTTTACCATATTATGAGCCTGATTCTGTTATGATTATTAGTCAGATGCAGTCACGGCTGTCCTTGCGTCTTTTGCAGCCGCATCTGCGAATAACTCTAAAAAGCCCTTCCCTGGTGTACAACCCATGTGTCCAAATGTGTAAGGATTGAGACCACCACTGTTGGTGTCTTTAGATGCTCAAATACAGCTTGGTGACTTCGGATGCACCGTAAGTCGCACCATTGAAACCTACACCAGCCCTATGGCAGGTGCAAATTATTCATCTGAATATGGCCTGCTATGTGAATGAATCTGTGTCTCCGTACACAACCACTATCAGTGACATGCCATGTGTTTGATTTGCCACTGCCCTGTTATCTCCCTTTTACCGCCCATATTCCCAATACAACTCTGCAACCATACGTCAAAATCTCAAAATCAGGATGCACTGTATGCGCAGACTAAAAACACTGCTACGTCCAAGCCAGAATCAGGTCCTATGCGTTCCTATTTTAAGTGCCGCCTAATGTGGAAAACGTGTCAAGCTGCCACCTCAGGACCTATTTATTGGGCGGACTCCTGGAAACAGATGGTAAAAAAAAAAAAAAAATATATATATATATAGCAAATTGAATCGCACACACTTCCTTTGTAATAAGTGGGTGCACGGTAATAAATAGTTGATATGTAGCAAAAGTAGAAAATCCACTTGTACCAGCACACCTGAAGTAGCAGAAAAAAAAGTTCCTTTTATTATTAATTCATAATTATCTTGGAAATAAAGTGCAACGTGTTACCTATTCCAATCTCTGCCTCATCAAACACCATCCAATAGAAACATGGCATTGCTTAGGTCTCCTTAGTAACATGTAAAATCACTAAACCTCTCCGCCCAGCACACTGTAATGATTGGGTGTGGTTGTGGGTATATAAGATGTAGTGGATTTGTTGTGAACATGCATGGATGGCTTCTATGACATTTGCATGGCTCCTGGACCCTGATGAAGGTGCTGTGGCACCAAAACAGCTGTTGGTGGAGCTGCGGACTGGTAACATGCATTGGAACTAATATTTTTTTGTTCATTGGCTGCCTATCCATTGAATTGCACAATTGCACGTTGCACTTTATTTCCAAGATAATTATGGATTAATAATAAAAGGAACTTTTTTCTGCTACTTCAGGTGTGCTGGTACAAGTGGATTTTCTACTTTTGATATATATATATATATATATATATATATATATATATAGTCCATCCGACAGTGTAGCTTGTACTGAATGCTTATAGGTTTCAGCTATGTGGACATGGAAAAGAAGAACCAGGAATCATAGAGCAGGATGTGACATATCCAATACACTTAATACCACCTGGTTTCTGTACATTCAACTAGGCATTATCCTTTACAGCGATCTAATGTGTAGGATGCACAAGGAGCTGCTCTTAAATTCCTCCCATGTCTAAGGGCCATCATTGGCGGTTCCCAAAGGGTATCACCACACACTTGATCAGGCCGCAACAGAGGCCGGTGTTTCTTAATTGCTTTAGCAATATCTGGTGCTTTATAATCATAATGTCTCACATATAACAAATTCTTTTTCTTTAAATCATCCTTTAAACTAGGTGGTTGGTTACTGGTAACAACTAAGTTGGTGTTATGGTCAGTTTTCTTTTGGTATAACATGGTACCCAATTTAGTACCCTCCTGTCATATCTTAAAAAAATGATGGAATTCGGGCTAGAATGTTCAGTGACGTGAACACTGGAGTCAAGCTGGTTAAGATCTGTCAACTTCAAATTAATATCCTCCTCAGTGCCATTCCACAACAGAAATATATTGTCTATAAACCTTTTATAGTAGGTATTCTTAATGCCATATTTCTGCAAAATATTTGTCGTCTCATATTTATGCATGAAGATACCAGCATAGACAGGGGCTATGTTGGGGCCCATTGCAGTACTTGCAACTTGATTAAAATAATCTTCTTCATACATTTTATGATTATTGACAAGAATTAATTCAAGGAGTTCAAGAATAAATGCAATAGGGAGACCTTTTAGTATCTGTAACTAACATAACTTTTCAGTCCCCAGTTTGTGAAGAATGATCATATACAATGGCAACACATAAAATGATGTCAAAAAGGTACATTCAGCAATATCATCCAAATCCATTATTTTTACAAAAAAGTCACTGGAATCTCTTAATTAATAGGGTATAGAAGGAATCAGATCCTCTCCGGCTGCTGGAAAGAAGGAGGACCCTGTCGACTGAATGAAGTATGAAAGAGTAAGAGGGAGGGTCAGGATGGAGCAGTACGGGGGAGCAGAGAGCAGATGGTGAAATATACATACTAGTAGTATGTGTGTGTGTGTATGTATATATATATATATATATATATATATAATATGCTTTGAGGACACTTGCTGGAAAGAAGGAGGACCCTGTCGACTGAATGAAGTATGAAAGAGTAAGAGGGAGGGTCAGGATGGAGCAGTACGGGGGAGCAGAGAGCAGATGGTGAAATATACATACTAGTAGTATGTGTGTGTGTGTATGTATATATATATATATATATATAATATGCTTTGAGGACACTTACCTGGTTTCTGAAGCAGCCATGAGCAGATAGTCTGGGATCGAGAAGGGAGGAGGATAGGACACAGGAGGGGAGCTTAGCTCATTTGTGGCTGGTCCCAGGGCAGGGGGCAGCCACTGTATAGTATTGGCACTTTTTAGATACAGTGACTTGCTGTTTCTGTGACCCGGATGGCTCCAACCCCGTGGCCACGTTGGTGCCATGTATGTTACCCACGTTGGTGCCATGTATGCTATCAGAGCGGCCCAGGAACATGTCTCCTGGCTGCAATCTATGAGCACATGCACTGTGCCTGTGGCCACAAACAGTAACATTCTCCCGGCCTGGTGGGCAATGGCACCCTGCCCCTCACCCCAGCCTGCCTCTTCTATGGCTGTGGTAGCACCCTATTAAGTCACCCTGGAGTGTGACTCTTTACTGTGGGTACTCCATACCATGTAATGGTTACACCAAGCCTGTGTAAGTCTTTAATTAACTGGTGCAATTAAAATGTGTGTGTGTATATAGTATCCTGATTTAAAGGACAGGGCAGCTTATACTTCAGTTAAAAAACTTATTTATTATAGCAACATTCAACTGTATGTAGGCCCAGACCATACCACATTCATTGATGCACAGGCATTGCACCCTGATTATGCAATTCCCTGCTTGGATAAGAATTTATTTTCTTAGACATTACAATTACTGTATATAGTGCTCAGGTGAGCTACTACTGGGTTTTGATCTCCAGACATATGGGATTCATTCCGTACAACAATTGTTATAGGGCACAGCAGTTGGAAATACTACACTGACTGACAGTCTAGGCATGAGACATGAAGGATGAAACATCAATGGATGTGGTAGGTATAATATTTGATACTTGTTAGCAGTAGGAGCATATGAGAGGGGCTCCTAGCTATGATTGTATGAGTTGGGAATATCTACCCAAGTAGTAATGTAGGAGACAAATGTAAATATTTAATTTAATGAAGGTAGTTGTTCTAAAATGGTAAGATGTTGGACTTTTGTACAGTCTTCAGATTTCTCTGCCACTCTCTGCACACCTAGGTGCACTTCTAGCTTTTGGAGGTGTTTTAAAAAAAAACAGGTACTCGACAAGGATTGTGCTGGAGAGATTCTCTATGCCTGCCAAATTGATTGTCTCTGCACATCCAGTTTATAATGAGGCATGTGGAATTTGTAGATTTTGTATAGTTGTGACAAGATCACTGGAATAGTGGTGGAAGGCAGGTATATTTGCCCCAGGTTTCTTACCTATGTGTTTTTAAACACTAGGAATATTGGCCCTCATTCCGAGTTGTTCGCTCGCAAGCTGCTTTTAGCAGCTTTGCACACGCTAAGCCGCCACCTACTGGGAGTGAATCTTAGCTTATCAAAATTGCGAACGAAAGATTCTCAAAATTGCGATTACACACCTCTTAGCAGTTTCTGAGTAGCTTCAAACTTACTCGGCATCTGCGATCAGTTCAGTGCTTGTCGTTCCCGGTTTGACGTCACAAACACACCCAGCGTTCGGCCAGACACTCCTCCGTTTCTTCAGCCACTCCCGCGTTTTTCCCAGAAACGGTAGCGTTTTTTCGCACACACCCATAAAACGGCCTGTTTCCGCCCAGAAACACCCACTTCCTGTCAATCACTTTACGATCACCAGAACGAAGAAAAAACCGTGAGTAAAATTCCTAACTGCATAGCAAATTTACTTGGCGCAGTCGCACTGCGGACATTGCGCATGCGCATTCGCGACTAATCGCTCCGTTGCGAAAAAAAAATAACGAGCGAACAACTCGGAATGACCCCCATTGCGTTGGTTCTGCTGAGAGCTTTTGGTAAGAGCCGGATCAGGGTCTTGGGTTGGATATGAGAAGATAGGGCGGGTTTTCTATCCATTTAGGCCCAGTTTGGGTCTTTGGGCTTTTAGCCTCGCAGGAGGCTAATTAGAGCTTTCAGCTGTATGCGTGTGTTAAAAAGACCGACAACTTAATCATTGTTCTCTCACACTACTCAGGGAAAAGGAGAGACTATGGAGTCTCTGTGAGAAAAACCTGCTCTTGAAATCCAGTGAGCTGTGACTGGTAAACGCGTCTTGGACGAGATGTAATTTCACCCGAGTTCGGCAGCCGTGCGGGATGCTGGCTGAACTTGGACTTTTTTTAAAGGGGCAATCACTTACAAGGCAAAACCATCCCTATAAGTGATTGTCCCTTTACAAAATAGACATTACATCCGGCTCATTGTATTATTTTTTCCCCTCTTACGTCCTAGAGGATGCTGGGGACTCCAAAAGGACCATGGGGTATAGACGGGATCCGCAGGAGACATGGGCACACTAAAAGACTTTGACTGGGTGTGAACTGGCTCCTCCCTCTATGCCCCTCCCCCAGATCTCAGTTTGATTCTGTGCTCAGGAGTGACTGGACACACACTAGGGGAGCTCTCCTGAGTTTCTCTGGAAAAGACTTATGTTAGGCTTTTTTATTTTCAGGGAGACCTGCTGGCTACAGGCTCCCTGTATCGTGTGACTGAGGGGAGAGAAGTCAGACCTTCTTCTTCTTAGTTAAGGGCTCTGCTTCTAAGGCTACAGGACACCATTAGCTCCAGAGGGTTTGATCGCTTGGTTCGCGTAGCTGCTTGTTCCCGGAGCTGCGCCGTCACCCCCCTCACAGAAGCCAGATTAAAGAAGCCGGGTGAGTATTAGAAGATCAGAAGACATCAGACGGCAGAAGACTTCAGTAACGGTACAACGCAGCGGTAGCGCTGCGCTCCATGCTCCCACACACATCACCAACGGCACTTATAGGGTGCAGGGCGCTGGGGGGGAGCGCCCTGGGAAGCAGTTACTGGGGTCAATTGTGACTGGCAGAAGGCATATTCGGTGCCCGGGCACCGTATGCCATACTCCCGCCAGTATAAAAATTTCAAATTTGAGCGGGACTACAGCTCGCCGGGAAGGGGCGGGGCTTTCCGCACAGCTCACCAGCGCCATTTTCTGTCTCCACAGCCGCTGCAGAGATGCTGGCCCGGGCCTCCAAGCTCCTTCCAAGTAACAAGGGAGCAAAACTGGTGGAGGAGGGGGGCACATATAATTTGGTGCTTTTTTATTCTTATATGGAAGCGCTAACCACATATATTATTGCTTTGTAGTATATGGGCGCTGGGGTGTGAGCTGGCATACTCCCTCTGTGTTTCTCTCTCCAGGCTTCCCTGTGGGTCTGTCACCTTGATTTGGCCGGTGTGAGTGTGGGTGTGTCGGTACTACGTGTCGACATGTCTGAGGCTGAGTGTTCCTCCCCGGAGGAAGTTACTGGGGGCACAGAAAAGGATTTGGGAATGACTCTGTCGGAACAGCCGACTGCTGATTGGGTGAATATGTTGAGTACACTGAATGCAAATGTGGCTTTATTGTCTAAGAGGCTGGATAAATCTGATTCTCAGACACAAACATGGAGGAAATCCATGGAAGACGCTTTGGCTCAGGTACAGACCCCCTCAGGGTCACAAAAATGTTAGTTTACACAGATGGTAGATACAGATACCGACACGGACTCTGATTCCGATGTTGATTTCAATGAGGCTACATTGCACCCAAGGGTAGTTAGGAGTACTCAGTACATGTTGTGGCTATTAAAGATGTTTTACATCAACGGCCTTTTGCATCATCGCACCCCTTTTCACCACTTCACAACAGCACATACTATTTTAATCCCTAAACCCACACAGTACCCGCAATTGGTGACCTCATATAGGCCCATTACGTTATTAAACACCGACATAAAACTATTTACTAAGATTTTGGCAGATCGGCTACAAACTATTCTCCCCCACACTTTAACTAATCACCAGCTTGGCTTTGTGCGCAATACACATTCGGTTAAGGGAATTAGGGCTGCGGTCGCTGCAGTTATAGCCTCTGCTCAATCGCCCCAATCCAGGAATATACTCCTCAGTTTGGACACCACTAAGGCCTTCGATACAGTACTTTGGCCCCATCTATTCAAGGTCTTAGAACGTAGACTATTCCACCAAGACTTCATTGATATTATTCGCTATTTATATGATTCTCCCTCTACTACCATCTTACTTAATGGATATATTAGCAGCCCGTTGGTTATGCGCCGACGCACGCGTCAGGGTTGCCCCTTGTCTCCCCTGCTGTTCAATTTGGCCATAGATCCCCTACATCGTTTGCTGTTAAGTGACACTCAGTTTCATGGAATTCAGATTGGTCGCAGAGACCTAAAACTTACTGCATTTGCCGATGATCTATTACTTTATATCTCAGACCCGGAAGCTTCATTGACCCATATATTTAATTTACTGCAGGCTTATGGACAAGTTTCAGGGTTCAACGTTAATTGGGCAAAATCGATGGCACTCAGATTGGGGAATGGTTCATTTTTGAAGCATGGGGTGGGGAACTTACCATTACAGTGGAGTTCAGATCACTTAACTTATCTAGGGATTCGAATATCGAGAAAGCCGGAGCGATTATATACCCTAAATTTTACCTCGGCCATCCAAACAATTGAAACAGAAATTGAGACCTGGAAATCAATGCCTCTATCATATATGGGGAGGGCTAGCTTGATTAAGATGATATCATTCCCCCGTTTGATGTACTTTATTCAAGCCATGCCGCATGTAATTTTGCCTAAAGACGTTCAATGTCTCAATTTTCTTTTTAGAAGATTTATTTGGCAGGGAGGGAGACCGCGCATAGCGTTGATTAAGCTCCAGCAGACTGCAGGAAATGGTGGAATTAATTTCCCTAATATTCTCTGGTACTCCCAAGCGGCCCAACTACGATACCTCCATGACTGGGTGCACAATGACAACACGTACACAAACACAGACTTAGATAGGGAATTTTTACAAGGGGGGGATCTAATCACCTTTCTGCATCTACGCGCTCGGGGGGTGTCCGAGGAGCTGAGGAGAAATCCACTATTGTGGAGCATTAAGAAGCCGTGGACAGATATGCGACATAAACTTGATCTAAATGCCCACAAATCATTACATCTTCCGTTCATGGCTAATCCTGACTTCCAAGATGGTCGGGCACAATATCCGTTCAATATATGGCGGTTGGGGGGTGTTTCCAAGATCGGTGATCTAGTAGATATACAGGGCTCGAGGCCGCTCACATTCCAGGAGGCCACTACTAAATATCCAGTTTTGATGGCCTATCCTGTGGCCTTTCTTTTGGCTCAACACTATGTTTCATCTACTATCGGATATTTCTCTAACGTCCTAAGTGGATGCTGGGGACTCCGTCAGGACCATGGGGAATAGCGGCTCCGCAGGAGACAGGGCACAAAAAGTAAGCTTTTAGGATCACATGGTGTGTACTGGCTCCTCCCCCTATGACCCTCCTCCAAGCCTCAGTTAGGTTTTTGTGCCCGTCCGAGCAGGGTGCAATCTAGGTGGCTCTCCTAAAGAGCTGCTTAGAAAAAGTTTTTTAGGTTTTTTATTTTCAGTGAGTCCTGCTGGCAACAGGCTCACTGCATCGAGGGACTTAGGGGAGAGAATTTCAACTCACCTGCGTGCAGGATGGATTGGATTCTTAGGCTACTGGACACCATTAGCTCCAGAGGGAGTCGGAACACAGGTCTCACCCTGGGGTTCGTCCCGGAGCCGCGCCGCCGACCCCCCTTACAGATGCTGAAGATTGAAGGTCCGGAAACAGGCGGCAGAAGGCTCTTCAGTCTTCATGAAGGTAGCGCACAGCACTGCAGCTGTGCGCCATTGTTGTCACACACTTCACACCAGACGGTCACGGAGGGTGCAGGGCGCTGCTGGGGGCGCCCTGGGCAGCAATATATAATACCTTTTATGGCAAAAGAATACATCACATATAGCCATTAAGGCTATATGTATGTATTTAACCCATGCCAAATGTCTAAAACTCCGGGAGAAAAGCCCGCCGGAATAGGGGGCGGGGCTTATTCTCCTCAGCACACAGCGCCATTTTCCTGCTCAGCTCCGCTGTGAGGAAGGCTCCCAGGACTCTCCCCTGCACTGCACTACAGAAACAGGGTAAAACAGAGAGGGGGGGCATATTTTGGCGATATTTTTATATATTTAAGCGGCTATAAGGAACAACACTTATATAGGGTTGTTCCCATATATATTATAGCGCTTGGGTGTGTGCTGGCAAACTCTCCCTCTGTCTCCCCAAAGGGCTAGTGGGGTCCTGTCTTCGATAAGAGCATTCCCTGTGTGTCTGCTGTGTGTCGGTACGTGTGTGTCGACATGTATGAGGACGATGTTGGCGTGGAGGCAGAGCAATTGCCGATAATGGTGATGTCACCCCCCAGGGAGTCGACACCGGAATGGATGGCTTTGTTTATGGAATTACGTGATAATGTCAGCACATTACAAAAATCAGTTGACGACATGAGACGGCCGGCAAACCAGTTAGTACCTGCCCAGGCGTCTCAGACACCGTCAGGGGCTGTAAAGCGCCCTTTACCTCAGTCGGTCGACACAGACCCAGACACAGACACTGAATCTAGTGTCGACGGTGATGAAACAAACGTATTTTCAAGTAGGGCCACACGTTATATGATCACGGCAATGAAGGAGGCTTTGCATATCTCTGATACTACAAGTACCACAAAAAGGGGTATTATGTGGGGGGTGAAAAAACTACCTGTAGTTTTTCCTGAATCAGAGGAATTAAATGATGTATGTGATGAAGCGTGGGTTAACCCAGATAGAAAAATGCTAATTTCAAAAAAGTTATTAGCATTATACCCTTTCCCGCCAGAGGTTAGGGCGCGCTGGGAAACACCCCCTAGGGTGGATAAGGCGCTCACACGCTTATCGAAACAAGTGGCGTTACCGTCTCCTGATACGGCCGCCCTCAAGGATCCAGCTGATAGGAGGCTGGAAACTACCCTGAAAAGTATATACACTCATACTGGTGTTATACTGCGACCAGCCATCGCCTCAGCCTGGATGTGCAGTGCTGGGGTCGTCTGGTTGGATTCCCTGACTGAAAATATTGATACCCTGGATAGGGACAGTATTTTATTGACTATAGAGCAATTAAAGGATGCTTTCCTTTATATGCGAGATGCGCAGAGAGATATTTGCACTCTGGCATCGAGAGTAAATGCGATGTCCATATCTGCCAGAAGGAGTTTATGGACGCGACAGTGGTCAGGTGATGCGGATTCCAAACGACATATGGAAGTATTGCCGTATAAAGGGGAGGAATTATTTGGCGTCGGTCTATCGGATCTGGTGGCTACGGCAACTGCCGGAAAATCCACTTTTTTACCTCAGACCCCCTCCCAACAGAAAAAGACACCGTCTTTTCAGCCGCAGTCCTTTCGTTCCTATAAGAACAAGCGGACAAAAGGACAGTCATATCTGCCTCGGGGCAGAGGAAGGGGTAAGAGAGGGCAGCAAGCAGCCCCTGCCCAGGAACAGAAGCCCTCCCAGGGTTCTGCAAAGCCCTCAGCATGACGCTGGGGCCTTACAAGCGGACTCAGGAACGGTGGGGGGTCGACTGAAGAATTTCAGCGCACAGTGGGCTTGCTCACAGGTGGACCCCTGGATTCTACAGGTAGTATCTCAGGGTTACAGGTTGGAATTCGAGAAGTCTCCCCTTCGCCGGTTCCTAAAGTCTGCTTTGCCAACGTCTCCCTCGGACAGGGCGACGGTATTGGAAGCCATTCACAAGCTGTTTGCTCAGCAGGTGATAGTCAAGGTACCCCTCCTACAACAGGGAAAGGGGTATTACTCCACGCTATTTGTGGTACCGAAGCCGGACGGCTCGGTAAGACCTATTCTAAATCTCAAATCTTTGAACCTGTACATACAAAAATTCAAGTTCAAGATGGAGTCACTCAGAGCAGTGATAGCGAATCTGGAAGAAGGGGACTTTATGGTGTCCCTGGACATAAAGGACGCTTACCTGCATGTCCCAATTTGCCCTTCACATCAAGGGTACCTCAGGTTCGTGGTGCAAAACTGTCATTATCAGTTTCAGACGCTGCCGTTTGGATTGTCCACGGCACCTCGGGTCTTTACCAAGGTAATGGCCGAAATGATGATCCTTCTACGAAGAAGAGGCGTATTAATTATCCCTTACTTGGACGATCTCCTGATAAGGGCAAGATCCAGAGAACAGCTGGAAGACGGAGTAGCACTAACCCAACTAGTGCTGCAACAACACGGGTGGATTCTGAATTTTCCAAAATCTCAGTTGACCCCGACGACACGTCTGCTGTTCCTGGGAATGATTCTGGACACGGTTCAGAAAAAGGTGTTTCTTCCGGAGGAGAAAGCCAGGGAGTTATCCGAACTTGTCAGGAACCTCCTAAAACCAGGGACAGTGTCTGTGCATCAATGCACAAGAGTCCTGGGAAAGATGGTGGCTTCTTACGAAGCGATTCCATTCGGCAGATTCCACGCACGAACTTTTCAGTGGGATCTGCTGGACAAATGGTCCGGATCGCATCTGCAGATGCATCAGCGGATAACCTTATCGCCACGGACAAGGGTGTCTCTTCTGTGGTGGTTGCAGAGTGCTCATCTGTTAGAGGGCCGCAGATTCGGCATACAGGACTGGGTCCTGGTGACCACGGATGCCAGTCTGAGAGGCTGGGGAGCGGTCACACAAGGAAGAAACTTCCAGGGAGTATGGTCAAGCCTGGAGATGTCTCTTCACATAAATATACTGGAGCTAAGAGCGATTTACAATGCTCTAAGTCTGGCAAAACCCCTGCTTCAGGGTCAGCCGGTGTTGATCCAGTCGGACAACATCACGGCAGTCGCCCACGTAAACAGACAGGGCGGCACAAGAAGCAGGACAGCAATGGCAGAAGCTGCAAGGATTCTTCGCTGGGCGGAAGATCATGTGATAGCACTGTCAGCAGTATTCATTCCGGGAGTGGACAACTGGGAAGCAGACTTCCTCAGCAGACACGATCTACACCCGGGAGAGTGGGGACTTCATCCAGAAGTCTTCCACATGATTGTGAACCGTTGGGAAAAACCAATGGTGGATATGATGGCGTCCCGCCTCAACAAAAAACTGGACAGGTATTGTGCCAGGTCAAGAGATCCTCAGGCAATAGCTGTGGACGCTCTGGTAACACCGTGGGTGTTCCAGTCAGTGTATGTGTTCCCTCCTCTGCCTCTCATACCAAAAGTACTGAGAATTATACGGCAAAAGGGAGTAAGAACGATACTAGTGGCTCCGGATTGGCCAAGAAGAACTTGGTACCCGGAACTTCAAGAGATGCTCACGGAGGATCCGTGGCCTCTACCTCTAAGACGGGACCTGCTTCAGCAGGGACCGTGTCTATTCCAAGACTTACCGCGGCTGCGTTTGACGGCATGGCGGTTGAACGCCGAATTCTAAAGGAAAAAGGCATTCCGGAAGAGGTCATTCCTACACTGGTAAAGGCCAGGAAGGAGGTGACTGCACAACATTATCACCGCATTTGGAGGAAATATGTTGCGTGGTGTGAGGCCAGGAAGGCCCCCACGGAGGAATTTCAACTGGGTCGATTCCTACATTTCCTGCAAACAGGATTGTCTATGGGCCTCAAATTGGGGTCCATTAAGGTTCAAATTTCGGCCCTGTCGATTTTCTTCCAGAAAGAATTGGCTTCAGTTCCTGAAGTCCAGACTTTTGTAAAAGGAGTACTACATATACAGCCCCCGGTTGTGCCCCCAGTGGCACCGTGGGATCTTAATGTAGTCTTGGATTTTCTAAAATCCCATTGGTTTGAGCCGCTCAAATCGGTGGAGATGAAGTATCTTACATGGAAAGTAACCATGCTACTGGCCCTGGCTTCAGCCAGGAGAGTATCAGAATTGGCGGCTTTATCATATAAGAGCCCATATCTGATTTTCCATACGGACAGGGCAGAACTGCGGACGCGTCCTCATTTTCTGCCTAAGGTGGTGTCAACGTTTCACCTGAACCAGCCTGTTGTGGTGCCTGCGGCTACTAACGAGTTGGAGGATTCCAAGTTGTTGGACGTGGTCCGGGCATTGAAAAAATATATTTCAGGAACGGCTGGAGTCAGAAAGTCTGACTCACTGCTTATACTGTATGCACCCAACAAGATGGGTGCTCCTGCTTCTAAGCAGACGATTGCTCGTTGGATTTGTAGCACAATTCAACTTGCACATTCTGTGGCAGGCTTGCCACAACCTAAATCTGTCAAGGCCCATTCCACAAGGAAAGTGGGCTCATCCTGGGCGGCTGCCCGGGGAGTCTCGGCATTACAACTCTGCCGAGCTGCTACTTGGTCAGGGGCAAACACGTTTGCAAAATTCTACAAATTTGATACCCTGGCTGAGGAGGACCTTGAGTTCTCTCATTCGGTGCTGCAGAGTCATCCGCACTCTCCCGCCCATTTGGGAGCTTTGGTATAATCCCCATGGTCCTGACGGAGTCCCCAGCATCCACTTAGGACGTTAGAGAAAATAAGAATTTACTTACCGATAATTCTATTTCTCGTAGTCCGTAGTGGATGCTGGGCGCCCATCCCAAGTGCGGATTGTCTGCAATACTTGTACATAGTTATTGTTACAAAAAAATCGGGTTGTTATTTGTTGTGAGCCGTCTGTTCAGAGGCTCCTACGTTTGTCATACTGTTAACTGGGTTCAGATCACAAGTTATACGGTGTGATTGGTGTGGCTGGTATGAGTCTTACCCGGGGTTCAATATCCTTCCTTATTGTGTACGCTCGTCCGGGCACAGTACCTAACTGAGGCTTGGAGGAGGGTCATAGGGGGAGGAGCCAGTACACACCATGTGATCCTAAAAGCTTACTTTTTGTGCCCTGTCTCCTGCGGAGCCGCTATTCCCCATGGTCCTGACGGAGTCCCCAGCATCCACTACGGACTACGAGAAATAGAATTATCGGTAAGTAAATTCTTATTTTTTCACCTGGGAATTGGGACAATCCGATTGATAGAATGCTGAAACAAACACCCAGGGTTCGTAATGCGATTTCGACTGCATATGGGTACTTTCGGAACGTCCTAGACTACTCGAGGGGACTGGGAGGTATTATGTCTTGGAAGGATTGTCTCCCAGACATTGAGACTACGGACTTACTTGCGGCACATGTTAAGGCCTGTAAATTATTTCCCTCTTCTAGGTATAAAGAAATGTCTCTTAATATTTTACATAAGACTTATTTATCGCCTCATAGACGATACCTGATAGGACTGGCTAGTGTCCCAAGGGTACAAACTGGAGTTTCAGGAGATGCCCCCCCGTCGCTTTTTCAAGTCGGCCTTTCCAGCTTCCAGAAAGAGTAGTAGTAAATGCTGCGATACAAAAGCTGTGTCAACAGAGGGTCATGGTGCCGGTTCCCCCGTACCAGCGGGGGGAAGGGTTCTATTCGAGCCTCTTTGTGGTGCCGAAGCCGGACGGCTCGGTCAGACCGATTCTGAACCTAAAATCCCTCAATCCATACTTGAAAACTTTCAAGTTCAAGATGGAATCTCTTCGAGCTGTGATCTCCAGCTTAGAAAGGGGGGATTTTATGGCATCAGCCGACATAAAGGATGCCTACTTACACGTCCCGATATATCCTCTTCATCAGGCCTTCCTGAGATTTGCGGTACAGGATTGTCATTACCAATTTCAGACGTTGCCGTTTGGGCTTTCCACGGCCCCGGGGGTTTTCACCAAGGTTATGGCAGAAATGATGGCAAGCGAGGGGTCACAATTATCCCATACTTGGACGATCTCCTGATAAAGGCGAGATGAAAAGAACAATTGCTAAGAAATGTGGAACTCTCCCTGTTGGTTCTACGACATCAAGGTTGGATTCTAAATTTGCCAAAGTCTCAGTTGATCCCGACAACTCGGCTGCCCTTCCTGGGCATGATCCTAGACACGGAGCTACGGAGAGTGTTTCTTCCGGAGGACAAAGCTCTGGAAATACAGACCATGGTCAAGGAGCTTCTGAGACCGACAAGAGTGTCGATTCATCAATGCACTCGAGTGCTCAGGAAGATGGTTGTGGCTTACGAAGCCATTCCGTTTGGCAGGTTTCATGCCCGGGTGTTTCAGTGGGATCTGCTGAACAAACGGTCCGGGTCTCACCTGCACATGCACCGGAAAATAAGTCCATCTTCCAGGGCCAGGATTTCTCTCCTGTGGTGGCTGCAAGGCTCTCACCTTCTAGAGGGATGCCGATTCGGAATCCAGGACTTGGTCCTGCTGACAACAGATGCAAGTCTCCGAGGCTGGGGCGCAGTCACGCAAGGAAGAAATTTCCAGGGAAAATGGTCAAGCCAGGAATCTTGTCTCCACATAAATGTTCTCGAGTTAAGAGCCATTTACAACGGCCTCCTGCAAGCGAAGAACATTCTTCAGGGTCTCCCTGTCCTGGTCCAGTCGGACAACATAACAGCGGTGGCGTACGTAAACCTCCAAGGCGGAACAAGGAGCAGGGCGGCAATGGCGGAAGCCACAAGAATTCTCCGCTGGGCAGAAAAGCACGTGAGCGCTCTGTCAGCAGTCTTCCTCCCGGGCGGGGACAACTGGGAAGCAGACTTCCTCAGCAGACACGATCTCCATCCAGGAGAGTGGGCTCTTCATCCAGAGGTATTTGCAGAAGTGACAAGCCGTTGCGGAATTCCTCTAATAGACATGATGGCGTCTCGCCTCTACAAGAAGCTTCCGAAGTATTGTTCCAGGTCGAGGGACCCCCAAGCCTGTGCGGTGGACGCCCTGGTGACTCCGTGGGTGTTTCAGTCGGTGTATGTGTTCCCTCCGCTTCCTCTCATCCCAAAGGTGTTGAGGATCATAAGACGAACAAGGGTTCAGGCTATACTCGTTGCTCCAGATTGGCCACGGAGGGCCTGGTATCCGGATCTTCAGGAATTACTAGTGAAAGATCCCTGGCCGCTTCCTCTAAGAGAGGACCTGTTACTGCAGGGGCCCTGCATGTTTCTGGACTTACCGCGGCTGCGTTTGACGGCATGGAAGTTGAACGCCAAATCCTAGCTCGGAAGGGTATTCCCGGGGAGGTCATTCCCACTCTCCTTAAGGCTAGGAAGGAGGTCACGGCGAAACATTATCACCGTATTTGGAGAAAGTATGTGTCGTGGTGTGAAACCAAAGCAGCTCCTGCGGAGGAGTTTCACTTGGGTCGTTTCCTCCATTTTTTGCAGGCAGGCGTGGATGCAGGCCTGAAATTGGGTTCCATCAAAGTGCAGATTTCGGCTTTATCTATTTTCTTTCAAAAAGAATTGGGCGTCCTTCCTGAGGTTCAGACTTTCGTGAAGGGAGTGCTGCATACCCATCCTCCCTTTGTGCCACCCGTGGCGCCGTGGGATCTTGAAGTGGTGTTGCAGTTTCTTATGTCTCACTGGTTTGAACCTTTGCGTAAGGTTGAGCTAAAGTTTCTCACTTGGAAAGTGGTCATGCTTTTGGCTTTGGCGTCTGCCAGACGAGTGTCCGAGTTGGCGGCTTTGTCTCACAAGAGCCCATATTTGATTTTCCATGTGGATAGAGCGGAATTGAGGACTTGTCAACAATTTCTGCCGAAGGTGGTTTCTTCGTTTCACATAAATCAACCTATTGTGGTACCTGTGGCTACGGATGCTGTGGCAGTTCCAAAATCTCTTGATGGTGTAAGAGCTTTGAAAATTTATGTCGCCAGAACGGCTCTTACTAGGAAAACAGAGGCTCTGTTTGTCCTGTATGCTTCCAACAAGATTGGAAATCCTGCGTCTAAGCAGACTATTGCACGCTGGATTTGTAATACGATTCAGCGCGCTCATTCTTCGGCTGGGCTACCGTTGCCAAAGTCAGTAAAGGCCCATTCTCCCAGGAAGGTGGGCTCATCTTGGGCGGCTGCCCGAGGGGTCTTGGCACTTCAACTTTGCCGAGCAGCTACATGGTCGGGTTCAAACACTTTTGCTAAGTTCTACAAGTTTGATACCCTGGCTGATGACGACCTCATGTTTGCTCAATCGTTGCTGCAGAGTCGTCCGCACTCTCCCGCCCGGTCTGGAGCTTTGGTATATACCTCATGGTCCTTTTGGAGTCCCCAGCATCCTCTAGGACGTAAGAGAAAATAGGATTTTAATACCTACCGGTAAATCCCTTTCTCCTAGTCCGTAGAGGATGCTGGGCGCCCATCCCAGTGCGGACTGTTCCTTGCAGTTGTGTTGATACTGGTTATTTTCGGTTATACAAGGTTTGTGTATAGGTTATATTCAGCTTGTTGCTGTTGTTAATTCATACTGTTATCTGGTTTACTGCTAATCCAGTTGTTCGGTATGTTTGTGGTGTGGGCTGGTATGTTTCTCGCCCTTAGTTTAACAAAAATCCTTTCCTCGAAATGTCGGTCTCTCCTGGGCACAGTTCCTATAACTGAGGTCTGGGGGAGGGGCATAGAGGGAGGAGCCAGTTCACACCCAGTCAAAGTCTTTTAGTATGCCCATGTCTCCTGCGGATCCCGTCTATACCCCATGGTCCTTTTGGAGTTCCCAGCATCCTCTACGGACTAGGAGAAAAGGATTTACCGGTAGGTATTAAAATCCTATTTTTAGTGAGTTAGGATTATCCTGTTAATAGTTAGCGCTGGATGGCAAGGTATTTACTTTAATGTTTATTTCTGTTTTTCTGCACAATAAAACTGGTTGAGATGAGTTGTACCAACCAATGGACTCTCATCTGCTGTATCATGCTATCTACCCCAGGAGATGGCACTTGTTCCCTTGACACTGCTACAGTAGTAAACTGTGTTTCTCTTATGTCTTAGTGGATACTGGGGTTCCATTTAGTACCACGGGGTATAGATGGGTACACTAGGAGCCATGGGCACTTTAAGAATTTGATAGTGTGGGCTTGCTCCTCCCTCTATGCCCCTCCTACCAGTCTCATTTTAGAAAATGTGCCCATGAGGAGCCGGTCACGCTTATGGAAACTCCTGAAGAGTTTTCTGCATCTATTTTGTATGTTTGTTATTTTCAGGCAGGGCTGGGTGGCACCAGCCTGCCTGCTTCGTAGGACTTAGGAGGGGGGAATGGCCCAACCTCTTGAAGGGTTAATGGTCCCGTTCCCCGCTGACAGAACACTGAGCTCCTGAGGGAACTATTCGCAAGCCCCACCACGGCGAGCGTACATTCCCGCAGCATGCCGCCACCCCTAACAGAGCCAGAAGAATGAAGAGTGGTGAGTACTAAACAGGCGTCCCGGTGAGCGGGGCGCCGGCCATTATGGCGGCATGAGGGTACAGAGACGCACGGCTTCTAACCGGGGTGGAATGCAACTCCAGACACAGTACACAGCTGCGGCTCAGTACACTGTACACAGTACCCACACTGGCAAAAACAGCCTTAAAACGGTTTTCTCTCCATTTTAAGTGCCAGATTACTTCAGCCAGTATAAAAAATCAGGAAGACCGCGCGCCATTGAAGGGGCGGGGCCTTCACTATGAGCGGATCCAGCAGCTCACCAGCGCCATTTTCCCTCAGTGGACACAGACGCTGACTGACAGGACGCACAGCTCCTCCGGAGAGACTCCAGATTACCTCATCGGTACCAGTCTTAGCAGGGGGGGAGCGATTATTAGTGCATGAAGTCTCCTATGAGTGTACATTGTCTGCGACCCGACTAAACTTGACATTAGCGATAAGTGCGCGGGGGGGGGGGGGGGGGGCTGGCTCCAAATAACTCTGTCTCTCCCTGAAGGGCTCATTGTGGGTTAATTGTGCTTAACCTTTTCCTGTGTGTGTGTGTGTGTGTGTGTGTGTGTGCTGTCACATTTACATTATGTCAGGCAAATAGTGTGTTTCTTGTACAGTGGAGTGCTCCTCTTCACCAGGGGGCTCACTACTGGGTACTCAGGGCAGTGCACCTTCCCAGAATAGCGGGGCTGAACCGGAGTGTGTTAACTCCATAAAAGGAATGATCTCCAATATTTCTACGAAATTATCCCGCAATGAGAAAGAGACGCAATCTTTAAGACAGACTGTGGATGTGCTTATGAATAGAGTCCCCAAACCAGCGTCTCAATCTCTTCCCATTTATCCGCAAAAACGATCTCTGGCCCATGTCCTGCAGTCTGACTCTGACGCTGACGGGTCAGACATGGAGGAGGGTGAGGTGGATTTGGAGGGGGGAATGCTACTCTGTCACAGGGAATCGAGGCTCTTATAGAGGCTATTAGACATGTTCTGCAAATTCCTGATAAGGTGTCAGAGGAGTGTGAGGAATCTTATTTTAATGTCACTTTTCCTGCGTCAAAGGAATTGAATACCCTGTTTGAAGAACCGTGGGTAAATCCTGATAAGAAATTTCAAATCCCTAAAAGGTTGCTCTCATCTTTTCTTTTCTCTAACGTCCTAGTGGATGCTGGGGACTCCGTCAGGACCATGGGGAATAGCGGCTCCGCAGGAGACAGGGCACAAAAGCAAGCTTTTAGGATCACATGGTGTGTACTGGCTCCTCCCCCTATGACCCTCCTCCAAGCCTCAGTTAGGTTTTTGTGCCCGGCCGAGAAGGGTGCAATCTAGGTGGCTCTTTTAAAGAGTTGCTTAGAAAAAGTTTTTAGGTTCTTTATTTTCAGTGAGTCCTGCTGGCAACAGGCTCACTGCATCGAGGGACTTAGGGGAGAGATTTTCAACTCACCTGCGTGCAGGATGGATTGGATTCTTAGGCTACTGGACATAGCTCCAGAGGGAGTCGGAACACAGGGCTCGCCCTGGGGTTCGTCCCGGAGCCGCGCCGCCGACCCCCCTTGCAGATGCTGAAGATGAAGAGGTCCGGAACCAGGCGGCAGAAGACTCTCAGTCTTCATCAGGTAGCGCACAGCACTGCAGCTGTGCGCCATTGTTGTCAGCACACTTCACACAGCGGTCACGGAGGGTGCAGGGCGCTGGGGGGGGGCGCCCTGGGCAGCAATGTATAATACCTGTATGGCGAAAAATACATCACATATAGCCCTTGAGGCTATATGGATGTATTTAACCCCTGCCAGATATCTAAAACTCCGGAGAAGAAGCCCGCCGAAAAGGGGGCGGGGCCTATTCTCCTCAGCACACAGCGCCATTTTCCCTCACAGAAAGGCTGGTGGGAAGGCTCCCATGATCTCCCCTGCACTGCACTACAGAAACAGGGTTAAAACAGAGAGGGGGGGCACTGATTTGGCGATATGTATATATATTAAAATGCTATAAAAGGAACACTTATATAAAGGTTGTCCCTGGATAATTATAGCGTTTTGGTGTGTGCTGGCAAACTCTCCCTCTGTCTCCCCAAAGGGCTAGTGGGTCCTGTCCTCTATCAGAGCATTCCCTATGTGTGTGCTGTATGTCGGTACGTGTGTGTCGACATGTATGAGGAAAATATTGGTGAGGAGGCGGAGCAAATTGCCTGTAATGGTGATGTCACTCTCTAGGGAGTCGACACCGGAATGGATGGCTTATTTATGGAAATTACGTGACAATGTCAACACGCTGCAAGCCGGTTGACGACATGAGAGGGCCGGCGAACAAATTAGTATCTGTCCAGGCGTCTCAAACACCGTCAGGGGCTGTAAAATGCCCATTTACCTCAGTCGGTCGACACAGACCCAGACACGGACACTGATTTCAGTGTCGACGGTGAAGAAACAAACGTATTTTCTTTTAGGGCCACACGTTAAGGGCAATGAAGGAGGTGTTACATATTTCTGATACTCCAAGTACCACAAAAAAGGGTATTATGTGTGAGGTGAAAAAACTACCTGTAGTTTTTCCTGAATCAGATAAATTAAATGAAGTGTGTGATGATGCGTGGGTTTCCCCCGATAGAAAATTATTGGCGGTATACCCTTTCCCGCCAGAAGTTAAGGCGCGGTGGGAAACACCCCTCAGGGTGGATAAGGCGCTCACACGCTTATCAGAACAAGTGGCGGTACCATCTACGGATAGGGCCGTACTTAAGGAGCCAGCTGATAGGAGGCTGAAAAATATCCTAAAAAGTATACACACACATGCTGGTGTTATACTGCGACCAGCGATCGCCTCAGCCTGGATGTGCAGAGCTGAGGTGGCTTGGTCGGATTCCCTGACTAAAAATATTGATACCTTTGACAGGGACAGTATTTTATTGACTATAGAGCATTTAAAGGATGCATTTCTATATATGCGAGATGCGCAGAGGGATATTTGCACTCTGGCATCAAGAGTAAATGCGATGTCCATATCTGCAAGAAGATGTTTATGGACACGACAGTGGTCAGGTGATGCAGATTCCAAACGGCACAAAGATGTATTGCCGTATAAAGGGGAGGAGTTATTTGGGGTCGGTCCATGGGACCTGGTGGCCAGGGCAACTGCTGGAAAATCCACCGTTTTTTACCCTAAGTCACATCTCTGCAGAAAAAGACACCGTCTTTTCAGCCTCAGTCCTTTCGTCCCTATAAGAGTCATATCTGCCCAGGGATAGAGGAAAGGGAAGAAGACTGCAGCAGGCAGCCCATTCCCAGGAACAGAAGCCCTCCACCGCTTCTACCAAGTTCTCAGCATGACGCTGGGACCGTACAGGACCCCTGGATCCTACAAGTAGTATCCAAGGGGTACAGATTGGAATGTCGAGAGGTTTCCCCCCTCGCAGGTTCCTGTAGTCTGCTGTACCAATGTCTCCCTCCGACAGGGAGGCAGTATTGAAAACAACTCACAAGCTGTATTCCCAGCAGGTGATAATAAAATTACCCCTCCGACAACAAGGAAAGGGGTATTACTCCACACTATATGGTGGTACTGAAGGCTAGGTGAGACCTATTCTAAATCTGAAAAATTTGAACACTTGCAAGGGTTCAAATCCAGATGGAGTCACTCAGAGCAGTGATAGCAAAGAACAAGGGGACTATATGGTGTCCCGGGACATCAGGGATGCTTACCTCCATGTCCCAAAATTTGCCTTTTCTCACCAAGGGTACCTCAGGTTCGTGGTACAGAACTGTCACTATCAGTTTCAAGACGATGCCGTTGGATTGTCCAAGGCACCCCGGGTCCTTACCAAGGTAATGACCGAAAGGAGGATTCGTCTTCAAAGAAAATGGACGACCTCCTGATAAGAACAAGGTCCAGAGAACAGTTGGAGGTCGGAGTAGCACTATCTCAAGTAGTTCTACGACAGCACGGGTGGATTCTAAATATTCCAAAACCGCAGTTGTTCCGACGACACGTCTGCTGGTCCTAGGGATGATTCTGGACACAGTCCAGGAAAAGGTGTTTCTCCCAGAGGAGAAAGCCAGGGAGTTATCCGAGCTAATTGGGATCCTCCTAAAACCAGGAAAAGTGTCAGTGCATCATTGCACAAGAGTCCTGGTAAAAATGGTGGCTTATTACGAAGCGCTTCCATTCGGCAGATTTCACGCAAGAACTCTTCAGTGGGATCTGCTGGACAAATGGTCCGGATCGCATCTTCAGATGCATCAGCGGATAACCCTATATCCAAGGACAAGGGTGTCTCTCCTGTGGTGATTACAGAGTGCTCATCTTCTATGCCGCAGATTCGGCATTCAGGATTGGATGCTGGTGACCACGGAGGCCAGCCTGAGAGGCTGGGGAGCAGTCACACAAGGAGTGTGATCAAGTCTGGAGAATTCTCTCCACATAAATATACTGGAGCTAAGAGCAAATTTATAATGCTCTAAGCTTAGCAAGACCTCTGCTTCAAGGTCAGCCGGTATTGATCCAGTGGGATAACATCACGGCAGTCGCCCACGTAAACAGAAAGGGCGGCACAAGAAGCAGGAGGGCAGTGGCAAAACTGCAAGGATTTTTCGCTAGGCGGAAAATCATGTGATAGCACTGTCAGCAGTGTTCATTCCGGGAGTGGACGACTGGGAAGCAGACTTCCTCAGCAGGCACGACCTCCACCCGGGAGAGTGGGAACTTCATCGGGAAGTTTTCCGCATGATTGTGAACCGTTGGGAAAGACCAAAGGTGGACATGATGGCGTCCCGCCCGAACAAAAAATGGGACAGGTATTGCGCCAGGTCACGAGACCTTCAGGCGATAGCTGTGGACGTCCTGGTAACACCGTGGGTGTAACAGTCGGTGTATGTGTTCCCTCCTCTGCTTCTCATAACCAAGGTATTGAGAATTATAAGACATAGAGGAGTAAGAACTATACTCGTGGCTCCGGATTGGCCAAGAGGGACTTGGTAACCGGAACTTCAAGAGATGCTCACAGAGGACTAATGGCCTCGGGAGCTAAGAAGGGATTTGCTTTCAGCAAGTACCATGTCTGTTCCAAGAGGAACCGTGGCATCGGCCTTTAAGAAAGGACCTGCTCCAGCAGGGACCTTGTCTGTTCCAAGACTTACCGCGACTGCGTTTGACGGCATGGCGGTTTGAACGCCGGATCCTAAGGGAAAAGGCATTCCGGAAGAGGTCATACCTACCCTGGTCAAAGCCAGGAAGGAGGTGACCGCACAACGTTATCACCACATGTGGTAAAAATATGTTGCGTGGGTGAGGCCAGGAAGGCCCCACGAAAAAATTTCAACTAGGTCGATTTCTGCACTTCCTGCAAACAGGAGTGTCTATTAGCCTCAAATTGGGGTCCATTAAGGTTCAAGTTTCGGCCCTATAGATTTTCTTCCAGAAAGAATTGGCTTCAGTTCCTGAAGTCCAGACGTTTGTCAAGGGAGTATTGCATATACAGCCCTTGTGTGCCTCCAGTGGCACCGTGGGATCTCAACGTAGTGTTGGGATTCCTCAAATCATATTGGTTTGAACCACTCAAATCTGTGGATTTGAAATATCTCACATGGAAAGTGACCATGCTGTTGGCCCTGGCCTCGGCCAGGCGATTGTCAAAATTGGCGGCTTTGTCTTACAAAAGCCCATATTTGATTTTCCATTCGGACAGGGCAGAACTGCGGACTCGTCCCCAGTTTCTTCCTAAGGTGGTGTCAGCGTTTCACCTGAAACAACCTATTGTGGTGCCTGCGGCTACTAGGGACTTGGAGGACTCCAAGTTGCTAGACGTTGTCAGGGCCCTGAAAATATATATATATATATATATATATAATTCCAGGACGGCTGGAGTCAGAAAGTCTGACTTGCTGTTTATATTGTAGGCACCCAAAAAGCTGGGTGCTCCTGCTTCTAAGCAGACTATTGCTCGTTGGATTTGTAGTACAATTCAGCTTGCACATTCTGTGGCAGGCCTGCCCCAGCCAAAATCTGTAAATGCCCATTCCACAAGGAAGGTGGGCTCATCTTGGGCGGCTGCCCGAGGGGTCTCGGCTTTACAACTTTGCCGAGCAGCTACTTGGTCAGGGGCAAACACGTTTGCAAAATTCTACAAATTTGATACCCTGGCTGAGGAGGACCTGGAGTTCTCTCATTCGGTGCTGCAGAGTCATCCGCACTCTCCCGCCCGTTTGGGAGCTTTGGTATAATCCCCATGGTCCTGACGGAGTCCCCAGCATCCACTAGGACGTTAGAGAAAATAAGATTTTACTTACCGATAAATCTATTTCTAATAGTCCGCAGTGGATGCTGGGCGCCCATCCCAAGTGCGGATTGTCTGCATTACTTGTACATAGTTATTGTTACAAAAAATCGGGTTATTATTGTTGTGAGCCATCTTTTTTAGAGGCTACTTCATTGTTATCATACTGTTAACTGGGTTCAAATCACAAGTTGTACGGTGTGATTGGTGTGGCTGGTATGAGTCTTACCCGGGATTCAAGATCCTTCCTTATTGTGTACGCTCGTCCGGGCACAGTACCTAACTGAGGCTTGGAGGAGGGTCATAGGGGGAGGAGCCAGTACACACCATGTGATCCTAAAAGCTTGCTTTTGTGCCCTGTCTCCTGCGGAGCCGCTATTCCCCATGGTCCTGACGGAGTCCCCAGCATCCACTACGGACTATGAGAAATAGATTTATCGGTAAGTAAAATCTTATTTTTCCTCTGGAGGATAGGAAAAAATGGGGAAATCCACCGATAGGGGGCCCATCAGTCTCTAGGCTGTCATGAAAAATTGTATTGCCTGTCCCTGGTGCAGCCTCCCTAAAAGACACCGCTGATTGTAAAATTGAGACTACACTCAAATCATTTTACACAGCTGCTGGGGTGGCCCATGTCTAAATGGTCAGGTAACCTAATTGAGGTGTTAGATTCCTTGTCTAGGGAGGATGTTGTTTTACTCCTGCAGCATATACAGGACTCTGCGAACTTTATGGTGGAAGCCATAAAAGAGATAGGCTTGCTAAATGCATGCATCACCGCTATGGCAGTGTCAGCACGCAGGGGCTTGTGGTTACACCAGTGGACTGCTGACACGGACTCCAGGAAAGGCGTGGACGGCCTACCATTCACAGGAGAGGCCTTCTTTGGAGATTAACTAGACAAATGGATCTCCAAAGCTACTGCGGGTAAGTCTACGTATCTTCCTTCCGCAGCTCCCCCAGCTAGAAAAGCTTATTCAGCTTCAAATTTACAGTCCTTTCGCATGGCCAAGATTAAGAGCAAATCAAGAGGTGCTTCTACGGCCTCCAGAGGTGCAAGATGTAAACCACGTAAACCAGCAACTGCAGGTGCTCAGGAACAGAGCTCAAGCTCTGCTTCCTCAAAGCCTTCAGCATGACGGTGGACCGCGATGCCTGGAGGGCTGTCAGGTGGGAGCCCAACTAAAATTCTTCAGTCACATCTGGTCAAGTTCGTGCTGGGATCCCTGGGTCATAGATCTTATTTCCCAGGGATACAGACTGGAGTTTCAAGAGCTCCCACCTCACATATTCTTCAAATCAGGCTTACCAGTTTCACAAGAGGCAAGTATAACTTTACAGCATGCCATCCAAAAACTGGTAAAGACTCAAGTCATTGTTCCAGTTCCACCTCATCTGCACCACAAGGGGTAGTATTCTAACTTGTTTGTAGTACCGAAACCGGACGGTTCGGTACGGCCTATTCTGAACCTCAAGTCTTTGAACCCGTTCTTAAGAGTGTTCAAGTTCAAGATCTAGTCTCTGAGCGGTGATCTCAGGTCTGGAGGAAGGGGAATTCCTAGTGTCTCTTGATATCAAGGAGGCGTACCTTCACATTCCGATCTGGCCGCCTCATCAGGCTTACCTACGGTTTGCACTGCAGGACTGTCACTAACAGTTCCAGGCCCTGCCATTTGGTCTCTCCATGGCACCAAGGGTATTCACCAAAGTGATGGCAGAGATGATGTTTATACTTCGCAAACAGGTAGTGAATATAATTCCGTACCTGGACGATCTTCTGATAAAGGCGCCGTCCAGGGAGAGGTTGCTGGACAGAATTTGTCTCTCAACCAAACTTCTCCAGGATCACGGGTGGATTCTGAACCTTCCGAAACCTCATCTAGAGCAAACACGGAGGCTTCCTTTCCTGGGAATGATACTGGACACGGAGTCGCAGAAAGATTTCCTTCCGTAGGAAATGGCATTGGTAATCCAGTCCATGGTTCGGGATGTCCTGAAGCCAACCCGTATATCAGTGCATCTATGCATTCGCCTTCTGGGGAAAATGGTGGCCTCTTACGAGGCGCTTCAATACGGAAGGTTTCATGCAAGACCCTTCCAGCTCGATCTGTTGGACAAATGGTCCGGATCGCATCTTCACATGCATCAGAGGATCTGTCTGTCGCCATAAACCAGGTTCTCCCTTCTGTGGTAGCTACAGATTTCTCATCTTGTCGAGGGTCGGAGGTTCGGAATTCAGGACTGGATTCTGTTAACCATGGACGCAAGCCTCAGAGGTTGGGGAGCGGTCACCCAGGGTGTGCAGTTTCAAGGGAGATGGTCAAGTCAGGAAGTCATCCTTTCAATCAACATTCTGGAACTCAGGGCCATACAAAATGCCCTTCTGCAGGCCTCAGATCTTCTTCAAGATCGGGCCATTTAGGTTTAGTCAGACAATGTGATGGCAGTGACGTACATAAACCGACGGGGCAGAACGAAAAGCAGAGCAGCAATGTCAGAGATGTCAAGAGTTCTCCTCTGGGCAGAAATAAAATGCTGCTGTCTTCATTCTGGGAGTAGTCAACTGGGAAGCAGACTTCCTCAGCAGACACGATCTGCACCCAGGGGAGTGGGGCCTTCACCCGGAAGTGTTCAGGTGCTTGACACATCGATGGGGTTACCCACAAATCGACATGATGGCCTCTCGTCTCAACAAGAAACTCAAGCGGTATTGTTCCAGGTCGAGAGACCCACTGGCAGTGGCGGTAGACACTCTGACGACTCCATGGGTCTATCAGATGGTGTACGTGTTTCTTCCACTTCCTCTGATCCCAAGAATTCTAAAAAGAATAAAAAGGGAAAAGGTTCAAGCAGTACTTATTGCTCCGGACTGGGCAAGAAGGGCCTGATACGCAGACTTTCTGGAGATGCTACTCGAAGATCCGTGGCCTCTACCTCTTCACGAGGATCTTCTGCAACAGGGCCCGTTCGTCTATCAGGACTTACCATGGCTATGTTTGATGGCATTGAAGTTGAACGGCTGATTCTAGCCAGAAGAGGGATCCCTAACATATCCCAACTATGATCCAAGCCAGGAAGGGGGTAACGTCTAAACATTACCACCGTATTTGGAAGAAATCCGTCTCTTGGTGTGAGAGCAAAAATTATTCTGTTTTGGACTTTCATCTTGGACGTTTCCTGCTTTTTCTGCAGGCAGGTCTGGATGTGGGCCTACGTCTGGGCTCCATAAAAGCCCAGATTTCGGCCGTGTCCATTTCCTTTCAAAACAAATTGGCTTCTCTCCCTGAGGTCCAGACGATCTTGAAAGGTGTTCTGCACATCCAACCTCCCTTTGAGCTTCCCATGACACTTTCAGATCTCAATTTGGTGCTGCAGTTCCTTTAATCGGACTTGTTTGAACCATTCGGTGGACGTAAAATATCTTACGTGGAAGACTGTCATACTGTGGTCTTGGCTTCAGCAAGATGTGTGTCGAAGCTGGGTGCTTTGTCTCACAAAAGCCCTTATTTAATTTTTCACGAGGATAGAGCTGAACTCAGAACTCGTCAGCAATTTCTTCCTAAAGTGGTGCTGCATTTCACATCAACCAACCTATTGTGGTTCCGGTTGTCACCGACACCTCTGCTACTTCAAAGTCTTTGGATGTTGTGAGGGCTTTTAAGGTATACGTAAATTGGACAGCTCGCCACAGGAATTCCGACTCGCTGTTCGTTCTCTATGATCCCAATAAAATTGTGTGTCCTGCTTCAAAGCAGACAATTGCACGCTGGATCAGGCTCACTATCCAGCATGCTTATTCCACGGCAGGTTTGCCGGTTCCAAAATCTGTACAGGTCCACTCTACTAGGTCGGTCGGTTCTTCCTGGGTGGCTGCCCGGCGTGTCTCGGCTTTACAGCTCTGCCGAGCGGCTACATGGTCTGGTTCGAACACGTTTGCGAAGTTCTACAAGTTCGATACTTTGGCCTCTGAGGACCTTCAGTTCAGTCAATCAGGTCTGCAGTAACCTCAGCACTCTCCCACCCGGTTTGGGAGCTTTGGTACATCCCCATAGTACTAAATGGAACCCCAGTATCCTCTAGGACGTAAGAGAAAATAGGATTTTAATTACCTACCAGTAAATCCTTTTCTCGTAGTCCGGGTGAGGATACTGGTAGGAGGGGCATAGAGGGAGGAGCCAGCCCACACTATCAAATTCTTAAAGTGCCCATGGCTCCTAGTGGATCCGTCTATACCCCATGATACTAAATGGAACCCCAGTATCCTCTACAGACTACGAGAAAAGGATTTATCGGTAGGTGATTAAAATCCTATTTTTAGCATACCTCCCAATTTTAGAAAATTGGGGGGAGGGACACAAACTCACAGCTCTGAAATAAGGGGGCATGATGTCATGGGTAGGGGCATGGCCTCGCAGAGGTGCCAAGTCCCCGTTTTCGCCACTGTCCCTCCATCCCAGTGTATTCACTACTGCTCTGCTAAGAAGAGCAGCGAGTGAGAAAGTGTCTCCCAAGTTCCCCCAAACGTGGGACACTGCGACCCACAGGTGGGACAGAGGGACAGTCGTAGAAAAACGGGACTGTCCCGACAAAATCTGGACAGTTAAGTAGTATGGTTTTAGGATAATTTCTATTTACTACAGTAGTCTACATGTCTGTTGATGGTATCATCCTACATTATTATTCATTTCATATTGACCGATACATACAGTATGTTGGGAGATATAATCAGCAATTACAACAACATCTTTGTTACAACATTTTATGTAATCACAATATTAATATACATGTTGGTGTTTGAGTGATGTCTGTTCTCAGTAACTAAGGAAACTTCTGTCAACTATATAGTAAACTATTTTATCATTCAGACTTCTGTCACTCTATAAGAGGGTTTTGAATAATTTGAGAAATTTAATAATCTGCATTTTCTTCTTTTCTGGGATGCAGCGATGGCAGATGTGAAACTTGTCTCTAAGGCTTCTGTGACCATGGATGATTCCAGTATGAATTCATTTCTTCCCCGAGCAGCACCAGCTTTTACTCTGCCACCCAGGAACAGCCGCATCTCTGTGGGCAGCACAGCAAGGATCGATGGCAAGGTATCCACTGTATGACCTGACTGCAAACTAGGGAGGGTATAGTTACTAAAGTGCAGGTTTTTAGAAGTGGAAATGTTGCTCATAACAAACAATCAGATTCTACTTATCATTTAGCTAGCACCTTCTAGAAAATAATAGCTAGAATCTGATTGGTTGCTATGGGCAACATCTCCACTTCTAAAAACCCGCACTTCAGTAAATACCTAGGTAGTTTACCTTTCTGAAATTGTTTATATAACTAGACACCCATTGGCATCTGACATTGGCAGCAATAATTACAAATAGCATTAATCCCAAACCTTAAAGTTTAAATGAAGTTCCCATATACAATATTTCTTGCACTTAGCCAAATAGATATAAGTAGTAATGGGGTTCAGCAGGCTATTAACTTTAAACAAAAAAAAACAAACAATACTTTTCATAAACTATTGATACTACTCATTTTTCTTATTTCTACAATTGATTTTAGCCAAAATAACAATACTTTAGCTATTTTAAAGGCCCATACACACTAGTCGATAAAGTAAACAACATTGCTCATTTTGACCCTTCCTGAGTGACATTGTTTACTATATCAATTACTGTAGTGTGTACGCTGTAAACGGCGAGCGATGCAAGGCCCCGTGGATCGTTAACATCCCTCGGTCTCTGCCATGCATGCAGCTCAATTTGGACTCATCATCCAAAGCTGTATGCTCTGGCCAGCCACGGCATTACATCACTGTGCAATGTCGCTAGCGAGTATGCCTGCCGTCAGGTGGCCCGGCCTGGGAGGGGGACACACTAGGGGATGTCGCTCACTGAGCACATCGCCTAGTGTGTAACCACATTTACTATTATTATTACAAACTGGTCTTACTTATACTAAATAAGTGGCCACTGATTCGTTGGTGCACATGGATATCACATGCAAACCCAGGGCTTCGTTTTTAGTAACCATTGTGATCTATTGCTGAGGCTTATTAAACTATTTTAAAAAATTAGGTCACTTAGCGTAAAGTTAGTTTGTTCCAATTCAAATTCACTGAGAGCCAAAGATCTCAAGGCTGCATAGATACTGTCACTACTATTACATCATACAGTCTATTGTAGTATATTATAGTGTCACTGTTGACTTAGTATTGTTACAGGTCCCTTCCTAAATAGTTCGGGGAGTCCAACTTTAAAGGAAAGTCAATAACTATGACTGTATTTTAATCTAAGAACCAAAAAATGACTGTTTTGCGCTAAAATACTAAATGGTGCATATATGAATGAAACCTCCTGTATAATATATAACCATCTGATTCATTTATTCAATAAAAAAAATATATATAAAAAGATTGGGTAACGTTCTGCTTTTACTATATAGAATTCATGTACAGTTGTGCTCATAAGTTTACATACCCTAGCAGAATTTGTGATTTTCTGGCCATTTGTCAGAGAATATGAATGATAACTCACAAACTTTTCTTTCACTCATGGTTAGTGGTTGGGTGAAGCCATTTATTGTAAAACAACTGTGTTTACTCTTTTTAAATCATAATGACAACAGAAACTACCCAAATGACCCTGATCAAAAGTTTACATACCCCAGTTCTTAATACCGTGTATTAACCCCTTTAACATCAATGATAGCTTAAAGTCTTTTGTGATAGTTGTGTATGAGGCTCTTTATTTTCTCAGATGGTAAAGCTGCCCATTCTTCTTGGCAAATAGTCTCCAGTTCCTGTAAATTCTTGGGCTGTCTTGCATGAACTGCACGTTTGAGATCTCCCGAGAGTGGCTCAATGATATTGAGGTCAGGAGACTGAGATGGCCACTCCAGAACCTTCACTTTATTCTGCTGTAGCCAATGACAGGTCGACTTTGCCTTGTGTTTTGGATCATTGTCATGTTGGAACGTCCAAGTACGTTCCATGTGCAGCTTCCGGGCTGATGAGTGCAAATTTTCCTCCAGTATTTTCTGATAACATGCTGCATTCATCTTGCCATCAATTTGGACCAAGTTTCCAGTGCCTTTGTAGCTCACACATCCCCAAAACATCAGCGATCCACCTCCGTGTTTCAAAGTAGGAATGGTGTACCTTTCATCATAGGCCTTGTTGACTCCTCTCCAAATGTAACGTTTATGGGTGTGGCCAAAAAGTTCAATTTTGGTCTCATCACTCTAAATGACTTTGTTCCAGAAGTTTTGAGGCTTGTCTCTGTGCTGTTTGGAGTATTGTAAGCGGGATGCTTTGTGGCATTTGCGTAGTAATGGCTTTCTTCTGGCGACTTGACCATGCAGCCCATTTTTCTTCAAATGCCTCCTTATTGTGCATCTTGAAACAACCACACCACTTTTTTTCAGAGAGTCCTGCATTTCAGGTGAAGTTATTTGTGGATTGTTCTTTGCATCCCGAACAATTTTCCTGGCAGTTGTGGCTGAAATTTTTGTTGGTCTACCTGACCGTGATTTGGTTTCCACAGAATCCCTCATTTTCCACTTCTTAATTAGAGTTTGAACACTGCTGATTGGCATTCTCAATTGCTTGGATATCTTTTTATATCCCTTTCCTGTTTTATACAGTTCATTACCTTTTCCCGCAGATCCTTTGACAATTCTTTAGCTTTCCACATGACTCAGAATCCAGACACGTCAGTGCAGCACTGGATGAAAGATGCAAGGGTCTGTCAGGAAGGCCAGAAACTCACTGACCTTTTATACACACACACTGATTACAAGCAAACAGATCACAGGTGAGGATGGTTACCTTTAGTAGCCATTCAAACCCGTTTGTGTCAACTTGTGTGCATGTTATCAGGCCAAAATCCCCAGGGTATGTAAACTTTTGATCAGGGTCATTTGGGTAGTTTCTGTTGTCATTATGATTTAAAAAGAGTAAACACAGTTGTTTGACAATAAATGGCATCACCCAACCACTAACCATGAGTGAAAGAAAATTTTGTGAGTTATCATTCATATTCTCTGACAAATGGCCAGAAAATCACAAATTCTGCTAGGGCAGGCATGTCCAAACTGCTTCCCTCCAGCTGTTGAGAAACTACACATCCCAGCATGCCCTGACACAGCTTTAGCATTCTCTGACAGCAAAACTGTGTCAGGGCATGCTGGGATATGTAGTTTCACAACAGCTGGAGGGCCGCAGTTTGGACATGCCTGTGCTAGGGTATGTAAACTTATGAGCACAACTGTATACAAGTCATCAAATACTTTTCCTAATTGCTGTAACAATGGAAAACACCTGATATATATTACCACATGTAGTATGAATACTTATGCACACTCTGGGTTGTATCCAATCTTAAGTATACATCTTTCATAAAAAAGTGCAATTTAACTTTAAAATGTTATCCATATAGATATTGTAGAAACAACTGTGTTTAAAGATGCTGTCCCAAATGTGGTTACCACTCATATGCTGTATGCACACAGCTTATTGTTCCATGATATATATGTTTCTTAAAATGGTATGAAAACTTTTGCACACTCGTATGCTTTTCAGTTTTAAGGTGCAGTCTCTTGAATATACAAGCAGTGGCACTAAGTATGGTGTCCCCCCACGTTATGTGCAAACGATCCTAAGAGCACTTGTCCCGTAATGTGATTGCTGCTTATGTGCCATGTATGGCAGCTTTCCACTGCAGCCCAACTGGGATCTTGCGCTGCACTCAGCGGTATGTGGTGCTGTCGCTCACCCGTCTACGTCCTCTTAACAGAGCACGGAAAGCTGGAGCCACTTGTATACGGACGGCTGTGCAGATCTGACTCTCCCCGCCAGCTGACTGGCCGCGTCCTCATTGCAGAAGACCCCGCTGGCGGTTTCTGATTTAAGGAGTCACGTTTGGCCGTCCTTGGTTCTCAGCTTATGGACCAGATCACCATCAGTTGTAGAAATTTGTAGAATGATCAGCAAATTCTCCTTCCTTCTTTTTGGAGTTCTGTATTTTAATCTACCTATGCTCCACGGAATATGTATTAATTAAGTTGGGCACATACCTGTGATGGTGCGACCCAGCGATGCAGTGTAACAGTATACCGCATATCCGTACACACTACGCAATCTGCTGTACAATGGCGCAATATATCATTGCATGATTTCACAGTGTCATCCGTGGAATCATCCCATCTGATGTGCAGCACATCAGAAGGGACGATGTGACCAGCCAATTCATCAAACAATGAATTGGTTGTATTTGAGGGTACACACTATACAATCGTCCTTGCAATCCATTATAGTATAGTGTGTACCTAACTTTAGTCCGCAGAGAGCGTAATACATTGATATTATAAGTAGTGATGAGCGGGTTCGGTTTCCGAGAAACAGAACCCACCCGAGCTTTACCTTTTTTACACGGGTCCGAGCAGACTCGGATCCTCCCGCCTTGCTCGGCTAACCCGAGCGCGCCCGAACGTCATCATCCCGCTGTCGGATTCTCGCGAGATTCGGATTCTATAAGCAGCCGCGCGTCGCCGCCATTTTCACACGTGCATTGGAGATGATAGGGAGAGGACGTGGCTGGCGTCCTCTCCGTTTAGTAGAAGTCAGAAGACAGTTGATTTGATTGCTTGTGCTTGTTTATTACTATAATTGTGGGGAGGATTGGGGAGCAGCTGTTAGGAGGAGTACAGTGCAGAGTTTAGTTTTTTTTATCCGTTCTCTGCCTGAAAAAAACGCTCCATACCATATCTGTGCTCAGTGTGCTGCATGATATATCTGTGCTGAGTGCTCACACTGCTTAATTGTGGGGACTGGGGAGCAGCTATAGCAGGAGTACAGTGCAGAGTTTTGCTGACAGTGACCACCAGTATACGTTTGTCTGCCTGAAAAACACTCCATATTTGTGCTGCTTTATTGTGGGGACTGGGGACCACCAGTATAATTAATATTATATATAGGAGGAGTACAGTGCAGAGTGCACTGCTGTACCTACCTCTGTGTCGTCATCCATTAAGTATACTATCCATCTACATTCCTATACCTGTGGTGCATTTTAGTTTAGCAGTTTGCTGACAGTGTCCACCAGGTCCAGTATACTGTATATAGCAGTACGGTAGGCCACTGCGTGCTGTGTACCTACCTCTATGTCGTCACTCGTCATCCATAAAGTATACTAGTATCCATCCATCTACATTGTATACCTGTGGTGCCTTTTTTTTAGACTAGTTTAGCAGTTTGCTGACAGTGTCCACCAGGTCTAGTATACTGTATATAGCAGTACGGTAGGCCACTGCTGTGTACCTACCTCTGTGTCGTCACTCGTCATCCATAAAGTATACTAGTATCCATCCATCTACATTGTATACCTGTGGTGCCTTTTTTTTAGACTAGTTTAGCAGTTTGCTGACAGTGTCCACCAGGTCCAGTATACTGTATATAGTAGTACGGTAGGCCACTGCGTGCTGTGTACCTACCTCTGTGTCGTCACTCGTCATCCATAAAGTATACTAGTATCCATCCATCTACATTGTATACCTGTGGTGCCTTTTTTTTAGACTAGTTTAGCAGTTTGCTGACAGTGTCCACCAGGTCCAGTATACTGTATATAGCAGTACGGTAGGCCACTGCGTGCTGTGTACCTACCTCTGTGTCGTCACTCGTCATCCATAAAGTATACTAGTATCCATCCATCTACATTGTATACCTGTGGTGCCTTTTTTTTAGACTAGTTTAGCAGTTTGCTGACAGTGTCCACCAGGTCCAGTATACTGTATATAGCAGTAATGTAGGCCACTGCGTGCTGTGTACCTACCTCTGTGTCGTCACTCGTCATCCATAAAGTATACTAGTATCCATCCATCTACATTGTATACCTGTGGTGCCTTTTAGTTGTGCGCAGTAAATATAGTAGTAGGCCATTGCTATTGATACTGGCATATAATTCCACACATTAAAAAATGGAGAACAAAAATGTGGAGGGTAAAATAGGGAAAGATCAAGATCCACTTCCACCTCGTGCTGAAGCTGCTGCCACTAGTCATGGCCGAGACGATGAAATGCCATCAACGTCGTCTGCCAAGGCCGATGCCCAGTGTCATAGTAGAGAGCATGTAAAATCCAAAACACAAAAGTTCAGTAAAATGACCCAAAAATAAAAATTAAAGCGTCTGAGGAGAAGCGTAAACTTGCCAATATGCCATTTACGACACGGAGTGGCAGGGAACGGCTGAGGCCCTGGCCTATGTTCATGGATAGTGGTTCAGCTTCAAATGAGGATGGAAGCACTCATCCTCTCGCTAGAAAAAAGAAAAGACTTAAGCTGGCAAAAGCACAGCAAAGAACTGTGCGTTCTTCTAAATCACAAATCCCCAAGGAGAGTCCAATTGTGTCGGTTGCGATGCCTGACCTTCCCAACACTGGACGGGAAGAGCTTGCGCCTTCCACCATTTGCACGCCCCCTGCAAGTGCTGGAAGGAGCACCCGCAGTCCAGTTCCTGATAGTCAAATTGAAGATGTCACTGTTGAAGTACACCAGGATGAGGATATGGGTGTTGCTGGCGCTGGGGAGGAAATTGACAAGGAGGATTCTGATGGTGAGGTGGTTTGTTTAAGTCAGGCACCCGGGGAGACACCTGTTGTCCGTGGGAGGAATATGGCCCTTGACATGCCTGGTCAAAATACAAAAAAAATCAGCTCTTCGGTGTGGAATTATTTCAACACAAATGCGGACAACAGGTGTCAAGCCGTGTGTTGCCTTTGTCAAGCTGTAATAAGTAGGGGTAAGGACGTTAACCACCTCGGAACATCCTCCCTTATACGTCACCTGCAGCGCATTCATCATAAGTCAGTGACAAGTTCAAAAACTTTGGGTGACAGCGGAAGCAGTCCACTGACCACTAAATCCCTTCCTCTTGAAACCAAGCTCCTGCAAACCACACCACCAACTCCCTCAGTGTCAATTTCCTCCTTACCCAGGAAAGCCAATAGTCCTGCAGGCCATGTCACTGGCAAGTCTGACGAGTCCTCTCCTGCCTGGGATTCCTCCGATGTATCCTTGAGTGTAACGCCTACTGCTGCTGGCGCTGCTGTTGTTGCTGCTGGGAGTCGATCGTCATCCCAGAGGGGAAGTCGGAAGACCACTTGTACTACTTCCAGTAAGCAATTGACTGTCCAACAGTCCTTTGCGAGGAAGATGAAATATCACAGCAGTCATCCTGCTGCAAAGCGGATAACTGAGGCCTTGGCAGCCTGGGCGGTGAGAAACGTGGTTCCGGTATCCATCGTTAATTCAGAGCCAACTAGAGACTTGATTGAGGTACTGTGTCCCCGGTACCAAATACCATCTAGGTTCCATTTCTCTAGGCAGGCGATACCAAAAATGTACACAGACCTCAGAAAAAGACTCACCAGTGTCCTAAAAAATGCAGTTGTACCCAATGTCCACTTAACCACGGACATGTGGACAAGTGGAGCAGGGCAGACTCAGGATTATATGACTGTGACAGCCTACTGGGTAGATGTATTGCCTCCCGCAGCAAGAACAGCAGCGGCGGCACCAGTAGCAGCATCTCGCAAACGCCAACTCGTTCCTAGGCAGGCTACGCTTTGTATCACCGCTTTCCAGAATAGCCACACAGCTGAAAACCTCTTACGGCAACTGAGGAAGATCATCGCAGAATGGCTTACCCCGATTGGACTCTCCTGGGGATTTGTGACATCGGACAACGCCACCAATATTGTGCGTGCATTACATATGGGCAAATTCCATCACGTCCCATGTTTTGCACATACCTTGAATTTGGTGGTGCAGAATTATTTAAAAAACGACAGGGGCGTGCAAGAGATGCTGTCGGTGGCCCGAAGAATTGCGGGCCACTTTCAGTGTTCAGGCACCGCGTACCGAAGACTGGAGCACCACCAAACATTCCTGAACCTGCCCTGCCATCATCTGAAGCAAGAGGTGGTAACGAGGTGGAATTCAACCCTCTATATGCTTCAGAGGATGGAGGAGCAGCAAAAGGCCATTCAAGCCTATACATCTGGCCACGATATAGGCAAAGGAGGTGGAATGCACCTGACTCAAGCGCAGTGGAGAATGATTTCAACGTTGTGCAAGGTTCTGCAACCCTTTGAACTTGCCACACGTGAAGTCAGTTCAGACACTGCCAGCCTGAGTCAGGTCATTCCCCTCATCAGGCTTTTGCAGAAGAAGCTGGAGACATTGAAGGAGGAGCTAAAACAGAGCGATTCCGCTAGGCATGTGGGACTTGTGGATGGAGCCCTTCATTCGCTTAACCAGGATTCACGGGTGGTCAATCTGTTGAAATCAGAGCACTACATTTTGGCCACCGTGCTCGATCCTAGATTTAAAACCTACGTTGTATCTCTCTTTCCGGCAGACACAAGTCTGCAGAGGTTCAAAGACCTGCTGGTGAGAAAATTGTTAAGTCAAGCGGAACGTGACCCGTCACCATCTCCTCCTTCACATTCTCCCGCAACTGGGGGTGCGAGGAAAAGGCTAAGAATTACGAGCCCACCCGCTGGCGGTGATGCAGGGCAGTCTGGAGCGAGTGCTGACATCTGGTCCGGACTGAATGACCTGCCAACGATTACTGACATGTCATCTACTGTCACTGCATATGATTATCTCACCATTGAAAGAATGGTGGAGGATTATATGAGTGACCGCATCCAAGTAGGCACGTCAGACAGTCCGTACGTATACTGGCAGGAAAAAGAGGCAATTTGGAGGCCCTTGCACAAACTGGCTTTATTCTACCTAAATTGCCCTCCCTCCAGTGTGTACTCCGAAAGAGTGTTTAGTGCAGCCGCTCACCTTGTCAGCAATCGGCGTACGAGGTTACTTCCAGAAAATGTGGAGAAGATGATGTTCATCAAAATGAATTATAATCAATTCCTCCGTGGAGACATTGACCAGCAGCAATTGCCTCCAGAAAGTACACGGGGACCTGAGATCGTGGATTCCAGTGGGGACGAATTAATAATCTGTGAGGAGGGGGATGTACACAGTGAAAGGGGTGAGGAATCGGAGGATGATGATGAGGTGGACATCTTGCCTCTGTAGAGCCAGTTTGTGCAAGGAGAGATTGATTGCTTCTTTTTTGGTGGGGGCCCAAACCAACCAGTCATTTCAGTCACAGTCGTGTGGCAGACCCTGTCGCTGAAATGATGGGTTCGTTAAAGTGTGCATGTCCTGTTTATACAACATAAGGGTGGGTGGGAGGGCCCAAGGACAATTCCATCTTGCACCTCTTTTTTCTTTCATTTTTCTTGGCATCATGTGCTGTTTGGGGACAATTTTTTGGAAGGGCCATCCTGTCTTGATTGACACTGCAGTGCCACTCCTAGATGGGCCAGGTGTTTGTGTCGGCCACTTGTGTCGCTTAGCTTAGTCACACAGCCACCTTGGTGCGCCTCTTTTTTTCTTTGCATCATGTATTGTTTGGGGAGTATTTTTTGGAAGGGCCATCCTTTCTTGATTGACACTGCAGTGCCACTCCTAGATGGGCCAGGTGTTTGTGTCGGCCACTTGTGTCGCTTAGCTTAGTCACACAGCCACCTTGGTGCGCCTCTTTTTTTCTTTGCATCATGTGCTGTTTGGGGAGTATTTTTTGGAAGGGCCATCCTGTCTTGATTGACACTGCAGTGCCACTCCTAGATGGGCCAGGTGTTTGTGTCGGCAACTTGTGTCGCTTAGCTTAGTCACACAGCCACCTTGGTGCACCTCTTTTTTTTATTTGCATCATGTGCTGTTTGGGGAGTATTTTTTGGAAGGGCCATCCTGTCTTGATTGACACTGCAGTGCCACTCCTAGATGGGCCAGGTGTTTGTGTCGGCCACTTGGGTCGCTTAGCTTAGTCACACAGCTACCTCATTGCGCCTCTTTTTTTCTTTGCATCATGTGCTGTTTGGGGAGTATTTTTTGGAAGGGCCATCCTGCCTGACACTGCAGTGCCACTCCTAGATGGGCCAGGTGTTTGTGTCGGCCACTTGGGTCGCTTAGCTTAGCCATCCAGCGACCTCGGGGCAAATTTTAGCACTAAAAATAATATTGTGAGGTGTGAGGTGTTCAGAATAGACTGAAAATGAGTGGAAATTATGGTTATTGAGGTTAATAATACTATGGGATCAAAATGACCCCCAAATTCTATGATTTAAGCTTTTTTTGAGGGTTTGTTGAAAAAAACACCCGAATCCGACAAAAAATTTTCGGTAAGGTTTTGCCAAAACGCGTCCGAATCCAAAACACGGCCGCGGAACCGAACCCAAAACCAAAACTCAAAACCCGAAAAATTTCCGGTGCACATCACTAATTATAAGGGGGGTATATTTACTAAAGTGTGAGTTTACAATACTGGAAATGTTGCCCAATAGTAACAAGATTCTAGCTTTTGCAAGTAACCTAGACGGTGAGGTTGGAAAAAGACTAGTAGTCCATTGAGTTCAACCTGAATTATAGTGTAGTCCAGTGCCGTAACTAGACATTTTAGCGCTGTGTGCAAGAAATGGCATCGGCGCCCCCCCCCCCCCCCCCCCCCCCTTAACGTAGACCGGCGGCAGTGCGCGCCGTAGGAGCGCGCAAAAATACATAGGGGCATGGCTTCGCGGGAAAGGGGTGTGGCCACAAAATAATACCAATTCATACAATGGTGCACAGTAGTCTCCATTATTCAAATTATGCCGCACAGTAGCGCCAGTACACCAGGTAGTGCCCCTTTTTCACATTACGGCGGACAGATTCTTCTTTTCACACATTACGGCAGACAGCGTCCCCTTTTCACACATTACGGCAGACAGCGTCACCTTTTTTACACATTACGGCAGACAGCGTCCCCATTTTTACACATTACGGCAGACAACGTCCCCTTTTTACACATTACGGCAGACAGCGTCCCCATTTTTACACATTACGGCAGACAGCGTCCACCTTTTACACGTTACGGCAGGCAGAGTCCCCCTTTTACACGTTACGGCAGGCAGCGCACCTACCTAGTTACGGCACTGGTGCAGGGTACAGGGGGCAATGTGTGGGAGGTGCAGGGTAAATGGAGCAGTGTGTGTGGTGCTGGGTACAGGGGGAAGTGTGTGTGGTGCTGGGTACAGGGGGCAGTATGCGTGGTGCTGGGTACAGGGGACAGTGTGTGTGTGAGGTGCAGGGTACAGGGGGCAGTGTGTGTTAGGTGCAGGGTACAGGGGGCAGTGTGTGTGAGGTGCAGGGTACAGGGGGCAGTGGGTGTGGTGCTGGGTATAGGGGGCAGTGTGTGAGATGCTAGTGAGAGGCTGGGTGCAGGGGGCTGTTTGTCAGTGTGTGTTTGTCTGTCAGTGTGTGTATAGGGACTGTGTGTTAATGTGTGTGTGTCAGTGTGTGTATAGGGACTGTGTGTTAGTGTGTGTGTGTGTCAGTGTGTATATAGGGATGTGTGTTAGTGTGTGTGTCAGTGTGTATATAGGGACTGTGTGTTAGTGTGTGTCAGTGTGTGTATAGGGGGCTGTGTGTCTGTCAGTGTGTGTGTGTCTGTGTATGTATAGGGACTGTGTGTCAGTGTGGGGTTGGAGAGAGCTAGGGTAGTAATAGAGGGGCATACTCCCACCAGCAATGGCGGACAGCCCCCCTCCCGCTTACAATGATCCTGCTTGTGTCCGGGAGAGCTGAGGTCAGCAGCAGGTACTCGCTGGAGCCACGGCTATGAGAAGTTGCTGGATGCCATAACCCATACGCAGCCAGCGCAGTGAGAGGCCCGGCATCACACATATCCGGGCTGGCGGTCTCTCACTGCGCTGGCTGCGTATGGGTTATGGCATCCAGCAACTTCTCATAGCCGTGGCTCCAGTGTGGCAGCGGTACATAGAAGAATCGGGCCAGCGTTGAGGGGGAGGTGGGGGAGGGATAGCACAGCCACCATCAGTGCTCAGCCTCAGCATACCTGCAAAGCATCCCGGCGTAGCAATCCGCCGCTGCTTGAGAGCTCCAACTGCACTTGGCTTGGCTGGGGGAGGAGGCGGAGATCATCACGGAGGCGGGGGGCGGGCATTACTCGCGGCTTCATGAGCTGTACTGCTAGCTCCGGCTTTGGGGCGGGGGGAGGCGGAGCTAGCAGTACAGCTCATGAGAGTAAATTGTGAGGCCGACTGATTGCGCCCCAGGTCATCCTGCGCTGTGTGCAAGGCACACAGCGCACCTACCTAGTTACGGCACTGGTGTAGACCCTATTCTATTCAGGTTAAAGGCTTATCCTCTAATATATTTTGCGGTTAGAAAATCTATCTAACCCATTTTTAGATGCATTGACGGAGTCCGCCATTACAACCTTCTCTGACAGTATATTCCATATTTGTATTGCCCTTACAGCGAAGAATCCTTTCCTGCGCTGAGTACGAAATTTCTTCTCCTCAAGCCTTAGTGGTTGTCCGCAAGTTTTGTGTAGAGGTCTCTTAGTAAACCACCTGATAGCTTCTCATATTGCCCCTTTATATATTTGTAAATATTAATCATATCTCCTCTTAGTCGACCTACAGTAAAGATTTTAATTTTTCTTCTCCTCCCATGATGCACTTCCTCCAGCTTGCAAGATGTTGTCAATCCTTTCTAGGGACTTCAGGGAGAAACACAGCTTGTGTACAGTCAGCAGATAAAACTGTTTTTCGGCACTATATTTGCATTTTTTTCTTTATAAAATATCTTTTATACGTTCTGTCTACAATAATGGAGCCTTTCACTGACGCTATTTGAATGTTCATGGTCCAAGCTTGCGTGGAGGTTAAGCAGAATATGTCAGAGGAAGATGGTGCTCAGGCAATCCCTCCATGTGGTGAGTCAGTGCGTGTTTCAATTCCACGTCCACGCCATGTATCACTAGATGTGTACTGGACATTCTCCCCTCAAAACTCCTGGGTACATAAAAATGTTTGGTGTCAGCCTATTTTGGCCCTAACAGTCAGTGGGGGGAATTCAAATGTTATCAACGCCGATCTCCTGTCTAAAGTGACAGGACATCGCAGCAATTGATGTCTCCTATCGCGCTAATCATGCCCGGCTAAACCAGACTAAACTAATGGGCGAGATCAGGAAAAGTGCCGCTTGGGCGCCCAAACTGATCACTTTTCACAAATTTCAGCTCGCCACCCCCAGTGGGTGCAAGCTGAAATGAAGCTCCGTTCGATGCTATCTAGAGGCTGCCGCCCAGAAAAGCATTTGAAATTCCAACATGTCCACCTTGTTGTGTTCTTTAACAAAGGTCCTTAAGGCTTTCCGCAGATTAATGACCCAGAAATTTCCAGGCAAGGACAGCAAATAGAGGTAGACTAAATTGTCCATTTAAAAAAAAAACCTGTTTCCCCAATGTTCTGGGCGCGATCGACTGTACCCATGTTGCACTCAACTCCTCCAAAGGCAATCGGAAGAATGTTTTCGAAACATGGACAACACTTCCATTACTTGAATGTTCAGATGGCGTGTGATGCCACAATGAAAATCACCAACCTCCTTGTGGGTTTTCTTGTGTTGGCCCATGACTCCTTTATCCTAAGTCATATCTGGCCCGTTTTCTCGAGGCAGGAAAAATCACAGATGGCTGATTGTTGGGTTAGGTTTTGGGTTTTTTTTTGTATTATGTTTACATTGTTTTTGTGGGGGTTTTTTCTGTTTTGTTTTGTTTTTTACACAGGTGATGTGTGTTAACCCGAAAGTGATGCTAAAAAACGGTATCAAGCAGCACACACATAAAGGGCTGTAATTGAAAGAACCTTTGGTGCCCTTAAAAGCAGATTTTGATGTTTAGACAGGTCCCGGGGTGTTCTTTTATATCTCCAACAAAAGTTTGAGACATTATTAATGCCTGTTGCATTTTAAATAATAGTTACATCGCTAAACATTTGCCAGTGGTATAATGTATGTCCCAGGGTTTGCCAGATTCGAACCTTTGTGCAGCACCAGTGGAGGGTATAGATGGAGGAGGAAATGCTCGTTGCAGACTCCTTTGCGGTTCTTTTCCTGTGCATACTGATTTCCATCTTTTTTTACCTGTTCTTTTCTCCTTTTTAAACCATTAAAAAAAAAAAAAAAAAAGATGAGTAAAACATACGCAGATAAAAATTGAGGACTATTATGGCTGAGTAAGACTGAACATGAGTGAGTGTATGGGTGGCTGCAGGGTTGGGCATGTGGTTGCATGGGTGGGGGGAGGGGAGCTTGTAAGTGTGCCGTGGTGGCCATGTGGGTACATGTTTGGAAGTAGGGGAGGCTATATGAGTGCAGTAGTGGTCATGTGGGTGCACGGATAGAGGTAGGGGAGGCTATAGGGGTGCGGTGGTGGCCATGTTGGTGCATCAATGAAGGGAGGGTGACACATGCAGTGGTGGCCATGTGGGTACATGTTTGGAAGTAGGGGAGGCTATATGAGTGCAGTAGTGGTCATGTGGGTGCATGGGTAGAGGTAGGGGAGGCTATAGGGGTGCGGTGGTGGTCATGTTGGTGCATCAATGAAGGGAGGGTGACACATGCAGTGGTGGCCATGTGGGTACATGGGTAGCAGGAGGGGAGGCTATAGGGGTGCAACAAGGGTTCTTACCTGAAGGAAAATAAATGGGTCAAAAACGCTGTCTCTCCCCTCCTCACAGGCACCTCTGGTGCTGTCTCTGCTATGTCTCTGTTCACCAGACAGAGGTGTACTCTACATGACAGAAATCCACATTGATCACAAAACACTGCACAAAACACTGCAGGCGATCAAAATGGTGGCTGGGGAATGCCTGGATAGCCCTTAAATAGTGCGAAAAACAGAACAAGCCGGTAGCTTGCTTGCAATTGGATAATGTAATAAACTTAAAAGCGAAACCAGTAGTTTTCTCTAAATGACCATAAAAACAGGAATCTCATGAAAATGCTGCAATTATTGCAGACAATTGACTATCCCCCATAGTAGCAAAATAACACCTTTGTTTATTTTGTTTCTTCTTCTTTTTCTGTTTATATCTTAGTGTGACGTGGGATTTGTCATTCGATGGCAGTTGGTGAGCCACAGGTTGTCTTATCCTGACCTCTTTTTGTTACGGTTACTAGATATAAAACAGATCTTTCACAGAAGATTAATAAGGTGTGCTAACAATTTCAGTTATTTAGTAGTTTGAATGTTTTAACTAATGTGCCCCAAATATTTTCTTTGAAGAATTATGGCTGTGCAATGTATTTTAATTCTACTCTTGATGATGTGATACGTGAGACCTTCACTTTGGCAGCTGAGACCCCCCTGGTCAGGCCAAGTTCTCCATGTGCTTATTAAAAGGTAATGACTGCTGACCCGGCATTGAATAATAAGTTGAATTCCAAGTTTCCAGATATTAAGTGAGAGGCTTAGTATTAGTTGGGGGTTACTATAACCTTCCAGGAAAGTGTGAAGATTTATCGCTTAGGACATCACCCAATAAACTGATAGCATCAGAAGCTGGAATAGAACCACTGGGATACTGCGATTTAAAGAAGCATTTCACAGTTATATACAAAATGTATACCATCATTTTAAGCTTTTCTATGCTTTTGATACTGTAAATTGCTAAATATTATTTCATTCAAAATTGTATCCCATGAAAAGTATTTTATTAGGTGTCATTGGGGTATATGCAATTCACGGCGAATCGCGGCAAATTATCGCCGTTTTTAAATTCGACTCAATTCGACAGGTGAATTCCGGAAGGTGGCTTCCGGAATTCACCATATTCAATGAAAAACGGATTCGCCAGAGTCGCGGGCGAAAATCGGCCGATTTGGCGGATTTTGCCGCGATTTTAAAAAACGGTAAAAAACGGGAAAAACCCGGAAAAAAAAATGGCGTGGGGTCCCCCCTCCAAAGCATAACCAGCCTCGGGCTCATCGAGCTGGTCCTGGTTCTAAAAATCCGGGGAAAAATTGGCCAGGGATCCCCCGTATTTTTAAAACCAGCACCGGGCTCTGCGCCTGGTGCTGGTGCCAAAAATACGGGGGACAAAAAGAGTAGGGGTCCCCCGTATTTTTAACACCAGCATCGGGCTCCACTAGCTGGACAGATAATGCCACAGCCGGGGGTCACTTTTATGCCGTGCCCTGCGGCCGTGGCATTAAATATCCAACTAGTCACCCCTGGCCGGGGTACCCTGGGGGAGTGGGGACCCCTTCAATCAAGGGGTCCCCCCCCCCAGCCACCCAAGGGCCAGGGGTGAAGCCCGAGGCTGTCCCCCCCCATCCAATGGGCTGCGGATGGGGGGGCTGATAGCCTTTTGTGATAATAAAAAGATATTGTTTTTTCCAGTAGTACTACAAGTCCCAGCAAGCCTCCCCCGCAAGCTGGTACTTGGAGAACCACAAGTACCAGCATGCGGGAGAAAAACGGGCCCGCTGGTACCTGTAGTACTACTGGGGAAAAAATACCCCAAAAAAAACAGGACACACACACCGTGACAGTAAAACTTTATTACACACTACCGACACACACATACTTACCTATGTTGACACGCCGACTGCCACGGTCTCCGACGATCCGAGGGTACCTGTGAAAAAATGATACTCACCTTCCAGCGTCCAGAGATAAATCCACGTCCAGAGAGATAAATCCACGTACTTGTAAAAAAAAAAGAACACGCAAATACCCGCTCCATACCGGACTAGAAAGGGGTCCAATGCTTTCACATCAGACCCCTTTCTACCGAATGCCGGGACATCACGTGACTCCTGTCACTGAAGTCCCTTCAGCCAATCAGGAAGCGCTACTTCCGTGGCGCTCACCTGATTGGCTGTGCGCTGTCTGTACTGTGACAGCACATCGCAAAGCCGCTCCATTACTTTCAATGGTGGGAACTTAGCGGCTAGCGGTGGGGTCACCCGCCGGTCAGCCGCTGACCGGCGGGTGACCTTACCGCTAGCCGCTAAGTTCCCACCATTTAAAAGTAATGGAGCGGCTTTGCGATGTGCTGTCACAGTACAGACAGCGCACAGCCAATCAGGTGAGCGCAACGAAGTTGCGCTTCCTGATTGGCTTAGAGACCTTTCTGTGACAGCTGTCACTGACAGGTCTCATTCGTGGAAAGGTGTCCCATGTGTCAGCATGGGACCCCTTTCAGTCCGGCATGGAGCGGGTGTTCGGTTTGTTTTTTTGCCAAGTACGTGGATTTATCTCTGGACCATGGCTGGGGTGAGTATATTGATCTTTTCTTTTCAGGTATCCGTGGATTCTACATGGAGAAGAGGACCGATGTCGGCGTGTGAACATAGGTAAGTATGTGTGTGTCGACGTATGAAATAAAGTTTTACTGTCGACGGTGTGTGTGTCCTGTTTTTATTTGGGTATTTTTTTCCCAGTAGTACTACAGGTACCAGCGGGCCCGATTTTCTCCCGCATGCTGGTACTTGTGGTTCTCCAAGTACCAGCTTGCGGGGGAGGCTTGCTGGGACTTGTAGTACTACTGGAAAAAACAATATCTTTTTATTATCACAAAAGGCTATCAGCTCCCCCATCCGCAGCCCATTGGATGGGGGGGGACAGCCTCGGGCTTCACCCCTGGCCCTTGGGTGGCTGGGGGGGGGGACCCCTTGATTGAAGGGGTCCCCACTCCCCCAGGGTACCCCGGCCAGGGGTGACTAGTTGGATATTTAATGCCACGGCCGCAGGGCACGGCATAAAAGTGACCCCCGGCTGTGGCATTATCTGTCCAGCTAGTGGAGCCCGATGCTGGTGTTAAAAATACGGGGGACCCCTACTCTTTTTGTCCCCCGTATTTTTGGCACCAGCACCAGGCGCAGAGCCCGGTGCTGGTTTTAAAAATACGGGGGATCCCCTGTCAATTTTTCCCCCGCATTTTTAGAACCAGGACCAGCTCGATGAGCCCGAGGCTGGTTATGCTTTGGAGGGGGGACCCCACGCCATTTTTTTTTATGATTTCACCGTTCCAGCATTAAAAAAAAAAAAAAAAAAATATTTTAAAAAATATATAAATAATATTTGTGCCTCCAAAAAAAAAAAAAAAAGTACCTAATCCCTTCTAATATAAATAGATCTGCTATTCCCCCCCAAAAAAACACAAAAAAAAACATGTTTAAAATTTTTTTATTTGTTTTCACCCTCCAAAGTGTGGCGGATTGAAAATGACGAATTTGCTGTCTAAAAGCACTGCTGTCGAATTTCCAAACTTGAATTGAATATGCTTTGGTCGAATTGCAGCACTTGTATCATTGCAGAAAAGTCGAATTTGCAAAAAGTCGAATTTCAAAAAGTCGAATTTTGAAAGTCCGTTTTTTGGTCGGAAAGCACTGAATTGCATAGGCGATTTTTTTTTTTGGTCGAAAATGACCCGAAAATCGACAATTTCGGGAATTCGACCGCAATTGCATATACCCCTTTATAGCAAAATTATACAAGCTGTGAATAGCCTCAGTGGTCATTTTAAGCACCATCATTCATCCAAAAATATTATTGCACATTCAGATATAGCAATTTTACTTATGTACTAGTATTGCTTCTAACAAATGAAACAAATTGTCATATAAAATGGATAGTTCAGTATAACACCATAATCAAGGATGCTTTATTTTTCCACATCCATTAGCCCTAAGAGCTGGCATTCTTGTTTTATGCTTTTGTCTTCATAATAGGATCTCTGGCTTTATTTTATTTTACTAATGTATATGCTTATTAGCAAAATATAAAAACCAGATAACTATTTTCTATTATGAAGAAAAGAAAGGAATGTCTATTCTTACGTTGTTATATATTTGGATATATCTGATGATGTTGCTCTTTGCATTTTGGTCATATTGGATTTTACTCAAGACATGCTGGTCTGTTTGTTGTTTTTGTTATTTTGGAAGGGGACAGTATATCTGTTTGCTTTTCATAAAGGAAATGTCCACATTGTGCAATAGAATGTAGAGTTCAGGATAAAAAGAATCCTCTGCAGCTCTCAGCTTCAGATAATAGGTGAATCCCTTAAATAGCATTGTTACCTGTGCACCAGAATAGTAGAGCATTAATATTACAATAGACCTTACTTTTATCATGTTTTTTTTATCCAAAGTTTTTTCTGTTATCTAGATTTAGACTCCGGGAGACTTTTAAAAGGATTTCACCCATTGGTCTCTCTCTGTATGAAGTGAAGAGCTATAGAGAGGGCAGCCTCGTTAACCTAAACTATGATCTGGGTGACCATGTTGAATAAGGATATAGGATGAGGAGGATTAAGTGGTTGGTGGCCAGAATGAAGAGGATTATGGTCCATTGAAATCAAACCCAAGACCTCTATTCTAGTTATTTACATAAAGCTTAGTCACACTTCTGTCCATGTTATATTATGATATAGCCTATTATACTCTGCCAGTTACAATTTGTCACTGGGCTATTTGGCCACTATATCCCAACAATCAAGTGCGTGACATAGATTCTACAGGAGTAAACTGCCTGCAGATGTGAGTCTGGATGGTACACTGGCCAGGATTTCACATGGTATATACTGTAACTATTAAGACATTCTTCGTCTTCTCTGAAAGGCACATATGCAAATGCTAGACAGCAGATTTACTCCAAAAGTCAATCCAAGGGAAATCTCTACAAATGGAGACTGTGAATTAGGATGTCATCATCACAATGGTTTTAAAATTACAGGAAACTCTCCAGAAGACTTTAAGGAGATATCTGCTTTTCTTTATTTCCCTTAAATGTATTCTCCCATAATTATAATAGAATGAGCTACAAACCTATTTATTTACCTGTTTTCAAGGGCGTAGCTACCATAGGTGCAGGCAGTGCAGCTGCCATGGGGCCCCAGAGCGGAGGGGCCCACCTTCCCTGTCACAGTTACATGTGTTATATACATTTCTCACCACTAGTAGATACATAAGGGCCCTTACAAACTTTTGCCTTGGGGCCTACAAAATATCTAGTTATGCCCCTGGTCCTGATCATTGTAATGTGGTATAAAATTAACTAGAGGGCATTATAATGTTATATAATATGAACTGGGGCACTGTAATGTTGCACATTACCAAGTAGAGTCATAGGGGTATATGCAATTAGCGGCGAATCGCTGCAATTTTTCGGCCGTTTTTTAATTCGACACAATTCAACCGTCAAATTTCGGCAAGTGGGTGCCGAAATTTACCATATTCAATAAAAAACGGATTCGACAGTCTTGCTGACGAAAAACGGCCGATTTGACGGATTTTGTTCCGATTTTTAAAAAACGGGAAAAAACCCGAAAAAAAATGGAGTGGGGTCCCCCCTCCAAAGCATATCCAGCCTCGGGCTCTTCGAGCCGGTCCTGGTTCTAAAAATCCGGGGGGGGGAAATGTCATGGGATCCCCCGTATTTTTAAAACCAGCACCGGGCTCTGGACACTGGATTGAGGTGAGTATAATTTTATTCACAGGTACCCCGGATTCTACTTGGACAAGTGGACCGAACGTCGTGTCAACATAGGTAAGTATGTGTGTGTCTGCAGGTGTGAAATAAAGTTGTACTTTCAAGGTGTGCGTGACCTGTTTTTATTTGTTTTTTGTTTTTTTCAGTAGAACTACAGGTACCAGCGGGCCCGTTTTTCCCCCGCAGCCCTTGGATGGGGGGGGACAGCCTCGGACTTCACCCCTGGCCCTTGGGTGGCTGGGGGGGGACCCCTTGATTGAAGGGGTCCCCACTCCCCCAGGGTACCCAGGCCAGGGGTGACTAGTTGGATATTTAATGCCACGGCCGCAGGGCGCTGTATAAAAGTGACCCCCGGCTGTGGCATTATCTGTCCAGCTAGTGGAGCCCGATGCTGGTGTAAAAAATACGGGGGACCCCTACTCTTTTTGTCCCCCGTATTTTTTGCACCAGCACCAGGCGCAGAGCCCGGTGCTGGTTTTAAAAATATGGGGGATCCCCTGTCATTCCCCCCCCCCGGATTTTTAGAACCAGGACCGGCTCGAAGAGCCCGAGGCTGGTTATGCTTTGGAGGGGGGACCCCACGCCATTTTTTTACGGGATTTTACCATTCCATTTAAAAAAATAAATTAAAAAAATAATATTTTTAAAAATATATAAATAATACTTGTGCCTCCAAAATAGACAAACCAAGTACCTAATCCCTTCTAATATAAATAGATATGCTATTACCAATAAAAAAAAACACCAAAAAAAACACGTTTTAAATTTTTTTTATTAGATTCCCCCACCAAAGTGTGGCGGATTGAAAATTACAAATTTACTGTCTAAAAGCACTGTTGTCGAATTTCCAACTTCAATTGAATATACTTTTGGCGAATTGCTGTATTTGTACCATTGCAGAAATGTCGAATTTGACAAATGTCGAATTTCAAAAAGTCGAATTTTGAAAGTCCGTTTTTTTGACGGAAAGTACTGAATTGGATTGTCGATTTTTTTTTTTTTGGCGAAAAAGTCCCGTTTTTCGACAATTTCGGGAATTCGACCGCAATTGCATGTACCCCATAGTGTGACATAATATGAACTGGTTGCACTGTATGTCATAATGTGAACTGGGGGTTCTTTGTAATAGGTACTGGCAGCCCTACAATGTGACATAGGGTGAACTAGGGCACTACTGTGATTCATAAAATAAACTATGGCACTACTATGGCACATAACATTAACTAAGGCTCTACTATTATTCAGAGAATGAACTAGAGCACTATTATGGTGCATACAATTAACAACTTTTGCAGAAAGGTTATCTCTAGCAGTATTAGGACAGGACCCCTTCAAAATGTTGCTATGGGGCCCACAAAGTTCTGGCTATGCCCCTGCCTGTTTTCATATTGTTAGTTTTCTATATCCCTGCAAGTTAATATTGATAGTTCTAAGAAGGCCCACATCTACAGCTTGAGTAAAATCCGAATTACAATGTAGTATGATACGTTAGAAAACGTTAGGTACAAGCCCCACAAAAGCAAACTCGTCCACACTACAACACATAATTTGTTAGTTTATCTAAACTATCTGGAAATATTTCATTATAACCCAGATTATTCTGCATAAAATAAACTGTAAAATTTAGAATGGTAGTAATGGGAACAGAGATGAGGGAGATGTCGGAGTCAGGGGTACAGAGATGAGAGAGAGGCAGACGGGGGCTGATTGGGACAGATGACAGGGGCAGAGATGACAGACTGGGAGGTGAGGGGGACAGAAATGAGAGACAGGGAGAGGGTTTGGGGGTAGATATGAGTGATAGGAATATGGTGGGGGGGTTTTAGGGGGAAAAAGATGAAAAACCCTTCAACGTCAGGCACAGTAACTAGCAACCTGGTGTATGATTAGCCCAAATTACTAGTACAAATTAATTTGTATGGGCTAATTCAGATCTGATCGCAGCAGCAAATTTGTTAGCTAATGGGCAAAACCATGTGCACTGCAGGGGGGGCTGATATAACATGTGCAGAGAGAGTTTGGGTGGAATGTGTTCAAACTGAAATCTAAATTGCAGTGTAAAAATAAAGCAGCCAATATTTACCCTGCACAGAAACAAAATAACCCACCCAAATCTAACTCTCTCTGCACATGTTATATCTGCCCCACCTGCAGTGCACATGGTTTTGCCCATTAGCTAACAAATTTGCTGCTGCGATCAGGTCTGAATTAGGCCCCATGTTACACTAGCCTCATGTTCAGAACCAATCAGAGAATTATCTTGCAAGCTGGAAACATTTGCAGAGTCTGATGTCAGTGGCGAATTTCCCATAAGGCACGTGTCTAGGGGCGGCACTTATTGGGGGCCAGCACTTGGATGCTTGTGTTGGTACTATCGGCCTGAAATGTACCAGTAACTACAAAATATCTTCACTGTACTGTACCACATGCCATCTTGAATTGAGTGTAAATGGGTAGTACAAGGGGAATCGGTCTAGACTGCACACCCTAGTGATTGTAATGAGAGATTTATCTGCTGAGATTTATGATGCTGCACTGGAAGGAATGGTGCACTATGCAATCATTACTGTAATTTAGAATATATATTATAAGAGGTTGTTAGCATATAATTGAGCAATAATATGGGCTTGCTCAGCACGTCAAGGTCACCTCTATCGAGCAAGTCTATACACTTTGGGGATCACATCCTGGATGCAGGGCAACCCAAAGCCAGTCCAGCCCCCCCCCCCCCCCAAAAAAAAAAAAAAACACCCCACCAGGGCATCACACTAGTAGAAAATAGTGAGGTGTACTAAAGTATAGGATAAGCAAAGGTAGTTACGGAGTGTGGGAGGTGTTATAAAAATAGAGTATGTGAAAAAAATATACATAGCTAAAAAAAAACACACACAGAAGTAGTGGTAAAAATAGTGAATTTAAGTGTTAGGGTGTGATGCCCTGGTGTGGCCCAGACAGAACAGCTCAGGGGACCCCACACCCCAATGTTTACCCCCAAAAAAACTGTCACTATATGAAAATAATAGGACTTAGTATTATGCCTGTATCATTAATGTGCAGTCACATGCCCTGCTTAAAATATGGGGGAGGGGTGCTAGTCTAGAAAGAAGCAATCTCAGACTTCAGGTGTGTATTTATACACATAGGATGGACCATACAAGGGGAATGGGTCTAGACTGCACACTCTAGTGGTTGTAATGAGAGGTGCTATCTACTGAGATTTATGGTACTACACTGGAAGAAATGAGTGCAGATGCACTATGCAATCATTACTGTAATTTAGAATCCGGAAAGTATTCACAGCACTTTACTTTTTCTACATTTTGTTATGCTACAGCCTTATTTTAAAATGGAATAAATAATTTTTTTCCCCTCAAAATTCTACACACAATACCCCATAATGACAACGTGAAAGAAGTTTTTTGGAAATTTTTGCAAATTTATAAAACATACAAAACTAAGAGATCACATGTACATAAGTATTCACAGCCTTTGCTCAATACTTTGTTGATGCACCTTTTGCAGCAATTATAGCCTCAAGTCTTTTTGAATATGATGCCACAAGCTTGGCACACCTATCTTTGTGCAGTTTTGCCCATTCCTTTTTGCAGCACCTCTCAAGCTCCATCACGGGAAGCGTCGGTGCACAACCGTTTTCAGATCTCTCCAGAGATGTTCAGTCGTATTCAAGTCTGGGCTCTGGCTGGGCCACTCAAGGACATTCACAGAGTTGTCCTGAAGCCACTCCTTTGATATCTTGGCTGTTTGCTTAGGATCATTGTCCTGCTGAAAGATGAACCGTCACCCCAGTCTGAGATCAAGAGCGCTCTGGAGCAGGTTTTCATCCAGGATGTCTCTGTACATTGCTGCATTCATCTTTCCCTCTATCCTGTCATATCTCATGGTCTGGGAGTTCTTCAGGTGCATTTTGGCAAACTCCAGGCAGGCTGCCATGTGCTTTTTACTAGGGAGTGGCTTCCGTCTGGCCACTCTACCATACAGGCCTGATTGGTGGATTGCTGCAGAGATGATTGTCCTTCTGGAAGGTTCTCCTTTCTCCGCAGAGGAATGCTGTAGCTCTGACAGTGACCATCGGGTTCTTTGTCACCTCACTGACTAGGGCCCTTCTCCACCGATCGCTCAATTTAGATGGCCAGCCAGCTCTAGGAAGAGTCCTGGTGGTTCCGAATTTCTTCCATTTACGGATGATGGAGGCCACTGTGCTCATTGGAACCTTCAAAAGCAGCAGATATTTTTCTGTATCCTTCCCCTGATTTGTGCTTCAAGACAATCCTGTCTCGGAGGTCTACAGACAATTCCTTTGACTTCATGCCTGGTTTGTTCTCAAAAATTCACTGTCAAATGTGGGACCTTATATAGACAGGTGTGTGCCTTTCCAAATCATGTCCAATCAACTGAATTTACCACAGGTTGACTCCAATTAAGCTGTAGAAACATCTCAAGAATGATCAGAGGAAACAGGATGCACCTGAGCTCAATTTTGAGCTTCATGGCAAAGGCTGTGAATACTTATGTACATGCAATTTCTTAGTTTTTATTTTTAAGAAATTAGCAAAAATCTCAAAAAAACTTTTTCCACGTTGTCATTATGGGGTATTGTGTGTAGAATTTTGAGGGGAAAATTAATTTATTCCATTCTGGAATAAGGCTGTAACATAACAAAATCTGTAAAAAGTGAAGCACTGTTGATACTTTCCAGATGCACTGTAGGTCCTTTTAAATGACCTGGGTGGACCATAGTTTTGTTAATGATGTCCATAATCAAGAGAGGTAAAACTGTATGCTGATATGTGTGAGAAAATAAAACAATATTCAGGTATCCACATCACCTTCCTAGGTTTCCCTTCATACTGGTCATAAAAGTGGGAATCTAGGTAGGTACATGCTTTACTCTTCTGTGTCAGGGGTCTATAGGCTTACCATATCATCGCTTTAAATTGGGACGCTTATGGATTACACAGGTTCTGTGGCTAATTGAAATCAGTCAAAATGCAGGCTTGAAGTCAGCAAGCCACAGAACCTGTGTAATTCATGAGTGTCCCGGTTTAAAGGGATACTAGTAAGCCTGTTTATCAAACAGTGACTACCTCTGATTTTCACCTGCCTACTATTGGGACTCACAAAGCTCTATTTATGAAACTGCAAATGCATAACTTATCACCACTAGGTAACGACATCCTGAGATGACATTACTTTTACTTAGCAATGGGACCAGCAAATTTGGAAAGGTTGGACATGCGCATTTTACTTTACTGCAGTTTTTCACCAGTAGTGTAAGGGGGTATCCAGTTACCTGCGGTCAATACAATTGCTTTGCTGGGGGCTATCCAATAGGCCCCAATAAGCCTGCGTGAGATGCGGTTTATCAGGGACTTTGTTTCACCTACCTCAGATATGCGTAACCAAATCCCCGAAAACAGTCCCATTTTCACTGAACCTGTGTGTTTTTATGAGAATTTTTTTTTTTTTTTACAGGCGATCAACTTGGATGAAAAAATGTGAAAAACTGATGTTTTTCACATCTGATGTTTTACCACTGCTCATTAGATACCCCCTTAGTCTGATAGCAAGCAGCAGGAAACCCTTGTAGATGAGAGGAGGTTTTGCATTGGAGCTTGGGCATGGGAAATCTATATTGCTGCAATAAGCTGCTAAACACATTGTTAATTAGAACATACAGTAGTTATGATAAATAGACTCCTTACTGTCATGAGACTGGGTTTTGATGTTCCTGGAGGTGCTTCATATGAAAAGATGGAACTAGAGTGTAGGATTAGAATACTTGTCTGAAGTCTGAGGCGACTGACATTTAGGATGAAACTGGTTTAATCATAGAAAGAACTCCTTAAGATAGACTTGAGTAGTACTGTATCAGCTGGTACTGGAGGCAGAATTGGTATAAAGGAACAGGAAACTGGACCGATGTGCTGACTGGACTGGAACCGAGATGATGTCACTTACTGCATAGATAGGAACTGAACTGAAGTAGTACCAGACTAGAACTGGACTGGAGTGCTGACCGGGCTGGAACTGAAATGATGACACTTCTTGCATGAACTGGTACTGAACTGAAGTAGAAATGGACTGGAGTGCTGACCGGGCTGGAACCGGAATAATGTTACTTCTGGGACAAGAACCAAACTTGACTGCAGTGGAACCGGTCTTGGAACCAAACTGGAATACAAGCAACCGGGCTTGGAAAAGGACTGGAATGCAGTGGAGTCGGGCTTAGAATAATGGTGAACTGGCTGGTACCGGGAGTATTGCTGGCACCGGAGTATCGCTGGACCGGTTGAAACCAGGAATATCACTGGACTGGCTGGAATTGAGAGTATCACTGGCCCGGCTGGGACGAGGATACTGGGCCGGCTGAGACTGGGAAACTGGGTCTGCTGGGACCAAGAGACTGGTCTGCTGGGACCAAGAGACTGGTCTGCTGGGATAAGGGACTGGGAGACTGAACCAGCTGGGACCGGGAATATAGCAAACACCACCACTTGTAGGTGCTAGCAATACAGAACCGAGACCTGGAAGCAAAGTTGTTCAGACCATCTGCTAATACCAGTGAAGATCCTTTTATTCCCCTTGCTATGCAGTAATAGGACAGCGGAGTCAGCTGACTGGACTGAGGCCTACAGTTGGTGAAGTGGAGATTAGCTGGAAATCATGGGTGCAGCAATGACAAAGAATATCACAGTACTGCACACAGGAGCTTGCATAAACCTCAGACACACAAATAGTTACCAGCTGGTCTGAGATCACTGCTGCACAGCATAGCACAGCACAGGTACTAAATCAGCCTGGGGAAAGTGCTGCAGCAGCAACAGTCTTATATTGACTGTATGGGTGTAATTCAGACCTGATCATAGCAGCAAATTTGTTAGCAGTTGGGCAAAACCATGTGCACTGTAGGGGGGGTGCAGATATAACATGTACAGAGAGCGTTATAGGCCCTACACACTGGCCGACATCACTCAAAGATATGAACAATCTCGTTCATTAATGAACAAGATACCGTTCATATCTTTCAGTGTGGAGGTACCAGCGATGAACTATGCGCGGCCCCCCGCGCTCGTTCATCGCTGGTGCCCCGTCGGCTGTGCATGCAGGCCAATATGGACGATCTCGTCCATATTTGCCTGCACTGCTACGGAGCCGGGTCACTCCCCCCGTCACTGCCCCCCCCCCCGCCGCAGGGTCGCCCGTCGGCCGTATTCGCCATTGGGCAGCTCGGCGGCGGATCAACCAATGTGTAGGGCCCTTTAGATTTGTGTGGGTTATTTTTGTTTCTGTGCAGAGTGAATACTGGATGCTTTATTTTTACACTGCAATTTAAATTTCAGTTTGAACACACCCCACCCAAATCTAACTCTCTTTGCACATGTTATATCTGCCCCCCCCCCCCTACAGTGCACATGGTTTTGCCCAACTGCTAACATATTTGCTGCTACGATCAGGTCTGAATTACCCCCCATGGCAGCTTGAAAACTAGAATGCTCAGCATGATAATGTTGCACAGGGTGTATTAATTTATTTATTTATTCATTCACTGATTCTCTATTGAGAATACAATATAGATAATATGGACGGGATGTACTGCAGCTGTGAGGAATGCTGGCCGAACTGGGATTTTTTTTTAAAGGGGCAATCATTTACGAGGCATGGTTTAGCATCCCACCAGGCCGCCGATCTCAGACTTCATTATATCCCGGCCTATATGTGTTGTATTACCAATTTATTTTTTATTGAATGCTCAGTATATATGTCCGGAGAATGAGATGTGGAATAATGTTCACACTATATATATAACATCTTTTTTTTTTTTTATGTCTGTGTAATTCTGTTAAAAAAGAAAAAAACAGAGTGACAACAACAACCCAAACATCCCTTTCACATCTTACATATTCCTGACTGAAAGGAAATTAAAGAAAATATCACCATTGTGACTGGGGCTTATTAACATCATATCACAAAAAGGACATGTAAGGGTCAATAATAAGACCATAAATTCATGCTTTATTTTAACATCTTCTGATTTTGACCAATTTTTACATTAGGGCAGTATGGATGGTGTAATGGTTAGCATTACTGCCTCACAGCACTGAGGTCATGGGTTCAATTCCCACCAAGGCCCTAACTGTGTGGAGTTTATATATTCTCCCAGTGCTTGTGTGGGTTTTCTCCAGGTACTCCGGATTCCTCCCACAATCCAAAAATATACTGGTTGGTTAATTGTCTCCCAGCAAAAATTAACCCTAGCATAAATGTGTCTGTGTGTACATGTGGTAGGAAATATAGGACCGGATACAATTCTTATCGTGGCACCCGTGAGCACGGGCGCGAGAAGTTCATTTCAGCCCTCTACTCCCGGGGGTGACGTGCTGAAATGCGCATAAAGAGACCCATTTGGGCGCCCAAACACACCTTTTCATGCGCCTATACCAGACCTTATGGAGCGCGATAAGTGTGGTCAATTGAATATAGCCCCGCAATCTCCCGTCACTTTAGACAGAAGATCAGGCGTGAATAAACAACTGAATTCCCCCCTTAGATTGTAAGCTCCACTGGGGCAGGGACTGATGTGAATGGCCAAATATTCTCTGTAAATCGCTGCGGAATATGTGTGCGCTATATAAATAACTGCTCATAAATAAATATTAGAGGAAGTGTGATAAAGCAGAAACAGCAAAGTGAAATTGTTAGACACCCGAATCTAATAATAATCAAATATATTGTATATATCTGCCTGTGGATTCAGTCACAGGTACAGTCACCTGAGGAGGCCTAGATCTATGTTTGACGGCTGCTTCGGACACCTGTATACTTTGTTCAAATTCTCCTATACTTGCAGAACAGGATATCACTAAAACAGGTTTTAGTGATATCCAGGCTGCAGTACGGATGGTTAAATCAAAATAACTGAGCTACTAATTAAGTCACCTGTGCTGAAGCCTGGATATCACTAAAACCTGCACTGTTATACCCCTTTCACATCGCACAAATAACCTGGTATCGACACGGCATATTGCCGTGTCGACACGGGTCAGTGTGCGATGTGAAAGCACTTTCCGAGAATTAGCGGGTCGTCTGACCCAGTAATTTAACCCGGTATAAAAGAAGGATTATACCCGGGTTGAATACCGGGTCAGGTGCAGTGTGAATGGGAGCCGCATCGATGCGACACGGTTCCCATTCACAGCATAGGGAGAGGCCACCTCTGCCTATGCTGTGAATGGGAACCGTGTCGCATCGACGCGGCTCCCATTCACACTGCACCTGACCCGGTATTCAACCCGGGTATAATCCTTCTTTTATACGGGTAGAATTACCGGGTCAGACGACCCGCTAATTCTCGGAAAGTGCTTTCACATCGCACACTGACCCGTGTCGACACGGCAATATGCCGTGTCTATACCGGGTTATTTGTGCGATGTGAAAGCACTTTCCGAGAATGAGCTCATCTCCCAGCGCCGCCTCCATCCCCGCCCCTGCTGCTGCTGCGCCCCCCCGCTGCTATGGCAACCGACCCGGTATATTGCCGGGTCGGAAAGCCAGCAAAGGAGCGCAAATGCCGGATCCCACCCGGTAAGGACACGTTTCTTTTACCCGGTGGGATCCGGCATTTGCGATCTGAATGCGGTATCAGTGTGCCTTGAGGACCGTGGTTGGGAATGCCTGTCTTAGAGAAATGTAATATGCTTGTATAAGGCATAACTGAACAGGTAGATATCTGAAAGCAGCCCACATGATCAGTAATTAATGCACTGTTCTCAAATACAAAGAGGAGGCTTCAAGTCAGCAATGTATGGAACACAGAGTTATATTGCTGAGATCAAATGAAGATTAGAAAAAAAAATTACGCATCCTAATGGGTGTAGTATGGTATGCCGGCGGCCGGGAACCCGGCAGCCAGCATACCGGCGCCGGAATCCCAACCACTAGCATACTGACAGCTGAGCGAGCGCAAATGAGCCCCTTGCGGGCACGGTGGCGCACTACACGCTATTTGTTCTCGCTCCAGGGGGGTCGTGGACCCCCAAGAGGGAGAATAGGTGTCGGTATGCCGGGTGTCGGGATTCCAGCGCCGGTATACCGAGCGCCGGTATCCCAACAGCCGGCATACTGAATACCACCCATCCTAATAGTGAAACACAGGGATCTTTGGATCAAAGCAGATGTGCAGAAAAAAGCAAGTATATTTTTATTTTTCTCCGGCAGGGTCCACAGGATAACATTGGGATATGATGACGCCACAGCGGATTTGCACCAAACGGTCAAAGCTTTCAGCCCCCCAGCATATATCCCTGCCTCCTGGCTCAAGCTAATCAGTTTTTTGTTTGGTGCGGCAGGAGCCGGACCATGGTCAAGAGGGCTGCTGTTTTTTAGCAGCCTTAAGCTTTCTTATTTTATTTTTATAGTCTTACTATTTTTCTTGAGTGATCTTTCTAAAAGGCGTCTTATACGTACCTAAGAAAGAGTCGCTCCAACAACTCCCCGCCGGGTTGCGACAATGCGTAACCACGAGTACAAAGTTGTTTCGGGGGGCGCCTGTGTCGGATATACTAGCAAGTCCAGCAGACGTTACCAGGCTCTGGCCGGAGCATGGGGAGAAGGTAAGGCATCGGTTCCGCTTAGAGGGGGAATGCGGACACAGCCGCACTGTTTTGGGAGGAGACAACCAAACAGTCGCTGACGCGGCTGCCACCTAGGGTGCACCAGTGCTAGGCCTTAGGGATCATAGGCTCCAGGGGTAGTATGAGGCCGCGATCCCTAGGGTTGATGTCAGTAGTGGGGAGTCAGGCGCTCCCCTGGTCGCCCCTCCCCTTGGTTCATGACCAGTTTCCTCCAGGTCTCCTGCTATCAACTGTTTTCCCGCGTGCGTCTGAGATGCTGTGCATCTAAAAGGACCCAGTCTCAGCATAAGCGGATGTGTGGCTGGTTCGTCAGTGTTCACTTGGGCGTCTGTGTTCACTGTAGGTTCATGGGGCAAGTGTGCACATTATTAGCGTCTGGATCCACTCAGCGTTCGCTAACAAACTGATAGGTCCTGGAAGCAGGGTGAGTCTCCGTGTATCCCCCTCTACTGAGCATATGTAATACAGCACTAAGGGGATAATTCTGACCTGATCGCTCGCCGCCATTCATCGCATCGATCTAATCAGAAGTGCGCATGCATTGGCACCGCAGTGCGCCGGCGCATGCGAAACAGCTAACGACTGTCATTGCCTGGTGATCGCCTCTGCCTGATTGACAGGCAGAGGTGGTCACTGGATGGGAGGGGGCGGCACAGCGGCACTTGGCCGACGTTTTTTGGGCGTGGCCCGGCCAACGCAGGCATGGCCGGACCATGCGGGGGGTAGGTTGTGACATCACAAGGCCAGCGACAAGTAACTCCCGGCCAGCCGCAGGAGCTGTGCTGGCCGGGAGTTACTCTTCAAGTACAATAGCATCGCCGCTGTGCGATGCTTTTGTACTTGTGCAGGAGGGGGGGGAGGGGAAGGCGGCCTGACATGCGGGGCTGACATTTCAGTGTAAGTGTTCGTAGCTGTGCTAAATTTAGCACAGCTACAATCAGGTCGGAAAGACCCCCTAAGCCTCTATCTACCTTTTGAGCACAAATAGTTGGATAAGTGCCTAATGCATATGAGTCTGATAATTATTACTGTTGTTTTCTTTCACTGTGCAACTGAATATGGTTAAATTCTATATACAGATGTATCCACATTTATCTTGACGGTTAATAGGATTAAATGAGACTGGCCAATCAGACTTACTCCCCTGCTGTAATGACTTAATCCCCTGCTGTATTGTTCTCTGTATTGTATTGCAGTTGAGAACAATAGCTGAAGGGTTTATGCTAATAAATCATGTTGTGACTAGGCACAGAAAACTACTCAAGATAACGGTGGATACATCTGTAAGGTAATGCAGTAATATGTTTCTCCCATTATGAAATGTATTTGTAGTTGATTATGTGCTCATATTCCTTATTATACTAATGTATAACCTGTGACTGATTGCTCGTGTGATTGCTAACTTTATTATAATTCTGTCAATTTTTCTGTCTATTCCGATTCTCAATGCTGGTACAAAGAAGGGTAGGGTCGGATTGTATGTCACTGTAAAAAATTTTAAGTGATTACAGTCACAAATTGTGTAGTACACTGTGCAAGTGTGTGATTATTTATCATGTCTAAGAGCGGCAAGGGTGAGGAAAATACACTCACAGCAGCACCAACACTCATGTCATCTTTCTCTTGCAAAGCTGGGTTAACATCTCAGGATCTGGGTCAGAATGGGTTGTGTGTAAATTGTTTTAATTTTCACCAAAGTCTCTTGAAAAATCCAAGGCAGACACAGGTGCAAGTTGAACCCCCATGGGCTACATTTGCACAGACATTATCCAGTATAGCTAAGCGGATAATTGCAATAATAGGGATAGGTTACACTATTTAACCCTTACATACAGCATTCCACCTGAGATTTATCACATCCACCAGGGGAAGCAGCAGCCTCTCAACAAAAAACAAGCTGAAAGGCCATTGGTAAGTAAATCACATAGACCTGAAACAACATCTTCACAGACTATACATGGTTCATATAAGAATTCGTCGGAGGATGAAGACTCATTAGACTCTGTTTCTGCATACGAAGGTGAGGAGGAAGGTCTCAGCTCAGTGGACATATCTGAGTTAATTAATGCATTGAAACCATTCTATCTTTAGAAGAATCAGCAGAGCCTGTGTTAAAATCCAAGGCACCTGTGTTTAAGCATCCCAAAACAGTTAGGACTGAGTTTCCTGGGTCAGAACAGCTGATGGAAATTATGGAAGAGGCTTGGGTTACGCCAAGAAATAAATTTAGAATTCCAAGGAAATGGATTTCCAATTTCTCTTTTGGCTCGGGACTTTTTAAAGAGGGAGGTAGACCCCAAAGTATATACGCATGTCATTCGATTAGTGCGAAAATCTACATTACCTCTCCCTTCAGCATCGTTAAATGATGTCACGGATAGGAGAGTTGATGGTTTTCTAAAATACATTTTTTCCCTGTCTGGGGCAATCATAAGACCAGCCATGGCTTCAGCCTGGATGGCAAAAGCAGTGGCTGCCTGGGCTGATGCATTGGAAGGGGATCTTTCAATGGCATCTAGAGAGCAAAAATCCCATGTTGCACATACAGTATCAAACAGGCTGCAATGTTTTTGGAAGAAGCAGCCTTGGATATGGGTACAGTTGCCTCTCAGGCATCAGCTTCAGCAGTAGCCGCTCGAAGGGCAGTTTGGCTACATACATGGAAAGATGACTCAGAATCCAAAAAAGGTTTTGGAGCATTTACCTTTTACTGGAGATATTCTTTTTGGTAAAGAATTAACCAGTATTTTGGAATCAGAAGCAGACTCCAAGAAAGTGAAGTTTACTTCTACATACAAATTCAAGCCTAAAATTCCAGCTTTTCTGCCCTTTCGGTCTCAAGGGAAAGCAAAAGGAAAAGGTGATGGTAAACAATACAATACAAGAAGTCTGGTAAGACTAAAAAGCATTGGGCTACCAGAGGATAATCAGAAGATAAGCCATCAGTATGATGGTGCGTGCATCCACCTGGGGGATCCCCGGTGGGAGGCCGACTTCTTCAATTTGCACAGATCTGGCAGCAGTCTACCACAGATGCCTGAGTGCTAGAAGCGGTATCTCTTGGTTATGCATTTGCTTTCAAGAAATGCCCTCCTCAAAGTTTTTTTTGTACCAGCCCATCTTTAGTAGAGGCAAAGGCCAGGGCCTTGCAAGAAGCAGTTCAGTAATTGCTTCAGTCAGGAGTAATCATTCCTGTTCCTCCTGCACAACGAGGACAGGGTTTTTACTCTAACCTGTTTCTAGTCCAGAAGGCAAATGGGTTGTTCCGGCCCATACTCAATCTCAAAGTGCCGAAAAAGTACATTTGTGTGCCTCGATTTCATATGGAGACTTTACGTTCCATCATTTTGGCCATGGAGCCAGGGGATTTTATGGTATCCCTGGATATCCAGGGTGCTTACCTACATGTTCCTATAGCCCTGTCCCATCAGCGCTATACCAGGTTCGTTATCCTGCAACAGCATTTTCAGTTCCAGGCCCCTCCATTTGGACTGGCCACAGCCCCAGAGTATTTTCCAAGATTATGGAGTTAATGGCAGCTTATTTCCGCCAGCAGGGGATACAAATTCTTCCATACCTCGACGATCTTTTAAGCCTTGCACAGTCTCAGGAATTGCTTCTGTGTCATCTGCAACAGACAATAGTGTGTCTGCAGAAGCACGGTTGGCTCATGAATTGGGTGAAATCGTCTCTGGTTCCGACACAACCGATGACTCACTTGGGGGCTGTATTGGATTTGAACCTTCAGAGAGTAACTTTACCTCTGAACAAAATATCCAAGTTCATTCAAGGATTCAGGAGCTGCTACACAGTCGAAAGGTATCCATTTACGCAGCAATGCGTGTGATGGGATTGATGGTGTCAACATTCGACATGGTAGAGCATTGGTTCTCAAACTCGGTCCTCAGTACCCCACACATTGTATGTTTTGCAGGTCTCCTCACAAGTGAAATAATTTGCTCCACCTGTGGACCTTTTAAAATGTGTCAGTGAATAATGAATACACCTGTGCACTTGCTGGTTTACCTGCAAAACATGCACTGTGTGGGGTCCTGGGGACAGAGTTTGAGAACCACTGTGGTAGATTATGCTCAGTTCCATTCGAGGCCTCTGCAATATCTGATACTTACCAAATGGAATGGTTTTCATCAGACAATAAAAATACAGACTATGGTCCTTGCTCTGGAAGTAAGGAGGTTATTATCCTGGTGGCTACAGGCAATCCCATCTGGACAAAGGGAGACCCTTTTGGATATCAGATTGGGAAATTCTGACAATGGATGCCAGCCTTCAGGGCTGGGGAGCGGTGTTAGGAAAGATTTATTTCCAGGGGCAGTGGACCAAGGAAGAAAGTTGCTTGCCAATATATATGTTGGAACACCGGCCATATACATGGCACATATTTAGGCAAAGGACATCCTTCAGGGGAAACCAGTTCAGATCCGCTCAGACAATGCGACGGCAGTAGCTTACCTCAACCATCAGGGAGGAAATCACAGCCAGAAATCAATGAAGGAGGAAGGACACACGTTAAAGTGGCCAGAACGTCATCATCCAGCCTTGTCCGCAGTGTTTTGTTCCAGGATTCCTGAACTGGGAAGTGAATTTTCCCAGTCGACACACCATTCACGCACATCAATGGGCTCTACACCTCGAGGTCTTCCAGACCCTGGTTGACAGGTGGGTGTTGCCGGAGATAGATCTCATGGCGTCCCGGCAGAACAATAAAGTTCCCCATACGGGTCAAGAACAAAGGATCACAAAGTGATCTTTGTGGATGCCCTGTCAGTGAGATGGGACTTTCATCTGGCCTATGTGTTTCCACCAATAGCCATATTATCCAGGGTGATGATAAAGGTAAAACAAGGAAGGGGTGCCAAGATACTAATAGCTCCGACTTGGCCCAGAAGACATTTCTACACAGATCTGCAGAGGATGTTGATGGATGCTCCATTCCTACTCCCTCAACGTCCAGATTGTTAGGCGCGGCGGTCCGTGGTGCCGCTCCGACTGTAGCCGAGCGACGGTCACGGCCGCCGCACCTCCCTCTTCGCCCGCCCGGCGCCTAGCAATGCCAGGACGCCGTGCGTGCTGTAGCCGCCGGGTCCCTGGCAACGCTAGGACGCTGGGCGTCCACAGCCGCCGGGTCCATGGCAACGGGGACGCCACTGGCGGACCGCGTTCCCCGTTGCCAGATACTGATTGCACACCTGATTAGCTGTTCGTGCAGCAGGGCAGCTGCACGACAACTAGCAATTAGGGTCTGGGGCTGGTCTTGCTGGCTCTCCTGTAATTGGCCAGCAGGGCCTTTTTATTGGAACCAGCACATTGCAGCCTCGCCGGTGATAGCTTCCTGTATGCTGTTCCTGCCCTGCAGAGTTCATTGTCCAGCGTGCTGTTATCTGGTCGATCCTGCTCCCTGTGGTCCTGAGTACAGGAGTTCAGAAGCCGGTCGTGGGAATCATTCCAGTTCTCTAGTCGAGTGTATCTGTAACAGTCATCTCGGGGTTCTCGCTCGTTGGGGTTCTCTCCCGGTTTCGTGAGTAGCGGCTTTTGCCGCGTCTTGCGGCCTAGGTCACTGAGTCCTTGTGTTTATTTGTTACTGGTGTTCTTGCGGAGGTTTCCGCTCTCACTGTCCTTCCCGGTACACGACGGTGCTGTGTAGGGTGTGGACAGTGGAAACTTTGTTGTTCTTTTTCCTTGGCGGCGTGCCGCACATATATTTAGTTTCAGGTTTCTTAGTAGCCCCTGGCTCTCTGTTTTGTTTAGTTAGTGGTCTCCTTGTTATCATCCCGTCTCGGTTCAAGCCTTGTCTCACATTAAGACCTGGGGGCATCGGAGTTGGGCAGACCTAATCCGCCCTTCAAACGCGGCTGCCGTAGGCCCAAGAAACCACAGTCTCGCAGGCGTGAACTGACCACCATCACACCTGGCCATTATTTCAGCGTCACGTTCTGGTGCTTTGGAGTTGCTATACTACACCTCTTTGTTCTGAGCACCAAGAACGTAACATTATCACCGGCCCACAAAAAAAAAAGTTATTTGTATCTGGGTGGCCTTGAAATTCAGCAGTATTAGGACCGACTCCTAGACGGCTTTTGGCCAATCAGATTCAGGAACTCACTCAGATGGTTCAGGATCTTTTACGAGCCTCCCCGGGTATGATTCCTGAACCAAAGATGCATCTTCCTGACCGCTTTTCGGGTAACCGAAAGGATTTTTTTAATTTTAAGGAAGCTTGTAAGCTTTATTTTCGTTTAAGGCCCCGATCCTCTGGTACTGAGTCTCAACGGGTCGGGATTGTGATGTCTTTGCACCAAGGTGATCTGCAAACCTGGGCTTTTGGGTTAAAAGCCGATGACGCAGCCTTGCTATCAGTAGATGCCTTTTTTAAGTCCTTAGGCCTTTTGTATAATGACCCTGATAGAGAAGCGTCGGCTGAGAGCCACCTGCGTGCACTTAAACAGGGAAAAAATCCTACAGAGGTGTATTGTACCGAATTTCACCATTGGTCGAATGACGGTGGGTGGAACGACCCGGCCCTGCGCAGTTTCGCCTCGGTTTGTCTGAAGTTATCAAAGACAGTCTCCTTCAGTACCCCGCTCCAGAGACTTTAGATAAACTCATGGAGCTTGCTATTAAAATTGATTGTCGTCTCCGAGAGCGGAGGGCTGAAAGAGGAGCTAATTTCAGGCCTTGTCCATGTGTGTATGCTTTCCCTGAGGACGTTGAGGAGCCCATGCAAATGGGTCTCTCCCGGCTGTCCCCAGAGGAAAGAGCCAGAAGGCTAAATTCTGGACTCTGCTTATATTGTAGTGGCAAGGGACATGTTGCGCGTAATTGCCCAAATAAGCAAGGAAACGCTCTGACCAAGTGAATTGTGAGGGGGTTCACTTGGGTCTGCAATTAATCTCCTCTAACGATTCCTTGTTAATTCCTGTAAAAATGTCCTTTGGTAGTCTCAGTTCGTTGGTGTCGGCCTTCGTTGACAGTGAAGCTGCAGGAAATTTTATGGATCTTGTTTGGGCTCAGGCTTTGGGCATTCTGCGGATACCTTTGGATAAAAGTATCACCATGCACGGCTTGGACGGTGGTCCACTTTCTAATGGGGTAATTACTCACCACACACCTCCAGTACAACTGCCAGTGGGGGCCCTACATTCGGAGAAAATTGAGTTCTATCTTACCCATTGTCTGGCTGTTCCCGTCGTATTAGGTCACCCCTGGCTTGCCTTTCATAATCCCACCATAGATTGGCGGTCTGGGGAGATTTCCCGGTGGGATTCCTTTTGTGTTAAGGAATGTATTTCCCGTCCAGTCCGGGTCGCGGCTGTCACCCCAGAACTTATTCCTTTGGAATATCAGGACTTTGCCGATGTTTTTTCCAAAGGTAATGCGGATATTCTGCCTCCTCATCGGTCCTATGACTGCGCCATTGACCTAGTTCCCGGTGCCTCTCTGCCCAAAGGGAGACTATATGCCCTGTCTGGCCCGGAAACTACGGCAATGGATGATTATGTACAGGAGAGCCTGAAGAAGGGCTTTATTAGGCCCTCGAAGTCTCCATTGAGTGCAGGATTCTTTTTTGTTGAGAAAAAAAGATGGGTCGCTCAGACCATGTATTGATTATCGGGCGTTGAATAAGATTTCTGTAAAAAACACCTATCCCTTGCCACTGATTTCGGTACTCTTTGATCAGCTCCGTACTGCCGTAATTTTCTCCAAAATCGATCTTAGATGGGCTTATAACCTCATCCGAATAAGATCTGGGGATGAGTGGAAGACGGCTTTCAGCACACAGTCGGGACATTATGAATACCTGGAAATGCCATTTGGTCTGTCTAATGTTCCTGCTGTATTTCAGGATCTCATTAACGATGTTCTTCGCGACTTTCTAGGAAAGTTCGTAGTCGTTTATTTAGACGACATTTTGATTTACTCAGAGTCCTCTGACCAGCATATTATCCATGTGCGACTTGTCCTTCAGAGGTTACGGGAAAATCATTTGTATGCCAAACTGGAGAAATGTGATTTCCACATCACAGAAGTGTCCTTCTTGGGGTATATTATTTCTCCAAAGGGATTTTACATGGAACCAAAGAAACTCCAGGCAATCCTAAATTGGACACAATCCACAAACTTAAAGGCAATCCAGCGCTTCAAAGGGTTTGCAAATTATTATAGGCGTTTTAATCATACCTTCTCGGATTTAGTTGCTCCTATTGTGGCGTTGACTAAAAAAGGAGCGGACCCTTCCAATTGGTCGCCTTAAGCCAACTCTGCCTTTCTGGCCCTAAAACAGGCCTTTGTCTCAGCTCCAGTACTTAGACACCCTAACCCAGATCTCCCCTTTATTGTCGAGGTGGATGCCTCAGAAGTTGGAGTGGGAGCCATCCTTTCTTAGGAAGACCCGGAGTCTCTGGAATTACACCCATGTGCCTTCATGTCCAGAAAATTCTCCTCTGCAGAATCCAACTATGATGTTGGTAATCGAGAATTGCTGGCTGTTAAATGGGCCTTCGAGGAGTGGAGGCACTGGCTGGAAGGAGCAAGGCATACCATTACTGTGTTCACTGACCACAAGAACCTGCAGTATATTGAGTCAGCTAAATGGCTAAATGCTCGACAGGCATGTTGGGCGCTATTTTTTACTCGATTCAGGTTTATCATCACCTTCAGGCCCGGTTCCAAGAATACGAAGGCCAATGCCCTGTCACGTTGTTTTCTTCCAGTTCACTATAACCACCCGGCTACAACCCCCATTGTCTCATCGTCCGTCATCCGGGCTGGTCTCACACAGGATTTATTTACACAGCTAGTCCAGCTTCAGCAGCAGGCTCCCAGTGTCACTCCTGCGGATCGTCTCTTCGTCCCTGAATTTCTGAGAGGCACTGTTCTAGCTGAATTTCATGATAATAAGGTTTCTGGTCATCCGGGTATTACTAAAACCTTGGAGTTAATCTCTCGCTCAGTGTGGTGGCCTAATCTTTCTAAGGACGTAAGAGAATTTGTCCTTTCTTGTCAGGTTTGTGCTCAGCACAAGATATCTCGATCCTTGCCAGTCGGGCAACTCATGCCTCTAGCCATCCCTCTCAGGCCATGGTCACATATTTCCATAGATTTTGTGGTTGACCTTCCTCTTTCAGCTGGATTCCGGGTCATTTGGGTGATAGTAGACCGTTTTAGTAAAATGGCCCACTTCATTGCTCTTCCCCGATTACCCTCCACTCAAGTTTTGGCAGTTTTGTTTCTCCGCCATGTCTTCAGGCTCCATGGTTTACCCGTGGATATTGTCTCTGACCGGGGACCACAATTTATTGCCCGTTTCTGGAAACGTTTTTGTGCCCCATTAAATATGAAACGCTCTTTAACATCTGGATACCATCCACAGTCTAACGGACAAACTGAACGGGTTAATCAGTCATTAAAACAGTATTAACGGCTGTATTCGGCCAAACTTCAGAATGATTGGTCCGAATTTCTTCCTTTGGCCGAGTTTGCCTATAATAACTCTTGCCACTCTTCCACCAAGGAGTCTCCTTTCTTTTCTGTCCTGGGCTTTCATCCTAGAGCCAATTCCTTTTATCCTCATTTTCCAGTCTCTTCGTTGACCTTAATTTCCCATCTCAGAATGATTTGGAAAAAGGTGCATCTTGCCCCTAAGAAGGCTGCCTTCCGAGAGAAATTTTTTTCGGATAGGCTCCGACGCCCGTGCACTTTTAAGGTGGGAGATAAGGTGTGGTTGTCAACCCGTAACATCAAGCTCCGACAACTCTTGGCTAGATTGGGACCCAAATTTATTGGACCGTTTCTTATTGTAAAGAAAGTCAATCCAGTGGCTTTTCGGCTACGGTTGCCTAAATTACTCAAAATTGGCAACACTTTTCACTGTTCTCATCTGAAGCAATATATTTTTTCCAGGAGATTCCCTCGGAAGACTTCCCAGGGTAGACCTCCGGTGGATGTTCAGGGGCAACAAGAGTTCCTGGTGGAGAAGGTTTTAGATTCCAAGGTTTCTCGAGGCCGGCTTTATTTTTGGGTTCACTGGAAAGGCTATGGCCCGGAAAAAAGGTCTTGGGTCCTGGATAAGGATTTACATGCCCCTAAACTTAAGAGATTATTCTTTCAGGAATTTCCCCAGAAACCCGGCTTTAGGGGTTCTTTAACCCCTCCTCAAGGGGGGGTACTGTTAGGCTCGGTGGTCCGTGGCGCTGCTCCCACTGTTGCCGAGCGACGGTCACGGCCGCCGCACCTCCCTCTTCACCCGCCCGGCGCCTAGCAATGCCAGGACGCCATGCGTGCTGTAGCCGCTGGGTCCCTGGCAACGCTAGGACACCGGGCGTCCACAGCCGCCGGGTCCATGGCAACGGGGACGCCACTGGCGGACCGCGTTCCCCATTGTCAGATACTGATTGCACCTGATTAGCTGTTCGTGCAGCAGGATAGCTGCACGACAACTAGCAATTAGGGTCTGGGGGCTGGTCTTGCTAGCTCTCCTGTTATTGGCCAGCAGGGCCTTTTTATTGGAACCATCACAGTCGTGTACCGGGGAGGACAGTGAGAGCGGAAACCTCCACAAGAACACCAGTAACAAATAAACACAAGGACTCAGCGACCTAGGCCGCAAGACGCGTCAGAAGCCGCTACTCACGAAACCGTGAGAGAACCCCAACGAGCGAGAACCCCGAGATGACTGTTACAGGTACACTCGACTAGAGAACTGGAATGATTCCCACGACCGGCTTCTGAACTCCTGGACTCAGGACCACAGGGAGCAGGATCGACCAGATAACAGCACGCTGGACAATGAACTCTGCAGGGCAGGAACAGCATACAGGAAGCTATCACCGGCGAGACTGCAATGTGCTTCTTAAACACTTCTTAAATGGCTTTAATAGGTCGACGTTTCGATTCTACAATAAGAATCTTTTTCAAGACAAGCCTCATTAATTTTCACAAGATTAAATTACATTCAGCGAACAAACAGCTGTCAAACAAAAAAAAAAAACATGTAATGTAAAATCAGTCTCACGGGCCCAAACACTTAACACACCACCATAAAGATCAGTAATTGATATGGTGTAATATGTCATATAGGATTATAGGATTTGTGGATTGATGTGTTTGCCCACTCCATTTAAACTTTTTTGCTCTGGAGCTACTGGAATTTCATTAGTGAGTATGATATATATTTTTTTTTTAATAATATGTTTATCAAATATTATGAAGAACATCCATAACAAAAGAACATAAAAAGACAACAATACAGTAGATATAACATCTGCAGTAAAATTTTGCGAATAACAAAAAAAAAGGGGGGGGGGGGGGTAGCCATGCATGTCGACATGTACATCATATATCATAGCATATTCAGGTACATCATTTCAGCATAAGTACGCATAATCTAAGTTAGGTATATCACATACAGAACATTGACAAAGTGAAGGTTTCCAGTAGAAAACCCAAGGTCGAGGAACTCCATTACTGGCTACATAACCAAAAGCTAGGAGCTTAAAGAAGGCGAGGCAAGATTGCCAATAATATCACACTGTGTATATGCCCAGGATGAATCGCACCTCTTTACATAGTCAGACCATTTAAGCCATTTTATTAGAAATAGGAGAGCCGGACAGAGAAAGTAAGCTTCCAGTCGTCTCAAAGATATGGTGTTTGTGGATTTTAGTTTTAATGGTTATAATATCTGGAATCTTCACCGATTTCCAGAGCTGGGCTGTGGATGCCTTCGAGGCTATCAAAATATGTCCTAACAAATAATTGTCTGAAGCAACCACATGTACTCTGGAGTAGTGAAATAAAGCTAGGAGGGGATCTAATGGGATGGCATAGCCTAATACTACAGAGATTAAACTGAAGATCTCTCTCCAGAGGGGCTGTAAGATTGGGCATGACCAAAAAACATGCATAATGCTCCCTATTTGTCCACATCCTCTCCAACAATAGGGAGAGATGTTCAGCCATATTTTATGAAGACGATCTGGGGTGAGATATGCCCTATGTATCAATTTAAATAACATTTCTGAATGACTAACACACCATGAGATTTTAATGCATGAGCAATAAATACTTTTCCACACCTCCTCAGTAAAGGAATTGGGCAAATCTTCTTCCCATCTACCCTGGGAGACAAAAGAAGAATGCATCGTCTCTGAAAGTAGATATCTGTACCACCGCGAAATATTACCTCAACTATGTTTAGAATGAACGAGGAGAGGGAACATTTTAGGAAGGCAGGTGGGTACTGAATAATTGGGGCGGTACTTAAAAAGCCAGTTCCTAATTTGGAGACACTTATAAAAGTCTTGTTTTGGTATGTGGAAGTGCGTTTGTAGATGGGTAAAAGAGACTAACTTATCCTGCAAATGGATGTCTTGAAGGGTCTGGAGACCACATTCATACCACGAGCTCAAGTTTAGATTGGGGATCTGAAGAGCTATTGCCCTCAATGGAAGCTGTAAAAAAGGAAGCGATTGTTTAGCTTTGGGTGAGATGAGAGTGTGCCAGACAGTCATCGTAGATAGAATCGCTTTACACTTATTGACTGAGGCGGGAATAGCTGATACTGGGAGCCACAATAAATCTTCCAACTGATAGGGGGATATAGCTGTCTTCTATAGTTACCCAAGGCTTCACTGAATTCAAGTCAACCCAATCTCTGATGTGACTTAGAATGCATGCCATGTGATATTTTTCTAGATCCGGGTAATCTACGCCTCCCCTAGTTTTTGAAGCTGTAAAAGTAGATCTAGCAATTTTTGGTTTCCTTCCTCCCCAAATGTAGTTTGCAAAGATCCTATTAAAGTCATTACAAGTCTTCATAGGGAAGCGGCGAGGTACAGTTCTAAAGAGAAACATTAATTTGGGTAAAAGCACCATTTTAGCTGCCGCTATGCGCCCAATCCACGAAACATCCTGCAACATCCAATCTTTAGTGAGTATTCCAAACACTTTCAGAAGTGTCCTAGGTATCTAAGGGACTGTGATTGCCAGGCATATTTATATAAGGATTTTAAGAAACGAACCTCATTGTTGCTTATATTCAGGGGGAGAGCCTCAGTTTTAGTAGTGTTAAGTTTATAGTATGATAATTTGGAGTAAAGATCAAGCATGTCATGTAAGTGGGGGAGGGAAGATTCTGGTTGCAGAAGACACAGTAAAATGTCATCCGCAAACAGGCATATCTTATGTTGTTTCCCACCTATAAGGGGGCCCACAATCGTAGTATCCTTTCTAATATATTCCGCCAATGGCTCTATCGTTAGGGTAAATATCAGCGGGGTTAAGGGACAGCCCTGTCGGGTCCCATTGGTTACATCAAATGTTGTAGAGAGGCACCCATTAGTGAACACCTTAGCCGACGGACAGGAGTACAAGGCTAAAATAGAACTAAGAAAGTTACCATCAATACCAAACCTCTGCAGCGTCTGCTGCATATAATTCCAATGAAGCCTGTCGAGTGCTTTCTCAGCATCGAGGGATAAAAACAATAAAGGCCGGTCAGACCTCTGGCAGTGTTCGATGATATCAATCACTCTCCTCGTGTTGTCAGAAGCTTGCCTACCTGTTACAAAGCCAACCTGATCTGGGTCAATTAGAGTGGGTAAAAGAGGGGCAAGTCTGTTTGCTATTAATTTCGCAAACAATTTGACGTCAGTGTAGCATGAACCTTATAGGCATATCTAATAAATTGGTAATGTACAATATATATATATATGCCTTATTGCTAGGGACTTTGATATATGAATCAATTTATTGATATATTTATGTGTATAGTTAACTAAAATCAGTATTAATAGTATATATATACATAAGTAATTAAAATCAGGTATAGATAAATAAGTATGTAGTGTATGTTACACCTGTGGAGTATACATGGGGTGGTATATATATGTGTGGACTCATTGGTGTTATACAGAGACTTGTATGTTAGCTCCCTATGCAAAATAATTGTGAGGTAAACATGACCCATTGAGATGGATTGAAAAGTCCTCGTCACCTATTGGAGGACCAGTGCCAGGGAATGACACTAGGCACATGTGTATACAGGTGACTCGCGCTGTTGGCGGTAAGGAACTGGTCCACGCGACACTATTCTGGGGTATAAACAGAGGAGATCTCCGCTACACCAGGACTTTTCCGGATGCGCAGCCACAGGCGCAGCTTCCCTCTCATGTGCCACTGCATCAGCTGTAAACTGGCAGCAGGCGCTAGGAGAGAGGAGGCAGCGACAGCTGGCGGAAGCGCATCGAAGATTGGAGGCGGTCCCCACTAAGTGAGGCAAGTTCCGGAAGAAGACGGAGAACCGGAGGTGCGGCAAGCCGGGAAGGAGGAGCGGTAAGCGGAGAGTGACTGGCCGGGGGAGGGCTGTTAGCCGAATACCTGACAGCGGTGACCCCGATCAGGGAAGGCATCCAGAGCGGAGAACAGCCTCACCACAAACGGCGCTTGTATCCTCCAGCCGCCGCCGCCACATCATCCACAGCTGACATTCCTACCTTGGCCTCCTCCGCGGTGGGGATCGGCTGTGCAGAGGAGACCAGCGGGGCGATCAGAGATTTGACTGCCCACCAATGAGAGAAAGAGAGGGGCGTGGTTTACTGCTTAACCACACGGCTATGAGCACGAGCTTATAGTGAAGACGTCTGAGGTCTATTAAATCTTGCACCCCATTCATTGCACAATAGCACACTGAAGGGAGCGCAGCAGCAAATCATAACAACAGCTTATATTAGAGACTTTCCAGTTACATTATACCAAAGTATGGAAAGTTGGGGTAACATTCCCTTTTACCACAGATAGTGTAAACAATACCTAAGAAGGGAGCTTATTATTATTACTTACTAAAAAGTTATAGCAGGACAGTCAGTAGAAGAGCAGCAGCTATAACTTAACCTCGGAATACACTACTGTTATTTGTCCACATACTTAGCAAATAGCATCAATATATGACTACTGCTGCAGATTTACAGACAGTTACTATCTATACAGGATATTAATTGGAGCAAGATTGCCACCTGGTGGACCTTACTGTTTCAAGCCAGTTCACTATTAATTTCTACAATTGATACAAAACAAAAGAAAGAGATACAAAAGTATAACTTGGTATACTCAGGAGAGGGAGCTAGCTACAATTACTCAGATATATATATATATATATATATATATATATAATTATTCAGTTAATCTATACCAACTTGCTGGCCAGTGAAGACAACGGATGAATATATATATAAATAACTAAATATAATATGTGAGACTGTTATAGAGTTAGTACAGTTATCTATGTGATAAAAGTATATTGCCTTTAAAGCACAATTTATCTAGATATATGTGTAAACTCTTAATGGTATTAGAATACCGTTGTTAAATTGTATTGCGTATAGTATAACATATTATAAATACAGTATCTACACATTTAGTAGGAGTAATTTATAAAAGTTTGCCCCAACTTATATACCTATGTAGCCTAATTCCATAAATTTAAGAGTCTGCGTGTAGATATATATAAGATAGTAAAGTGAAATAGAGTAATATGACTTATTATATGTCAGATAGGCTATAATGGTTATAGGATCTACAGGAGTAATACAGTTAACAGATATAGATATTAGTATAATTACCCATGGAATAACATTGGGGGTCATTCCGAGTTGTTCGCTCGGTAATTTTTTTCGCATCGCAGCGATTTTCCGCTTAGTGCGCATGCGCAATGTCCGCAGTGCGACTGAGCCAAGTAAATTTGCTATGCAGTTTGGAATTTTACTCACGGCTTTTTCATCGTTCTGGTGATCGTAGTGTGATTGACAGGAAGTGGGTGTTACTGGGCGGAAACTGGCCGTTTTATGGGTGTGTGCGGAAAAACGCTACCGTTTCTGGGAAAAATGAGGGAGTGGCTGGAGAAACGGGGGAGTGTCTGGGTGAACGCTTGGTGTGTTTGTGACGTCAAACCAGGAACGACAAGCACTGAAATGATCGCAGATGCCGAGTAAGTCTGGAGCTACTCAGAAACTGCTAAGAGAGGTGTAATCGCAATATTGCGAATACGTCGTTCGCAATTTTAAGAAGCTAAGATGCACTCCCAGTAGGCGGCGGCTTAGCGTGAGTAAATCTGCTAAAAGCAGCTTGCGAGCGAACAACTCGGAATGACCCCCATTATTTGGGTTATATAAGTGCTGTTATGTGAATATACATTCGTGTTAGAAGTAAAGCGATGTATTGCAGTTAAGTAATGACATGATGAAAATGGTTATTACTGAGTAGCTATTGACACTGAGAAACCTAGGTGACAGTAAACAATTTAAAATATGCTCAAATGTGGTATTGTGTTTCACTTACTTTGAATTTAAGAAGATAGAAAGGGATCCAGGGAATTCAGGTAAAGCACTATTGTGGCACATACGTCAATAACATTTATCTAGGGTTTTTTCCCAAGCTTACCCCATATTCTAAATATATATATATTATATTATAGTCTATAAGTTTGGGTGGAGGCACGTGAAATAAGTCACCCTAACCTCATTATAGGTACTGCCCGGGGGTTACATTTGGAGGCACTGCTGAGATCATTTTGTAAGATACTCAGGGATAAGTAAAGCACAGTAGCCAATATGCCCCAATATACCAGGAGTGAAGCATTTGATTGGTGTATAAGAAAGGGAGTAACTCCTGAAAGGAGTTTTGTATTGATGGGGGATCTCACAGACACCACTGATGGTACAATTATGACAGAGATGCTATTTCTTTTTGGGATAAAGCAACCAAGGATTGCTGATAAACAGTTCAGGGAAAGTGGAGAGATGTGTGCTGTATTAATAACAACTAGTCATGACTTAGAGTCTGAACTGCTTCCCAAAGTGGTGTCTGTGAGATCTAACCCGGAACGCAGGTGGATAATTATATGGCCTGAAAAGGATGGCAGTGAAAGGACTGCTGAACCATTAATTGTGGGTGACAAGTCTTATCCGGCTAGTGGAGATCCCTCTGCAGCTGTGGGAGAAGGTAGTCAAGCACAGGGCATTGAAGAAAAATGAGGTAATCAGTTAGAGTTTATAGCTGATAAAGTAGTACATCAATTGGAAAGGTGGCACTATGAGGGTAGCTATAGGCGACTAAGGCTTTTTTCAGGAATACTTCCTGTGCCTACCGGTGAGGAATCTTATGAGGCCTGGAGGGAGATAGCCATACAGCAGTCTGAGGAGTGGCATTGCCCCGATCATATAAAGAAACAAAGGATAGTAGAGAGTTTACGGGGACCCGCTATGGGAATTATTCAGGCTACTAGGAAAAGTAATCCTGGGGCTGCTGTGGCTGACTACTTTCAGGCCTTAGAATACACATATGGGACATTGGAGGATGTAGGTGGTTTGGTTGCCAGATTCCATCACACTTATCAGGAGACAGGAGAAAAGTTGTCACAGTATGTGTATAGACTTGATAAATTAATCCATAAAATCGTAGATAAAAGAGGGTTAGCTACCGCTGAAGTGGATAGTAGCCGATTGAAACAATTAATTAGGGGAGCATTAACAACCGACCCTGTAGCTCAGCGGTTGCATTGTACAGCTTTATTATTAGGAAGCCTCACCCTTAATGATTTAATTAAGGAGATTACGCAAGAAGAAGCTTTAATCGCTAATAGGGAAAAGACTAATGCCAAGGCTGTCAGAGTGGTGGTACCCTCCCCTGAGGCCCAAGGGTCGAGGGAAGACAAGTTAGTTACCTTGGTAGTGGAACAAAATAAGAAAATAGACCAGCTTATTTTTGCTTTAAATCAAAGGGTGGTACCCTCCAGCGTTACTTCCAGTAATTCCCCTAGGGGGTTTAACAGTGGCAGGGGAAATCTTAGGAGAGGTGGAAATTTTATAAGCAGTGGGTGTTTCCGATGCGGACAGTTAGGACATAGAGCAGTGGAATGTTCTATAGGCTGGGGAATGAGTGGAGTAGGAACTAATGTTCAGTCAGATAATTCCATTCATCAGGGAAACAATGGTGGGAGATTGGCGGGCCCCTCGCCGTCTCCCAGAAATTAGATGTAGATTCAATGGGGAGTACCCAGTGGAGTAGTTCTATTCCGGATGGTATGATAGGACCTGCTCCACGTGTGGTCGTTAAATTGAATGGACATCCATGCCCTGTTTTGTTGGACAGTGTGTCCCAGGTGTCCATTGTATTTGAGCATTGGTATAGACATTATCACTCTGATGTCCCTATTATGCCCCTGGAAGGACTGGTAATATGGGGATTAAGTGAACAGAAATACCCTTATTTAGGTTATGTGGTAGTTAACATAGAGTTTCCGGAGGGATTTATGGGTGTGTCGGAGCCATTACCTCTCATTGCTCTGGTATGCCCAGAGTCCCCAGGTGATAAAACTGTAATGCCAGTGATCATCGGGACTAATGCTAATTTATTCAGGGTCCTCAGTGATTGGTGTTTAAAAATGTGTAAAGAAGCCACCGCTATTACTATGTCGACTTGCCATAAGAAATGCAGGGAAGGGGAGTCTGAGCACAGAGAGTCCTCTCTGGCTCGGGGTCTGACCATGGAAGATTTAACTCCATATTTCCAGGGGAGTGACATTGGGTTGCTAGAACGAAATACTTTATGTGAGGAATTGATGGAACGAAAGCATGTCTTCTCTCTTGGGGAATGGGATTTGGGAAAAGCAGAAGGTGTGGAACACTGTATAAAGCTGACTGATGAGACTCCTTTCAGGGAGAGGTCACGCAGACTTGCTCCTGCAGATTTCGACGATGTCAGACAGCATCTTCAAACTCTCTTGGAAACAGAAGTTATTCAACACTCTGAAAGTCCATATGCATCCCCTATCGTAGTGACCCGTAAAAAGAATGGCAAAATTCAAATGTGTATTGATTATCGCACACTTAACCAACACACTGTGCCAGATCAGTACACAGTTCCTAGGATAGAGGAGGCATTGGACTGTTTGCAGGGGAGTCAGTGGTTCACAGTGTTGGATCTGCGGAGTGGGTATTACCAAATACCTATGAGTCACCAGGATAGAGAGAAGACTGCTTTTATTTGTCCTTTGGGTTTCTTTGAATTTTTAAAGATGCCTCAAGGAATCAAGGGTGCCCCGGCCACCTTTTAGAGGACCATGGAGCAGACGGTGGGTGATATGAATTATCGTGAGGTATTAGTTTACCTTGATGATATTATCGTTTTCGGGTCCTCTCTGCAGGAACATAACCACCATCTGCTCAAGGTACTGGATAGATTATTGAAGAAAGGCTTTAAACTTTCTGTGGACAAATGTAAGTTCTGCCTGCCCTCTGTGACTTACTTGGGACATGTGGTGAGTCGACAGGGTATTTCTACCGACCCAACTAAAGTCGAAGCGGTGAACGGGTGGCCTAGACCCACAAAATTAAAGGAGTTAAGATCTTTCCTCGGGTTTTGTGGGTACTATCGCCGCTTTGTGCCCTATTATTCTGTAATATGTCGCCCTCTCACTGATTTGACCAAGGGGTATCCGCCAGTTGGTAAAACCACAACGGCCACATCATGTAAAAAGGAGGGATATTGTAAACCATCCAAAGAGTTTGGGGATAGATGGACACATGAGTGTGAAGAGGCCTTCCTCAAGTTAAAATGGAGTCTTACCAATGCTCCTGTATTGGCCTATGTGGACCCTACTCTGCCTTATACGTTACATGTGGATGCGTCCTTTGATGGTCTAGGGGCAGTGTTGTTCCAAACTCATGAAGAAAGTTACAACCTGTATCTTATATCAGTCGGGGATTGTCCAATAGTGAGAGGAGATATCCTGTACACAAATTGGAATTCCTTGCTCTTAAATGGCCTGTGGCTGATAGATTTCATGAGTACCTGTATGGGGCAAGTTTTGAGGTGTTCACTGACAATAACCCCCTGACCTATGTGCTTACCACTGTTAAATTAGATTCCACAGGGCACAGGTGGTTAGCTGCCTTGTCTATCTATGATTTCAGGATTAAATATCGCCCAGGCATCAATAACATAGATGCAGACTCTTTGTCCAGACTATCTAGAATCGAGAATGAACTAGATATATCCGAGTGGATGAAGTTCCTGCAACTACCATTAAGGGATTGTGCTTTAGCATCACATGTGTAATGGCAGAGAGTGGGGAATGTATTAGTGCCCTTGGAGCCTCTGACAAGGCTTTACCTCTGGCCTATCGTTGGTTAAGCCAATTAGAATTAGGAGGCTTGCCACACATAGGTTATGAAAAAATCCGCATGAACCAACGGAATGATCCCGATATCTCCGTTGTCATACTCTGTCTCGAGTCTGGTCGTGCTGAACGTAAAGTAAGTTCTCCGACACATGCATCCAAGTTATTGATGCGGCAAGTAAAGCAATTGACTCTGAGGAATGGAATACTATACCGTGAATCAGTTAAATCCACTGGGAAGTTCAAATTACAATTAGTTACTCCACAGTGTTATAGAGAAACTATTTTGAATGCATTACATGATCAGCATGGCCATCTTGGGGTAGAAAAGACAATGGGGCTGATAACTGACCGGTTTTACTGGCCCTTGATGGAGAGGGATATTGAAAATTACTGTAAGAGCTGTGGTAGTTGTGTTTTGAGGAAGACTCTTCCCACTAAATCCGCTTCTCTTGTTAATCTCCAGAGCCATGGTCCCATGGATCTAGTATGCATTGATTATTTATCATTGGAAACATCACCTGGGAAGGAATGTAACATACTTGTAGTAACAGATCATTTCACCCATTATGCCCAGGCTTATGTTACTTCTGATCAAAGAGCTGTTACAGTAGCCAGAACTTTATGGGAACGGTTCTTTGTTCACTATGGTTTACCAGCCCGATTGCACTCCGACCAGGGGCGGGATTTTGAGGGAAAAGTTATTCGGGAGCTCTGTCTATGCTGTGGGATTAAGAAATCCCGGACTACTCCTTACCATCCACAGGGTAATCCTCAGCCAGAGCGTTTTAACAGCACTCTGCTCGATATGATGGGCACCTTGGGCCCCATGTGCCAAACACAGTGGAATAGAAGGATATGGCACCTAGTGCATGCCTATAATTGCACTAAGAATGAATCTACTGGGTACTCCCCATATGAACTAATGTTTGGGCGGGAAGCCCGACTGCCCATAGATGTTTCATTAGGACTTCCCTCCCGGGGTACTAATGGACAAACACATTCCCAATATATAATTAAATTAAGGAAAGAACTCAGACATGCACATAAGTTAGCTCAGGAAGCTTCCAGAAAAGCAGGGGTCAAGAGTAAAATCAGATATGACCTGCAAGTAAAAGAAAATGTATTAAGAATAGAAGATAGAGTGCTAGTACAGCAACTGGGACTTCCTAGACGACGGAAATCAGCTTATAGGTGGAGGCCTGATCCGTATGTTGTAATAGACCACTTACCCAACATACCAGTTTATAAACTAAAGCCAGAGTCGGGGGAGGGAACAGTTTTTACATACCACCGACAACATCTCTTGCCTATAGCACAAAATCTTCGTCTCCCTGAGGTTGCTGAGACCGCACCACTGAGACGCTCTAGTTGGAGAAACAGTGGAAGATTGCGATCTACAGATAACCAATTAAAACCAATTAAACCAATTAAAAGAAAACCCCAGTGGAACTTCTTCTGCAATACTTGTATATAGTTATTGCTTAATAAGGGTTATGATATGGTTGCATCAGGGTTATCTGATGCTCTGTTGTTGTTCATACTGTTAACTGGGTAAGTTTATCACGAGTTATACGGTGTGATTGGTGTGGCTGGTATGAGTCTTACCCTGGATTCCAAAATCCTTTCCTTGTACTGTCAGCTCTTCCGGGCACAGTTTCCTTAACTGAGGTCTGGAGGAGGGACATAGAGGGAGGAGCCAGTGCACACCAGTATTCCTAATTCTTTCTTAAAGTGCCCTGTCTCCTGCGCAGCCCGTCTATTACCCATGGTCCTTACGGAGTCCCCAGCATCCACTACGGACTACGAGAAATAGATTTACCGGTAAGTAAAATCTTATTATTTATCTATACCTGATTTTAATTACTTATGTATATATATATACTATTAATACTGATTTTAGTTAACTATACACATAAATATATCAATAAATTGATTCATATATCAAAGTCCCTAGCAATAAGGCATATATATATATTGTACATTACCAATTTATTAGATATGCCTATAAGGTTCATGCTACACTCTCCCCCTGGTGATCTGCATAAATTCACAGCCCCCTTTACGCAGATCACCACATATGCTCTTCTTTCACTGGTTTATACTCAAAGTATGGCCAGGTAAATACTATACTTGAGTGTATTACTTGAGGTAAGTATATAGGATTACCTAATTCAGGATAAGTTAAGATTAATGGTGGCTTTCGTTCTCGGGATGCCCCATTCCTACCCCGTATCTCCTCACCTACATTTGGGATTACTGACTCAATATAAGGGTCACTAATTGTAATACCCACTGAGTCATTAGACTCATAGTCTGAGATAATTCCCCTTTCTACCTCTATACCTCCTCCCTTACTATTACTGGATGATATAACAGATTCCTCTTCCAAAAGACCCTCCTCTAAAACCTGTTGTGGGACATGCCTGAAAGGCTGGGGAACATTGCTTGAATTATTATTATCATAATAAAAATATCCAGCACCTTCATCAGTGTAATCATCATTATTTCCACTGGAAATTTCTTCCCTGTGTGACTGCCCCCCACCCTCGGAGGCTTGCATCCGTGGTCACCAGGACCCAGTCCTGAATGCCGAACCTGCGACCCTCGAGAAGGTGAGCACTCTGTAGCCACCACAGAAGAGACACCCTGGCCCTGGGGGATAGGGTGATCAGCCGCTGCATCTGAAGATGCGATCCGGACCACTTGTCCAACAGATCCCACTGAAAGGTCCTCGCATGGAACCTGCCGAAGGGAATGGCTTCGTATGACGCCACCATCTTTCCCAGGACTCGCGTGCATTGATGCACCGACACCTGTTTTGGTTTTAAGAGGTCTCTGACCAGAGTCACGAGCCCCTGAGCCTTCTCCGCCAGGAGAAAAACCTTCTTCTGGTCTGTGTCCAGAATCATGCACAGGAAGGGCAGACGCGTCGTAGGAATCAGCTGCGACTTTGGAATATTCAGAATCCAGCCGTGCTGTTGCAACACTTCCCGAGAGTGTGCTACGCTGATCAGCAACTGCTCTCTGGACCTCGCCTTTATGAGGAGATCGTCCAAGTATGGGATAATTGTGACTCCTTGCTTTCGCAGAAGCACCATCATTTCTGCCATTACCTTGGTAAATATTCTCGGTGCCGTGGACAGACCAAACGGCAACGTCTGGAATTGGTAATGACAGTCCTGTACCACAAATCTGAGGTACTCCTGATGAGGTGGATAAATGGGGACATGCAGGTAAGCATCCTTTATGTCCAGAGACACCATAAAATCCCCCTCTTCCAGGCTTGCAATGACCGCTCTGAGCGATTCCATCTTGAACTTGAACCTTTTCAGGTAAATGTTCAGGGATTTTAAATTCAATATGGGTCTGACCGAACCGTCCGGTTTCGGTACCACAAACATTGTGGAATAGTAACCCCTTCCCTGTTGAAGGAGGGGAACCCTTACCACCACCTGCTGGAGATATAATTTGTGAATTGCCGCTAACACTATTTCTCTATCGTCCTAAGTGGATGCTGGGGTTCCTGAAAGGACCATGGGGAATAGCGGCTCCGCAGGAGACAGGGCACAAAAAAGTAAAGCTTTACTAGGTCAGGTGGTGTGCACTGGCTCCTCCCCCCATGACCCTCCTCCAGACTCCAGTTAGATTTTGTGCCCGAACGAGAAGGGTGCAATCTAGGTGGCTCTCCTAAAGAGCTGCTTAGAGAAAGTTTAGTTTAGGTTTTTTTCTTTACAGTGAGTCCTGCTGGCAACAGGATCACTGCAACGTGGGACTTAGGGGGAAAGTAGTAAACTCACCTGCATGCAGAGTGGATTTGCTGCTTGGCTACTGGACACCATTAGCTCCAGAGGGATCGAACACAGGCCCAGCCGTGGAGTCCGGTCCCGGAGCCGCGCCGCCGACCCCCTTGCAGATGCTGAAGCGTGAAGAGGTCCGGAAACCGGCGGCTGAAGACTCCTCAGTCTTCATAAGGTAGCGCACAGCACTGCAGCTGTGCGCCATTTTCCTCTCAGCACACTTCACTGGGCAGTCACTGAGGGTGCAGAGCGCTGGGGGGGGGCGCTCTGAGAGGCAAATATAAACCTTATACAAGGCTAAAAATACCTCACATATAGCCCATAGGGGCTATATGGAGATATTTAACCCCTGCCTGACTGGAAAAATAGCGGGAGAAGAACCCGCCGAAAAAGGGGCGGGGCCTATCTCCTCAGCACACGGCGCCATTTTCTGTCACAGCTCCGCTGGTCAGAACGGCTCCCAGGTCTCTCCCCTGCACTGCACTACAGAAACAGGGTAAAACAGAGAGGGGGGGCACATTAATGGCTATATATATATATATTAAAGCAGCTATAAGGGAGCACTTAATATAAGGATATCCCTTGTATATATAGCGCTTTGTGGTGTGTGCTGGCAGACTCTCCCTCTGTCTCCCCAAAAGGGCTAGTGGGTCCTGTCTTCATTAGAGCATTCCCTGTGAGTTTGCGGTGTGTGTCGGTACGTGGTGTCGACATGTATGAGGACGATATTGGTGTGGAGGCGGAGCAATTGCCAAATATGCAGATGTCACCCCCCAGGGGGTCGACACCAGAATGGATGCCTTTATTTGTGGAATTACGTGATGGTTTATCTTCCCTTAAACAGTCAGTTGAGGACATGAGGCGGCCGGACAATCAATTAATGCCTGTCCAGGCGCCTCAAACACCGTCAGGGGCTGTAAAACGCCCTTTGCCTCAGTCGGTCGACACAGACCCAGACACGGGCACTGATTCCAGTGACGACGGTAGAAATTCAAACGTATTTTCCAGTAGGGCCACACGTTATATGATTTTGGCAATGAAGGAGACGTTACATTTAGCTGATACTACAGATACCGTAAAACAGGGTATTATGTATGGTGTGAAAAAACTACAAACAGTTTTTCCTGAATCAGAAGAATTAAATGACGTGTGTGATGAAGCGTGGGTTGCTCCTGATAAAAAGTTGATAATTTCAAAAAAGTTATTGGCATTATACCCTTTCCCGCCAGAGGTTAGGGCGCGCTGGGAAACACCCCCTAAGGTGGACAAGGCGCTCACACGCTTATCCAAACAAGTGGCGTTACCCTCTCCTGAGACGGCCGCACTTAAGGATCCATCAGATAGAAAGATGGAAGTTATTCAAAAGAATATATACACACATGCAGGTGTTATACTACGACCAGCTATAGCAACTGCCTGGATGTGCAGTGCTGGAGTAGTTTGGTCAGAATCCCTGATTGAAAATATTGATACCCTAGATAGGGACAATGTTTTACTGTCGTTAGAACAAATAAAGGATGCATTTATCTATATGCGTGATGCACAGAGGGATATTTGCACACTGGCATCTCGGGTGAGTGCTATGTCCATTTCAGCCAGAAGAGCCTTATGGACACGACAGTGGACAGGCGATGCGGATTCAAAACGTCACATGGAGGTTTTGCCGTATAAAGGGGAGGAGTTATTTGGAGTTGGTCTATCAGACTTGGTGGCCACGGCTACTGCCGGGAAATCCACTTTTTTACCTCAAGTCACTCCCCAACAGAGAAAGGCACCGACCTTTCAACCGCAGCCTTTTCGCTCCTACAAAAATAAGAGAGCAAAGGGCTTGTCGTACCTGCCACGAGGCAGAGGAAGAGGGAAGAGACACCAACAGGCAGCTCCTTCCCAGGAACAGAAGCCCTCCCCGGCTCCTGCAAAAACCTCAGCATGACGCTGGGGCCTCTCAAGCGGCCTCGGGGACAGTGGGGGGCCGTCTCAAAAATTACAGCGCGCAGTGGGCTCACTCGCAGGTAGACCCCTGGATCCTGCAGATAATATCTCAGGGGTACAGGTTGGAATTAGAGACGGATCCTCCTCATCGTTTCCTGAAGTCTGCCTTACCAACCGTCTCTTCCGAAAGGGAGAGGGTGTTGGAAGCCATTCACAAGCTGTACGCTCAGCAGGTGATAGTCAAAGTACCCCTATTACAACAAGGAAAGGGGTATTATTCCACTCTATTTGTGGTACCGAAGCCGGATGGCTCGGTAAGGCCTATTCTAAATCTGAAGTCCTTGAACCTCTACATAAAAAAGTTCAAGTTCAAGATGGAGTCACTCAGAGCAGTGATAGCGAACCTGGAAGAAGGGGACTTTATGGTATCCTTGGACATCAAGGATGCGTATCTACACGTTCCGATTTACCCCGCACACCAGGGGTACCTCAGGTTCATTGTTCAAAACTGTCACTATCAGTTTCAGACGCTGCCGTTCGGATTGTCCACGGCGCCTCGGGTCTTTACCAAGGTAATGGCCGAGATGATGATTCTTCTTCGAAGAAAAGGCGTATTAGTTATCCCATACTTGGACGATCTCCTAATAAGGGCAAGGTCCAGAGAACAGCTGGAGACAGCTTTAGCACTATCTCAAGAGGTGCTAAGACAACACGGGTGGATTCTGAATATTCCAAAATCCCATTTAATCCCGACAACTCGTCTGCTGTTCCTAGGAATGATTCTGGACACGGTTCAGAAAAAGGTTTTCCTTCCAGAGGAAAAAGCCAAGGAGTTATCCGATCTGGTCAGGAACCTCCTAAAACCAGGAAAAGTGTCAGTACATCAATGCACAAGAGTCCTGGGAAAAATGGTGGCTTCTTACGAAGCAATTCCATTCGGCAGATTCCATGCAAGAATATTCCAAAGGGATCTGTTGGACAAATGGTCAGGGTCGCATCTGCAGATGCACCTGCGAATAACCCTGTCACCAAAGACAAGGGTGTCACTTCTGTGGTGGTTGCAGAAGGCTCACCTATTAGAAGGCCGCAGATTCGGCATTCAGGATTGGATCCTGGTGACCACGGACGCCAGCCTGAGAGGCTGGGGAGCAGTCACACAAGGAAGAAACTTCCAGGGAGTATGGACGAGTCTGGAAAAGTCTCTTCACATAAACATTCTGGAACTAAGAGCAATCTACAATGCTCTAAGCCAGGCGGAACTTCTCCTGCAAGGAAAGCCGGTGTTGATTCAGTCGGACAACATCACGGCGGTCGCCCATGTAAACAGGCAGGGCGGCACAAGAAGCAGGAGTGCAATGGCAGAAGCTGCCAAGATTCTTCGCTGGGCGGAGAATCACGTGATAGCACTGTCAGCAGTGTTCATCCCGGGCGTGGACAACTGGGAAGCAGACTTCCTCAGCAGACACGATCTTCATCCGGGAGAGTGGGGTCTACATCCAGAAGTCTTCAACATGTTAATAGACCGTTGGGAAAGACCAATTGTAGACATGATGGCGTCTCGCCTCAACAAGAAACTGGACAAATATTGCGCCAGGTCAAGAGATCCACAGGCAATAGCTGTGGACGCACTGGTAACTCCTTGGGTGTACCAGTCAGTGTATGTGTTTCCTCCTCTGCCGCTCATACCAAAGGTATTGAAGATCATACGGCAAAGAAGAGTAAGAACAATACTAGTGGTTCCGGATTGGCCGAGAAGGACTTGGTATCCGGAACTTCAAGAGATGCTCACGGACGAACCGTGGCCTCTACCTCTGAGAAGGGACCTGCTACAGCAGGGTCCCTGTCTTTTTCAAGACTTACCGCGGCTGCGTTTGACGGCATGGCGGTTGAACGCCAGATCCTAAAAGGGAAAGGCATTCCAGAAGAAGTCATTCCTACCTTGATTAAGGCACGGAAGGAAGTCACCGTGAAACATTATCACCGCATTTGGCGAAAATATGTAGCGTGGTGCGAGGATCGGAGGGTTCCGACGGAGGAATTCCAACTGGGTCGTTTCCTACATTTCCTGCAATCAGGATTATCTATGGGTCTCAAATTGGGATCCATTAAGGTTCAAATTTCGGCCCTGTCAATATTCTTCCAAAAAGAATTGGCCTCTGTCCCTGAGGTCCAGACTTTTGTCAAGGGAGTACTGCATATACAGCCTCCTGTGGTGCCTCCGGTGGCACCGTGGGATCTAAATGTAGTTTTAGATTTCCTCAAATCCCATTGGTTTGAACCATTGAAAAAGGTGGATTTGAAATATCTCACATTGAAAGTGACTATGTTACTAGCCCTGGCCTCTGCCAGGAGAGTATCTGAATTGGCGGCTTTATCTTATAAAAGTCCTTATCTAATCTTCCATTCGGATAGGGCAGAACTGCGGACTCGTCCGCATTTTCTCCCTAAAGTGGTATCAGCATTTCATCTGAACCAACCTATTGTGGTGCCTGCGGCCACTAGCGACTTGGAGGACTCCAAGTTGTTGGACGTTGTCAGAGCCTTAAAAATATACATTGCAAGGACGGCTGGAGTCAGAAAATCTGACTCGCTGTTTATATTGTATGCACCCAACAAGTTGGGCGCACCTGCTTCTAAGCAGTCGATTGCTCGTTGGATTTGTAACACAATTCAACTTGCACATTCTGTGGCAGGCCTGCCACAGCCTAAAACTGTAAAAGCCCACTCCACAAGGAAGGTGGGCTCATCTTGGGCGGCTGCCCGAGGGGTCTCGGCATTACAACTCTGCCGAGCAGCTACGTGGTCGGGGGAGAACACGTTTGTAAAATTTTACAAATTTGATACCCTGGCAAAGGAGGACCTGGAGTTCTCTCATTCGGTGCTGCAGAGTCATCCGCACTCTCCCGCCCGTTTGGGAGCTTTGGTATAATCCCCATGGTCCTTTCAGGAACCCCAGCATCCACTTAGGACGATAGAGAAAATAAGAATTTACTTACCGATAATTCTATTTCTCGGAGTCCGTAGTGGATGCTGGGCGCCCATCCCAAGTGCGGATTATCTGCAATACTTGTACATAGTTATTGTTAACTAATTCGGGTTATTGTTAAGGAGCCATCTTTAAGAGGCCCTTTCTGTTGTCATACTGTTAACTGGGTTTAGATCACAAGTTGTACGGTGTGATTGGTGTGGCTGGTATGAGTCTTACCCGGGATTCAAAATGCCTCCCTTATTGTGTATGCTCGTCCGGGCACAGTACCTAACTGGAGTCTGGAGGAGGGTCATGGGGGGAGGAGCCAGTGCACACCACCTGACCTAGTAAAGCTTTACTTTTTTGTGCCCTGTCTCCTGCGGAGCCGCTATTCCCCATGGTCCTTTCAGGAACCCCAGCATCCACTACGGACTCCGAGAAATAGAATTATCGGTAAGTAAATTCTTATTTTCCCTCTCTATGGGGGAAGCTGGCAGGGCCGATTTGAGGTAACGGTGCGGGGGCATTACTTCGAATTCCAGCTTGTATCCCTGAGACACAATCTGTATAGCCCAGGGATCCACCCGTGAGCGAACCCACTGGTGGCTGAAATTTTGGAGACACGCCCCCACCGATCCTGGCTCCACCTGTGGAGCCCCAGCGTCATGCGGTGAATTTAGTGGAAGCCGGGGAGGACTTCTGTTCCTGGGAACTAGCTGTATTGTGCAGCTTCTTTCCTCTACCCGTGCCTCTGGCAAGAAAGGACGCACCTCGGACTTTCTTGCCTTTTTGTGAACGAAAGGACTGCATTTGGTAATATGGTGCTTTCTTAGGCTGTGAGGGGATATATGGCAAAAAATTTGACTTCCCAGCCGTAGCCGTGGAAACTAGGTCCGAGAGACCGTCCCCAAACAATTCCTCACCCTTATAAGGTAAAACCTCCATGTGCCTTTTTGAGTCGGCATCACCTGTCCATTGCCGAGTCCACAGGACCCTTCTGGCAGAAATCGACATTGCATTTATTCTAGAGCCCAGTAGGCTAATGTCTCTCTGGGCATCTCTCATATATAGGACAGCGTCTTTTATATGCCCCAGGGTCAGTAATATAGTATCCTTGTCCAAGGTATCAAGTTCCTCAGATAAAGTATCTGTCCATGCTGCTACAGCACTACACATCCAGGCCGACGCAATTGCCAGCCTTAGTATGGTACCTGAATGTGTATAAATGGAGTTCAGGATACCTTCCTGCTTTCTATCCGCAGGATCTTTTAGGGTGGCCGTATCCTGTGATGGCAGGGCTACCTTCTTAGATAAGCGTGTCAAAGCTTTGTCTACCCTAGGGGAGGATTCCCAGCGTAACCTGTCCGCTGGCGGGAAAGGATACGCCATAAGCAACCATTTGGAAATCTGCATTTTTCTATCTGGAGATTCCCAAGCTTTTTCACATAACTCATTTAACTCATGTGAAGGGGGAAAGGTCACCTCATGCCTTTTTTTCCCCAAACATATAAACCCTCTTGTCAGGGACTGGGTTTTCCTCTGAGATGTGCAATACATCCTTCATTGCTATAATCATGTAGCGGATGGCTTTAGCCATTTTAGGCTGCAACTTTGCATCATCGCCATCGACACTGGAGTCAGAATCCGTGTCGATATCTGTGTCAACAATTTTGGATAGTGGGCGCTTCTGAGACCCTGATGGCCTCTGCGCTGTAGGATCAGGCATGGGTTGAGACCCTGACTGTCCCAAGGCTTCAGCTTTATCCAACCTTTTATGCAAGGAAGTAACATTATCATTTAAAACCTTCCACATATCCATCCAATCGGGTGTCGGCGCCGATCCCACATTCATTTGTACCTGCTCTGCTTCCACATAGCCTTCCTCGTCAAACATGTCGACACAAGCGTACCGACACACCACACACACAGGGGATGCTCTATTTGAGGACAGAACCCCCACAAGGCCTTTTGGAGAGACATAGAGAGAGTATGCCAGCACACACCCCAGCGCTATATGACCCAGGAATTACACAGTAACTTAGTGTTTACCCAGTAGCTGCTGTATGTACTGATCTTGCGCTAAATTTATGTGCCCCCCCTCTCTTTTTACCCTTTTTCTACCGTGAATCTGCAGGGGAGAGCCTGGGGAGCTTCCTCTCAGCGGAGCGGTGGAGAGAAAATGGCGCTGGTGAGTGCTGAGGAAGAAGCCCCGCCCCCTCAGCGGCGGGCTTCTGTCCCGCGATTTTGTGTAAAATAATGGCGGGGGCTCATGCATATATACAGTGCCCAACTGTATATATGCTGCTTTTTGCCAAGAGGTTATCAATTGCTACCCAGGGCGCCCCCCCCCCCACCCCCTGCGCCCTGCACCCTACAGTGACCGGAGTGTGTGGGTTTAATGTGGGAGCAATGGCGCACAGCTGCAGTGCTGTGCGCTACCTCATATGAAGACTGGAGTCTTCTGCCGCCGCTTTTGACGTCTTCTTGCTTCTCACGCTGGCTTCTGGCTCTGCGAGGGGGGCGGCGGCGCGGCTCCGGGATCGGACGACCAAGGTTGCGTTACTGTGTTCGATCCCTCTGGAGCTAATGGTGTCCAGTAGCCTAAGAAGCATGACCTATCCACAGTTAGTAGGGCTGCTTCTCTCCCCTCAGTCCCACGTAGCAGAGAGTCTGTTGCCAGCAGATCTCTGAAAATAAAAAATCCTAACAAAATACTTTCTATTTAGCAAGCTCAGGAGAGCTCACTAAGGTGCACCCAGCTCGTCCGGGCACAGATTCAAACTGAGGTCTGGAGGAGGGACATAGAGGGAGGAGCCAGTGCACACCAGTATTCCTAATTCTTTCTTAAAGTGCCCTGTCTCCTGCGGAGCCCGTCTATTCCCCATGGTCCTTACGGAGTCCCCAGCATCCACTAGGACGTTAGAGAAAAGTATGTATTGTAGGTTACACCTGTGGAGTATACATGGGGTGGTATATGTATATGTGTGGACTCATTGGTGTTATACAGAGACTTGTATGTTAGCTCCCTATGCAAAATAATTGTGAGGTAAACATGACCCATTGAGATGGATTGAAAAGTCCTTGTCACCTATTGGAGGACCAGTGCCAGGGAATGACACTAGGCACATGTGTATACAGGTGACTCACGCGCCGTCGGCGGGAAGGAACTGGTCCGCGCGACACTATTCTGGGGTATAAACAGAGGAGATCTCCGCTACACCAGGACTTTTCCGGATGCGCAGCCACAGGCGCAGCTTCCCTCTCATGTGCCGCTGCATCAGCTGTAAACTGGCAGCAGGCGCTAGGAGAGAGGAGGCAGCGACAGCTGGCGGAAGCGCATCGAAGATTGGAGGCGGTCCCCACTAAGTGAGGCAAGTTCCGGAAGAAGACGGAGATCCGGAGGCGCGGCTAGCCAGGAAGGAGGAGCAGTAAGCGGAGAGTGACTGGCCGGGGGAGGGCTGTTAGCCGAATACCTGACAGCGGTGACCCTGATCAGGGAAGGCATCCAGAGCGCAGAACAGCCTCACCACAAACGGTGCTTGTATCCTCCAGCCGCCGCCGCCACATCATCCACAGCTGACATTCCTACCTTGGCCTCCTCCGCGGTGGGGATCGGCTGTGCAGAGGAGACCAGCGGGGCGATCAGAAATTCAACTGCCCACCAATGAGAGAAAGAGAGGGGCGTGGTTTACTGCTTAACCACACGGCTATGAGCAGGAGCTTATAGTGAAGACGTCTGAGGTCTGTTAAATCTTGCACAATAGCACACTGAAGGGTGCGCAGCAGCAAATCATAACAACAGCTTATATTAGAGACTTTCCAGTTACATTATACCAAAGTATGGAAAGTTGGGGTAACATTCCCTTTTACCACAGATAGTGTAAACAATACCTAAGAAGGGAGCTTATTATTATTACTTACTAAAAAGTTATAGCAGGACAGTCAGTAGAAGAGCAGCAGCTATAACTTAACCGAGGAATCCACTACTGTTATTTGTCCACATACTTAGCAAATAGCATCAATATATGACTACTGCTGCAGATTTACAGACAGTTACTATCTATACAGGATATTAATTGGAGCAAGATTGCCACCTGGTGGACCTTACTGTTTCAAGCCAGTTCACTATTAATTTCTACAATTGATACAAAACAAAAGAAAGAGATACAAAAGTATAACTTGGTATACTCAGGAGAGGGAGCTAGCTACAATTACTCAGATAGATAGATATATATATATATATATATATATATATTCAGTTAATCTATACCAACTTGCTGGCCAGTGAAGACAATGGACAAATATATATATATATATATATATATATATATATATATAAATAACTAAATATAATATGAGACTGTTATAGAGTTAGTACAGTTATCTATGTGATAAAAGTATATTGCCTTTAAAGCACAATTTATCTAGATATATGTGTAAACTCTTAATGGTATTAGAATACCGTTGTTAAATTGTATTGCGTATAGTATAACATATTATAAATACAGTATCTACACATTTAGTAGGAGTAATTTATAAGTTTGCCCCAACTTGCATACCTATGTAGCCTAATTCCATAAATGTAAGAGTCTGCGTGTAGATATATATAAGATAGTAAAGTGAAATAGAGTATTATGACTTATCATATGTCAGATAGGGTATAATGGTTATAGTATCTACAGGAGTAATACAGTTAACAGATATAGATATTAGTATAATTACCCATAGAATAACATTATTTGGGTTATATAAGTGCTGTTATGTGAATATACATTCGTGTTAGAAGTAAAGCGATGTATTGCACTTACGTAATGACATGATGAAAATGGTTATTACTGAGTAACTATTGACACTGAGAAACCTAAGTGACAGTAAACAATTTAAAATATGCTCAAATGTGGTATTGTGTTTCACTTACTTTGAATTCAAGAAGATAGAAAGGGATCCAGGGAATTCAGGTAAAGCACTATTGTGGCACATACGTCAATAACATTTATCTAGGGTTTTTTCCCAAGCTTACCCCATATTCTAAATATATATATTATATTATAGTCTATAAGTTTGGGTGGAGGCACGTGAAATAAGTCAACCTAACCTCATTATAGGTACTGCCCGGGGGTTACATCAACATTAAGTAAGACGATGGGGTGATAATTTTGGACCGATGTAGGCGATTCACCAGGTTTCGGAATCTTTATAATTTGGGTCTCCAGCATTTCTTTAGGGAAACGAGAAGTATTAGAGGCTTCATGAAAAACATTCAATAAATAGGATCTAGTGTACTTTTAAATTGCTTATAAAAATTAGAGGAATAGCCGTCAGGGCCAGGGGCTTTGTCTAGAGGGAGGGTTCCAATGGCCGCTACCATCTCCTAAAGAGTCCATGGGGAGTTAATAAGATCTGTGTATCGAGCCGATAATGATTTTAAGGGGAGATTTCGAAGAAACTCAGATCTCCGGGGGAATAGGTTGGAGGGTATTAGGGTCGTCTTTTAAATTGTATAGTTGGGAATAGTATTCCGCGAATGTGTTGGCTATAGCAGAACGATCCATAACTTTGGCTCCTTTGGAATTATACACTGCTTGTATTCGTTCCCTAGCCCTGCGACCACGCAGTTTACGGGCCAAAAGTCGACTGGCCTTATTGCCTAAAGAGTAATATCTTTGATTAAGCCGCTGAATGTTACGGTGAACTTCAGCCAGTGCAAAGGAGTTAACTTTGTCTCTGGCTGCTAGAAGTTTAGTAAAAGTTGCCTTATTTAAAGGGTTCACTTTATGGGTCCTCTTCAAAAAAGCAACTTCTTGCTCGGTGGAGGCAAGTTGTTGTTCAAAATCACATTTTAATTTGACCGCGATTTGTATCGCTGAGCCTCGAACAACTGCTTTCAACGCGCACCAATGGGTGAAAGTAGAGGTGTCCGATGGTTCTGTAACGCCTGGAGGCCTTGTGGATTTTTCAAAAGGTGAGAGCCCAATCTCCAGGGCTAGGGGCATCCCAGCGAATAAATAGGGGAGCATGATCTGACCACGTCATTCACAAGATATCAATCTTGCTTAATGAGGTTAAAGTCCATCTATCTACAATGGTCAAATTTATCCGGGAGTATGTTCTATGCACATGAGAGTAAAAAGTATAATCTCGCATCGATGGGTGTTTGACCTGCCAAGCATCATACCAGTCGTATTCAGCTAATAGGTTTCTAAAAGGACCTGAAGATATATGCGGTTTTACCGAATGGGGAATTATAGGCGGGTTGGGCCTATTTATGCTAGGGTCAGGAGCTAAATTAAAGTCGCCTAGGAGTAAAATAGCACCTTTAGACTGTTCCTGAAGGATACGAAAGAACTTTCTGCAGAAAGGAGCTTGCTTGGTATTGGGTGCATAGCAGCAGGCAACGGTAACCTCAACATTTTCCAAATTACCTATTAATATTAAATATCTACCCTCAGGGTCGGAATGTTGGGACGATAATACAAATGGGCAGGCCTGAGCAATAAGTATGGCTACTCCAGCTTTTTTAACAGGGCCATTAGCCGTAAAGCACTGGGGATATTTAGCATTAGTAAAACTCGGGGGGTTTTGATTCGGGAAGTGCGTTGCTTGTACAGCTACAATATGCGCTTTCTGTTTAGAAAAGTAGTTAAGGGCTATTTTTCTGTTATGGGGGGGTTCATCCCCTTAGCATTAATTGAAATAACATTCACCATGGATCAAATAGGCAATCTGCTGGATGCGGAGGAGTTTGGGGACCTAGGAACAGTGTACCCATCAGTAATGGAAGCATTATATGGCTCACAAAAGGGGAAATAAAAACACAGACTAAGGGGAAAAAAACTGAAGAAAACAAAACACATTAAACAACTTAACTAGTCTCCCTTGATACCACATCCAGACACCTTGTCTCGGCATCTGTGTGCAACAGGCAGGGGAGGGGGGGGGGTAGTGGCAGTCCTCCCACCCACCTTCCCAACCCTGAGACAAAATAGATTGTCAGTCAGTCCAGTCGCCTCCCAAGTAGCTCCCCAGCATACTCCCTCAATTACCTATTTCCAACAAGCTGCATATTATAACAAAGAGGGAGTGGGGGTCCGCTGGAGATAGGCCGGAGCAACGACACATCAGCATCAAATAAACATCATATAAGAGCATCAATACTGGCAAACATAAGAATAAAAAAGGATTATATAACTGAGGCGGCAGGTCCTCAATGAAAGAACTATGTAGCCGCCTACAATTTCAACTGTCCTCCAGGGCTTTCTAAAAAAAAAAAAATGAAGAAATAAACACATGGAGGTACCATAGTAATGTGGACCTCAGGTCACAATATAATGAACATAGTAGTAGGATAAGATCCTGGATAAAACAATAGGCTGCAACGAAAAAGGCGCAGTTACAGCCTAAATCAGCCATCTAGTCCACCGTGGACCAGTCCTGCTGGAGTCGATGAGGAGGAGATGGGCCACCAGATGAACCTGCAATGTTCCATGAATCTAGGAGCTTCGATCCTTCTTCAGTGTTGTTGATCACAATCGTGGAACCTTCGCGCGCAATGAGAAGCTTAGTAGGGTAACCCCAGCGGTAAGATATATTAGCCTTTCTCAAGGCTGACGTAATGGTCTGAAACGAGCGTCTCTTGAAGAGGGTAGCTTGGGACAAATCCCCGAATAACTGCAGATCCCCAAGAGCCGCTGATGTATCCGATGAGGGTCTGGACGCCTTCAGTATTGCTTCTTTAATATGAAAATAATAAATTTTCATAAAAATATCCCTAGGAGCGTTATCCAGAGCTGCCTTGGTTTTAGGGAGTCTGTGAATTCTGTTGACAAGGAGATCCGTAGAGGATGCTCATAGCAAAAGCTTTTTAAACAAATTGACAGTGAAGTCATGGAGGCTACTGTTCGACACAGCTTCTGGAACTCCGCGCAATTTAAGGTTACTTTGTCTAGATCTGTCTTCCAGGTCTGTGAGCTTATCCCTGAGTTTATGCACTTCAGCTTTAAGAGCATCATGAGAGTCAATTAACTGGTTATGAGACCCCACTACTTCCTCCATTTTTGTTTCCAAATGGTTGGTACGATCTCCAATCTCGTCGATGGATTGTTGGCACGCCTGGAGAGCGGAGCGGAATTCCACCGCTATTTCTGTTTTGAACTGAGACCTAAGTAGTTTCATCGTACCAAAGTCTGTGGAGGGAGAGGGTGGTGCCTGAGGTGTGGAGTCAGAAGCAGAAATGTTAGGTCGGGGGTCAGCGTTCCACGCTTCAGGCTTATCTCCCATTTTCTCTTACGTCCTAGAGGATGCTGGGGACTCTGTAAGGACCATGGGGATAGACGGGCTCCGCAGGAGACATGGGCACTAAGAAAGAACTTTAGGTATGGGTGTGCACTGGCTCCTCCCTCTATGCCCCTCCCCCAGACCTCAGTTTATTACTGTGCCCAGAGGAGACTGGGTGCATTACAGGGAGCTCTCCTGAGTTTCCTGGAAAGAAAGTATTTTGTTAGGTTTTTTATTTTCAGGGAGCCTGCTGGCAACAGACTCCCTGCATCGAGGGACTGTGGGGAGAGAAACAGACCTACTTTAATGTTAGGCTCTGTTTCTTAGGCTACTGGACACCATTAGCTCCAGAGGGAATGGAATGCAGGTCTCACCCTCGCCGTTCGTCCCAGAGCCGCGCCGCCGTCCTCCTCGCAGAGCCGGAAGATAGAAGCCGGGTGAGTATGTGAAGAAAGAAGACTTCAGAGGCGGCAGAAGACTTCAGATCTTCATAGAGGTAACGCACAGCGGTAACACTGTGCGCCATTGCTCCCACACAGCACACACACAGCAGTCACTGTAAGGGTGCAGGGCGCAGGGGGGGCGCCCTGGGCAGCAATAAGGACCTCCAAATCTGGCAATAAGCATATATACAGGCTGGGCACGGTATATAAAAGAGATCCCCTGCCAGTTTTTGAATTTTTCAGCGGGACCGAAGCCCGCCACTGAGGGGGCGGAGCTTGTTCCTCAGCACTCACCAGCGCCATTTTCTCCACAGCACACCGCTGAGAGGAAGCTCCCCGGACTCTCCCCTGCTTACCATGGTGAAAGAGGGTTTTAAAAAAGGGGGGGCACATAATTTGGCGCAAATAGATAGTGTGTTTTTTCCTGGGTCATTAGCGCTGGGTGTGTGCTGGCATACTCTCTCTCTGTCTCTCCAAAGGGCCTTGTGGGGGAACTGTCTTCAGATAAGAGGTTTCCCTGAATGTGTGGTGTGTCGGTACGCGTGTGTCGACATGTCTGAGGTAGAAGGCTTTCCTAGCGATGAGGTGGAACAAATGAATGTGGTGTCTCCGTCGGCAACACCGACACCTGACTGGGTGGATATGTGGAATGTTTTAAGTGCTAATGTGAATTTATTGCACAAAAGGTTGGACAAAGCTGAGTCCAGGAATTATGCAGAGAGTCAGGCCCTGCCTGCCCCTATGTCGCAGGGACCCTCCGGGTCTCAAAAGCGCCCACTATCCAAAATAGTAGACACTAATACCGACATGGATTCTGACTCCAGTGTCGACTATGATGATGCAAAGTTACAGACAAAATTGGCTAAAAGTATTCAATATATGATTATTGCAATAAAGGATGTTTTACATATCACAGAGGAACCCCCTGTCCCTGACACGAGGGTACACATGTATAAGGAAAAGAAGCCTGAGGTAACCTTTACCCCTTCTCATGAGCTGAACAAGTTATTTGAAAAGGCGTGGGAATCTCCAGACAAGAAACTGCAGAATCCCAAAAGGATTCTTATGGCGTATCCTTTCCCGGCTAAGGACAGGATGCGGTGGGAATCCTCCCCAAGGGTGGATAAAGCGTTGACACGCTTATCCAAAAAGGTAGCACTGCCATCCCAAGATACGGCTACCCTCAGGGATCCTGCTGATCGCAAGCAGGAGGCTACCTTAAAGTCCATTTACACACACTCTGGTACCTTACTCAGACCGGCGATAGCGTCGGCTTGGGTTTGTAGCGCTGTTGCAGCGTGGACAGACACCTTATCGGCGGAATTGGATACCCTGGATAAGGATACCATTTTATTGACCCTGGGTCATATTAAAGATGCTGTCTTATATATGAGGGATGCTCAAAGAGACATTGGCCTACTGGGTTCTAGAGTCAACGCTATTTCGATTTCTGCTAGACGAGTTCTATGGACCCTGCAATGGACAGGTGATGCCGACTCAAAGAGGCATATGGAGGTTTTACCTTACAAGGGTGAGGAATTGTTTGGGGAAGGTCTCTCGGACCTGGTCTCCACAGCTACGGCATGTAAATCAAATTTTTTGCCTTATATTCCCTCACAGCCTAAGAAAGCGCCACATTATCAAATGCAGTCCTTTCGGTCAAATAAAAACAAAAGAGTACGAGGGCAGAGGGAAAAAGCTGCCTACCACAGCTAGTTCCCAGGAGCAGAAGTCCTCCCTGGCCTCTACAAAATCCACCGCATGACGCTGGGGCTCCGCTGAGGGAGTCCGCCCCAGTGGGGGCACGTCTTCGACTTTTCAGCCACATCTGGGTTCACTCACAGGTGGATGCCTGGGCAATAGAAATTGTTTCCCAGAGTTACAAGCTAGAATTCGAAGAGGTGCCTCCTCGCCGGTTTTTCAAATCGGCCCTACCAGCTTCTCCCCCAGAAAGGGAGATAGTTTTAAATGCAATTCACAAATTGTGTCTTCAACAGGTGGTGGTCAAAGTTCCCCTGCTTCAACAAGGGAGTGGGGTATTACTCAACCCTATTTGTAGCCCCGAAACCGGATGGTTCGGTCAGACCCATTTTAAATTTAAAATCCTTGAACCTATACTTGAAAAGGTTCAAGTTCAAGATGGAATCGATCAGAGCAGTCATCGCCAGCCTAGAAGGGGGGGATTTTATGGTATCCCTGGACATAAAGGATGCATACCTTCATGTTCCCATATATCCACCTCATCAGGCGTACCTGAGATTTGCGGTACAGGATTGTCATTACCAATTTCAGACGTTGGCGTTTGGGCTTTCCACGGCCCGAGGATTTTCACCAAGGTAATGGCGGAAATGATGGTGCTCCTGCGCAAGCAGGGTGTCACAATTATCCCGTACTTGGACGATCTCATAAAAGCGAGATTACGAGAGCAGTTATTGAACAGCGTGTCGCTTTCACTGAAGGTGTTAAAACAACACGGCTGGATTCTCAATATCCCGAAGTCACAGTTAGTTCCTTACGACTCGTTTGACCTTCTTAGGCATGATTCTGGATACGGACCAGAAAAGGGTTTATCTTCCGATAGAAAAGGCCCAGGAACTCTTGACTCTGGTCAGGGACCTATTGAAGCCAAAACAGGTGTCAGTGCATCACTGCACTCGAGTCCTGGGGAAGATGGTGGCATCTTACGAGGCCATTCCCTTCGGCAGGTTCCATGCGAGGACCTTCCAATGGGACCTACTGGACAAGTGGTCCGGGTCACATCTACAGATTCATCAGTTGATCACCCTGTCCCCCAGGGCAAGGGTGTCTCTCCTGTGGTGGCTACAGAGTGCTCACCTTCTAGAGGGTCGCAGGTTCGCCATTCAGGACTGGATTCTGGTAACCACGGACGCAGGCCTCCGAGGTTGGGGAGCAGTCACACAGGGAAGAAACTTCCAAGGTCTTTGGTCAAGCCAGGAGACTTGTCTTCACATCAACGTCCTGGAGCTGAGGGCCATATACAACGCCCTTGTCAAGCGGAGACTTGGCTTCGCGACCTACCAGTTCTGATTCAGTCAGACAACATCACCGCAGTGGCTCATGTAAACCGCCAAGGCGGCACAAGGAGCAGAGTGGCAATGGCGAAAGCTACCAGGATTTTTCGCTGGGCGGAAAATCATGTAAGCGCACTGTCAGCAGTGTTCATTCCGGGAGTGGACAACTGGGAAGCAGACTTCCTCAGCAGACACGATCTACATCCAGGAGAGTGGGGACTTCATCAGGAAGTCTTCGCACAGATTGCAAGTCAGTGGGGACTGCCCCAGATAGACATGATGGCGTCCCGCCTCAACAAAAAACTACACAGAGGTACTGCGCCAGGTCAAGAGACCCTCAGGCGGTGGCAGTGGATGCCCTCGTGACACAGTGGGTATTTCAGTCGGTCTATGTGTTTCCTCCTATTCCTCTCATCCCCAAGGTGTTGAGAATAATAAGAAAAAGAGGAGTACAGACAATTCTCATTGTTCCGGATTGGCCACGAAGGGCCTGGTATCCGGATCTGCAGGAAATGCTCACAGAAGATCCGTGGCCTCTTCCTCTAAGACAGGACCTGTTACAACAGGGGCCCTGCCTGTTCCAAGATTTACCGCGGCTGCGTTTGACGGCATGGCAGTTGAACGCCGGTTCCTAGCGGAAAAGGGCATTCCGGATGAGGTCATTCCTACTCTGATAAAGGCTAGGAAGGACGTGACAGCAAAACATTATCTAGAAAGGGGACACAAGGTCCAAAAGACACTGCACAGGTAGATGAGAATTAATTGAAGGGTATCAATTAAGAAACCAACCATTTAGAAAAAGAATTAGAGTCAGGGCAAAAAAAAAAAAAGGGGAGGCCCTTATGAGAATAGATGAGGGTTGGAGGTGCGCCACTAAGCTAAATAACAGTATTTTTTAGAGATTATTAGTGTAGGCCACTAGTGGGCCTACCACTAAAGGAGGCTTAGTGTGTGGCGCACTCTTTTTGTAATGATTGTTCTATGTTAAAACTATTTTGAACTTTTATTTCCATATTTAAAAATAGGCACCATAAACAGGCAAGGTATCTAAACTGATAGCCTGAAAGTGCAAAAAGAATTTATAAAATATAAATGTGAAAATATTGTTAAATATATTTTGCCTATGGAGTTAGGCCAATTTTCCATAAATTAATTGCCTAGGCAAAAAAAGGGAGAGGGGTTTGTGCAATTTAGCAAGCTCTATGAAATATTACCAAAATTAATCAGTGCTTTATTAGCTACTGTTGAGCTCTCATGAGAGACTGTACTGTGAAAGTGATCACTATAATATCACTATTTAGGCACCCTCGAAGGAAGGGAAATTTTTTTTATTATATATCCCCACCAGATAACCTATAATTAATTCCCAGAGATAGTACTACTTGCATTCATACCAGGGAGTATTGGAGAAAAAGAAGAAAGAAGGAGAGAGCACTGAGAGTATTATAAGGCTTTGTAACATATATGCACCCTTTACACCAGTCTACTGTACAAGACTGCAGTAACAGTGTTAATGTATTTTTGATACAGATTTGCATCCACCATTCCGCAACAATGTATGGTTAGCAAGACAGCTTGTACTGGAGATCAGAAAATGAATAAACTGTCTCGAGTATTTGTGTCAGAAAAAAAGGGCTATTATTGACTGATATAAAGTAAACAGCCAAACGGCCCCTCTTTCAGCCGTTCAGGTGCCAGTGATTTCAAAGCATGGGTAAAAAGTAGATATTCATATTGAGTCCTGGTAAAGAAAGGGTTAACATGGTAAGTATAATCTCTCAGTTTACTCTAGTGATAACGTGACTGTCCTTCTGTGGAGAAATATCACCCTGGTGTGAGAGATCTGTAACAAGTATTGTGAGGTTGGAATCGCTATCTGGCTCGCAATTAAGGCTGATTGTCGGCACATTAGAATAATTAATTTCTGTTCTCAGTGTTGACATGACCCATTTTCTTCAGGTACTATTGTTTTGAAGAAGTTGGCTTATGATAACTATGCTCTATAAAGATAAATTATTTATAAGGTAAACGTAAATTGGTATCATTCAATTGATATTCCCTAGCAGATCTATATACGCTTGTTTAGATAATACATCTATAACAGTTTGTTACTATAACAGTTTGTTACCAAGATACAAATACTAAAGATAAAAAGGGTCCCAGGTGTGTGGAAACAGATTCCCTTTCTGCTTTTGTCCCATATGCCCTTTTGGGCAGTGAATGGGAACAATGAGAGCAGGGAAGAGCCGTCCACCCGGGACTGAAAGGAAAGAGCAGTGCGGGCTGCTTCTACTGTCCACGCCTAGTATCCCCCTCCCCTGTTACCTAGGAGCATTGCAGGGGGGTCCGTAGATATTAAGCAGTGGATGAGAGGGCAGCCCTGAGTACCTGATAAATGCCGCGTTTTCAAAGATCTTCCAATAGATTAGGCTGAAAAGAGGGTCGGGTGGGATTCCCGCACCCCGTGTGCTGATTCTGCCTTTGTTCAGTGCGGGGTAATTTGCCAGTGTCCCAGTGCCGCTGTGGACAAAATCTCCGTGTCCATGAGCTGCTGCGGGAGCCAGATGCCGGGTCGAGTGCTTCCCGTGCTCGATGTTCAATGTGCACCCGCGTCACGCTCACTGCAGGGTAGATTTTAAGTATCCTAGCGCCACTGCGGGTGAAGTCTCTGTGTCACGCTCACTGCGGGGTAGATTTTAAATATACTGGTGCCGCTGCTGGTAAGGTCTCTATGCCCTAGAGCTGCTGCGGGAGATGGGCGCCGGGTCGGGTGATTCCCGTACCTCCGTGCAGAGTGCGCGTCCACGTCCCGCTGTTAAATGGATTGGTGCCGCTGCTGGTAAAGTCTTTATGCCCTAGAGCTGCTGCGGGAGATGGGCGCCGGGTCGGGTAATTCCCGTACCTCCGTGCAGAGTGCGCGTCCACGTCCCGCTGTTAAATGGATGACGTACGTTTCACTGTGAGCTTGTTCACATCCGTTACGTAAAGGGGGCTGGTGTAACATTTAAAGCCGGAGCTAAGAGTGTCATAGCTGATTGATTGAGTAATTAAATTAAGATGATAGCTGGTATCTGGAGGTGAGTTGCTCGTTATCTTTAAATCAGGCTTTGAAAGGAAAAAAGAGAGTTTTATTTGGAAAGTATTTATTTGAAAGTCTATCAAAAGCTGGATCATTTTCATAAGCTATCTCGACCCATAAGTAATTATATAGAGTGCAATTAATATACCGCAGTTGATAAATGATGCATGTATGCAAAAATATAAATCACTGAAGGAGCAGTAATACATGTATACATTTATGTGTAAATAATACACATATATATATGTGCATGCACACACATGAGGAGAAAATATAGGTGAATTAACTAATTATTGGTGGCTGGGAATCCAAAAAGAGGTGAATGTACAGATAAAAAATATATACATTAGTGAGTAAGATATGTAAGTGTATCTGGTATTATCAATTTATATATAAATATTTTTCTCCCTATTTTTATTATTATTATTTTTATTCTTATTTTTAATTTTTAAAGATCAAATCATTAATGCTATACTGAAAATATATATTGCTATAATATGGGCATCACTACCATATATTATTTACACATAAATGTATACATGTATTACTGCTCCTTCAGTGATTTATATTTTTGCATACATGCATCATTTATCAACAGCGGTATATTAATTGCACTCTATATAATTACTTATGGGTCGAGATAGCTTATGAAAATGATCCAGCTTTTGATAGACTTTCAAATAAATACTTTCCAAATAAAACTCTCTTTTTTCCTTTCAAAGCCTGATTTAAAGATAACGAGCAACTCACCTCCAGATACTAGCTATCATCTTAATTTAATTACTCAATCAATCAATTATGACACTCTTAGCTCCGGCTTTAAATGTGACACCAGCCCCCTTTACGTAACGGATGTGAACAAGCTCACAGTGAAACGTACGTCATCCATTTAACAGCGGGACGTGGACGCGCACTCTGCACGGAGGTACGGGAATTACCCGACCCGGCGCCCATCTCCCGCAGCAGCTCTAGGGCATAGAGACTTTACCAGCAGCGGCACCAATCAATTTAACAGTGGGACGTGGACGTGCACTCTGCACGGAGGTACGGGAATCACCAGACCCGGCGCCCATCTCCCGCAGCAGCTCTAGGGCATAGAGACCTTACCAGCAGCGGCACCAGTATATTTAAAATCTACCCCGCAGTGAGCGTGACACAGAGACTTCACCCGCAGTGGCGCTAGGATACTTAAAATCTACTGTGCAGTGAGCGTGACGCGGGTGCACATTGAACATCGAGCACGGGAAGCACTCGACCCGGCATCTGGCTCCCGCAGCAGCTCATGGACACGGAGATTTTGTCCACAGCGGCACTGGGACACTGACAAATTACCCCGCACTGAACAAAGGCAGAATCAGCACACGGGGGTGCGGGAATCCCACCCGACCCTCTTTTCAGCCTAATCTATTGGAAGATCTTTGAAAACGCTGCATTTATCAGGTACTCAGGGCTGCCCTCTCATCCACTGCTTAATATCTATGGACCCCCCTGCAATGCTCCTAGGTAACAGGGGAGGGGGATACTAGGCGTGGACAGTAGAAGCAGTCCGCACTGCTCTTTCCTTTCAGTCCCGGGTGGACGGCTCTTCCCTGCTCTCATTGTTCCCATTCACTGCCCAAAAGGGCATATGGGACAAAAGCAGAAAGGGAATCTGTTTCCACACACCTGGGACCCTTTTTATCTTTAGTATTTGTATCTTGGTAACAAACTGTTATAGTAACAAACTGTTATAGATGTATTATCTAAACAAGCGTATATAGATCTGCTAGGGAATATCAATTGAATGATACCAATTTATGCTTACCTTATAAATAATTTATCTTTATAGAGCATAGTTATCATAAGCCAACTTCTTCAAAACGATAGTACCTGTAGAAAATGGGTCATGTCAACACTGAGAACAGAAATTAATTATTCTAATGTGCCGACAATCAGCCTTAATTGCGAGCCAGATAGCGATTCCAACCTCACAATACTTGTTACAGATCTCTCACACCAGGGTGATATTTCTCCACAGAAGGACAGTCACGTTATCACTAGAGTAAACTGAGAGATTATACTTACCATGTTAACCCTTTCTTTACCGGGACTCAATATGAATATCTACTTTTTACCCATGCTTTGAAATCACTGGCACCTGAACGGCTGAAAGAGGGGCCGTTTGGCTGTTTACTTTATATCAGTCAATAATAGCCCTTTTTTTCTGACACAAATACTCGAGACAGTTTATTCATTTTCTTATCTCCAGTACAAGCTGTCTTGCTAACCATACATTGTTGCGGAATGGTGGATGCAAATCTGTATCAAAAATACATTAACACTGTTACTGCAGTCTTGTACAGTAGACTGGTGTAAAGGGTGCATATATGTTACAAAGCCTTATAATACTCTCAGTGCTCTCTCCTTCTTTCTTCTTTTTCTCCAATACTCCCTGGTATGAATGCAAGTAGTACTATCTCTGGGAATTAATTATAGGTTATCTGGTGGGGATATATAATAAAAAAAATTTCCCTCCCTTCGAGGGTGCCTAAATAGTGATATTATAGTGATCACTTTTACAGTACAGTTTCTCATGAGAGCTCAACAGTAGCTAATAAAGCACTGATTAATTTTGGTAATATTTCATAGAGCTTGCTAAATTGCACAAACCCCTCCCCCTTTTTTTGCCTAGGCAATTAATTTATGGAAAATTGGCCTAACTCCATAGGCAAAATATATTTAACAATATTTTCACATTTATATTTTATAAATTCTTTTTGCACTTTCAGGCTATCAGTTTAGATACCTTGCCTGTTTATGGTGCCTATTTTTAAATATGGAAATAAAAGTTCAAAATAGTTTTAACATAGAACAATTATTACAAAAAGAGTGCGCCACACACTAAGCCTCCTTTAGTGGTAGGCCCACTAGTGGCCTACACTAATAATCTCCAAGCAAAACATTATCACCGTATATGGCGGAAGCATGTTTCTTGGTGTGAGGCCAGGAATGCTCCTACGGAAGAATTCCATCTGGGCCGTTTCCTTCACTTCCTACAGACTGGAGTGAATTTGGGCCTAAAATTAGGCTCCATAAAGTTTCAGATTTCGGCCCTATGCATTTTCTTTCAGAAGGAATTGGCTGCTCTCCCAGAAGTACAGACTTTTGTGAAGGGAGTGCTGCATATTCAGCCTCCTTTTGTACCTCCAGTGGCACCTTGGGACCTGAACGTGGTGTTGAGTTTCCTTAAATCACACTGGTTTGAACCACTTAAAACGGTGGAGTTAAAATATCTCACTTGGAAAGTGGTCATGTTGTTAGCCTTGGCTTCGGCTAGGCGAGTGTCGGAGTTGGCGGCTTTGTCTCATAAAAGCCCCTATTTAGTTTTCCATATGGATAGAGCGGAATTGCGGACCCATCCTCAATTCTTGCCAAAGGTGGTTTTGTCTTTTCATATGAACCAACCTAATGTGGTGCCTGTGGCTACGCGAGACTTGGAGGACTAGGAGTCCCTTGATGTGGTCAGGGCTTTGAAAATTTACGTGGCCAGTACGGCTAGGGTCAGGAAATCAGAAGCACTGTTTATCCTGTATGCAGCCAACAAGGTTGGTGCTCCTGCTTCCAAGCAGACTATTGCTCACTGGATCTGTAACACGATTCAGCAGGCTCATTCTACGGCTGGATTGCCGTTACCAAAATCAATAAAGGCCCATTCCACCAGGAAAGTGGGCTCTTCTTCTGCGGCTGCCCGAGGGGTCTCAGCATTACAGCTGTGCCGTGCTGCTACTTGGTCGGGTTCAAACACTTTTGCAAAATTCTACAAGTTTGATACCCTGGCTGAGGAGGACCTCATGTTTGCTCAATCGGTGCTGCAGAGTCATCCGCACTCTCCCGCCCGTTTGGGAGCTTTGGTATAATCCCCATGGTCCTTACGGAGTCCCCAGCATCCTCTAGGACGTAAGAGAAAATAAGATTTTAAACCTACTGGTAAATCTTTTTCTCGTAGTCCGTAGAGGATGATGGGCGCCCGTACCAAGTGCGGACTATTTCTGCAAGACTTGTATATAGTTTTTGCTTACATAAGGGTTATGTTACAGTGTTCCTCAGTCTCGGACTGATGCTGTGTTGTTTCGTACTGTTAACTGGTTGGTATATCCCAAGTTATACGGTGTGGTTGGTGTGGGCTGGTATGAATCTTGCCCTTAGATTAACTAAAATCCTTTCCTCGTACTGTCCTTCTCCTCTGGGCACAGTTTCTCTAACTGAGGTCTGGAGGAGGGGCATAGAGGGAGGAGCCAGTGCACACCCATACCTAAAGTTCTATCTTAGTGCCCAAGTCTCCTGCGGAGCCCGTCTATCCCCATGGTCCTTACGGAGTCCCCAGCATCCTCTACGGACTAGGAGAAAAAGATTTACCGGTAGGTTTAAAATCTTATTTTTTTAGAAGGTTAAGGAGTTGATTTAAAAAAGGAAATTTGGGATACTGGCTTGAAGGATTTATGGTGTTTAGGAGACATAACAGAACTCGAAGTATGCAAGGGAGAAGTTCTCGTTTGGCGTCGATGAGGGCGAAGATTCCACAAAAAAAAAAATGGATACCAGTTAACACATATCCCGGGTTAGGACTCAGGCGGGAGGAAAAGGTATCAGAACTAGTGATGTGCACCGGACATTTTTCGGGTTTTGTGTTTTGGATTCGGTTCCGCGGCCGTGTTTTGGATTCGGACGCATTTTGGCAAAACCTCCCTGAAAATTTTTTGTCGGATTCGGGTGTGTTTTGGATTCGGGTGTTTTTTACAAAAAACACTCAAAAACAGCTTAAATCATAGAATTTGGGGGTCATTTTGATCCCATAGTATTATTAACCTCAATAACCATAATTTCCACTTATTTCCAGTCTATTCTGAACACTTCACACCTCACAATATTATTTTTAGTCCTAAAATTTGCACCGAGGTCGTTGGATGACTAAGCTAAGCGACCCAAGTGGCCGACACAAACACCTGACCCATCTAGGAGTGGCACTGCAGTGTCAGACAGGATGGCACTTCAAAAAAATAGTCCGCAAACAGCACATGATGCAAAGAAAAAAAGAGGTGCACTGTGGTCGCTGGATGGCTAAGCTAAGCGACACAAGTGTCCGACACAAACACCTGGCCCATCTAGGAGTGGCACTGCAGTGTCACGCAGGATGGCACTTCAAAAAAATAGTCCCCAAACAGCACATGATGCAAAGAAAAATGAAAGAAAAAAGAGGTGCAAGATGGAATTGTCCTTGGGCCCTCCCACCCACCCTTATGTTGTATAAACAGGACATGCACACTTTAACGAACCCATCATTTCAGCGACAGGGTCTGCCACACAACTGTGACTGAAATGACTGGTTGGTTTGGGCCCCCACCAAAAAAGAAGCAATCAATCTCTCCTTGCACAAACTGGCTCTACAGAGGCAAGATGCCCACCTCCTCCTCATCGTCCGATTCCTCACCCCTTTCACTGTGTACATCCCCCTCCTCACAGATTATTAATTCGTCCCCACTGGAATCCACCATCTCAGGTCCCTGTGTACTTTCTGGAGGCAATTGCTGGTGAATGTCTCCACGGAGGAATTGATTATAATTAATTTTGATGAACATCATCTTCTCCACATTTTCTGGAAGTAACCTCGTACGCCGATTGCCGACAAGGTGAGCGGCTGCACTAAACACTCTTTCGGAGTACACACTGGGGGGGGGCAACTTAGGTAAAATAAAGCCAGTTTGTGCAAGGGCCTCCAAATTGCCTCTTTTTCCTGCCAGTATACGTACGGACTGTCTGACGTGCCTACTTGGATGCGGTCACTCATATAATTCTCCACCATTCTTTCAATGGTGAGAGAATCATATGCAGTGACAGTAGACGACATGTCAGTAATCGTTGGCAGGTCCTACAGTCCGGACCAGATGTCAGCACTCGCTCCAGACTGCCCTGCATCACCGCCAGCGGGTGGGCTCGGAATTCTTAGCCTTTTCCTCGCACCCCCAGTTGCGGGAGAATGTGAAGAAGCAGCTGTTGACGGGTCACGTTCCGCTTGACTTGACAATTTTCTCACCAGCAGGTCTTTGAACCTCTGCAGACTTGTGTCTGCCGGAAAGAGAGATACAACGTAGGTTTTAAATCTAGGATCGAGCACGGTGGCCAAAATGTAGTGCTCTGATTTCAACAGATTGACCACCCGTGAATCCTGGTTAAGCGAATGAAGGGCTCCATCCACAAGTCCCACATGCCTAGCGGAATCGCTCTGTTTTAGCTCCTCCTTCAATATCTCCAGCTTCTTCTGCAAAAGCCTGATGAGGGGAATGACCTGACTCAGGCTGGCAGTGTCTGAACTGACTTCACGTGTGGCAAGTTCAAAGGGTTGCAGAACCTTGCACAACGTTGAAATCATTCTCCACTGCGCTTGAGTCATGTGCATTCCCCCTCCTTTGCCTATATCGTAGGCAGATGTATAGGCTTGAATGGCCTTTTGCTGCTCCTCCATCCTCTGAAGCATATAGAGGGTTGAATTCCACCTCGTTACCACATCTTGCTTCAGATGATGACAGGGCAGGTTCAGGACTGTTTGCTGGTGCTCCAGTCTTCGGCAGGCGGTGGCTGAATGCCGAAAGTGACCCGCAATTCTTCGGGCCACCGACAGCATCTCTTGCACGCCCCTGTCGTTTTTTAAATAATTCTGCACCACCAAATTCAATGAATGTGCAAAACATGGGACGTGCTGGAATTTGCCCAGATGTAATGCACGCACAATATTGCTGGCGTTGTCCGATGTCACAAATCCCCAGGAGAGTCCATTTGGGGTAAGCCATTCTGCGATGATGTTCCTCAGTTTCGGTAAGAGGTTGTCAGCTGTGTGCCTCTTCTGGAAAGCGGTGATACAAAGCGTAGCCTGCCTAGGAACGAGTTGGCGTTTGCGAGATGCTGCTACTGGTGCTGCCACTGCTGTTCTTGCTGCGGGAGGCAATACATCTACCCAGTGGGCTGTCACAGTCATATAGTCCTGAGTCTGCCCTGCTCCACTTGTCCACATGTCCTTGGTTAAGTGGACATTGGGTACAACTGCATTTTTTAGGACACTGGTGACTCTTTTTCTGACGTCTGTGTACATTTTCGGTATCGCCTGCCTAGAGAAATGGAACCTAGATGGTATTTGGTACCGGGGACACAGTACCTCAATCAAGTCTGTAGTTGCCTGTGAATTAACGGTGGATAACAGAAACACGTTTCTCACCGCCCAGGCTGCCAAGGCCTGAGTTATCCGCTTTGCAGCAGGATGACTGCTGTGATATTTCATCTTCCTCGCAAAGGACTGTTGGACAGTCAATTGCTTACTGGTAGTACAAGTGGTCTTCCGACTTCCCCTCTGGGATGACGATCGACTCCCAGCAGCAACAACAGCAGTAGGCGTTACACTCAAGGATGCATCGAAGGAATCCCAGGCAGGAGAGGACTCGTCAGACTTGCCAGTGACATGGCCTGCAGGACTATTGGCTTTCCTGTGTAAGGAGGAAATTGACACTGAGGGAGTTGGTGGTGTGGTTTGCAGGACCTTGGTTACAAGAGGAAGGGATTTAGTGGTCAGTGGACTGCTTCCGCTGTCATCCAAAGTTTTTGAACTTGTCACTGACTTATGATGAATGCGCTGCAGGTGACGTATAAGGAAGGATGTTCCAAGGTGGTTAACGCCCTTACCCCTACTTATTACAGCTTGACAAAGGCAACACACAGCTTGACACCTGTTGTCTGCATTTGTGTTAAAATAATTCCACACCGAAGAGCTGATTTTTTTTGTAATTTGACCAGGCATGTCAATGGCCATATTCGTCCCACGGACAACAGGTGTCTCCCCGGGTGCCTGACTTAAACAAACCACTTCACCATCAGAATCCTCCTTGTCAATTTCCTCCTCCGCGCCAGCAACACCCATATCCTCATCCTGGTGTACTTCAACAGTGACATCTTCAATTTGACTATCAGGAACTGTACTGCGGGTGCTCCTTCCAGCACTTGCAGGGGGCGTGCAAATGGTGTAAGGCGCTACCTCTTCCCGTCCAGTGTTGGGAAGGTCAGTCTTTTCATTTTTCTAGCGAGAGGATGAGTGCTTCCATCCTCATGTGAAGCTGAACCACTAGCCATGAACATAGGCCAGGGCCTCAGCCGTTCCTTGCCACTCCGTGTCGTAAATGGCATATTGGCAAGTTTACGCTTCTCCTCAGACGCTTTTAATTTTGATTTTTGGGTCATTTTACTGAACTTTTGTTTTTTGGATTTTACATGCTCTCTACTATGACATTGGGCATCGGCCTTGGCAGACGACGTTGATGGTATTTCATCGTTTCGGCCATGACTAGTGGCAGCAGCTTCAGCACGAGGTGGAAGTGGATCTTGATCTTTCCCTATTTTACCCTCCACATTTTTGTTCTCCATTTTTTAATGTGTGGAATTATATGCCAGTATCAATAGCAATGGCCTACTACTATATATACTGCGCACAACTGAAATGCACCACAGGTATGGATGGATAGTATACTTGACGACACAGAGGTTGGTAGAGCAGTGGCCTACTGTACCGTACTGCTATATATTATATACTGGTGGTCAGCAAACTGTGCAAAACTGAAATGCACCACAGGTATGGATGGATATAGTTAAAATGATATGCAATGTAGCATATAACAGAAGCCAAAACACACAGCACAGCAGGGGCTGCTTAAACGAGAGAAAATGGGTATTTAGCAGATTATGCAACTCAGCAGTTCCAGTGTTGGACCCCCAAATTCCAGATATTGTGGTGCCGGACTGGGTCCCACTTTTCCAGAGTAAACCAGGTCTGAACTGATGTAAGGGATAGATTAAATCAGAAAGCCCACCCCTCCAAAATAACTGTATATAATGACCGCTGGAGGGGAGAAATGCTGGTGGCAGCACTGCAGTAGTGACCAGAAAGTGCAGGGGAACTACGCTGTGAGCCTCTGCAGTGAGTGTGCATCCAGGGGGGTCACCAGGTGAAGAGGCTGGGATGAGCTAGAGCATACCTGGGAGGTAGGAGGGGGAGCTGTAAGATGGCCGCCACCGCCGCACAGTGAGCCGGAGCAGCCAGTCATGCCTGTCACAGGGGGATCAAGCAGAGGCGCCGGGTGCAGGTGAGAAAGACGCGGCCGCAGCTGAAGTCCCGTGACTCAGAGAATCCCAGCAGCGGCAGTTCCAGCGGGCGGCTTGACGTTCGGCAGCGTGGGTTCCCCTTCACTGGAGGTCCGCGGCGGGTGCAGAGGGAGATCGAGGTCCCGGCTCAAGGCCGATAGACAGGCCGCAATCTGCAGGATCACCAAGGGGTCTATTCATGCAGCAGTGAAAAGCCCTGTTTTGCGTTAAACAGGGCTTTTCTCTGCCTACTGCAATTCACAGAGCGGGTTACCGTGGAGAAGTCTCTGACTTCTCCAGCGGTACCCCCGCTCTCTGCCTGAATCGCATCACCATACCTTTGTATGGTGAGTGCGATTCATGAAGGTGCGGAAAGCTCTGCTTTCCGCTTCTCCATGGAGTTCAGGTTCGCCATCTCAGGACGGCGTAACCTGAACTGTAGTGCGGAGACATCAGGGAAGCTCAATGCTTCCCTGATCGCTGCTCTGCACCTCGCGCTGGCTCCGCCCCCCGACCTCCCAGCAACCACTGCGGCCTGCCGGGAGGTCAACACCCTGCGCATGCGCAAAGGAACCCGCCGCTGTACCCCGCGACGCTGGGAAGGACCGCTGGAGAAGACCTCACCGCAGGAGCCCTAGACACCGCAGCGCATCATCGGAAGGGTAAGTATACATGAATTGCTACTTATCACAGCTATACATCGCATCAAAGCAATGCGATGTATAGTGATAAGTAGCAATTCTGTTTTCGTTTTCTGTATGAATAGACCCCCTAGTGTGGTCCCCGGCTCCGCAGCGCTGTCCGATGGGTGCAGGATGTAGGAGGGGGCAACCACAAGTTTTTAATAGCCCCTGGGGAGAGTAGGGATCGCTGTGCAAGGAGCGTGGTGCAGGAGCTCTAGAGAGACACGTCCTCATCACAAAGCTAGGTCACGCCCCCCGTGAGTATGATATTTCTATGCTGGGGACCATGGTGTTCTGCTTGCCTATTTTCTTTGATGCTATTTCCTGCACTAATTTTGTTTCGGTGCAGTGATATATGACATATTACACCATATCAATTACTGATCTTTATGGTGGTGGTGTTAAGTGTTTGGGCCCGTGAGACTGATTTTACGTTATATGTTTTTGTTTTTTTGACAGCTGTTTGTTCGCTGAATTGAATTTAATCTTGTGAAAATTAATGAGGCTTGTCTTGAAAAAGATTCTTGTTGTAGAATTGAAACGTCAACCTATTAAAGCCATTTAAGAAGTGTTGAAATATTGACTGGACTTTCTATTTGTGGAGAGTGCCCCCCAGGTTACTGGAACTCTGTATGTATGTATGTATATGTGCGTGTGTGTGTGTATATATATATATATATACAGTGGCGGAACCACCACCAGTGCACTGTCAAGGGGCCCAAAACCAATGCAGCATGTAATGAGTCAAACTGACTCATTACATGCTGCCTGCCGCAGTGTGCTGCGGGCCGCAGCGCAGTGTAATTGGTGGAGGCGCTGCTGCAGCTGTCCATCTCCTTCCACATAGCCTGGCCACCGCTGTGAATGCTTGGGATGCGCTGCCCTCAGTACAGCAGCGGCGGCCAGCCTATGTGGAAGGAGAGGGACAGCTGCAGCGGCGCCTCCACCAATTACATTGCGCTGCTGCGGCTCCCGCCTCCCCCTCCCTCCTACTCCTTCTCCCCTTACCGGGATCTGCCAGAAGCTGCACCGAGGAGCCTGACTACCAGCGGAGACAGTAAGTATAATCTGTTCTTTCTGTATATCTATCTGTCTATTTATCTATCTATCTATTCTGTCTGCCTTAATGTGTAAAAAAGGGGACGCTGTCTGCCGTAATGTGTAAAAAGGGGACACTGTATGCCGTAATGTGTAAAAAAAGGGGACTCTGTCTGCCGTTATGTGTAAAAAAGGGGACTCTGCCGTAATGTGTAAAAAGAGGACGCTGTCTGCCGTAATGTGTAAAAAGGTGGACTGTCTGCTGTAATGTGTAAAACAGGGGACCCTGCCGTAATATGTAAAAAGGGAACGCTGTCTGCCGTAATGTGTAAAAAAAGGGGACGCTGCCTGCCGTAATGTGTAAAAAGGGGACGCTGTCTGCCCGTAATGTGTAAAAAGGGGACGCTGTCTGCCATAATGTGTAAAAAGGGGGACTGTCTGCTGTAATGTGTAAAAAAGGGGACTCTGCCGTAATTTGTTAAAAGGGGACACTGTCTGCCGTAATGTGTAAAAAGGGGACACTGTCTGCTGTAATGTGTAAAAAGGGGACGCTGTCTACCGTAATGTGTAAAAGGTGGACTCTGTCTATTTTAATGTGTAAAAAGGGGACGCTGTCTGCCGTAATGAGTAAAAAGGGGAATCTGTCCGTCGTAATGTGTAAAACGGGCTCTACCTGGTGTAGTGGTGCTACTGTGCGGCGTAATTTGAATAATGGAGACCGTTATATGAAATGGTATTATTTTGTGGCCACACCCCTTCCCCATGAAGCCACGCCCCTATATTTTTGCACGCGCCTACGGCGCGCACTGCCCCTGTTTTAAATAGAGGGGGGGCTCTGATGCCATTTCTTGCACACACCGCTAAAATGTCTAGTTACGGTACTGTTGCTATGTATCCATTTCCCTGGCTCTGAGCAGGTCCCCCTCACCAGATCCTCTCCAGGGGTGAGGAGGTGTATTTGGATGTGGGGGGCAAAGCATTTTGTTGCACCTGGGCCCACCGCTCGCTAGTTCCGCCACTTTGTATATATATATATATATATATATATATAAATAATGTTTTTGTGGTGTTTGAGGTAGCAGTTGGGGGGGGTCATGGGCAGCTGAGTGGGTGGGGGGCGGTAGAAGGGGGCCCCAGAAATTTCGGTGTACCGGGCCCCAAAATTTCTGTTGCCGGCCCTGTGCAGTGCACATGGTTTTGCCCAACTGCTAACAAATTTGCTGCTACGATCAAGTCTGAATTACCCCCAGAGCCCTGCCACCTCCCTCTCACATATTTTTTACCTCTGCCCTGCTTCAGGCAACTCAGTACGATACATAAATACTCCCCTGACCCAGCCACCTCACTTTCACTCACACATATACCCAGCTATCTCCAATGTGCAGCACGGACAGCAGTTAGACGTTCACTGAACTGTCGTTTTAGACATACTTTTGCTAGCCCCGTCATTTTGATGGTGATCTGCTCCACTGTAGTGGCCGTTTGGCCCTCACGCATCTTTGTAGCTGACATCAGGGGTGTATCTACCCATTGGCCATATGGCACTCGCCAGGGGCCCCAGGCAAAAAGGGGGCGCCGCCTGGCAGTACCACCCGCAGCCAAAGGGTAGAAGAGTAGTACTGTCAGATTGTACCTGGTGAGAGTCTGTTACTGCCGGCACGGCGCCGGTGTCCGTCAGCACCGCACTGCACTAGTGATCAGACTAGTGTCCGGCAGCACTGCACTTGTAGTCAGACGCAAAATAAACTACAGCTCCCAGCAGCCCTTGTTGCTGGGAGTTCCCGGCAGAAAGGGCTGCTGGGAGCTGTAGTTTAGTTTGAGTCTGATTACAAGTGCAGTGCTGCCGGATACTAGTCTGATCACTAGTGCAGTGCGGTGCTGATGGACACCGGCAGTAACACACTCTCACCCAGAGCTGGCCCTAGCCAGTAGGCATTTATAGGCAAATGTCTTGGGCAACTGGAATGCCCAGGGGCATCCATTCCCAAGGCTAGGGCCAGCTCTGTTATCGCAGCCAGCCAGGAGGAGAGAGGAGAGTTAAGGGCCCCATACACTTATACGACATGACGGCCCGTCATTTTGTCTAGGATTTCCCTTCAACCTCCCGGCAGCCTCCTGGGTGGCAGGATAGTAAAAGATACATCGTATGCGGTCCTTTTGCATATGATGTATCTTTTACTATCCCAGCCTTTCCTGCGGGATCCGACATATCACGAGTGCAGCATTCGTGATATGTCTAATCTAGGGTGATCCGATGCTCACGGGAATGAGCATCAGATCGGGTCGGGTGTAAAGCACAACAAAAATGCCAGATTTCACCCAATATATTGTCCCAAATGCCCGAATTGGGGTGAAATCGGGCATTATCGTTCTAGTGTATGGGGCCCTTTAGGACGGAGGCTGCAGCAGCAGTAGCACACAGAGCCGGATCTCTGCTCACACAGGTAGGAAGTGACTTTACTTTCACTTTCTGCCTGCCCTGTGGCTGAGCACAGACGGCAGCTGCAGAGGAAGCCAGGCATTGCGCCTGCGGAGCCAGAACCCTGCCCCAGCACTGCAGCATCACAGCACAAAGGTAAGATATGGATGGGGCAAAGGGGGACTTATGGTAAGAGGAAGGTGGCTAATAACACTGCTATGGGGGGGAGACCTATGAGGAGTGGGGGAAGGGGAGTAATGACACTGCTATGGGGGAGACCTATGAGGAGTAGTGGAAGAGGGGTAATGACACTGCTATGTGGGAGTGGGAGACCTATGGGGAGTGGGGGAAGGGGGTAATGACACTGCTATGAGAAGTTCAGATTATTTCTAATAAATTTTTAAAATGCCAGCGTTAATATAAGGTGCATCTTATTACCATATATGATAAAAGTGCTCTGTACGTCGCAAACACTACATCCCTTAAGAGAAAACAAGCACTCGCACACATTGTATGAGTTCCAACGCTCATAGATGTATATATTTGATATTAAAAGGATATGCACACAATATAACACATGTACAGTATATGTATGGTTACAGATTTACAATTACACAGGAAGCAGTTGTTACAAAAGAATCCATACAGCCACAGCCAGCATACATTACCATTTCCCTCAATGCACACTCCGCTCCATCTCTCTCTCTCTCTCCAGCAAACAAACAGCAACTACAACATCAAACAGCAACTGAACTTCTTGGGTGAGAGGAATCACCTATATCCTGTGTATTTTGGGGGAGTACATGTCTGGGACTGAGTCTTCTGTTATTGGTTCAGGGGAGGGAGATATCTCATTCATGATGTGTCATTGGTCAGTTCATATGCAAGCAACGTCCAGCCTTGAAGATGACATCATAGGGGTTGGCCACTGGTTTCCTGCCCACATGCTGTCTTTGTTCTCATTTGAATTGTGGCTTCATATTCATACATTCAATCATAACTAATTGTTGCAATGAGCTACAACCTACCCACAGCTATCAAACCAACACACTCATTGCCCTGATTATTTTGACACCATGCATGACATTTTCTCTATCGTCCTAGTGGATGCTGGGGTTCCTGAAAGGACCATGGGGAATAGCGGCTCCGCAGGAGACAGGGCACAAAAGTAAAGCTTTCCGATCAGGTGGTGTGCACTGGCTCCTCCCCCTATGACCCTCCTCCAAGCCAGTTAGATTTTTGTGCCCGGCCGAGAAGGGTGCAATTCTAGGTGGCTCTCCTAAAGAGCTGCTTAGAGAAAGTTTAGCTTAGGTTTTTTACTTTACAGTGAGTCCTGCTGGCAACAGGATCACTGCAACGAGGGACAGAGGGGAGAAGAAGTGAACTCACCTGCGTGCAGGATGGATTGGCTTCTTGGCTACTGGACATCAGCTCCAGAGGGACGATCACAGGTACAGCCTGGATGGTCACCGGAGCCTTGCCGCCGGCCCCCTTGCAGATGCTGAAGTAAGAAGAGGTCCAGAATCGGCGGCAGAAGACTCCTCAGTCTTCTAAAGGTAGCGCACAGCACTGCAGCTGTGCGCCATTTTCCTCTCAGCACACTTCACACGGCAGTCACTGAGGGTGCAGGGCGCTGGGAGGGGGGCGCCCTGGGAGGCAAATGAATACCTAATTTGGCTAAAAATACCTCACATATAGCCTCCGGAGGCTATATGGAGATATTTAACCCCTGCCAGAATCCGTTAAGAGCGGGAGACGAGGCCGCCGAAAAAGGGGCGGGGCCTATCTCCTCAGCACACAGCGCCATTTTCCCTCACAGAAAGGCTGGAGGGAAGGCTCCCAGGCTCTCCCCTGCACTGCACTACAGAAACAGGGTTAAAACAGAGAGGGGGGGCACTAATTTGGCGATATGCTTATATATATTAAGATGATATAAGGGAAAACACTTATATAAGGTTGTCCCTATATAATTATAGCGTTTTTGGTGTGTGCTGGCAAACTCTCCCTCTGTCTCTCCAAAGGGCTAGTGGGTCCTGTCCTCTATCAGAGCATTCCCTGTGTGTGTGCTGTGTGTCGGTACGTGTGTGTCGACATGTAGGAGGACGATGTTGGTGAGGAGGCGGAGCAATTGCCTGTAATGGTGATGTCACTCTCTAGGGAGTCGACACCGGAATGGATGGCTTATTTAGGAAATTACGTGATAATGTCAACACGCTGCAAGGTCGGTTGACGACATGAGACGGCCGACAAACAATTAGTACCGGTCCAGACGTCTCAAAAACACCGTCAGGGGTTTTAAAACGCCCGTTTACTTTAGTCGGTCGACACAGACACAGACAGGGACACTGAATCCAGTGTCGACGGTGAATAAACAAACGTATTCCTTATTAGGGCCACACGTTAAAGGCAATGAAGGAGGTGTTACATATTTCTGATACTACAAGTACCACAAAAGAGGGTATTATGTGGGATGTGAAAAAACTACCATAGTTTTTCCTGAATCAGATAAATTAAATAAAGTGTGTGATGATGCGTGGGTTCCCCCCGATAGAAAATTATGGGCGGTATACCCTTTCCCGCCAGAAGTTAGGGCGCGTTGGGAAACACCCCTTAAGGTGGATAAGGCGCTCACACGCTTATCAAAACAAGTGGCGGTACCGTCTATAGATAGGGCCGTCCTCGAGGACCAGCTGACAGGAGGCTGGAAAAATATCATAAAAAGTATATACACACATACTGGTGTTATACTGCGACCAGCGATCGCCTCAGCCTGGATGTGCAGAGCTGGGGTGGCTTGGTCGGATTCCCTGACTAAAAATATTGATACCCTTGACAGGGACAGTATTTTATTGACTATAGAGCATTTAAAGGATGCATTTCTATATATGCGAGATGCACAGAGGGATATTTGCACTCTGGCATCATGAGTAAATGCGATGTCCATAACTGCCAAAAGATGTTATGGACACGACAGTGGTCAGGTGATGCAGATTCCAAACGGCACAAAGGTGTATTGCCGTATAAAGGATGAGGAGTTATTTGGGGTCGGTCCATCGGACCTGGTGGCCACGGCAACTGCTGGAAAATCCACCGTTTTTTACCCTAAGTCACATCTCTGCAGAAAAAGACACCGTCTTTTCAGCCTCAGTCCTCTCGTCCCTATAAGATCAGGGCCCTCATTCCGAGTTGTTCGCTCGTTCTTTTTCATCGCATCGCAGTGAAAATCCGCTTAGTACGCATGCGCAAAGTTCGCACTGCGACTGCGCCAAGTAACTTTACTATGAAGAAAGTATTTTTACTCACGGCTTTTTCTTCGCTCCGGCGATCGTAATGTGATTGACAGGAAATGGGTGTTACTGGGCGGAAACACGGCGTTTCAGGGGCGTGTGGCTGAAAACGCTACCGTTTCCGGAAAAAACGCAGGAGTGGCCGGAGAAACGGTGGGAGTGCCTGGGCGAACGCTGGGTGTGTTTATGACGTCAACCAGGAACGACAAGCACTGAACTGATCGCACAGGCAGAGTAAGTCTGGAGCTACTCTGAAACTGCTAAGTAGTTAGTAATCGCAATATTGCGAATACATCGGTCGCAATTTTAAGAAGCTAAGATTCACTCCCAGTAGGCGGCGGCTTAGCGTGTGTAACTCTGCTAAATTCGCCTTGCGACCGATCAACTCGGAATGAGGGCCCATATCTGCTCAGGGATAGAGGAAAGGGAAGAAGACTGCAGCAGGCAGCCCATTCCCAGGAACAGAAGCGTTCCACCGCTTCTGACAAGTTCTCAGCATGGCGCTGAGACCGTACAGGACCCCTGGATCCTACAAGTAGTATCCCAGGGGTACAGATTGGAAGGTCGAGACGTTTCACCTTCGCAGGCTCCTGAAGTCTGCTTTACCAAGGTCTCCCTCCGACAAGGAGGCAGTATGGAAAAAAATTCACAAGCTGTATTCCCAGCAGGTGATAACTAAATTACCCCTCCTACTACAAGAAAAGGGGTATTATTCCACACTATATTGTGGTACTGAAGCCAGAAGGCTAGGTGAGACTTATTCTAAAAAAATTTTTGAACACTTACAAAGGTTCAAATCAAGATGGAGTCACTCAGAGCAGTGATAACGAACCAGGAAGAAGAGGACTATATAGTGTCCCGGGACATCAGGGATGCTTACCTCTATGTCCCAAATTTGCCCTTCTCACTAAGGGTACCTCAGGTTCGTGGTGCAGAACTGTCACTATCAGTTTCAGACGCTGCCGTTTGGATTGTCCACGGCACCCCGGGTCTTTACCAAGGTAATGGCCGAAATGATGATTCTTCTTCGAAGAAAAGGCGTCTTAAGTATCCCTTACTTGGACGATTTCCTGATAAGGGCATAGTCCAGGGAACAGTTGGAGGTCGGAGTAGCACTATCTCGGATACTGCTACAACAGCACGGGTGGATTCTAAATATTCCAAAATCGCAGCTGATCCGACGACACGTCTGCTGTGCCTAGGGATGATTCTGGACACAGTCCAGAAAAAGGTGTTTCTCCCGGAAGAGAAAGCCAGGGAGTTATCCGAGTTAGTCAGGAACCTCCTAAAAACAGTGCATCATTGCACAAGGGTCCTGGTAAAAATGGTGGATTCCTACGAAGCAATTCCATTCGGCAGATTTCACGCAAGAACTTTTCAGTGGGATCTGCTGGACAAATGGCCCGGATCGCATCTTCAGATGCATCAGCGGATAACCCTATATCCAAGGACAAGGGTGTCTCTCCTGTGGTGGTTATAGAGTGCTCATCTTCTAGAGGGCCGCAGATTCGGCATTCAGGATTGGATGCTGGTGACCACGGAGCCCAGCCCGAGAGGCTGGGGAGCAGTCACACAGGGAAAAAATTTCCAGGGAGTGTGATCAAGTCTGGAGACTTTTCTCCACATAAATATACTGGAGCTAAGGGTAAATTTATAATGCTCTAAGCTTAGCAAGACCTCTGCTTCAGGGTCAGCCGGTATTTATCCAGTGGGAAAAACATCACGGCAGTCGCCCACGTAAACAGACAGGGCGACACAAGAAGCAGGAGGGCAATGGCAAAAACTGCAAGGACTTTTCGCTGGGCGGAAAATCATGTGATAGCACTGTCAGCAGTGTTTCATCCCGGGAATGGAAACTGGGAAGCAGACTTCCTCAGCAGGCACGACCTCCACCCGGGAGAGTGGAAACTTCATCGGGAAGTTTTTTCCACATGATTGTAAACCGTTGGGAAATACCAAAGGTGGACATGATGGCGTCCCGTCTGAACAAAAAACGGGACAGGTATTGCGCCAGGTCAAGAGACCCTCAGGCAATAGCTGTGGACGTTCTGGTAACACCGTGGGTGTACCAGTCGGTGTATGTGTTCCCTCCTCTGCTTCTCATACCTAAGGTGCTGAGAATTATAAGACGTAGAGGAGTAAGAACTATACTCATGGCTCCGGATTGGCCAAGAAGGACTTGGTACCCGGAACTTCAAGAGATGCTTACAGAGGTCTTATGGCCTCTGCCGCTAAGAAGGGACTTGCTTCAGCAAGTACCATGTCTGTTCCAAGACTTACCGCAGCTGCGTTTGTCGGCATGGCGGTGGAAAGCCGGATCCTAAGGGAAAAAGGCATTCCGGAAGAGGTCATTCCTACCCTGGTCAAAGCCAGAAAGGAGGTGACCGCACAACATTATCACCACATGTGGCAAAAATATGTTGCGTGGTGTGAGGCCAGGAAGGCCCCACAAAGAAATTTCAACTCGGTCGTTTCCTGCATTTCCTGCAAACAGGAGTGTCTATGGGCCTCAAATTGGGGTCCATTAAGGTTCAAATTTCGGCCCTGTCGATTTTCTTCCAGAAAGAATTGGCTTCAGTTCCTGAAGTCCAGAAGTTGTCAAGGGAGTATTGCATATACAACCCCCTTTTGTGCCTCCAGTGGCACTGTGGGATCTCAACGTAGTTCTGGGATTCCTCAAATCACATTGGTTTAAAACCAGTCAAATCTGTGGATTTGAAGCATCTCACAGGAAAAGTGACCATGCTCTTGGCCCTGGCCTGGACCAGGCGAGTGTCAAATTGGGGTTTTTTTCTCAAAAAAGCCCATATCTGTTTGTCCATTCGGACAGGGCAGAGCTGCGGACTCGTCCCCAGTTCTCTCCCTAAGGTGGTGTCAGTGTTTTACCTGAACCAGCTTATTGTGGTGCCTTGCACCTACTAGGGACTTGGAGGACTCCAAGTTGCTAGATGTTGTCAGGGCCCTGAAAATATGTTCCAGGACGGCTGGAGTCAGGAAAACTGACTTGCTGTTATCCTGTATGCACCCAACAAACTGGGTGCTCTTGCTTCTAAGCAGACTATTGCTAGTTGGATGTGTAATACAATTCAGCTTGCACATTCTGTGGCAGGCCTGCCACAGCCAAAATATGTAAATGCCCATTCCACAAGGAAGGTGGGCTCATCTTGGGCGGCTGCCCGAGGGGTCTCGGCTTTACAACTTTGCCGAGCAGCTACTTGGTCAGGGGCAAACACGTTTGCTAAATTCTACAAATTTGATACCCTGGCTAAGGAGGACCTGGAGTTCTCTCATTCGGTGCTGCAGAGTCATCCGCACTCTCCCGCCCGTTTGGGAGCTTTGGTATAATCCCCATGGTCCTTTCAGGAACCCCAGCATCCACTAGGACGATAGAGAAAATAAGAATTTACTTACCGATAATTCTATTTCTCGGAGTCCGTAGTGGATGCTGGGCGCCCATCCCAAGTGCGGATTATCTGCAATACTTGTACATAGTTACAAAAATCGGGTTATTATTGTTGTGAGCCATCTTTTCAGAGGCTCCGCTGTTATCATACTGTTAACTGGGTTTAGATCACAAGTTGTACGGTGTGATTGGTGTGGCTGGTATGAGTCTTACCCGGGATTCAAAATTCCTCCCTTATTGTGTACGCTCGTCCGGGCACAGTACCTAACTGGCTTGGAGGAGGGTCATAGGGGGAGGAGCCAGTGCACACCACCTGATCGGAAAGCTTTACTTTTGTGCCCTGTCTCCTGCGGAGCCGCTATTCCCCATGGTCCTTTCAGGAACCCCAGCATCCACTACGGACTCCGAGAAATAGAATTATCGGTAAGTAAATTCTTATTTTTATCTTGTTCTGTTCAATTAATACATATACATCTGGGTTTATACTCTATAATATAATTTAATACATTATAATGTCTGGTGCTTGACATGTTTAATTTATGTGTTGTATGAAATATGTGTTGAATATATCTTTGTGGCTTGTCTGTGTGAATGTGTATGCTACCATATATTGCTGTGCACGCTGCATGTATTCACACGCACAGCCACTCATAAGTGTGGAGTTTGAATGTTCTGTATGTAATATTTTTTACTTTGACAGCTATGTGGGGGGAGACCTATGAGGAGTGGGGGAAGGGGGGTAATGACACTGCTATGTGGGAGTGGGAGACCTATGGAGAGTGGGGGAAGGGGGTAATGACACTGCTATGTGGGAGTGGGAGACCTATGGGGAGTGGCGTAAGGGGGTAATGACACTGCTGTGTGGGGGGAGACCTATGAGGAGTGGGGGATGGGGGATAATGACACTGCTATGTGGGAGTGGGAGACCTATGGAGAGTGGGGGAAGGGGGGTAAAGGCACTGCTACGGGGGGGAGACCTATGAGGAGTGGGGGAAGAGGGGTAATGACACTGCTATGGGGGGGAGACCTATGAGGAGTGGGGGAAGAGGGGTAATGACACTACTATGTGGGAGACCTATGGGGAGTGGGGGAAGAGGGGTAATGACACTGCTATGTGGGAGTGGGAGACCTATGGGGAGTGGGGGAAGAGGGGTAATGACACTGTTATGTGGGAGTGGGAGACCTATGGGGAGTGGGAGAAGGGGGTAATGACACTGCTATGTGGGAGTGGAAGACCTATGGGGAGTGGGGGAAGAGGGGTAATGACACTGCTATGTGGGCGTGGCAGACCTGTGGGGGAAGAGGGGTAATGACACTGCTATGTGGGAGTGGGAGACCTATGGGGAGTGGGGGAAGAGGGGTAATGACACTGCTATGTGGGAGTGGGAGACCTATGGGGAGTGGGGGAAGAGGGGTAATGACACTGCTATGTGGGAGTGGGAGACCTATGGGGAGTGGGAGAAGGGGGTAATGACTGCTATGTGGGAGTGGAAGACCTATGGGGAGTGGGGGAAGAGGGGTAATGACACTGCTATGTGGGAGTGGCAGACCTATGGGGAGTGGGGGAAGAGGGGTAATGATACTGCTATGTGGGAGTGGGAGACCTATGGGGAGTGGGGGAAGAGGGGTAATGACACTGCTATGTGGGAGTGGGAGACCTATGGGGATTGGTGGAAGAGGGGTAATGACACTGCTATGTGGGAGTGGGAGACCTATGGCGAGTGGGGGAAGGGGGTAATGACACTGCTATGAGGGGGAGAACTATGGAAAGTGGGGGCACAGGGGAATATGACACTGTTATTGGGAGGAGACATGGGGGTGTAGGAGCAGCTGATAACACTGCTATTAGGGGGTAGGGCATGAGGCAGAGACACATGGGGAGGGGGGCTCGGAGGGCTAATTGCTCTGCTATGGGGGAGGGGGCATAGGCATGCACACGGTGGGTGGCATGTGTGCACAGGCACACCCTGATGTTGCCCCCCCCCCCCCCCCACATGCCTAGTCAGACACTGCACAAGTATATATATATAATATAGAACCAGCCCTGGCCAGCACTTGCTGACTAATTACACATAATACACACTATGCAGTCACAATGTGCGGGTACCATCTTTTCCCGGCTCCCATTGTGACTCTGTCCTCCGTGATTCCTAACCTGTCAGTGTAGCGGACACCGCATACCAGGAGAAGGTTCTGTGTGTGAGCTGTACTGGCTGATAAGGGGAGATCTGTCTCAGGGGGATGGGGGAATCTTCTATATTGGGAGGAGGGGGCTATTCTGTGCTAAGGGAGATAATGTGTCTGAGAGGAAAGGGGATCCTTGTACTAGGGGGAAATAATCTGAGGGAGCAAGGTTCAGGTGTGAGAGATGGAAAGTGGAAGTAAGGTGCAGTGGAGATGGAAGCTGGGACCAAGGTACAGGTGTGAGACATGGAAGGTGGGAGTGAGGTGTAGGGGAGATAGAAGGTGGGAACGAGGTGCATGGGAGACGGAAGGTGGGAGTGAAGAAGAGGTGTGAGAGATGGAAGGTGGGAGCGAGGTGCAGGGGAGATGGTAGGTGGAAGCAAGGTGCAGGGGAGATGGAAGGTGGGAGCGAGGTGCAGGGAAGACGGAAGATGGGAGTGAAAGTGAGGTTTGAGAAATGGAAGGTGGGAGCGAGGTGCAGGGGAGATGGAAGGTGGGAGCGAGGTGCAGGGGAGACGGAAGGTGGGAGTGAAGAAGAGGTGTGGGAGATGGAAGGTGGGAGTGAGGTACAGGTGTGATGTGAGAGATGGAAGGAGAGAGTGTGGTACATGGGAGATAGAGGGAGGGAGTGAGAGGTGTGGGTGGGTGAGACTGAGAGATGGAATAAGGGAGTGAAACTACAGGGCTAGAGAGGAACAGGGGGCATGAGAGGGAGGTGCAAGGGGGTAAGTAAGGGAAGGAGGAAGTTCAGGCAGGGGTGACACATGAGACTTTAAGGCGTTTGGCATCCTGGCGGGTGGGAAAGCTGACACCAGCATCTAGAAACTGCTCAGAATGCTGATGCTGGCATCCCAACATAGATAGCGATGCAGAAAGCCAAAATCCGGTTTGAGTTGGTGCCAAAATCTCCACTGGCAAGCCGTGGGAGATTAGGAAGGGTGGGTTAGGGTTAGGCACCACTGAAGAGGCTGGGGGGGGGGGGGGGTGTTAGGGTCAGACTGTGGGAAAGGTGGGTTAGGGGGGAGGGATGGTGTAACGTCAATACGAGACACTACTGTGCGGTGTAATGTGAATAAGGGACACTACTGTGTGGCATAATTTGAATTGGAAGTATTATTGTGTCCACGCCCTTCCCCCACAAGACCATGCCCCATTTCTAATACTCGCACCTTATTTCAAATGTGTGTAGGGAGTGGGGTGGGGGCACCAGACCCTTACTTTGCCAGGGACGCTCGGACCCCTAGATACACCCCTGGCCGACATTCACCTCTCACATCCATGGCACTTAGTGCTCCGCAGTTTCCACATCTGTTATTTGCAATGGTACAATTTGTCCAGTCACGATACACTCTCACCACAGCAACATGCGAACAGGTCACAAACTGCACTGTCTCGGAAATACTGCCACCCTTGTTACGGAAGGCGATAATCATCGATTTTTGCAACTCTGATAAATTGCCCCTTTCTGCAGCAGGGCACATTGATTTCCACAGGGAAATATCGAGTGTAGAGTGGATCTTGATCCAGAGAGGCACCAACATGCTAAAGCTTTAGGCTGTTCCAGGATGCAATGGGGCTTCCTCTATAAACCCGCCTCCAGGCACTGTGAGCTCAGTTTTGAGTTGGTGCCTGTAGAAGCAGGTAGTTAAGAAAAAGTGGACCAATTACAGAATATAATGTATGTGTATTCTGATATATACCTCCGGTCTTGTCACTGTGTTTTATATATATATATATATATATATATATATATATATAATTCAGTTTTATTGTCATAATAATTATCTGCATTGCTAATGTGACTGTGTGTGCCTGTTTCTGCGGTAAAGTTTCACTTTCAGTGTTTTCCAGAAAATCTATCATTATATTCTGTACCTTAAGGCAGTGGTTCTCAACCTCGGTCCTCAAGTACCCCCAACAGTTCATGTTTTCCAGGTCACCTAGCAGTTGAACAGGTGTATACATTACTCACTGACACATTTTAAAAGACCCACAGGTGGAGCAAATTATTTCACTTGCAATCCCGTGAGGAGACCTGGAAAACATGAACTGTTGGGGGTACTTGAGGACTGCGGTTGAGAACCACTGCCCTAAGGGACTAGGTGCGTCAGGGTCGTTTATATAGTGCATCACAGTATTTATCTATTACATGTATTCTACTGTGTACTCCGTCACATAATACTGGAATTATTCGCAGGTGTTGTGTACTGGGGCCTCAGTCACATACTAACGGATTTATTCGCAGGTATTACACTCTGTCTGGCTTCATCATACTAATACGCTCTGTTACATTTGTGTACAATGTCTAACAGAAAGGGCGTCTGGGGATGCTCCTGCATCATGCAGAGTATGCGCCACAGATTTACCTGAGGGGAAATCTGTGTCTGATGGTCTGTGTACTCTGTGTCATATATCCCTCAGTCAGTCCGCAGCTCCTGTACCCAATCAGGAGCCATACAGGGCTGCGTTCTCAAACCTACTGGGTACTCTAGTGGAATGGATAATGCCCCCTATGGGACGCCCTGTGCCATTACAGCCTCAAATTGTACCTGTGATGAATCCGCCTTGGGCGGATGATTTGTCTAACCAGTTGCACATTCCTTGGTCAGACAAAAATCTAGCCCAGGTCACTCCTGTATCTCTGGGTCATCTAATCTGGGTACTTCTTCCTCTTAATCCACGAATCTCTCAGATGTTTCATCTGAAGAGGAGGGTACTGTCCTGTCAGACACTGAATCAGGCGTTTCTGACAAGGACTTTGAATTACAGATTGATGTTCCTGCTCTAGTGGTTGCTAATTAGCAAATCCTACAAAACATTGATGATGTTGAGGAATCCAATACTGTCTCTAAGAAAACAGATATGTTTAAAAGGCAGAAGCTGGTTAAAGATTACCCCATTCTTACCATTTGGTGAACATCAGGCAGGAACCCTGGGCTAATATAGGGAAAAAGTTCCCTCTCTCTCTAAATGGACCTTGGCTCGCTATCCTCCCCCTGTAGAGTTATGTAACAAGTGGGAAAATTCACCACCGGTAAAATCTCATATCACCCGCCTAGTGGTATCGTCCATTCTGCCTGTCACCACTGTCACTTCTCTGAAAGAAACGTCAGATAAGCGTGTGGAAGGATGCCTGAAATCTATTTACTCCCTTACAGGTACTGTACATAGACCCACTATTGCTGCCTCTTGGGTTGCTAAAGATATCGAAGCATTTTTCAGGCGATAGAGGATGAGCTGCCTGACGATATATCTGTCATTGTCAGACAATACCTGTCTCAGATTACCACCGCCACCTATTACATACGGGAGGCATCCTCTGAGGCAGGTGTGTTGGCAGTCAAGGCGTCAACTACGTCTGTCCTGGCTAGCAGTATTCAGTGGTTGAGGTCATGGAAGGTGGACCTGGATTCCAAAAAGACATTTGGAGGTACCCCCTTTTAAGGGAGACATTTTAGTTGGAGAAGACCTAAATAAATTTGGGTCTGAACAGGTGGCTGCTAAGACTGCCTTCCTCCCAAATACTAATCCTTCTGCACAGAAGGCAAAAGGTACTACTTTTTGTTCCTTTCAGCCTCAAGGAAAAGCAAAAGGTCAGGCATACCCGAGACAATCTCGTGCTCCCATAACCACTTAGCTCAAGACAAAGCAGTCCTGGGCGACCCGTCAGCCTGCGTCTAAACAAGACAAGCCTGCTGCATGACGAGGTGGGCCTCTCCCTGGGTGGGAAGCCGTCTTCTGCAGTTCACCCAGGTCTGGTTACAGACCACTTCAGACGCATGGGTGCTAGAAGTTGTTTCTCATGGGTAAGTAGTCTTGTTCAAGAGACGTCCCCCTCGCCAGTTTTGCACCACGGTCATCCCCTCAGATCAGTTAAAGGCACAAGCTCCGCAGCAGGTTGTGAGTACTCTCCTGGATACAGGAGTGGTAGTGCCGGTACCTCTGTCCCCGAAAGGCAGTGGTCACGACTCGACCCTGTTTCTAGTACCGAAACCGAATGGGTACTTCCGGCCTATTCTCAACTTCACATCACTAAACAAGTTTGTGAGAGTATCCAAGTTCCGTTTGAAAACGCTGTGCTCAATTGTACTGGCCATGGAACCCGGAAACTATAAGGTATCCCTGGATATACAGGTTGCGTACGTGCATATACCTATTGCCAAGTCATCAGCAGTATCTGCAGTTTACTACTGGCAACCTACACTGTCAGGTCCAGGCTCTGCTATTTGGACTAGCTACCGCTCCTAGGATTTTCACCAAGGTCATGGCCGTAATGATGGTGCATCTCCGTCGTCAGGGAATCAGGATCCTGCCATCTCTAGACGACCTGCTGATCCTGGCAAACTCCCGCGATGTCATCCTCAGTCATCTACAACTGATGGTAAGCTTCCTTCAAGCCCACGGGTGGCTCATCAATTGGAAGACATCCTCGCTGGTCCCAGCTCAGAGCATGGTGCACCTGGTAGCACTCCTGGACATGCACAGTCAACGTTCTGTCTTCAGAGAAAGTCCTGAAACTTCACGACAGGATAAGATACTTCCTTTCCTGCAACAGAGTGTTGTTATACTCGGCGATGCAAGTACTTGGCCTGATGGTGTTGACAATCGACATGATGGAGTACGCTCAATTTCATTCCCGCCCTCTGCAGAGGTTAATCCTTTCCAGGTGGGATGGCCTACTTCACCGGATCAGGTCTCATATGATCACTTTGACTCCGAAGGTTCATCTGTCACTGACCTGGTGGCTTCAGGACCCGCAATCAAACAGGGGCCGTCCATTCTGGATCCCCGACTGGGTCCTGCTGACAACGGACGCCAGCCTGAGGGGATTGGGTGCAGTTTTGGAGCAACACTCTTTTCAGGGTCGGTGGACCAAGGAGGAATCACTCCTCCCGATAAACATTCTGGAGTTGCGGGCAGTGTTCAATGCATTGTCTCTTGCCCTGCTTCTAGTACAGAACAGGCCTGTTCAAGTACGGTCAGACAACACCACCACGGTGGCATACATCAACCATCAAGGCTGCACTCGAAGCCACATGGCAATGTTGGAAGTGTCAAAAATCCTTCATTGGGCGGAACGCCATCTGCCAGCAATATCGGCAATGTTCATTCCAGGTGTCCTCAACTGGGAAGGGAACCTCCTCAGTCGCCGGGACGTGCACGCCAAAGAGTGGAGTCTTCATCCGGAAGTCTTTCAACTCCTAGTGGACAAGTGGGGCCTACCAGATGTAGACCTGATGGCGTATCGACACAATCACAAAGTTCCAGTCTTTGAATCAAGAACCAGGGATCCTCAAGCAGTGTTCGTGGACGTACTAGCCATTTCGAAGATCTTTCGGCTGCCTTATGTGTTCCCTCCAATGTCACTCCTGCCTAGGGTCCTCCGAAAGTTCAAGCAAGAAGGAGGAATACTACTTCTAGTCGCTCCAGCGTGGCCCAGACGACATTGGTTCTCAGACCTGAAGGGTCTATCGACAGAGCGTCCTCTTCTACTTCCAGGCCTCCTCGTACAGGGCCCTTGTCTCTACCCAGACCTGGCCAGACTAGTTTTGACGGCGTGGCTCTTGAAGCTTCACTCCTGAGAGCCAAAGGTTTCTCTGAGGCGGTCATTCAAACTATGTTGAAAGCCCGTAAGCTGATGTCTGCTCGGATCTATTATAGGGTCTGGAATTCTTACTTCACCTGATGTGCTGATAAGATCTTTGATGCGAACAGCTTCAAAACATCCAGATTCCTGTCTTTCCTGCAACAAGGCCTGGACTTAGGCCTTCGTCTGGCCTCCCTCAAGGTTCACATATCTGCCTTGTCAGTGTGGTTTCAGAGTCAAATTGCGTCTATACCTGACGTTCATACATTTACTCAGGGTGTATTGAGGATTCAACCTACCTGTATCCCTCCTGTGGCTCCATGGGATTTGTCTGTTGTCCTGAATGCCCTGCAAGAGTCTCCATTTGAACGTCTTGAGTCAGTAGACCTTAAATGGCTTACGGCTAAGGTCCTGTTGTTAGTGGCTATGGCCTCTGCCAGAAGGTTGTCGGACCTAGGCGCTTTGTCCTGTTATCCACCCTTTTTGATATTTCATCATGACCGAGCAGTTCTTAGAACTCGCCCTGGTTATTTACCTAAGGTGGTGTCATCTTTTCACCTTAATCAAGAGATTCTGGTTCCAGCCTTCATCCCTTCTGTATTGTCCTCCAAAGAACGGTCTTTGGATGTGATATGGGCTCTCTGCATATATGTGGAGAGGACTGCCTCTATTAGGAGGTCAGATACCCTTTTTGTACTGTTTGGTTTCCACAAACGTGGCTGGCCTGCGAATAAGCAAACCTTAGCCAGGTGGATTAGAATGGTGATTGCACAAGCTTATGCGCGGGCTGGACTTCCAGCTCCTGCTGCTGTTAAGGCCCATTTTACTCAGTCTGTTGGACCTTCTTGTACGGCCCGCCGTGGCGCGTCTGCAGAACAATTGTGCAAGGCGGCTATGTGGTCCTCGGTGAACATGTTCATTAGTTTCAAAGGAAGCATCCTGGGAGGCGGAAGTATCAAAGGCATAGGCCTTTGATACTTCTGCCTCCCAGGATGCTTCCTTTGGATGCCGGGTTCACATACCCACTAAGACACGTCCCCTCCCTTGAGGAACTGCTTTAAGACATCACCCAATGTTTCTCTGTGGAAGCCAATGTACCCTGCTGCAGAAAAGGAGATTTATGGTAGACTTACAGTACCATTGTTAAATCTCTTTCTGCAAAGTACACCCTGATGCACCTAGCTTCTATAGGTTTGTATGGCATTAGCCACTGGTCCCTTCTCCTGTCATGAGAATGTGGTTCTATGTGACTAACATCTGCCTTCTCTTGCCTGCTCCTACATTGGACTGGTTAACAAAACTGAGCTCACAGTGCCTGGAGGCGGGGTTATAGAGGAGGCCCCATTGCATCCTGGGACAGCCTAAAGCTTTAGCCTGTTGGTGCCTCTCTGGATCAATATCCACTCTACACCTGATGTTTCTCTGTGGAACCCAATGTACTTCGCAGAAAGAGATTTAACAATGGTAAGTCTACCATAAATCTCCTTTTTACCGATGACAGCAACGAGTTATATGTGTGCAGATGACCTATCGCACACCTTATATACCCACCAAGCGAGCACACAACACTGATGTACTTCATGGGCTGCACGCTGCCAACTTCATATGTAACTCGGCCGTGTATATACCTCAGCCATCTCCCTCTAATACATATATACCCCAGCTACATCTATAGCTCCTGCACCAGACATCTCCCTCTATCACATACCTGTATATACCCAGCCCTGCCTTATCCACCTCCCTCTTATACACATACTATATATTGCAGCACTGGCCCAGCCATCTTCCTCTCACACATATATACCCAGTCCTGCCCTAGCAATCTCCCTCTCAAACAAGAACCCAGCCGTGCCCCAGCCACCTCCCTCTCATACATATATAAACCAACCCTGCCTTAGCCACCTGCCTCATACACATATATACCCCAGCACTGCCTCAGCCACCTCCCTTTCACACATATATACCCAACCCTGCACTAGCCATCTCCCTCTTACACAAACATACACCAAGCCCTGCCCTAACCATCTTCCTCTCACAAACATATATCCCATGTCACAATCCGGACTGTTATCGTTGGTTACCTGCGTTATTGCTGTCTTTCCCACTTGTCCAAGAAGTCTGCAGCCTCTGGCAGGGTTAAGCTTTGTTGAATTACGCTGCCCAGTCTGTCCCCACGCCGGAATTCCCTCCAAAACTGGCATATTGAATCCAGTCATCTGTTCATTCTCAGAGTGTTGATCCTGCTCAGCTGGTCACAGCGTCCAATCGGAAGACAGTCAGCCCTGTTAAAGGACATCCTGGAGCACCAGGCAATTGGCAGTGCAAGGTTCATCTTCCAGATGCTAACCTGCAGACTACTCAGTTGTTCCTGTCTATTTCCTGCAATCAGCATTCCAGTTCTAGTCCAGTTCATCCATTTGGTTCCAGTCCGGTTTAGCCGTCCGTTTCCAGTCCGTTTCAAGTCATCTGTCCCAGTCCAGTCTAGTTTACTGGATCCAGTCCAGCAATCCGGTCCCAGCATGCTGGTCCTGGCCCGGCATCTAGTACTGTCAGTTCCAGCTTGGCTTTCAGCACATTCAGTTCCAGCCTGGCTTCAAGCACAGCCAGTTCCAGTCTGGCTTCCAGCACCGCCGGTTACAGCTCGCTCCCAGCACACCCGATTACAGCCTGGCTTCCAGTACACCTGGTTCCAGCATGGGGGTATATTTACTAAAATTCGTACTTGTACCGATTTGGAGGGAGATTCATCACGAATGACATCGAATGTGTAATTGTGCAACTTTTTGAATTGATTACGACTAATTTACTAAGCTGTCGTATTTTTTTTTTTCGTGTTTTCCGATGTCGATGTCATTCGTAGTTTTGTAAGGTAGAATGCGGCCGATTTAGTTGTTTTGCGGCCGTGTTATGAGGTTTTTTTACGACTGCGTCACATTTTGGTTACGGCAGTGTTTGTCCGTTCACGGCCGCGTTTTTTTCCTAAGTTTCGTTTTTGTCACTCGTCCGTGATTGGTTTGATTCGTGATGGAGGAGTGTCTGTGCACATTACTATAAAAACGCCCCAAACCGTCAGCACCTCGTGGGTTTAGCTAGTGGAGAGGTGAGAGGAAGGTGTGTTAGGAGTTTGAGAGTTGTTTGGAGTTTGTGGAGGATTTGAGGAGGTTATTTGCGATTGTTGAGTGCTGTACTGTGTGTGTAAGTAGTCTTGTCATACTTTGTTGTGTAGTTATTTAAAAGTTTGTTTACTTTTTTGTCATTGTTTTTTAGTTAACGTCTATTGTCATTGTTTGTGAGTGAGTGAGTGTGTGTGTGTGTGTGTGTGTGTGTGTGTGTGTGTGTGTGTGTGTGTGTGTTTGGTGTGTGGTGTGTAGTGGTAGTGGAGAAGTGTGTTTACTGTTTTTTTTTTTTTTCAGTGTTATTTGTTGTTTGTCCTGATTATGTTCCAGTCAGAGGTGAGTGAGGTGGAGGAGGTGAGTGAGAGGGAGGAGGTGAATGAGAGGGAGGAGGTTAGTGAGGAGGAGGGGGTGGCTGCTGCTGCGGCCTCCAGTGATAGTGATGGTGTTGTGGCTCCGCAGCCACGCACCACTACAAAGACTGGCCGCAATGTCAAATTTAGCTATGCTGAAAATATGGCTTTGGTGCGGGAGCTGATGAGGCATCATCATCAGTTGTTTGGCCATGATGCTGCAAAGGTGTCGTCACGCAGGAAGAGTGTTCTGTGGGGGAAGGTCATTGCGGCTGTGAATAGTGAGGGTGTGGTGAGGCGGACCAAGGACACGTGCCGTAAGCGTTTTTATGACATAAAGCGCCGTGTCAAGGCGAAGATGGCCAAGGAGTCTAAATCGGCCCGCCAAACCGGGGGTGGACACCCCTTCCGTGCATCTTACCGAGATTGGGAGGAGCCTGTGCGTGCACTCATTCCGCAAGAAGTGGTTGGTGCCACTCATGTCCAGGATTCGGATCGGCCAAGGCAGGATGGTGAGTTATTTATGTTTAATTATAAACAATTTAAGCATGTGTGCTTTGTCATTAGTTGTCTGAAATGTCTTCTAGCTAATTGTGGTTGTCAGTTTGTTCATTCTTCTAATGTGTTGGTGATGTAGTGCAGGCCTGGCCAACCTGTGGCTCTCCAGCTGTTGTGAAACTACAAGTCCCATCATGCCTTGCCACAGTTTTGCTATTAGGGAATGCTAAAACTGTGGCAGGGCATGCTGGGATGTGTAGTTTCACTACATCTGGAGAGCCACAGGTTGGCCAGGCCTGGTGTACTTTTTTTTTATTTTTTTTTTTATTATTATTATTACAGGTTGAGTCTCCCTTATCCAAAATGCTTGGGACCAGAGGTACTTTGGATATGGGATTTTTCCGTATTTTGGAATAATTACATACCATAATGAGATATCATGATGATGGGACCTAAATCTAAGCACAGAATACATTTATGTTACATATACACCTTATACACACAGCCTGAAGGTCATTTTAGCCAATATTTTTAATAACTTTGTGCATTAAACAAAGTGTGTGTACATTCACATAATTCATTTATGTTTCATATACACCTTATACACACAGCCTGAAGGTCATTTAATACAATATTTTTAATAACTTTGTGTATTAAACAAAGTTTGTGTACATTGAGACATCAAAAAACAAAGGTTTCACTATCTCACTCTCACTCAAAAAAGTCCGTATTTCGGAATATTCCGTATTTCGGAATATATGGATATGGGATACTCAACCTGTATTATTATTAAAAAAATGTTAATGGTTGCCTTAGAGTTTTTCAGGTGTTGTAAGTCAAAAGTAAATGTTTGTAGGTGCGTTTTCATGCTTTTAAAGTTTAATTTTTGAAACAAAGGTTTTTGGGAAATACATTTCATATCATTTATGATTATTGTGTGTTGTTATGGGTTGCCCTTTGTGTGCCTGATGTGTTTTTGAATGCATACTTGGTTGTGATGTTTCAAATTTTTCCTAGATATTTTTGACTAGTGTTTTATTATTATTGTGCAAAATTGATACCTTAGCGTGCAATATTGTGGTTGTGTCAAGCTACGACGTTTTGTTTTTAAGTAGTATATTTGTTTGCATTATGCGCCTTTGTGTATTGTATTTTTGACATAATTTATGCAAATTTAAAGAATACCAACCCAATGACGTCAGGCATAAAAGCATAAGCATCGTTTAGTTTAATTCTCATCAGGTACCACATATGTTAACATCACAATGAGGAATTTGGGAAAAAATATCACCAAAATAGTATGTTCATAAGGACATTCTTCATATTTCTACAGTACGCCAGAGAAGCAGCACAGCCAGGCCACAGCCAACACTGCCAAGAGATGCCATATGGTGGCAATGCCGGTAAGATTTAACTGTATACACATATTCTGCAAACACATAGAAACACAAAATGTTAATGATTATCTTATCACACAGGTTCTTCTTCGGCAAATCCACCTACACTAAGGCGCCCATCACAGGGCTCGGTTAGTGTGGCAACGAGGCCACCCAAGAGACGCCATCTTGAGGCTCCAGCACCAGCATCACCACCCCAACGCCGCATCTCCGCAGTGTCGGGCGTGCCACCACTAGTTCTATTGGCCAGCCCCCAAAGTGAGGATCCACAATCCCCTCAGTTGTCTGGTGAGTAAACATAACAATTACGTGTAAATAAGTAAACAAACAGTGTTGTCAATTTATTAACCTGGAGAAGGCATAAGGTTTTGAAAAAAAACTGATATGTGCAAGGTGATAAAGGCAGCATTACAAAATAAACACAACTGTTAATGTACATATTGGATCTGTTTGCCTTGTGCCTTTATCACCTTGCACATATCACTGCTTTTTCACATACTTATGCCTTCTCCATGTTTAGACATCTGCCCCACTGTTAGTACATATAAAATATAATTTAACTAATGACCAGTCATCCTTGCAATAATCAACAACAACAATCAGATGGTGTGAAGGTATTTTTAGATGGATAATTGTCAGATGTGATGTTGGCCATATCAACACATTTTTGACACAGAATTTTTGGAGTAAAAAAACAACATAAATGTTAAGTCTCATCCAATTGTTTTGCATGGCCAACAACACCACTTCTAAACATAGTGCACCGTAATACTTTTTCTACCATTGTTAATGTGTACATTTTAGGACACTATATTTGTTTAAGTTTTTGCCAGACCACTGACTGCCTTGAACAATGTATGAGTGTATTGGTAAACACATTTATTGTATTGTGTGTGTTGTTCCAAAGGAAGGTACATTCCCAATATGTAAATGTATTAATTTGTATTTGTTCGAGTTCTTCGTGGTTGCACATTAATTGTGGCTCAGAGTCCAACAATTTATTAAAAAAACATCAACTGAGTAGTGAAGGATAGAAGCAACATATTTATACAAACAGATGAACAACATAGTCAAGTTTATGCCTCAATCTATTGATCAATTAAAACATGAATATTAAGAAGAAATGCATGTTGACGTAAAGCTAGAGTAAGACCAATGCTAAAAAGTTACTAAATACTGGCTGTTTTCAACCCCATACAGAACCAGCCATCATGGCCGAGGATGCCCAGCAGGAAAGTGACCAGCAGGATACATACACTCTTCACCTGCAGCCCATAGATGATACCCAGACAACCACGCCGCAGGACATACCCCAAACATCCCACAGGCCACAATTGAGCACAACAACAGCCCAGACACAAATGGACACTGAGTTTTGGAGCGGATGGGCCAAACAACAGGAACTGAACTATGCGTGCCTTACCCAACAAAGCCAATACCTGGCAAGTCTGCCCCATCATCTGCCTAGACTGGCTCGAAACTCTGGCAGACTTATCGTTCAAGTGGGAAGAATAGCCAATACCATGGAACAGATGAGGGCAGACAACTGCCAAATGCAAGCAAATCTCGTACGCATCATGGATGAGCAACAGCGCCAACAACAATCCCTAATTCAGGTCATCCAACACAACCAACTTATCAATGAAAACATGTCCCGAATAATAGCAAGCCACACTGCAGCTAATACGCAACTCACTGCCAGCCTCAATATACTCAGCCAAAGCCTTAATGTTTTGGCATCACACCAAATCAGCTCTAGCTCGGGGACAACTACACCAAACCAGACCCCAGTTCAATCCCCAGTTAGACGCTCCAGTAGAACCAGGAGCAACGAGCCAGCACAATCCTCGGCACCCAGCACACAACAAAGAAAAAAATAATGTGTCCTGCAGCTAATTTTTGGACTATTATAATATTATGTTGAGTTGTTGTGGCAAAAATGCCTTTGTTGTAGGAAATAAATTGCTCACACGGAATATGTGTCTTGTTTAATTAGCTACAGAAACAACCTGTACATTAGTGTCTAGGACCAGATGTGTATTGTTAGAAATATATTGCCTGCCCCTAGGTGTCCTCAGCTCAACGTGTGGCTAATCTCTGGCACCCAGAACATTGGCCATGGCCGCAAGATCAGATAAAGCTACCCTGACTGCATGCCACTGCGACTCCTGGGTATGGAAGCAGAGAGAGGCATGTATGTAGGCATCCAAGACATCCAAAACCTGAGTGGACAATCCAAAATTAAAGGTGAGTGTCATGACCTGTAATCAATACAATACTGTGTTCTATTACATTACAGAAGCACGACTTAGACATAGACGTGTATGTATGTTTTAACTCACCTGAATTAAATATTTATAAAAGGTAGTGATGAGCGGGTTCGGTTTCCGAGAAACCGAACCCCCCCGAACTTTACCCTTTTTACACGGGTCCGAGCCATACTCGGATTCTCCCGTATGGCTCGGCTAACCTGAGCGCGCCCGAACGTCATCATCCCGCTGTCGGATTCTCGCAAGATTCGGATTCTATATAAGCAGCCGCGCGTCGCCGCCATTTTCACACGTGCATTGAGATTGATAGGGAGAGGACGTGGCTGGCGTCCTCTCCGTTTATATAGTTATAGTTAGTTGATCTGATTGCTACTGCTTAGCTTATTGTGGGGAGGATTGGGGAGCAGCTGTTAGGAGGAGTACAGTGCAGAGTTTTGCTAGTTTTTTTTTATCCGTTCTCTGCCTGAAAAAAACGCTCCATACCATATCTGTGCTCAGCCTCAGTGTGCTGCATGATATATCTGACTGTGCTGAGTGCTCACACTGCTTAATTGTGGGGGAGACTGGGGAGCAGCTATAGCAGGAGTACAGTGCACAGTTTTGCTGACAGTGACCACCAGTATACGTTTGTCTGCCTGAAAAACACTCCTGTGGTGTCTTTTTTTCTTTATACTATAAGTATAAACGCAGTCTGCTGACAGTATCCACCAGGTCCATTATACTGTATATAGCAGTACGGTAGGCCACTGCTGTACCTACCTCTGTGTCTTCAGTCACTGTCGTCATACATAAAGTATACTATCCATCCATCTACATTGTATACCTGTGGTGTCTTTTTTTCTTTATACTATAAACGCAGTCTGCTGACAGTGTCCACCAGGTCCATTATACTGTATATAGCAGTACGGTAGGCCACTGCTGTACCTACCTCTGTGTCTTCAGTCACTCGTCGTCATACATAAAGTATACTATCCATCCATCTACATTGTATACCTGTGGTGTCTTTTTTCTTTATACTATAAACGCAGTCTGCTGACAGTGTCCACCAGGTCCATTATACTGTATATAGCAGTACGGTAGGCCACTGCTGTACCTACCTCTGTGTCTTCAGTCACTCGTCGTCATACATAAAGTATACTATCCATCCATCTACATTGTATACCTGTGGTGTCTTTTTTTCTTTATACTATAAACGCAGTCTGCTGACAGTGTCCACCAGGTCCATTATACTGTATATAGCAGTACGGTAGGCCACTGCTGTACCTACCTCTGTGTCTTCAGTCACTCATCGTCATACATAAAGTATACTATCCATCCATCTACATTGTATACCTGTGGTGCCTTTTAGTTGTGCGCATTAAAATATGGAGAACAAAAATGTGGAGGTTAAAAAAATAGGGAAAGATCAAGATCCACTTCCGCCTCGTGCTGAAGCTGCTGCCACTAGTCATGGCCGAGATGATGAAATGCCATCAACGTCGTCTGCCAAGGCCGATGCCCAATGTCATAGTACAGAGCATGTAAAATCCAAAACACAAAAGATCAGTAAAAAAATGACCCAAAAATCAAAATTAAAAGCGTCTGAGGAGAAGCGTAAACTTGCCAATATGCCATTTACGACACGGAGTGGCAAGGAACGGCTGAGGCCCTGGCCTATGTTCATGGCTAGTGGTTCAGCTTCACATGAGGATGGAAGCACTCATCCTCTCGCTAGAAAAAAGAAAAGACTTAAGCTGGCAAAAGCACAGCAAAGAACTGTGCGTTCTTCGAAATCACAAATCCCCAAGGAGAGTCCAATTGTGTCGGTTGCGATGCCTGACCTTCCCAACACTGGACGGGAAGAGCTTGCACCTTCCACCATTTACACGCCCCCTGCAAGTGCTGGAAGGAGCACCCGCAGTCCAGTTCCTGATAGTCAAATTGAAGATGTCACTGTTGAAGTACACCAGGATGAGGATATGGGTGTTGCTGGCGCTGGGGAGGAAATTGACAAGGAGGATTCTGATGGTGAGGTGGTTTGTTTAAGTCAGGCACCCGGAGAGACACCTGTTGTCCGTGGGACGAATATGGCCATTGACATGCCTGGTGAAAATACAAAAAAAATCAGCTCTTCGGTGTGGAATTATTTCAACAGAAATGCGGACAACAGGTGTCAAGCCGTGTGTTGCCTTTGTCAAGCTGTAATAAGTAGGGGTAAGGACGTTAACCACCTCGGAACATCCTCCCTTATACGTCACCTGCAGCGCATTCATCATAAGTCAGTGACAAGTTCAAAAACTTTGGGTGACAGCGGAAGCAGTCCACTGACCACTAAATCCCTTCCTCTTGTAACCAAGCTCCTGCAAACCACACCACCAACTCCCTCAGTGTCAATTTCCTCCTTACCCAGGAAAGCCAATAGTCCTGCAGGCCATGTCACTGGCAAGTCTGACGAGTCCTCTCCTGCCTGGGATTCCTCCGATGCATCCTTGAGTGTAACGCCTACTGCTGCTGGCGCTGTTGTTGTTGCTGCTGGGAGTCGATCGTCATCCCAGAGGGGAAGTCGGAAGACCACTTGTACTACTTCCAGTAAGCAATTGACTGTCCAACAGTCCTTTGCGAGGAAGATGAAATATCACAGCAGTCATCCTGCTGCAAAGCGGATAACTGAGGCCTTGGCAGCCTGGGCGGTGAGAAACGTGGTTCCGGTATCCATCGTTAATTCAGAGCCAACTAGAGACTTGATTGAGGTACTGTGTCCCCGGTACCAAATACCATCTAGGTTCCATTTCTCTAGGCAGGCGATACCGAAAATGTACACAGACCTCAGAAAAAGAGTCACCAGTGTCCTAAAAAATGCAGTTGTACCCAATGTCCACTTAACCACGGACATGTGGACAAGTGGAGCCGGGCAGACTCAGGACTACATGACTGTGACAGCCCACTGGGTAGATGTATTGCCTCCCACTGCAAGAACAGCAGCGGCGGCACCAGTAGCAGCATCTCGCAAACGCCAACTCGTTCCTAGGCAGGCTACGCTTTGTATCACCGCTTTCCAGAATACGCACACAGATGAAAACCTCTTACGGCAACTGAGGAAGATCATCGCAGAATGGCTTACCCCAATTGGACTCTCCTGGGGATTTGTGGCATCGGACAACGCCAGCAATATTGTGCATGCATTACATCTGGGCAAATTCCAGCACGTCCCATGTTTTGCACACACCTTGAATTTGGTGGTGCAGAATTATTTAAAAAACGACAGGGGCGTGCAAGAGATGCTGTCGGTGGCCAGAAGAATTGCGGGCCACTTTCGGCATACAGGCACCGCGTACAGAAGACTGCAGCACCACCAAAAACACCTGAACCTGCCCTGCCATCATCTGAAGCAAGAGGTGGTAACGAGGTGGAATTCAACCCTCTATATGCTTCAGAGGATGGAGGAGCAGCAAAAGGCCATTCAAGCCTATACATCTGGCCACGATATAGGCAAAGGAGGTGGAATGCACCTGACTCAAGCGCAGTGGAGAATGATTTCAACGTTGTGCAAGGTTCTGCAACCTTTTGAACTTGCCACACGTGAAGTCAGTTCAGACACTGCCAGCCTGAGTCAGGTCATTCCCCTCATCAGGCTTTTGCAGAAGAAGCTGGAGACATTGAAGGAGGAGCTAAAACAGAGCGATTCCGCTAGGCATGTGGGACTTGTGGATGGAGCCCTTCATTCGCTTAACCAGGATTCACGGGTGGTCAATCTGTTGAAATCAGAGCACTACATTTTGGCCACCGTGCTCGATCCTAGATTTAAAACCTACGTTGTATCTCTCTTTCCGGCAGACACAAGTCTGCAGAGGTTCAAAGACCTGCTGGTGAGAAAATTGTCAAGTCAAGCGGAACATGACCCGTCAACATCTCCTCCTTCACATTCTCCCGCAACTGGGGGAGCGAGGAAAAGGCTAAGAATTCCGAGCCCACCCACTGGCGGTGATGCAGGGCAGTCTGGAGCGAGTGCTGACATCTGGTCCGGACTGAAGGACCTGCCAACGATTACTGACATGTCGTCTACTGTCACTGCATATGATTCTCTCACCATTGAAAGAATGGTGGAGGATTATATGAGTGACCGCATCCAAGTAGGCACGTCAGACAGTCCGTACGTATACTGGCAGGAAAAAGAGGCAATTTGGAGGCCCTTGCACAAACTGGCTTTATTCTACCTAAGTTGCCCTCCCTCCAGTGTGTACTCCGAAAGAGTGTTTAGTGCCGCCGCTCACCTTGTCAGCAATCGGCGTACGAGGTTACTTCCAGAAAATGTGGAGAAGATGATGTTCATTAAAATGAATTATAATCAATTCCTCCGTGGAGACATTCACCAGCAGCAATTGCCTCCAGAAAGTACATGGGGACCTGAGATGGTGGATTCCAGTGGGGATGAATTAATAATCTGTGAGGAGGGGGATGTACACAGTGAAAGGGGTGATGAATCGGATGATGATGATGAGGTGGACATCTTGCCTCTGTAGAGCCAGTTTGTGCAAGGAGAGATTGATTGCTTCTTTTTTGGTGGGGGCCCAAACCAACCAGTCATTTCAGTCACAGTCGTGTGGCAGACCCTGTCGCTGAAATGATGGGTTCGTTAAAGTGTGCATGTCCTGTTTATACAACATAAGGGTGGGTGGGAGGGCCCAAGGACAATTCCATCTTGCATCTCTTTTTTCTTTCATTTTTCTTTGCGTCATGTGCTGTTTGGGGAGCATTTTTTTGAAGGGCCATCCTGCGTGACACTGCAGTGCCACTCCTAGATGGGCCAGGTGTTTGTGTCGGCCACTTGGGTCGCTTATCTTAGTCACACAGCTACCTCATTGCGCCTCTTTTTTTCTTTGCGTCATGTGCTGTTTGGGGAGTATTTTTTTCAAGTGCCATCCTGTCTGACACTGCAGTGCCACTCCTAGATGGGCCAGGTGTTTGTGTCGGCCACTTGGGTCGCTTATCTTAGTCACACAGCTACCTCATTGCGCCTCTTTTTTTCTTTGCGTCATGTGCTGTTTGAGGAGTATTTTTTTCAAGTGCCATCCTGTCTGACACTGCAGTGCCACTCCTAGATGGGCCAGGTGTTTGTGTCGGCCACTTGGGTTGCTTATCTTAGTCACACAGCTACCTCATTGCGCCTCTTTTTTTCTTTGCGTCATGTGCTGTTTGGGGAGTATTTTTTTCAAGTGCCATCCTGCGTGACACTGCAGTGCCACGCCTAGATGGGCCAGGTGTTTGTGTCGGCCACTTGGGTCGCTTATCTTAGTCACACAGCTACCTCATTGCGCCTCTTTTTTTCTTTGCGTCATGTGCTGTTTGGGGAGTATTTTTTGGAAGGGCCATCCTGCGTGACACTGCAGTGCCACTCCTAGATGGGCCAGGTGTTTGTGTCGGCCACTTGGGTCGCTTATCTTAGTCACACAGCTACCTCATTGCGCCTCTTTTTTTCTTTGCATCATGTGCTGTTTGGGGAGTATTTTTTTGAACGGCCATCCTGCGTGACACTGCAGTGCCACTCCTAGATGGGCCAGGTGTTTGTGTCGGCCACTTGGGTCGCTTATCTTAGTCACACAGCTACCTCATTGCGCCTCTTTTTTTCTTTGCGTCATGTGCTGTTTGGGGAGTATTTTTTTCAAGTGCCATCCTGTCTGACACTGCAGTGCCACGCCTAGATGGGCCAGGTGTTTGTGTCGGCCACTTGGGTTGCTTATCTTAGTCACACAGCTACCTCATTGCACCTCTTTTTTTCTTTGCGTCATGTGCTGTTTGGGGAGTATTTTTTTGAAGGGCCATCCTGCGTGACACTGCAGTGCCACTCCTAGATGCGCCAGGTGTTTGTGTCGGCCACTTGGGTCGCTTATCTTAGTCACACAGCTACCTCATTGCGCCTCTTTTTTTCTTTGCGTCATGTGCTGTTTGGGGAGTATTTTTTTGAAGGGCCATCCTGCGTGACACTGCAGTGCCACTCCTAGATGGACCAGGTGTTTGTGTCGGCCACTTGGGTCGCTTAGCTTAGTCACACAGCTACCTCGGTGCAAATTTTAGGACTAAAAATAATATTGTGAGGTGTGAGGTGTTCAGAATAGACTGAAAATGAGTGGAAATTATGGTTATTGAGGTTAATAATACTATGGGATCAAAATGACCCCCAAATTCTATGATTTAAGCTGTTTTTTAGGGTTTTTTGAAAAAAACACCCGAATCCAAAACACACCCGAATCCGACAAAAAAATTTCGGTGAGGTTTTGCCAAAACACGTTCGAACTCAAAACACGGCCGCGGAACCGAACCCAAAACCAAAACACAAAACCCGAAAAATTTCCAGTGCACATCACTAATAAAAGGTGGCCTGTGAGATACTAATTACATTGCCAGTCACAGGCTGGAAGCTGCCATTAGCCATAAAGTGCAACACAGCCAGGAGTTTGAGCAGGCCTGAGACAGAGCGAGAGCGTGCTGTCTCAGGGTCTAGGTTAAGTTTGACAAGGTCATACAGACGGAAAATGTTAATTACATTTAGTCGGAGCATCTGTATAACATGGTCATCAGCAAATGTGTTATCGTTTAAACGCACACTACAAAAACAAGCCATGGCCAGCCTACGTGGAACATGTACAACCTGCTTACCCTGTAGTTTTTCCTGGCCTGGGTTTATTGTAGCCTCATGGAGCAGTGTCAGGTATCCCCCAGCAAACAAGACAGCAGTACTACACACAGTAGCAGCCATTTCAGATTGAGAGTGGTGAAAAATGTGTTGGGGCCCCTTTTAAAGGACCAAAAAATCAGGTGTGACTTATGTAGAATTGGCAACACATGTAAACACGCTTCTCAAAAGCAGGTCTGTTTTTTTTTTAGGCTTTTTGTACGATTAGTATTTTTTCACGGACGCACATGTATTTTCAAGGTAGAGATTTCAAATACGAATGTTTAGTAAATGACCGTGTTCCATACCTAAACAGCCGCGTTTGACCGATGGTGTATTCATTCGTATTTTTTTTCTTGGACTTCCAAAAAAAATACGAATGCCCTCATCACTGCCGTGATTTGAGTTTAGTAAATTCCCGAGATGACACTTTGAAGAAAAAACACCATCTCGGTCAAAATCAGGAGCTTAGTAAATTTCCCCCATGGTATCTAGTATTGCCAATTCCAGCCTTGCTTCAGGTACACCTGGTTCCAGCATGGTATCTAGCATTGACAGTTCCAGCCTGGCTTCCAGCACATCCAGTCCCAGCCCAGCAACTGGCATTGCTAGTGCCACCCTGGTTTCCGATTTAGCTGTTCTCCTGTATCTGAGGTCCCTGACCTTTCCACTGGATGTAATCCAGCAACCTACAAGTTATAGTTTGGTCCTGTTAGTTTAGTTTGTCCACATTCACTCTCACCTTTTTCCTGTGCAACTCTAATTCAGTGCTCTCCTGTATATACTGTACAACTATTCATCTACACTGAAGTTCTTGCGCTCCATGCGTAGGAACTTCATCATGCCACCCAGCTTTCTACACATAGCCACTAACACAGCTGTTGGCACCCAACTCAGTCTGGGTACAAACAAAATCCTCGGGTGTGACATCACAGCACCTTCCCATCCACCTAGACTGCTGTGCAAACGTTTTGGACAGGTGGGGAGAAATGCTGCAAGGTGCTTCAATGCTTAGAAATTTCAGCAGGTACAGATACTATCCGTTATGAAATGCCTTCAGGGAGGCATCTGCTTGGCTCCAAATTTATTCTGCAGCAGGACAAAGACCCCAGACACAAAGCCAATGTCATTAAGAACTATCTTCAGCATAAAAAAGAAGAGAGTCCTGGAATTGATGATGTAGCCCCCACAGAGCCCTGATCTCAACATCATCGAATCTGTCTGGGATTACATGAAGAGACAGAAGGATGTGAGCAAGCATCCATCCACATAAGATCCGCGGTTAGTTTTCCAAGATGATTGGAACAACCTCCCTCCTGAGTCCCTTCAAAAACTGTGTGCAAGTGTACCTAGAAGAATTTATGCTGTTTTGAAGGCAGAGGGTGGTCACCAAATATTGATTTGATTTAGATTTCTCTTCTGTTCATTAGCTGTGCATTTTGTTAATTGATAAACATAAACTACTAACACGTCTATTTTTAAAAGGATTCTTACTTTGCAGCATTTTTCCCCCACACCTGCCTAAAACTTTTGCACAGTACTGTACCTCTCATACATATACCCAGTTATGCCCTAGCCACCTCCCTTTCTCCCATATACCCCAGCCCACACCCATCCACCTACCTCTCACACACATACCTCAGCCATGCCCCATCCTCCTACCTTTCTCACACATATACCCAGCCCTGCCCCATCAATCATACGCACACACAGGGGGTTTTGGGGTTCCGAGTATCTAGCCGATCTATCACACAGTAGCTTACCAATTTTTGTATTATTTTTTTAGTACGTTGCGTTTGCTGGCGCGCAGAGCATCAGGCAGTCTGGCACTCCCTGCATGGCTGCAGCAGCTACCTCACATACGTGCTGAGAGGCAGTTTGTTGGAATGTAGAGGGAGCAGCTGCCCGTATGCTATCTATCCTGGGGGGTGGAGTGGTTGTGGTGCCTGTGGACTGTCTGTGTGGGAGAAGTGGGGTGGTTGTGGTGCCTGTGTGCTGTCTATGTGGGGGAGATTATGGTGCCTGTGTGCTGTCTATGTGGGGTGGGGGTCATGGGGCCTGTGTGCTGTCTATGTACTGTAAGTAGCCTGGGTGTCATAGTGCCTGTGTGCTGTCTGTCTATTTGGAGAAAGGGTGGTGGTGGTGGTGGTGCCTTTGTGCTGCTTATGTGGGGAATAGTGGGTGGTCGAGGTGCCTGTGTGCTGTCTATGTGTGTGTCTGTGTGTGTGGGGGGGGGGGGGGGGGGAGGAGTTCATGGTGCCTGTGTGTTATCTATCTATGTACTATGTTGGTCATGGTGCCTGTGTGCTGTCTATCTGTGTGGAGGAAGGGTGGGGGTGATGCCATACCCTCCAACTGTACCTTTTTAATAGGTACAGTACCTTTTTTTATGGTCTGTACCGATTTTTGGCTCTCCAAACTTCCATTGAAAGTATAGGAAAAGGGGCGTGGTCATGCCCCCTTTACCCATGGCCATGCCCCCTTTTCTAATTTGTACCACTTTTTATGTGTAAAATGTTGGAGGGTATGTTGTGCCTGTGTGCTGCTTATGTGGGGGATAGTGGGTTGTCGTGGAGCCTGTGTGCTGTATATGTAAGGGAGGGTGGTGGTTATGGCACCTGTGTGCTGTCTATGTGGGGGAGCAGGGGGGGTTGTGGTGCCTTTGTGCTGTCTCTCTATGTGTGGGGGTGGGGGTGGTGCCTGTGTACTGTCTATCTAGGCGGGGGGGGTCTTGGTGCTGACTGTCTCTGTAGAGGAGGAGGGATCGTGGTGCCTGTGTGTTGTCTTTCTAGGTGGGGGAGGGGAGGTGGTCATAGTGCCTGTGTGCTGTCTATCTAGATTGGGGAGGGGGGTGGTCATAGTTCCTGTGTGCTTGCTGTCTATCTATGTAGGGGGGACGGTCTTGGTGCCTGTGTGCTGTTTATCTGTATGGGGGTGATGGTCTTTTTGCCTGTGCGCTGTCTATCTATGTAGGGGGAGGTTGTAGCATGGAGTGACGGCGCCTAGAGCATGCATAAGTTGTTGTGGCCCCCCTCCCCATACTGAATGGGGGAGGGGATGTGGACAGTGTGTTCGAGCGGGAGGCAGTTTTCCAGCTGTTGGGATCCCGGCAGTCAAGATACCGATACCGGAATCCCGACAGCCAAGAGAATCCCGATGGTTGTAATCCCGACCGGGGCCCAGAATCCCTACTCGAGTGGTGGTCCATGCCACTCCATGAGGGGAATAAATTAGTGTGGCAAGCAAAGCTTTCCACCGTGCCAGAAGCGTGGAGAGTGCAGCGAGCCTGCAAGGGGACACGCTGCGCTTACCGTCGGAATCCCACCTGGCAGAATTCCGGCGTTGATCTTATGACCGCCGGGGTCCCGACTGTCAGGATCCCATACAGAATCCTTTCGAGCTAGTTGAAACTTTAAAAAAACTAAACAAAAAAGTGTTGGACTAAAACATAAAAGTCCCAGTAGGCAATGGTAGTGGTAAGGGCCCTTAAAGGAGTGTGACAATATGCTAGAGGAAATGTGGCCAGTTAAAAAAGGAATCGAGTACAGCTTGCAGCACTTGGCAGCTACAGTGCATGTCCCTCCAACAGGGACTGGCTGTGAAATATATGGCTATCTGTATAATAGTGCAACCTATGGCTCGCCAGCTATTTTGAAGCTACAAGTTTTAGCATGCCCTCTGGCAGGACATATATTTTGTAGTTCCATAATTTTGAAGAAACCTTTCTCAAAACTCAGGCACTAATGAGATGTATCAAATCTAATATATCAAATATACATTAATGAAAAACCATTAGCTGGAGTAGAGCCGGTTCTATACCTTGCGGAGCTCAGGGCGACAGATTATTTTGGCGACCCCCACACCCTCTATTCATAACAGGGACAGTGCGCTATAAAAGCCCCTTATACACGTTACACTACAGAAGAGCCGGTGTGGACGTAGCTGTGAGATGAGCACAAGAGAGAGAAAGGGTGCAGATAAGAGAGAGAGGGGGGTGCAGACAATATAGAGACAGGTGATGGAATGGATAAGTGAGGGTCAGCTAGAGCACGTATAAACCCACACTCACCCTGGCGGGTGGACCGGCACACAGAACTCCTGTTCCCCAGCTGATAGTTGGCTCTTCCCTACAGTGCTGATGCTACTGCTGCTGGGATCCAGGACAGCCTGGGTGATGGGTCCCAGGCTGTGCATCGTGTGTTTGTGAGCGGGCAGACGTTTGTAGCACCATGCCCTGCCACCCAACGCTGCTGCTGCACCTTTCTCCCCAGCGGTTGCTCCCAAAATGCTCTGCATGATGACGTCGCGCCCGCTTCGGCAGTCTGAGGAGAGCTCACCAGTAGCAGCAACATTGTGTGACGGATGGATGCCTTATGGGTGCAGGTGGCAGGGTGCGGAGACTGTGGCCACTCCCTCAGGCTGCAGCGCCCCGGGCGAATTCCCTACTTGCCCGCCCCTAGATCCGCTGCAGTAACCTAATAGGACTAGTGGATGCCCACTGAACTATTCACTTAGGAAAGAAGAAATATTCAACAAATGAAGGTACTGTGCTATCGGGTTCACTACGATATGCCGGCGGTCGGGCTCCCGGCGACCAGCATACCGGCGCCGGGAGCCCGACCGCCAGCTTACCGACAGTGTGGCGAGCGCAAATGAGCCCCTTGCGGGCTCGCTGCGCTCACCACGCTACGCGCACCACACTATTTTATTCTCCCTCCAGGGGGGTCGTGGACCCCCACAAGGGAGAATAAGTGTCGGTATGCCGGCTGTCGGGATCCCGGCGCCGGTATACTGTGCGCCGGGATCCCGTGAGTCGGCATACAGAAGACCACCCGTGCTATCAACTAGGTCTTGACATTGCAGAAAACTTGAAATGTGATACAATTTGAAACATTTATTCATTAGTTGTATATATAAATATGAAAATAATACTGTGGTGAGATGGCTTGTGTCTCATCACAATTGCCCACAATTTTGTGGGATCAGCTCCCTTCAAGAGAGGAAAACAAGACCTGCACATCCTGTGCCTGCAGTAGTAATTTGGAACTCTATATTGCACAGCTCCAAAGGGAAAAATAGAAGTCCGGGTTTTCCAGCTCTCCCAGAGCCCACAAAGTCAGAAGCAGGAGATCTGTTTAAAACTCCCATACACCCACTGCATGTGGCACTGATGCCTGTTAGGTGCCATCGAGTAGGATGCAGTTTTGTAGTGCCAGGTACTGTGGACATTGGCTGTGCCAGGAGAGTATGGCAGATGGTGGCTGCAGGCCGTTACAGCAGAAGGATTATTGAGCATGGGAAGTCTTTTTATGTTCATTTGTTTTTCTGTATGTACCTGTGTGACCAGGCCCAAGCCTGTGTTTGTTATGTCCAGTGTCTGATGCCAGAAAAGACACTGGGAGTAATTCAGAGCTGTCAGCAAACACAAAAAGTAAGCAGTTAGGCAAAACCATGCTGCACTGCAGGTGGGGCAGATGAAACGTGCAGAGAGATTTAGATCTGGGTAGATTATTTTGTTTCTGTGCAGGGTAACTACTGGCTGTTTTATTTTTACACTGCAATTTAGATTTTGGTTTGAACACACCCCCACCCAACCCTAAATCTCTATGCACATGTTACTATACATCTGCCCCACCTGCAGTGCAACATGGTTTTGCGCATTTAAGATCCACTTGCTTCAGTTGTTCAAATGGGGCAACTTGAAGCGCATTTGGGACTAATCTTAGATCCCAAGGAACTGTAGGAGGAACAAAAGGAGGTTGGATGTGAAGCATTCCTCAGAAAAAAAAGTGTGAACATCCTGTAGGTTAGCAATTTTCTTTTGAAACCATACAATCAATGCTGGCACCTGAACTCTCAAGGAAGCCACCCGTAGACCTTTGTCCATTCCTGCCTGAAGAAATGCTAGGACTTTGGAAACTCTGAAAGAGCTAGGTTCAAATTTGCTGTACCTGCACCATTGAATATAGGCCTGCCATACAGGGCTGCCAAGAGAAATCCTGGGTCCCATTACAACAACTTTCTGGGCCCCCGCACCCCCCAAAGGGTGTGTGACCACAGCATGGCCACACCTCTTTGGGGGCATGTCTAGCACATGATACACCCACTCCGAGGAGCATGGCATGCCTTCCAGCCAGGGCAGTAAAGAGCCTGGCTGGGCCCAGGTACATTTCAGGGGGCATGGCCTAATTACAAGAGGCATGGCCATGCACCCTTAGAAAAAGAATACAGATTTTCTTAGCAGCGTGTGCTAGGCTGAGAAGAAATGCTGCAGCTACTGCTTCCAGGTAAGGTGTGGGGGGACGGGGACCTGGGCCCCTCCATCAGACCTGGGGCCAGGTAATTTGTACCCTCTCTCCCTCCTCTCTTGGCTCTACTGCTGCCATATTCGGTAATAACTGCAAGCTGAGGATGGTTTCCTTGCTCTAAGCATTATTTGAATTACCTGTTGTGAAAATCCTCTTGCTTTCAGGATGGAAGTCTCAAGAGCCACGCCGTCAAAGACATCCGATCCAGGTGCTTGTAATAGCAAGGACCCTGAGAAGTAGATCTGGACATTGAGGGAGTAGGAACGGAGTATCCACCGACAGCCTCTGCAGATCTGTGTACCAATGTCTTCTGGGCCAAGCTGGAGCTATTCGTATCACAGCGCCCTTTCCCTGTTTTACCTTTCCCATCACCCTGGGCAACAGGGCGATTGGTGGAAACACATAGGCCAGACGAACGTCCCATCTTACTGATAGGGCATCCACAAAGGTTGCTTTGGGATCCTTTGGGGAACTTTGTTGTTCTGACTGGAAGCCATGAGATCTAGCTACGGTAACCCCCACTTGTCTGGAAGACCTCAGAGTGTTAAGCCCATTCGTTTGCGTGAATGGCATGTCGACTGAGAAAACTGCTTCCCAGTTTAGGATTCCCAGAATGAACACTGCGGACAAGTCCAGATGATAAAGTTCTACCCACCTTAACATGCGGCTTACCTCCTTCATTGCCTTTTGGCTGCGAGTTCCTCCCTGATGATTGAGGTACGCTACTGCCATTGCATTGTCTGATTGAATTTGAACTGGTTTCCCCTGAAGAATGTACTTTGCCTGAATGAGTGCCATATATATGGCCAAAAGTTCCAATATATTTATTGGCAGGCAACTTTCTTCCTCTTTCTACTGCCCTTGGAAACAACTATTTTCTGACACTGCTCCCCAGCCCTGAAGACTAGCATCCGTTGTCAGAACCTCCCAATCTGAAATCCAAAAGGGTCTCACTTTGTCCAGATGGGATGTCGGTAGCCACCAGGCTAATGACCTCTGTACTTCCAGAGGAAGGACCATAGTCTGAGTTTTTATTGTCTGATGTAACCCATTTCATTTGGAAAGGATCAGACATTGTAGAGGCCTTGAGTTGAATTGGGCATACGCCACCATGTCGAATGTCTACACCGTTGATCCCATCACATGCATCGCTGCGTGAATGGATACCCTTTGACTGTGTAGCAGCTCCTGAATCCTTGACTGTATTGTGGATATTTTGTTAAGAGGTAAAAATACTCTCTGAAGACCCAAATCCAATACAGCCCCCAAGTTCGTCATCCGTTGTGACGGAACCAGGAACGACTTTGCCCAATTTATGAGCCAACTGTGTCTCTGCAAATAAGTTATTGTCTGTTGCAGATGACACTGCAGAAATTCCTGAGAATGCATGAGGATTAATAAGTCGTCGAGGTATGGAAAAATCTTTATCCCCTGCCGACGGAGATAAGCCGCCATTACCACCATCATTTTGGTGAACACTCTTGGAGCTGTGGCCAGTCTAAATGGTAGGGCCTGAAACTGAAAGTGTTGCTGGAGGATAGCAAACCTGAGATTGTACTGATGGGACAGTGCTATAGGAACATGCAGGTAAGCATCCTGGATATCCAAGGATACCATAAAATCCTCCGGCTCCATGGCCAAAATAATGTAACGTAAAGTCTCCATATGAAAGCAAGGCACCCAAATGTACTTTTTCAGCACTTTGAGATTGAGTATGGGCCAGAACGACCCATTTGGCTTCTGAACTAGAAACATGTGTTGAAGGAAACTTCACTTTCTTGGAGTTTGCCTCTGACTCCAAAATACTATTTAATTTTTTACCAAAAAGAATATCTCCAGTAAAAGGCAAAGACTCTAGAACCTTCTTGGACTCCGAGTCAGCTTTCCATGTACGTAGCCAGACAGCTCTGTGAGCTGCTACTGCTGAGGCTGATGTTTGAGAAGCAATAGTACCCATATCCAAGGCTGCTTCTTCCATAAAAATAGCCGCCTGTATAATATGTGCAATATGGGATTTTTGCTCTAGATGCCAATGAGAGATCATCCTCCAATGCATCAGCCCAGGCTTCCACTGCTTTTGACATCCAGGCTGAAGCCATGGCTGGTCTTACAATAGCCCAAGACAATGAGAAAATTAAAAAAAAAAAATCTATTGTCCTATCCGTGACATCATTTAATGATGTTGAAGGCAGAGGCAATGTAGATTTTTGCACCAATTGAATGACATGCGTATCTACTTTGGGAGCCACCTTCCTTTTTAAACCGAGCCCAGCTGGAAGTGGATAATGGGAATTCCATTTCTTTGGAATTCTAAACTTCTTACTGGGTGTTACCCAAGCCTCTTGCATAATTTCCATCAGCTGTTCTGACCCCAGAAATTCAGTTCTGACTGTTTTGGGATGTTTAAACACAGGTGCCTTGGACTTTAACAAAGGCTCTGCTGCCTCCTAGAATAGAATGGCTTTCATAGCACTAATAAGCTCATGTATATCTACTGAGCTGGGATCTTCAGCCTCATCTCTGTATGCAGATCCAGAATGCGGGAAATCCTCATCCTCCGAAGAGTCCCCATCTAAAACGTGTAGACTGTGAAGATTTTATTTCATGTCTGTATAATTTACTATCCACAGGCCTTCCAGCCTGTTTTTGTTGAAAGGCTGCAGATTCCTTGACTGGATGTGATAAAACCCAGGGGGAATGGTGCATGTAAGGGTTTACAGGGTAACCTATCCCTGGTATAGGAGCTGACATTATCCGCTCAGCTATATTAGATAATGTCTGTGCAAAAGAAGCCCATGGGGATTTAACTTGAACCTGTGCCTGCCTTGAATTATTCAGTAGGCTTTGGTGAAATCCTAAACAATTTGCACATAATCCATTTTGAACCAGATCTTGAGAGGTTAACCCAGCTTTGCAAGACAAACATGACATGAGTGTTTGTGCTGCTGTGGAGAGTGTATCCTCCTCACTGTTGCCTCTCTTAGACATGATAAACAAATCACACACTTGTACCGTGTTAACTACACAATTTGTGACTGAAATCACTTTAAAGCTTGCTAAAGTGACATACAATCTGATCCCTCCCTGCCTTGCACCAGCATTGAGGATCGGCATATACACAGAAACTGACAGGAATAGTATAGTCAGCAATCACACTAGCAATCAGTCACAAGTTATACATTAGTATAATAAGCAATATGAGCACATATTCAACTACAGATACATTTCAAGTATGTAGGAGAAACATTACTGCATTACCTTATATAGGACTTTAAACGTATTCAGTCGCACAGCGAAAGAAATGACAGCAAGAGTTTATAGACACATATGCATCAGGCACTTATCCAACTATTCGTACTCAATGATAGATAGAGACCCAGGGGTAAATGTATGAAGCAGTGATAAGAGGGGAGAAGTGAGCCAATGGAGAAGTTGCCCATGGTTTGTATAATTTTATAGTATGCAAATTGTAAATTTTACGTCAATGCTGATTGGTTGCCATGGACAATTTCTCCACTGGCTCACTTCTCCACTCTTATCACTGCTTCATACATTTACCCCCAAGTGCTGTGTCATCTATCTCAGGAGGTGGGATAAAGGGAGACTTCACCACACTTACAGGATCGATCAGTACATTAGTGAACGCTGAGTGGATCCAGACGCAAATAGCATACACATATGCCCCAGCGAACACATCAGTGAACACAGACGCCCAAGTGAACACCGAGGCACCAGTCACACAGCCGCCTATGCTGCTACTGAGTCCTTTAGATACACAGCGTCTCAGATGGAAGTGGGAAATCAGTTCATGGTGGGACACTCAGAGAAAACTGCTCATGAACCGGGGGGAAGGGCGACCAGGGGAGCGTCTTACTCCCCACCTGTGACCTCAACCCCAGGGATCCCGGCCTCACACTAATCCCTGGAGCCTATGATTATAGGTGCCTAGCGCTGGTGCACCTGAGGTGGCAGCCACGTCAGCGACTGTTCGGTAGTCTCCTCCCGAAAACAGTGTGGCTGTGTCTTGCATCTCCCCCGCTAAGCGCTACTGACACCTTACCTTCTCCCCGTGCTCCGGCCACAGCCTGGTAACATCAGCTGGACTTGCTAGTACATCATACACAGACACCCGGCGAAACAGCACTGTACAAGTGGGTAAGCGTTGTGGCGACCCGGTGAAGAGTTGTTGGATCAACTCTTTCTAAGGTGAGTGTAAGACGCTTTTTAGAAAACTCGCTCAAAAAACGTAAAACTCTAAAAATAAATTGAATAAAAAGCTTATAGCTGCCCAAAATCAGTAGCCCAAAGATCGTGGTCAGGCTCCAGCCGCACCAACAAAAAAACTGAGTTGCCTGAGGCAGGAGGTGGAGATATAGGGGACTGGCCCGTTGCATTCTTGGAGGCCGAAGGCTTTTGATCGTTGATGCCGGTCCGCTGATGCTACCTCATATCCCATTGTTTATCCTGTGGATAATCTGTGAACCCTGCAGGAGAAATGCCATTTTCTTCAAGCTAGTTTATATCCTGTAAAAACATTATTGAAAATTGTATTTGTGTGGAGATAAATGGTTCTTAACATCCAAATCACTGACCAAAGTGAGTGTACAATCACTTACCTATTTACTGATAGCAGCAAGTGGAGGTGCAGAAGAGACCAGGAGTAGAGGGAGGGAACTTAGTGGGAGGAAGGGATATATGAGAGATAGGGGTGCTGCATGTGCACTGTGTCTTGGTTGAGTTGCACCCCTTCCTCCCTAACCAATGAAATACGTAGCCTGTCTCTGTAGTCTAGAATTATTATAATATGCAGGGAATAATTTAGCGGTCAGGCTGCCCCTTGGCACAACATTATTGGTTGCCTCCCTTCACGTAACTGCCCAATTTGCCACTTTCATGTTGGGGCCGATACCTCCAGACTGCCAAAGCAGCCACAACTGCTACCCCCTCCACACACACACACACAACTCCCACATTTACTATTCATTGCCCTCTTCTTATGCCAGTTTCAAAATAAAATAAAGTTGTAATGGAAAAATAAAATCACCTCAACACATCTGGCAAAAAGCCTCACAGGACTCTCATGTAGGGGTGCCTGCTGTGCCGCCCCCAGCAAGTGGCACCTCTAGACATGTGCCTCACGTGAATAATGGGAAATCCATCACTGATAACAGAAAACAAAAATATGCAGGAGCTTCCATTGGTAACAGGTGTTTTCTGGGTGATCAAGCTACAGCGAAACACGTGTTTGTGACTTACTGGTGGTTCCGTCTGTGCGCGAACTGGACCAAATTGGCACCACAGGCTAAAGCACCATTATCTCTCTGTCAGATACCTTCCTGTTTCAGAGTACTCTCATCAGACTCCACTCTTCCCCTGTCTCTTGCACAAGTCACATTGGAGGAAGCATGCTAAAAGCAGATTCTCCCTGTACCTTTCATTCACTTGCCAGATGGTTTCTGCTAAATTGCTCACAGAGTGTTCACTGCCTAGCACACACCATACAGCAGCAATTGCATAGCCAATGAACAAGCCTATTATCTCCAGATCTTTACAATCTCTTCTGAATAATGCAATTTATACCAAAGCCAGTTATGATATAAGCATATAACTGAACTATTGTGAGGTTGGAAATAAGTGTAACCTATTTGGGTGATTGTCTTTTTAAGATGTTAACATATGGATATATTAAATTTCTAGCCAGCTAAGCTGATATACAAACAGTTGACATGTTCAAGCAGACTCGCGGTGCAGTGTGAATTGGTAATCCGGGTCAATGTGACCCGGCACATGTTCATTGAATAGGAAGAGGCATCGCTTGGAGATCATCTCATTTCCAAGCGCCGCCTCCGCATGAATCAGCAGTGACAACTCCAACCTGGCAATAAGCTGGGTCAGGCCGCCAGTCAGAAAGGGTTCTCAGCCGGGTCGTACCCAGGAAGGACTCGTGTGCAAATCCCAGGTGCAACCCGGCTATGCAGTCGAAAGGGGTATCACTTTATTCACAATACAGGAATATTTAACAAGGTGGGACATACAGTACATAGAATTAAAATGATCTACCAGTACTTAGGAGGTTATTCAACTTGGTACGCAATGTACTGAAAATCGCAATCGAGCAATTTTCGGCACACTGCGCATGCGCATAACACGTGTGCACGCAGAGTGGGATTGCATCCCAGAAGGAAACGGTGTGTGTCAGCTGTGTATTCAGGGTGGCTGCATGACGTAACACACAGCTGCCCCGATGGGAAAAATGTCACCAGACCACGAGCATATGCAACCTAGCTGCAGCTGCAGGGGGTTGTCCACAATTGCCGTGTCCACAATTGCTGCGATTGCAATCCAATTGCGATTGCAGCTGCGGGCGGGGGTTAGCATGCTGGACGGCCTTGCCCTGCGATGGGCAGCCCCCAGCATGCTACAGAACGGATTGCAGATTCTGCTTTTTATCAATCTGCAATCGGTACTGTATAGGGTCCAAAGAGCCTCGATAACTTTGTTTTCTGGGTGTCTGTATACTGAACTGTATTACGCAGTAACATACTGTATTACCTTGATGTCTAATATCAGTGGGTAATGCAAATATGGACATACAGTACAGTACCTTTGAAAAAGTTTTAGGCAGTTTTAGCATTCTTACTTCAAAGTAAGAATGCTTTCAAAAATAGAAGTGTTTATTTTTTATCAATAAACAAAATGCAAAGGGAATAAACAGAAGCAAAATCTAAATCAAATCAATATTTGGCGTGACCACCCTTTGCCTTGAAATTGGCATCAATTGTAGATCCTAAAAAATAAGCGTCAACAAAGGTACAAGATGTTGGTGTTATAATTCAAAATCCCACATTTTTGGGTCCCCTACTGAGATATCGACATATATATTATGTGTATATATAAAATATATTATATAGATATATAATATAATATACATATATATGTGTCATTATCTCAGTAGGGGAACCAGAAATGTTGGATTTTGAATTTTGGATAGTCAGTTGACGTGCGCTATTTTGCTAATAGAGGAAAATAATTTTAGGTTGTGATCTAGTACTTCATATTAGGGCTCTTTAAACTATCAGTGTTCACTGAATGAAAACTATTATGGGCAGGCTTTTATTCATTTACATATAAAGCAATGGAAATATAGGTATTTGATTTCATTTATAATATATCTCAATATTATTATATTATTAAATATAATGAAAATAAGGCAATTTAACAGCCATAAATCTTTTTCCTTGATACATGGAAACATAGACTTTGACAGCAGATAACAACCACTTGGCCCATCTAGTCTGCCCCCCTTTTTTTTTTTTTTTACATTATTTTTATCTCTAACCTTGTTTGAGCCTTATTTCTTTGTAAGGATATCCTTATGTCTATCCCATGCATGTTTAAATTGCTCTACTGTCTTAGCCTCTACCATCTCTGATGGGAAGCTATTCCACTTGTCTACTACCCTTTCTGTGAAGTAATTTTTCCTCAGATTTCCCCTGAACCTCCCCCCCTCCAGTCTCAGTGCATGTCCTTGTGTACTATTGCTTCTCTTTATTTGGAGAATGTTTCCCTCCTGGACTTTGTTAAAACCCTTGATATATTTGAAAGTTTCTATCATGTCCCCCCTTTCCTTTCTCTGCTCCAAACTACACATATTGAGATTTCTTAGTCTTTCTGGGTATGTTTTGTGATGTAGGCCATGCACCATTTTAGTTGCCCTTCTTTGTACAGTTTCTAATGTATTAATATCCTTTTGAAGATATGGAAGATATGGCCTCCAGAATTGAACACCGTATTCTAGATGAGGCCGTACCAATGACCTATACAGTGGCATTATTATTACTACTTTCTTTCTGCTGATTATTCCTCTCCCAATGCAGCCAAGCATCTGACTAGCCTTCCTCATTGCATTGTTACATTGCTTACCTGCCTTTAAGTCACCTGAAATAGTAACTCCTAGATCCCATTCCTCCTCGGTAGTTTCCAGTATAGTGCCATTAATATAATATTTAGCCTTTGGATTTTTGAGACCCAAGTGCATGATTTTGCATTTTTTGGCATTAAACTGTAATTGCCACACTCTTGACCATTCCCCTAGTCTACCTAGATCCTCAATCATTTGTTTTACCCCACCTGGTGTGTCTACCCTGTTGCATACCTTTGTGTCATCTGCAAAAAGGCATACGTTCCCTTTAATTCCATTTGCAATGTCACCAATAAAGATATTAAAAAGCACTGGTCCATGTACAGATTCCTGGGGTACTCCACTGGTAACATTTTCCTCCTGTGGATGCACTCCATTTACCACAACTCTCTGTTTTCTTTCCTTCAACCAAGATCTTATCCATTCAATAATCCTAATATCCAATCCCAAACTTTCAAGTTTTTATTTAGCAGTCTGCGATGTGGAACAGTGTCAAAAGCCTTACTAAAGTCTAGATAAGCTATATCCATGGCTCCACCTTTATCCATCACTTTAGTCACACAGTCAAAAAAGTCAATAAGATTTGTTTAACATGATCTCCCCCCAGTGAATCCATGCTGTTTGGGATCATGTAAATTACCAGATTTGAGATAATCTACAACTTTTTCTTTTTTGAGTGTTTCCATCAATTTCCCTACTACTGATGTAAGACTCACTGGTCTGTAGTTGTTTGCCTCTTCCTTGCTTCCACTTTTGTGCAGTGGGACTACGTTTGCTCTTTTCCAGTCCTCTGGAATTACTCCTGTAGCTAATGACTGGTTGAATAATTCTGTCAATGGTGCTACCAGCACCTCTTTAACTTCTTTTAGAATCCTTGGATGTATCCCATCTGTCCTCATAGATTTGTCCACTTTCAGCTTTGAGAGTTCTGTTAGGACCTTCTCCTCTGTAAATGTACATGTTTCATTTTCCTGAATATCCTTGCAACTTAACTGTGGCCCCTTCCCCTCTCTTTCAGTAGTAAATACTCAGCAAAAATAATTATTAAGATGATCTGCTATTACATTGTCTCCCTCAACAAGACTCCCAGTCTCTGTCTTTAGTTTTATTATTCCGCCATTTGTTTTTCTCCTTTCGCTTATATACCTAAAAAAAGTTTTGACTCCTTTACACACTGACTGGGCCATTTTCTTCTCAGCTTGTGCCTTTGCAGATCTGATTACCTTCTTAGTCTGCTTCTGTCTAACAAGATATATCTCTTTGTCTTCATTATTTTGTGTCTGCTTATATTTCCTAAAAACCATCTTTTTTGTTTTCACAACAATATTTGCTACTTCTTTCGCAAACCACACTGGCTTCCTTTTCCTTGTGTTTTTCCTAACACTTTTGATACAAAGGTCTGTTGCCTTTAGTATTGCGCATTTTAATGTTTCCCACCTCCTGCACTGCTTCCAAGTTCTTCCACTCTGCCAAAGAATCGCTTACACATTTTCCCATCCCTACAAAATCAGCCTTCCTAAAATCCAATACCTTTGTTTTTGTATGGGATGAGTCAGTCTCTGTCTTTATGCTGAACCATACGGCTTGATGATCACTGTATCCCAGGGTTTCATCCACTTTTACGTCCGATATTCTGTTTCCATTTGTAAGTATTAAGTCTAATATTGCGTCTTTCCGAGTGGGCTCCCTCACCAATTGGTGGAGGGATGCTCCCTGATAAGGTTAAATAAAAATATACAACAGCAAAGGTGATCCTGTTACTGAACAATTCGAAAAAGTTTTGATTATTCTGATTTTGAGATATTACACCTGGCACGAGTAAGTCGCCAAACCCCACGCATCTCTGCTAGCGTCTTTTTTGCATCTTTCTACCTAGAAATGTGTCTTAGTCATGATGCAGTGCAGTTAGGATGCACAAGGAGACTGGGCTGATTAATTTGGAATGAGTCAATTGTATATCTGAGCGCTTCTGTACACTTAGCTCAACAGAACTTGGTATGGAAAAAAGCCACGGCTGCTGTTTAGTAGATATACAAGTGTTGGATATCAAATTAGATCAAGTCTCCTAAAACATCCTAGTGGCAATGCATTGCGATTTACAGCAGATGGATGTTTTGATTAAAAAAATGCAAAAGACATGCCCGGCGCTAGAAGAGTCACACAGGACTTGGTGCACTGAGAAATACTGTTTGGCGCATTGCATCAATAATTCATCTTGGTTGCTTCTTTGATAAGAAGTAGATCTAAAGAGGAAGTGCCACCATTTATACAGCTGATCTCTCAGTTCTAGTGAGTTCCAGAGGCTCAGTAAAGGCTACATTTCATGAATATACAACTTGTTTTAAGTTGTTTGTTTATAGAGATGAGTGTTCAGATTAAATCGGTTATGTTTGGATTTTAAAACTGCATTTTATCAGCTCTCACGTGTTTTGGATAGCCAATCTGATAAATCTAGAGAAAGCCCATGCTTTCTCTAGAGATGAGCGCCTGAAATTTTTCGGGTTTTGTGTTTTGGTTTTGGGTTCGGTTCCGCGGCCGTGTTTTGGGTTCGAACGCGTTTTGGCAAAACCTCACCGAATTTTTTTTGTCGGATTCGGGTGTGTTTTGGATTCGGGTGTTTTTTTCCAAAAACACTAAAAAACAGCTTAAATCATAGAATTTGGGGGTCATTTTGATCCCAAAGTATTATTAACCTCAAAAACCATAATTTACACTCATTTTCAGTCTATTCTGAATACCTCACACCTCACAATATTATTTTTAGTCCTAAAATTTGCACCGAGGTCGCTGTGTGAGTAAGATAAGCGACCCTAGTGGCCGACACAAACACCGGGCCCATCTAGGAGTGGCACTGCAGTGTCACGCAGGATGTCCCTTCCAAAAAACCCTCCCCAAACAGCACATGACGCAAAGAAAAAAAGAGGCGCAATGAGGTAGCTGTGTGAGTAAGATTAGCGACCCTAGTGGCCGACACAAACACCGGGCCCATCTAGGAGTGGCACTGCAGTGTCACGCAGGATGGCCCTTCCAAAAAACCCTCCCCAAACAGCACATGACGCAAAGAAAAAAAGAGGCGCAATGAGGTAGCTGTGTGAGTAAGATTAGCGACCCTAGTGGCCGACACAAACACCGGGCCCATCTAGGAGTGGCACTGCAGTGTCACGCAGGATGGCCCTTCCAAAAAACCCTCCCCAAACAGCACATGACGCAAAGAAAAAAAGAGGCGCAATGAGGTAGCTGACTGTGTGAGTAAGATTAGCGACCCTAGTGGCCGACACAAACACCGGGCCCATCTAGGAGTGGCACTGCAGTGTCACGCAGGATGTCCCTTCCAAAAAACCCTCCCCAATCAGCACATGATGCAAAGAAAAAGAAAAGAAAAAAGAGGTGCAAGATGGAATTGTCCTTGGGCCCTCCCACCCACCCTTATGTTGTATAAACAAAACAGGACATGCACACTTTAACCAACCCATAATTTCAGTGACAGGGTCTGCCACACGACTGTGACTGATATGACGGGTTGGTTTGGACCCCCCCCAAAAAAGAAGCAATTAATCTCTCCTTGCACAAACTGGCTCTACAGAGGCAAGATGTCCACCTCATCTTCACCCTCCGATATATCACCGTGTACATCCCCCTCCTCACAGATTATCAATTCGTCCCCACTGGAATCCACCATCTCAGCTCCCTGTGTACTTTGTGGAGGCAATTGCTGCTGGTCAATGTCTCCGCGGAGGAATTGATTATAATTCATTTTAATGAACATCATCTTCTCCACATTTTCTGGATGTAACCTCGTACGCCGATTGCTGACAAGGTGAGCGGCGGCACTAAACACTCTTTCGGAGTACACACTTGTGGGAGGGCAACTTAGGTAGAATAAAGCCAGTTTGTGCAAGGGCCTCCAAATTGCCTCTTTTTCCTGCCAGTATAAGTACGGACTGTGTGACGTGCCTACTTGGATGCGGTCACTCATATAATCCTCCACCATTCTATCAATGTTGAGAGAATCATATGCAGTGACAGTAGACGACATGTCCGTAATCGTTGTCAGGTCCTTCAGTCCGGACCAGATGTCAGCATCAGCAGTCGCTCCAGACTGCCCTGCATCACCGCCAGCGGGTGGGCTCGGAATTCTGAGCCTTTTCCTCGCACCCCCAGTTGCGGGAGAATGTGAAGGAGGAGATGTTGACAGGTCGCGTTCCGCTTGACTTGACAATTTTGTCACCAGCAGGTCTTTCAACCCCAGCAGACCTGTGTCTGCCGGAAAGAGAGATCCAAGGTAGGCTTTAAATCTAGGATCGAGCACGGTGGCCAAAATGTAGTGCTCTGATTTCAACAGATTGACCACCCGTGAATCCTTGTTAAGCGAATTAAGGGCTGCATCCACAAGTCCCACATGCCTAGCGGAATCGCTCCGTGTTAGCTCCTCCTTCAATGCCTCCAGCTTCTTCTGCAAAAGCCTGATGAGGGGAATGACCTGACTCAGGCTGGCAGTGTCTGAACTGACTTCACGTGTGGCAAGTTCAAAGGGCATCAGAACCTTGCACAACGTTGAAATCATTCTCCACTGCACTTGAGACAGGTGCATTCCACCTACTATATCGTGCTCAATTGTATAGGCTTGAATGGCCTTTTGCTGCTCCTCCAACCTCTGAAGCATATAGAGGGTTGAATTCCACCTCGTTACCACTTCTTGCTTCAGATGATGGCAGGGCAGGTTCAGTAGTTTTTGGTGGTGCTCCAGTTTTCTGTACGTGGTGCCTGTACGCCGAAAGTGTCCCGCAATTCTTCTGGCCACCGACAGCATCTCTTGCACGCCCCTGTCGTTTTTTTAAAAATTCTGCACCACCAAATTCAAGGTATGTGCAAAACATGGGACGTGCTGGAATTGGCCCAGATTTAATGCACACACAATATTGCTGGCGTTGTCCGATGCCACAAATCCACAGGAGAGTCCAATTGGGGTAAGCCATTCCGCGATGATCTTCCTCAGTTGCCGTAAGAGGTTTTCAGCTGTGTGCGTATTCTGGAAAGCGGTGATACAAAGCGTAGCCTGCCTAGGAAAGAGTTGGCGTTTGCGAGATGCTGCTACTGGTGCCGCCGCTGCTGTTCTTGCGGCGGGAGTCCATACATCTACCCAGTGGGCTGTCACAGTCATATAGTCCTGACCCTGCCCTGCTCCACTTGTCCACATGTCCGTGGTTAAGTGGACATTGGGTACAGCTGCATTTTTTAGGACACTGGTGACTCTTTTTCTGAGGTCTGTGTACATTTTCGGTATCGCCTGCCTAGAGAAATGGAACCTAGATGGTATTTGGTACCGGGGACACAGTACCTCCAACAAGTCTCTAGTTGGCTCTGCAGTAATGATGGATACCGGAACCACGTTTCTCACCACCCAGGATGCCAAGGCCTCAGTTATCCGCTTTGCAGTAGGATGACTGCTGTGATATTTCATCTTCCTCGCAAAGGACTGTTGAACAGTCAATTGCTTACTGGAAGTAGTACAAGTGGGCTTACGACTTCCCCTCTGGGATGACCATCGACTCCCAGCGGCAACAACAGCAGCGCCAGCAGCAGTAGGCGTTACACGCAAGGATGCATCGGAGGAATCCCAGGCAGGAGAGGACTCGTCAGAATTGCCAGTGACATGGCCTGCAGGACTATTGGCATTCCTGGGGAAGGAGGAAATTGACACTGAGGGAGTTGGTGGGGTGGTTTGCGTGAGCTTGGTTACAAGAGGAAGGGATTTACTGGTCAGTGGACTGCTTCCGCTGTCACCCAAAGTTTTTGAACTTGTCACTGACTTATTATGAATGCGCTGCAGGTGACGTATAAGGGAGGATGTTCCGAGGTGGTTAACGTCCTTACCCCTACTTATTACAGCTTGACAAAGGGAACACACGGCTTGACACCTGTTGTCCGCATTTCTGGTGAAATACCTCCACACCGAAGAGCTGATTTTTTTGGTATTTTCACCTGGCATGTCAACGGCCATAGTCCTCCCACGGACAACAGGTGTCTCCCCGGGTGCCTGACTTAAACAAACCACCTCACCATCAGAATCCTCCTGGTCAATTTCCTCCCCAGCGCCAGCAACACCCATATCCTCCTCATCCTGGTGTACTTCAACACTGACATCTTCAATCTGACTATCAGGAACTGGACTGCGGGTGCTCCTTCCAGCACTTGCAGGGGGCGTGCAAATGGTGGAAGGCGCATGCTCTTCACGTCCAGTGTTGGGAAGGTCAGGCATCGCAACCGACACAATTGGACTCTCCTTGTGGATTTGGGATTTCAAAGAATGCACAGTTCTTTGCGGTGCTTTGCCTTTTGCCAGCTTGAGTCTTTTCAGTTTTCTAGCGAGAGGCTGAGTGCTTCCATCCTCATGTGAAGCTGAACCACTAGCCATGAACATAGGCCAGGGCCTCAGCCGTTCCTTGCCACTCCGTGTGGTAAATGGCATATTGGCAAGTTTACGCTTCTCCTCCGACAATTTTATTTTAGGTTTTGGAGTCCTTTTTTTACTGATATTTGGTGTTTTGGTTTTGACATGCTCTGTACTATGCCATTGGGCATCGGCCTTGGCAGACGACGTTGCTGGCATTTCATCGTCTCGGCCATGACTAGTGGCAGCAGCTTCAGCACGAGGTGGAAGTGGATCTTGATCTTTCCCTAGTTTTGGAACCTCAACATTTTTGTTCTCCATATTTTAATAGGCACAACTAAAAGGCACCTCAGGTAAACAATGGAGATGGATGGATTGGATACTAGTATACAATTATGGACGGGCTGCCGAGTGCCGACACAGAGGTAGCCACAGCCGTGAACTACCGCACTGTACTGTGTCTGCTGCTAATATAGACTGGTTGATAAAGAGATAGTATACTCGTAACTAGTATGTATGTATAAAGAAAGAAAAAAAAACCACGGTTAGGTGGTATATACAATTATGGACGGGCTGCCGAGTGCCGACACAGAGGTAGCCACAGCCGTGAACTACCGCACTGTACTGTGTCTGCTGCTAATATATAGACTGGTTGATAAAGAGATAGTATACTCGTAACTAGTATGTATGTATAAAGAAAGAAAAAAAAACCACGGTTAGGTGGTATATACAATTATGGACGGGCTGCCGAGTGCCGACACAGAGGTAGCCACAGCCGTGAACTACCGCACTGTACTGTGTCTGCTGCTAATATATAGACTGGTTGATAAAGAGATAGTATACTCGTAACTAGTATGTATGTATAAAGAAAGAAAAAAAAACCACGGTTAGGTGGTATATACAATTATGGACGGGCTGCCGAGTGCCGACACAGAGGTAGCCACAGCCGTGAACTACCGCACTGTACTGTGTCTGCTGCTAATATATAGACTGGTTGATAAAGAGATAGTATACTCGTAACTAGTATGTATGTATAAAGAAAGAAAAAAAAACCACGGTTAGGTGGTATATACAATTATGGACGGGCTGCCGAGTGCCGACACAGAGGTAGCCACAGCCGTGAACTACCGCACTGTACTGTGTCTGCTGCTAATATATAGACTGGTTGATAAAGAGATAGTATACTCGTAACTAGTATGTATGTATAAAGAAAGAAAAAAAAACCACGGTTAGGTGGTATATACAATTATGGACGGGCTGCCGAGTGCCGACACAGAGGTAGCCACAGCCGTGAACTACCGCACTGTACTGTGTCTGCTGCTAATATATAGACTGGTTGATAAAGAGATAGTATACTCGTAACTAGTATGTATGTATAAAGAAAGAAAAAAAAACCACGGTTAGGTGGTATATACAATTATGGACGGGCTGCCGAGTGCCGACACAGAGGTAGCCACAGCCGTGAACTACCGCACTGTACTGTGTCTGCTGCTAATATAGACTGGTTGATAAAGAGATAGTATACTCGTAACTAGTATGTATGTATAAAGAATGAAAAAAAAACCACGGTTAGGTGGTATATACAATTATGGACGGGCTGCCGAGTGCCGACACAGAGGTAGCCACAGCCGTGAACTACCGCACTGTACTGTGTCTGCTGCTAATATATAGACTGGTTGATAAAGAGATAGTATACTCGTAACTAGTATGTATGTATAAAGAAAGAAAAAAAAACCACGGTTAGGTGGTATATACAATTATGGACGGGCTGCCGAGTGCCGACACAGAGGTAGCCACAGCCGTGAACTACCGCACTGTACTGTGTCTGCTGCTAATATATAGACTGGTTGATAAAGAGATAGTATACTCGTAACTAGTATGTATGTATAAAGAAAGAAAAAAAAACCACGGTTAGGTGGTATATACAATTATGGACGGGCTGCCGAGTGCCGACACAGAGGTAGCCACAGCCGTGAACTACCGCACTGTACTGTGTCTGCTGCTAATATAGACTGGTTGATAAAGAGATAGTATACTACTAATATTATATACTGGTGGTCAGGTCACTGGTCACTAGTCACACTGGCAGTGGCACTCCTGCAGCAAAAGTGTGCACTGTTTAATTTTAATATAATATTATGTACTCCTGGCTCCTGCTATAACCTATAACTGGCACTGCAGTAGTGCTCCCCAGTCTCCCCCACAATTATAAGCTGTGTGAGCTGAGCAGTCAGACAGATATATAATATATATAGATGATGCAGCACACTGGCCTGAGCCTGAGCAGTGCACACAGATATGGTATGTGACTGACTGAGTCACTGTGTGTATCGCTTTTTTCAGGCAGAGAACGGATATATTAAATAAACTGCACTGTGTGTCTGGTGGTCACTCACTATATAATATATTATGTACTCCTGGCTCCTGCTATAACCTATAACTGGCACTGCAGTAGTGCTCCCCAGTCTCCCCCACAATTATAAGCTGTGTGAGCTGAGCAGTCAGACAGATATATATAATATTATATATAGATAATAGATGATGCAGCACACTGGCCTGAGCCTGAGCAGTGCACACAGATATGGTATGTGACTGAGTCACTGTGTGCTGTGTATCGCTTTTTTCAGGCAGAGAACGGATTATATTATGTACTCCTGGCTCCTGCTATAACCTATAACTGGCACTGCAGTAGTGCTCCCCAGTCTCCCCCACAATTATAAGCTGTGTGAGCTGAGCAGTCAGACAGATATATATAATATTATATATAGATAATAGATGATGCAGCACACTGGCCTGAGCCTGAGCAGTGCACACAGATATGGTATGTGACTGAGTCACTGTGTGCTGTGTATCGCTTTTTTCAGGCAGAGAACGGATTATAAATAAAAGTGGTGGTCACTGGTCACTATCAGCAAAACTCTGCACTGTACACTACTGAGTACTCCTAATGCTCCCCAAAATTAGTAAATCAAGTGTCTCTCTAATCTATTCTAATTCTAAACGGAGAGGACGCCAGCCACGTCCTCTCCCTATCAATCTCAATGCACGTGTGAAAATGGCGGCGACGCGCGGCTCCTTATATAGAATCCGAGTCTCGCGATAGAATCCGAGCCTCGCGAGAATCCGACAGCGTCATGATGACGTTCGGGCGCGCTCGGGTTAACCGAGCAAGGCGGGAAGATCCGAGTCGCTCGGACCCGTGAAAAAAAACATGAAGTTCTGGCGGGTTCGGATTCAGAGAAACCGAACCCGCTCATCTCTAGCTTTCTCTAGATGTATATTTAGCATGGGCTTTCTCCAGGATCAGTTTTGTCATACGCCTTTTCTCTCTATTGGAAAGAAGAGGGGCCACGCCAGTTCTCTTTCTGGCACAGGCCACTAAAAAAAGTGTAGTTATGGTTCTGGAGGAGTCAGTGATGTAGTTTATAGAGGGGTCTGTGGTGTTGTTATGCTTAAAAAGGGACAGGTTCATTTTTTGAATGGTGGGGGGGGGGGGGGGGTGGGGAGCGTTTTCGCCCTGGGCTCTGCTTGGTCTAGAACTGGCCGTGGGCAGCATGCTCAGAGACTGGGGCTGAGCAGCTCCATCTCCTTGAGCTCTGCAAACTTCCTGACTGCTTGTAGAACTCGAGGAGCCGCTGGACATAGGTGGTCATTCCGAGTTGTTCGCTCATTGCCGATATTCGCTATGCTGCGATTTGTTGCTAAATGCGCATGCGCATGGTACGCAGAGTGCATGCGCTTAGTTATTTAACTAAAAACGTAGAAGTTATGCTGTTGTTCGTGTGGCGTTTTTCAGTCACACTGCTGATTGGTGAATGATTGACAGGAAAGGGGCGTTTCTGGGTGGTAACTGAGCATTTTCCGGGAGTGTGCTAAAAAATGCAGGCGTGTCAGGGAAAAACACGGGAGTGTCTGGAGAAATGGGGGAGTGGCTGGCCGAACGCAGGGTGTGTTTGTGACGTCAAACCAGGAACTAAACGGACCGAGCTGATCGCAATCTAGGAGTAGGTCTGAAGCTACTCAGAAACCAGTGGCGGATTCAGGGGGGGGGGGGGGGGGGGGGCACCCAGGCACGTGCCCCCCCCTGTCGTTTAGGATAATTTTTGAAGCCTTTATACTCCTTACATTCCGGCCGCATAGCAACAGGGCTGGCCGGAGCGGCGCGCGCACGCGCGCGTGTGCGGGGGGGGGGGGGATCGGGTCGTGATTTAAGGGCACTCCTAGCTCCCTTCAGCCCGGACTGATGCTGCCACTGCCGGGTCCCGCCGCTGCCGGTCCCGCCGCTGCCCGTACTCGGCACAGTGACAGGGTTAAGCTCTCGTCTCCAGCATTCCCTGTCACGCTGGCTGGGTGCTGGGCAGCTCAAACTCCCCGAACTCCTCCAATGCTCTGGTGCTCTCTTGCCCTTCTAGAGACCCCAGTTGACCAGGGAGCCAGAGCAGGCATCTTCACCAACGGCTCCCCTCGCTGACCACTGTAAGTAAGATTGTTATCACTTGCAAGGGGGCAGAGGTTGCGGGAAATACTGACAAAATACAGAGGGATTATGCTTCATTTTTTAGTGTTTATATTTTTAGTGTCCCCAAAACGTTCCCTGTTCAGATTTTCATACAGCGATTCTGTTAGAGAGCTCAGGGGCAGATTTATTAAGCATGATGAAATGATAAAGTGGAAGGTGATAAAGCACCAGCCACTCAGCTCCTAACTGTCATTTTTCAAAACCAGCCTGTAACATAGAAGTTAAGTTAGGAGCTGACTAGCTGGTACTTTATCACCTTCCACTTTATCACTTCACCGAGCTTAATAAATCTTTATTAGGCATCGTCTTAAACTGTCATTCAGCCATCTGTTCAGTGCCTTGCACTGGGGCCCGCCACTGTCCAGGGGCCCAAATCCAGCGCGGCATGTAATGAGTCAAACTGACTCATTACATAACGCTGTCTGCCGTAATGTGTAAAAAGGGGGACACTGTCTGCCGTAATGTGTAAAAAAAGGTGGACTGTCTGCCGTAATGTGTAAAAAGGGGGACGCTGTCTGCCGTAATGTGTAAAAAGGGGACACTGTCTGCCGTTATGTGTAAAAAGTGGACGCTGTCTGCCGTTATGTGTAAAAAGGGGACGCTGTCTGCCGTTATGTGTAAAAAGTGGACGCTGTCTGCCGTTATGTGTAAAAAGGGGACGCTGTCTGCCGTTATGTGTAAAAAGTGGACGCTGTCTGCCGTTATGTGTAAAAAGTGGATGCTGTCTGCCGTTATGTGTAAAAAAGGGACGCTGTCTGCCGTAATGTGTAAAAGGGGCTCTACCTGGTGTAGTGGTGCTACTATGCGGCGTAATTTGAATAATGGAGACTACTGTGAATTGGTATTATTTTGTGTCCACGCCTCTATATTTTTTGCGCGCGCCTAAGGCGCGCACTGCCCCTGTTTTACAAAGAAGGGGGGGGGGGGGGCTCCGATGCTGTTTCTTGCACACAGCACTAAAATGTCTAGTTACGGCACTGTTGCTAGGTATCCACTTCCCTGGCCCCGAGCAGGTCCCCCTCACCAGATCCTCTCCAGGGGTGAGGGGGTGAACTTGGATGGGATGGTGGAGGGGCCCAAAGCATTTTGTCGCACCTGGGCCCACCGCTCACTAGTTCCACCACTGCATCTGCTCATGGATGTCTCAAAGGCATTTAAAGTTAAATATAGAAAAACACTGACTTTATTCCTCCTATCACTGTCCAAACCACTGCATAATGCCTTTTCCACAGTCAGTGACCCCGCTATTCTATCTGACTGCAAACCTCTGTGCCACCTACCGCTCCCCACTCTATAAAACTCATTGTATCCCACATCCTGCATTATTTGCATACACAAATCAAAACACATGCTTCCTTACCCTGATTGCACCATACAGTGGCAACTAGCAGTGCAGAGTGGCTCGTCGGCATGCCATTCCCTGTGAGGCCACAACCCATGTTATGAGCCACACCCAGGAGCATGAGCAAAAGAACCCCCCCCCTCCCCCCCCCCCCCCCCCCCGACTTCCACTATCATGGTGCCCCCCCTGTCATTTTGCTCTGGATCCGCCCCTGTCAGAAACTGCAAGAAAATATTTAGTAGCAATTCTGCTATTCTTTCGTTCGCTATTCTGCTAAGCTAAGATACACTCCCAGAGGGCGGCAGCCTAGCGTTTGCAATGCTGCTAAAAGCAGCTAACGAGCGAACAACTCGGAATGACCACCATAGTGCAGTAGTCAGCATCAGCTAGCTTCGGCAAAGTACGGTATCTTCCCTATTTCTGTTACATCCTAGAGGATACTGGGAATCCATTTAGTACCATGGGGTATAGACGTGTCTACTAGGAGCCTTGGGCACTTTAAGAATTTGATAGTGTGCTTTGGCACCTCCTTCTATACCCCTCCTACCAGACTCAGTTTAGAAAATGTGCCCGGAGGAGCCGGTCACGTCGCATGGAAGCTCCTGAAGAGTTTTCTGCATTTATTTTCTCTGTTTGTTATTTTCAGGCAGAACTGGAGGGCACCAGCCTGCCTGCTTCGTGGGACTTAGGAGGGGGGGAACGGCCCAACCTCTTGAAGGGTTAATGGTCCCATTCCCTGCTGACAGGACACTAGTTCCTGAGAGAACTATTCGCACTCCCCACCACAGCAAGCGTACATACCCGCAGCACGCTGCCACCACTAACAGGTCCAGAAGACAGAAGAGTGGTGAGTACTAAGCTGGCGTTCCGGTTAGCGGGTTGCCGCCCATTATGGTGGCATGAGGGTACAGAGATGCACGGCTCCTACGTGTTTGACGGAGTCGCGGGACTCAGTACACAGTGCAGATGCACTGCTTATGAGAGAGCGAACTGAGTCTAAGTACACTACAAGTGTACACAGTACCCAGACTGGCATTACAGATTTAAGAGGCGACTGATTCCATTTTAAGCATAAAAATTACCCCAGCCAGTATAAAAAAAGCGGGAAGACCGCACGCCATTGTATAGGCGGGGCTTCACTATGAGTGGATCCAGCAGCTCACCAGCGCCATTTTCCTTTTGCAGTGGAGACAGACGCTGACTGACAGGGACGAGCAGCTACTCCGGAGAGACTTCAGATTACCTCAGCGGCACCAGGGGATCATAGCAGTGGGGTAGCGCTTACTAGTGTACTAAGTCCCCAATCTGGGTACTTAGTCTGCGAGCTTGGCATTAGCAGTAATGGCGCTGTGTGCTGGCTCCAGGCTATCTCTGTGTCACTTCTAGGGCTCTTTGTGCGTTAATTGTGCTTTTAACTTATTCCTGTGTGTGTGTGCTGTCACTGTCACAGTATGTCAGACAAATGGGGAGATTCATGTGTTTGAAAAGTTGTTTGGGTGTCTTTTTCCCCCCTGTCTATTAGATAGGAAAAAACAGACTCCCAACTGACTTTTCAAACGTTTGAATCTCCCCCAGAGTGTGTTTCTTGTAAGGCACAGTGTTCCTCTTCTCCAGGGGGTTCACAGCAGTGTACTCAATGCAGTGCACCCTCCCAGGCTAGCGGGGCAGAATACCGCTTGGCTGGATTCCAGTAGGGGAATGAAGAAAGAGACGCAATACTTAAGAGAATCGATGACTGAGTTTATGAACAGAGACTCAGTACCCAAACCAGCGTCTCAGTCCTCTGCCATGTGTAAGCAAAATTTTCCTTTGGCCCATATCCTGCAGTCTGACTCTGATGATGAGTGGTCAGACATGGAGGAGGGGGAGGTGGATGCAGAGGTGAGGGAGGCTACTCTATCACAGGGAATATAGGCTCTCATAGATGCTATTAGAGAGGTTTTGCATATCCCTGATAAGGTAACAGAGGAGAATGTAAAAAATAAATCCTCAGCCACTTTTCCTGTGTCAAAGGAACTAAGGGGGTCATTCCGACCCGATCGCTTGCTGCAGTTTCTCGCAGCGATCAGGTCGGAACTGCGCATGCGCCGCGCATAGCAACCGTCATTGCCTAACGATTGCCTCTGAGACAGAGGCGGTCGCTGGGTGGGAGGGGGCTGGACAGCGGCGTTAAGCCGCCGTTTAGGGGCCACGGTCCGGCCAACTCAGGCGTGGCCGGATCGTTGAGGGGGCTGGCCGCGGTGGCTGCGTGATGACACACGCAGCCGCTGCGGGCTGGGGAGCGACGAGTAGCTCTCGGCCAGCACGCTAAAGCTGCGCTGGTCGGGAGCTACTCTTGAAGTGCAAAGGCATCGCCGCTGTGCAATGCCTTTGCACTGACATGTGGGGCGGACTAGCCCTATGCTGGGCGCCCCCCCCCCGCATGTCAGCGTAAATGATCATAGCTGTTCTAAATTTAGCACAGCTACGATCAACTCCAAATGACCCCATAAATACCCAGTTTGAAGAACCGTGGGTTAATTCTGATAAAAAATTTCAAATCCCTAAAAGGTTGATATCATCTTTTCCTTTTCCTCCTGAGGATAGAAAAAAATGGGAAAATCCACCGATAGTGGATGCAGCAGTATCCACGCTGTCACGGAAAATTGTGTTGCCTGTCCCTGGTGCAGCCTCCCTAAAAGACACAGCTGATCATAGAATTGAGAATACACTCAAATCTTTGTATACAGCTGCCGGGGTGGCACAGAGACCCTAGCGGTTGATGTACTATATTCGCCTCTCAACCACACTACTCATGGATCATGGGTGGATTCTGAACTTACCAAAATCTCACCTGGAACCGATGCAGAGACTTTCCTTTCTGAGAATGATACTGGACACAGAAACTCAGAGAGTGTTCCTTCCTGTGGAGAAGGCTATGGAAATCCAGTTGATTGTTCAGGCTGTTCTGAAGCCAACCCGGATCTTGGTGCATCGGTGTATTCGCCTTCTGGGGAAAATGGTGGCCTCTTACGAGGCGCTTCAGTATGGAAGATTTTATGCGAGGCCCTTCCAGCTAGCTCTATTGGACAAATGGTCCAGATCAGATCTTCACATGCACCAGTGGATCCGTCTGTCGCCAAGAGCCAGGATCTCCCTTCTGTGGTGGCTACAGATTTCTCACTTCCTCGAGGGTCGGAGGTTTGGGATTCAGAATTGGATTCTGCTAGCCACGGACACAAGCCTCAGAGGTTGAGGAGCAGTCACCCAGTGGGTGCAGTTTCAGGGAAGATGGTCAAGTCAGGAAGTCGTCCTTCCAATAAACATCCTGGAACTACTTCGGAATCAAGCCATTCAAATCCAGTCGGACTATGTAACGGTGGTAACGTACATAAACCGACAGGGCGGAATGAAAAGCAGAGCAGCAATGTCAGAGGTGTCAAAAATTCTCCTTTGGGTAGAAAAATACGCCGTGGCATTGTCGACGGTCTTCATTCCGGCAGTAGACAACTGGGAAGCAGACTTCTTCAGCAGACACGACCTGCACCTGGGGGAGTGGAGCCTTCACCTGGAAGTGTTCAGGTGTTTGACACGTCAGTGGGGATATCCACAAATCAACATGATGGCCTCTCATCTCAACAAGAAGCTCAGGCGGCATTTGTCCAGGTCGAGGGACCCACAAGCAGTGGTGGTAGATGCTCTGACAACTTTGTGGGTCTACCAGATGGCGTACGTGTTTCCTCCACTTCCTCTAATCCCAAGAATTCTAAAAAGGAAAATAATGGAAAAAGTTCAAGCAATACTCATTGCTCCAGACTGGCCAAGAAGGGCTTGGTACGCGGACCTTCTGGAGATGCTCCTTGAAGATCCGTGGCCTCTGCCGCTTTGCGAGGATCTTCTGCAACAGGGCCCATTCGTCTGTCAAGACTTACCACGGCTACGTTTAACGGCATGGAGGTTGAACGGCTGATCCTAGCCAGGAGAGGGATTCCTGATAAGGTCATCCCGACTATGATCCAAGCCAGGAAAGGGGCAACGTCTAAACATTACCACCGTATATGGAAGAAGTATGTTTCTCGGTGTGAGAACAGACAATATTCTGCAGTGGAATTTCATTTGGGATGTCTCCTGTTTTTTCTGCAGTCGGGAGTGGATGTGAGCAGATGCCTAGGTTCCATTAAAGTCCAGATTTCGGCCTTGTCTATCTTCTTTCAGAAACAATTGGCTTCTCTCCCGGAGGTCCAGATGTTCTTGAAAGGTGCTCTGCACATCCAGCCTCCCTTTGTGCCTCCTACAGTACTTTGGGATCTCAGTTTGGTGCTGCAGTTCCTTCAATCGGACTGGTTTGAACCGTTACAGGAGGTTGACGTAAAGTTTCTTACGTGGAAGACCATCACACTATTGGCCTTGGCCTCAGCAAGACGTGTATCGGAGCTAGGGGCGTTGTCTCACAAGAGTCCCTACTTAATTTTCCATGAGGACAGAGTGGAACTCAGAACTCGTCAGCAATTTCTTCCTAAGGTGGTGTCCGCTTTTCACATCAACCAACCTTTTGTGGTTCCGACTATGACAGACACCTCTGCTACTTCAAAGTCTTTGGATGTTGTGAGGGCTTCGAAGGTGTATGTAAAGAGAACAGCTCGTCACAGAAAATCCGACTCAAAGTTCGTTCTCTATGATCCCAATAAAATTGTGTGTCCTGCCTCAAAGCAGTCTATTGCACGCTGGATCAAGCTCACGATCCAGCGTGCTTTTTCCATGGCAGGATTGCCGGTTCCAAAATCTGTACAGGCCCACTCTGCTAGGTCGGTGGGTTCCTCTTGGGTGGCTGCCCGGGGTGTCTCGGCTTTACAGCTCTGCCGAGTAGCTACTTGGTCATGTTCGCACAAGTTTGCAAAGTTCTACAAAATTGATACTTTGGCCTCTGAGGACCTTCAGTTTGGACAATCAGTTCTGCAGGATCCTCAGCACTCTCCCACCCGGTCAGGGAGCTTTGGTACTTCCCCATGGTACTGAATGGATTCCCAGTATCCTCTAGGATGTAAGAGAAAATAGGATTTTAATTATCTGCCGGTAAATCCTTTTCTCATAGTCCGTAGAGGATACTGGGCGCCCGCCCGGTGCTTCGTTTTTCCTGCACTGTTACTTGGTTAAGTATTCTGGTTTGTTCAACCATTGCTGTTCATGTTTCCAGTTTGGTTAGTTTGGATTTCCTATTGTTCTGTGGGTGCTGGTTCGTAATCTCACCACTTTTATTATCTATCCTTCTCTCAAAGTATGTCCGTCTCCTCAGGCACAGTTTCCTAGCCTGAGTCTGGAAAGAGGGGCATAGAGGGAGGAGCCAGCACACAGTATCAAATTCTTAAAGTGCCCAAGGCTCCTAGTGGACCCGTCTATACCCCATGGTACTAAATGGATTCCCAGTATCCTCTACGTACTACGAGATAAGGATTTACCGGTAGGTAATTAAAATCCATTTTGGAGGCATGATGGGTCCAGGGTCTGGGTCGGATGCAGACTTCCCGGACCCGAGTGTTCTTATATGATGGAAAGCTCCTATATCAGGGGTGGCCACACCGGTCCTCGAGATCTACCAACAGTTCACATTTTCCAGACCACCTAGCTGGTGCACAGGTGTAGTCATTACTAATTAAGATGTGCTGCATTCATTCCTAACTGACAATTCTACAGATCTCCAGAAGGCCTGGAAAACATGAACTGTTGGTAGATCTCGAGGACTGGTTTGGCCAGCCCTGTCCTATATGCTTCAGCTTACGCAGACTGGCCGTTGCCGGAAACCAGTGTTGCGATGGTGATCCGAGGCTGTGTCCTCAGATGCAGCACTTGGATCCTCACAATTGCATGCAGACGGTGTCTATTTACTACAGATGCCTCCTGCTGCATTAGAATATTAATGACGTGAAATTACATAGCCGCTTCTTTGCGGCTGTGCAATTTCTTGCAAACATAAATTGGGCCCTTTGTCCATCGAAGAGTATGATAGACTAATAAAAGTAGGTAGCTATATTTCTTTTTTTTTTTTTTTTAAACATTTTTTATTGAAGCATCAATAAACTATTATTCAAACATTGTGACAAATCGTAATGAGAGTTTCCAGATTACAAAAATCATCATGCATGAACAGGAAATAAGAAACCACATCATACTGTTAGATGATACAATGTCACAGCAATGAGATATTAGATATGTGTATAGATATGCACGTATTGTAATTGAACCAAAACCAGAGATATCACAGTCACAATCAATGTTTTCCGCGTCACCAGTGTCCCGCCATCTCCCCCCCCCCCCGCCCCCCCCCGGCCTGAACAGGCCTCATTGACGACACCCTGTCCTGCCTCTATTATTCATTAAAGTGTAGTATTACAGAGGGATTGGAGGGTCATTTGCTGCCACTTGTAACATGTACCAAGTCGTGTCTTTTAGACTATTGTGAATTTGTGTTCGTATTGGCAATAATAAAGTGGCTATATATGTCTCCCACATGAGGAAAAACCTCTCCACCCTAACCTCCCCAGCCAGAGTCACCTCGATCCACTGCATTCTAAATAGATAATGTAATTTAGCTTTAAAAAGTGACAATAGTGGCTGAGATGGTTGTAACCAGGTTTGCAAAATGGTCTTGCAGGCCGCCGCTCCTATAGCTAACAGAAGACGTTTGCCACCATAAGATGTGCGAGCATTGGGGGGGAGCATGCCAAACAAAGCCCATTCTGGTGTCATAGGGATATAATTAACCAAGTTTCAGTTGAATATTTTCTAACCTGAATCCAAAAACTTCAGATTATGGGGCAGTCCCAAAGACAGTGAAATAAATCTGCTGAATTAGCGCCACATTTATAACAATTGGAATTTGGAGATTCCCCTATTAAAAATCTTCTGTTTGGAGACAAATAGGCTCTGTGTAAAATATTCAGGAACATAGCTATATATGAGGAGTAAGGTAATAAAGCACATGCCTTGGCATGAGAGCGTAGTATATCGTTCGAAGACACATTAGGAAGTTGGGAGAGCCACGGGATAAGGTTCTTTTCAGACTTATCTGGTATAAACACCTGACGTATGCAGTTATATGTTAAGGAGATAGCTTTTTTTGTCAAGCATTGGTTTTGTAGTAGTGTGTCTAATGGGTTGTTCCAATCCGAAGGTGAAAAAGGTCTTAGAATAAAACTAATATAATGCTGAGCCTGAAGGAATGCAATAGGGTGATTTGCCAGCCATGGATATTTTCCCCTTGCCTCCTGGAACGTGGAGGGTCTCCCCGCCAACCCATTCGCCAGACCCCTCACAGTGCTCACCCCATAGGTTCTCCAAATAGAAAAAGGATAAGAAGCCTGTCCATTCTGAAATTCGGGATTGTCACTAAAAGTGAGGAACAGAGATTTATATGCATTTAATCCAAACTTATGTCTCAATACATGCCATGTTTTCCTAGTGTACCAGAGCAGTGGATTATCACGTATTTCCGTTGGGATTTCTTGATCATGCACATGAAGGAAGCTGGTTAGATTGATATCTCCCAGAAACTCTCTTTCTAAAGATGTGTTCGCATAGAGGTCCCGACCCTGCAACCAATCTTTAATGTATCTCGTATGCGCTGCGTAAGAGTACAATTGAACATCAGGGAAATTAATTCCCCCATTATTTTTTGTTTGTTGCAATTTATTCAATCCTATTCTCGGATGCTTACCTTTCCAAATAAATTGTCTAAACCTACGATTAATTGATTGTGCGTCTTTATTGGAAATTACATAAGGAAGCGCCTGTATCAGAAACATTAATCTTGGAAATGAAATCATCTTTATAAGATTGGCCCTGCCCAGATATGACAATAACAAATTTTTCCAACCATCTAATTCTGTTGCTATGGAGCGTATGACTGAAGAGAAATTAAGGTCATAAAGGAGAAAAGGATTGTAAGAGATCTTAACCCCAAGGTAGGTGAAGTGTTGGTGAGCCCACATTATAGGGATGTTGGACTTAAACTTTACACAAGAGGAGGGGTTTCCAAGACGAAGCGCCACCGATTTGGACGTGTTAACTTCGAAGCCAGACACCAGTGCAAAATCAGCCAGAAGAGAAAATACTCTCTCAAGAGATTCAGAGGGATCGTGTATAAACAACAAGATGTCATCCGCGAAAGCGGTTAGCTTTATTTCCTCATGACCAATTTTAATTCCCCGAAAGTAGTTTCCATCTTGTAAGATTCGGAGCAGTGGATCTATGGCTAGGTTGAATAAAATAGGGGAAAGGGGGCAACCCTGTCTGGTGCCTCTCATCATAACAATTGGGTTGCTGCAGCAACCATTTATCAGCAAGGAGGTGGAAGGGCTAGTGTAGATATATTTTATAAAATTAACAAAAACGGGATCAAACTGTCGCACCCGAAGAACTCGGAGTAAGTGCGGCCACAAGACAGTATCAAACGCCTTAGTTGTATCTAAGTTTAAGAGAATATTTTGGGTGCTAGATTCTCCATAGGATTTCACTACTGCTGCTATTGTTGTTCGAATTCCTTTAACCAAGTGTTTGTTACGGACAAACCCCAACTGGTGATCTGTAAGAAGCTGAGGAAGCAGCGACTGAAGTCTGTCAGCCATAATTTTAGTCAGTAATTTAATGTCCGTGTTAAGTAACGTGATTGGTCTATATGAATCAATTCGCTGAGGGTCCCGTTGTGGCTTGGGAATCAGGACTGTATGTGCGTTATTAAAATGGGGAAACATTTTATTATTGTGTAGAATGTCGTTGAACAATTCTCCTAAAGAAGGGGCTATGTGTCCCTGTAATATTTTATAATATTCGTTGGACAGCCCATCAGGGCCTGGCGATTTGTGTAATTTCAGATTAGAAATAGCATTTGTTATTTCCTCAAGTGTTATATCTTGTTGAAAGATTTCATTTTGAGAGCTTGATAATTTGGGGAGATGTGCTTCCGATATTAAGCGATCATGCAGTACCTGGTCAAATGGGCGGGTATCATAAAGATTGGAAAAATATGTTTCAAAGTGTTCCAGGATACGTGATGTCACCGTGTCAATTGATGTCGAATTTGGGTCTTTAATAGCAGTAATCAATCTCTTTGGGGCATGTAATTTAGACATAGTGGCTAGTAAACGGCCAGTTTTGTTGCCCCATCGAAAATATTTAGATTTTGAAAAGGTCAGATCACGCTTTGCTTGAGATAATAGGAAATCGTCCAGTAATTGACGTGCTTGCGTGTATATAGACTGGGTATCTGGGGAGGGGGAATTTAAATAAGTGCTTAAAGCAACCGTTAATGAGGCATGAAGAGTCTGATACTGTGCTGCGGCTTTTTTTTTTCTGTTTGGAAACATACTCTATTATGCAACCTCTCATGGTAGCCTTAGAGGCTCCCCAAAATATGGACAGTTGCTCCCAGTAGTCAATATTATCATCAGTAAAAGTCATCCAGCTGTTCATAAGAAACAAGCGAAATTCTTCTGAATTATATAGATAAGCCGGGAATCTCCATTGTTTGAAATTTCCAGCCGATGTAGATCTCGTGAGATGAAGTGTAATTGGGGCATGGTCAGAAACCAGAATAGTATGAATGTCTGTTTTTAAAACTTTTGAGACCAAAGAATCACTTATGAGAAAAGAATCTATTCTAGACCAGGAGCCATGTACTGCTGAAAAGAAGGTGAAAGAATGATCAGTTGGGTTAAAAAGCCTCCAAATGTCACTAAGTTGTAGTGTTGTTCTTAGGAAGTGTCTTTGTTTACAAGAAGACAATAAAGGATTTTGTGGAGTAGGTTGTTTATCAATCATGGGGTTATCGACTGAGTTAAAATCACCCGCAACAACTAGAAGACCGTTTTGCCGTTGTGCCAAGGTTTGTGTTAAAGTTTGTAAAAATTCAGCGGTTGAGACATTAGGTGCATATATATTGACCAGGGTGTAGTTCGTTCCCCATATAGTCGCATCTAAGATTATAAATCTTCCCTCTGAGTCAAGTATGGAGTTAGTGATAGAGTATTGGACATTTTTTTGAAACAGAATGGACACTCCCCTAGTTTTTCTATGAAATTTGGAGGAGACACATTCCCCCAGCCATGGAGCCCGTAGTGTGGAGTCACCTCCCGCCTCCCAATGCGTCTCCTGTAAAAACATAACGTCTGGATGAAATTTACGCAAATGGTTCACCACCCTTTTTCTCTTGATGGGGGAATTGAGGCCCCCCACGTTCCAGGATATTAATTTCAGAGGGGCTGCAGAAGCTGAAGGGGGAATAGGCTGAGAATTAGGATGCATTATCCAACACCCAATTTAGGGAACCAACCTGTCAAGATGTATGTGCAATTTGGAGGAACCCTCCCGTCCCAGCCATCGGGAGGGATCCAGCACCCAGGAGGGCGGGGAGAGAACACAGGCACCGGCAACAGCGACATCACATACCAACAATGCTTCAATCCACTTTTTCTAAATTTTCCACAACCAAACATTGTTTGAGTGGTGACACCCATGAACATATACCAAAGAAACATGAAAAAATAAAAATAAAAAAATAAAAAACAAAGAAGCAAAAAATACCACAAAAAAAAAACGGAAAGAGAAGAAAAAAAGACAGTCATATCGAGTAGCCTTATAACATCCAATGACATTACATTTCAGTGTGTATATGTATATATAAGAATATGGATTTAGTGATTAGGGGGTTCCACTGCATTAAACGCCCTGTTAAAGTGTGTTTTCGCCAGTATTGGATCAGAGAAAAAAATATCACGCCCATTCTCCTGTACCCGCAGTTTAGCTGGATACAGTAGTTGGAATCGTGTACCATTGTCATGGAGTAGTTTGCACACCTCCACAAATTCCCTTCTTTTTTGGGAGACCGAGGCCGAAAAATCCTGGAAGATTAAAATCTTCGACCCCTCCACCTCCAAGCGTGGGATCTTGCGATAAGCTCCCAGAATCGCCTCTTTCATACGGTAGTCCAAATACTTAGCTATAACAGGCCGTGGTCTAGTTGCAGAATCAACCCTTTCTGGACCCAGCCTGTGTGCACGTTCAATATGTGATAGGAAGGGGGGATCTTGGGCCCGTAATTCCCTCGGGAGGGCAGTTGTAAGGAATTCAAGGAGTTTAGGACCCCTTACTGTTTCGGGAATACCAATGAAACGGAGATTGTTTCGTCTATGACGATTTTCCATGTCATCTACCTTGGCCTGGAGGTTTTGAATAGAGGTAGTTTGGGTATCGACCAACTGCTGTTAAGCGTTAGTACGATCTTCGGAATCACTGGTCCTCTGTTCTAGAGAAGTGATTCGGTTAGTATTAGTGTCTATTTTAGTTAAAGCTGCATCAAATGCAGTTTGTAAGGTTTCTAGCTTTTTATCAATTAACGGCATAATGATTTTGGAAATTTCTTGAGCCGTCTCAGCGGCTGATGGAATTTTTGAGGCAATGATGGGAGAGGAAGGAGCACTTAAAGAATCTTCCTCTTCTGAATTGCGTACCGGGGAAGAAGGCGCAGTAGACCGTCCCTGGTTATTTTTAGATTTCCCCGCTCTCGTACTTGAGCTTTGGGACTTTTGGGAACTGGTTCTGTTGTAGTATTTATCCATTTTCCCCCCCTTTCTCTTCTACCTTCTATTCTAGATCAGTAAATGCTTTTTGTTACAGCAAGGGCTTGCAGGTTTGGAAAAGGCTACTCAAAAAGATAGGTTAAACTGACATTCAGTACAGTAATGCTACAAAGTACTCGGAGCAGTCGTCAAAATTAACTTACAACGGCATCGGTAGTTGTGTATTCAACAGTGTACGTAGATATCCACTTTTATATCAAGGAACGCTTAGTACCATTATGAATAGTTTCCAGAGAGAGGGGGAGAGAAAAAAAAAAAAAAAAACAACAACAAAATTTATAGAGGTTGAGATCACGCTCTGTGCAGCAGGAGTGCAGGGCGCGTAAATGGTATAAAGTAGAACAAGCAGGTACCAAGCTATTCTTCACTTACTTGTACGTTCTAGCCGATAAATTGTACAACAATGAAACAACCACTGTAGTGTTATGCCTATAATACTGGAAACAGTAGCATAAACATTAGATGGGAACTTAAAAGATCTAGAGGTAATATTGTGCCCACGTCAGAGGATCATCAGTATTCTCCTCATTAAAAAAAAAAAAAACTAATACAATGAAAAATCTGGGTAGGATTGCTTCAAAACAAATGGAGTGAAAAATACCCTGCAATGTGAAAAATTAGAAAACAAAAGGGTCACAATGTTGAGGTTCAGACCCTTAATGAATCTAAGAAAAACACAATCAATTATTTAACCGAGTATGGTGTGTGAGTACAAAGCTGCCAGAAAGGCAGAAGTAACATTGGTTAGGAATTCAGAATATTAGCTGAACTGTAAAATTACAAGCCCCTAGATGGCGCTGTTGCATAAGTTATAAGCACTTCTTGTATAATAAGCACATCACCTGAGCATTTAAAATTGATGCACGTAAAACATTTATCTCCAGTGCCAACTTATACCAGCAAGTGAGTTGTTGTATTTTAGGACTCAAGACACACTTAAAGATCCTTTGTGTATAACTTCCCAGGAAATTGTGTCCACCAGTAACTGCTGTGCATATGTGAGCAAAGTCTAAGTCAAAGACATCCGGATTCAGGCAGCCTAACTCTTGTTAGTGAAGTTATATGTAGCTCAGGCTAATCCTAAAGTAAAGTTCCCGAAAGATTATATGTTCAAGGGCTAGCTGTGGGCACAGTTGTCTCCCTACAGAGGAGGAAGACCCAATTGCCTGACCCGGGGTGCCCAAAGTATTTTATTGGCTCAACAGTTAAAATGTATCCAAGCACAGGCTCTACAACAAGCAGTTGTTTAAGTCCAGGAACCTGAGAGAGTGGGGAAGGCAGCAGGGAGGGAAGATAGACTATTTGGTAAGGGGGTGCAGGGTGGGATATGGAATACACAATAGGGGGGAGGTTCAAAGAAATGGGAAGGTTAAAGAAGGGATGTTAGTTAAGAAAAAAAAAGAAAATGGGGATGTACAAACAATATTAGTACCCTTCAGGGGGAGGAATGCAGCCAGGTGACCAGGGCCCCTCTCGTGTTCAGCGGCACGGCTCCAGCTCCGAGTTCCAGCAAGGAGACACCGGAGGGCGCTTCAGATCCGGGCTAAGATGAAGGCAGACGATTCTTCTCCGCCCCCTCAGCTCACGCTCATCCCAAGGATCCCTACAGAAGCCGCCCGCGGGGTTACTCTCCTGCGCGGTATGAGAGGAGATCTTCCTAGGCCACTCTCCGTCAACTGGCCGCTCCTTCCGTTCCGGGATCCACCGCCGCACACCACTCCGGCGAGGCCGCCCGGACAGAGCCGCTCAGGTGCGTTGCGCCGTCAGTCTTCACGGGGAGGAGGAACAGCAGACCCCGGACCTATACGGCACAGACAGCGCGGGGAACCGCTCCGGCTGTACCTCCGACAAAGGCTCTCAGCGGCTCCAGCCGATCCACCACGGAAGAGGGGAGTCGGACCGCGGGCCACCCGTCGCAAGGCGCCGCCAACAGTCAGCCCCACAGGTCCAGCCACTGATGCAGGCAGAATGCGGGAGGGCAAGGGGCTCGGTGAGTGGCTCAGGTAAAACTGATCTTCGGGCAATGGCGCGAGACCACGCCACCAGGGCCCGGGAAGGCCTGACTTTTTGCAGGCAGGATTCCGGCGCGAATAGAGCCCCAGCCGCCCCAATAGATAGCTTTTCAGGCAGAGCAAGACCCCCTCTATAAAGGTGAGATTCAGAGTCCGGTCTTACAGGGTCTAGCTAGGCGATGGGGATGGATTTTACCATGGGGAGACGGAGCCATTGTAAAATGCGGCCATCATGATGCGCCGCCCACCGGAAGTCGCTATATTTCTTTTTAAGTTGGCTAACATTTGAATCTCAGTTGGTGGAACAAGTGCAGAAAATGCATCTAAACTTAATTTCTCACTTTCAAAATCCATAAAGGCCCCCAGCTGTCTACTGTAAATTTATATACCAGTATTTCTACTTACTAACGTCAATCACTGAGCTGCTCAAAATATAAGTGGGATGAGCACTTGCTATAACATTTGGCACAACAACTTTAGGTGGACACTATGTATTCACAGTGAACGTAAAGGGTCACATCCCTTTGAAACCATGCTTCCCCAATCACAGTACCCCTCCCCCCTTCCCTGTCATTTTTGTCTAGCTTTGCCCCTGCGTATATCCATGTCTTTATACTACTACTTATGATTTCATTGTGCACCACTTCCAATATTGCCGTTTGCTTTTTTGTTCAAGCATCAAACACAAGAAAAAAATTGTTTTATACTCTTCTGTCACCAGAGTAGGCAGTCTTAAAACTAACATGGAGAATTAACAAAAGATGTGTATAAGAGAGTACACTGGGGTATATTTACTAAGGTGTGAGTTTTTTTTTAGAAGTTGAGATGTTGCCCATGACAACTAATCAGATTATAGCTATTATCTTCTAGAAGCAGCTAGAAAATTTTTACATTTGATTGGTTGCTATGGGCAATATCTCCACTTCTAAAAAAAACTCCCACCTTAGTAAATATACCCCACTGTCAAAATACAGAGAGACTATATTGGGATAGCTTAGGACATAGCGTCACCTACTGTCCCTCCAGTACAGCTTCCCAATCAATACTCAACTTATTATTATTATTTATTTATTAGCAGTTTCTTATATAGTGCAGCATATTCCGTTGCACTTTACAATTAGAACAACAGTTATAGAACAAAACTGGGCAAAGACAGACAGACAGACAGAGGTAGGAAGGCCCTGCTCGCAAGCTTACAATCTATAGGGAAATAGGCATTGATACACAAGGATAGATGATACCTGTTACATAATGGTTCCCCAGATTGCTAGATTCTTAATGGGTTGTATGATATGATCACCCAGCAATGTTGAAAGACAAAATGTGAAGTTATGTGGACTGTACAGAGGGGATGTAACTGGATAGGGAAGCATTGAAGGTTATGTGTGTGGGTCTGAAATTTGGTAGGCTTGTCTGAAGAGATGAGTTTTCAGGGAACGTTTAAAGGTTTGGAGACTAGAGGAGAGTCTTATTGTGCGTGGGAGTGCATTCCACAGAGTGGGTGAAGCCCGGGTAAAGTCCTGTAATTTTGAGTGGGAACAGGTAATACATGTGGATGAGAGACGCAGATCTTGTGCAGAGCGGAGAGGTCTGGTAGGGAGATATTTTGAGATGAGTGAGGAGATGTATGATGGTGCAGTTTGGTTAATAGCCTTGTATGTAAGTAAAAGTATTTTATATTTGACACGGTAGAATACCGGTAACCAATGGAGGGACTGACAGAGCGGATCAGCAGATGAAGAACGTCTGGTGAGGAAGATTAGCCTCGCAGCTGCATTTAAAATGGATTGAAGTGGTGAGAGCCTATGTTTGGGAAGACCAGTAAGGAGATTATTACAATAATCAATGCGGGAGATGATAAATGCATGGATTAGAGTTTTTGCAGTGTCTTGTGTAAAATAAGGGAATATTTTGGATATGTTTTTAAGGTGCATGTAACATGATTTAGAGACAGATTGAATGTGTGGAACAAAGGACAGTTCAGAGTCAAGGGTGACACATAGGCAACGAGCTTGTGGGGCAGGGTGGATAGTTGCATTGTCAACAGTTATGAAGATATCCAGTGCCGTTTCTAGCGGCGGGCGAGCCGTGCAACCGCACGGGCCGCCCGCCGCGGCACTTTGTGTGTACTTATCTCCTCTCCTCCCTCTTCCCGAGCGCTCCTGCTCGAGGGGCGGAGTTTCTCGGAATGACGCGTTTGCGTCGTGACGTCACGACGCAAACACGTCATTCCGCGAAGCCCCGCCCCCCGAGCAGGAGCGCTCGGGGAGAGGGAGGAGAGGAGATAAGCCTGGAAGGAGGAGGCGGCCGGCACGAGGGACGTAAGTCGGCGGGACCCGAAGAGCGGGAAGATGTAAGTATTATCTCTATCTCTCTCTCTCCCCCTTCCTTCCCCCCCACTTGACACCTGCCTGCCGCACTGTGTAAAATGGGGATACCTGCCTGCCGCACTGTGTAAAATGGGGATACCTGCCTGCGTACTGTGTAAAATGGGGGCACCTGCCTGCGTACTGTGTAAAATGGGGATACCTGCCTGCCGCACAGTGTAAAATGGGGGCACATGCCTGCGTACTGTGTAAAATGGGGATATCTGCCTGCCGTACTGTGTAAAATGGGGATACCTGCCTGCCGCACTGTGTAAAATGGGTATACCTGCCTGCCGCACTGTGAAAATGGGGGCACGTGCCTGCCGCGCTGTGTAAAATGGGGATACCTGCCTGCCGCACTGTGTAAAATGGGGACACCTGCCTTCCGCACTGTGTAAAATGGGGGCACCTGCCTGCGTACTGTGTAAAATGGGGATATCTGCCTGCCGCACTGTGTAAAATGGGGGCACCTGCCTGCGTACTGTGTAAAATGGGGATATCTGCCTGCCGTACTGTGTAAAATGGGGATACCTGCCTGCCGCACTGTGTAAAATGGGGATACCTGCCTGCCGCACTTTGTAAAATGGGGACACCTGCCTGCCGTGCTGTGTAAAATGGGGGCACGTGCCTGCCGCGCTGTGTAAAATGGGGATATCTGCCTGCCGTACTGTGTAAAATGGGGGTACCTGCCTGCCGCACTTTGTAAAATGGGGGTACCTGCCTGCCGCACTGTGTAAAATGGGGATACCTGCCTGCCGCACTTTGTAAAATGGGGACACCTGCCTGCCGCGCTGTGTAAAATGGGGACACCTGCCTGCCGCGCTGTGTAATATGGGGACACTTGCCTGCTGTAATGTGTAAAATGGGGACTTTTTTATTTTTATTTTTTTTTCCCTGTGGTGGGCGTGATGATATCAGACGAGGCCACGCCCACTTTAATGAGACCACACCCATTTTAATCAGGCCACACACCCTTGTCGGGAGCGCGCGCGCCGCATGCTTTTTCTTTTTATTGCTATATGGGGAGTGGGGCACGCAATTTTTTTTTTATAGCAATGGGGAGGGGGGCGCATTTTTAAATCTCGCACTGGGAGCCAAATTGTCTAGAAACGGCCCCAGAGATATCAGGTTGGTAACTACTCTCAGCTGGTGGGAAAATAATTAATTCTGTTTTGGAAATGTTGAGTTTGAGGTGGCGAGATGACATCCAAGATGAAATGGCAGACAGGCATCCAGTGACACGAGCCAATACAGATGGTGACAAATCAGGGGAGGATAGGTAGATTTGAGTATCATCAGCGTACAAATGGTACTGAAATCCGAAGGAGCTGATTAGTTTATCAAGAGAGGAGGTATAGATTGAGAAAAGCAGAGGACCTAAGACTGAGCTTTGCGGTATTCCAACTGATAGAAGTAGAGAAGAGGAGGTAGAATCAGAGAAGTGAACACTGAAAGAGCCATTAGATAGGTAGGATGAGAACCAAGTAAGGGCTGTGTCCTGAAGACCTAGGGATTGTAGTGTTTGTATGAGAAGAGAGTGGCCAACAGTGTCAAAAACAGCAGAGAGATCTAGAAGAATAAGTAGTGTGTAATGGCCTTTTAATCTAGCAGTGACTAGATCATTCACTACTTTGGTCAGTGCCGTCTCTGTAGAGTGTTGGGCATGAAAGCCTGATTGAAGTGGGTCCAATAAATTGTGGGAGTTAAGAAAGTGTGTAAGGCGAGTGTAGGCAAGTCTCTCAAGTAGTTTGGAGGGACTGGGTATCTGAGAAATGGGACGGTAGTTAGAGAGTGTGTTTGGGTCAGAGTTGTGTTTTTTTTAGAATGGGAGTAATGACTGCATGTTTAAACACAGAGGGAAAGATACCAGTAGAGAGAGAGAGAGATTACAGATTTTAGTTAAGGTTGGGATAAGCAAAGGAGACAGTTTTACTGACCTGTGAGGGTATAGGATCAAGAGGAGAGGTAGTGGAGTAGGAGGATGAAAAGAGTGTTGATACTTCATCTTCACTTGTGGGATCAAATGAAGAGAAAGTGCCAGACGGTTCAGGTAGGGAATTGAGCAGGTCACTGGCCGAGTTAGAGCATACCATTTCATCTCGGATTTTATCAATCTTATCCTTGAAGTAGGAAGCAAGTTCTTGTGCACGGATAGTAGCTAGTGGGGGAGGTGAGGGAGGGTAAAGAAGTGATTTAAATGTATTAAAAAGTCGCTTGGGGTTGGTGGCATGATAAGAGATGAGAGATTGGAAATATGTTTGTTTGGCAGTGTCCAGGGCCTGGCGATAGGAGTGGTAGGTAGTCTTATTTGTGAGAAAGTCACTTGGATTCTGAGATTTCCGCCACTGACGTTCTACTTTACGTGACAGTTTTTGTAGGTGTTTTGTTGATTTAGAGTGCCATGGTTGGCATCTAAGCCTACGTGGAGTGTGATGGGTAGCTGGAGCCACTTCCTCAAGGGCACTCTCTAGGGTCTGGTGCAGGTGGGATACAGCAGTGTCATGTGTGGTGAATGTAGAGATTGGTGAGAGTAGTTGTTGCAGAGAAGTGGAAAGTTGTTGAAAATATATATTGTTAGTATTTCTGCGGGTTAGAGGAGGCTTGCTTGGTTTTAGTGTCCTAGAATTTAAAGTAATAGAAGAGATTGTGAAGGTGATCAGGTTGTGATCAGAGAGAGGGAAAGGAGTGTTAATGAATACGGAAACTGAGCAGAGCCTGGTGAACACAAGATCAAGGCAGTGGCCCTCCTGGTGAGTAGAGGAGTCGGACCATTGGGTTAGGCCAAGAGAGGAGGTTAGAAAGAGGTTAGACTGGTCAGCACACCCTACCTCTGCATGGTAGAGGACCATCAGGCCATGCGGCCGGGATCAGCAAGACAGACATCATCACCCCTTCCAGTAACCAGTATCCGCCAGGAGTCGCCAAACGCAAGTATTCCCTGAGGTGGCTAGTGACTGTGTAGGGGCAAGGGTTGTTGCTTTTGTGTGGTTCTTTCTCTGATATAATCTTAATCGTAATCATTATTAATGCTACCTGTATATATTGTACAAAGTGTGTTACGGGTTTTCCTGTATAATTAGTGTGTATGAAAATAAAGGTGCCATTGTACATTGCTATTGCGTTCTTACTGTTTGATCTTGGGAACTCGGTAGCGACCTCGGGGCGCAGTGCAGAGCTTTAAACGCTGCCTTTCTCAAGGCAGAGATAGCAAAAGGCGAGAATAATGCACACATGAACCCTGGGTCCTCACAATTGGAGCTCTTTTTTATTATTTTGGTGACACAAGTGTTCTTATACAGATCCAGTTTGTCCAATAAAACCACACACAGCAATGTGGGCATTGTCCATTCCAGTGTTCCTCTGTGATTACATGTTACAAAAAACTTTTGTTGTCCTTTTATTTTTCGCACAAATAATTTCAAAATTATATAATACAAATTTTTAAAAATATATTTTATCCCATTGTACATATTGATACCATCATAAACAATGTCCTCTGTGTTTTAGGTCAGAGGTCACCCCGATCCTCGTGTCACTTGGTACAGAAATGGGCAGCCTGTTCTGAATGGTGGACGGTACACTGTGGAGCAGAGTGCACGGGGTACATTTTGCCTTACGATAAAAGATGTTACAGTAGATGATGATGGGAAATATACATGTGAAGCAGCAAATGAGGAGGGAGTGCGACAAGTTACCATAGAACTGACTGTGGAAGGCAAGTAATCTTCATTGATTTATTATTAAATCATAATGTTATAATTATGCTACTGACTTATATTACTATTGAAGATTAAAACTACAGATCCACTTTATTGCTCTATAGCAGTATATGCCTGGAGGGTAGGGTTGGTCATCAACCATAGATGGTTAAACCTTAGTATTAGATAGTTTGCAGAGAACCAATTCTTCTTCTTCTTCATTAATATGGCGCCAGAAGGGATCCGCAGCACCCAATTTTCACAGTACATAAACAAATAAGAAAAACAAGAAAACAGTGACTTACAGTTCAATACATTATAGGACAAGTACAGGGTATATAAACATAGCTGCATCAGCAGATGACACTGAAATGAGTATCAGGGTGGCAGAAAACAGGGATTTGCAGTTGAAAGGTGTATAGGGTAAAAGATGGATTAAGTAAGAGAAGGAAAAGCACATGAGGGTAGAGGGCCCTGTTTGTGAGAGCTTACACTCTAAGGGGGAGGGCGGGCAGACAGATATGAGTGACATAGATGGGGTAGGCAGTGAGTGTGGAAAAGAGGTTTAGGATGTGAGTTGGCTGGGTTTGGTGAAGAAGTGGGTCTTGAAAGCTCATTTGAAGTTTCATAGAGTTGGAGAGGAGAAAATCCCAAAGAAAGGGAGCAGCCTGTGAAATTTAAGTGTAAGTTCTTACTAGAAATCTACTGCTTTTTATGGGTTGGATACTGGAACCCAACAGTCTGGATGCAGACAGTCAGAATACAGACAGTGGCATTCCAACTGTCAGAATCCTGACACTTATTCGCAAGTAACCTAAGCTGACCCCTTACCCTCACCCTAACCCTTCCTCCTGACAGTCTAACACCCCCCTTCCCGCAGCCTAACCCTAACCCTCCCCCTAGTGCCTAATCCTTTCTGCATACTTACATTCAGTAGTGTAAATTTTGGGATTCTGACAGGCATTGGGATTCCGGTGCAGGTCTTCTGGCCACCGGCATTGTAATTGTCAGGATGCCAACTACATCTGTTTTTTAGAATGGATTGTTAGTTAAAAGGATTAAAAATATAAATTAAATTTTTAATAACTATTCATGTCGCAGCTTACTCGCATAAAATCTTTTGCCTTCCTACCCAGACTACTGTACATACTTGTTTTCTCAATTGTGCTACTTTTACCTCAATTTTGCATATTAGAGGATGAGTTGATTCTGCTGCTCTAGTCACAGTGCCCTATTAGCTGTAGTCGAATTGACAGTGTTCCAGAAAACAGGGGCATGGCGGCTCCCACAGGCTCCTGTACAGTAGTTTTGACAGACATCCTGAGGTCTGTTGATCCGATGATGTGCCATCAAATGCAGGCAGCGGATCAGAGAAGTCAGCATTTTTGCAACTATTTTCACAAGACGCCTACTGCTGCATATTAATATTGTTGGTGTCAACATTTGCATCCACCTCTGAATCAGGCCTTCAGTTAGCTTATAGGGCCTAATGCAGATAAACAAATAGAGTAACAAAGCGCAAGTAACTGTACGCCCAGACAAACCATGCTGCAATGCAAGGGGGGCAAATACACACACACAAATTGTCCATGCAGGGTAAATACTGGCAACTTTTGCATGCAGCCCACAAATGCTGGACAGCTGTATTTTTACACTGCAATTTAGATTTCAGTATGGACACACCTCTCCCAAAACTAAATCTCTCTGCACATCTGCCCCACCTACCAGAGGCATATATAGAGAGGAGGGGACGCGTGTGGGCCCCCTTCTCTCCCGTCCCGTAGCCGGCAGCAGCGCTGTTAGTGCTCTGTCTGAGTGCTAGAAACTCTGGCACAGTGCCAGAGTCTACAGTCAGAGGCGTAGCTAGGGTTTTTGGAGCCCAGGGCAAGATGGAAAATGGCTCCCCCCCAAAAAAAACAAACAAACTGCAAAAGCAGCATGTGCGCGCACCGAAAAATGGGCGTGGTCACACACCAGAAGGGGTGTGGCCACACACCAGAAGGCGTGTGGCCACACACAGGGCCGGTGCAAGGTTTTTCGGCACCCTAGGCAAAATGTCTTCCTACTGCAACTCCCCGCCGCCCCCCCCCCCCCCCCCCTCCCCCCCGAACCCACAAACTGCCCCTCCAAAAATATATGGTGGAAAAAAACACACTATGTGTGACATATTGCGGTGACCCCAGGCAGGTAGTAGTGGTGTACGGGGGAGGAAAGGGGGAACACAACTCAGCAGGATATGTACTGTAGATACATACACGCATACACTACATACATAGATAGACAGATATGTGTGCAGGAACTGGGGGGTATATAAAGATTTTTATATGGAGAAATGTGTATATATATTGACAATGCTAAATTCCTTTGCCTTATAACAACCCTTTATGAAGCTAAGAACACTGTACGCTGTTTACTTAAGAAGTACCGTAATGGTACGCTAGTTGCGTAACGATCGCTCAGCCGTAGGCGAGACGCTCAAGCGTCACGTTCGCTCACGGCCCAGGGATCACAGGACACGTTATTGGTTATGTCTAGGGGAATGATTCGCTGTAGCGTAGCATACGCTCGAGACCACGAGGAGGTCACCAGCGATGCAGACGCTTACAACACTATACCTTTATGATAAAACCTTATACCAATGAAATACACTGAATACCTTAATGTGAGTACAGGGTGTAAGTGCAACCTTGTGTAACCTGACTAACTACAAAGCTGCTTGAGCGTCACTGACGCTCAAGTGAACACTTAACACTATAGGAAATACACAGATGCTGGTTTAGGTTCCAAAGCCTATTAACTGTATTATATCTAATATACTTGTAAAAGGGGATAACAGTACAAATGATACACTACAATATAACAGAGACTTCCTAACCACAGAACTAAACAATAAATACAAAAAGACAATACTACACTGACCTAAATGCAATACAACACAATACTATCTAATACAATACAATACTAGCCTAGTCTAGGGGAGATATGAGAGAACAGAGAGAGAGAGAGAGAGAGAGAGAGAGATGAGATGAGAGAAATTGGCTCACAGAAAGACAATGATAACGGAGAGAAACTTACGCACAAAGGGTATGATCGCCTGCGCCTCGATATCCAGCTCCCGGCTATCAGCAGATAACCGTTGATGAGAGAGTGAGAGCTGGATGTGGTCGGCCTGCCTATTTATGCCCCACACACAATGCAATCTCCTGGTCCTACAATCCCATTGTCCATTGGCCGAAGGAATTCGGCCCTGCATCATAACAAAAGGTCATAGGGTGATTCATACAGGTGGGCTGTGACGATTTCCAACAGCTCAGGTGGGTGGGAAACTGGGTTTCCCGCCGCATACCTGAGTATGTGTAAATAATAGAAATGGACATAAACTTCTTATGTCCATAACTATTCGCACGAGCGATTAATACGCTCCAAACCAACACCGGAATATTGCTAATTAAATACTCTTCCGATGGGTACCAAACACTGCTGTATGATTCCTGTTAGACCCTTTGTACGATATAAAGAGGGATTCCTCAGCTCTGGGACATTGTATTTTAACCAAACTTTCAGAATCTATCAAAGGGACCATGATCTATAAACTACATTAATTGTGAACATTTGTAACGAATGAGTCGCACGCTACGACTACATAAACTCTACCGTAAATACGCATACCGCGCCTGCGAGTGCACGTTATTGCGGGTATGCGAATCCACGGGAGAGCGCATGCATGCGCAGCGCGGACCAGTGTGCGGTGCAAATATGGCAACGTGCATTGAGACATTTTTCTGACTTTGACAGTCCACCCTTTGGCAGTCAATAATAACTGCCACAAAACATTTAAGGAGAAAAATGTAAGTCAGGGGTTAATTGATTTCCATGGTTGGGTAGGGGAGGAGAGAGGAGAAGGTGTGAAGAGGGTATGACCTAGTGAGAAAGCAGAAGCATGTGTGTATGAGTCCATGTTTGGAGGGTCATGTATCATCGTGCCGTACGTGTGGTAAATCAAGCTTCGAGGTATTGCGAAGTATACATTTGAATTCCTTCTTATCCTGTGGTACAGGTCTGTGGATGGGCTGTCAAACTCTACCGAGCTCATTTCGGCTGTGGTTGTAACAAAATGGGGATGCACATTTTAGTTGATGATACATGAATGGGGGAGGTATGTGGTTGCTGATATCTGTGCCTGTACTCCCTATCGTCTATGTGTGTCGTTACCTGAGGGTTGTAGAGATGAAGATAAAGAACACTTACGAAAAATGCAATGATATTCTATGTCAGGGAAATGTACATCTGTCGTCGAAGTTGTTTTCGGTATCTGTTGAGAGTCGTCTTCTTTGCGCTGTATTGCTCCTTAGGCATGAGCAAATAGCTTTGTCTGAGCCATCAGATTTACAAAAATGTTGGGCTAGCGTGAGTTTAAAGATACTAGGGAAACTGGGGATCCATGGCAAAGTTCATCAAGTGTCCATATTTAAAGTTGTCAAATCTTCTTCTTCGGTGCTTGTCTGTTGTCTGTATACATCTCGTCTCGTCAGCTTCCTCGTCCAAGGGGGTCTTTGTATCTTGGAGAAAAGCAGAAAAACAGGTGAAAGAAACGGACCGTATAATCGCATTTTCATCACATTCTGGTTTCTATCATTGGGTCATAAATCAAATCCAGGTTAATTACAGTTTCCTCACTCCTCAAGCTCATCACTTTTGTACTTTGTTTGCACCTCATTAAAGCCTGCCCGCATCTAAATATCAATCCAATCGATATAACGACACCCAAGATACATAGTAGAAACTTTCCAACATCCTTTATGACTCCTTGAGCCCAGTCCCCCAAACCGGAGAACCAATTTCGCGGGTTCAACCATGACACCCAACCAGTCAGCTCATTACCTACAGCAGCAAGGGTGAGATTGTGTTTTCGACGAAATTCCCACTTTAATTGCAGAATATCATCCATCTTTTGGTCTATGACCTCTACCGGATCCTCGGTGCTATTTGTGATATACGTGCAACACTTTATGCCGTACTGTGTTGCCAATGTAACACAATATCCGCCTGTTACTGCTGTAAGATAATTAAGAACCATCCTATGCTGAACTAGTTCTGTTTTATAAGCTTGAAGTTCTCTTCCAGTGTATCTAAACGTGTCATCATACATTTCAGTGATATTATCTAACAAATTGGCGAGTGCGGAAATGTATCTATAATTCATCACTCCCCGAGCGGTACGAGTGAAATCTAACGCTACCAGAACCTGAATCCCGGTGGATTCATGGATAAGATCAGAGGCCGGATGCTCTAACCTTTCTGACAGTTGTCTTTTAACTCGGTGCTCGTAATGAGTGTGAGTATAAGGAGCTTGGGCACCACGGTGTATGTCCTTCATTTTGTCATGTGTAACAGTCATCACTTCAGGCAGTACCTTTCCAATATAACACAATCCTTCAGAGTTTGGGGCAAGCCATTTGTACGCCTTTCTCCCGCATATGAAATATGCATCATCGGGGAGAACATAAGGGACGGAGAAGGACATGACCATGTTACAAACCTTCCAGGTGAAATCTCCTGACCCTAATTCTTCCAACTGCTTAATGCACGTATCAGTTTGTATGACATGTGCACAGTATCCTGGTGATACCTCTCCAACTCTAGTAATCCTATTTCCTAAGGTATATCGATACCGAAAAGATTTTCCTCTACTGGCTATGTGGCGTACGAGCTCTGTATCTGTAGGCATTCTATCTGCTCTGTGTGAAAAGGTCATGGTAAGGTTGCTCCATGACACTTCCCAATTTCCCGGTTTTCTGGGATTGGAGATGTTAAAACATAAGAGGGACCTATCCACATGGTATTGGTGGAGCTTCAAACTAGGAGGGCTGGAGATATTAAACCTCCGGTCCACCGGTCTCCCACCACTTAGCTCAAGTACCTCCCCTAACGTTAAAGGAAATGGTACTAGCCCTGATTTGCTGTGACCCTGAGGTACTTGAGAGCATACCCAACAATCTGTTTGGTTTAATACGTTACCCACTAAGGAGTGATAGTCACTCAATGGATGCCGGTCTATATGGATATTAAAACTAGATTGGCATTTCTTTATGCATCCATCTTCAACCAGATTATCACAGAGCCTACAGATACAATTTTCTTCAGCTAACAATCCATCACAATTTCTTCTATCGGATCGTTTTCTGATACTCGCCTTTGCTTGTTGGTTTGGTTGATCTTGGAAAACTACGCCTCCATCATCATAATCGGAACCCATTCCAGAACCTCTTTCGACCTCTATGGTACTCTCGCCGGAACAGACTGCTCTGGTCAACATCATGGTTAACATCATGGTTAACATCAAAATCCGGATCACAGTCTCTTGGGGCAAGTCCATCTTTGAGGAGGAAATAGAGAAGAATGAGGAGGGGGAAAAAAGAAATTTTAAGGGAGAGGGGCTGGGAAGTGGAGAAAAACAATAAAAGGGAGAAGGGAGTCGACAACTGCTTTCGGTCTTCAAGGCTCAGGTGCCGCCTCAATCCTCCTGGAACAGACACTCCAGTGATACAACCTCTACCGTCTGTTCCTTATCGCGGGACTTCTCTGGATCAGCAACCTTTTTGCAGTGGGATGAATGGACCCAAGTCTCTCTCTCAGCAACCTTCAATGCTGTGGTGCTAGTCAATAAGACCTGGTATGGTCCTTCCCATCTATCAATAAGACAACCTGAGCGTAGAAAATTTCGTATCATTACATAATCCCCAGGTTCAATGTCATGACAATTACTATCTGGTAAATCAGGAATCACCAACTTCAGATTATCATTTTGATTCCTCAACTGTTTACTCATGTTAATCAAGTACTTTACAGTTACTTCATTGTTACATTTCAAATCATCCTGAGGGTTAATCATGACATGCGGTTGTCGACCAAACAAGATTTCAAAAGGAGACAGATTAAGAGGGGACCTGGGAGTGGTTCTGATGCTATACAAAACAATGGGTAAAGCTTCTGGCCACGTCAATCCTGTCTCTGCCATTACTTTACTCAATTTATTTTTAATAGTGCTGTTCACTCTTTCGACCTTCGCACTCGCCTGTGGACGGTACGGAGTGTGCAGCTTACTATCAATTCCCATCAACTTACACATTCCTTGAAAGACATCACCTGTAAAATGGGTACCCCTATCACTTTCAATGATTCTAGGGATACCATATCTACATACAAATTCCTGCACAATTTTCTTAGCTGTAAACATAGCGGTATTTGTAGCTGCTGGAAAAGCCTCGACCCAATTCGAGAAAACATCTATACAGACAAGTACATATTTCAAATTTCGACATGGGGGTAATTGAATGAAGTCAATTTGTATTACCTGGAAAGGGCCGCCGGCAGGTGGGATATGGGATGGTTCTGTAGGTATTGCTTTTCCAATATTCTTTCTCAGACAGGTAAGGCATGACATTGCTCTTTTACTCGCATGAGAGGAGAATCCTGGGGCGCACCAGTATGCTCTTACCAATTTGCACATCCCCTCCTTGCCTAGATGAGTCAGCCCGTGAGCTGCTTCAGCCAGACATGGAAGGTATGCCCTGGGGGCCACTGGTTTACCATGTCCATCCGTCCAGAGCCCTGAGGACTCCTGGCCATATCCCTTTGCCTTCCAGACTGCTCTTTCCTGTGTGGAACACAGATTCTGCATCTCACACAACTTCTGTGTGTTGATGGTATTAAATACCATCAACTGTGTGGTGTCTGTCCGTGTGGGGGTAGCAGCTGCAAGCTTTGCGGCTTCGTCTGCTCGGCTGTTACCAAGGGATACTGGGTCTTGGTTATATGTATGTGCTTTACATTTGATAACAGCCACTCTGTCGGGTTCCTGTATCGCTGTTAGAAGCCTTTTTATGTGAGCTGCATGCGCTATCGGTGTACCAGCTGCCGTCATGAAATTTCTGAGCCGCCATAGGGCTCCGAAATCATGGACTACCCCGAACGCGTATCTGGAATCGGTGTAGATATTGGCTGACTTACCCTTAGCCAATTCACATGCTCTGGTTAGGGCGACCAGTTCAGCAACCTGGGCTGAGTGAGGTGGGCCTAGCGGTTCCGCTTCTATGGTGTTTTGGTCATCTACGACTGCGTATCCAGTACACAAGTCTCCCGAGTCTGACTGTCTGTGACAACTACCGTCCGTGTAGAACGTGAGTTCTGCATCTTCCAGTGGATTGTCACTGATGTCAGGCCTTGCGGTAAAATTTTGGGTCAAATATTCCATACAATCATGTGTATCTTCCTTTGCATTAAATCCTCCTTCCCCATCACTCTCACCTTCCACCCTTTGTGTCTGACCAGGCACACCTGGGAGAAATGTTGCAGGATTTAATGCGCTGCATCTCCTTATGGTGATGTTTACGGGGGCCATTAATGCCAATTCCCATCTTGTAAACCTTGCAGATGAGACGTGTCTGGTTTGGGCAGAATTCAATAAGGCAGATACCGCATGCGGTGTATGGATTGTGAGGTTGTGGCCTAGCACGACATCTTCGCTTTTTGTCACTAGCAATGCTATCGCCGCAACGCTACGCAAGCATGTGGGGAGGGATCGCGCTACCGTATCTAGCTGGGCGCTGTAGTATGCAATTGGCCTGCTGGCATCACCGTGTTTTTGTGTTAGTACACCTGCTGCGCACCCAGCACTTTCTGTTCCGTATAGTTCAAAGGGTTTCCCATAGTCTGGCATACCTAGTGCTGGTGCCTGCGTTAGGCACTGTTTGAGTCTCTCAAATGCTGTTTCAGATTCGTCTGTATGCGAAATCCGATCAGGTTTGTTTGAAGAGACCATTTCCTGCAAAGGTAGCGCCAATATGGAAAACCCTGGGATCCAATTACGGCAATACCCACACATTCCTAAAAACGTCCTGATCTGTTGCTGGGTTTGTGGCAGTGTCATGTCTCTAATGGCTTGGATTCTATCAGCGGTCAGGTGTCTCAGTCCTTGTGTTAGACAGTGTCCCAAATATTTTACCTTAGTTTGGCATAATTGTAACTTGTCTTTGGAAACCTTGTGACCTGTGTCTGAAAGATGAAACAGGAGCTGTTTCGTATCCTTCAGAGATGCTTTCAGTGAATCTGAACACAGTAATAAATCGTCCACATACTGTATCAATACTGATCCACTGTCTGGTTGGAAAGACTGTAAACAATCATGCAAAGCCTGAGAAAATATACTTGGACTATCTATGAAACCTTGGGGTAACCGAGTCCACGTGTATTGGACTCCTCTGTATGTGAATGCAAACAAATATTGGCTGTCAGGGTGCAGAGGTACCGAAAAGAAAGCGGAGCAGAGGTCAATAACAGTGAAAAATTTGGCAGTGGGAGGAATTTGCATTAGGATGACAGCTGGATTAGGCACTACGGGGAACTGACTCTCAACTATTTTGTTAATCCCCCTTAGATCCTGCACTAGCCTGTAACCCCTCCCCCCACTCTTTTTAACAGGGAAGATGGGACTATTTGCGGTGCTGGACGTTCTTACTAGAATGCCCTGTTGTAGCAAGCGCTCTATTACGGGAAAAACTCCTAGCTCCACCTCTGGCTTCAGAGGATACTGTGGGATTTTTGGAGCTATCCTACCATCTTTTACTTGCACAACTACTGGAGCTACGTTTGCCATTAATCCAGTGTCCTGTCCATCTTTTGTCCAAAGTGACTCTGGTATCTGAGATATCATCTCTTCTACTTGGGATGGATTCCTATTTGTCATAATGGAATGTGACATTAATTTTGATGGGGAGTCTAACATGTCTCGTACTTCCTGAGCGTGATTCTCAGGAATGTCCAAGAATACACCTTCAGGGGTACAATAAATGACGCAACCCATTTTACATAGTAAGTCTCTTCCCAGGAGATTAGTTGGTGCAGATGCAGCCAGCAAAAAGGAATGCTTGGTATGCAAAGGCCCTATTGTAATCTCGGCTGGTTTGCTAACAGGGTAGTGCTGGACTACTCCTGTTACTCCCATGGCTGGAATTGTCCTACCAGTGGTTCTCATGCCCACTGTCGAATTTATCACTGACTTGGCCGCCCCTGTGTCTACGAGAAAGTTTAAAGTTTTACCAGCCACATTGATTGCAATTTCTGGTTCGTTTCCAAGACTAGCAATCAACTTAACTGGGTGCAGATTACAGGTATGGCCACACCCCTATTGGGTATGCTGACCTCCCTGAATCCCGCTGGCAGCAACTACTTGTGAGGGAGTTAGCTGGGAACTACCAGAGGCATGCCAATCTCTGTTCGGGGGATATCTTTTTGTTTCCCCTGTATGTGGCTCAAAACTCCGCCTCTGTGGACCCTGCTCCCAATGTCGTGTGTTGTGTTGTTGTCTAGGGGGTTGAAAAGATCTTTGTACATTCTTTGTTCTACATTCTCGTGCAAAGTGTCCCGGTCTGTTACAAGAAAAACATGTTATTACACTTGCCTTACCCACAGGATTCGGTGGTACATACGCAGGCTGCCTTGTGGTCAGCGCCTGTATACTTACGGACATCAACTTATCACTTTGCGACTCTCTGTGCCTAGTGATGTTTCTGTCGTGATCAATAGCAGCCTCTCTCAAGCCGGACACTGACAGACCTCGCCAGCATGGTTGTGTGGTCTGTACCCTAGTCTTTAATGTTTCCTTTAAACCATCCATCAGTACAGATACTGCTACTTCTCGATGGTTTGGGTTGGTCTTAATGTCTTCTATACCAGTGTACTTTGCCATTTCTAATAGTGCCCGGTGAAAATATTCTGTTGCCGTTTCGGACTCCTTTTGCTTAATGGAAAATATTTTATTCCATTTAACAACGGCTGGGAAATACTCCTTTAGCTGTAAATTTATCCTTTTTACATTATCCTTGTTGTATACGTCTGTAAGCGGTACATCTTTATCCAATGCACAATCAGCTAAAAACTGAGTTGCATCAACATTGGAAGGTAAACAAGCTCTTAGCAGTATCTGCCAATCCTTGTTGTTGGGTTCTACAGTGTTACCTAGATCCCTGATGTATTTTTGGCTAGCAACTAAATCCTTCCTGGGGTCAGGAAATTCGGACACTATTGTTCTTAATTCCATTCTGGAAAATGGAGTGTACATGGCAATGTTCCTTATGGGAGTGGCTCCAGACACATCTGTTTTTCCATTGGGAACTGCTATTACCCTTACAGGAGCAATTCTAACAGCCTCTTCCTGTGTAGATTCTACAGCTTGTTGTGGTACAATTGTTTCAGTGTAGTGCATGGTGCCGTACTTACCCGTTGACACGACCTCACCTATCCCTCCGCTAGGGGCTTTCACTAATCTCGTGGGTGTCGCTGTGCCTACTGTGGTCTCTGCTATGGTGGCTGCAAGAGAGAGAGCTGAAATTGTTGCTGAATCGTCTTCTTGATCACACTCCTGAGGAAGGTTCAAAACAGGGTACATCTTGCACGGGTTAATACTTGCATGAGTTATTTGGTTAACATCATTAACATTTACAGGGTTACTAAGAGTTTGTGTTTTACAACCCAGTGCGTTTCTCTCCGCAATCAACTTCTCTCCTGCAATGTATGGTGGAGGAGGAGCTGTGGCAATCAACTTCCTGACTGCCCCAGATCCTGCCGCCAGAGCCAAACCTCTCTGTATCTCACCTTCCTGGTGCCATAACTGTAAACAATCATGATGTTGAATTCGTCTCTTTGTTGATTTTACGAGACATATCCTCCTCCTTAAATTTTGTAACACTTCTGGACTAAAGCTACCTATTCTTGGGAACTTGTCCCTGTCTTGTACAGTCATTCTCTCCCATTCATCACATAAAGATTCGGTGTGAATTCCATATTTTTCACACATTACATATCGTGCCGACCCAACTGGTCGGTTCACAGAATCAACCTGAACCAGGGTTGATCGCCCCCTACCTGAACAAATGGCCCCCATAATCTGCAGGCGTTGCTTATTCCTCCTTGAATATCAAGGCTTTCAGCGAACCCTTACAAACAAACCAAGATGTCCTTGGGCAGGCCGGTGGTGGTGGTTTATCAAGTACCCCACTTACTTCTCGCCCACGTTGGCCTGTGCTGCAATCACTGTAGCCAGAGCTGCTGTACCCAACCTAGGGCCCCTGTGAACCTTTAGTTTACTGGAACATATGAGGGTTACCCGCAGGACACTTACTCTTTCCAGTAAAGTTGGGGTTGTTGGATAGTTCCCGAGTGACCAGCGAACTTCCCTTCCAAAAATAAAAAATTACACAAATCACGTCAGAATGTACAGATAGCGTTTGTGACCACTTTACTCTAATGGTATTAGGTCAGATTACTAACTACTGCACACAATTACGTGCGGTCCAATCGTTCAGTACACGAGCACTACTTGTCATGTACTGAAAGATCAATGGAATCTATGTTTCCGGCTGCGATTCCTTCAGCCAGAGCTTGTATGGCCTATATGGGTTCTGCACCAACACCCCAGGCGTTGTGCCACTGGACTTTTATAGCGGACCTTTTACCTTACGACCTCCTGGTCTTGTTACCTTATGACCTCCTGGTCTTGTTACCTTATGACCTCCTGGTCTTGTTACCTTATGACCTCCTGGTCTTGTTACCTTATGGTCCGCTATACTCTAATGCTCAAATATTATTTAACCAGGGATGCCTCCCTGGCCACCGTATATGTCACTTACACGTATGTCCCTTGACGAGTACCCGGCTTTCCTTTTGGTTCCACCTTAAAGTTATATAAACTTTTGTATACAAAACACACTCACTCAACACATGTACACTTTTGTTTCTATATCTATTTCTGCGCAGAAATTTGTCTTTAGCCCAAGAGTGTTACCAATTAGGAGCAGGATCTGTTAAACTAAATTTCAGATTTTCCAAAAATAGATTTGCGTTATTTACCGCTTCGCGTTATCTACCGCTGTGCGTTACTTATCGCCTTGCGCTAATTATCGCTTTGCGCTAATTCAACTTTTTCGTGACTTGAGCTACGTGAGCGTAACCGGACGCTACGTTGCGTAATGAACGCTGCGTGCGTCTGCCTTTTGGATTGCGTACGCTAGTCTTTGTTAGCGACACGTGTATGCAATGCAAAGGATCCACCGTAACACAATATATTTTTATCAATGTAAATGATCCCTGATCATCTACCGCAATCCACACTGACTGCCTTGTATCTCAGACAAACCGTGTGTTTGTTCTATACTTTAACTATCACCTCTACTATTAAATAACAGCAAATCTCTTTTTAGCACTTTCTATCAACTATAAAATTGGCAAACAGGAATAGTGATATACGAAAAATGAAACAGAAATGCAGATATATGTATGCGTGCGTGTATACGCAAGACAGAAGAGAAATAAAAGTTTTAAAAGACACAAGCGTTTTGTTCTTACTTCCGGTTACCGGGTTCCTTCAGCACTCTTTATCTAAGCGAAGCAGACGCTTATCCCGTCAGCACTGTGAGACAACCTCCCACCCTTTGCTGGAGGGATAATGTCTGCTGATCTACCTAGTGCAGATGTGAGAAGTATAGGACGAGCCCGCAATTGACAATGCTAAATTCCTTTGCCTTATAACAACCCTTTATGAAGCTAAGAACACTGTACGCTGTTTACTTAAGAAGTACCGTAATGGTACGCTAGTTGCGTAACGATCGCTCAGCCGTAGGCGAGACGCTCAAGCGTCACGTTCGCTCACGGCCCAGGGATCACAGGACACGTTATTGGTTATGTCTAGGGGAATGATTCGCTGTAGCGTAGCATACGCTCGAGACCACGAGGAGGTCACCAGCGATGCAGACGCTTACAACACTATACCTTTATGATAAAACCTTATACCAATGAAATACACTGAATACCTTAATGTGAGTACAGGGTGTAAGTGCAACCTTGTGTAACCTGACTAACTACAAAGCTGCTTGAGCGTCACTGACGCTCAAGTGAACACTTAACACTATAGGAAATACACAGATGCTGGTTTAGGTTCCAAAGCCTATTAACTGTATTATATCTAATATACTTGTAAAAGGGGATAACAGTACAAATGATACACTACAATATAACAGAGACTTCCTAACCACAGAACTAAACAATAAATACAAAAAGACAATACTACACTGACCTAAATGCAATACAACACAATACTATCTAATACAATACAATACTAGCCTAGTCTAGGGGAGATATGAGAGAACAGAACAGAGAGAGAGAGAGAGAGAGAGATGAGATGAGAGAAATTGGCTCACAGAAAGACAATGATAACGGAGAGAAACTTACGCACAAAGGGTATGATCGCCTGCGCCTCGATATCCAGCTCCCGGCTATCAGCAGATAACCGTTGATGAGAGAGTGAGAGCTGGATGTGGTCGGCCTGCCTATTTATGCCCCACACACAATGCAATCTCCTGGTCCTACAATCCCATTGTCCATTGGCCGAAGGAATTCGGCCCTGCATCATAACAAAAGGTCATAGGGTGATTCATACAGGTGGGCTGTGACGATTTCCAACAGCTCAGGTGGGTGGGAAACTGGGTTTCCCGCCGCATACCTGAGTATGTGTAAATAATAGAAATGGACATAAACTTCTTATGTCCATAACTATTCGCACGAGCGATTAATACGCTCCAAACCAACACCGGAATATTGCTAATTAAATACTCTTCCGATGGGTACCAAACACTGCTGTATGATTCCTGTTAGACCCTTTGTACGATATAAAGAGGGATTCCTCAGCTCTGGGACATTGTATTTTAACCAAACTTTCAGAATCTATCAAAGGGACCATGATCTATAAACTACATTAATTGTGAACATTTGTAACGAATGAGTCGCACGCTACGACTACATAAACTCTACCGTAAATACGCATACCGCGCCTGCGAGTGCACGTTATTGCGGGTATGCGAATCCACGGGAGAGCGCATGCATGCGCAGCGCGGACCAGTGTGCGGTGCAAATATGGCAACGTGCATTGAGACATTTTTCTGACTTTGACAATATATATATATATATATATATATATATACCCATATATGATGCATGTGTATGTATATATATATTAATAGAGCTGATTTACTTAAACGCAAAATAAAAGATAAAGATAATAAACATCGGATCCCTTGGGTATCCCAATTTACTACCATGTCATCCAATATACAGAAGAGTTCCAAAAAACTCTGGCCTTTAATTAAAACGGATCCTGAGATTGGTTTAACCAACTCCCAGTTGATGCCATGTTATTCAAGGGGGAGGAACCTACGGGACATCTTAGTGAAAACCAATTTTGTTACACCCAGTGAGAAGAGTCAATTTCTGTCTGTTAGAAAACCTGGATGCTTTCGGTGTGGATGTGTAACATGTGGGTTTATGATTTCTGGTGATACCTTTAATCATCCACAGACAGGCAAGCCCATTAAAATAAAACATCATTTGACTTGCAATAGCTGCTTTGTAATTTATCAATTGACATGCCCTTGTGCATTATCTTATGTTGGAAAAACACAAACTAAATTTAAAGAAAGGATGGCGAATCATCGCCATGCTATTAGAACTGCATTGATTAAAGGTACTAGCGAACAACCTGTAGCAAGACATTTTGCTAAGAAAAATCATCCGCTAACTACCTTAAGATACAGAATGATTGATTTTATTCCTCCGAACAGCCGTGGTGGAGATCGAAACAAAAAGCTATTACAAAGGGAAGCCTATTGGATCTCTAAACTTGATGTATTGGCCCCAAAAGGGCTAAATGAATCCGTCTCGTTTACCTGTTTTCTTTAACTTGCTAAATTAGCTCAGAGGTCATTAATGTGTGCATACATATAGGGGTTCAAAATATTAAAATATACAGATATTTCACTCCCTATTAATTATTATATATCATTAGCCAGTGCCGGATTAGATTTATAGATATGGATCATTGTTTATTGAATTTCGCTATGCATTTCTGTGGGATAACATTTGGAAATCTTGTATTAAGTCTTATTTAGTCTATATATATATAATGATCAGCGCTGTTTAAGTATGTTTACATGATACAGGAAGTGGCATGGTGATCCGTATTTGTAATATTGGTTGCTTGGCAACAGATGCGGTGTTGGTCATGTGGTGTGCGACGGATGACGTCGTCAGGAGGCGCTGGATGCGTCATGACGTCATCTTCAGCGGGCGGTTTGAGAAACAGCTCCAGCTGTTTGTGACACATGGTGATGGTGACGGGTATATAGGTGAGTGATGTATTGGATTTTATTATATCTTGAAAACAGTTGAATAAACTGAAACGTTGATTTGCTGATTTTGTATTGTTGCCTGTATCACGAGTGCCGCATCATTTGGAAACTATATATATATATATTTATTTATAGGGATGTAGTTATGTGACCGGTGGTCACGAGACTGCCGGTCACATTACCGATGGCTACACCCCGCCCCCCTCTAAATCCTGTCAGTCGGCATGCCGACTAGCAGGGACTATTCCCACTTGCGGCGAGTTTGTGTGTGTGTGTGTATATACAGTGGTCGAAGTGGAAATTTTGAAGTGGGGGTATGCAAAAGTCAAGGATGCAATTATGTGCGCGCCAAAGGCGCCCGCGCTCCATGAAAAGGGGGCGTGGTCACCTAAAACGGGGCGCGTCCAGTGTAGTAGAACCTCTTATACCAAGCATGTCCAAACTGCGGCCCTCCAGCTGTTGAGAAACTACACATCCCAGCACGCCCGGACACAGCTTTAGCATTCTCCGACAGCAAAACTGTGTCAGGGCATGCTGGGATATGTAGTTTCACAACAGCTGGAGGGCTGCAGTTTGGACATGCATGCCTTATACTATCTAGTACTGGTGCCCCTTTCACCTTATAGCACACGGTACGAGCTGAAATTCACATTGTAGCACACTGAGTGAGCCGACATTCACATTGTAGCACACATTGTAGCACACTGAGTGAGCCGAAATTCACATTGTAGCACACTGAAGGAGGCAAAATTCACATTGTAACACACTGAATGAGCCGAAATTCACATTGTAGCACACTGAATGAGCCGACATTCACATTGTAACACACTGAATGAGCCGACATTCACATTGTAGCACACTGAATGAGCCGAAATTCACATTGTAGCACACTGAGTGAGCCGACATTCACATTGAAGCACACTGAATGAGCCGACATTCACATTGTAGCACACTGAATGAGCCGAAACTCACATTTTAGCACACTGAATGAGCCGACATTCACATTGTAGCACACTGAATGAGCCGACATTCACATTGTAGCACACTAAATGAGCCGAAACTCACATTGTAGCACACTGAATGAGCCGAAACTCACATTGTAGCACACTGAATGAGCCGAAACTCACATTGTAGCACACTGAACGAGCCGACATTCACATTGTAGCACACTGAATGAGCCGACATTCACATTGTAGCACACTGTGGGAGCCCAATTGTGGGGGAGGGGGGGAGAGGAGAAATGAACCTAGGTACAAGATGCAGGGGGGGGGGAGAAGTGGGAGCCTAATAGCTGTGGGGGAGCTGGTAATAAGAAGAGGCAGCAGCGGGGGGGGGGGTGAAGAGATGACCCTAGGTACAAAATGCAGGAGGGGGGAGCAGAGGGGGGGGGGGAGCAGAGGGGGGGGGGTTGAAGAAATTAACCTAGGTACAGGATTACTAGATGCAGGAGGGGGGGGGGGGAGTTGAAGCAGGAGCCCAATAGCTGTGGAGGCAGCAGAAGGTTCTGATGAGATGCGGCCGGGAGCCAGTCGCGGGATTGCGGGGGGGGGGGGGGGGGGGAGAGGCGCAGATAAAAATTTGCTCGATTCTAGGGAGAGGCGGCGCCCGATGTGGCAGCAGAGCGGACCAGCGACCCCTTCATGATGATGTGCCCTGTAGTCCGCGGAAGACCATCGCGTGGGGGAGCGGCGGATCGTCTGCTCACATAACGTGGGACTCAGGAGCGCAGGCGGCAGCAGCAGCAGGCTGTGCATTATAACTCATTCCTCAGGAATGAGTATAATGCGCAGCCTGCTGCTGCTGCCGCCTGCGCTCCTGAGTCCCACGTTATGATTCCTCTGTGGGCGGCTCAGCTGTGGGCTATGATCGCAGAGGTGGGGGCCCGGGGGGGGGGGCAGCTGCACGGCACTGACGGCAGGCCGGGTTGAAGAAGAACTTAAGTAGAGCACTGGCAGGCACACACAGACACAGTCAACTCACGTTTGAAGGCACGGCACTGGCAGACAGTCAGACGTGGTGGGCCAGGCGCCAACGAGCTGCTCCTCTTAAAGAATAGGAGGAGTGTGTGTGTGTGTGTTCTCTTTCACTTTCGTTCCGCCCTCCAGTGGTCGCCGCCCCTAGGCAGCTGCCTAAAGCTGCCTAGTGGTAGCGCCGGCCCTGGCCACACACCAGAAGGGGTGTGGCCACTGAAAATGGCCCACAGTGCCAGTTACATTGCCCCACAGTGCCAGATACAATGCCCCACAGTGCCAGATACAATGCCCCACAGTGCCAGATACAATGCCCCACAGTGCCAGATACAATGCCCCACAGTGCCAGTTACATTGCCCCACAGTGCCAGTTACATTGCCCCACAGTGTCAGTTACATTGCCCCACTGTGCCAGATACATGCCCCACTGTGCCAGATACATTGCCCCACAGTGCCAGATACATTGCCCCACAGTGCCAGATACATTGCCCCACAGTGCCAGATACATTGCCCCACAGTGCCAGATACATTGCCCCACTGTGCCAGATACATGCCCCACTGTGCCAGATACATGCCCCACTGTGCCCCACTATGCCAGATACATGCCCCACTGTGCCCGATACATGCCCCACTGTGCGCCCCTTCCCCGGTCACTCACCGCCTGTTGTGTCTGTGAGGGGAGGAGAGCGCAGCGCCTCTCCTTCCCCTCACCGCTCCAGGTCTCCGGCGGCTGTGTGGTGCCGGTTCGCCAGACAATCAGAGCTCGCGGACCGGCAGCCAATCAGGAGCCGGTCCGCAAGCTCTGATTGGCTAACGCCAGAGACCGGACACACGCCGCTGCTGGCAGCGCTGCTAGTGCTGGCAGCGGTGAGGGGAGGAAGAGACGCTGCGCTGTCCTCCCCTCACATTTCGGCGTGATGGGGGCGAGTGGGGCATGATGCCCTGGCCGCCGGCAGCGCCCCCCCTCTCCTGGGCCTGCCAAGGCGCCCAAGGCACGTGCTCCACTTTTGTTACGCCTCTGTCTACAGTGCATGCGCAAGTCTCAGAAAAAATGGCGTGGCAGCCATTTTTTCAGAGACCTGCGCATGCGCTGTAGACTCTGGCACTGTGCCAGAGTCTCTAGTGCTCAGTCAGAGCACTAACAGCGCTGCTGCTGGCTGCCGGCTACGGACTTTAGAGAAGAAGGCACCCACACCCGGACACCAGAAAGGTAAGTATTTAGAAGAAATGGGTGCAGTGTGTGCGGTGTGAGCCCCCTCTGGACCCAGGGGCCCATGTGCACCGCACAAACTGCACCCATTATAGATACGCCACTGCCACCTACAGTGCAGCACGATTTTACCAAGATACACAGTTACAGTACTTTCTCTTTCATACGAAAACCGAATCAGGCTCATTGTGTACTAGGTACTTAGGATTAGTATTTTGGTATGGCGAAGTTGCAAAGTCTATGGGGTGTTAAGTGGGGCTTTTTGGTGATATGTGAGAATAGATATACACCTTTGTATATCAATCTTTACAATTCTGATGAAGCAATTATTGGTGTTGAATTGGATTAAACCTGGCATCACCAGCTGCCTAATTATATTGCTAAAGATAGATATGGTGTGTACACTGCGCATGTGACTTTATAGCAAAGTGACTTATCTTTTTACTTTCTCTAACGTCCTAAGTGGATGCTGGGGACTCCGTAAGGACCATGGGGAATAGCGGCTCCACAGGAGACTGGGCACAAAAGTAAAGCTTTAGAACTACCTGGTGTGCACTGGCTCCTCCCCCCATGACCCTCCTCCAAGCCTCAGTTAGATTTTTGTGCCCGAACGAGAAGGGTGCACACTAGGTGGCTCTCCTGAGCTGCTTAGTGAAAAGTTTAGTTTTAGGTTTTTTATTTTCAGTGAGACCTGCTGGCAACAGGCTCACTGCATCGAGGGACTAAGGGGAGAAGAAGCGAACTCACCTGCGTGCAGAGTGGATTGGGCTTCTTAGGCTACTGGACATTAGCTCCAGAGGGACGATCACAGGCCCAGCCATGGATGGGTCCCAGAGCCGTGCCGCCTGCCCCCTTACAGAGCCAGAAGACAGAAGAGGTCCGGAAAATCGGCGGCAGAAGACGTCCTGTCTTCAACAAGGTAGCGCACAGCACTGCAGCTGTGCGCCATTGCTCTCAGCACACTTCACACTCCGGTCACTGAGGGTGCAGGGCGCTGGGGGGGGGCGCCCTGAGACGCAATAAAAACACCTTGGATGGCAAAAAATGCATCACATATAGCTCCTGGGCTATATGGATGCATTTAACCCCTGCCAGAATACATAGAAAAACGGGAGATAAGGCCGCCGATAAGGGGGCGGAGCCTATCTCCTCAGCACACTGGCGCCATTTTCCCTCACAGCTCCGTTGGAGGGAAGCTCCCTGGCTCTCCCCTGCAGTCACTACACTACAGAAAGGGTTAAAAAAGAGAGGGGGGCACTAATTACGCGCAGTATTAAATAAAACAGCAGCTATAAGGGGAAAAACACTTATATAAGGTTATCCCTGTATATATATAGCGCTCTGGTGTGTGCTGGCAAACTCTCCCTCTGTCTCCCCAAAGGGCTAGTGGGGTCCTGTCCTCTATCAGAGCATTCCCTGTGTGTGTGCTGTATGTCGGTACGTTTGTGTCGACATGTATGAGGAGAAAAATGATGTGGAGACGGAGCAGATTGCCTGTAATAGTGATGTCACCCCCTAGGGGGTCGACACCTGAGTGGATGGACTGTTGGAAGGAATTACGTGACAGTGTCAGCTCTGTATAAAAGACAGTGGTTGACATGAGACAGCCGGCTACTCAGCTTGTGCCTGTCCAGACGTCTCATAGGCCGTCAGGGGCTCTAAAGCGCCCGTTACCTCAGATGGCAGATATAGACGCCGACACGGATACTGACTCCAGTGTCGACGGTGAAGAGACAAATGTGACTTCCAGTAGGGCCACACGTTACATGATTGAGGCAATGAAAAATGTTTTACACATTTCTAATAATACGAGTACCACCAAAAAAGGGGTATTATGTTCGGTGAGGAAAAACTACCTGTAGTTTTCCTGAATCTGAGAAATTAAATGAGGTGTGTGATGATGCGTGGGTTTCCCCCGATAACAACTGATAATTTCTAAAATGTTATTGGCATTATATCCTTTCCCGCCAGAGGTTAGGGTGCGTTGGGAAACACCCCCTAGGGTGGATAAAGCGCTCACACGCTTGTAAGGGCTCTACCCTCTCCTGAGATGGCCGCCCTTAAGGATCCTGCTGATAGAAAGCAGGAGGGTATCCTGAAATGTATTTACACACATACTGGTGTTATACTGCGACCAGCAATCGCCTCAGCCTGGATGTGCAGTGCTGGGTTGGCGTGGTCGGATTCCCTGACTGAAAATATTGATACCCTAGATAGGGACAGTATATTTTTGCCTATAGAGCATTTAAAAGATGCATTTCTATATATGCGTGATGCACAGCGGAATATTTGCCGACTGGCATCAAGTCTAAGTGCGTTGTCCATTTCTACCAGTAGAGGGTTATGGACACGACAGTGGTCAGGTGATGCGGATTTCAAACGGCATTTGGAAGTATTGCCTTATTAAGGGGAGGAGTTATTTGGGGTCGGTCTTTCAGACCTGGTGGCCACGGCAACAGCTGGGAAATCCACGTTTGTACCCCAGGTCGCCTCTCAACATGAGAAGACGCCGTATTATTGAAAGGATTTGCCCTTATACCTTAACCCTCGATGTGATGGCCTCTTAGACGTCTGGAGTGTAAACTCTTAGCCACAAGGTACATGCACAACACAAGCAGTAAGAATTCACACTGTTTTATTGAATGTTTAACATTGGTATAAAAAGAGAACACATAAGGGTGTAACTGATAAGTGTAAAAGGGCTCATTGGCTTAGGGGTAGGTGCCTGGGTGGGGTACGTAGGGGTGGTTAATACTTGACATAACATAATTGGATATAGCAGTTGCTAGGCAGATGTTATATACGTTGCATCAGACGGAACTTAACAAAGGATCTTTTAGTAACACACAGAAGTAGAAAAAGCAGGTTTCATCTAGTATAGAGCTGACCTTGGATGCCAGACCCACACAAGCCTGGTATCTGTATGAGAGACAAAGGCATCTAGCACAAGGTAGCACGCATCTATGCAAACACATAACAGTTCATATAGCATGTTTTAACCCTTCATTAGGGAAGTAGAAATATTCACTTTTACACTGTAACTATTATAAGGAAATTGATCATATAAAAAGTAATATTTACAAAGACAGAAGAGCTAACCCTTCAATCCCCTCTTAGAATCATGATTATTATATGACATGATTCTTGAGTGAGGCTCCTTTCTTGTACCTCCAGTTCTTGAGATATTGGACATAATCGTCGGGTCCCTTACTATCAGAGGAGGTGACAGGACTGGTGGTTATATCATAGTACATCAGGGCCTTATCAATGCCTTTGGAGGTAAGTTTCTTTCCACAGGGAATTACACAATAAACTATAATGCCTACAAGAATTAAAGTTACAAGTATGAATATGCTTATTTGCACAATACCCTGGTGGGAAGGTTTTTAAATTTCTCCCTGTGGTGGTGTTAGATGTATAACAAGTGTAGTTTCCAGGATATATAGTTATGGTGCTTCCTGGGTTGGGATTTTTTGACAATATGGGATATTCCCTTTTCCACATTTCGCACTGACTGTCATTTGTTTTGGTGTCATTAAAAAGGCTGAAAAAACAATTTTCTTGTTCTAGGGGTATATTAAGGGGCACTGTACCTAGGTGGGGCCTAGATTTGCCACAGACATAACAGTTGCTTTTATTGTGTTTGTTAGCACTATACTTCATCCATTCCAACCAAAAATTAATGTCAGGGAAACCAGTTTCAATAGCTAGGGTGTCTTCAAAGGTAGGGTTAGTAATAGCCACCATATCTTTAGAAGTGGCAATATGGGGCTTTAAAGGTTTGTTTTGGGTTTTTATACATGTCCCACAAATAAAACATTTGCCTTGCACTATAGTACCCTGCTTGCCACCATATACCAAGTACATAAGTCTCATTGTCGCTTCTGCTAGGGTTCACTATGTTTAGTCTAAACCTGTATGAATTTGGGCCTTCATCCATCTTATGAATGGATAGTCTAGAAAGTAGGGGTACTCCATATTTGCTCCATCTATTCTTTGCAAACGATGGGCCATATTTCCAATCTACTCCTGTATTCCACCCCACATATTCCCAGGAATTACAATTAGATCCATAATATCTAATGTCATAGTACCATTCGTCAGTAACACAAATATATACTGTCTCAGACATTCCTGATTTCCTTCTTTGTTGTATATAACATAAAATAGTCAAGGATATATGTGGCTACGTGTGTGTTAGAGGAATTATACCACAAGGTGGGGATCCCATTAGTGTGTGTAATATCAACCTCACATATTGTGTGGTGAGTGAGGGCCAGTAGGGCTATCAAGGTAGTCCCCAGGATAAAGATAGGGGACAGGTTCCTCATCTTCTTCTGTTCTTCTTTCTTCGCTAGGTGGGAGGTCAGGGCTGTCTGCCCCGGTTCGTACCTCACTGGAATCACTTGCTTCCCTCTCTAGGTCTGGTCTAGGAACCTTTTTTACTCGGGATGCATGGATCCAGGTAGGACTTTCCTCTGTCAGGACTGCTGTCCGGGTAACTGCTACGACCTCTGTCTCTGGACCATAGGTGAAGTCTCCTGGGCTCTTGTTCCTGGGGAGCACCTTCACCACGACTCTGTCTCCGACTTTAAAGGGGTGTGTAGGTTCCTGTGGATTCAAAGGGTTTTTACAAACAACCTCATGTTCAATTTCATTCAGTTTTGTTATCAGGGACCTGACATACTCTTCTCTGATGAGTTCTAGATCTCCTTCCTGTATTACTAGTGGTTTCTTAGCCCAGGGTGTAGGAAAAGGGTCTACCCATTAGTATTTCAAAGGGTGAGTATCCTAGAGTTTTCTGTGGGGTATTCAAGATGCTGGTGTTTAGCTTTATTAGGGTTGTTCCTGAGGCAAGTGATGCATCTGCTAACATACTGGTCCACAAGTGATTTGGCATTAGTAACATAAAAATCATTGGTTAGTAGGAGGAGTGTTGTGGCTTCACCACGGTGACCAACACCACGGCACTGGGCAATGAGCAAAGGGGCACTGGACTGGGGCATACAGGGTTTCCCCTCTTTGCAGATTAATCCTGACTTAGGATTTTTTCTGCAGAATTGGGTAAGTCCAGTCGGAGAGATCAGTATTAGTCGCAGCAGCTTGAAGTTGAGTGAGCAGATGGACGTTGTCAAGGGAGGGACATGCTCTAGTGAGTGCAATGAGTTCTGCAGCTTGCGCGGACTGATAAGGTATTGGCAGGGTTTCCAACACAGTGTCAGGGAGGGTGACAATGGCATAGCCAGCCTGGTATGTATTGTCATTGGGCCTACTACAGGAGCCGTCAACAAAAACAATGTCTTCGCCTGGTATGGGAACGGGAGACATGTCAAGTCTGGGAGAAGTTTCAGCTTCAATGGAAGCAGCACAGTCATGTAGGTCGGGTGGTTCATCCTCGGGACCTTTCAAGCCTAAAAGGGCATTGAGAATGGGTGCAGGGCCAGAAGAACCAGCAGTGTACTTAATGGTAAGGGTAGGGTTACTCAAAAGGAGTACTTCATATCCACTAAGGCGTTGTGCTGACATGTGCTGTGTGTGTAAGCCTTTAAGTATTGCCAGGATATCATGTGTGGTGTGGAGTACTGTGATGTGGCCTAAAGTGAGGGTAGTGGCCATTTCTGCAACCATTGCACAGGCTGCCAAAGCCCTGAGGCAGGCAGGCATACCTTGCACAGACACTGGCATGACTTTTGAAAAAAAATGCCACGGGGCGCAACTTCCCTCCATGAAACTGTGTGAGCACCCCCGCCATGGTTTTACAATTGTCCCTTGCATATAGATGGAAAGGTAGTACATAATTGGGGAGGCCAAGTGCCGGACTTTTCATCAACATACATTTTAAACTTTCATATGCAGTTAACATTTCTTGTGACCATTGTACAGTTTTAGGTTTGTCCTTCAGTGTGGCTTGTCTCAAAATGTTATCATAATAAGAGCAATCAGATATCCACTGTCTGCAGTAATTTACCATACCCAGGAAGGACAATAGTTCCTTCTGGGTAGTTGGGGTGACCAGGCCCAATACAGACTGTATGCGTTGTGGACTGACTTTCCTCTCTCCCTGAGTGAGCACAAAACCTAAGTAATCAACATGCTTTTTACACCATTGCATTTTTATTTTGGACACCTTGTGTCCACATTCACAAAGCCAGTTTAGTAATGAAACACCATCCTCTCGGCAGGCCTCCTCAGTTTTACTACAGAGCAGCAGATCATCTGCATACTGTAGCAGGACTGAACCATGGTGAGGTTGCCAGGGCCCCAATGTGGCCTGGAGACAACAGGTGCGTCAATAATCTGCACCAGGTAAGTTGTTTACCCTCAAAAGAAAAGGCAAAAGTAATTGTGTCTGTGAATCTACAGGTATGCTGAAAAAAAAAGGCATTCTTCAAATCAATTACAGAGAACGCAGCATCTGCAGGGATTGCAGAAATGAGTGAGTTTACATCTGGAACAATTGGTGCAATTGGGACAATTAACTGATTGATCGCTCTGAGATTCTGTACAAATCTTATACTACCATCAGCTTTGGCAACAGGGTTCACAGGAGTACAGTATGGTGATACAATATGTCTGAGATACCCTGTTGTAAGAATTGCTGTATCATGGGGCGGAGACCTTCTATCTTTTCTGGTGAGAGGGGACACTGCATAGGTCAGAACACAAAACACTGGTTGTTGCACCGCTGTCCACTAAAAGGGAATTTTACTTCCATTTATAATAAGTGGCAGCAGAGGTGAATCTTTACTATGACGGGAGAGTTGAATAAAGGCTGGGATACCCTCCTCCGGGCCCCGTCAGTGCGCGGGGTCTTTGGAATCTTCCCTGACTGCGGGGTTGGTTCTGTCTGTCAAAGCGTCTGGAGTTCTGATAGTTATGAGTGAGTGGGGAAGTGAGTAAGCTTTCTGAGTTAAGCAAAGGTAAGCCAGCGTCATCTGTCCAGCAGTCCTTAAACCTTTTCCAAAACGCAGTAACAGACTATGAAGGTTTCTGTTTACAAGCTACAGCGACAGGCAAAAAGCACAGGCTTTAAAGACTTCCTTCATATGTGTATAGCTGCGTCCTTTGCAAGCTTTGCGCAAATAAGATATACAGCCATCGAGGGTAATAGTGGGCTTGGGACAGTGTTTTACTATTATCTAAACTCTGGGTTATTGATGCGTTAGGGATAGAGCTAGTGGACGCACCCTCCAGCAGTGAAGTTGGAGGCGATCCCATTTAGTGTGAAAGGGTTACTGCTGCCAAGAGATTTGTGTCTCTGAGCGCAGGATACATTGGAATGCAAGGGGGGAGGCGAGAGGGATTTTCAAAGATTTACAGTTCTCTGCAGCTTCGCTTCTGTGCTAAACTGACATTTTTTCTTAAATCTCCATATAGAAAGGGTAATTACTGCCTTCCCGTAGGAATGGGTCCTGTCCTGCTTTCTCTGTCCATCCCGCTAAATTATCCACCCATGGGTTAACTAAGTAATACTCTGTGGTGGAGTTACGGGCAACATACATCTTGCATGTCTCCCCTGGTAAAGGTGGAGGATAAATGACTGTCTTACTCTGACCCCTTCCCATAGTAAATGCAATCTACACCAGCTTTCTACGCAATTTCCACAACAACTTACAACAACTGTCTATGCAATATCACAACAAAAATGCAGTTTACAAAAAAAAACCTTCTATACAATTTCACAACAAAAAATGCAATTTACAAAAACTTTCTATGCATGCATTAGCTAACACCAGTTAATTAGTCATTGACAATATCACAATATTATCTGTATAATGAGAACATGAAATCTTTTGACGGGTACGCTTACCTTCGTACAAGATGTCAGAAAAATACAGCGTTTTAAACAGGAAGCAAGAAAAGTGTTTGAGTAAAGATATCTGGCAGACGAAAACTTACCAGCCGTCTGGACCAAATATAAGAACTTATCTCACTACAAACATACAAGAATATAGACGATCAAATCGAGGTATGATCTACGTTACGTATAGACCCCAGGTCTATGTTTAAGTATCCCAGATACTGACGTCTTTGGAGAATTGCGCTTGGACGCCTGGTCCTTTCTCAGACGTATCTTTAAGTCCCAGACATTAAAGATTCTATGGTATCCCTGATACCTGTTTTATGCTTTTACATAAAACTTCGTAATATTAAGTCCCGGACTTAAATATTACCTTGTCACGTGTTCCCGGAACACTGACACGGATTCAGCTTCAGTGTATGACCGCAATCCTGTATGGCAAAGACAGACAATAAATTCTCTATTTTTACCATTCAGGGACGATCACTGAATTCCGGACATAGCCCCCAGCTGAAAGGATTTGCCCTTATACCTTAACCCTCGATGTGATGGCCTCTTAGACGTCTGGAGTGTAAACTCTTAGCCACAAGGTACATGCACAACACAAGCAGTAAGAATTCACACTGTTTTATTGAATGTTTAACATTGGTATAAAAAGAGAACACATAAGGGTGTAACTGATAAGTGTAAAAGGGCTCATTGGCTTAGGGGTAGGTGCCTGGGTGGGGTACGTAGGGGTGGTTAATACTTGACATAACATAATTGGATATAGCAGTTGCTAGGCAGATGTTATATACGTTGCATCAGACGGAACTTAACAAAGGATCTTTTAGTAACACACAGAAGTAGAAAAAGCAGGTTTCATCTAGTATAGAGCTGACCTTGGATGCCAGACCCACACAAGCCTGGTATCTGTATGAGAGACAAAGGCATCTAGCACAAGGTAGCACGCATCTATGCAAACACATAACAGTTCATATAGCATGTTTTAACCCTTCATTAGGGAAGTAGAAATATTCACTTTTACACTGTAACTATTATAAGGAAATTGATCATATAAAAAGTAATATTTACAAAGACAGAAGAGCTAACCCTTCAATTATCAGGCGCAGTCTTTTCGTGGACAAGCGGGCAAAAGGTTCCTCATTTCTGCCCCGTGACAGAGGGAGAGGAAAAAGGCTGCAGAAATCAGCCAGTTCCCAGGAACAGAAACCCTCTCCCGCCTCTGCCAAGCCCTCAGTATGACGCTGGGGCTTTACAAGCAGAATCAGGCACGGTGGGGGGCCCGTCTCAATGAATTTCAGCGCGCAGTGGGCTCACTCGCAAGTAGTCCCCTGGATCCTTCAGGTGATATCTCAGGGGTACAAATTGGAATTCGAGAAGTCTCCCCCTCGCCGTTTCCTAAAGTCGGCTTTACCGATGTCTCCTTCTGACAGGGAGACAGTTTTGGAAGCCATTCACAAGCTGTATTCCCAGCAGGTGATAATCAAGGTACCCCTCCTGCAACAGGGAACGGGGTATTATTCCACACTGTTGTGGTACCGAAGCCGGACGGCTCGGTGAGACCGATTCTAAATCTAAAATCTTTGAACACTTACATACAGAGGTTCAAATTCAAGATTGAGTCACTCAGAGCAGTGATTGCGAACCTGGAAGAAGGGGACTACATGATGTCTCGGGACATCAAGGATGCTTACCTTCATGTCCAAATTTACCCTTCTCACCAAGGGTACCTCAGGTTTATGGTACAGAACTGTCACTATCAGTTCAGACACTGCCGTATGGATGGTCCACGGCACCCCGGGTCTTTACCAAGGTAATGGCCGAAATGATGATATTCCTTCGAAGGAAGGGAATTTTAGTTATCCCTTACTTGGACGATTCCCTGATAAGGGTAAGATCCAGGGAACAGTTGGAGGTCGGTGTAGCACTATCTCAGGTAGTGTTGCGGCAGCACGATTGGATTCTCAATATTCCAAAATCGCAGCTGGTTCCGACGACTCGTCTTCTGTTCCTAGGGATGATCCTGGACACAGTCCAGAAAAAGGTGTTTCTCCCGGAGGAGAAAGCCAGGGAGTTATCCGAGCTAGTCAGGAACCTCCTAAAACCGAGCCAAGTCTCAGTGCATCAATGCACAAGGGTTCTGGGTAAAATGGTGGCTTCCTACGAAGCAATCCCATTCGTCAGATTCCACGCAAGAACTTTCCAGTGGGACCTGCTGGACAAATGGTCCGGGTCGCATCTTCAGATGCATCAGCGGATAACCCTGTCACCAAGAACAAGGGTGTCCCTCCTGTGGTGGTTGCAGAGTGCTCATCTTCTAGAGGGCCGCAGATTCGGCATTCAGGACTGGGTCCTGGTGACCACGGGTGCCAGCCTGCGAGGCTGGGGAGCAGTCACACAGGGAAGGAATTTCCAGGGCTTATGGTCAAGCCTGGAGACATCACTTCACATAAATATCCTGAAGCTAAGGGCCATTTACAAGGCTCTAAGCTTAGCAAGACCTCTGCTTCAAGGTCAGCCGGTGTTGATCCAGTCGGACAACATCACGGCAGTCACCCACGTAAACAGACAGGGTGGCACAAGAAGCAGGAGGGCAATGGCAGAAGCTGCAAGGATTCTTCGCTGGGCGGAAAATCAAGTGATAGCACTGTCAGCAATTCCGGGAGTGGACAACTGGGAAGCAGACTTCCTCAGCAGACACGACCTCCACCCGGGAGAGTGGGGACTTCACCCAAAAGTCTTCCACATGATTATAAACCGTTGGGAAAAACTCGACAGGTATTGCGCCAGGTCAAGGGACCCTCAGGCAATAGCTGTAGACGCTCTGGTAACACCAGGGGTGTACCAGTCAGTGTATGTGTTCCCTCATCTGCCTCTCATACCCAAGGTACTGAGATTGATAAGATGGAGAGGAGTAAGCACTATATTCGTGGCTCCGGATTGGCCAAGAAGGACTTGGTAACCGGAACTTCAAGAGATGCTCACGGAGGATCCGTGGCCTCTTCCTCTAAGAAGGGACCTGCTCCAGCAAGGACCCTGTCTGTTCCAAGACTTACCGCGGCTGCGTTTGACGGCATGGCGGTTGAACGCCGGATCCTGAAGGAAAAAAGGCATTCCGGATGAAGTCATCCCTATCCTGATCAAAGCCAGGAAGGATGTAACCGCAAAACATTATCACCGCATTTGGCGAAAATATGTTGCGTGGTGCGAGGCCAGTAAGGCCCGACGGAGGAAATTCAACTGGGTCGATTCCTACATTTCCTGCAAACAGGAGTGTCTATGGGCCTGAAATTGGGGTCCATTAAGGTTCAAATTTCGGCCCTGTCAATTTTCTTCCAAAAACAACTAGCTTCAGTCCCTGAAGTTCAGACGTTGTAAAAGGGGTACTGCATATACAGCCTCCTTTTGTGCCTCCAGTGGCACCTTGGGATCTCAATGTAGTTTTTGGGTTCCAAAAAGTCACATTGGTTTGAACCACTTAAATCTGTGGAGTTAAAATATCTCACATGGAAAGTGGTCATGCTGTTGGCCCTGGCCTGGGCCAGGCGCGTGTCAGAATTGGCGGCTTTATCCTGTAAAAGCCTTATCTGATTTTCCATTCGGACAGGGCGGAATTGAGGACTCGTCCTCAGTTTCTCCCTAAGGTGGTTTCAGCGTTTCACCTGAACCAACCTATTGTGGTGCCTGCGGCTACTAGGGACTTGGAGGACTCCAAGTTGCTAGACGTTGTCAGGGCCCTGAAAATATATGTTTCCAGGACGGCTGGAGTCAGAAAATCTGACTCGCTGTTTATCCTGTATGCACCCAACAAGCTGGGTGCTCCTGCTTCTAAGCAGACTATTGCTCGTTGGATTTGTAGTACAATTCAGCTTGCACATTCTGTGGCAGGCCTGCCACAGCCAAAAATCTGTAAATGCCCACTCCACAAGGAAGATGGGCTCATCTTGGGCGGCTGCCCGAGGGGTCTCGGCTTTACAACTTTGCCGAGCAGCTACTTGGTCAGGAGCAAATACGTTTGTAAAATTCTACAAAATTGATACCCTGGCTGAGGAGGACCTGGAGTTCTCTCAATTGGTGCTGCAGAGTCATCCGCACTCTCCCGCCCGTTTGGGAGCTTTGGTATAATCACCCATGGTCCTTACGGAGTCCCCAGCATCCACTTAGGACGTTAGAGAAAATAAGAATTTACTTACCGATAATTCTATTTCTCGTAGTCCGTAGTGGATGCTGGGCGCCCATCCCAAGTGCGGATTGTCTGCAATACTGGTACATAGTTATTGTTACCAAAAAATCGGGTTATTGCTGTAGTGAGCCATCTTTTCTAGAGGCTCCTCTGTTATCATGCTGTTAACTGGGTTTAGATAACGAGTTGTACGGTGTGATTGGTGTGGCTGGTATGAGTCTTACCCGGGATTCAAAATCCTTCCTTATTGTGTACGCTCGTCCGGGCACAGTATCCTAACTGAGGCTTGGAGGAGGGTCATGGGGGGAGGAGCCAGTGCACACCAGGTAGTTCTAAAGCTTTACTTTTGTGCCCAGTCTCCTGCGGAGCCGCTATTCCCCATGGTCCTTACGGAGTCCCCAGCATCCACTACGGACTACGAGAAATAGAATTATCGGTAAGTAAATTCTTATTATTTGGGATATTAAATATAAGAACCAGAAATTTATTCTTTTGCTACAATAAATCTGAAATATATTTTTCAATTTAAGCTCAGTCCAGTTGTACATTTAAAAAAAATAATAATAACATACTGTACAGGAGAAATATCCAACAGTCCACACCATGAGGCTCCAGCAGGGGCTTTGCAGCAGACCAGACCAGCACTCCTTTAAGTAATGTTACTTAAAGGAGTGCTGGTCTGGTCTGCTGCATAGCCCCTGCTGGAGCCTCATGGTGTGGACTGTTGGATATACTATTATTTGACCTGGCACCCCCGGATTTGGGACTTGGTGGAGTGCGGTTTTCGCTGCATTATATATATATATACATATATTCCTCCAAGATACGGCACTCAGCGGACTCATTCAGTGAAAAAACTTCAACAAGTGGTTGTAGCAACGTTTCGGCTTTAATTAGCCATTTTCAAGCAACATCATATGTTTTATGATGTTGCTTGAAAATGGCTAATTAAAGCCGAAACGTTGCTACAACCACTTGTTGAAGTTTTTTCACTGAATGAGTCCGCTGAGTGCCGTATCTTGGAGGAATGTATGGATCTCACTAATGTGCACCGCGGCGAGATGATGATGAAGTGAGAGTGCCGGTTACCAGTTTGCTATATATACATATATATATATATATATAATAACTTTACCCTTCTAACGCGCTTCACAAAAGCAGCACCTCACAGTAGAATCCCTGTTAGCGGGAACGAAAACAATGTAGAAAAAGAATGACCCAGAGGGCGCTGAATTATCTCAGCCAATTGTCCGTAAAACAAGACCATATAGGTTGATAAATCCGTTTCCCCCCCCGTATTTCTATTGGACTCAGTTGGGAATTCCAAACCAGATTCGATCTCCTGATCTCTTTGAAATCCATTGCTCTCTGTACTCAACCAGTGTCAGACTGGTATTTGTTTGTGAATCCGGAGTCAGGAAATGTCTGTGCAAGTACTTGGAGGTGTATAAGTAAGCTGGCAAATACCATCCCCTGGCCGGGAATCGAACCCGGGTCTCGGCAAGAAAATGCCGGATCGTGACCACTAGACCACCAAGGGTTTTGGGGTTGGTGAATCTTCGGAATATCTCCTTTATTGTGAGTGGGGTACGCTTTTTTCACTTCATCTTCATAATCATGCTGAACGATTCACAAATTTTCTATTCCAAAGAAACCTTGATATGTTTAACTCTACATATGGAATGTGAGTTCTGGTACACAAAACCCCTGTATGAGAATTGGAAAGTGAATAACACCTACAACAGACATTTATTCGGTCCATGGGGAAGATCCACAAATAAAGATACCTTTATGTGCTTCCAAACACCTTTAATACCGTGAGTGGGGTACGCTTTCCTTCTCTACCCCAGGGGTTAAAGATACCTTTATATGTTTCATCCACTCTACAGACATTGGCCCTCATTCCGAGTTGTTCGCTTGCTAGCTGCTTTTAGCAGCATTGCACACGCTAAGCCGCCGCCCTCTGGGACTGTATCTTAGCTTAGCAGAATTGCGAACGAAAGATTAGCAGAATTGCGAATAGAAATTTCTTGGCAGTTTCTGAGTAGCTCCAGACTTACTCAGCCATTGCGATTTGTTCAGTCAGTTTCGTTCCTGGTTTGACATCATAAACACACCCAGCGTTCGCCCAGACACTCCCCCGTTTCTTCAGACACTCCCGCGTTTTTCCCAGAAACGCCAGCGTTTTTTCGCACACTCCCAGAAAACGGGCAGTTTCCGCCCAGAAACACCCACTTCCTGTCAATCACACTACGAACACCAGAACGATGAAAAATCCTCATTATGCCATGAGTAAAATACCTAACTTTTGTGGAAATTAACTAAGCGCATTCGCTCTGCGAACCTTGCGCATGCGCTGTAAGCGACTAATCGCAGTATAGCGAACATCGGCAACGAGCGAACAACTCGGAATGACCCCCATAGGGCCTAATTCAGACCTGATCGTAGATGTGCTAAATTTAGCACATCTACGATCAGTTACACAGACATGCGGGGGGACGCCAAGCACAGGTTGTCCTGCTTCAAACCAGTCGATAGCCCGTTGGATTAGGCTTACTATTCAACAGTGCACATTTATTAGTAAACGGCTCACTCAGATTGTGATGTAAACACCTTTAATACCGTGAGTGGGGTACGCTTTCCTTCTCCACCCCAGGGGTTAAAGATACCTTTATATGTTTCATCCACTCTACAGACATAGGGCCTAATTCAGACCTGATCGTAGATGTGCTAAATTTAGCACATCTACGATCAGTTACACAGACATGCGGGGGGGGACGCCAAGCACAGGTTGTCCTGCTTCAAACCAGTCGATAGCCCGTTGGATTAGGCTTACTATTCAACAGTGCACATTTATTAGTAAACTGCTCACTCAGATTGTGATGTCACTCAGGTGCTAAAAGGGAGGGGTAATTCTGGGTAAGAGAAAAACATATAGCTATCCCTAATGCACACTGAGTGAGAAATAACACTACATTATAATCAGATAATACAGAGATCTTAGTTGCGTATATCTGCATATATGTTTGTATTATTTCTCTGACGTCCTAGTGGATGCTGGGAACTCCGTAAGGACCATGGGGAATAGCGGGCTCCTAAGGAGACTGGGCACATCTAAGAAAGAATTAGGACTACCTGGTGTGCACTGGCTCCTCCCTCTATGCCCCTCCTCCAGACCCCAGTTAGAATTCTGTGCCCGGCCGAGCTGGTTGCACACTAGGGGCTCTCCTGAGCTCCTAGAAAAGAAAGTATATATTTAGGTTTTTTATTTTCAGTGAGATCTGCTGGCAACAGACTCACTGCTACGAGGGACTTAGGGGAGAGAAGCGAACCTACCTGCTTGCAGCTAGCTTGGGCTTCTAGGCTACTGGACACCATTAGCTCCAGAGGGATCGAACACAGGCCCAGCCTCGGTCGTCCGGTCCCGGAGCCGCGCCGCCGTCCCCCTTGCAGAGCCAGAAGCAAGAAGAACGTCCAGGAAATCGGCGGCTGAAGACTCCGGTCTTCATTAAGGTAGCGCACAGCACTGCAGCTGTGCGCCATTGCTCCCCATGCACACCACACACTCCGGTCACTGATGGGTGCAGGGCGCTGGGGAGGGGCACCCTGGGCTGCAATAAGAGTACCTTATATTGGCATAAAACACATAATATAGTCAGTAAGACTATATATGTGTAAAATCCCCTGCCAAAAATATCCTTAAAGAAGCGGGAGAAGTCCGCCGAGAAGGGGGCGGGGCTATCTCCCTCAGCACACTGGCGCCATTTCCTCTCACAGCTCCGCTGGAGGGACGCTCCCCAGGCTCTCCCCTGCAGTTTCCAGGCTCAATAGGGTGAAAAAGAGAGGGGGGGCACAAAATATAGGCGCAAACTGTATATTTATAGCAGCTATAGGGGAAAAATCACTGTGTGTAGTGTGAATCCCTGCATTATATAGCGCTCTGGTGTGTGCTGGCATACTCTCTCTCTGTCTCCCCAAAGGACTTTGTGGGGTCCTGTCCTCAGTCAGAGCATTCCCTGTGTGTGTGCGTGTGTCGGTACGGCTGTGTCGACATGATTGATGAGGAAGATTATATGGAGGCGGAGCAGGTGCCGATAAGTGTGATGTCACCCCCTGCGGGGTCGACACCAGAGTGGGTGGATATGTGGAAGGTATTAACCGACAGTGTCAACTCCTTTACATAAAAGGCTAGATGACGTACAGCAGTGGGACAGCCGGCTTCTCAGCTCGTGCCTGCCCAGGCGTCTCAAATGCCATCAGGGGCTCAAAAACGCCCGCTACCTCAGATGGCAGACACAGATGTCGACACGGAGTCTGACTCCAGTGTAGACGACGATGAGACAAATGTAAAATCCAAAAGGGCCATCCGTTGTATGATTACGGCAATGAAAAATGTGTTGCACATTTCTGACATTAACCCAGTTACCACAAAAAAGGGTATTATAGTTGGGGAGAAAAAGCATCCAGTGGTTCTTCCCCCATCAGATAAATTGAATAAAGTGTGTGAAGTGGGGTTCCCCCGATAAGAAAATAGTAATTTCTAAAACGTTACTGATGGCGTACCCTGTCCCGCCAAAGGACAGGTTACGTTGGGAGACGTCCCCTAGGGTGGAGAAGGCGCTCACACGCTTGGCAAAAAAGGTGGCACTGCCGTCTCAGGATACGGCCGCCTTAAAGGAGCCTGCTAATAAAAAACAGGAAGCTATCCTGAAGTCTGTATATACACACTCAGGTATTATACTGAGACATGCAATTGCTTCAGTGGGTAGTGCTGCAGCAGCTTGGTCCGATACCCTGTCAGATAATATGGATACTAGACAGGGATACTATTTTGCTAACCATAGAGCATTTTAAAGACGTGGTCTTATATATGAGAGATGCACAGAGGGATATTTGCCGGCTGGCATCTAAAATTAATGCAATGTCCATTTCTGCCAGAAGAGTATTATGGACTCGGCAGTGGATAGGTGATGCTGATTCTAAAAGGCACATGGAGGTTTTGCCTTATAAGAGTGAGGAATTGTTTGGGGAGGGTCTCTCGGACCTAGTATCCACAGCAACAGCTGGGAAGTCGACATTTTTACCTCAGGTTTCCTCACAGCCGAAGAAAGCACCGTATTATCAGGTACAGTCCTTTCGGCCACGAAAAGGCAAGCGGGTCAGAGGCGCTTCCTTTCTGCCCAGAGGCAGGGGAAGAGGGAAAAAGCTGCACCAGACAGCCAGTTCCCTGGAACCAAAATCCTCCCCCGCTTCCTCTAAAGTCCACCGCATGACGCTGGGGCTCCACAGGCGGAGCCAGGTGCGGTGGGGGCGCATCTCCGGAACTTCAGCGACCAGTGGGTTCGCTCACAGGTAGATCCCTGGGTTCTGCAAGTGGTATCTCAGGGATACAAGCTGGAGTTAGAGGCCACTCCCCCTCGCCGTTACCTCAAATCTGCCTTGCCGGCTGCTCCCAAAGAAAGGGAGGTAGTACTGGACGCTATTCACAAGCTGTACTTCCAGCAGGTGATAATCAAGGTACCCCCCCCCCCCCCTTCAACAGGGGCGGGGTTACTATTCCACAATGTTGTGGTACCAAAACCAGATGGTTCGGTGAGACCCATCCTAAATTTAAAATTCTTGAACACTTATATAAGGAAGTTCAAGTTCAAGATGGAATCGCCCAGGGCGGTTATACAAGCCTGGAAGAGGGTGTCCCCATGTACCCACCTCACCAGGAGTACCTCAGGTTTGTGGTACAGGACTGTCATTACCAATGCCAGACGTTGCCGTTTGGTCTGTCCACGGCACCGAGGGTATTTACCAAGGTAATGGCCAAAATGATGATACTCCTTAGAAAGAAGGGAGTTATAATTATCCCGTACTTGGACGATCTCCTGAAAAGGCGAGGTCAAAGGAGCAGTTGCTAGTCAGCGTAGCACTATCTCAGGAAGTGCTGCATCAGCACGGCTGGATCCTGAATATCCCAAAGTCGCAGCTGATTCCCGCGACGCGTCTGCTGTTCCTGGGTATGATTCTGGACACAGAACAGAAGAAGGTTTTTCTCCCGGAGGAGAAGGCCCAGGAATTATCATCTCTGGTCAGGGACCTCCTGCAACCACTGCACGCGAATCCTGGGAAAGATGGTAGCTCTTACGAAGTGTTCCCTTTGGCAGGTTCCATGCAAGGATCTTCCAGTGGGATCTCTTGGACAAGTGGTCCGAATCGCATCTTCAGATGCATCGGTGGATCACCCTGTCACCAAGGGCCAGGGTGTCTCTGCTGTGGTGGCTGCAGAGTGCTCATCTTCGTGAAGGCCGCAGATTCGGCATACAGGACTGGGTCCTGGTGACCACGAATGCAAGCCTCCGAGGGTGGGGGGCAGTCACTCAGGGAAGAAAACGTCCAAGGACAAAAACTTCCTTGCATATAAATATTCTGGAACTAGGGGTCATTTACAATGCCCTGAGTAAAACAGAATCCCTGCTTCAAAAACAACCGGTGCTGATTCAGTCAGACAACATCACGGCTGTCGCCCATGTAAATCGACAAGGCGGCACAAGAAGCAGGATAGCAATGGCAGAAGCCACAAGGATTCTTCGATGGGCGGAGAATCACGTGATAGCACTGTCAGCAGTGTTCATTCCGGGAGTGGAAAACTGGGAAGCAGACTTCCTCAGCAGACACAACCTCCACCCGGGAGAGTGGGGACTTCATCCAGAAGTCTTCAAGCTGATTGTACACCGGTGGGAACGGCCACAGGTGGACATGATGGCGTCCTGCCTCAATAAAAAGCTAAAAAGATATTGCGCCAGGTCAAGGGACCCTCAGCGATAGCTGTGGACGCTCTAGTGACACCATGGGTGTACCAGTCGGTTTATGTGTTCCCTCCTCTTCCTCTCATACCCAAGGTACTGAGGAGAATAAAAAGGAGAAGAGTAATAACTATAATCATTGTTCCGGATTGGCCAAGAAGAGCTTGGTACCCAGAACTTCAAGAAATGATCTCAGAGGACCCATGGCCTCTGCCGCTCAGACAGGACCTGCTGCAGCAGGGGCCCTGTCTGTTCCAAGACTTACCTCGACTACGTTTGACGGCATGGCGGTTGAACACCGGATCCTGAAGGAAAAGGGCATTCCGGAGGAAGTCATCCCTACGCTGATTAAAGCTAGGAAGGATGTGACTGCAATACATTATCACCGCATATGGCGAAAATATGTTGCGTGGTGTGAGGCCAGGAAGGCCCCAACGGAGGAATTTCAGCTGGGTCGTTTTCTGCACTTCCTACAGTCAGGGGTGACTATGGGCCTCAAATTGGGTTCCATTAAGGTCCAGATTTCGGCTCTGTCGATTTTCTTCCAAAAAAGAACTGGCGTCACGGCCTGAAATTCAGATTTTTGTTAAGGGAGTGCTGCATATTCAGCCCCCTTTTGTGCCTCCAGTGGCACCTTGGGATCTCAACGTGGTGTTGGATTTCCTAAAGTCGCATTGGTTTGAGCCACTTAAAACCGTGGAGCTAAAATATCTCACGTGGAAAGTGGTCATGCTGTTGGCCTTGGCTTCGGCCAGGCGTGTGTCAGAATTGGCGGCTTTGTCTTGTAAAAGCCCTTATCTGTTTTTCCATATGGATAGGGCGGAATTGAGGACTCGTCCCCAATTTCTTCCTAAGGTGGTATCAGCGTTTCATTTGAACCACTCTATTGTGGTGCCTGCGGCTACTCGGGACTTTGAGGATTCCAAGTTGCTAGATGTAGTCAGGGCCCTGGAAATCTATGTTTCCAGGATGGCTAGAGTCAGGAAGACTGACTCGCTATTTATCCTGTATGCACCCAACAAGCTGGGTACTCCTGCTTCACAGCAGACTATTGCTCGCTGGATCTGTAGCACGATTCAACTTGCACATTCTGCGGCTGGACTGCCGCATCCTAAATCTGTAAAAGCCCATTCCACGAGGAAAGTGGGCTCTTCTTGAGCGGCTGCCCGAGGGGTCTCGGCTTTACAACTTTGCCGAGCTGCTACTTGGTCGGGTTCAAACACATTTGCAAAATTCTACAAGTTTGATACCCTGGCTGAGGAGGACCTTGAGTTTGCTCATTCGGTGCTGCAGAGTCATCCGCACTCTCCCGCCCGTTTGGGAGCTTTGGTATAATCCCCATGGTCCTTACGGAGTTCCCAGCATCCACTAGGACGTCACAGAAAATAAGAATTTACTCACCGGTAATTCTATTTCTCGTAGTCCGTAGTGGATGCTCGGCGCCCATCCCAAGTGCGGATTGTCTGCAATACCTGTATATAGTTATTGCTTAACTAAAGGGTTATTGTTTGGAGCCATCTGTTGAGAGGCTCAGTTGTTATTCATACTGTTAACTGGGTATAGTATCACGAGTTGTACGGTGTGATTGGTGTGGCTGGTATGAGTCTTACCCGGGATTCCAAATCCTTTCCTTATTGTGTCAGCTCTTCCGGGCACAGTTTCCTAACTGAGGTCTGGAGGAGGGGCATAGAGAGAGGAGCCAGTGCACACCAGGTAGTCCTAATTCTTTCTTAGATGTGCCCAGTCTCCTTCGGAGCCCGCTATTCCCCATGGTCCTTACGGAGTTCCCAGCATCCACTACGGACTACGAGAAATAGAATTACCGGTGAGTAAATTCTTATTTTTAATCACACCTCACCTACATAGCACTTATGTGCTTCTTATTAACCCTTACTAATTTTCACCTGTGTGCTGCCCTGGGGTGGCTGACCTGTGCCAACATGATGGGGTCCCGCACCCCAATCCCACACCTAGTATTAGGGACCCCCAGTGACAGAGACGCCTTGCCGTTCGGCCTGGGGGCTTAACCCTATATCTGCAGATATACGCAACTAAGAGTGACATCACAATCCGATTGAGCAGCTTACCAATAAATGTGCATTGTATTTCAGAGAGGCATGGATGGGTCAGCATTAGGAGGGATTGCTGACTCCAGAGTGCCATTGGAGAAGTTAGGGGTGTCTTCGGGTAAGCTGGCTCTCTGATGCTGTAGGAGCCATTATGATGTGGCCTTACACTGGGCTTCTAGACCCAGACATATTTGTCATTATTTATGTGGTGGGTTTGGGGTGCGATTTTCCCTGTGTTGGTATGGCTAGGCTGCTTCAGGTTGGCACACCCTAACACTTTATTAACACTTTTGTTTTTTCCTGTCACATTGTGTATATTTCTCTTACGTCCTAGAGGATGCTGGGGTCCACAGTACCATGGGGCATAGACGGGTCCACTAGGAGCCATTGGCACTTTAAGAGTTTGAGAGTGTGGGCTGGCTCCTCCCTCTATGCCCCTCCTACCAGACTCAGTTTAGAAAATGTGCCCGGAGGAGCCAGTCACAGCTAGGGGAGTTCCTAGAGCTTCTTTAGTTTTAGTTAGGCACAGGGAGGCTGCTGGCAACAGCCTCCCTGATTCGTGGGACTTAAGGGGAGGAGTAGTGTCCGCCCTGCGGCGTATGAGCCACTATCTCCGCTGAGGGGACACTGAGCTCCTGAGTGTGATGATCGTTAGCCGCCCCAGGCGACCGTTCACTCCCGCAGCACTGCCGCCACCCCCTAACAGAGCCAGAAGATTCCGGTGGCGAGTGAGTCACCGGCCCCCCATAGCAGGCGGGAAGCCAGTGTCAAGATGGCGGCAACAGGGTGAAAGCGCAGTATTAACTGCGCTGCGGAGGCTCAGCGGTACATAGTGCGGCGCTGTGAGGGGCGTCCTGAGCCAGCGTCTATGCCCTACATCTTATATTTGAATGTATGTGAAATCATTGCTACTGTGCTACCAGGCTCAGATTGACACACATGCTGCGTGCAAACCACATCTTATATTTGAATGTATGTGATGTTTGTCTTGTAATTTTCTATGTATGTGACTGAATTTATTGTGAATAGCTGGAGTAGTTTTAGTCTGTTGACCCACCCTGTGCAATTTGTTCTAAGATCAATTAGCATTTCAATCAGGTGACCAAATGTTAAGAGGTGGGCCTGTTCCTAATCAGAGACAGTATTTCTTTAGATTCAGTGAAGGGGTCAGCTTGCTGGGGGTAGCTTGCGTGGAATTAATAAGTGTGTTATCAGACCAGTTAAAAAAACAGTTGAACAAACATTGACCAACATCAAGAAAAGGTAACTAACTTTAACAACTTACTCTAACTTCACTTAACCCATAAAACACAAACAACCTCAGCATGTTCATCAAACTACTGTTTCTAATTTCAATTCATGGAATTCTCACCAAATTTAACACATTCTACACTCACCCTGAAACTCACCCCTCTGTACACATTACAGCTTCTTTTCTCCACTCCCCTCTTCTAAACACTCATGAGCTTTATACTTACCTCTCTGCAAGTACTTTGACAACCGCAATTGGCCACCAGCACAAACACTCGCAAACATCCACCAAAATTTATCTCACTCTTCTGCTTTTATTAGCTGGTGACATATCACCAAATCCAGGCCCAAACCACCTTTCCCTCTCACACTCTGCTGTCTCAAAACAACATAGAAATCCATCTAACCTCATAAATATCACGTGTCTCCCATCCCCCTCCAAATCACTAAAATGTGCCTTATTGAATGCACGCTCTGTTTGTAACAAATTAACATCCATCCATGACCTCTTCATATCTCACAACTTTAATCTGCTGGCTATAACAGAAACATGGCTCACACAATCAGACACTGCCTGCCCTGCAGCACTGTCACACGGTGGTTTCCACTTCTCACACACATCTAGGCCTAATAATAGTAAAGGTGGTGGGGTTGGAATCTTACTGTCACAGTTTTTCACATACACTGTTCTACCTCAGGTTCCATCACTCGCATTCACATCATTTGAAGTTCACTCTATCAGGATTTTCACCCCCTTCTCTGCGTGTTGCAGCTATCTATCGCCCTCCTGGGCAACCTAAACAAACATTTCTAGAATATTTTTCTGCCTGGCTCCCACACTTCTTATCCTCTGACATCTCCACCATCATTATGGGCGATTTCAATATAGCTCTTGACAGTCCACAATCTGTTCATGCATCCAAACTCCTCTCTCTAACCTCCTCTCTTGGCCACACCCAATGGTCCGACTCCTCTACTTACCAGGAGGGCCACTGCCTTGATCTTTTGTTCACCAGGCTCTGCTCAGTTTCCGAATTCATTAACACTCCTTTCCCTCTCTCTGATCACAACCTGATCACCTTCACAATCTCTTCTATTACTTTAAATTCTAGGACACTAAAACCAAGCAAGCCTCCTCTAACCAGCAGAAATACTAACAATATACATTTTCAACAACTTTCCACTTCTCTGCAACAACTGCTCTCACCAATCTCTACATTTACTACACCTGACACTGCTGTATCCCACCTGCACCAGACCCTAGAGAGTGCCCTTGATGAAGTGGCTCCAGCTACCCATCACACTCCACGTAGGCTTAGATGCCAACCATGGCACTCTAAATCAACAAGACACCTACAAAAACTGTCACGTAAAGTAGAACGTCAGTGGCGGAAATCTCAGAGTCCAAGTGACTTTCTCACATATAAGACTACCTACCACTCCTATCGTCAGGCCCTGGACACTGCCAAACAAACATATTTCCAATCTCTCATTTCTTATCATGCCACCAACCCCAAGCGACTTTTTAATACATTTAAATCACTTCTTTACCCTCCCTCACCTCCCCCACTAGCTACTATCCGTGCACAAGAACTTGCTTGCTACTTCAAGGATAAGATTGATAAAATCCGAGATGAAATGGTATGCTCTAACTCAGCCAGTGACCTGCTCAATTCCCTGCCTGAACCCTCTGGCACTTTCTCTTTATTTGATCCCACAAGTGAAGATGAAGTATCAACACTCTTTTCATCCTCCTACTCCACTACCTCTCCTCTTGATCCTATACCCTCACAGGTTAGTAAAACTGTCTCCTGTGCTTATCCCAACCTTAACTAAAATCTGTAATCTCTCTCTCTCTACTGGTATCTTTCCCTCTCTGTTTAAACATGCAGTCATTACTCCCATTCTAAAAAAACACAACTCTGACCCAAACACACTCTCTAACTACCGTCCCATTTCTTAGCTACCCAGTCCCTCCAAGCTACTTGAGAGACTTGCCTACACTCGCCTTACACACTTTCTTAACTCCCACAACTTATTGGACCCACTTCAGTCAGGCTTTCGTGCCCAACACTCCACAGAGACGGCACTGACCAAAGTAGTGAATGATCTAGTCACTGCTAGAGCAAAAGGCCATTACACACTACTTATTCTTCTAGATCTCTCTGCTGCTTTTGACACTGTTGACCACTCTCTCCTCATACAAACACTACAATCCCTAGGTCTTCAGGACACAGCCCTTTCTTGGTTCTCATCCTACCTATCTAATCGCTCTTTCAGTGTTCACTTCTCTGATTCTACCTCCTCTTCTCTACCTCTATCAGTTGGAGTACCGCAAGGCTCAGTCTTAGGCCCTCTGCTTTTCTCAATCTATACCTCCTCTCTTGGTAAACTAATCAGCTCCTTTGGATTTCAGTATCATTTGTACGCTGATGATACTCAAATCTACCTATCCTCCCCAGATTTGTCACCACCTGTATTGGCTCGTGTCACTGGATGCCTGTCTGCCATTTCATCTTGGATGTCATCTCGCCACCTCAAACTCAACATTTCCAAAACTGAATTAATTATTTTCCCACCAGCTAAGAGTAGTTACCAACCTGATATCTCCATAACTGTTGACAATGTAACTATCCACCCTACCCCACAAGCTCGTTGCCTAGGTGTCACCCTTGACTCTGAACTGTCCTTTGTTCCACACATTCAATCTGTCTCTAAATCATGTTACATGCACCTTAAAAACATATCCAAAATACGCCCTTATCTTACACAAGACACTGCAAAAACTCTAATCCATGCACTCATCATCTCCCGCATTGATTATTGTAATAGTCTCCTTACTGGTCTTTCCAAACATAGGCTATCACCACTTCAATCCATTTTAAATGCAGCTGCGAGGCTAATCTTCCCCGCCAGACGTTCTTCATCTGCTGATCCGCTCTGTCAGTCCCTCCATTGGTTACCGGTATTCTACCGTGTCAAATATAAAATTCTTTTACTTACATACAAGGTTATTAACCAAACTGCACCATCATACATCTCCTCACTCATCTCAAAATATCTCCCTACCAGACCTCTCCGCTCTGCACAAGATCTGCGTCTCTCATCCACATGTATTACCTGTTCCCACTCAAAATTACAGGACTTTACACGGGCTTCACCCACTCTGTGGAATGCACTCCCACGCACAATAAGACTCTCCTCTAGTCTCCAAACCTTTAAACGTTCCCTGAAAACTCATCTCTTCAGACAAGCCTACCAAATTTCAGACCCACACACATGACCTTCAATGCTTCCCTATCAAGTTACATCCCCTCTGTACAGTCCACATAAACTCACATTTTGTCTTCCAACATTGCTGGGTGATCATATCATACAACCCATTAAGAACCTAGCAACCTGGGGAACCATTATGTAACAGGTAGCATCTATCCTTGTGTATCAATGCCTATTTCCCTATAGATTGTAAGCTTGCGAGCAGGGCCTTCCTACCTCTGTCTGTCTGTCTGTCTTTGCCCAGTTTTGTTCCATAATTGTTGTTCTAATTGTAAAGCGCAACGGAATACGCTGCGCTATATAAGAAACTGCTAATAAATAAATAAATAATAAATACACTGGTCGCCAAGGCTGTCAGGAACCTCGGTAACGCTACCAGCACAATTCCTCAGGCCAGTATAAAGAAATGAAGAGCAAGAAGCAGCGCCATGTTCAGGGGGCGGAGTTTCTCCTCAGAGTGGACCCAGCAGCGTTCAGCACCATTTTCCTGCCGCCTGCACATCCTGTACAGAGACGCTGACAGGGAGAGCTGTCCCTCCAAGCAACTCCAGCTGTTCTGTGTGGTTCCAGGGGGTTGTAGAAGGGGGGGAGGCGGTGAATTTACTGTGTAGTCTATTAAGGTACACAGTCAGCGCCAGGTAGTTATATTACATCTACCTAGGGATGCGCTGTGTGTGTGTTGGCTCCAAGCTCTGTGTTTCTCTGTGGCATACTTGGGGGGAAACTTTGACATTTTCCTGTGTGTGTGGGGATGTTTGTTGTCTCACATAGCCATGTCTAGGGACTCTGTGTCTTATGCTGCAGAGGACATTTCCTCTCAGGAGGAATCCATTCCATGTACACAGGAATGTAATGTCTTGTCTTAGATCCCTATTAATGAGCCTGAGTGGTTAACCTTTATTTAGGGTATGATTTCTCAGATCTCTACTAGGGTAGCTCATACTGAGACTCAAACTCAGGTATTAAAGAAGTCTATGGCAGTTTGGTCAGGTTCTGTTCCTATTCCTTCAAAATCCCCTAGCATTTACCCACAAAAACGTGCACTTGCCCAGATTATGCAAGATGACACGGATACCGACTCTGACATGGCTGACGGTGATGGGGATGTGCTAAGGGGTGCGGCATCCCTGGTTAAGGGGGTGCAGCTCATGATTGAGGCTATTAGAGATGTGTTAAACATTTCTGACACAATATCTGAGCAGGTTGAGGAGGTGTCTTCACAGACAATAAGAAAGCCTCGCTAACCTTCCCTGCGTCTAAAGAATTAAACGCTTTATTTGAAAAATCCTGGGAAAACCTGGAGAAAAAATTCCAGATTCCCAAAAGGATTCTGGTTGCTTTTCCCTTCCCTGAGGAAGATAGAAAAAAAATGGGAAAACTGACCCATAGTTGACGCATCTGTTTCCAGACTGTCGAAAAAGGTGGTTTTACCTGTCCCTGGTTCTACTGCGTTAAAAGAACTGGCTGATTGTAAGATTGACACTACGCTCAAATCCATATACACTGCTTCAGGGGTGATGCTGAGGCCTACTATTGCCTGCGCATGGATCTCTAAAGTGATAGTAAAGGGGTCAGGCACGTTACTAGAGGATTTGGATACAGTGGATAGAAGTGACATTGAATTATTTTTATGTAACATACAGGATTCTGCGGGGTTCATTGTGTAATCGATGGACCTGCGTACGCTGACTGCAAGGATATCTTCCATGTCTGTCTCAGCTCGCAGGGTACTCTGGCTACGCCAATGGTCTGCAGACGCAGAATCCAGGAGAAGTGTGGAGAACCTACACTACACAGGTCAGGCTCTATTTGGGGAAGCATTGGATGTGTGGATTTCCACGGCAATCGCGGGTAAGTCATTTATTCTTCCCTCAGCTACTCCTTCTACGAAGAAACCCTTTTCTTTACCTGCATCGCATTCCTTTTGGACCACTAAGACAAAAAAGTCAAAGCCTTCTACCACCTTCTTTAGAGGTGGGCGGGCAAAATCCAAAAAGCCTGCACCCGCAGGCTCCCAGGACCAGAACCCTGCTTCTGGTACCTCAAAATCCTCAGCATGACTGTGAACCACACAGCCTGGAGGACGGGCTGGTGGGGGCGAGACTCAGACATTTCAGCCACGTCTGGGGGTCATCCGGCCTGGATTCCTGGGTACAGGATATTGTGTCCCAGGGGTACAGACTGGAGTTTCAAGAAACCCCACCTCACCAATTTTTTAAATCGGGCTTGCCAGCTTTACTGACATACAGAACTGTCCTAGACAGTCACTATCAGTTTCAGGCCATTCGGCCTCTCCACGGCACCGAGGGTGTTCACCAAGGTGATGGCACAGATGATGGTTCTCCTCCGCAGACAGGTAGTGAACATAATTCCATACCTCGACGATCTGCTGATAAAGGCGTCGTCCAAGGAGAAGCTGTTGCAGTCCATTGCTCTCACGACTCATCTGCTCAGGGTCCATAGTTGGATCCTGAACCTTCCAAAGTCACATTTGGAGCCGACAAGGAGATTGTCTTTCCTGGGGATTATCCTCAACACTGAAGTGCAGAGGGTGTTTCTACCGGTGGAGAAAGCGTTGGTGATACAATCAATGGTTCGGGATGGCCTGAAGCCATCCCAGGTATCGATTCATCAGTGCATTCGTCTTCTGGGGAAGATGGTTGCCTCTTACGAGGCTCTGCAGTTCGGAAGGTTTCATGCTCGATATTTCCAATTGGATCTCATAGACAAGTGGTCGGGTTCTCATCTACATATGCACCTGTGTATACGTCTGTCCCTGAAAGCAAAGATTTCACTCCTCTGTTGGCTACAAATGCCTCACCTTCTGGAGGGCCACAGGTTCGGGATTCAGGACTGGATCCTTCTTACCATGGATGCAAGTCTCCGGGGCTGGGGCGCAGTCACTCAAGGGGAAACCTTCCAAGGAAGGTGGTCAAGTCTGGAATCCAGTCTTCCAATAAACATTCTGGAACTAAGAGCCGTGTACAACGGTCTTCTCCAGGCGACACATCTTCTGCGAGATCGACCCATTCAAGTGCAGTCGGACAATGGAGGTAATTCCAAGTTGATCGCAGCAGGAAATTTTTTAGCAGTTGGGCAAAACCATGTGCACTGCAGGGGGGGGCAGATATAACATTTGCAGAGAGAGTTAGATTTGGGTGGGTTATTTTGTTTCTGTGCAGGGTAAATACTGGCTGCTTTATTTTTACACTGCATTTTAGATTGCAGATTGAACTCACCACACCCAAATCTCTCTCTCTCTCTGCACATGTTATATCTGCTTGGAATTCAACTTGGAATTACCCCCAATGTGACAACAGTGGCCTACATAAACCGACAAGGCGGAGCAAAGAGCAGAGCTGCAATGTCAGACGTAACAAGAATCATCCTCTGAGCGGAAAAGCACGCATTAGGACTGTCATCAATTTTCATCCCGGGAGTGGACAACTGGGAAGCGGACTTCCTCAGCAGACATGATCTCAATCCAGGAGAGTGGGGCCTCCATCCAGATGTGTTCATGGAGGTGACAAATCTTTGGGGGGTTCCTCAGATAGACATGATGGCCTCCTGTCTCAACAAAAAACTTTGGAGGTATTGCTCCAGGTCAAGAGACCCGCAAGCAGTGGCGGTGGACGCCCTGGTAACTCCGTGGGTGTTCCAGTCGGTGTTTCCTCCACTTTCACTAATTCTAAGGATTCTAAAGCTCATAAGAAGAACAAGAGTTCAAGCAATCCTCATTGCTCCGGACTGGCCAAGAAGGGCTTGGTAAGCGGATCTTCTGGATCTACTGCTGGAAGATCTGAGGCCTCTTCCTCTTTGGGAGGACCTGCTGCAGGAGGGGCCGTTTGCTTATCAAGACTTACCGCGGCTACGGTTGATGGCATGGAGGTTGAACGCCAGATCTTAGCTCGGATGGGCATTCCGAACAAGGTTATTCCTATCCTGATACAGGCTAGGAAAGGAGTAACGTCTAAACATTACCATCGCATTTGGAAAAAGTATGTATCTTGCTGTAAGTCCAAGAAGTTTCCTACGGTGGAGTTTCAACTGGGACGGTTTCTCCTCTTCCTACAAGCAGGTGTGGATATGGGTCTGAGGTTGGGATCTGTAAAGGTCCAGATTTCGGCCCTATCCATTTTCTTCCAGAAACAGTTGGCTTCCCTCCCTGAGGTTCAGACTTTCTTGAAAGGGGTTCTGCACATCCAGCCTCCCTTTGTGCCGCCTACGGCGCCCTGGGATCTTAATGTGGTGTTACAATTCCCCCAATCGGATTGGTTCGAACCTCTCGCAGAGGTTGAGGTCAAGTTTCTCACGTGGAAGGCTGTCACTTTGTTGGCCTTAGCTTCTGCTAGACGTGTGTCGGAGTTGGGGGCTTTGTCTTGTAAGAGCCCCTACTTGATCTTCCATGAAGATAGGGCTGCGCTCCGGACACGTCAGCAGTTCCTTCCAAAGGTTGTGTCGACATTTCATATCAACCAACCTATTGTGGTGCCAGTGGCTACTGACTCCTTAATTTCATCAGTCCTTGGATGTTGTAAGGGCTCTGAAAATCTATGTGAAGAGGACTGTTCGTCACAGAAAATCGGACTCTCTGTCTTATATGACCCCAAGAAACTTGGGTGTTCTGCTTCTAAACAGACGATCTCTCGCTGGATCAGGTTCACTATCCAAATGTGTATTCTACGGCAGGTTTGCTGTGTCCAAAATCTGTTAAGGCCCACTCTACTCGTAAGGTGGGTTCTTCCTGGGCGGCTGCCTGGGGTGTCTCGGCTTTACAGCTTTGCAGAGCGGCTACTTGGTCAAGGTTGAACACGTTTGCTAAGTTTTACAAGTTCGATACTTTGGCCTCTGAGGACCTGAAATTTGGTCAATCAGTTCTGCAGGAGCTTCCGCGCTCTCCCTCCCGTTCTGGGAGCTTTGGTACATCCCCATGGTACTAATGTGGACCCCAGCATTCTCTAGAACGTAAGAGAAATTAGGATTTTAATTACCTACCGGTAAATCCTTTTCTCGTAGTCCGTAGAGGATGCTGGGCACCCGCCCAGCGCTTCGTGATCCTGCAGTGGTTACTTAGTTCAGTACTGCTTAGTTCTTGGTTAAAGTACTGTTTCATTACTTGGGTAAGTAATCTTGTTCAGCCGTTGCTGAGTTTTCAAGCAGGTTAGCTTGGTTTTGCCTAGTATGTGTGAGCTGGTGTGAATCTCGCAACTATCTGTGTAAAATCCTTCTCTCAAAGTTGTCCGTCTCCTCGGGCACAGTTTCTAGACTGAATCTGGTAGGAGGGGCAAAGAGGGAATAGCCAGCCCACACTCTCAAACTCTTAAAGTGCCAGTGACTCCTAGTGGACCCGTCTATACCCCATGGTACTAATGTGAACCCCAGCATCCTCTAAGGACTACGAGAAAAAAAAGAAGGATACAACTGCGCCTGGGATTAGCGGAAGATGGAATGAACCAATAAGTATAAAATAAATGAGCCACTGAGTGTCAAAAATACAGTACAATATTACACACAAATTATTTTTAGGATTTACCGGTAGGTAATTTAAATCCTATTTTTTGTATTATTTTAATCACACCTCACCTACATAGCACTTATGTGCTTCTTATTAACCCTTACTAATTTTCACCTGTGTGCTGCCCTGGGGTAGCCGACCTGTGCCAACATGATGGGGTCCCGCACCCCGGACCCACACCTAGTATTAGGGACCCCCAGTGACAGAGACGTCTTGCCGTTCGGCCTGGGGACTTAACCTCTGTAATATCTGATTACTATTCAACAGGCCTACGCTTCAGCGGCCTTGCCTGTTCCTCGGTCTATCAAGGCCCACTCTACTAGGTCAGTGGGTTCTTCCTGGCCAGCTGCCACTATGCCGGGCCGCTACCAGGTCAGGGACAAACACGTTTGTCAAGTTTTACAGGTTTGATACCCTGGCTACAGAGGATGCCCTATTCGGACATACAGTGCTGCAGGCGTCTCAGCATGTTCCCACCCGTTCTGGGAGCTTTGGGACGTCCCCATCGTACTAAGGGCCTAATTCTGAGTTGATCGCAGCATCAAATTTGTTAGCAGTTGGGCAAAACTATGTGCACTGCAGGAGGGGCAGATATAAAATGTGCAGAGAGAGTTAGATTTGGGTGTGGCGTGTTCAAACCGAAACCTAAATTGCAGTGTAAAAATAAAGCAGCCAGTATTTACCCTGCACAGAAACAAAATTACCCACCCAAATCTAACTCTCTCTGCAAATGTTATATCTGCCCCCCCCCCCCCCGCCCCCTGCAGTGCACATGGTTTTTCCCAATTGCTAACAAACTTGCTGCTGCTATCAACTCAGAATTACCCCCTAAGTGTCCCCAGTATCCCTTATGGATTATAGAGAAAATAGGATTTTAATTACCTACTGGTAAATCCTTTTCTCTTAGTCCATAAGGGATACTGGGCGCCCGCCTCTGTGCTTCGACCTTTCCTGCAAGTTTTGTTCTTGTGTTATGTTATTTGATTCAGCTGTTGCCTTTTCTGTTTTCACAGGCTGTTGCTAATTTGTTTGGTTCTGCTGTGCTGGTTTGTTAATCTCACCACTTGTTTTGTCACGTTCCTTCCTCTCAAGTATGTCCATCTCCTTTGGGCACAGTTTTCCTAGACTGGGCTGTGGGGGAGGGCATAGAGGGGAGGAGCCAGCACACCTGTTTGAAGAATTTAAAGTGCATCGACTCCTTGGACCCCATCTATACTACATCGTACTAGGTGTCCCCAGTATCCCTTATGGACTACGATAAAAGGATTTACCGGTAGGTAATAAAATCCTATTATGAGCAGTCCAATAGCAAAAAGGCTTTGGGTCCTCACCGGGATAAAACTCCCGATTATTCCATAAAGGAGTCAGAAGGAGGCGGTTGTGGACCAATGAGAAAGCTCTACTGCAATAATCCCAAATCAACAGGAAAAAACAAAGTGTAGTGGGGAGACTAGCGGTGGGGGGGGGGGGGGGGGGGCTATTCTTTGGCAACATCCAGTAGAGTACGTAAGGAGAGAGGAAAGTGAGATGGTGAGCTTCAAGATCAACCTAACTCCTGGTGTGTGGATCAGCATGAGCAAGAACCGCTTGGGTAAGGTGAGCCGATAAATAATATTTGTTAGGAAGGCCTAAACCACCATTTTTCGAGCAGAGGCAAAGCACTCGAAACTTAACTCTAGGTCTTTTACCTGACCATATGAACCTGGAAACTAATCGCTGAAGGGTCGCAATGTAAAGGGAGGGGACTCTAACCAGGAGTGTTTGGAAGAGGTAAAGGAACCTTGGGAGAACATTCATTTTAATGGCGTTAATATGACCAGTCCATGATATAAAATGTACACCCCAGGAACCAAGATCTCGACGGACTTTCTCCAGCAGTTGGGTGAAATTTGCATCAAATAGCTCATCGTAGGAACTAGTAAGCTGTATTCCTAGATATTTTAGAGAGTGAGTTCGCCAGTGAAAGTCATAAGTGTTTTGCAGGTGAAGGAGTGTGGCAGGATCAATATGTAAGGGGAGAACTTCAGTCTTACCTGAATTGATCTTGAAGTTTGACAGTTGACTAAAGATTGCTGGGGGAGAAGAAATAGGTTGGGTTACAGTAAGCATAACGTCATCCGCATACAAAGCGACTTTATGGTCAGTTGAGCCAACCTGAATGCCTGAGATATTGGGGTTGCAACGCAGTCTAGCCGCAAGGGGTTCCATAGATAAGGCAAAAAGGAAGGGGGAGAGGGGACAGCCCTGCCTGGTGCCATTAAGAATATTAAATGCGGAGGAAGCAAAGCCTTTTGCTAACACAAGGGCAGAGGGATTGTGATATAGCGATGAGACTTTGTGCATGAAATAGCCCTGAAAGCCGAAGGCCCGTAAAGTCAAGCGCATAGAAGACCAATCGACTCTGTCAAAGGATTTTTCTGCATCCAAGGCCATCACCAGTGCGGGGGTCAATCCCATGTTGGCCATGTGAATCAGGTCAATAATTTTGCACGTATTATCAGACGCTTGGTGGCCAGGGATAAAGCTGACTTGACTCGGGTAGACCAGGGAGGGGACAACAAGTGCCAGCCGTGTTGTTAGTATTTTAGCAAACGTTTTAAGGTCCACATTTATATATCTACATATGTAAAAGCCAAATACCAGTGACTGACTCATCACAAAATCTCCAGAACCATGAAGACCAGGAGCTTGAAATTTGGACAGTAGCTTTGTTTTGTGACGTAAGCAACCACTAAGAAGGGATTTTTCAAAGTCCACCCCCAAAGGGGTGAAAATGGGTAAAAAAAAAAAAAGCCAAATACCACTGGCTGACTCATCACGAAATCTCTGGAACTATGAAGACTAGGAACTTGAAATTTGGACAGTAGCAACGGACACCAGCTCCTGGGACTGATAAGCATAAATCCCAGTGGTGGTGGGGTCTTTTGCAGCGCGGAGGTAGATGCTGCAGATTGGCACATCCATGCGATGTACTTAATTATTTGATTGCGAGTTTGGCCGATATTATCACACCACATCCGCATCAGCAGATGTAGATGGTGATAAATCCGCCCCTAAATGCCTAAGTAGGTATATATATTTTTAGCAGCATGTTAATCTAGGTTTAAAAAACAACAATAATATTTTAACAAGTCTTTTACTGACCATTTGTAGAATTTTGTTTCACTTTAAATTGGAGAATTGTTAGGATTCACCCAAAACTGTCATCATTCCGAGAATTCCTCTCATCCCATCAGACTACCATTTCCAATTCAAATGGCTGCAGTTCCCGGTTATGATCTGCTACGCCATGACAATGAACAAAGCTCAGGGGCAGAGTTTGAAAGTGGCTGGTGTGGATCTGAGGAGTGACTGCTTCTCTTATGGCCAGTTGTATGTTGCCTGTTCCAGAGTCTGCTTCTCTGACATCCTGGCCATTCTCAAGCCTGAAGAAAAGACAAAAAATTAAAGTTACACGCACGTAAATACTTGAAATTCCGTAGCGAAGCATGGGTTTTCAGCTAGTAGACAATATATGTAGCAATGATATTCTTCACACTGACCATCACTGCCATTCCCATAGCAAAAGCAGTGGACTGCTTTAATACACTATTTATTAAAGCAGCGGTTGCCCACCTATCATATTACATCTTAGGACGGATAACGGGAGCCACTACTAAAATAAGAACTCTACAAGAGCAGTAAGCTTACCTGCACATTTTGTTTTCATAAATTATGGACCTACAAATTTGAACTTTAACAGTAGAACCACTGTGTACATACCCACCAACTGTACTGTTTTGGCCATTACAGTACTGTTTTTTTAATAATCTGTACCGGCAAGCAGGGCCGTACCAATTTGTACTGGATGCTGGACAATCCCTACAGCGGCACTGCAGGGGGCAGACTTCAGCAGTGCTGGTGAACTGACAGTTGGCGCCATCCTCTGTTTGGCTGTAGCTTTCAGGCCAGTCTCACACTCCCTTTACCTGGACCCACGCCCCTTCACCTGAGGCCACACCCCTTCTACCTGTGGTCATGCCCCCTTGAATCAAGTGTACCATTTTTTAAATGAAAAATATTGGAGGGTATACAACCATATTTGGAGTAGAACTATTAACTCCTACAGCTCAGCCTCTAAAGACTGTGGACTTAAAACATTTGCGTTTTGGTGGGTGCCATCCACCATCCAGAACAGCGCTAAGATTCCACATATGATCATTGGTTTGTAATACTGAATCCTCAAGTGTAAATCAAGTTAATTGGCTATGCTGTAGTCTAGTCCTTTGATGTTGCGGTCCTATCATAATAATGGGGACTGTGATCTGCTTTGCTAATGAGCCTCCTTTGTGAGTGTTTTTTTTTTTGTTATGTGGATCTGGCTACTTTATATTATACAGTACTTACAATGCTATCCCTTAAAACCAGTACACTAACAAATTACACAGGTTCTGTAGCTGGCTGACTTCAAGCCTGCATTTCTACTGTTTGTGTGTGTTTTATATATATATATATATATATTATATATATATATAAAAATTGAAGTAAAACAAGCGCCTAATAGTGTCGGTGAGAAAAAAACCTGTGCAGTCAGGTGCAGTTATTAAAATAAATAACAACTTAGCTTCAAATACTTTCAGGCTGATGACATTTGGAAGCCGAACATGTAAAGAGAAAATAAAAGCAACATAGTGTGTACTGTTTTAAAACACAATATTTTACGGTGAAATCAGGAATTAGGAATGTGGCTCATTCCAATTATTTAAGTAAGCAGAACTGATAATGGAGACTGAAATATATTAAAAATATAAAAAAAGATGGAAGCTATAAAAGACAAAGTTTTCACTAAAGCTTAAAAGCTAGGAATGTGGACTTGATGAAGTCCACCTAATAGGACGAAACGCGTTGGAACAGGGACCTGCTACTTACCCCTTGGACTCCCTATATGCGGACAGATAAGCTGTTTTTACTTTTCAATCCTGTACGTGTGCTACCTGCACTTATGGACAGATGAACTGCCTATTTGTTTTAATTGTCTTGTACGTTTGTTACTTTTAAGCGTGGCAGGATTGTGCCTATTAAATTGTTATTTTTTATCCCGTTTGCTTAACATTGATTGGAATGAGCCACATTCCTAGCTTTTAAGCTTTAGTGAAAACTTTGTCTTTTATAGCTTCCATCTTTTTTTATATTTTTAATATATTTCAGTCTCCATTATCAGTTCTGCTTACTTAAATAATTGGAATGAGCCACATTCCTAATTCCTGATTTCACCGTAAAATATTGTGTTTTAAAACAGTACACACTATGTTGCTTTTATTTTCTCTTTACATGTTCGGCTTCCAAATGTCATCAGCCTGAAAGTATTTGAAGCTAAGTTGTTGTTTATTTTAATAACTGCACCTGACTGCACAGGTTTTATCTCACCGACACTATTAGGCGCTTGTTTTACTTCAATTTTTTTATATTCTATTCACATACTGTATAATAGCTGCCACTCATTTATAGATGAGGTGTGTTGTGTAAAAAGAAAAAATTCTTTTCTCGGCCTTGGTCTCTATTAGATATACCTAGGCGCTGTTCTCCACTGCCCTTATATATATATATATATATATATATATATATATATATATATTAGAGATGAGCGGGTTCGGTTCTCCGAGATCCGAACCCCCCCGAACTTCACCTATTTTACACGGTTCCGAGGCAGCCTCGGATCTTCCCGCCTTGCTCAGTTAACCCGAACGCGCCCGAACTTCATCATCCCGCTGTCGGATTCTCGCAAGATTCGTATTCTATATAAAGAGACGCGCGTTGACGCCATTTTCACTCGTGCATTAGAGATTGAACGGAGAGGACGTGTCTGCGTTCTCTCCCTGAAAAGCTCCATAATCTGTGCTCAGTGTGCTGCAAATATCTGTGCTCAGTGTGCTGAAAATATCTACGTTCTCTACCTGAAAACGCTTTATAACTGTGCTCAGTGTGCTGCAAATATCTGTGCTCAGTGTACTTCATTGTGGGGACTAGGGACCACCAGTATATAATTATAGTAGTAAGGTACAGTAGGCCATTGCTGTATCTTGCAGCTCTGTGTTAAGTATACTATCTCTGTGCTGCATTATTGTGAGCAGTATATAGTAGGACAGTGAAGCATTTTGGTGACCAGCAGTATACATATAGTACAGCACAGTAGGCCATTGCTGTATCTTGCAGCTCTGTGTCAAGTATACTATCTATGTGCTGCATTATTGTGAGCAGTATATAGTAGGACAGTGCAGCATTTTGTTGAACAGCAGTATACATATAGTACAGTACAGTAGGCCATTGCTGTATCTTGCAGCTCTGTGTCAAGTATACTATCTCTGTGCTGCATTATTGTGAGCAGTATATAGTAGGACAGTGCAGCATTTTGGTGACCAGCAGTATACATATAGTACAGTACAGTAGGCCATTGCTGTATCTTGCAGCTTTGTGTCACTTCTAGTATCCTGATCAGTGCTCAATATCTGCTGTATTGTTGTGACCAGTATGTATACTGTACTGTGTGACATGTGTTATACACCTGGTGATTTTATACATCCTGTAATCTGTACTGAGCGATGTGTGAGATACACCTGGGGATTATACACACTGTATACTGTACTGTGCAATGTTTGTGATACACCTGGGGATTATACACCCTGTATAATGTACTGAGTGATGTGTGAGATACACCTTGGTATTATACACTCTATATACTGTACTGTGTGATGTGTGAGATACACCTTGGTATTATACACTCTATATACTGTACTGTGCGATGTGTGTGATACACCTGGTACTTAATTATACACCCTGTATACTGTACTGTGCGACGTGTGTTATACACCTGGTGATTATACATCCTGTAATCTGTACTGAGCGATGTGTGAGATACACTTGGGGATTATACACTAGTGATGTGCACCGGAAATTTTTCGGGTTTTGTGTTTTGGTTTTGGGTTCGGTTCCGCGGCCGTGTTTTGGGTTCGACCGCGTTTTGGCAAAACCTCACCGAATTTTTTTTGTCGGATTCGGGTGTGTTTTGGATTCGGGTGTTTTTTTCAAAAAACCCTAAAAAACAGCTTAAATCATAGAATTTGGGGGTCATTTTGATCCCAAAGTATTATTAACCTCAAAAACCATAATTTACACTCATTTTCAGTCTATTCTGAATACCTCACACCTCACAATATTATTTTTAGTCCTAAAATTTGCACCTAGGTCGCTGGATGACTAAGCTAAGCGACCCTAGTGGCCGACACAAACACCGGGCCCATCTAGGAGTGGCACTGCAGTGTCACGCAGGATGTCCCTTCCAAAAAACCCTCCCCAAACAGCACATGACGCAAAGAAAAAAAGAGGCGCAATGTGCTCAGTGTGCTGTGTGAGTAAGATAAGCGACCCTAGTGGCCGACACAAACACCGGGCCCATCTAGGAGTGGCACTGCAGTGTCACGCAGGATGTCCCTTCCAAAAAACCCTCCCCAAACAGCACATGACGCAAAGAAAAAAAGAGGCGCAATGAGGTAGCTGTGTGAGTAAGATAAGCGACCCTAGTGGCCGACACAAACACCGGGCCCATCTAGGAGTGGCACTGCAGTGTCACGCAGGATGTCCCTTCCAAAAAACCCTCCCCAAACAGCACATGACGCAAAGAAAAAAAGAGGCGCAATGAGGTAGCTGTGTGAGTAAGATAAGCGACCCTAGTGGCCGACACAAACACCGGGCCCATCTAGGAGTGTCACTGCAGTGTCACGCAGGATGTCCCTTCCAAAAAACCCTCCCCAAACAGCACATGACGCAAAGAAAAAAAGAGGCGCAATGAGGTAGCTGTGTGAGTAAGATAAGCGACCCTAGTGGCCGACACAAACACCGGGCCCATCTAGGAGTGGCACTGCAGTGTCACGCAGGATGGCCCTTCCAAAAAACATTCCACAAACAGCACATGACGCAAAGAAAAATTAAAGAAAAAAGAGGTGCAAGATGGAATTGTCCTTGGGCCCTCCCACCCACCCTTATGTTGTATAAACAGGACATGCACACTTTAACCAACCCATCATTTCAGTGACAGGGTCTGCCACACGACTGTGACTGAAATGACGGGTTGGTTTGGACCCCCACCAAAAAAGAAGCAATTAATCTCTCCTTGCACAAACTGGCTCTACAGAGGCAAGATGTCCACCTCATCATCATCCTCCGATATATCACCGTGTACATCCCCCTCCTCACAGATTATCAATTCGTCCCCACTGGAATCCACCATCTCAGCTCCCTGTGTACTTTGTGGAGGCAATTGCTGCTGGTCAATGTCTCCACGGAGGAATTGATTATAATTCATTTTAATGAACATCATCTTCTCCACATTTTCTGGATGTAACCTCGTACGCCGATTGCTGACAAGGTGAGCGGCGGCACTAAACACTCTTTCGGAGTACACACTTGTGGGAGGGCAACTTAGGTAGAATAAAGCCAGTTTGTGCAAGGGCCTCCAAATTGCCTCTTTTTCCTGCCAGTATAAGTACGGACTGTGTGACGTGCCTACTTGGATGCGGTCACTCATATAATCCTCCACCATTCTTTCAATGGTGAGAGAATCATATGCAGTGACAGTAGACGACATGTCCGTAATCGTTGTCAGGTCCTTCAGTCCGGACCAGATGTCAGCATCAGCAGTCGCTCCAGACTGCCCTGCATCACCGCCAGCGGGTGGGCTCGGAATTCTGAGCCTTTTCCTCGCACCCCCAGTTGCGGGAGAATGTGAAGGAGGAGATGTTGACAGGTCGCGTTCCGCTTGACTTGACAATTTTCTCACCAGCAGGTCTTTCAACCCCAGCAGACTTGTGTCTGCCGGAAAGAGAGATCCAAGGTAGGCTTTAAATCTAGGATCGAGCACGGTGGCCAAAATGTAGTGCTCTGATTTCAACAGATTGACCACCCGTGAATCCTTGTTAAGCGAATCAAGGGCTCCATCCACAAGTCCCACATGCCTAGCGGAATCGCTCCGTGTTAGCTCCTCCTTCAATGTCTCCAGCTTCTTCTGCAAAAGCCTGATGAGGGGAATGACCTGACTCAGGCTGGCAGTGTCTGAACTGACTTCACGTGTGGCAAGTTCAAAGGGCATCAGAACCTTGCACAACGTTGAAATCATTCTCCACTGCACTTGAGACAGGTGCATTCCACCTCCTATATCGTGCTCAATTGTATAGGCTTGAATGGCCTTTTGCTGCTCCTCCAACCTCTGAAGCATATAGAGGGTTGAATTCCACCTCGTTACCACTTCTTGCTTCAGATGATGGCAGGGCAGGTTCAGTAGTTTTTGGTGGTGCTCCAGTCTTCTGTACGTGGTGCCTGTACGCCGAAAGTGTCCCGCAATTCTTCTGGCCACCGACAGCATCTCTTGCACGCCCCTGTCGTTTTTTTAAAAATTCTGCACCACCAAATTCAAGGTATGTGCAAAACATGGGACGTGCTGGAATTTGCCCATATTTAATGCACACACAATATTGCTGGCGTTGTCCGATGCCACAAATCCACAGGAGAGTCCAATTGGGGTAAGCCATTCCGCGATGATCTTCCTCAGTTGCCGTAAGAGGTTTTCAGCTGTGTGCGTATTCTGGAAAGCGGTGATACAAAGCGTAGCCTGCCTAGGAAAGAGTTGGCGTTTGCGAGATGCTGCTACTGGTGCCGCCGCTGCTGTTCTTGCGGCGGGAGTCCATACATCTACCCAGTGGGCTGTCACAGTCATATAGTCCTGACCCTGCCCTGCTCCACTTGTCCACATGTCCGTGGTTAAGTGGACATTGGGTACAGCTGCATTTTTTAGGACACTGGTGAGTCTTTTTCTGAGGTCTGTGTACATTTTCGGTATCGCCTGCCTAGAGAAGTGGAACCTAGATGGTATTTGGTAATGGGGGCACACTACCTCAAGAAATTGTCTAGTTCCCTGTGAACTAACGGCGGATACCGGACGCACGTCTAACACCAACATAGTTGTCAAGGCCTCAGTTATCCGCTTTGCAGCAGGATGACTGCTGTGATATTTCATCTTCCTCGCAAAGGACTGTTGGACAGTCAATTGCTTACTGGAAGTAGTACAAGTGGTCTTCCGACTTCCCCTCTGGGATGACCATCGACTCCCAGCAGCAACAACAGCAGCGCCAGCAGCAGTAGGCGTTACACGCAAGGATGCATCGGAGGAATCCCAGGCAGGAGAGGACTCGTCAGAATTGCCAGTGACATGGCCTGCAGGACTATTGGCATTCCTGGGGAAGGAGGAAATTGACACTGAGGGAGTTGGTGGGGTGGTTTGCGTGAGCTTGGTTACAAGAGGAAGGGATTTACTGGTCAGTGGACTGCTTCCGCTGTCACCCAAAGTTTTTGAACTTGTCACTGACTTATTATGAATGCGCTGCAGGTGACGTATAAGGGAGGATGTTCCGAGGTGGTTAACGTCCTTACCCCTACTTATTACAGCTTGACAAAGGCAACACACGGCTTGACACCTGTTGTCCGCATTTCTGTTGAAATACCTCCACACTGAAGAGCTGATTTTTTTGGTATTTTCACCAGGCATGTCAACGGCCATATTCCTCCCACGGACAACAGGTGTCTCCCCGGGTGCCTGACTTAAACAAACCACCTCACCATCAGAATCCTCCTGGTCAATTTCCTCCCCAGCGCCAGCAACACCCATATCCTCCTCATCCTGGTGTACTTCAACACTGACATCTTCAATCTGACTATCAGGAACTGGACTGCGGGTGCTCCTTCCAGCACTTGCAGGGGGCGTGCAAATGGTGGAAAGCGCATGCTCTTCACGTCCAGTGTTGGGAAGGTCAGGCATCGCAACCGACACAATTGGACTCTCCTTGTGGATTTGGGATTTCGAAGAACGCACAGTTCTTTGCGGTGCTTTTGCCAGCTTGAGTCTTTTCAGTTTTCTAGCGAGAGGCTGAGTGCTTCCATCCTCATGTGAAGCTGAACCACTAGCCATGAACATAGGCCAGGGCCTCAGCCGTTCCTTGCCACTCCGTGTGGTAAATGACATATTGGCAAGTTTACGCTTCTCCTCCGACAATTTTATTTTAGGTTTTGGAGTCCTTTTTTTACTGATATTTGGTGTTTTGGATTTGACATGCTCTGTACTATGACATTGGGCATCGGCCTTGGCAGACGACGTTGCTGGCATTTCATCGTCTTGGCCATGACTAGTGGCAGCAGCTTCAGCACGAGGTGGAAGTGGATCTTGATCTTTCCCTAATTTTGGAACCTCAACATTTTTGTTCTCCATATTTTAATAGGCACAACTAAAAGGCACCTCAGGTAAACAATGGAGATGGATGGATACTAGTATACTTATGGATGGACTGCCGAGTGCCGACACAGAGGTAGCTACAGCCGTGGACTACCGTACTGTGTCTGCTGCTAATATAGACTGGATGATAATGAGATGAAATCAATATATATATATATATGTATGTATATATAATATCACTAGTACTGCAGCCGGACAGGTAGATAATATATTTATTAGGTAATGATGACTGATGACGGACCTGCTGGACACTGTCAGCTCAGCAGCACCGCAGACTGCTACAGTAAGCTACTATACTATAGTAGTATGTACAAAGAAGAAAGAAAAAAAAAAACCACGGGTAGGTGGTATACAATTATGGATGGACTGCCGAGTGCCGACACAGAGGTAGCTACAGCCGTGGACTACCGTACTGTGTCTGCTGCTAATATAGACTGGATGATTGATAATGAGATGAAATCAATATATATATGTATGTATATATAATATCACTAGTACTGCAGCCGGACAGGTAGATAATATATTTATTAGGTAATGATGACTGATGACGGACCTGCTGGACACTGTCAGCTCAGCAGCACCGCAGACTGCTACAGTAAGCTACTATACTATAGTAGTATGTACAAAGAAGAAAGAAAAAAAAAAACCACGGGTAGGTGGTATACAATTATGGATGGACTGCCGAGTGCCGACACAGAGGTAGCTACAGCCGTGGACTACCGTACTGTGTCTGCTGCTAATATAGACTGGATGATAATGAGATGAAATCAATATATATATGTATGTATATATAATATCACTAGTACTGCAGCCGGACAGGTAGATAATATATTTATTAGGTAATGATGACTGATGACGGACCTGCTGGACACTGTCAGCTCAGCAGCACCGCAGACTGCTACAGTAAGCTACTATACTATAGTAGTATGTACAAAGAAGAAAGAAAAAAAAAAACCACGGGTAGGTGGTATACAATTATGGATGGACTGCCGAGTGCCGACACAGAGGTAGCTACAGCCGTGGACTACCGTACTGTGTCTGCTGCTAATATAGACTGGATGATAATGAGATGAAATCAATATATATATGTATGTATATATAATATCACTAGTACTGCAGCCGGACAGGTAGATAATATATTTATTAGGTAATGATGACTGATGACGGACCTGCTGGACACTGTCAGCTCAGCAGCACCGCAGACTGCTACAGTAAGCTACTATACTATAGTAGTATGTACAAAGAAGAAAGAAAAAAAAAAAACCACGGGTAGGTGGTATACAATTATGGATGGACTGCCGAGTGCCGACACAGAGGTAGCTACAGCCGTGGACTAACGTACTGTGTCTGCTGCTAATATAGACTGGATGATTGATAATGAGATGAAATCAATATATATATGTATGTATATATAATATCACTAGTACTGCAGCCGGACAGGTAGATAATATATTTATTAGGTAATGATGACTGATGACGGACCTGCTGGACACTGTCAGCTCAGCAGCACCGCAGACTGCTACAGTAAGCTACTATACTATAGTAGTATGTACAAAGAAGAAAGAAAAAAAAAAAACCACGAGTAGGTGGTATACAATTATGGATGGACTGCCGAGTGCCGACACAGAGGTAGCTACAGCCGTGGACTAACGTACTGTGTCTGCTGCTAATATAGACTGGATGATTGATAATGAGATGAAATCAATATATATATGTATGTATATATAATATCACTAGTACTGCAGCCGGACAGGTAGATAATATATTTATTAGGTAATGATGACTGATGACGGACCTGCTGGACACTGTCAGCTCAGCAGCACCGCAGACTGCTACAGTAAGCTACTATACTATAGTAGTATGTACAAAGAAGAAAGAAAAAAAAAAACCACGGGTAGGTGGTATACAATTATGGATGGACTGCCGAGTGCCGACACAGAGGTAGCTACAGCCGTGGACTAACGTACTGTGTCTGCTGCTAATATAGAGTCTAGACTGGATGATAAATTATTGATAATGAGATGAAATCAATATAATATCACTAGTACTGCAGCCGGACAGGTACTATATATATTTATTATGTAATGACTGATGACGGACCTGCTGGACACTATCAGGTCAGCAGCACCGCAGACTGCTACAGTAAGCTACTATAGTAGTATGTATAAAGAAGAATGAAAAAAAAAAAAAAACCACGGGTGGCGAGTGCTGTGGTTTTCTATATTTGTTTGTATATTTTGGGGTTAATCTTTGGTTAACTCTTATTAACCATGGTCACAGGCCTTTTCATGCACCCCTGTGTAATCTTAATTGTTCTAAACCTGTGTCAGCTGCTCCTTAGTAATTTATCGGCTGTGTCAGGTGACTAGTATGCCTTTAAAAGCCACTAGATATGTGGCAGGCATACATTAAACCTAGTGGGCATATTTGCAGTTATATTATATGTGATACAGTTGCCAGGTTTTAATTCTTTAGGCTTTGTGATAGTGTAGGACCTGCATGAAGGTGGGGTACCTTGAAAATCGGTATGCAGGCTTCCGTGCATTGGCCAATCCACCAACTAAACCCCCATCATTTATTTATTGATGTTGTGAGGACAAGTGAGCTTGCTATGGTGAGTGCTGAATTCTCTATTTTGTATATATATATATATATATATATATATATATATTAAACTGGTGGTTATTGATTATTAAACTGGTGGTCAGGTCACGTTGCAACTTGCAACTAGTACTCCGAGTCCTAAGCAGACAATCACAAAATATATTATTATACTGGTGGTCAGTGTGGTCACAACAATGGCAGTGTGGCACTGACTCTGGCAGCAAAAGTGTGCACTGTACGTTATATGTACTCCTGAGTCCTGCTCTCAGACTCTAACTGCTCCCCACTGTCAGTGTCTCCCCCACAAGTCAGATAATTAATACAATACACAGTCACACTATCTAATCTATATCACTTCAGCAAGTAGTATAGTAGTATAGTAGTACTCCTCCTAATAGTAATAATGCTCCCCAAAATACTGTGTCTCTCTCGTCTCTACTGTGTCTCTCTCTTCTCTAAACGGAGAGGACGCCAGCCACGTCCTCTCCCTATGACTCTCAATGCACGTGTGAAAATGGCGGCGACGCGCGGCTCCTTATATAGAATCCGAGTCTCGCGAGAATCCGACAGCGGGATGATGACGTTCGGGCGCGCTCGGGTTAACCGAGCAAGGCGGGAAGATCCGAGTCGCTCGGACCCGTGAAGAAAAAACTGAAGTTAGGGCGGGTTCGGATTCAGAGGAACCGAACCCGCTCATCACTATTATACACCCTATATACTGTACTGAGCGATGTGTGAGATACACCTGGGGATTAAACACCCTATATACTGTACTGTGTGATGTGTGAGATACACCTGGGGATTATACACCTTATATACTGTACTGAGCGATGTGTGAGATACACCTGGGGATTATACACCCTATATTATTATTATTATCCTTTATTTATATGGTGCCACAAGGTTTCCGCAGCGCCCAATTACAGAGTACATAAATAATCAAACAGGAAAACAGCAACTTACAGTTGATGACAGTATAGGACAAGTACAGGGTAAATAAACATAGTTACATCAGCAGATGACACTGGAATAAGTATCAGGTGGCAGAAGACTGCTGGATGTGGTACAGTTGAAGATTATTAAAGTAAAACAAAGGATAAGCACATGAGGGAAGAGGGCCCTGCTCGTGAGAGTTTACAATCTAAAGGGGAGGGGTAGACAGACATGGGTGACACAGATGGGGTACATAGAGAACGTGGAACAGAGGGTTAGGATGAGATTTGGCTGGGTTTGGTGAAGAAGTTGACCCCCAGAATGCACAAGTCAATACTTAACATTGCAACAACAAAAAAAGAATCGATAACTTCTACCGCTTTCAAAAAGGTCAATGGAAGCTGAAATAATGGACAACTACCTCATGGAAGCCAGATACAGTATACCAAACAGTACTCAGCAGAGTTAGGAATGAGTGCTTATGAAATACAGTAACATTTTGTCATAATATTTTAGAAACTGCATGGCTGGTCTCTTGTACTCTTTTGCTCTAATACACCACCTGCTTTAGGATTTATATTCAAAAACATTATGTCTCCATAATCCCAAAAACGTCAGTCTTCTTGGAAAGTGGTTTGTTCCTTTGTAAGGGAAAGAGAACAAACGTTCTCAAACAGTGGTTTCTCAATTTCTTTTTCCTCTGGGAAGGGATTGTGGATTCGCAGGAATATCTGAGTATTTCTGTAATCAGAAAGCAGCGACTTTCTACAATGTTTACATTAGATTACATTTGGCAAAAAAAAAAAGTACAGAATCCCATTTAGGATGTCATCACCAAATTGTAGACATAAATATGGAAATCGTCATCAAACTTAATGAAGTACACAGATGGCTTAGCTTCAACTTGATGAATAACCATGCCAATCCTTTTTGAGCCATCTTCTTTGGCATATTCCACTTGCTTGCCCACCAGGCTGTCCACAACCTCCCCTGGTTCTCTTTCAGCAGGAGGGGAATCATTTGAGTCTGGCATGATCCGAAGATCTCCTTCTTTATAGTCATCTAAAAGTTGATACATATATAAGACTGGGTCCTTTTCATAGGTTACATAATAATAAAACCATGTATTCATAATAGGTGCTCGTGCTAATACCTTGCCACTCATCCTTGGAACCATCCTCTGTTTCAAACATATGCTCCACTGCTTTACCAATCATTGTGTCAGCCAAATGGGCATCACTGATTTGGGATGAGGCAACTCTGTCTGGTAGAACTTCAAGAGCAGACACCCTTTCATCCTTGTGAAGCTCAAGTCCATAGACACAATCAAATCCATCATACTTTATAAGATAGAGGGAGGGATTCACTGGTACTTGATCCAGAACTGTTCCTTTCCAGTGGGTTATTGGCCCACTGCCCTCTTTCCACCCATGCTGTATTCTACAGCCTACAATATTTCGCCTTGGTTGGGAGATTGGTTTACTTGGTCCCATATTGTTTCGACGTTTCTTATGAGATGTTCTTTTCTTCATCATATTTGCAGAAACACCTGCATGTGCTGCATCAGCTCTTGATCGCTGAGCGGCCGCCTTTCCAAATGGAGTCTTCATTCATCTGTGTATTAAAAGGCAGCAGGGCTGCCGAACTAGGGTGAAAAGTGTAGTCACTCCAAGTTTGTTGTAGTCTTTCCAGTCTACATGAAAAAGAACCCCTTCCTTTCCACCTTTCAGAAAAACTCCGACCCTCAATTGCTCTGATCAGAAGTCACTTATCTGGGGCAGATAGGATGTGTTTCCCTCCACTCCCCCTGCAGGTGATGGCAGCGGCACAGTGCTCCCCTGCGGCCAGTTGCCCCAATCCTCCTCCTCCCTCCTTTGTCAGACTCCGTCACCACCACTGTGCGCTGCTATGGAAGAGCAGCTCCCGCCTCACTCCCCCTGAACTTCCAAGCCCTCCGCTTAGACACTCCAGCGCTCGTACCCTTCCCTCACCCCCTCCCTCTCCACACACTACCAGATTTGGAGCTGGCTGCTACTATACGGCCGCCTGTCACTCTGCTGCCAGGACCAGGCCTCGCCTTCCTGCCAAATACTGATCCCTCCAGAGCTGCATACTGTACTGTGCGACGTGTGTTATACACCTGGTGATTATACATCCTGTAATCTGTACTGAGCGATGTGTGAGATACACCTGGTAATATCTGTGCTCAGTGTGCTGCATTGTGGGGACCACCAGTATATAATTATAGTAGTACAGTACAGTAGGCCATTGCTGTATCTTGCAGCTCTGTGTCACTTCTAGCATCCTGATCAGTGCTTAATATCTGTGCTCAGTGTAAGTGCTGCATTGTGGGGACCAGTATACTATAGTACAATTGTCCAGTGCTGTTCTCGCTGCTCAGTGTCAGTTCTCCGTAGTATCATCAGTGATCAGTATAATCAGTTCTCAGTATAATCAGTGCGCTGTTAGACGTGTGCCCGTTTTCCGCCATTAGTGCAGTGGGATTTAGACAACTGATGAAGTTATTGTGTCCCCGGTACAAAATCCCATCTAGATTCCACTTCACTAGGCAGGCGATAGCAAGATTTTACGAATTAATATCAGTGATTTATAATTATTAATTACAGTGATCTTGCCAAATAATTCCAGTGATTTTGTCATTTTCTTCCAGTGATTTGGACCAGTAATACCATTGATTAGAACGAATAATTCCAGTGATTTTGTCATTTTCTTCCAGTGATTTGGACCAATAATACCATTGATTAGAACGAATAATTCCTGTGATATTGAGGTGTTTGTGTCGCTTAGCTTAGCCGTCCAGCGACCACAGTGCACCTCTTTTTCTCTTTTCTTTGCATCATGTGCTGTTTAGGGCCAATTTTTTTAAGTGCCATCCTGTCTGACACTGCAGTGCCACTCCTAGATGGGCCAGGTGTTTGTGCCGCCCTCTTGGGTCGCTTAGCTTAGTCATCCAGCGACCTTGGTGCAAATTTTAGGACTAAAACTAGTATTGTGAGGTGTGAGGTGTTCAGAATAGACTGGAAATGAGTGGAAATTATGGTTACTGAGGTTAATAATACTATAGGATCAAAATTACCCCCAAATTCTATGATTTAAGCTGTTTTTGAGGCTCCTCCCTCTATGCCCCTCCTACCAGACCCAGTCTAGAAACTGTGCCTGAGGAAACGGACATACTTCGAGAGAAGGAAATACACAGATAGTGGTGAGATTCACACCAGCTCACACATAACAAGGCAAACCAAGCTAACCTGGTTGAAACAATCCAACAACAGCTGAACAACAGTACTTAACCAAGTAACAATGCAGTACTTAACCAAGTAACAAGGAAGTACTGAATCAAGAAACAACTGCAGGAAAACGAAGCGCTGGGCGGGCGCCCAGCATCCTCTTCGGACTACGAGAAAAGGATTTAGGTAATTAAAATCCTATTTTCTCTTACGTCCTAGAGGCTGCTGGGGTCCACATTAGTACCATGGGGATGTACCAAAGCTCCCAGTATGGGAGGAAAAGCGTGGAGGCTCCTGCAGAACTGATCGACCAAAATTTAGGTACTCAGAGGCCAAAGTATCGAACTTGTAGAACTTAGCAAACGTGTTCGACCCTGACCAATTAGCCACTAGGCAAAGCTGTAAAGCCGAGACACCCCAGGCAGCCACCCAGGAAGAACCTACCTTACGAATAGAGTGAGCCTTAACAGATTTTGGACACTGCAAACCTGCCGTAGAATAAGCATGCTGGATAGTGAACCTGATCCAGCGAGAAATCGCCTGCTTAGAACCAGGACACCCAATCTTGTTGGGGTCATAAAGGACAATCAGAGAGTCCGACTTTCTGGCACGAGAAGTTCTCTTCACATAAATAAATCTTCAAAGCCCTCACAACATCCAAGGACTGTGAGGTGAGGAGTCAGTAGCCACTGGCATCACAATAGCTTGGTTGATATGAAAAGCCGAAACAACCTTCGCAAGAAATTACTGACGCATCCTGAACTCAGCTCTATCTTCATGGAGAATTACTGTAAGTAGGGGCTTTTGCAGGATAAAGCCCCCAATTCAGGCACACGCCTAGCAGATGCTAATGCCAACAGTGTGACCGCCTTTCAAGTGAGAAACTTCACCTCAACCTCCTGTAAAGGTTCGAACCAATCTGATTACAGGAACTGCAATGCCACGTTAAGAACCCAAGGTGCCGTAGGAGGCACAAAGGGAGGCTGGATGTGCAGCACCCCTTTCAAGAAAGTCTGAACCACAGGGAGGGAAGCCAACTGTTTCTAGAAGAAAATGGACAAGGCCGAAATCTGGACTTTTATGGAGCCCAAACGTAGGCCCACATCCACACCTGCTTGCAGGAAGAGGAGAAACCGCCCAAGTTGAAACTCCACCGTAGGAAACTTCTTGGATTCATACCAAGACACATACTTTTTCCAAATGCGATGGTAATGTTTAGTCGTTACTCCTTTCCTAACCTGGATCAGGATAGGAATAACCTTTTTCGGAATTCCTTTCCGAGCTAAGATCTGGCGTTCAACCTCCATGCCGTCAAACGTAGCCGTGGTAAGTCTTGTTAAGCGAACGGCCCCTGTTGCAGAAGGTCCTCCCGAAGAGGAAGAGGCCTCGGATCTTCCAGCAGTAATTCCAGAAGATCCACATACCAAGCCCTTCTTGGCCAGTCCGGAGCAATGAGGATTGCCTGAACTCTTGTTCTTATTATAAGTTTTTTTTTTTTTTAAATCATGTAATTTTTATTGAAATTTTCAAAGTACAGAGAACATAAACATAAGCAGTAAGTTTAACATAACATAACATGTGCCATCAATAAATAAAAAATATTCTAAAAGACAGAATCTGCGTGTGTGATTGTGTGGTATCATCGCGTAACACATCATCAAGGAATAAAAAGCCTCAGCAAAGACATACCAGTATAGTACCTACAACAACATCCATCAATAGCGTAACAGCGCGGCTTGAACCGACTCGGACAGGTATTGGAATAGGTATGCAGGTCTCTCTTCATACAGTGAGGATACGTTACATACACAGTTCAAGTTTACCTAGTCTAGCGTTGCACCATCCATCCCACTTCTCCATAAACATAGAAATGGAGCCACGCGTTTTGTACATATGTCTCTCGTGCCTGGCCACATCATTAACCAGCGCCCTTCATTGAAATAGGTTAGGTGAGTCAGCTGAGAACCAAGCTCTTGCTATAATAACTTTAGCGAGAGTAGTGAGACAGAGAACATATTTATATATCGTGACTGAATGAGTCTCCTCAAGGTCCAAGCCAAATATGCATATACTAGGATTCAGAACAGGAAGGGAAGGAGTAGTTAAAATTATATCCTGCCACACACCCTCCCAGAAAGTAGAGACCATAGGACACTCCCAGAGTAAGTGCCAAAACCCAGCATCAGCAACCTCACATTTAGGACAAAAGGGATTGTCTCTGAGACCGGCCCTATGCAGGGACACAGGAGTTCGGTAAATCCTATGCAAAACATAGAAAAACACCTGTCTATATCTAATACAGGGTGTAGTATATTTGATAGACCCAATTATTTGGAGCCATTGCTCATCAGATAAGGGTCCCAGATCCAACTCCCACTTGGAACAGAGACCATTCAGTTGATCCGGGTTGTATCTATCATTTATAGCAGCATATATGGTGGATATTTTCCCTCTCTGGCCTAGAGTAGACAAAAGTGTTTTAACAGGTGAATCTGAGATTACTAAGGAATCTCGAGGAAATTGGGCTTGTACAGCATGTCGGAGCTGGAGGTATCGGAACAGAGCAGTATTAGGAACATTGAATTCTTATTGTAATTGCTGAAAGGATTTAAATACTCCGTCATGATACAGCTGACCCACTGATAGCACTCCTTTAATAATCCATATATTATCTAGTGACAACATACAGGTTGAGTCTCCCTTATCCGAAATGCTTGGGACCAGAGGTATTTTGGATATGGGATTTTTTCGTATTTTGGAATAATTGCATACCATAATGAGATATCATGGTGAAGGGACCTAAATCTAAGCACAGAATGCATTTGTGTTACATATACACCTTATACACACAGCCTGAAGGTAATTTTAGCCAATATTTTTTATAACTTTGTGCATTAAACAAAGTGTGTGTACATTCACACAATTCATTTATGTTTCATATACACCTTATACACACAGCCTGGAGGTCATTTAATACAATATTTTTAATAACTTTGTGTATTAAACAAAGTTTGTGTACATTGAGTCATCAAAAAACAAAGGTTTCACTATCTCACTCTCACTCAAAAAAGTCCGTATTTCTGAATATTCCGTATTTCGGAATATTTGGATATGGGATACTCAACCTGTATTTAGTTCGATGTACATGTTATTTAACCATAATGGAGCACAGGTATCCTGAGCGGACCAGTCGTAAAGAGTATGCGCAAATCGACAGACCAGTAAGGGCTGACGCAACAGAGGAGGCAAACTAGTAGCCGAGAGGCCGGAGAGAAGAAACTGAAGGGGAGAAAAAGAAAACGTAGGAGAGCACTCCACCCGCTCAGCTAGAAATCCTACCATAGTCAGGTCCACCGAGTCTTTAGTCCAGCTGGATAGATGGGACAGTTGTGCGGCGACATAATAAAATCTTAAGTTAGGGAGACCCATTCCCCCCAAAGACTGCGGCTTGTATAACGTTTTAATGGAAACTCGTGCTGGTTTGTTACCCCAGACAAATGATGACAGGATACACTCAATCATACTAAACTTTTTTGGGATATAGATTGGGGACTGGTGCAGAACATACAAAAATTTAGGTTGCATCACCATTTTAAATAAATTGACACGGCCCTGTATGGATAGAGGACATTTTCTCCAGGCATGAGCTCTCTCCTTAAAGGTCAGCATAATGGGATCAATATTTTTGGACACATAATCTGTGGCCTTGGGTGTAATCCAAATACCAAGGTACTTGAACCGCAATGTCCATTGTAAGGGGTGAGCCCCATGTATATCTGCAGGGAAGTGACCAGAGATGGGGGAGAATATGCGACTTACCCCAATTAATCAACAAACCCGAAAAGGTACCAAACTCATCCACTACTCGAAACATAGTCTGCAAGGAGTCTTCAGAGTCCTGCAGGAAGAGGAAAATATAATCTGCATAGAGAGCCCCCACATCCACATTTCTTCCAATTGTAAGTCCCCTAATTCTCTGATTAGTGCGCAATAATCCAGCCAATGGTTCTATAGCAGTCGCAAATAGTGCAGGAGACAAGGGGCAACCCTGTCGGGTGCCCCTCTCCAGGGGAAAGGTTTCTTTCTGCCCAGAGGAAGATCTTTGTTACCTCTGTCATTGCAGCTCTGCTCTTCATTCCGCCTTGTCGGTTGATGTAGGCCACCGTTGTTACTTTGTCCGACTGCACCTGAATGGCCTCGCCCTCCAGAAGATGTGCCATTTGTAGAAGGCCATTGAATATGGCTCTCAGTTTCAGAATGTTTATTGGAAGGATGGATTCCAGACTTGACCACCTTCCTTGGAAGTTTTCCCCTTGGGTTACCGCGCCCCAACCTCTGAGACTTGCATCCGTGGTTAGAAGGATCCAGTTCTGAATCCCGAACATGCGGCCCTCGAGAAGGTGAGGCATTTGCAGCCACCATAGGAGTGAAATCCTGGCTTTCGGCGACAGACGCATCCTCTGGTGCATGTGTAGGTGGGATCCCGACCACTTGTCCAGAAGATCCAGTTGGAAGGACTGTGCATGAAATCTTCTGTACGGTAGAGCCTCATAGGAGGCAACCAACTTCCCCAGAAGACGAATGCACTGATGAACCGATACCCGGGTAGGCTTCATGACATCCCAGACCATTGTTTGTATCACCAATGTTTTTACCAGTGGTAGAAATACCCTCTGCACTTCCGTGTTGAGGATCATCCCTAGGAAAGGCAATCTCCTTGTCGGCTTCAAATGTGACTTTGCAAGATTCAGGATCCATCCATGATCCCAGAGCAGTTGAGTTGTGAGAGCAATGGACTGCAACAACTTCTCCCTGGACGATGCTTTTATCAGTAGATTGTCCAGATATGTAATTATGTTCACTCCCTGCTTGCGGAGTAGAAGCATCATCTCTGCCATTACTTTGGTGAACACCCTCTGTGCCGTGGATAGGCCAAATGGCAGCGCCTGGAACTGATAGTGACAGTCCAACAGTGCAAATCTGAGATAAGCCTGGTGTGGCGGCCAAATAGGAATGTGAAGGTATGCATCCTTGATATCTATGGATACCAGGAATTCCCCCTCCTCCAGACCTGAGATCACCGCTCTCAGAGATTCCATCTTGAACTTGAATTCCCTGAAATATGGATTTAACGATTTAAGGTTCAATATTGGTCTGACCGAACCGTCCGGCTTCGGCACCACAAAAAGGTTTGAGTAGTAACCCTTGTTTTCCAGATGAGGTGGAACTGGAACAATGACATTTGCCCTTTCCAATTTTTGAATAGCTTCCTGTAAGATAGCCCTTCTGTCAGCAAAGCTGGTAAGCCTGATTTGAAAAACCTGTGAGGTGGGAGCTCTTGAAACTCCAGTCTGTACCCCTGAGATACAATATCTTGTACCCAGGGGTCCAGGCCTGAGGACGCCCAGACCTGAGTGAAATGCTCCCACCTGCCCGACCTCCAGGCTGGGAGGTCCACCGCCATGCTGAGGATTTTGAAGAAACAAAACCCGGCTTCTGTTCCTGGGAAACTGCCGGTGCAGGTTTTCTGGATTTTCCCCGACCACCTCTGAAGAAGGTGGAAGGGGACTTGAACTTCATAACCTTTGCGGTCCGAAAGGACTCCATTGTAGACGCAGAGAAGGATTTTTTCGGCGTTGGAGTGGCTGAGGGAAGAAAGGTTGACTTATCCGCGGTTGCCGTGGAGATCCACGCATCCAAAGCTTCCCCAAATAGAGCCTGACCTGTGAAGGGTAGGTTCTCCACACTCTTCTTGGTTTCGGCATCCGCAGACCATTGGCGCAGCCAGAGTCCCCTGCGTGCCGAGACAGCCATGGAAGACGTCCGTGCATTTAGATTACCAAGGTCCTTCATGGCCTCCACCATGAAACCCGCAGAATCCTGTATGTGACGTAAAAACATTTCAATGTCACTTCTATCCATAGTATCTAAATCCTCTAGTAGCGTGCCTGACCACTTTACTATGGCTTTAGAAATCCATGCACAAGCAATAGTGGGCGTAGTCTCAATGTTGCGGTCTGCCGGTTCTTTCAAAGCGGTAGACCCAGGTACAAGCAAAACCACCTCTTTAGACAATCTAGAAACAGAAGCATCTACTATAGGAGGGTTTTCCCACTTTTTCCTATCCTATTCAGGGAAAGGAAAAGCAATTAGAACTCTCTTTGGGATCTGGAATATTTTCTATGGGTTTTCTCAGGATTTTTCAAATAAAGCGTTTAATTCCCTAGACGCAGGGAAGGTAAGGGAGACTTTCTTATTGTCTGTAAAGTAAGCCTCCTCGACCTGTTCAGGTACCTTGTCAGTAATGTGCAAAACGTCCCTAATGGCCTCAATCATTAGCTGCACTCCCTTAGCAAGGGATGCCTCCCCCCGCAGTATATCACCGTCACCCGTATCAGAGTCGGTATCCATGTCGACTTGCAATACCTGGGTAAGCGCACGCTTTTTTGGGCATATACTAGGAGAGTTTGTTGAGGTAGTGGGAGTAGAATACCTCAAAACCTCTACTGAGTTTTTTAAAACCTGTGTTTCAGTCCATAATGAGCTATCCTAGATGAAATCTGGGATATCATACCCTTAATAGAAGCCACCCACTGGGGTTCGGATTCAGAGGGCTGAGACAGTATAATGCATTCCTGAGTACATGGAATAGACTCTTCTGGAGAAGATACGTACTCTGCAGCACAAGATACAGAGTCCCTAGACATGGTAATGTGAGATATATAACATACACACACACAGGAAAATGTCAGACAGTTTCCCCCAAGTTGTTATGATTCCCGTACTCCAGACCAGAGGAGATCTTATGGCAGAGGTCTGAGTACTGGAAAGATATGCTGGTTACGGGAGCAGGAAAGCCTAGTAACCCCTGGCGCCCTAACTCCGTTGTCTCGCCCGTGTTATCAGAAATCCCCTGCGAGACTATGGTTGCTTGAGCCCATGGCAGCCGCGTTTGAAGGGCGGATTATGTCTGCCCAACTTCGATGCCCCCTCAGGTCTTAATGGGAGACAAAGGGAAATCCGAGACAGGGTGATAACAAGGGGCCCTCTGACTAAGCAACCAGGCCAGGGGCTACAAGCTAACTAACTTAAACCAAAAGTATGTGCGGACAAACCGCCAGGGAAAAGGACAACCAAAGATCCACTGATCCGTTACTCCTATCCAGCACCGCTGGATACCAGAGTGGATTTGTGGGAGCGGAATCCTCCGCAAAAGCTCCGGAACACAATGAAACTAAATAATAAACAGTAAGCGGTCAAGCCGCAACACACGGCTACGCCGCGACTCACGAACACCACAGGATGTTAAAGGTGCTCGGTCGGACTCCAGGAATAGATGACAACTTCCGAGTACAGGACCACTGAGGACAGGAACAACCGGATTGAGCAGGACTGGAAACTCTCTGTAACTGACACAGCAAACAGGAAGCTATCACCGGCGTCTGTGAGAAGTCCTGAGAGTGCTTAAATTTGGGAGCCCTCCAATCAAGATCCAGACAGGGTGTCACAACTGAGGGCCTGAGCTGACGGGAGGCAGCCTCAGTTGTAGGGGCTGAGATGTACCGGAACCTGGGAGGTTGTATCAGACCCCTGGACATGTAAGTAACATGAATAATAACTGCCCGAAGGCGTGACCACGACAACTTGGATAAAAGTCAATGATGTTTATTATGACAACTCCGCAACACAGCAGCAGTAAAAGAAAACATAAAAGTCAGCAAAGAATAAATACAGTTCCTGGGTACTACAGGATGGCAGGAGCCACAGGGCACTGGTAGTGTGAGATAGTTCTTATGATCTTCTAGATGGAAAGTCCTTACCAGGCCCGACTGTAGCAATGGAGATAACCCAGGATTGTGCCAGCTGGTGTTCCAGGAAAAGCTGGGTTGCTGAAGATAAAACAGCTGCTGTGGATACTGGCTGGAACCAGACTGTTGTTAGCACGGAGTGGATACTGGCTGGAACCAGTTAAATAATAAATGAACTTGGGAGCGATGAAATATGAACTGAAATGTAGAACTTGAGAGCGGAGAAATAATAATACCGGTGGAGAGTGGTAAAGTGTAGAAAGGACACCGGCCCTTTAAGGGAAGCTGTACTCTGCTGGAAGCTGAGCTGGAAGCAGGTAATGTTGTAGCTGGAAACAGATGAATCCACAATGGATTGGAGAGTCAGGCTACACCGCAGGTGGAATGCTGGTGCGGGTCTCTATGGTGGAAGTCTTGAGACAGGAGCTGGAACCTGGAAGACAATCACAGGAGAGAGACAAACAGGAACTAGGTTTGACAACCAAAGCACTGACGCCTTCCTTGCTCAGGCACAGTGTATTTATACCTGCAGCAAGGAAGGGATTGGCTAGGCAATTATGCAGATTATCAATACAGAGAACAGATTGGTGGAAATGATCAGCTGACAGAATCCAAGATGGCTGCGCCCATGCAGACACTTGGAGGGAAGTTTGGTTTGTAATCCATGTGGTAATGAAAACAGTAATGGCGGCGCCGGTCACCGGAGACAGGAGGCGCCAGGCTGACAGATGCACATCCAACCACGCGGACACAGCGGAGGCCGCGGCTGACGTAATCGCCACTCAGACACTCTGCATGCAGAAGTTCAGGGACGGCGGCGGAGGCCGCGGGAGACGCCATGCCAGGTGTAATATGGCGTCCACTGTGACAGCGTCCCAGAGTGACAGGAGAGGATACAGGAATGTACACATCAGGATAACAGATGGAATCCGGTCCTGGAGCGCTGAGCCAGCCTTAGGAGGCATCTGATGGGTAAGAAATGGCGTCCAGATACCCGGATCGTGACAGCACCCCCCCCTTTAGGAGTGGCCCCAGGACACTTCTTTGGCTTTTGAGGAAACTTGGAATGGAATCTCCGGATCAAGGCAGGAGCATGGACATCAGAAGCATTGGTCCATGAACGTTCCTCAGGACCATAACCTTTCCAGTCAATAAGATATTGTAGTTGACCGTAACGGTGACGTGAGTCCAGGATCTTGGCCACTTCATACTCAACGCCTCGTTGAGTTTGGACTTTCGGAGTTGGAGGAAGTGAGGAATGAAACCGATTCAAGATCAGCGGTTTCAACAGGGAAACATGGAATGTCCTGGGTATTTTTAAGAAGGGAGGCAACTGGAGTCTGTAAGCAACAGGATTGATGACTTGTTCAATCTTGAAAGGACCGATATAGCGAGGTGCAAACTTCATACTGGGAACTCTTAATCTCAAATTCTTCGTGGATAACCATACCCGATCACCCACCTTGAGAGCAGGAACTGCTCGACGCTTCTTATCCGCAAACTTCTTGTACCTGAACGATGCCTTGAGCAGAGCTGATCGTACGCTCTTCCAGATATTGGCAAACTGATGCAAGGTGATATCCACTGCGGGAACAGAAGTTGCTGGAAGCGGTTGGAACTCAGGGACTTTAGGGTGGAATCCAAAGTTAGTGAAGAATGGTGTTGAAGCAGATGAAGAATGATACTGGTTGTTATGACAGAACTCAGCCCAGGGAAGTAATTGAACCCAGTCATCTTGAGATGAGGACACATAGATGCGGAGGAAGGCCTCCAAGTCCTGATTCACCCTCTCGGTTTGACCATTGGTCTGAGGATGGTAAGCCGTGGAAAACTTTAGCTTGACTTGGAGGACTTGACATAAACTTCGCCAGAATTTGGCTGTGAATTGAACTCCTCGATCTGAGATAATTTCTTCAGGAAGACCGTGGAGTCGGAAGATCTCTTGTATGAATACTTGAGCCAACTTGGAAGCTGACGGAAGACCGGTGAGAGGAATGAAGTGTGCCATCTTGGTGAACCGGTCAACTACCACCCAGATGGTATTGAACTTGTTGCACATGGGTAAGTCTGTAATGAAATCCATCGACAAGTGGGTCCATGGTCGACGGGGAACGGATAGTGGAACCAGTTGCCCCGCAGGCGACTGGCGGGATACTTTATGTTGGGCACACTTTGGGCAAGATGCAATAAACTCCAAGACGTCCTTTTTCAGAGTTGGCCACCAATAGGACCTAGAGATAAACTCCAGGGTTTTTTGGATACCTGTATGTCCGGCAAAACGGGAAGCATGGGCCCAATGCATGAGCTTCTTCCTTAGCATCGGCTTCACAAAACTTTTCCCTGATGGGGGCGTAGAGTCCATCCCTACCGTGGAGAATGCCAACGGATTTATAATAGGATGCTTGTCTGAAGACTCTGACTCATTTTCTTGCTCCCATGAGCGGGAAAGGGCATCTGCCTTGCGATTCTGAGAGCCCGGACAGAACTGGAGTTTAAAGTCGAACCTGGAAAAGAAAAGTGCCCATCTGGCCTGACGAGGGTTGAGACATTGTGCGCCCTTCAGGTATAAAAGGTTCTTGTGGTCTGTAAGTATGGTGATTGAATGAGAAGCTCCCTCCAACAGATACCTCCACTCTTCTAGAGCGAGCTTGATGGCTAGCAACTCCTGGTCGCCAATGGCATAGTTGCGCTCAGCTGGGGAGAACTTCCGGGAGAAGAAACTGCAAGGGTGTAAATGGCCATCTTTAGCCCTCTGAGATAACACCGCTCCTACTCCAACGGAGGAGGCATCCACCTCTAAGATGAAAGGAGAGTCGATGTCAGGCTGTTTCAGAACAGGCGCAGAGATGAACCTTTGTTTTAAAAGATGAAATGCTTGCATGGCTTCTTCAGACCACTTGGACGGGTTAGCACCCTTCTTAGTGAAACCAGTAATAGGCGCCACAATGGTGGAAAAGTCTCGTATAAACTTTCGGTAATAGTTGGCGAACCCTAAGAACCTCTGGACCCCTTTGAGGGTTAAGGGTACCGGCCAATTTTGGATTGCTTGTAGTTTCTCAGGATCCATCTCTAGTCCGGAACCGGACACAATGTACCCTAGAAACGGAATGGACTTGACTTCAAAGACGCATTTTTCTAATTTGCAATAGAGATGATTGACTCGGAGACGGGACAGAACCTCTTTAACCCAAAAACGATGTTCCTCTAAATCGTTGGCAAAAATGAGGATATCATCTAGATAGACCACGACATGATGGTATAGAATGTCTCTGAAGATCTCATTGACAAAATGCTGGAAGACAGCTGGAGCATTGCTCAATCCGAAGGGCATGACGAGGTACTCATAATGTCCGTCACGGGTGTTAAAGGCGGTCTTCCACTCGTCACCCTCACGGATCCGGATGAGATTGTATGCACCTCGCAAGTCCAGCTTTGTAAAGATGGTAGCTCCGCTAACTCTGTCAAAGAGCTCAGTAATCAGGGGTAAAGGATAACGGTTCTTGATGGTAATGTCGTTCAAACCTCTGTAGTCGATGCACGGCCGCAGACCACCATCTTTCTTTTTTACAAAAAAGAAGCCTGCGCCGGCTGGAGAAGAAGAAGGTCGAATGAACCCCTTTGCTAGGTTCTCTTTAATATATTCCTCCATAGAATGCGTCTCAGGCAGAGACAACGGATAAGTTTGGCCTCGAGGTGGAACCTTCCCTGGAACGAGATCAATCGGACAGTCCCATTCTCTATGAGGAGGAAGGATATCAGCAGAAGCTTTACTGAACACATCCGTGAAATCTTGATATGGAGGAGGTGGAACATCAGACGACCTGGGGGAGGAAGAACAGACAGGCAATACTTTAAACAAACATGTCTCAGCACAGGAGGAACCCCATGCCAGGATTTGCGTAGTCGTCCAATCAATTGTAGGATTGTGAAGACGGAGCCATGGAAGGCCCAGGACCACAGGATGTGTGGCTCTTGGAATCACTAAAAAAGAAATAAGTTCGGAATGAAGAACTCCCACTCTCAGACGAACTGGTAGAGTCCTTAAAGAAATAACTGCATCAAAAATTTTGCTGCCATCCACGGCAGTTAAAGAAATGGACGAAGGAAGTCTCTCGGTGGGTAGGGACCACCGTTTAACATAGGCTTCGGTAATAAAGTTCCCAGCTGCTCCGGAATCAAGGAGGGCAATGACGTTCCGATAACGTTGAGCAACTTGAAGCGAGACTGGGAGATTACAATCTTGAGGAGATGGAGAGGAGATCATTACTCCTAGCCGGCCCTCTCCTTGGCGAGCTAGGATTTGGAGTTTCCCGGACGTTTGGGACAGGCATTAATGGTGTGAGACGGAGCTGCACAATAGAGACAGAGAAACTCGGAGAGACGTCTTCGGCGCTCAGCAGGAGTTAAACGGGAACGGCCAAGTTGCATGGGCTCATCTTTAGATGGTGACAGTTGACGAGGAGGAGGAGCAGAAGATTTTGGAGCAGATGATCTTCCACGCTCAGTTGCTCTCTCTCTGAAACGTAAATCAACTTTCGTGCAGAGTGAGATTAGCTCATCTAACTTAGAAGGTAAGTCTCTGGTAGCTAACTCATCTTTAATACGCTCAGATAAGCCATGCCAGAATGCAGCATACAGGGCCTCGTCGTTCCATGCCAGTTCGGATGCCAGGATCTGGAACTGTATCAGATATTGTCCTACAGTACGTGACCCCTGGCGTAAACGGAGAATCTCGGATGAAGCTGAGGTTACCCGGCCTGGCTCGTCGAAGATGCGCCTGAATGTTGACACGAAGGCAGTGTAGGAAGATAGCAGGGTGTCGGACCTCTCCCATAACGGTGATGCCCAATCAAGGGCTGAGCCACTGAGAAGAGAAATAATGTAGGCAATTTTTGTACGGTCACTGGGAAAATTGCCAGGTTGTAGCTCAAACTGAATCTCACACTGGTTGAGAAATCCCCTGCAGAATCTTGGAGATCCGTCAAATTTTGCTGGCGTTGGAAGATGAAGACGTGGAGCAGAAATGGGTAAGGTGGGTGGGGTTATAGCTGGAGTCACTGTGGTTGACGCACCAGACGCGCCTGATCCATGGAGAGTTGTCTGAATCCCATCCAGCCGAGTAGAGAGATCCTGGAGACAGCGGATGATGTGGCCCTGTGCAGCCTCCTGATGTTCTAGTCGGGCTGCCAGTTCTTGCATCGGCCTGGCCGCTTGATCCTGGTCTCCGGCTGGATTCATTAGGTCAGTGCTTACTGTCACAACTGAGGGCCTGAGCTGACGGGAGGCAGCCTCAGTTGTAGGGGCTGAGATGTACCGGAACCTGGGAGGTTGTATCAGACCCCTGGACATGTAAGTAACATGAATAATAACTGCCCGAAGGCGTGACCACGACAACTTGGATAAAAGTCAATGATGTTTATTATGACAACTCCGCAACACAGCAGCAGTAAAAGAAAACGTAAAAGTCAGCAAAGAATAAATACAGTTCCTGGGTACTACAGGATGGCAGGAGCCACAGGGCACTGGTAGTGTGAGATAGTTCTTATGATCTTCTAGATGGAAAGTCCTTACCAGGCCCGACTGTAGCAATGGAGATAACCCAGGATTGTGCCAGCTGGTGTTCCAGGAAAAGCTGGGTTGCTGAAGATAAAACAGCTGCTGTGGATACTGGCTGGAACCAGACTGTTGTTAGCACGGAGTGGATACTGGCTGGAACCAGTTAAATAATAAATGAACTTGGGAGCGATGAAATATGAACTGAAATGTAGAACTTGAGAGCGGAGAAATAATAATACCGGTGGAGAGTGGTAAAGTGTAGAAAGGACACCGGCCCTTTAAGGGAAGCTGTACTCTGCTGGAAGCTGAGCTGGAAGCAGGTAATGTTGTAGCTGGAAACAGATGAATCCACAATGGATTGGAGAGTCAGGCTACACCGCAGGTGGAATGCTGGTGCGGGTCTCTATGGTGGAAGTCTTGAGACAGGAGCTGGAACCTGGAAGACAATCACAGGAGAGAGACAAACAGGAACTAGGTTTGACAACCAAAGCACTGACGCCTTCCTTGCTCAGGCACAGTGTATTTATACCTGCAGCAAGGAAGGGATTGGCTAGGCAATTATGCAGATTATCAATACAGAGAACAGATTGGTGGAAATGATCAGCTGACAGAATCCAAGATGGCTGCGCCCATGCAGACACTTGGAGGGAAGTTTGGTTTGTAATCCATGTGGTAATGAAAACAGTAATGGCGGCGCCGGTCACCGGAGACAGGAGGCGCCAGGCTGACAGATGCACATCCAACCACGCGGACACAGCGGAGGCCGCGGCTGACGTAATCGCCACTCAGACACTCTGCATGCAGAAGTTCAGGGACGGCGGCGGAGGCCGCGGGAGACGCCATGCCAGGTGTAATATGGCGTCCACTGTGACAGCGTCCCAGAGTGACAGGAGAGGATACAGGAATGTACACATCAGGATAACAGATGGAATCCGGTCCTGGAGCGCTGAGCCAGCCTTAGGAGGCATCTGATGGGTAAGAAATGGCGTCCAGATACCCGGATCGTGACACAGGGTAATCACATAATCATGCCGTGCAGCTGCATGCTGTACGGCCAGGATACAATTGAACTGATTAATTAAGACCCAGCAACGGGGAACGCGGTCCGAGCGTGGCGTCCCCGTTGCTAGGGTCTGAGCGGCTCCGTGCGCCCGGCGTCTAGCGTTGCTAGGGAGCCGGCGGCTGTCTGCCTGCGGCGTCCCTAGTTGCTAGGCGCCGGGCCGCACTGACGGGCGGACCCTCGGCGCCTAACAGTACCCCCCCCTTGAGGAGGGGTCAAGGAACCCCTAAGGCCAGGTTTCTGAGGAAATTCTCGAAAAAATGCCCTTTTGAGCCTCGGGGCATGGAGATCCTCATCCAGGACCCAAGACCTTTCTTCTGGACCATAACCTCTCCAATGTACCAAAAAATAAAGCCGACCCCGGGACAACTTGGAATCGAGAACCTTCTCCACCAAGAACTCCTGCTGACCCTGTACATCTATTGGTGATTTCCCCTGAGAGATCTTGCGAGGAAATCTACTGGACGAAACATATGGTTTTAACAAGGAGCAATGGAAGGTATTTCCGATCCGTAAAGTTTTTGGTAAACGTAACCGGAAAGCAACTGGATTGACTTTTTTGATAATATGAAATGGTCCAATAAATTTAGGACCCAATCTGGCTGAGGTTTGTCGAAGTTTAATGTTGCGAGTCGACAACCATACCCTATCTCCTACTTTAAAAGTGCACGGCCGCCGGAGCCTGTCAGAAAATTTTTTCTCCCGAAATGCCGCTTTTCTGAGAGCCAGGTGCACTTTTCTCCAAATGAGTTTGAGATGAGAGGTCAAGGTCAGTGAGGAGACAGAGGAATGTTGAAAAAAGGAATTAGCTCTGGGGTGAAAACCAAAAACTGTAAAAAATGGAGACACATTGGTGGAGGAATGACAGGCATTGTTGTAAGCAAACTCCGCCAACGGAAGAAACTCAGACCAGTCATTTTGGAGTTTGGCCGAGTACAAACGCAAATATTGTTTTAATGATTGATTAACTCGCTCAGTCTGCCCGTTGGATTGGGGATGGTAGCCAGACGTTAAAGATAATTTCATCTTTAATGAGGCACAAAAAGACTTCCAAAATTGTGCAATGAATTGTGGACCCCGATCAGAGACAATATCAGTGGGTAACCCATGGAGTCTGAAAACATGGCGGAGGAACAAGACTGCCAATCCCTGGGCAGATGGCAATCGGGGAAGAGCAATGAAATGGGCCATTTTGCTAAAACGGTCCACTACCACCCATATGACTCGGCATCCGGCTGACAGAGGGAGGTCCACCACAAAATCCATGGAAATATGAGACCATGGCCTAAGAGGAACATTCAAGGGCATAAGTTGACCGATAGGCAAGGAACGGGGAACCTTATGCTGTGCACAGACCTGACAAGAAAAAACAAACTCCTTAATGTCTTTGGAAAGACCAGGCCACCATACCGAGCGGGAAACTAATTCAAAAGTTTTGGCGATCCCCGGATGCCCGGCAACTTTGCTATCATGAAACTCCGTCAAAACAGTTGCTCTCAAAAACTCGGGGACATAAAGACGACCAGCAGGAGTATTTCCAGGAGCTTGATGTTGAAGCTGCTTTAACTGGGTAAATAAATCTTGTGTGAGGCCTGCCCGAATGACTGAAGACGGAAGTATGGGAGTAACAGGACTGTTGTCTTGAACTGGAAGAAAACTGCGTGACAGGGCATCTGCCTTGGTATTCTTGGAACCTGGCCTGAAGGTGATAATGAACTTGAAACGGGTAAAAAATAAAGCCCAACGAGCTTGCCGGGCATTCAGCCGTTTAGCTGATTCAATGTATTGAAGATTTTTGTGATCAGTCAAAACTGAAATGGTATGAGTAGCTCCTTCAAGCCAATGCCTCCACTCCTCGAAAGCCCATTTAATAGCCAGTAATTCCCGGTTACCAACATCGTAGTTGGATTCAGCAGATGAGAATTTCCTGGACATAAAGGCACAAGGATGTAATTCTAGAGAATCCGGATCCTTCTGAGATAGGATAGCCCCTACTCCAACCTCCGAGGCATCAACCTCAACAATGAAAGGCAATTCTGGGTTGGGATGTCTGAGGACTGGGGCTGAGACAAAGGCTTGTTTCAAGGCCTGAAAAGATAACTCCGCTTCACGTGACCAGTTGGTAGGATCTGCTCCCTTCTTAGTCAGTGCCACAATGGGAGCAACTAGGTCGGAGAAAGAGTGAATAAATCTTCTATAGTAATTCGCAAACCCTAAAAAGCGCTGAATTGCTTTTAAGTTGGTGGGTTGCGCCCAACTAAGGATGGCTTGGAGCTTCTTTGGTTCCATACAGAATCCCCGAGGGGAAATGATGTACCCTAAAAAGGATACCTCCGTGACATGAAATTCACACTTCTCCAGCTTGGCATATAGGTGATTTTCACGTAATTTTTTTAGAACCTGACGCACCTGGGTAACATGTTGTTCTATAGAGTCAGAATATATCAAAATATCGTCTAAGTAGACTACAACGAATCTTCCAAGAAATTCACGGAGCACATCGTTAATGAGATCCTGGAAAACTGCCGGAGCGTTAGACAGGCCGAATGGCATAACCAGATACTCATAGTGACCCGACTGAGTACTGAATGCCGTTTTCCACTCATCCCCTGACTTGATCCGGATGAGGTTATATGCTCCTCTCAGGTCAATCTTAGAAAAAATCACAGCCGAACGTAGCTGATCAAAGATGACAGAAATCAGCGGCAAAGGGTAAGTATTTTTTACTGAGATCTTATTCAAGGCTCTAAAGTCAATGCAAGGTCTGAGTGATCCATCCTTCTTCTCCACGAAGAAGAAGCCTGCACTTAAAGGGGATTTAGATGGCCTGATAAATCCTTTCCCTAGGCTTTCTTTAACATACTCATTCATGGCCACAGTTTCAGGTCCGGACAATGCATATAACCTTCCCTTAGGCAAAGTGGCACCAGGAATTAGCTCAATAGCACAATCATAAGGCCTATGGGGAGGCAGAATGTCCGCATTGCCCTTGGAAAATACATCAACAAAATCCTGGTATTCCACAGGAATGGGTGCGGGAATGACAGCAGCTATTCTGATGGGAAACGTAATACATTCCTTATTACAGATGGTACCCCATTGTGAGATCTCCCCCGACTGCCAATCAATGATGGGATTATGAAAGGCCAGCCAAGGGTGACCCAGAACCACTGGAACTGCTGGGCAATGGGTAAGGAAAAACTCAATTTTTTCAGAATGCAGAGCTCCTACCGAAAGTAGAACAGGAGGTGTACAGAGAGAAATAACCCCATTGGACAAGGGACTCCCATCTAAACCATGCATGGTGATACACCTACCCAAGGCTAACTGAGGAATACCTAAGGCCTTGGCCCATGTTAAATCCATAAAGTTCCCTGCAGCTCCACTGTCCACAAAAGCCGAGACCGAGGAACAGAGGCTGCCAAAGGAAACTTTAGCTGGGACTAACAGTGAATTATTTGAGGAGATAAGCTGCAGACCAAAGTGAACCCCCTCACAAATCACTTGGTCGAGGCGTTTCCCGACTTGTTCGGACAACTACGGGCAAAATGTCCCTTACCTCCACAGTATAAACAAAGACCAGAATTTTGCCTTCTGGTTCTTTCTTCAGGAGACAGTTTGGAGAGGCCTATCTGCATGGGCTCCTCTATGTCCACAGGAATGGAAAAAACACAAGGAGTAGACCCGACAGATGCTCCTTTTTCAGCCCTCCGCTCTCTGAGACGACGATCAATCTTAATAGAGAGCTCCATGAGTTTATCGAGAGTCTCAGGAGCGGGATACTGAAGGAGACTGTCTTTTATAGACTCGGATAAGCCGAGGCGAAACTGACTGCGCAGGGCTGGGTCATTCCATCCACAGTCGTTCGACCAACGGCGAAACTCCGTACAATAAATCTCTGCGGGATTCCTACCCTGTCTGAGAGCACGCAACTGACTCTCGGCGGATGCCTCTCTATCAGGGTCGTCATACAATAGTCCTAAAGACCCCAGAAAGGCGTCTACAGACAATAAAGCCGGATCGTCTGTTCTTAAACCAAAAGCCCAGGTCTGAGGATCCCCCTGAAGTAAAGAAATAATAATTCCAACCCGCTGAGATTCCGTACCTGAAGAGACTGGTCTTAAACGAAAATAAAGTTTACAAGACTCTTTAAAATTAAAAAACTGCTTTCTATCCCCAGAAAAACGGTCAGGCAAATGCATTTTTGGTTCAGGAATGACCCTCGGGGAAGTCCGTAACAGATCTTCCTGTGACCTCACCCGAAGGGACAGATCCTGAACCATCTGAGTAAGTTCTTGAATCTGGCTAACTAGAAGCTGGCCAGGATTTGGCCCAACACCGGTGGGATTCATGAGGCCGACAAATCTTCCAACTGAATAAGGGAAAAAAATTAAATCCTGTTTAATTTTAAATTTTAGTCTGGCCGGTGATAATGTTATGATTCCCGTACTCCAGACCAGAGGAGATCTTATGGCAGAGGTCTGAGTACTGGAAAGATATGCTGGTTACGGGAGCAGGAAAGCCTAGTAACCCCTGGCGCCCTAACTCCGTTGTCTCGCCCGTGTTATCAGAAATCCCCTGCGAGACTATGGTTGCTTGAGCCCATGGCAGCCGCGTTTGAAGGGCGGATTATGTCTGCCCAACTTCGATGCCCCCTCAGGTCTTAATGGGAGACAAAGGGAAATCCGAGACAGGGTGATAACAAGGGGCCCTCTGACTAAGCAACCAGGCCAGGGGCTACAAGCTAACTAACTTAAACCAAAAGTATGTGCGGACAAACCGCCAGGGAAAAGGACAACCAAAGATCCACTGATCCGTTACTCCTATCCAGCACCGCTGGATACCAGAGTGGATTTGTGGGAGCGGAATCCTCCGCAAAAGCTCCGGAACACAATGAAACTAAATAATAAACAGTAAGCGGTCAAGCCGCAACACACGGCTACGCCGCGACTCACGAACACCACAGGATGTTAAAGGTGCTCGGTCGGACTCCAGGAATAGATGACAACTTCCGAGTACAGGACCACTGAGGACAGGAACAACCGGATTGAGCAGGACTGGAAACTCTCTGTGACTGACACAGCAAACAGGAAGCTATCACCGGCGTCTGTGAGAAGTCCTGAGAGTGCTTAAATTTGGGAGCCCTCCAATCAAGATCCAGACAGGGTAATCACATAATCATGCCGTGCAGCTGCATGCTGTACGGCCAGGATACAATTGAACTGATTAATTAAGACCCAGCAACGGGGAACGCGGTCCGAGCGTGGCGTCCCCGTTGCTAGGGTCTGAGCGGCTCCGTGTGCCCGGCGTCTAGCGTTGCTAGGGAGCCGGCGGCTGTCTGCCTGCGGCGTCCCTAGTTGCTAGGCGCCGGGCCGCACTGACGGGCGGACCCTCGGCGCCTAACACAAGTACCTTCAGAGAGACACAGAGTCAGGGAGCCAGACCACACAGCGCCCCAGTAGACAGTTATAATAGTAAATGCCTGGCGCTGACTGAGTAACCTAAACACACTACACAGTAATGTGGATAAACACTCTCCCCTCCTTCTATAACCCCCTGATACCGCACAGGATAGCTGGAGTTATGTGGAAGGTCAACGCTCCCTGTCAGCGTCTCTGTAGTGTGATCTGCAGGGAGAAAATGGCGCTGGTGAGTGCTGGATCCGCTCTGAGGAGAAGCTCCGCCCCCTATAATGGCGCATCTTCCAGCACTTATACAGATTATACTGGCATGAGGTAATGGCGCTAGCAGTAGCACAGATGTCCCTGATAGCAATAGTGACCAGTGTAAGGGTGTTTGCACTGGCCCAGGGTGCCCCTCACAGTGCCGCACACTGTCCTCTGAGCGCTCCGGAGCGCAGCATCAGCACTGCACTCCCACCCTGATGACGCCATTCTCACCGGCTCCCCGCTTGTCGGGGCTCCGGCGTCCTACTCACCACCGACGTCTTCTGGCTCTGTTAGGGGGTGGCGGCAGTGCTGCGGGATCGAGCGGTCACCTCAGGGGCTTGCGATCGACACCCTCAGGAGCTCAGTGTCCTGTCAGCGGAGATAGTCGCCATTAACTTCAGAGGGTTGGATCCTACTCCCCCTAAGTCTCACGAAGCAGGGAGGCTGTTGCTTTAAAAAAAGAATAAAACTAATAGAGACTCCTAGGAGCTCCCCTAGCTGTGACCGGCTCCACCGGGAACTTTTTCTAAACTGGGTCTGGTAGGAGGGGCATAGAGGGAGGAACCAGCCCACACTATTAAACTCTTAAAGTGCCCATGGCTCCTAGTGGACCCGTCTATACCCCATGGTACTAATGTGGACCCTAGCATCCTCTAGGACGTAAGAGAAAAGAACAAAACAAACACATTGAAGTACCAAAGAATTACATATGCATTTCCTGTAGTAAACACAGACAATAATAACGTTGTATGGTAGAAAGGGTGCAGTACAGAGCCATCACTTAGTAGAGCAGATGACAAAACACAGGAATATTCAATGTCAAATATATATTTTGAGAATCATATATAATCCAAGCAGAAAGTGAGTAGCTCTGTATAACGGTAATAATAAAATATATTAGTAGACATGGAGGTAGGTAAGGATGTGACTGAGGCAAGAAGACGGGGAATAGATCGTAGATGACACACTATAGAATTAAACAGAGGGATCAACAAAATATTGTTATTTCTGCCAGAGTCCCCAGATCTTGAATATTTGCATTTGGCATACATAAAACGCTTATATGAAAAGAATGGTGTTCACCAATGCTTCCCATGTTGCCGGAGCTTTACAGACACGGGATAGAGTAAGGAGATTAATATTAACATAGAATCAGAGATGGCAGGGAGAGAGTCCTCTCTCTCCAATCCAAATATACATTCATACAGTATACTAGGATACATGAGAGGGAATTGTATACCAGTATTGCAGATACTTGTCACCACTTCCTAGTCATCCGCAGCCACAGCCAGAAAAGATGCGAGAAATCAGCAGCTGGAGCGTAGAGAAGTTAGGGCAAGTTTCAGATGCCGACCCTACGATTCGAAACAATCTACTTGCAGTCTAGTAGACCCTATGTAAAATATATAGTTGGATCTGCTGGAATCTGGCATAAGCTGTAGCTGCCCTCGGGGAGTCGAGAATATGGTCCCAGTCTTCATCCTCAATAGTTGCCAAATCCACCTCCCACTTAGTATGAAGCGCATCGAGGCCATCCGTCCCAGAGAAAGAGAGGAGTAAAAAACCAAAACTGTCTTACGATGGGGAATGTTGCAAACCAGCGCATGAGCAGGGGTTTCAGAGTGCAGATAAAGCATAACGGAGATGTAGGTATCTATTGCTGATACTCCAAAAGAAATCCATCCTGAACTACCCTCCAGACTACGAGTTTCAGAGAAGTTCATATTATTCCATATAGGAGACAGGGGTCTATGGTGGAGCCCCTAACAATTTCTCAACTGCAGTCCATAGTATCTGAGCTTGTTGCAACAGGGGAGGGAGAGGTGGTTGGGATACGTGCTAACAGAAACTGCAGTGGGGAAAATGGAAGACTTCCCTTATCCAGGAGAGCCACAGGGAGATTCCTATATTCACTAGATGTAACCCACTCACTCAGCTGGGTTAATTGAGTGGCCAGATAGTATAGGCACATGTCCAGCAAGGCCAAGCCACCCTCCTTCCTAGATCAACACAATGTTTTAACAGCAATACACGTCCATATATATATATATATATATATATATATATATATACTTTGGCTGGACAATCATTTTAACTAGATTTACGCAGCCCGTGACTGATAAGGGAAGTTTCTGCCAAACTCAGGTCTTTACATATAAATTATCAATCTGGGCGGTTAAGTTTAAGGCAATAAATTCAGCAGGTGAATGGGAAAGTTGTAATCTAGAGGGAAGTAACAAGTTACGGAAACACCACTGACTTGTCCCAGTTAATGTGGACACCTGAGTAAAAACCAAAGTCCTTCACCAGGTCAAGAAGAGCAGGTAAGGAGTGTGACATATCCGATAAATATAAAAACATATCGTCAGCATATAAGCCAATTTCTTCCTCTTGGCCAACAACCTGAAACCCCTTTACAGTAGTTGAGGCCATAATTTTACAAGTTAATGGTTCTATTTCGAGCGCAAAGAGCAAAGGGAACAGTCCCTCTTTCCAATAAAAAGGAATCAGTGGTGAAACCATTGACATTTATCCTAGCAGCTGGAAAGGAATACAGGATTTAACCCATGCCAGAATGTTTGGTCCAATCCCAAACCTTGCCAAGACCTTCCAAAGATACACCAGTTCCACAGAATCGAAAGCACGCGCAGCATCTAGGGAAACTAGTATCACATCGTCCATCCCCCTGCCAGCCAACTGCAAATAAGTTAATAGGCATCAATTCAAGTACCAATTCAAGCACCACACTATTGAGTCGCATAGCCAAGTGCTTCGCCAGTACTTTGATATCAGTTTACACATAGGAAATGTGATGAGAGATGGGAGAGAGGATCTTTGCCCAGCTTTGGATTTATTACCACTAAGGCTTCTCCCATCAAGGGGGGAAGGGAACCGCTCTGTAACAGCAAATTGAAAATTGACGTTTGGGGGTAAAAAAATGTCTAAATGCGCTTTATACAATTCAGTAGGAACTTGGAAGACCATCCACTCCTGGGGCTTTATTACTAGGAAATTACTTAATGGAATTCTCCACCTTTTCCGAGTGTCGGGAATCAGTGCCTAAAACAGGGTATACAATCCTGTCTAAGTATACAGACAGTACTGAATGTAAGTACTGCACTCAAGACCTCCACAAAATTGTCATAAAAACTAGAAGCTATAGAGGGGGTACCCACAGATATAGTTCCATCAGCCTGCCATAAACCATGCACAGTGGTGGGGATGACTCTCTCTGGCTAAGTAAGCTAAAAACTTACCCGAGCTGTCACCCTGAATATAGAAATCGTGGGCTCGAAACAGTAAGCGTTTTTTAGATTTATCAAGGAGTAGGTCTGTCCCATTGTCTATGGACAACCAGCTACTCCACTCTATCAGCAGGTACTGTAGGTCACTATGCAAATACTGTATATACTGTATGTATATTTGTTCAAGCTCCACAGTCCATCTCTCCAACTCCTCTTCAGATTTCCTATTAAAGACCTTCAATTGGGCAACAATGGAAATTATAGAGCCACGAAACAAGGCCTTAAAAGGGGTAGCAGACATACCGATGGTCATAATCCCGACAGCCATTGACCAACAGTCAAAATTCAGACATGGTCAAAATACAGACATTCATTATGCCGGCATGTTGAAAGTGCCGACATAGAATACCGACAATTGAAATGCCGACATGCGTTTTTAAGGAATTTTTACCCCAAAACAGACTTGTTAATACTTTACCATCCCAGTGGACCTGGAGGTGGAATATAATAGTGTGCCGAGCTAAGCGAGGCACCGTGCCCGAAACACGAGGGGACCCGGTACACTTAGACTCCCAGTCAGAGCTAAAAATTACAATATTATCTAAATGCGCCGCAGCATTTCTTTATTAGCCGTGGTAGCTTGTTCATAGCTTTTTGGAATGTTGATGGGGCTCTATGTAAACCAAAGAGTAGTACTTTATACTGATAGAGACCATCTGGGGTGGAAAATAATGTCTTGGTCTTGGCAGCTTCAGTCAAAGGAATTTTCCATTACCCTTTTGTTAAGTCAAGTGTTGTGCAATACTGACAAAATTGGGGCATAGGGTAGGAGTCAAACTGAGAAATTTTATTTAATTTTCAGGAATCACTACAGAATCTTCAAGCTCCTGAAGGCTTAAGGGGGGTACACACAGAGAGATCCGTGTTTAAAATCTAAGCAATCTGACTAGATTGCTTAGATCTTAACCATGGATCTGTCGTGTGTATACCCCCCCCCAGCGATAGCGATGCGCGGCCCCGCACATTGCTATCGCTGGTGCTAGATTGAGCCTGCATGCAGGCTCAGTCTAGCGGGTCGCTCACTTCAGCGCTGTTTGAAGTGAGCGCCCCCCTTCCCCATCGCCCCCCCCCCTTGCTCAGCACACATTGCGCTGTGCTGAGCGGTCTGTGTTAAGATCGCTCAGCACACATCGTCAGTACTGGCCTTTAGGCATTAAGATTATTCCATCCACTGTTTGACTCTTCAATGGGGCTTATTCAGAGTTTTTAACAAACCAAAAAAGACCACTAATGGGTAAAACCATGTTGCACGGCAGGTGAGGCAGATGTAACATGTGCACAGAGAGTTAGATTTGGGTGGGGTGTGTTCAAACTGAAATCTAAATTGCAGTGTAAAAATAAAGCAGCCAGTATTTACCCTGCACAGAAACAATATAACCCACCCAAATCTAAATCTCTCTGCATATGTTACATCTGCCCCACCTGCAGTGCAACATGGTTTTGCCCAATTGCTTACTTTTTTGGTTTACTATCAACTCTGAATAACCGCCTACGAACCCTAGATGCAGCATCTCCTCCACCTCCTATTTTAATGCTGCCTGTGTAGCAACAGGTATGCGATACAGCCTTTGTTTTAGTAGCACCACGGGTGGAGTAATAATATCATGTTGTATGATTTGGGTTTACCCCGGGATGGCTGAGAACAAATCCTGGTACTGTGCTATTAAGTCTACCACTTCTTGTTTCTGGCTAGGATTCAAGGTGACTTCCATAGGAACCCGACAATCTAAGGGTTTCATGGTCACTAAAGAGGGTTGACCTGTATTATCTTTCCAGGGTTTTAGTAAATTCACATGGTAAATTTGGACTTTCTTCCTTCTACCCTCTTGCTGAACCTTATAGTTAACAGGTCCCACCACCTCATGATCTCATGGACCGCGCCACTGGACATACATTTAATTTTCAGTGGTGGGTACAAGAAGCAGTACCTTATCTCCCAATTTAAAGGACCAGATAACTGCAGTAACGTCATAACTACGTTTTTGATGCCGTTGAGCCCTGTTCATGTGCTCATTCAGATGTGGCTCAATTTGCCTTGCACGGTCATACAGTTGGGCCACAAACTGAATGATTTTAGGCTCTTGGTGTGACTTCTGCTCCCACCTTTCTTTTACCAGGTCTAAAATTCCCCCGAGTTGCCTACCACAGAGAAGTTCGAAGGGGCTAAACCCTGTAGAGGCTTGGGGTATCTCTCAAACTGCAAATATCAGATAGGATAGGAGTAGGTCCCAATCGCGCTACTCCTGAGACACCACCCTTTTTATAATTTGTACCTTGGTCCGTCCGGACCTCTTTTGGTATTCCCAACCAGGACCATAGAATTATTAATTCCCGAGCAATACTACTAGACTTCATATTACATAGTGATATGGCCTCCGGGTATCTGGTGGCATAGTCAACCACTGCTAATATATATTGATGCACACAAGCAGATTTCTCCACTGGCCCTATCAAATCCATACCAATTTGCTGAAAAGGCACAGAGATGATTGGCAGGGCAACCAACGGTGCCCTAAATTCTGGCCAGGGTGCTGTCTTCTGACACACTGGGCATTCTTGACAATATTTCTTTCTGCTGCATAAATACCTGTCCATTTAACTGTATAAGTTGGAGAGTTTTATCCTCCTCTAAATGTAAACACCATGGTTGGGTGTGAGCCGCCCTCATTACCATCTGCTTGTGTTTACGGAGAACCAACAACTAGTCTACCCTTTTACCCTGCAAATAAACAACATGGCACAATAAATAATTTTTCAGTAGAAAGTAAGGTACCCCTTCTTGTGGTAAAGCAGTAATTGCCTTACCATTCACCTCTACAACACTTTCAAAGGCACTTCTTAAATTTCCATCAATCTATTGGTCCCGCCCAAAGTTCTGTAAAGACACACTTACCAATGAAAGACCAATGTGCCTCAATCTCATTGTCCCTCTGCTGCTCACTGGCCAAGGATGATTTTACAGTCACAGAACGACTTGTAAACAAGGACAAGAAACACGTACACCAGGTAAAATTCAAACAGCATGTTCATTCTTTCTCCAGCAGTTACGTCACTCATATAGTTGTAACAGCAGTACACCGCAGGTTACAGGTTAAAGAGTAACATTCCATGTTCTGACAATCAGCAATGGTATAGACTCCAAAGGATTCTAATGTAAACCCAGACCCTCAACTTGTCCAGCATCAGGAGCATTATCCCTGTTTACAGACAGCATTCTTAAAGGCAGCTAATAGGTGCTACTAATAAACTTGGCTGCCGTTCATTTCTGACCTCAATGAAAACCTAGACTGGATACATGTTGCGGTCCCAACAACTTCTCATTTACCGGCCCCCTGGAGATGGAAACATATTTCTACAAGAAATTGCAGACACTGTTGCTGGCCTGGTTCTGGAACATCAAAGATGGCTCATCCTCTGGGATTTCAATGCATGGGTGGATGATGAGCTCTCACGCCTTGGCCAAGACCTCCTGTGAACAATGAATGGCCTGGGCTTCACACAGGTCATTCATTCTGCCACACATAAAAGGGGTCACACTCTTGATCTTGTCTTTCAGATTGGATTAGAAGTCACTGACCTAAAAATAAACCCAGTCATCTGGTCAGACCATCACTCCATTTGGTTCTCAGTTGCAACCCCTCAAATAATATCTCTGCCCGTGGAGTTGACCAGGTATCGTCCAAGGAGGGGTATGACTCCCCAGGCTCTTGCAGCAAATCTGAATCTCTGCTATACTGGGTGCCCGTGAAGATCCCTGTTCCCTAGTCCGTTATTATAATAGGGATGTTATGGGTGCAATTGATATTATCGCCCCTGTGCATATAAGATCTCGTAAACCACAACGTCGAGCTCCCTGGTTCAACAACAGTGTTAGTGAGCTCAAGAAAAGGGGGCATAGACTGGAAAGACGACGGAGGAAGACTAACCTAGTGGATGACAAAATAAAACTAATAATGCATAATGAAGAATATCAATCGACAATCACTCGTAAGAAATCACAGTTCCTGACAAATGAGATCACGGCAGCAAACAATAGGCCAGCTCAACTTTTCCGCACACTGGAGATGCTTTGCAAGCCAGCATTCCTGAAGACTGATTAAACTCTCTCCCAGGCAAGATGCAACGAGTTGAAAACTTCTTTGCAGATAAAATATCCACCATCCGGGCTGGAATCCCCACAGTGCCATCAAAGGAGTGCCAAACTACAAAGCCTGCCAATATAAGCCACCTGCCTTCATGAACCAGCTTTGACCCAGTGGATGTAAATGACACTGCTGAAATTGCTCGGATTTTGCGTCCCACCACCTGTGATCTGGACCCGGCCTCAACCAAGCTTCTAATAGGAATAGGATAATTGGTCCTGTCTTTGCAAAAAATGTTCAATGCTCTTTGCAGACAGGCATTTTTCCTGGACCCCTAAAGGAAGCAATTGTTAGACCTCTTCTTAAAAAACCTAATTTAGATCCCGACTGCATGATCAACTACAGACCGGTATCAAACCTTCCTTTCCTAGGAAAGGCTATTGAGAAAGTGGTTGCAAATCAACTGGAAACCCGCCTGACAATACATGATATTTATGATCCATTCCAGTCAGGATTCAGGAGAAGACATAGCACTGAAACAGCCCTAGTGTGTGTGTTAAATGACCTTCTGATGGCAAGAGACTGTTCAATATTAATCCTTCTGGTTCTCTCTGCAGCATTTGATACCATGGGCTTCTGATTGAGCGACTGATACATTTTTGTGGACTGGATGGCACAGTCCTAAGCTGGTTCAAATCATTTTTCACAGGCAGGTCACAGAGAGTATCGTCTGGAGTATACTCATCATCATCAGTGCCATTGCCATGTGGTGTCCCACAAGGTTCTATACTATCCCCCATTCTTTTTGCAGTATACATGCTCCCGCTGGGTGAAAAAATCAAGCACCATGGCCTCTTCTACCACTGCTACGCAGATGATACATAACTGTACTTGTCCTTTGCTACAGGCACTGATAACCCAATAGCAACCCTAAATGTCTGTATAGCTAAGCTCCAAGAGTGGATGAGTGCCAGTTGGCTGCGACTAAACCCGGATAAACAGAGGTCCTAATGATAAGACCGCAACATCAAAGGACATGACTGCAGCATAGCCAACCAACTGGACTTACACTCAGGGATTCAGAATTACAAACCACTGATCGTGTGCAGAATCTTGGCGTTGTCCTGGATGGTGGCTTGACACTTAAACACCAGATATCAGCCACAATCAAATCCTCATTCTTTCACCTGGAACATAGCCAGAATCAAGGACTTTTTATGAAAAGCTGCTCTGTACTTCATTATCTTCTGTACTATATCATGCTATGTATCTGTTAAGCGCCTTGAGTCCTAGTGGAGAAAGAGCGCTATATAAATAAAATTATTATTATTATTATTATTATTAAATTGCTGTTACAAACTTAAACAGGGGGTTCCTACTGTCCATGCCACTATATATATATATATATATATATATATATATATATATATAAAATAAAAAGGACACAGTGGCCTCTGGAACGATCAGTGTTTCGGTAATTTAATACCTTCGTCAGGGTCAAAAAATGACAAAACAGTGCAAGATTAAATACCCTTTTACCTCTCCCAGTGCAGAGCCGCCATCATCCCGGCTGCCGGATCCTCTGACATCACACACCTGCGACGGGCGGTAGCCTAGCAACCAACAAACAAACACAGTGACACATAGTAACGTACATACAAAAAAACAGACACAGCAGTAAAAATAACAGTTCACATTACTAACTATAATATACTACAGGTACCGATTACTGGACTCATTCAGATCAATAAGGGGACACAACGTCCGAACATCTATCTGTATGAATTAGCTATAACCAAGATCACAAACTGAGATCGAGTCTATATACAATATACTAAGACAAAAAATTATATCAATCAGGCAGAAAGGCGTGTATCGAACCAAAAACAGAGCACTAGATGATCTTGGTTACTTAATCCAAATCACTGGGTACTGATAAATGTGCTACTGATAACATACCACATTGCAAAACTATCATCATAAACAACAGTAGGCAATAAAACAGCACCATGTAACCCCAAATTACAAAAAAACAATTCAGAGGCAAATGTTCATTCAGGCCCCTTGGCGTAATGGTGTTCAGCCGGTGTATCCACCGTGCCTCTCTTTGTAGCAAGGCTTTACCCCTGTCTCCACCTCTCAACCTCTTAGGAACAGAATCTATATTCTTATATCGCAAAGTAGCCAACCCATGATTTTGAGACTTGAAATGATGGGCCACTGGTTGATTGTGGCCACTACTACCTCCTTCCAAAGCCAAACTTATGGCTAACCTATGGAGAGCCATACGTTCCCTAAACTGTCTTATGGTCTTCCGTACATAGAGAGACCACAAGGACAGCGATTGATGTAGACAACAAAGGTACTGTTGCAAGTCAGTAGCTGGCGTATGGCAATTCGCATACCAGTATGTGGGTGAGGGAAAAAGTTACCATATTCCAAGAAGCTACACGTACTGCAGCCGGTGCAACGATGGCACCCAGGTTTTCTTGTCAGGAAGTTGGTCGGACCACTAGATTTAAAAGTGGAAATTTCATTTTTGACAAGCCAATCTTTCAGATTACGATCTCGGGCGTAACTGGGCATCAATCTTGATTTACTGAGCATGGGCAGTCCAGAATCCGAAGTCACAATCGTCCAAAGACTCCTGGCTGCTTTCGTAATTGGAATACTAGAAGCATTAAACTGTTGAACAAACGGGATGATGTCATCCTTCTTTTTCTTAGTAGCCTCAGCTGGTATGAGGCTACTAAGAAAAGCAGGTATGGTACTAAAGCTTTATTTTTAGCACAAATTAATTCTTCATGATCATATCCCCTGACCACCAATTGCTTGATCATAAGATAAATTTCTTTGATGGTATCACTCATGTCAGAAATCCGGTGTACTCTCAGAAATTGGGAAAACGGCAATCGATTTTTGGTAGGAACAGAATGTTGGCTAGTTCCATGTAGAATGGTGTTCCTATCGGTATCTTTTTTGTACAATGCAGTATGTATTTGTTCCTCAGTCAAGGAGATTTGGACATCCAGACAGTTCACACTATGTGGACTCATGCCATTCCATTCCTAGGGCATTCCCAGGGCAGTATTCTACATATATATGTATGTATATTATAAATATATATATATATATATATATATATATATATATATACTTGTCGCGCCTATATTATGCTCTGTTTTACAGCCCGCTGCAGTGTAACAAAACATTATTTTTGTGCACTCTGCTCAACTATGGTATTTTGTATCCGTTTTTTCCCCATTTTTTTTTGGTGCTCGCACTAGCAGCCAAATTGGCTAGAAACAGCCCTGACAAGGATTTATGTGGAGAGCTTTCGAGAGAGAGGTGTGCATGTGACGTGATCATTAACTCTTTACAGTCAATTAATTGCAGACTGGGGTGGGGCTTTTCATTTCACGTCAGATATTTGAAAGAGTGATCTACTGTATATGCCCTCACAAGATTAAGTACACTAAAACTTTCCTCAGAGATTTCTATTAACCACCCGCTTGTCAGCAGCTCAGTTTAGACGTAACAGCAGCGATAAAAATCTCCACATCGTTCCACATCCTTCTTTAAGCATCTGTAGCTATCGATTTCATGTACTAAGTGACAGCAGTGTTTATGAACTGTTTTACCCACCACATAGTGATAGCATTAGAGCATACCTCCCAACTGTCCCGATTTTTGCGGGATAGTCCCGTTTTTTGGGGGACTGTCCCGCTGTCCCACCTGTAGGCAGCAGTGTCCTGCGTTGTGGAGGGGGTAGTGTGGGTAGTTTGGAGGCTCCTGCACTCGCTGCCCTGCTTGGCAGAGCAGCGCACATGGCATCTATTCACGGAGACAGAAGGACTGGGGGCATGCCAGCAGCTCACTGAGCGCTGCCTATGTCCCCATAGCAATGAGAAACAGGGGCCGTGGCTCGCGCTTACTGAGTCATCACGAAGCCACGTCCCCTTTCATAGAAGCAACACCATTTTTCTAAAGCCACGCTTCGCCACGCAATAGTCCCTCTTTGTTATACAATAAAGTTGGGAGGTATGTTAGAGGATTATAGTTACCTTCTTCTACTATGTTAGGGGAATGGGAACCCTGGCCTTCCTGTTTGGGTGTGGATTGAACTAGACGTTACTATTAGAAAAAAAAACTTGATGATTGCCTCTGTAGTAAGGTACAGTAACTTGAGCCTTTAGCTACACCACATTACCTATTATCATCTCTCATTATACCCCTTTTACACCAAAATCCCGGGCCTGACCCAGGATTTGGAACACGGGGGGTCATTCCGAGTCGTTCGGTCGTTGTTATTTTTTTTTCGCAACGGAGCGATTAGTCGCTAATGCGCATGCGCAGTGTCCGCAGTGCGACTGCGCCAAGTAAATTTGCTAGTAAGTTAGGTATTTTACTCACGGCATTACGAGGATTTTTCTTCGTTCTGGTGATCGTAATGTGATTGACAGGAAGTGGGTGTTTCTGGGCGGAAACTGGCCGTTTTATTGGAGTGTGTGAAAAAACGCTACCGTTTCTGGGAAAAACGCGGGAGTGTCTGTAGAAACGGGGGAGTGTCTGGGCGAACGCTGGGTGTGTTTGTGACGTCAAACCAGGAACGAAACTGACTGAACTGATCGCACTGGAAGAGTAAGTCTCAAGCTACTCAGAAACTGCAAAGAAATTTCTATTCGCAATTTTGAGAATCTTTCGTTCGCAATTTTGATAAGCTAAGATTCACTCCCAGTAGGCGGCGGTTTAGCGTGTGCAATGCTGCTAAAAGCAGCTTGCGAGCGAACAACTCGGAATGAGGGCCCCGGTTCCAAGCCGGGTCAGACCCAGGACTCCCCCCATTTCACTGCAGTGCCGATCCGGGATATTCCCGGATCGGCACCGTTTACACTGCACCCGGGTGTAGTGTTTTGTGGGCTTGCGCTTAGAGATGATGTCATCTCCAAGCGCCGGCCCACACTGCAGATCGGGACTCTGAAAAGTCTCGCCGGGGGCAAGCACAGCAATCTGGAAGCTGCTGTGCTGCCCCCAGCCTCCGGCGCTTCCAGGCACCAGACATGGCGCTGCTGTCTGCATAGACAGCATGTGCCATGTCCCCAGTCGCAGCATGGCAATCAGCATGGCAACCAGCATGGCGCACGCTGTCTGCATAGACAGGGTGCGCCGTGACCCCCAGCCTCCTGACCGCCCACCGGACATTGCGGTACGGGAGGTTTGCCATGCTGCAAATGGGTGCCGGGTCGGCTGACCCGGCTTACCCATTTACACCGCCTCCTTCCCGGGTCTTTCCCGTGTCCAACCCTGCGTATTTGCCGTGTTGGATTCCCGGGAAAGTGGACCCGGGGTTTAGGAGAAGGACCCTTTTACACCGTCCGCAGTCCCGGGATTTTGCGCGCTCCCGTGCAAAATCCCGTGATATTTCAGGGGGTGTAAAAGGGGTTTTAGATAGGAGTATTACAGTTACATTAAGCAACCTATGGCCCTCATGCAGGTTGGATCTGTAATGTCCGAAAATTGCATACGGGTGATTTCCGGACATTTGCGCGTTCGCACCCCATATTATGTGCTGTATTCATGCTTAATATGCATCTTATTTGTCACACTAATGTAACACAGGTGCAATATACTGCTACACTTAATACTGATGCTAGCATTTCATGTCTCTTCTGCGTGACTCAGTCGCTAATCTGGGTAAAAAGGTAAAACACATGCTACGTATCATTATGTTTAATCTGCGACTTTGTACCAATTACTTTGCAACTAAAGTACTAATGTTAAGTACTTGGGACACTATTAGTGAATTTGTATCCAGTTTTACCATACAAATAAGATGCATAATCCCTAATAGATGGAGAAGTACAACAGGACATACCCCTAAAGGGCATATTTACTAATTATTGAGTTTTAGACACAATAATTAGAATTTCTTAACGCTGCTATTTATGATAATAAGAAACGAACATTCTCAATGTTGGCTGTGCATATGTGCTCTGCTGACCTGGTATCCGGTTGACCACACTTAGGTCGACAGTCATTAGGTCGACCACTATTGGTTGAAATGCATTAGGTCGACATGGCAAAGGTCGACACATGAAAACGTTGACATGAGTTTTCAATTATTATTATTATTATTATTTTTATTTTTTTCATTTTTTTTTTATATTTTCTCATACATCCTAGAGGATGCTGGGGACGACATCAAGACCACGGGGGATAGACGGGATCCGCAGGAGACATGGGCACTCTAAAGACTTTTCATTGGGTGTGAACTGGCTCCTCCCTCTATGCCCCTCCTCCAGACCTCAGTTTTAGAAATGTGCCCAGGTCGACTGGATGCACTCTGAGGAGCTCTACTAAGTTTCTCTGAAAAGACTTATGTTAGGTTTTTTATTTTCAGGGAGGTCTGCTGGCCTCAGACTCCCTGCTTCGTGGGACTGAGGGGGCAGAAGCAGAACCAACTTCCTCAGAGTTTCATGGCTCTGCTTCTGGCTGACAGGACACCATTAGCTCCTGAAGGGAACTGAACGCTAGCCGTGTCTAGATGCTCACTCCCACAGCACGCCGTCACCCCCTTCACAGAGCCAGAAGTCAGAAGACAGGTGAGTATAAGAAAAATGATCTTCTATCAAGTAAGTGACGGCTGAGGTGCGACGCGGCTGGTGGGAGCGCAGCGCGCCATTGCTGCCCACACACACAGGCACTACAGGGTGCAGGGCGCGGGGGGGGGGGGGGCGCCCTGGGCAGCAAGAAAAATACCTCAAACTGGCTAAAAGGGGGCATAAGTTGCGCTGGCACAGCCCTACCCCCGCCAGTATAAATATTACAGTGTTTGTATGAGTGTAAGGACGTGCCATTGCGGGGGCGGAGCTTCTACCTCAGGCAGCCAGCACACTACTCAGCGCCATTTTCTATCTCTCCTCAGGCTGCAGAGAACACGCGGCATGGTTGAGGGTGTGAGTTGGTAGATATCTCAACACTAGTTTTTTTTTTTTTTTAAATGTTTTTATTTTAAATTATTTCCTTGAAAACATTTTCAATACAATGCCAACAAAGCATTAAGTGGGATAATACTTAAGAAAACAATACAGTAGAAAATGATTGTAATACAAATTGTCGTATCCAAAATATAAAGTCTGCATATTATCAAAACCTTTTGTAATCGATCAAGAAAAGAAGAATAAAGGAGAATTTAGTCTTCCAAGGAGAAAGAGTAGAGAGAAAGAAGAGAGAAGAGGAGAAGGAATAGAAGAGTCGGAAACGACAAATGAACGTATGTATGATGTAAAGAGAGGAAGGTGGGAAAGGGATCGCCTGTAGCCCCGTAAAAAAAAAAAAAAGGGGGGAGGGGGGGAAAGGGCACTAAGGAAATGGATGTTAACTCAATCGGATGGGAGGTTCAGATAGAAATACTGCAGTTTCATACCATAGAGTTGTACGAAAACAATTATGAATTTGAGTTTTTGTTGAAATGTTTAAAGTGTCAATAAAAGATTCCCAAATCTCAAAAAATTTCTCTATGCGTTGTTCTTTATGTAATGAAGTTTCCATCCAATCCATTTTGAATACATGAAAAAGTTTATCTTTAAACATTTGTAAGGAGGGAGGAGATGGATGTATCCATTGTTGTAAAATACATTTTTTTGCCACAGCTGATAAAATCAACAGTAGCTTGCGACAACCCGGAGATATTCTAGAAGTGGTTGTTAATATGCCAAAAACGGCCCATTCAGGGGACAATGGTAGAAAATTAACCAAATCTGAAATAGCGAATTGTTTTATTTGAAGCCAGAATTTTTTGATATAAGTACAATCCCACAGACAGTGAAAAAGAGTAGCTTCAGGTCGAGTGCATTTTGGACATGTCGAAGTGGAAGACATCCCCACCAACTGACAACGAGAAGGTGATAGGTATCCCCTATAAAAGATTTTAAAAAACATTTCCTGGTACATAATGGTTGGAAGGGTACGATTGGAATATAAAAGCGCTTTTAGAATGATTGCTTCACTAAGATCAGGAAAGTGTCTCTGCCATCTGGTGATGCCTGTATCGTAGTGGCCTTCATAATATGGTGTCCGCAATATTTTATAGAACCTTGAAATAGCTCCTTTAGTGTTAGATGTAGATCGAAGGGAGATATCCAACTGGTTCCTCCAGTCCATGGGAGAAAGATAAGAGGTCACTTTAGAAACATAATGCTGTGCTTGCAAAAAGGCTAAATTGTGAATTTTTAAGAAAGAAAATTTAGATTGAGCCTGAGAAAAAGTAAGAGTACGTTGTATGGTTGTATCAGTAAGCTGATGAATTGTGGTAAGCCCCTGTTGGGCCCACAGAGAAAAGGGGCCAGATGCCAAACCATGTTGAAAGTGTACATTGCCAAGCCAAGGAAGAAACAAAGAGTATGAGGCGTTAAGTCTCCATTTATTACGAATTGTATGCCAAACTGACCATGCTGACATTAAGAGAGGGTTGTCTAGTACTCCTGCTGGGACGTCAGATTTATGGAGGTGTAAAAAACAAACTAAGTCTATATTGGTTAGGAAGGACTGTTCTACTAAATAATTGGAATATAATTCAGAATGTGAGATCCAATCCTGAATATGCCTGCATACAGCAGCATAATTATAGATTTCCATATTTGGAAAATTAATACCTCCTTCTGATTTAGTTCTTTGTAGCAATCGGAGACTAAGGCGAGGTTTCATTTTTTTCCAAATAAATTGTCTGAAAGCTGCATCAATTCGTTTAAGATCCGTCTTGGTAAACAAAACACTAGTGGTAGAACCTGAATAGGATACAGCAGCTTCGGGAAGGTAATCATCTTTATAAGGTTGGCTCTTCCTAGAAAAGATAGTTTTAAATGTTGCCACCCGTCCAATTCTTTAAGGACTGTATCAATAGTACTTTTAATATTAATGGTATATAAATCATGAATATTTCTAGGAAGGCGAATCCCTAAGTAAGAGATGTAAGCATCTGCCCATTTCAGATCACCAACCGATAATGTATTTCTACGAAAGGAAGCGCTTAGGGCCATGATGGTAGATTTGGAGTGATTTATGGTAAAACCTGATATCCTACCAAAATCTTCTAGTTTAGAGAGAAGGGGCATTAAACATTCGTGTGGATTAGAGATAAAAAGGAGAAGGTCATCTGCAAAGGCAGCTATCTTGATTTCTGTATTGTCATAGGACATACCTCGGAAAAGGGGCCAGGATTGGAGAACTCTCAACAAAGGATCTAATACAAGATTGAAAAGTAAGGGGGATAAAGGGCATCCCTGTCGAGTTCCCCTAAACATTTGAATAGGATCACCAAAAAGACCATTGATTAATAATTTTGTCTTGGGGGATCTATATAGATATTTGAGTAGATTAATAAAGGAAGAACCAAACCCTCGTTGTTGTAATATAGCATATAAATGTGGCCATAAAACTTTATCAAAAGCTTTTTCGGCATCTAAACTCAACAATATATTAGTGGAGTGGCCTTGAGTTGTTGAAGAATATAAAGCCGCTATTGCCATGCGGACATTGCGAACCATGTTCCTGCCATGAGTAAATCCAGATTGGTGGGATGTCAGGAGAGAAGGAAGGATTGTTTGCAAGCGAAAAGCCAGAATTTTAGAAAGAATTTTGTAATCCTGATTCAGGAAAGTAATGGGTCTATATGAGGCTACTAAATCAGGATTTTTATTGGGTTTTAATAATAATATGGTATAGGAATCATTAAATGTAGGATAATTAAGTTTTCCCTCCTGAATCTGTTTGAAAACATGAGTCAGGGAAGGAATAATATCATCTTTTAGTATCTTATAATAGTTCCCATTAAATCCGTCAGGACCCGGTGACTTGTTGAGATGTAGGCTATCAATGGCAAACCTAACATCTTCCTCTGTTATGTCACTAGAAAGGAATTCTTTCTGTTGAGCTGTTAAATATGGTAAGTTGGCTTCTTTAAAAAAGGAGTCTGACAAAAGGGGGTCGACTGGTGCATCTTCATAAAGAGAAGTAAAATATGAATGAAATATATTGTTAATGTCAGCAGGTTTAGCAGCCATTACATTAGAGTTTGGATCTAGGATTTTTATAATGAATTGTTTCTTCCGTTGTCGACTTGCCATGTAAGCCAAAATTTTTCCCGATTTACCTCCCCAGCGGTAATAAGTATTTTTAGAATAATCCAATTTGATTTGAGCCTCCTTTAAAAGGAAAGATTCCAAAATTTGTTTATGATGTAAATAATTAGATTTATTATCTGCTGTTGAAAATCGCAAATAGTGACGGTAAGCTTCCTTCAGTCTATTTTTCAAAGAAAGTAATGTCTCCCTGTGGGTCCGGTTACGTTTGGCTATGTAAGATATCACGTGCCCTCTCATCACCGCCTTTGAGGCCTCCCAGAATAAAACAGGATCGTTCCAATGTTCTAAGTTATCGTCTACATATTCCCTCCACTTGGTTTTCAAATACAATTGAAAATCGTCATTCTGGGAGAGGAAAGATGGGAAGCGCCAAAGGCGTGAGGAATGCCAAGGAGTATGTCTAGTTAGGTCAAAAAGTATGGGGGCATGATCCGATATAATGATAGGATCTATTATAGTATTACAGACTCGCTGGAATAGAGTATCCGCTACTAGTATATAGTCTATTCTGGTAAATACATCATGAACCTTAGAATGAAATGTGAAGTCCTTGCAAGAAGGATTATGCAGTCTCCATTGATCAACCACATCATGGTTGGAACAGAGAAAATTAATCCCACTTACACGATTGGAAGGGATGGGGGAGGCATGGGCGGAGTGATCCAATAGGGGATTATGTAAGCAATTAAAATCGCCACCAATTATTAGATTAGGGTTATCATATTTCATAAGAAGATTTGATAGTTTTTAAAAAAAGGTTAAATTAGACGTGTTGGGAGCATAAATATTTAAAATAGTAAATTTCTCACCATGAACTGAAAGATGTACCAGCAAAAACCGCCCCTCCCTATCAGCCACTACATTATCAATAGTATATTGAAGATGTTTACTAAATAAAATCGCCACACCACGTTTCTTTTTATCGAAAGAGGCTGAGACACATTCCTGAATCCATGTCGCTTTAAGGGTCGTATGGGGACCACGCAGCCAGTGCGTCTCCTGTAATAAAGTGATATCTGGGGTTAATCGTTTGAGATGAGATAATACCCGTCGTCGTTTGCATATGGAATTCAATCCAGCTACATTCCATGACAGAAACCGGATAGAAGTCGATGATAGTTGGGGGGCTAAATTGGAAATGTTAGCATGGGCCGTCATCCAATTCCACACCTACCAAAGGAGAATGTAAACGGTGTATCTTTGATTAGGGTGCCCGTCACATCCCAGCGAGTGAGACCGGCGTTCTGAATGTAAGTTGAAGATGGTAACTGCATGGGGAGAATGGAAAGGGGCCACAGGCGATTCAGGAGAATGGGAGAAAGGGAAAAAGAAGAAGATAAGAAAGAAAATAAAGAGCACCAAAAATAACACATGAACATACTGTAATGCATCATAAAAATAGTAAGCATGTAACTACTGCAATAATTCCGACAACTTATTAATAATAGACCAACCCCTCCTTCACAAAGAGGGTAAGAAACTACTATTTTGCCGGGAGACCCGGGTAAAGCGTAAATAGCCAAGACGGTAATCCATCGATTCATCCATTTGGAGGTGGATTTTTAGAGGAACCTTGCAATGGAATCTTTAGGTGATCTCTAGCTTGGTCAGGATTATCAAAAGTAAGGGTCCTCCCATCAGTGAAGACCCGCAGTTTAGCCGGGTAAAGAAGGGCGAATTTAACATTCTCAGTGAAAAAAATGTTTGCATATTGGGGTGAATTCTTTTCTCCTCTATGCCACAGAGGCCGAAAAGTCCTGAAATATCAGCACTTTAAAGTTTCGTACTTCAAGAGTGCGTTTTTTCCTGTATGCCATGAGTATGTTCTCTTTATCTCTAAAATTAAGAAATTTGGCAATAACAGGACGGGGGCGTATCTGGGATAAGGGGGGACCTCTATCAGGGCCAATTCGATGCGCCCTTTCAATAATCACTGTTCCCGAGGTACTAGGAACATTAAGGATTTGAATTATATCAACACTGAGTAAATCAAAAAGATCTGAACCCGTTATTGATTCTGGGATTCCTATAAATCTGAGATTGCTCCGCCTATCTCTGTTTTCAAGTTCATCAATCTTTGAGGTCAGGAAAGCTATTTGTTGATAGTGGGAATCATCAGAATTTTGCAGAGATACAATAGCATCCTCTGCCGTACTAACACGTTGTTCCACTTCCACTAATCGTTTGGTATGTGATTCTAAATGGGACAGGACCGTATTCAAACTTGTTTTGATTGCATCCAACTTTTTCTCCAGGGTTGGGTTTAAAGGTACGGAGCTTTCCACAGAGAGAGAGGGTATAATGGGTGAGGAGGAAAGATCTTGAGAGGCTGAGGGAGGTGAGCGGTTGGGTTGGGGTGTATTTACCTTTTCCCTAACAGAAGGGGTTTTGGATTGAGATTTCCCGTTCTTGACCATGGTATCAGTTGGATATTTGTCTACAAACTTGTCCATACTACGGGACAATAACCAGATTAGCTAGAGATTCTGTACCACCTATGGATGTAGATCTTTGAGGCAGCTACATAACTATAGATATATCTAGAATCAAGATTAAATTCAATCACTGAATCTGTAAAAATTAGTCTGCACTTATTGGATTGTACACAAATTATCAGGATCAGTACCTGTGGGTCATTTATAGCAACACAGTTATTCAGCAGCAGTTCTGCAAGATTTAAAACCAATGAAAAAAAAAAAAAAAGGGGGGGGGGAGAGGGAGGGGGAGGGAAAAGGGTGAGGGGGGGAGTAAACCTCTAAAACAATATCCAATGAGACTTATACCAATATATAATTGGAAGTAGATGTAGTGTATAGAGGATTATGATCCTAGAATCAGCGTAATTTGTATTAAATACCAGTAATGTGGGGTATATTATTTATCCATAAACCACGTCACTTTTGCGGAGAGTTAAGCGACTTACGATGGTAACGTCTGTCCTCTGTGATCAGTGCTATTTATCGTAGTGGGAGAATAGCATATAGCACATATGACTAGAAATTACAGTAATGACTGCTTCACAAATTAACAGTAACCAAAACAAGTATAGATATGAAACAATATAGTATATGAATATGTCACAAAGTGCAGAATTTTAGTCAAAGGCGATTGTCACCACTTTAACCTTTGTTATGATAAATTATTTGGAAACAACCTCCTCACATTCACCAATCACAGTATGTTTTCTAATACATGCCAGAGTAGATAGATAATGCTGGCTTTCATGACTGAACACCACCAGATGGCAGTGTTTGCTTTCTGTAACAAGGTTGAGCGACGTAGTATTAATTTATGGAACAGTGAGCTGTAGTGGGTCTCGGAAATATTTGCAATAATATAATTATTATATACAGTAGTTTTACAGTCACACTAAGCCATAAGCTCCTTAGGTAAAAGTAGGTTGTGTTCTGGCTTGAGGTATAGAGTGGAGATGAGAATATTTAGCAGAAGTATAGAAGAGAAGAGGGCTAGAAATAGAGAGAAAGGGAAAGATGGGTAATTAATACCAGATTAATCAATACTCCGTCCGTCACCAATTCTGGTATCGAGGGTTCCGATGGATGAGTGATGGGCAGAGAAGATTAAGGAGAGACTCTGCAGTAAAGGTGGGATCCGTCTTCTTAGGGCTTAATTCTTAATTGCCAAGACAGGAGATCCTCGCATAGGGGTCTGAGTACACCGCAACTAGGGTTCGATGTTTGGCATTGATTGCAGGCTCACCATCCATCTACAAGTCATCTCCCGGGTCCTCAGCGGCAGAAACACATCCGAGGTCCGGGCACCAGCAGGGGTGGGCAGCACGCCGATCAGTCCCAGTTGACACAATCAACAGTTCAGCAGGCAGCCCTGCCAGCACTTCACACACTACACCAGCAGGTAAGTTCAGCGGGTAGCCGGGCAAAGCTGTGTTACTGGGGGGTATGCCCGTTGTTACCGGAGCGCTGCTGCGTTATCTTCATACGGGGGAATAGGAGGCGTTCATCCGACGCGTCTCTGAGGTCTTATGCAGGGGTGAGTGATCCTCCGTCCCCTCTCTCCGCCCGACAGTAGTAGGTCGTATAGCCGCCACTATAGTTACGGGGAGTGGGCTCCAAGGGCAGTCGTCTCAGGCAGTGCTCGCCAGACCGCGCCAACCAACCAGGTCCCGGTCACTGCTCACTCGGCTCCGCTATTGAACGGGAGGTAGTCACAGGATTCCGCTGCTTTCCCCGATATTTAACCAGAGTCTTCCGTAAGGCAGCTCAGAGTCACATTGAACAATGGCTGTTCCTCGCCACGAGACACGTAGAGGCCCCGACTATGTGGGCTAGATTCCGGTGGAAATATTTCTCCGCTGTCCCCGATATATTAGAGATGAGCGCCTGAAATTTTTCGGGTTTTGTGTTTTGGTTTTGGGTTCGGTTCCGCGGCCGTGTTTTGGGTTCGACCGCGTTTTGGCAAAACCTCACCGAATTTTTTTTGTCGGATTCGGGTGTGTTTTGGATTCGGGTGGTTTTTTCAAAAAACCCTAAAAAACATCTTAAAACATTGAATTTGGGGGTCATTTTGATCCCATAGTATTATTAACCTCAATAACCATAATTAACACTCATTTTCAGTCTATTCTGAACACCTTACACCTCACAATATTATTTTTAGTCCTAAAATTTGCACCGAGGTCGCTGGATGACTAAGCTCAGCGACCCTAGTGGCCGACACAAACACCGGGCCCATCTAGGAGTGGCACTGCAGTGTCACGCAGGATGTCCCTTCCAAAAAACCCTCCCCAAACAGCACATGACGCAAAGAAAAAAAGAGGCGCAATGAGGTAGCTGACTGTGTGAGAAAGATAAGCGACCCTAGTGGCCGACACAAACACCGGGCCCATCTAGGAGTGGCACTGCAGTGTCACGCAGGATGTCCCTTCCAAAAAACCCTCCCCAAACAGCACATGACGCAAAGAAAAAAAGAGGCGCAATGAGGTAGCTGACTGTGTGAGAAAGATAAGCGACCCTAGTGGCCGACACAAACACCGGGCCCATCTAGGAGTGGCACTGCAGTGTCACGCAGGATGTCCCTTCCAAAAAACCCTCCCCAAACAGCACATGACGCAAAGAAAAAAAGAGGCGCAATGAGGTAGCTGACTGTGTGAGAAAGATAAGCGACCCTAGTGGCCGACACAAACACCGGGCCCATCTAGGAGTGGCACTGCAGTGTCACGCAGGATGTCCCTTCCAAAAAACCCTCCCCAAACAGCACATGACGCAAAGAAAAATAAAAGAAAAAAGAGGTGCAAGATGGAATTGTCCTTGGGCCCTTCCCACCCACCCTTATGTTGTATAAACAAAACAGGACATGCACACTTTAACCAACCCATCATTTCAGTGACAGGGTCTGCCACACGACTGTGACTGAAATGACGGGTTGGTTTGGACCCCCACCAAAAAAGAAGCAATTAATCTCTCCTTGCACAAACTGGCTCTACAGAGGCAAGATGTCCACCTCATCATCATCCTCCGATATATCACCGTGTACATCCCCCTCCTCACAGATTATCAATTCGTCCCCACTGGAATCCACCATGTCAGCTCCCTGTGTACTTTGTGGAGGCAATTGCTGCTGGTCAATGTCTCCGCGGAGGAATTGATTATAATTCATTTTAATGAACATCATCTTCTCCACATTTTCTGGATGTAACCTCGTACGCCGATTGCTGACAAGGTGAGCGGCGGCACTAAACACTCTTTCGGAGTACACACTTGTGGGAGGGCAACTTAGGTAGAATAAAGCCAGTTTGTGCAAGGGCCTCCAAATTGCCTCTTTTTCCTGCCAGTATAAGTACGGACTGTGTGACGTGCCTACTTGGATGCGGTCACTCATATAATCCTCCACCATTCTATCAATGGTGAGAGAATCATATGCAGTGACAGTAGACGACATGTCCGTAATGGTTGTCAGGTCCTTCAGTCCGGACCAGATGTCAGCATCAGCAGTCGCTCCAGACTGCCCTGCATCACCGCCAGCGGGTGGGCTCGGAATTCGGATTTGGGATTTCGAAGAATGCACAGTTCTTTGCTGTGCTGCTTTTGCCAGCTTGAGTCTTTTCATTTTTCTAGCGAGAGGCTGAGTGCTTCCATCCTCATGTGAAGCTGAACCACTAGCCATGAACATAGGCCAGGGCCTCAGCCGTTCCTTGCCACTCCGTGTGGTAAATGGCATATTGGCAAGTTTACGCTTCTCCTCCGACAATTTTATTTTAGGTTTTGGAGTCCTTTTTTTTCTGATATTTGGTGTTTTGGATTTGACATGCTCTGTACTATGACATTGGGCATCGGCCTTGGCAGACGACGTTGCTGGCATTTCATCGTCTCGGCCATGACTAGTGGCAGCAGCTTCAGCACGAGGTGGAAGTGGATCTTGATCTTTCCCTAATTTTGGAACCTCAACTTTTTTGTTCTCCATATTTTATAGGCAGAACTAAAAGGCACCTCAGGTAAACAATGGAGATGGATGGATTGGATACTAGTATACAATTATGGACGGACTGCCACGGTTAGGTGGTATAAAAAAACCACGGTTAGGTGGTATATAATACAATTATGGATGGACGGACTGCCTGCCGAGTTCCGACACAGAGGTAGCCACAGCCGTGAACTACCGCACTGTACACTGGTTGATAAAGAGATAGTAGTATACTCGTAACAACTAGTATGACACTATGACGACGGTATAAAGAATGAAAAAAAAACCACGGTTAGGTGGTATATATTATAATAATAATACAATTATGGATGGACGGACTGCCTGCCGACTGCCGACACAGAGGTAGCCACAGCCGTGAACTACCGCACTGTACACTGGTTGATAAAGAGATAGTAGTATACTCGTAACAACTAGTATGACACTATGACGACGGTATAAAGAATGAAAAAAAAACCACGGTTAGGTGGTATATATTATAATAATAATACAATTATGGATGGACGGACTGCCTGCCGACTGCCGACACAGAGGTAGCCACAGCCGTGAACTACCGCACTGTACACTGGTTGATAAAGAGATAGTAGTATACTCGTAACAACTAGTATGACACTATGACGACGGTATAAAGAATGAAAAAAAAACCACGGTTAGGTGGTATATATTATAATAATAATACAATTATGGATGGACGGACTGCCTGCCGAGTTCCGACACAGAGGTAGCCACAGCCGTGAACTACCGCACTGTACACTGGTTGATAAAGAGATAGTAGTATACTCGTAACAACTAGTATGACACTATGACGACGGTATAAAGAATGAAAAAAAAACCACGGTTAGGTGGTATATATTATAATAATAATACAATTATGGATGGACGGACTGCCTGCCGACTGCCGACACAGAGGTAGCCACAGCCGTGAACTACCGCACTGTACACTGGTTGATAAAGAGATAGTAGTATACTCGTAACAACTAGTATGACACTATGACGACGGTATAAAGAAAGAAAAAAAAATACCACAGTTAGGTGGTATATATTATAATAATAATACAATTATGGATGGACGGACTGCCTGCCGACTGCCGACACAGAGGTAGCCACAGCCGTGAACTACCGCACTGTACACTGGTTGATAAAGAGATAGTAGTATACTCGTAACAACTAGTATGACACTATGACGGTATAAAGAATGAAAAAAAAACCACGGTTAGGTGGTATATATTATAATAATAATACAATTATGGATGGACGGACTGCCTGCCGACTGCCGACACAGAGGTAGCCACAGCCGTGAACTACCGCACTGTACACTGGTTGATAAAGAGATAGTAGTATACTCGTAACAACTAGTATGACACTATGACGACGGTATAAAGAAAGAAAAAAAAATACCACGGTTAGGTGGTATATATTGTAATACAATTATGGATGGACGGACTGCCTGCCGAGTTCCGACTGCCGACACAGAGGTAGCCACAGCCGTGAACTACCGCACTGTACTGTGTCTGCTGCTAATATAGACTGGTTGATAAAGAGATAGTATACAATACATACAACAATATACTACTATACTGGTGGTCAGGCACTGGTCACCACTAGTCACACTGGCAGTGGCACTCCTGCAGCAAAAGTGTGCACTGTTTAATTTTAAATTAATATAATATTATGTACTCCTGGGGGCTCCTGCTATAACAACCTGCAGTGCTCCCCAGTCTCCCCCACAATTATTATAAGCTTTGCCTTTTATACATTGATGTGCAGCACACTGGGCTGAGCTGAGTGCACACAGACTGAGTCACACTGTGTGACTGGCTGCTGCTGTGTATCGTTTTTTTTCAGGCAGAGAACGGATATAGCAGAGAACGGATATATTATATTAAAATAAATAAAAGTTAACTAACAACAACTGCACTGGTCACTGTGGTAAACTCTGTCTGACTCTGCACAATCTCTCTCTCTCTTCTAATCTAATTTCTAATGGAGAGGACGCCAGCCACGTCCTCTCCCTATCAATCTCAATGCACGTGTGAAAATGGCGGCGACGCGCGGCTCCTTATATAGAATCCGAGTCTCGCGAGAATCCGACAGCGTCATGATGACGTTCGGGCGCGCTCGGGTTAACCGAGCAAGGCGGGAGGATCCGAGTCTGCTCGGACCCGTGAAAAAAACATGAAGTTCGTGCGGGTTCGGTTTCAGAGAAACCGAACCCGCTCATCTCTACGATATATGGCTTGTTGCGTACAGCCAGTCCTCCCACGGCTCTCTGTATGGATTATTTTTGTTAATTAGCCGTTTTAAGGAAGGATGGTGGATGATTCTGTACAGGGGAGACGGAGAGAGGACTAAAACGCGGCCATCTCGATGCTACGCCCACCGGAAGTCATCTCAACACTAGTTAAGTAATTCCTTTCCTCGAAATGTCAGTCTCCCTGGGCACAGTTCTTACAACTGAGGTCTGGAGGAGGGGCATAGAGGGAGGAGCCAGTTCACAACCAATGAAAAGTCTTTAGAGTGCCCATGTCTCCTGCGGATCCCGTCTATACCCCATGGTCTTGATGTCGTCCCCAGCATCCTCTATGGACTAGGAGAAAAGGATTTACCGGTAGGTTATCAAAATCCTATTTTTCTTACTTTACGATCCACGTGGACTATGATTGGGAATAGTAACCAAACAATGGCGAGCGAAGCGGTGCACTAATTGGGGTTCCTCGTAACTTTACGAAGAAAACGACGCAAAAACCCCTACCTCGTGTCAACCTTTTTCCATGTCGACCTCATAACCATGTTGACCTATTTCAAGTGTGGACATACAGTCAGCCAATAGTGGACGACCTAATGACTGTCGACATAGTTAGGGTCGACCCAATGAACCACACCCTGCTGACCTGGCTACTAAAGGATAGCATCATCTGGAGATGGCATTACCTATCTAGGCAAAACTCCAGAATGCTAATTATTATAGCTACAGTACCTCATGATTTGCTAACAGGGTTTAACATTTTTTTTTAATTGTTGAGATTTTTGAGCTGAAACACATCCAAATTGTGGTATATCCAATTTCTAGGACTTCATACATGCTTAATGGCAGGTGTATGCGGTATCCTCCACCCCTGCTCTGCTATGCAAATCAGCAGTGAACATGGAACTTTCCCACATGGGACAAAGTTGTCCCAATAAAAATCCCTTCAAATTAGGACTGTCACCTCTAAATCAGTACAGTTAATTTATTGTTTTTATATCCCCACCAGCAGAGTGAACACTAGGATGTGAGACACTAAAGAGGTGCTTGTCCCAAACAGTTTACAATGTAATGTTGATTAATGACACTTTGATTATGGCAGCTGTGCATGTATAAATCACATATCACTAATCCATTTGTGTATCCTTCTGACTTTCAGGAACCTCTGCCCTAAAATACAGCCTTTCTTCTAGCTCAAGGAGTCCAGGGTAAGTGACCTGCTTCACTAGCTCCACTATTTTTCTTGGCCTACTCTCCCCCTGTATATCATTCCAAAGAAAATATCCACCTTTGTTAGCAGAAGCCTGATGCAAACTGTGTAATACTTGTGATGTCGGACTGTCAAACATGGCAGCACTCCTTTCTTTCATCTCCCATAGTGCATAGAGGGCAGCATTTGATCTCACTGACATGTCTCCTGGTTCCTGCTGAAACATCAGGAATGGTCCTTACTGGCACCACTCACAGCCCTTCAAACCCCTTTTATCTGAAACAGTGGCGGAACCAGCGAGAGGTGGGCCCATGTGCGACAAAATGGCTTTGCCCCCCTCATCCCATCCAAGTCCACCCCCTCACCCCTGGAGAGGATCTGGTGAGGGGAACCTGCTCAGGGAAGTGGATACCTAGCAACAGTGCCGTAACTAGACATTTTAGCACTATGTGCAAGAAACGGCATTGGAGCCCCACCCCTGCATGCAAAACAGGGGCGTGGCTTCGTGGGGAAGGGGTGTGGCCACAAAATAATACCAATTCATAAAACGGTTCACAGTAGTCTCCATTATTCAAATTACGCCGCACAGTAGCAACACTACACCAGGTAGAGACCCTTTTACACCTTACGGCGGACAGATTCCTCTTTTTACACATTACAGCAGACAGTGTCCCCTTTTTACACATTGCGGCAGACAGCGTCCCCCTTTTTTACACATAACGGCAGACAGCGTGCCCTTTTTACACATAACGGCAGACAGCGTGCACTTTTTACACATAACGGCAGACAGCGTCCCCTTTTTACACATAACGGCAGACAGCGTGCCCTTGTTACACATAGCGGCAGACAGCGTACACTTTTTTCACATAATGGCAGACAGCGTGCCATTGTTAAACATAGCGGCAGACAGCGTACACTTTTTTCACATAACGGCAGACAGTGTGCCCTTGTTACACATTACGGCAGGCAGATTCCCCCTTTTTACACATTGCGGCAGACAGCGTGTCCTTGTTACACATAGCGGCAGACAGCGTACACTTTTTTCACATAACGGCAGACAGCGTGCCCTTATTAAACATAGCGGCAGACAGCGTACACTTTTTTCACATAACGGCAGACAGCGTGCCCTTGTTACACATTACGGCAGGCAGATTCCCCCTATTTACACATAACGGCAGACAGCGTGCCCTTGTTACACATTACGGCAGGCAGATTCCCCCTTTTTACACATTGCGGCAGACAGCGTGTCCTTGTTACACATAGCGGCAGGCAGATTCCCCCTTTTTACACATTGCGGCAAGCAGATTCCCCCTTTTTACACATTGCGGCAGGCAGATTCACCATTTTTACACATAGCAGCAGGCAGATTCCCCGTTTTTACACATTACAGCAAGCAGATTTCCCCTTTTTACACATTGCGGCAGGCAGATTCCCCGTTTTTACACATTACGGCAGGCAGATTCCCCATTTTTACACATTGCGGCAGGCAGATTCCCCGTTTTTACACATTGCGGCAGGCAGATTCCCCATTTTTACACATTGCGGCAAGCAGATTCCCCATTTTTACACATAGCGGCAGGCAGATTCACCATTTTTACACATTGCGGCAGGCAGATTCCCCATTTTTACACATTGCGGCAGGCAGATTCCCCGTTTTTACACATTGCGGCACACAGTCCCCCTTTTTTGTAGGAAAGAAAGAGAAAGAGGAAAGACAGAAAGAAGAATTATACTTACCCTCTCCGCTGGCTCAGGCTCCTCGGTGCAGCGTCAGACGATTCCCGGGCAGTAGAGAATGAGGAGGAGGGAGGTGGAGGAGGGAGCCGCAGCAGCACTGTGTCATTGGTGGAGGCGCTGCTGCTGCTGCCCCTCTGCTTCACTATAGGCTGTTCTCGGAAGACAGCCTATAGTGAAGCAGAGGGGCAGCAGCAGCAGCGCCTCCACCAGTAACAAAGCGCTGCTGCGGCTCCCTCCTCCACCTCCCTCCTCCTCCTTCCCCCGTCCGTGCCGCTGCTCCTCTCCTCTGTGGGCGGCTGTGCGCTGCGGGCAGCGGTTGCCCGCAGCGCACAGCGGCATGTAATGAGTCAATTTGACTCATTACATGCTTGGGCCCCTGGACAGAGGCGGGCCCCAGTGCAACGCACTGCTTGCACTGGCGGTAGTTCCGTCTCTGATCTGAAAGGAACATTAAATAACTCTGAAGCGCTTGCAATCTAAACCACTCGGCTGTCAGTTTTTGGAAAAATGCTGCCAGTTTCTGTGTGGCTGGTTCACAGAATCAAATTAGTAGAAATTATTGCTGCAGATTAGTTTCTCTAGAATTTTGGTACAGAAATTAATCTAGTGGGTCTTGAAGCAGTCTGATAAATGATTCCTCAATTGGGTCTGATTGTGGTAATTACACAAACCCAGTTTCGGACTGGGGCATGTAGGGCCCACCAGGGGTATGCAGTGGTAGGGGCCCATGTTTAGGGGTGTGGCCAGTCCGCAGAGGGGGTGTGGCCTGCCACTTCATTGGTTTGACTAACCATTAGAGAGTGCAACGTCTGGGCCCCTTCATAAATATGTACAGTAAATTAATCTGCTGCATGCATGATAATATAACAGATTAATAACAGCAATGCACTGTAGAAAATACACCATAGTCCAGTATCAGGTAACATATGTATAATTCAAGTGCACAGTCTGGAACCTGATCCTTAGAGCAGGAGGTGAGCCCCCAGGCAGTAGGGGATGCGGTCAAGATGCCGCCAGCCAGAATCCCGGCGGTCGAAATACCGACGCCGGAATCCCGACCGCCACGATCCCGACATATTCTCCCTCCGTGGGTGTCCACGACACCCATAGAGGGAGAATATAATAGTGTGCCGAGCGTGGCGAGCGAAGCGAGCCCGCAAGGGGCTGCGTTCCGCTTGCCACCCCTGTCGGGATTGTGTGATCGGGATTCCGGCGTCGGTATTTCGACCGCCGGCATTTAGTACTGATCCCGGCAGTAGGGCCCACCGGTGGTTTCCCCTGCACCCCTGTGGGCCAGTCCAAGCCTGCACAAACGTATTCACCGGCATATGCTGACTGTAAATTATATCCTGCTGAATCATAACTTTATTTAACAGCTGCAGATTGCAAGAGATCCCCATCCTCTCTTATGTACAGAAATATTCCTGCATTATATTTTAGTGTCCAAGGCCAAATTAACAATGGGGCGGATAGAGCTCCAGATCTACACATAAAAATAGGCCCATCGTCATGACAACATGATGTGACCAGCCTCCCAACAGGCCGCATGCCTGGCCATAAATTAGTATTAAAAATGTATATTTTACTTCAAAAATTATGCCATGTTTATACTTATAGGCAGTGGTGGTTGCTTAGTGGGGGCTACCGAGTAAACCAAAATTAGCAGAGGGGAGCTTGATAACACATAACCCTGACTGTACCTGTAAATGTTTTTATATATCTGTATTGCCAGGTGTCTGCAGGAACGTAAGCTCCTCGGGGATCAGCATTGTGTATCACAACCGCATATGCTGGGATACAACAAACCTGTATCTGCCCGCCCCGCAAACTTCTGTGTAACTAGCCAATGGAAGTCTGGAGGATGGGCAAATACAGATGCGTAACAAGGGTAGGGTGAGTGGGGCACGTGCCCTGGGCGCCTTGGCAGGCCCACGAGAGGGGGGCGCCGGCGGCGGCCAGGGCATCATGCCCCACTCGCCCCCATCACGCCGAAATGTGAGGGGAGGAGAGCGCAGCGTCTCTCCCTCCCCTCACCACCTCCAGAGCATTAGCAGCGCTGCCAGCAGCGCTGCGTGTGTCCGGTCTCCGGCGTTAGCCAATCAGAGCTTGCGGACCGGCTCCTGATTGGCTGCCGGTCCGCGAGCTATGATTGGCTGGCGAACCGGCGCCACACAGCCACCGGAGACCGGGAGCGGTGAGGGGAAGGAGAGGCGCTGCGCTGCGCTCTCCTCCCCTCACAGACACAACAGGCGGTGAGTGACCGGGGGGGGGGCGCACAGTGGGACATGTATCTGGCACAGTGGGTCATGTATCTGGCATAGTGGGGCATGTATCTGGCACAGTGGGGCATGTATCTGGCACAGTGGGGCATGTATCTGGCACAGTGGGGCATGTATCTGGCACAGTGGGGCACAGTGGGGCATGTATCTGGCACAGTGGGGCACAGTGGGGCATGTATCTGGCACAGTGGGGCATGTATCTGGCACAGTGGGGCATGTATCTGGCACAGTGGGGCACAGTGGGGCATGTATCTGGCACAGTGGGGCATGTATCTGGCACAGTGGGGCATGTATCTGGCACAGTGGGGCAATGTAACTGGCACAGTGGGGCATGTATCTGGCACAGCGGGGCATGTATCTGGCACAGTGGGGCATGTATCTGGCACAGTGGGGCAATGTAACTGGCACAGTGGGGCATGTATCTGGCACAGTGGGGCATGTATCTGGCACAGCAGGGCATGTATCTGGCACAGTGGGGCACAGTGGGGCATGTATCTGGCACAGTGGGGCACAGTGGGGCATGTATCTGGCACAGAGGGGCATGTATCTGGCACAGTGGGGCAAATGTATCTGGCACAGTGGGGCAATGTATCTGGCACTGTGGGGCAATGTAACTGGCACTGTGGGGCATGTATCTGGCACTGTGGGGCAATATATCTGGCACTGTGGGGCAATGTAACTGGCACTGTGGGGCAATGTAGCTGGCACTGTGGGGCAATGTATCTGGCACTGTGGGGCAATGTATCTGGCACAGTGGGGCAATGTATCTGGCACTGTGGGGCAATGTATCTGGCACTGTGGGGCAATGTAACTGGCACTGTGGGGCAATGTAATTGGCATTGTGAACAATGTATCTGGCACTGTGGGGCATTGTATCTGGCACTGTGGGGCAATGTATCTGGCACTGTGGGGCAATGTATCTGGCAATGTAACTGGCACTGTGGGGCAATGTATCTGGCAATGTAACTGGCACTGTGGGGCAATGTATCTGGCACTGTGGGGCAATGGGCACTGTGGGGCAATGTAACTGGCACTGTGGGGCAATGTATCTGGCAATGTAACTGGCACTGTGGGGCAATGTAACTGGCACAGTGGGGCATGTATCTGGCACAGCGTGTACTGGCACTGGGCATGTATCTGGCAATGTATCTGGCAATGTAACTGGCACTGTGGGGCAATGTAACTGGCACTGTGGGGCAATGTATCTGGCACTGTGGGGCAATGTATCTGGCACTGTGGGGCATTGTATCTGGCACTGTGGGGCATTGTATCTGGCACTGTGGGGCAATGTAACTGGCACTGTGGGCCATTTTCAGTGGCCACACCCCTTCTGGTGTGTGGCCATGCCCATTTTTTCGGCGCGCGCACATGCTTCTTTTGCTGTTTTTTGTGTTGTTGTTTTTTTTTTTTGGGGGGGGGGGGGGGGCGCCATTTTCTATCTTGCCCTGGGCTCCAAAAACCCTAGCTACGCCTCTGGCAAATACTGATACAGATTACTCTGTCCCTGCAGATGCGACTGTGATACACGGAGCCAGAGCCGTAACTAGGTGTGTGCCGAAGGTGCCTGCCTGCCTGGCACACAGCGCATATGTGCTGTGGGCACACCGTTCGGCAACACTCGCAGGGCTACTACCGGACGCTAGCTGCAATGCTGCCCGCTGTCATGTACAGTATGCCGTGGTGCGCTTGACTACTTCTATGCCGAGCAAACCACTACATACATACTAGACATTCACAGCGTGCAGCATTGCAGCTCCGCCCCCTCCCGGCTTACCCAGTCTCAGGCGCGCCGCGCACAATTCATGTCTCCCGTCCCGCACACTCATGTTGACAGTGACAGACAGCCGCGCCGTTGAGCAGCGCAAGTCTGCCTGGTGGCTGTCCAGTGGAAGGGGAGGCTGCAGCCTGCGGCTCAGACCCTGGACAGAGGCGGGCCCCAGTGCAACGCACTGCTTGCACTGGCGGTAGTTCCGTCTCTGATCTGAAAGGAACATTAAATAACTCTGAAGCGCTTGCAATCTAAACCACTCGGCTGTCAGTTTTTGGAAAAATGCTGCCAGTTTCTGTGTGGCTGGTTCACAGAATCAAATTAGTAGAAATTATTGCTGCAGATTAGTTTCTCTAGAATTTTGGTACAGAAATTAATCTAGTGGGTCTTGAAGCAGTCTGATAAATGATTCCTCAATTGGGTCTGATTGTGGTAATTACACAAACCCAGTTTCGGACTGGGGCATGTAGGGCCCACCAGGGGTATGCAGTGGTAGGGGCCCATGTTTAGGGGTGTGGCCAGTCCGCAGAGGGGGTGTGGCCTGCCACTTCATTGGTTTGACTAACCATTAGAGAGTGCAACGTATGCTGTGGGCACACCGTTCGGCAACACTCGCAGGGCTACTACCGGACGCTAGCTGCAATGCTGCCCGCTGTCATGTACAGTATGCCGTGGTGCGCTTGACTACTTCTATGCCGAGCAAACCACTACATACATACTAGACATTCACAGCGTGCAGCATTGCAGCTCCGCCCCCTCCCGGCTTACCCAGTCTCAGGCGCGCCGCGCACAATTCATGTCTCCCGTCCCGCACACTCATGTTGACAGTGACAGACAGCCGCCAGCGCCGTTGAGCAGCGCAAGTCTGTCTGGTGGCTGTCCAGTGGAAGGGGAGGCTGCAGCCTGCGGCTCAGACACTGGCCGGCACGCAGGCTTCAGTGAAGGAGGGGGCAGGAGGACGGGAGGGCACAGTCACACACAGCCGCACAACTAACAAGAGGAAGTCAGGAGAGAGAACGTGCTGCAGCAAGTGCAATACAGCACTTCTATTGGTCGCTTCAACTGGTCAGCCCAAAAATTAAGGGCAATAGTGAACTATTCAAAATAAAATAATTAAAATCGATACAGAGAAGACGCGGCCGCGGGAGCATCCAGCATCCAGCAGCACACGGCAGCAGCGCATCTCGGTGTTGGGAGTGGCCTCAAACACCAGAGCGCTGCATCCTACCTCCCTGACGGAGCCCCTGAATAGAGAAGACCCCTAAGTGTGGAGAAGAGGACTTCTGTAAGTGCGCTGACAGGGTGGGGGGTTTTGTGTGTGTGTGTGTGTGTGTGTGTGTGTGTGTGTGTGTGTGTGTGTGTGTGTGTGTGTGTGTGTGTGAAGGAGTTGTCAGGGGGTAGGGGAGGAAGGTGTGTGCATATACAGTATATGTGCTGTCGGTGTGAGTTTGCATATGCAGTATATGTGCTGTCGTGTGAGTTTACATATACAGTATATGTGCTGTCAGTGTGTGTTTGCATATTCCAGTATATGTGCTGTCAGTGTGAGTTTACAACATATACAGTATATGTGCTGTCTGTGTGAGTTTACAACATATACAGTATATGTGCTGTCTGTGTGAGTTTACATATACAGTATATGTGCTGTCAGTGTGTGTTTGCATATACAGTATATGTGCTGTCAGTGTATGTTTGCATATACAGTATATGTGCTGTCAGTGTGTGTTTGTATATACAGTATATGTGCTGTCAGTGTGTGTTTGCATATACAGTATATGTGCTGTCAGTGTGTGTTTGCATATACAGTATATGTGCTGTCAGTGTGAGTTTGCATATACAGTATATGTGCTGTCAGTGTGAGTTTACATATACAGCATATGTGCTGTCAGTGTGAGTTTGCATATACAGTATATGTGCTGTCAGTGTGAGTTTGAAGCAGTGCAGTGGAGGTGTTTGTGTGATGGAGATGTCAGTTTGTGTATGATGAGAGTAGCGGGGGGGTTGCTGAGTGCATTAGATTTGATAGTATTGTTAGTAAGAGGGTAAAATATAGTTGAGAGGAGATATGGTAGCGACATGTCGGGAGGAGAGGGAGACGGGGAAGCGACAGGTGGAGAGGAGGAGGTAATGGGGTAGCGACAGGTCAGGAGGAAAAGATATAGAAGCGACAGTTCCAGAGGAGGAGACGGTGAAGCGAAAGGTCTAAGGGAGGAGATGTGATAGCAACAGGTCAGGAGTGTCAGGCTCCGGAGCTTTACCTCTGGCGGGTGCTCCCGCGGGTTACCGTCCTGCTGGTTGGCGCGGCTGCAGGGAGCTGCTGGCGGCGGGTCCTTCTGGACAGATGTGCGGCTGCCAAGGGCTGGGGGCCGAAGATCTGGAGAGCCGGGCGCTGCGGCGGGGATCGCTGCAGTAAGGTCCTCTAGTGGTGACACAGTATAGTGTGTCAGAGACAGAAGCTGGCTAAAGCTGTGTGCTAACAGCTAAGTATGTCTCCTGTGCTGGGGGCAGCCATGTTGGAGACCAGAGTATTACCAATGAAGTTCCCAATCTGTGCCCAGCCAATCCTGCGTGTTCTCTCCTTACAAAAGGGGACTGGCTCAGAGGGAGAGTGCCAGTGCTTGATGTTACCTCCTTGTGAAAGGTTCTCCAGCTCTGTGCTCCCAGGTTACTTCTGGTTCCCCGGTCCTGGTTGCTCTCATCCATCGGTTACCTAAACGCTGCTGCAGTCCGTTGCCACTCGTGGAAGCGCTCACGGGGTCCCAGGTCATAGAGGAGCTCCAGGTGCTAACGGCGGCTCCCGCACACGTCTCCGTTTGTTCAAAGTCCAAGTTCTTCAGCCTCGTCTTTCAATCTCAAACCACAGTCCTCATTTCTTCAAAGTCCAAGTTCCTCAGCCTCATCTTTCAGTTACAAACCACAGTCTTCATTTCTTCAAAGTCCAAGTTCTTCAGCCTTGTCTTTTAATCATAAAACAGTCTTCAGTTCTTCTTTACCGGAGTTCTTCAGCTTCACTCTTCAGGTCATTTAACCATAGATTCTAATTCTTCCAGTTTCTTCAATTGCTCCAATATTTGTGTACAGCCTGATTATTCATTAAAACTACAGTTATCTTCCTACGCAGTCCTCCTTTTTTTTACGCCCTCCGGCCAACGTTAACACTTCATTTGGCTTCCACCTCATGAGGAGAAATTACATTCAGCCACCTCGTTTACTCTCCTCACAGGTAGATGTCCCTTCAGACAAAACTCGGTTGTCGGAACCCCAACTTACGCCGAGCGTGACAAGGAGGAGGAGGAGGAGGTGGGGAGGAGAAGATATAGAAGCGACAGATCGGGAGGAGAAGGAGATCGGGAAGCAACAGGTGGGGAGGAGAAGATATAGAAGAAGCGACAGGTCAGGAGGAGCAGATATAGAAGAAGCGACAGAGCAGGAGGAGGAGATGGGGAAATAGCAGTCTAGGACAATTACCAATTATATATATATTAACAAATATATGCACATTTATTTCATGCTTGGCTACTGTAATAGACACACATAAAAAACGAAATGGTTGCTGGTTAACGTTAAAGGGGAGGAACAACAACCTGCCGTAAAGGGTAAAAGGGGACTCTACCTGTCATAATGTGTGATAGGGACTCTAACTGGAGTAATGCATGATAGGGGCTCTACCTGGAGTTATGTGTAAAATGGGGCTCTGCCTGGTATAATGTGTGACAGGAACTCTACCTGTGTAATGTGTGTAAGTAGCGCTACTGTGTGGCAAAATTTGAATAATGAAGACTACTGTACAGCATAATATGAATTTGTATTATTTTGTCGTCACGCCCCTTCCCCATGAAGTCATGCCCCTATATCTTTGCGCACTTGCTCAATATGGGGGGGGGGGGCACCGATGCTGTTTCTTGCACACAGCGCTAAAATGTCTAGTTACGGCCCTGCACGGAGTTGATCGCCAGGGAGTTTATGTTCCTGCAGACTCCCGGCAATGTTAAAAAAACATTTACAGGTACAGCTAGGGTAATATTTTATCTGGGTGTGTAGCGGGATCCTGGCAGCAGAATGCTGGCTGGGCGGGCGAGCGCTTGAAGCCCCTAGGGGGCTCGGTAGTGAGCTGTGCTCGCCACAGGTTCTATTTCCACTCTATGGGTGTCATGGACACCCACGAGTGGGAATAGTCCCTGTTGGCCGGCATGCTGACCGGGCAGGGGGATGTAGGTGGAGGGGTCGTGACCGGCGGACATAACTACATCCCTTTTATCCATCTACCCTCTGCTAATTTTAGTTTACTCAGCAGTCCCCACTGAACAATGGCAACCAACCGGTATTGAAGTAACATTTATAATTTGCATACTATAAAATTATACAGAGCAGCTGATTGGTTGCCATTGTCTTATTCTGGGTCTCGGATGTCTCCGGACTGGTGTCAGTGATGCTGGTCCTCTGGGTATTGTTGTACTGGAAGCTGGGAGGCCGGAGGTAGTGCTTTCGCATAGATTAAATTATTCCTTTGTGATTACTGGAATATGGGCAGAACTAGTACCAGGAGGTTGACAAGACCCAGAACAGGTGTGCAGAGTCTTACCCCACTGGTAGTCTTCACCAGGAAGCCCCGCGAGGGAAGTTTGGGATTCGCTGCACCGAGTGAGCCAGTCGCGGTCCCCTGCCTGGGTTACCTGGTCTAGATGTTCGGGAGAGGTTTGGCTTTAGGCTGGTGGTTTGACCAGCTGGAACAGGACTGGAATGCTGACCAAGCTGGTAACGGAATGATGACACTGGATCCGGACTGGAGTTTAACTGGACTGGAACCGGACTGGAGTGCAACCGAACTGGAGCCGGACTGATGTGCAACTGGAGCCGGACTAGAATTAAACCGGACTGGAATAATGCTTGTATAGAAGGGTTTTCACAGTGATACTCAGAACTGAGGCTAGAGTCTCACTTATGGCGCACAGCTCCAATGTTCACACTGCTGTGTGACTATGGCACCAGTGTCCTCTGAAGAGGGAAGCTTTATACCCTCAAGTGAATCTGTATTGTCTGCAGGAATCCACTGACTCACAACCTGACCAGGATTGGGCTGGTCCTTGTCATGTGACCTGAAGCAAGATGGCACCGTCCACACCACATGTCCCGACAGGCCAGAGTCACGGGGATCGCTGCAGCAGCACTACACAGTCTCCTCTCTGCCCTGTCACCAACCACCTCTGGGGACAGTGATATGACCGAACAGTCGGCCAAACAGGTAAATGCTGAGGCCTAGACCTGGACTCACTGGTAGCCGTGACAGCCATGGGCAACTTCTCCACTGGCTCACTTCTCTACTCTTTTCACTGTATCATAAATAGACCCCTAAGACATTAGGGGTCTACATGGCAATGGCTACACCCACAAAACACTTGTCACAGCTCCTCCACTGCTCACAATAAGCCCTTGATCATTTTCAGCTCCAGGCTCATGTGGCATTTAATCTGGCCATGGTAGCGTCCACCATATATTAAATCATTGTGCTATATAGTGTACATACAATATACATTACACCAACTAAAAGCAGTTCTTAGTTCACATTCTGCATGCTTAGGGGTCAATCCAGTTAACTGTGAAGGGCCGTTGCAGTGGCGTTTAAACGCGGGCAAGGGCATCCAATCTCGCAGCCTGGATTCTGCCTGAATTTGCACAAAATTACTTGCTACCCTATGGGGCAGCAAGCATTATTCAGCGAGTTCAGGCCGCTGTAAAGTGCGCCCGCTGCCACGATGACTCGCTCCTGCAATTTAATTGTGGCCAATTGGATTGACCCCTTAGTATCAGTGGCAGATATTACTTGTGGAATATAGCCCCCCCCCCCCCCTTCCTTCCCCCAAGTGAAATCCACCACCCCGATCAGTGTCAGTGAAGCCAGATGCAGTCCCTGGCGACGCCACTCTTGGAAAACAGGGGCGACATACCCTTGGTTTCCAGTATCGCTGGCCACCCCCATCCCTCTCCGCGAATGCCACTCCCTGTCAATCAGGAAGAGGCGTTCGCATCCCTACGGTGCGATCGCAGGACCTGTTTTCCCCCAACAATGGTAAACTGCGCTGGGGATCACATTAGTAATCCTTAGTGAATCAGCGCCATTGTTTGTACATGCACTGATGTGGTGTGTTGCATCTTGGTCACTAATCATGATAGTGCAGCCAATCCATTCTCTAGCACTAATATCCTGGAGGAAATATTTTATTTAAGAAATTACCAAATGAGAGACATTTAATTGAGTAATATATATTAATTTTTACCAAGGAGGGCAATAGATCACTACAAGTGATCCAAGTTACAATAATAACAGTTTTAATGCACAATATAAAACATATACATATAAAAATCTCACACACAACAGTATAATTAAAAATAACTGTATTGTAGATTTTCTTCTAGCATAATGTAAAAAATCCATAACCTAAGGTACTGTATACCAATAGACCACCTCTACAGTAGGTGACTATTCATTTTCTCTGATGGATAGGGAATTTGGGAGTGAATTGATCTTGATATATTAATTGTGGCGCAATCTCCAATAAGGGGGAACAACCCCAATTTCAAAAAGGTGTCACAGTTCCTTTTAGTCTCTGTGTAGACACTAAGGATAGGTGTACTTAAACTAAATTGCAAATTGTGGGCCTTATTCAGGTTGGATCGCTATTGAGATTGAAATTACAATCATCTTAAAACTACTACTGCTAAAAATCGCATGTGAATAGCCGCCCTGAATAGTAAAAGACTCCCACCGATGTATCTGCAGAATTGCAATCCAGTCGCAGAAACTGAGTACCATCGACATTTGCGGTTGACCTAGGGCTATTCAGAATAATAAGAAAGCAATCGCACTGGTGACATGTTTGTAATTTGCAAGTGACGTCAGATATACACCCAGAAAACGGCCATTATTACCTGCGTTTTTCCAACCACTCCCCACAAACGCCATGTTAACACCCACGAATGATAACTTCCTGTCAATCAAATTGCGATCGCATTTCGCTGTGGCTGCGATTGCATTTCGATCTTCGTGCATGCGCGATGTGTTCTCAGCACATGCGCAGTCTGATGATAATCACCCGATTTGTATTTTTGCTATTTAGCGATCCATGCTGAATAAGGCCTTGAGCCCAGTTTAAGGTTCTAATTAATAAAATGTAGAAATTGTAGATTTATTAAAGGCAGTGCCAGATTAAGGTCTTAATGGGCCTGGAGCTGAAATTTTTGAAGGGCCTGTTGTGTGCTTCCGCAGGGGATGTGGGTCTGTGATGGGGGCTACGGATATGGGTGCGTAACCAGTGCTGTATTTAAATATATATATATGCGTGGGTGTATGCGTGTTTGAAAAATACAAAACTCTATCTATATATCTTTCTATATATATCTATCTATCCAGCAAGAGAAAGAGAGAGAGAGAGAGAGAGAGCGAGAGAAAGAGAAAGGAGAGAGTCACTGGGGGAATTGATTTTTTTGGTACCCATAAGTAATGGGTGCCCAACGGAACTATTCAATTGTTTTGCCATGACTGCATGATTTCTGCTCGCAGACTCTTGAGGTGGTGAGCAGAAATCTGTGAACAATTGGCTGTTGGAGCGCCCGAACTGCTGTTTTGGCAGCATGGCCAATAGTTTAGACTGGTTTAGCCACTTTACACAGTTTAACCAAGTGCTTTTGAGTGATAAGCAATAGGCGCCTGCGGAACTCACTTCCATTTGCATTACAATTGAATAGCTCTGTCGAGCTGCCATTACTTATGGGCATGCAAGAAGCAATTGGATTCAACTTACTATGTCAAAGGACACAGTATGTCTCATCCAAAATATATATGCAAATATGTATGTGTATGTATGTATGTATGTATGTATGTATGTGTGTGTACTGTATGTGTGTATATATACAGTGATCGCGCTGAGTGGGGAAAAAAATTGTGGGTCCCAGGGACCCATTACATTAAAAAATTGGGGTCCTAGTCCACTGATTCTGGGTCCTATCACATATCATGGGGGGAGAGTCAGGGAGAAGATGGAAGAGCTGGGGGTAAGGGCAGGCAGTGCTGGGGGTAGTGAGGGGTAAGTGCAGACAGGAGCTGGGGCAGTACTGGGGGCGACTGGCAGTGGGTGATTAGGGAGACATGTGATAGAAGGAATTGAATGAGATCAGACAGGAAGGGCAGGGCAGGGTGGGACCCTCTGTGGGGTACCTTGTTCTAAAGCTATTCAATCCTGCTCAGCATCCAGGAGATGTTCCCGGATCCAGCTCCACAAGCTAAATCTAACATCACCCCTTAGTGCCTGACCCTAACCACCCCCCAGAGGTGCAGCTGTTAAGCGTGCATGCAGCAAGATTGAGGCTGCCATGTGGTCCCTGCAATCTTCCCCCTCACAGCACCTCTCACCCTGATGGGCAGGTCCTCTGGTCCTCACTCAGTGGCATGGGTCATGGTCCCGAAGATCTCCTCAGCAGTGCAGGAGTCTCCGGAAGCTCAGAGGATCGAGCCAGGCCGCAGCGCAGGGTCTCCAGGCCAGCAAGCATCCGGTAACATAGTGGCAGCTCAGCACACTGCTGGTGGAAAGTCAGCCGCCAGAACGAGGACACCAAGAGGATGAGTCCAGCGGGCGGGAGTGTGCAGGCGATGTCGGGGCTGGTGAGCGCTGGGAGGTGGCGGGAGCCGCAGCCCAACTCCCGGACCTAGAAAGCAGCAAGACACATGGGAGGGAGGGGAGGGGGGGGCAGTACACTGACACATTGGAGGGGGAGGGCAGTACACTGACACAGTGGAGGGAGAGGTGGGGGGACAGTACACTGACACATTGGAGGGGGAGGGCAGTACACTGACACAGTGGAGGGAGAGGTGGGGGGACAGTACACTGACACATTGGAGGGGAGCAGTACTCTGACATTGGAGGGAGAGGTGGAGGCACAGTACACTGACACATTGGAGGGAGAGGTGTGGGGACAGTACACTGACACATTGGAGGGAGAGGTGGGGGGACAGTACACTGACACATTGGAGGGAGGGCAGTACACTGACACATTGGAGGGAGAGGGGGGACAGTACACTGACACATTGGGGGGGCAGTACACTGACATTGGAGGGACAGTACACTGCACATTGGAGTGGGGGGGCAGTACATTGACACATTGTTGGGAGAGGTGGGGGGGCAGTACACTGACACATGGGAGGGAGAGGGGGGGGCAGTACACTGACACACTGCGGGTGGAAAGTCAGCCGCCCAGACTCTGGAAAGAGGCTCTCAAGAGGAGGAGACCAGCAGGCGGGATCGTGCAGGCGATGCGGGGCTGGTGAGTGCTGGGAGGTGGCGGGGGCCACAGCGCAGCTCCTGGACCCTGAAGCAGCTAGACACATTGCTGCAGCCGGCTGCCCATTCACCCCACCACGGCACTAAACCTGCCTTTCCTTGCCAGTATCGATGTGAGGCTCCGCCCCCGGGTCAGCACGAGGCTCCTCCCCATTTGACCCGAGACTCCGCCCCCTACCAATCCAAAATGCATGCTTATACAGTATAAGCATGCATTTTGGCTTTGTAGGGGGTGGAGACTCGGGTCGAATGGGGGTGGGGCTGCGGGCGGAGACTCACATCGATACTGGCAAGGAAAGGTAGGTTTAGTGCCGTGGTGGGGTGAATGGGCAGCCGGAGGTGAGTGCGCTGCTGTGTGTGATGACAGGAAATATATTTTTTACTGTCAGCACTGGCCGCACTGCAGGGAACTCTCTGGGCCTATTTTCAATGGGGGCTTGGAGCTCCAGCTCCATCCGCCCCATTGTTAATCCGGCCCTGATTAAATGGCACGCAGTGTGAGGCAGTAGGACAAATACTTAATATAAATGATCAATCAATCACCATTAAAAAATATTTGACAAAAAATATTCATGTAATATTTGTAATTACAATATTACATTCCTCCCAACTGCCCCGATTTTCGCAGGACAGTCTCTTTTTTTGGGACTGTCCCAACCATGGGAAGCAGTGTACCGCGGTGGTGGTGGGGGGCAGTTGGGAAGCTCCTGTCAGTAGCAATGAATAGATGCTGTGCACATGCGCACAGTATCTATTCAAGGGAGTCAGAGGCACTGGGGGCATGCCAGCAGCTCCCAGAGTGCTGGGCATGCCCCCACGGTGACTGAAAATGGGGGCATGGCTCGCGATCGCGGCACTCCTGTGAAGCCACGCCCCCTTCCTATAGGCCACACCCCTTTTGGCCAGGGTGTCCCTCTTTAACATCTCCCGATGTTGGGAGGTATGATATTATTGTGTGTGCTATTTTGATGTGGTTATCCTTTATTTTCAATTGAATGTCTCTCATTTGGTAATATCTAACAATATTTCATCCAGGATGTTAGTGTTGTTATGTTTGTTTGTCATATGGATTATCACTGATCTTGTAGCAGCATTAACAGCTTATTTGATATACATCACATACTAATTGGTGGTTGTTGTTATTATTTTCTTTTTTGCCCAGAATTGTATTGTTTTGTTCAGTTCTTTAGCAGCCAGTGATATCACCAGAGTGTAAGCCTAGTTGTACAAATGACCACTTTCTGGTGAGGTTGATTCGTGTGGTGTTCTGCCCACCCCATGGTGGATGTTTGATAACAGGTTGATGAATTCCTCTCTCTCATTTTGTATTTCTCTCCAGAAGCCCTTTCACAACTCATCTTATAGAAAACCGACCAAATATTTGGGGAGAAAGTCCCCCCAAGTTTGTCACAAAACCAAACCGTATTTCAGTGAAGATGGGCCAGACTGGAAGGTTTTCATTCAAGATAATTGGTCGTCCACAGCCCTCCGTCACTTGGCACAAAGTGAGTAGCCTCTGAATGAGTGATGGGCTTTTGGAAAAACATTATGAAAAAACTTTTTTACTTTTTAATTTAAAATGAAGAAGAAATATTTAAAATACACACATGCATAGATGGAGCACATGGACAGTTTTATCCAGGAACTATTCTTCAATTCTAAGCTTATAACTATAGAGGTAACTCTTTTTAGTGCGTGCTACTGTATGTATGCTGTTCTCGATATGAACAAGCCCGTTGGGTGAAACATATACGTCATCGCAGGGTGCTGTTTGCACATACAGCACACATGAAACAAAGGTTCCCAGCTCATCCACACAGTGACACCTATCCAGGTACTGTATGATCTTCTAAGGCTCTCTCAGCAGTGATTGCAGTACTGTGCTCGGCAATGTCGATCTGATACCAGGGTACATGCACTGCTGTAACACTGCCAGCAAAAGTGCCTCTATTGTTTTTTCCTACCCAGTAGTCCTCACTGTCATGTCATCCACCGTCCGCTGTTCATTCATGACAGTAGAAACAGAGAGATCCAGACATGCTGGTCTATCTCTTTCACACAATAACCCCATCATAGGCAGCAACATTGATACGCTGACCTCCTCCTCAAACGCAACACTCTTATTAGCAGCTACACTTGCTGCTTCTGCTCCTGAAAGAGCACTAACAGAGAAATCCAGATATGGTAGACTGTTTTCCATATACAGCAAACTTATGAGATGTTATATCAATGCCCCCACTCTTCAGAGGAGCGGATCCTTAGTCTACATGACTACTGTATTTGTTATTTGTGCTTTTCTGAGCTAATCCATGGGTATGGGAATGAAATGTGAATGGCCTATGAATAAAATGAATGTGATCTTCGATTATATCTGCTTATGAGAGAAAAATACTGCTTACTTATGTTTGTCCGCATATAGAGGTTGTCTGCAAAAATATTTAACATAGAAATATAGAATCTGATGTCAGATGATAACCACATTGCCCATCTAGTCTGCCCCTCTTTACCATATATATTTACCTCAAACCTTACAGTATTTGATCCTTATTTCTTTGTAAGGATATCCTTATGTCTATCTCATGCATGCTTGAATTGTTCTACTGTCTTAGGCTCTACCACTTCTGATGTAAGTCTATTCCACTTGTCCACTTTCTGTGAAGTAATTTTCTGCTGCGGGGTACACTGGGCTCCACAAGGAATGGACAATGGGGTGTAGAGTAGGATCTTGATCCGAGGCACCAACAGGCTCAAAGCTTTGACTGTTCCCAGAATGCATAGCGCTGCCTCCTATATCACCCCGCCTCCCTGCACAGGATCTCAGTTTTGTAGTTGGTGCTGCAGTAGCAGGCACTTAACAGAGGGGCTGCTCCAGGCAGCCCTAAGAAGAGCTTTTTTCTGAGGAAAAAAGTGAAGACTTCAAGGGCAGCAGCAGTGTTACATGTCAGTGGACATTCACGGCTGTAGCTCCGGCTCTCCCCAGCGGCGCTGTACACTCCCGAGCCCTGGTTGCCGGGTAACTACAGCTGGAGGCTCCGGTTTTCTTCTTGTCAGGCACACATGACGGGGGCTCTCTGGGATCGCGTGGCCGCGCTTCGGGAGGTGGTAAGTGGGTTCCGCTAGCGGGACCCGGTCTTTATCGCAATCCGGTGCTGTCAGTGGGAGGCGGGCCGCGCGCACTGGCGGTGGACACTGTGGCAGTACAGGCGATCCCACTAGATCACTAGGGCATGGGACAGGTCAGGTTTTCTCTATAAACCGTTTTATTAGAGCCCGCAGTACACGGTGGTTTTGACAGCAGGGGGATAGAGCTTGGATAGAGCTTGGACCTGAAGCCCCAGCCCCAGGGCGCCATTTTCTGCAAATGTTCCCGCCCTGGAGCTGCATATCTGTCTCTCCCTCACTCCCTGGCAGTGTCTGCGGCGCCATTATCCCTCAGCTCACTGTTCCTGGGAATGCTTGGGCAAATCCTCCTATGTAAAGCCGCCTGGTTGTCAGTGCTGTGACTTTACAAGACACTTAAGTATTCTACCTGCCTTTTTTAGCCAGTGTTAGTTAAGAAAGAGTGCATTTAGTCAGGGTTTCCTAGTACAATTACCCTGTGATATACATCCAGTTCTTACTGTGTACTGTTATATCTATTGTTATATAGCTGTGTAAGCTAGTCCAGTGCAGTATTATTGTTAGTAATAACCTCTGCATTGTACAAACTGTGACTATTTGTGTGTGCATTTGATTACTGAGTGGTGTCCATTTCGTGTCTTTCACTCAACCTGCTATCCCTATATTCTATAACCTGAGGGGGCTTGGTGCGTCAGGTTTTATCTAATATAGGATTTTCACAAAGGTATACTGTTTTCACAGTTGCCTCGGCTTCCCTTGGGGTGCGGACCGCCTTTCGCTCGGTCCTGCTATTGCTTTGTCCCCAATCAAGTCTCCACAGCACTCTATGCGGCGACTTGATTGGGGACAAAGCAATAGCAGGACCGAGCGAAAGGCGGTATGTGCATACACTCACTACACAGCGCTCTCCCACTACTGCTACACACTAAAGAGCTTCTCTAGTGACTGTTACAACTTGGCTGGATACAAAAAAGATTGCTCTGTTTAAACCAATCTGATTTTCAAAACAACATGGCTACAGTTAGACACAATTAATGTGAACCAGCGTAGGTTGAACGGATCTGTCTACGTGAATAGACATTTATTAATTTGAGCTCAGGGCATGGGACTGAACAATAAGTGCACTATATTGTTTTAATATCCGGATATTATTCTTGATTTTATTTGCTGTTTATATGTGGATTGTAATAAATGTGTGATATAAATTGACCCTGTTTCAGCGCTCCCTTGTTTAATATAATCTATGCTTCTTAGTATTGGTGGAACAGTACCACCGGTGGGAGCAGCAGAGATTTGGTGTTTTTAATTATTGTTAGTAATTAACAGATTTCTTGGTGGTACAATCATAGAGCGCTGTGTTTCTTAGATTTATTTATTTTACCTATGAGGAGAATATAGCAGCTTTGGGCTCTGGTTCTGGGGGCTCCTTGCCCCCCAGTAGGACTGTGGCAACGGGGGCAAATAATGACCTGCCGTGGGCCGCTTTTTCCATGCTTCTGCATACGCTAGTTCATAAACTAACACCCCTATGGGACCCCCAATGCCGGTTCAACCGTTTGTGGTCCCTGCAGCTAACCCGCCGTGGGCGGACGATTTATCTGCTCAAATAAAGAAGTTGAACCAGTCCCTGACTACTAAAAAGTCTGACCATTGCTCGCCTAAGTCCAAGAGGTCCTCTAAGCGAGCGCTCGTCTCCTCACAATCCACTGCTGTCACTGACACCTCGTCTGATGAAGACAGCAAATACACTGACCCCACAGGTTCTGACTCAGATACGGCTGATGGGGAGGGTAGTTCACATGTGGATGTTCCTGATCTTTTGGAGGCTATTAAGTTAATTCTGCAGATTACGGATGATCCCGAGCCATCCGTTCCTCCTAAGAAACCAGATAGGTTCAAGCGTCAGAAGGTGATTAAACAAGTTTTACCTCACTCTGACCACCTAATTGATATACGTCAGGAACCCTGGGAAAACCCGGGTACGAAGTTTGTGCCTCAAAAGAAGATGCTGGCTCGCTATCCCCTCGCGCCGGAGCTTTCTAAGAATTGGGAAACGCCTCCTCCAGTGGACTCACATGTGGCTAGGATGGTGGTTTCCTCAGCTCTACCGGTCACCACCGTCACGTCTCTAAAAGAGCCTATGGATAAACGTGTGGAGGGTTGTCTGAAAGCGATTTAAACCCTCCCGGGAGCTGCACAAAGGCCCACTATTGCAGCTACTTGGGCTGCAGAGGCCATTTAAGCATGGGCCTTGGAGTTAGATGCTGAAATCTCCTCTGACCATGCTAGACAATGCTTGTCATATATTGTCACAGCTTCTCGTTATATTAAAGAGGCGGCTTCTGATGCCGGTATCCTAGCAGCCAAGGCCTCTACTACATCAGTCCTGGCTCGCTGGATATTGTGGCTGAGATCCTGGTCTGTGGATCTGGACTCTAGAAAAACCCTGGAGGTCCTCCTTTTTAAGGGAGATATTCTGTTTGGGGAGGATTTAAATAAGATTGTGGCTGACTTGGCTACTTCCAAAACTGCCTGTCTGCCAAGTACTGCTCCTTCTGTGTCGAAGGCCAAAGGCACGTCCTTTCGCTCCTTTCGTCCTTCAGGTAAAGCAAAAGGTCAGGCGTACCATAAGCAGGCCCGCACTTCCAAACCTGGTAAGCCGAAGCCCAAAAGAGCCTGGGCTGCCCGTCAGCCAGCAGCCAAGACCGATAAGCCTGCCACATGACGGGGCGGGCCTCTCCCTGGGGGATCTCAGGGTGGTGGGCCGGTTTCTAGGGTATACCCAGGAATGGTTGAAGACCACTTCAGATGCCTGGGTACGGGAAGTCGTCACACGAGGTTACGCCATAGCCTTCAAAAACCGACCCCCTCATCGATTTTGCCAGACAGATGTCCCGTTGGACAAGACAAAGGCAAACACTCTACATTCGGGGGTACAGGCCCTCCTGGATACAGGAGTCGTAGTACAGGTGCCTCTTGCGCAGAGGGGCCGGGGGTACTATTCTCCGCTGTTTCTAGTCCCGAAACCGAATGGGTCCTCCCGGCCCATTCTCAACCTCAAGGCATTGAACAGGTTTGTGAAGGTTTCCAAGTTCCGGATGGAAACCCTTCGCTTTATAGTTCTGGCCTTGGAACCTGGGGACTTCATGGTCTCCCTGGATATACAGGATGCTGACCTGCATGTTCCTATAGCAGTGTCTCATCAGCAATACCTGAGATTTGCGATTGGCAACTGCCATTACCAGTTTCGGGCGTTACCTTTTGGTTTAACAATGGCTCTGCGAGTCTTTACAAAAGTCATGGCGGTGATGACGGTGGTACTCCGCCGTCAAGGGGTCAGGATACTGCCGTATTTGGATGACTTGTTAATCCTGGCAAATTCCCCAGAACTTCTCCTGCGTCATCTAGATGTGAAGGTCCGGTTTCTGCAAGCCCACGGGTGGCTCATCAACTGGAAGAAGTCATCCCTGATCCCTGCTCAGAGCATGGTGCATCTGGGAGCACTATTGGACACTCACAACCAGCGGTTGTTCCTGTCTCAGTAGAAAGTCCTGAAACTTCAGGAAAGGATCTCATTGACTCCGGAGGCCCGTCTGTAGCTGCTCTGGTGGCTCCGGGACCAACAACTGTGCAGGGGCCGTCCGTTCTGGATATCCGACTGGGTCCTGTTGACGACAGATGCCAGTCTAAGAGGTTGGGGCGCGGTGCTGGAGCTACACTCCCTTCAGGGGCGGTGGACCAAGGAGGAGTCCCTCCTCTCGATCAATATTCTGGAGTTGCGGGCGGTCTTCAATGCCTTGAATCTAGCCCAGCATTTAATTCAGAACCGTCCTGTTCAAGTACAGTTGGACAACGCCACCACAGTGGCTTACATAAATTATCAAGGCGGCATTTGAAGCCACCTAGCATTGAAGGAAGTCTCACGGATTCTACAGTGGGCAGAACGCCATCTACCGGCCATATCGGCAATATTCTTTCCGGGAGTCCTGAATTGGGAAGCGGACTTTCTCAGTCGTCACGACGTGTATGCCGGCAAGTGGGGCCTCCATCCAGAAGTGTTTCAACTCCTAGTGGAAAGGTGGGGCCTTCCAGACGTAGATCTGATGGCGTCTCGACACAATCACAAGGTTCCGGTCTTCGGAGCAAGGACTAGGGATCCTCAAGCAACATTCGTGGATGCGCTGGCGGTACCGTGGAGGTTTCGGCTGCCGTACGTGTTCCCTCCGGTGTCACTCCTGCCCAGGGTAATTCGGAAGTTCAAGCAAGAAAAAGGAATTCTGCTTCTCATAGCTCCAGCGTGGCCCAGGCGGCACTGGTTCTCAGACCTGCAAGGCCTATCGTCAGAGCGTCCATTTCTACTTCCACAATGCCCAGACCTCCTCGTTCAGGGCCCCTGTGTCTACCAGGACCTAGCCCGGCTGTCTTTGACGGCGTGGCTCTTGAAGCTTCCGTCTTAAGGGCTAAAGGGTTTTCTGAGGCGGGCCCGGAAACCGGCTTCGGCTCGGATTTACTATAGGGTCTGGCATTCTTACTTTGTTTGGTGCGCATCTAACGATTATGACGCTTCCAATTTTAGTATAGCCCAGTTGTTGGCTTTTCTTCAGCAGGGCATGGACTTAGGCCTGCGTCTGGCCTCCTTCAAGGTTCAAATATCTGCCTTGTCGGTGTGGTTTCAGAGAAAAATTGCGACCTTACCTGATGTGCATTCCTTTACTCAGGGCGTGTTGTGTATCCAACCTCCCTATATCCCGCCTGTGGCTCCTTGGGACTTGTCGGTGGTTTTGGAGGCGTTACAAGAGTCTCCGTTTGAACCTCTTCGTTCAGCTGATCTTAAGTGGCTTTCCCTTAAGGGGGTGTTTCTGCTGGCTATTGCTTCAGCTAGAAGAGTGTCGGATTTGGATGTCTTGTCTTGTAGTTCCCCATATCTGATATTTCACTGTGACCGGGCGGTTCTTAGGACTCGTCCTGGATATTTACCTAAGGCGGTTTCTTCGTTCCACCTTAATCAGGAGTTTGTAGTTCCGGCACTTGTTTCTCCTGATCTGTCTCCCAGAGAGCGGTCTTTGGATGTGGTACAGGCTCTCCTTATCTATGTGAAGAGAACTGCTTCTATTAAGAAATCTGATTCTCTCTTTGTGCTGTTTGGATTTCACAAACGGGGCTGGCCTGCTCACAAGCAAACTTTGGCCAGATGGATTAGAATGGTGATTGCACATGCTTATGTGAGGGCTGGTCTATCAGCTCCTGCTCACATTACGGCCCATTCTACTCGGTCTGTTGGACCTTCTTGTGCGACCCAACGTGGTGCGACCCTTGAACAATTGTGCAAGGCGGCTACGTGGTCCTCTGTGAATAAGGTTCTATGCCTTCGACACTGCTGCTTCCCAGGATGCTTCCTTTGGACGCCGGGTTCTTGTGCCCGCTACAGTGCGTCCCCTCCCATAAGGAACTGCTTTAGGACATCCCCATTGTCCATTCCTTGTGGAGCCCAGTGTACCCCGCAGCAGAAAACGAGTTTTATGGTAAGAACTTACCTTTGTTTTCTGCGAGGTACACTGGGCTCCACAAGGCGCCCACCTTGACACACTTAGCTTCTTTGGGTTGGTATGGCATTAGCCGCTGACACGTCTCCTGTCGTGAGAATGCAGTGTTGTGGCTACTAACCGTTGTCGTCTCTTTTCCTGCTACTGCATTGGACTGGTTAACTAAAAACTGAGTTCCTGTGCAGGGAGGCGGGGTGATATAGGAGGCGGCGCTATGCATTCTGGGAACAGTCAAAGCTTTGAGCCTGTTGGTGCCTCGGATCAAGATCCTACGCTACACCCCATTGTCCATTCCTTGTGGAGCCCAGTGTACCTAGCAGAAAGAGTTTTAACAAAGGTAAGTTCTTACCATAAAACTCGTTTTTCCTCAAATTTCCCCTGACCCTGTCTCCCTCCAGTTTCAGTGCATGTCCTCATGTTCTAATACTTCTCTTCATTAGAAGAATGTTTCCCACCTGGACTTTGTTAAAACCCTTGATATATTTGAAAGTTTGTATCATGTCCCCCCTGTCCCTTCTCTGCTCCAAACTAAACATATTGATATTTTTTAGTCTTTCTGGGTATGTTTTTTTATGTAGACCATGCATCAGTCTCTAATGTATTAATATCCTTCTGAAGATATGGCCTCCAGAATTGAACACATTATTCTAGATGAGGCTGTACCAATGACCTATACTGTGGCTTTATTACTTCTTTCTGCTGTGGATTCCTCTCCCTATGCAACCAAGCATCTGACTAGCCTTCCTCATTGCTTGTTGCATTGCTTACCCGCCTTTAAGTCACCTAAAATAGTGACTCCTAGACTCCCTTTCTTCCTCAGTAGCCATTAATACTATATTTAACTTTTGAATTTTTGAGACCCAAGTACATGATTTTGCATTTTTTTGGCATTAAACTGTAATTGCCACGCTCTTGACCATTCCTCTAGTCTACCTAGATTCCCAATCATTTGTTTTACCCCTGTTGCATACCTTTGTGTCATCTGTAAAAAGGCATATTTTCCCTTTAACATACCTCCCAACATTTCAATAACGTAAAACGGGACTCCTGCGCGTGCCTCCCGGGAAGGGGGCATGGCCTGTATGAAAGGAGGCTTGGCTTTGTGGCAGTGTCGGTATCACAAGTCACGCCCCCCATTTTCATCACTAAGAGCTCTGTGAGCTGCTGACATTTCCCCAGTCCCTCTGTCTCCACTGAATAGTCGCTGTCCACAGACCAGCGAGTAACAGGAGCCTCCTAACTGCCCCCCCCCCCCCCCCATGGGACACTGCGGCTCGTGGGTGGGCCAGCAGAACAGTCCCAAAAAGCGGGACTGTGCTGCGAAAATTGGGACAGTTGGGAGGTATACCTTTAATGCCATTTGCAATGTCACCAATAAAGATATTAAAAAGCATTGGTCCAAGTACAGATCCTTGGAGTACTCCACTGGTAACATTTCCCTCCTGTGAATGCACTCTATTTACTACAACTCTCTATTTTCTATCCTGCTACCAAGATATTATCCATTCAACCATCTTAGTATCCAATACCAAGCTTTCAAGTTTATTTAGCAGTCTGCGATGTAGGACAGTGTCAAAAGCCTAGATAAGCTATATCTACAGCTCCACCTTTGTCTATTACGTTAGTCACACAGTCAAAATGTCCATAAGGTTTGTTTGACAGGATCTATCCCCAGTGAATCCGTGCTGTTTGGGATCCTGTAAATTGCTGGATTTGAGATAATCTACAACTATTTTTTTAAGAGTATTTCCATCAATTTCCCTACTAATCCATCAATTTCCCTACTACTGTATTTAAAATATATATGTATTACCAGATTATGCACTTTTGTGAAATACACTTGCCTAAAAGTTAATATGCATGTTATATCTGCTAGTATATTCCTATGATAAGAAACTTCTACTGATTGTAAAAGAACCGTTTATTTTTTATTACAGACCTGTTCCTTATATAGAACACTTCTGGTAGGAGCTACACTTGTCTCTTCTGCTTCTGGTGTGAAAAGAGCATTAACAGAGAGATCCAGATACACTGGCCTGTTGCCTATACACAACACTCCCATTAGGAGTTACACTTGTTTCTTCTGATGTGAAAAGATCATTAACAAAGATATTCAGATATGCTGGCATGTTTTCCATTTACAGCAGACCCATCAGATGTTATACTAATATCTAGCTGTCTCTCCTGCTCTTGAGATAAAAGGAGCAATTTCACTCTGTGGAAAAAAGACAGCATACATAGCATGTATTATTATCATTATCCTTTATTTATATGGTGCCACAAGGGATCCGCAGCGCCCAATTACAAGGTACATATGCACATAATCAAAACAGGAAAACAGTGACTTACAGTTGAAGACAATATAGGACAAAAACAGGGTAATTAAGCAAAAACTACACCAGTAGACGACAGAGATAAGTATCAAGGTGGCCAAAAAACGGCACGATTTGGGCAGCTGAGGATTATTAAAGTAAGAAAAAGGATATACACATGAGGGAAGAGGGCCCTACTCGTGAATGCTTACATTCCAAAGGGGAGGGGCAGACAGACAGGGGTGACACAGGGGTGACACAGATGGGGTAGACCAAGCATGGGACAGAGGGTTAGGATGAGATTTTGCTGGGTTTGGTAAAGAAGTGGGTTTTAAGAGCCCATTTGAAGTTCTGTAGGGAGGTGGAGAGTCTGAGGGGGAGAGGTAAAGAATTCCAGAGAAAGGGAGTAGCACGTGAAAAATCTTGGAGATAGGAGTGGGAGGAAGTCATCAGAAGACAAGAGAATCGGCGTGCATTAGCAGAGCGAACAGGACGGGTGGGAGAGTAAAGAGAGATAAGGTCAGAGATGTAAATGGGAGAGGAGTGGGTGAGTGCTTTGTAAGTGAGTGTGAGAAGTTTGAATTGGATTCTGAAAGTGAATGGAAGCCAGTGAAGGGCTTGTAGGAGACAAGCAGTGCGTTTGGTGAGGAAGATGAGCCGAGCTGCAGCATTGAGGATAGATTGGAGTGGAGATAGGTAATTGTCAGGGAGGCCAGTTAGGAGGAGATTACAGTAATCCAGTCTGGAAATAATCAGTGAGTGAATAATGATCTTGGTGGCATCCTGGGTGAGAAAAGGTCTGATCCTGGAAATGTTGTTGAGATGAAAATGACAGGTTTGTGAGAGGTGCTGAATGTGTGGTTTGAAGGAGAGGGAGGAGTCAAAGATTACACCAAGACAGCATACTTGGGGGCTAGAGGAGATAGTCGTGCCTACAATGGATAATGAGATTGTGGGAGGTGAGGTTGTGCGGGAGGGTGGGAAGATGATCAGCTCAGTCTTAGACATATTGAGTTTCATGATCAGCTCAGTCTTAGACATGTTGAGTTTAAGAAAGCACTGGGACATCCAGGAAGAGATAGCAGAGAGACAGTTGGAGGTACAAGTGAGGAGAGCTGGGGAGAGATCAGGGGAGGAAAGGTAGATTTGAGTGTCATCAGCATAGAGGTGATATTGGAAGTTAAAATAACTAATGAGTTAACTTAAAGAGGACGTTTAGAGAGAGAAAAGGAGAGGACCAAGAAGAGAGCCTTGGGGGAAACCGACAGTTAGTGGAAGTGGGGGGGAGGTAGTGTCATGAGAGGAGACAGAGAAGGAACGATCAGAGAGGTAGGAAGACAGCCAGGAGAGGGCAGTATCACGCAGACCAAGAGAGTGAAGGATTTGCAGAAGGAAAGGGTGGTCCACAGTGTCAAAAGCAGCAGAAAGGTCAAGAAGAACAAGCAGAGAATAGTGGCCCTTAGATTTGGCTGCATGGAGGTCATTGCAGACTTTTGTGAGGGCAGTTTTAGTGGAGTGAAGAGATTGGAAACCAGACTGGAATGGGTTAAGCAGTGAGCAAGAGGAAAGAAAGGCAGTGAGGCGATTATAGACAATACGCTCAAGGAGTTTGGAGGCACAAGGGAGGAGAGAGATGGGTCGATAGTTGGGGAGAGTGTTTGGATCAAGGGTAGGTTTTTGTAAGACTAGGGGAGACGAGCATGCTTGAAGGCAGAGGGGGGACAGTGCCTGATGAGAGGGAGAGATTGAGAAGGTGGGCAAGATGGGAACAAGCAGAAGGCGAGAGGTAGCGGAGTGTCACAACTGAGGGCCTGAGCTGACGGGAGGCAGCCTCAGTTGTAGGGGCTGAGTTGTAACGGAACCTGGGAGGTTGTATCAGACCCCTAGACATGTAAGTAACATGTAGAATAACTGCCCGAAGGCGTGACCACGACAACCAGGATAAAAGTCAATGATGTTTATTATGACAAACTCCGTAACACAGCAGCAGTAAAGGAAACATAAAAGTCAACAGAGGATAAATACAATTCCTGGGTACTACAGGGTGGCAAGGGTCACAGGCACTGGTAGGGTGAGACAGTTCTTATAATCTTCTAGTTGGAAAGTCCTTACCAGACCTGACTGTAGCAATGGAGAGAACCCAGGATCGTACCAGCTGGTGTTCCAGGAAAGGCTGGGTTGCTGAAGATAAAACGGCTGCTGTGGATACTGGCTGGAACCAGACTGTTGTTGGAACGGAGTGGATACTGGCTGGAACCAGTTAAATAATAAACGAACTTGAGAGCGATGAAATAATAATGAAGTTTGGAGTTTGAGAGCGGTGAAATAATAATACCGGTGGAGAGTGGTAAACTGCAGAAAGGACACCGGCCCTTTAAGAGAAGCTGTACACTGCTGGAAGCTGGGCTGGAAGCAGGTGATTGATGAAGTTTGGAGTTTGAGAGCGGTGAAATAATAATACCGGTGGAGAGTGGTAAACTGCAGAAAGGACACCGGCCCTTTAAGAGAAGCTGTACACTGCTGGAAGCTGGGCTGGAAGCAGGTGATTGTTGTAACTGGAAACAGGTGAGTCCAGAATGGATCGGAGAGTCAGGCTACATCGCAGATGGAATGCTGGTGCGGGTCTCTATAGCAGAAGTCTGGAGACAGGAGCTGGAACCTGGAAGACAACCACAGGAGAGAGACAAACTGGAACTAGGTTAGACAACCAAAGCACTGACGCCTTCCTTGCTCAGGCACAGCTTACTTATACCTGCAGCAAGGAAGGGGTTGGCTAGGCAATTATGCAAATCAACAATACAGACAGCAGATTGGTGGAAATGCTCAGATGACAAAATCCAAGATGGCTGCGCCCATGCAGACACTTGGAGGGAAGTTTGGTTTGTAATCCATGTGAGAATTGAAACAGTAATGGCGACGCCGGCCACAGGAGACAGGAGACGCCAGACTGACAAGCGCACATTTAACCACGCGGGCACAGCGGAGGCCGCGGCTGATGAAATCACCACTCTGACATTCTGCATGTGGAAACTCAGGAACAGCGGGATCCGGTCCTGGAACGCTGAGCCAGCCTTAGGAGGCATCTGAAGGGTAAGTAATGGCGTCCAGATACCCGGATCGTGACACGGAGGAGGTGGGAGGGGATAGGGTCAAGTGGGGAGGTGATGGGGGGGAGGAACAGATGAGGGCCATGACTTCCTCACCAGATACATGGAAGAAAGAAAGATGTCAGAGTTGGTGAGAGGGAAGGGGAGGGGTGGCAAGGGATGGGTGGTGGCTGGTTGCTGGTCTGGTGGGATGTGATGTCCTGACGTATGGAGTCAATCTTGGATGTGAAATAAGTGGCAAAGTCAAGAGCAGACAATGAGGAAGGGAGAGGAGGTGGTGGTGGGCAGAGGAGGGAGTTAACAGTGGCAAAGAGGCGCCGGGGGTTGGAAGACTGGATAGAGATGAGAATTTTGAAGTATGATTGTTTAGCAAGGGAAAGGGCAGCACTGAAGGATAAGAGCATACATTTAAAATGGGGGAAGTCTGCCTTAGTGCGTGATTTCCTCCACTGTCGCTCGGCAGTACGTGAGCATTTTTGTAGAGATCTGGTGCATTTAGTGTGCCAGGGTTGAGGTGTTGATCTGCGAAGGTGAATAGTGGTTGGTGGATCAACAGAGTCAGGAGCAGAAGTAAGAGATGCTTTGTATAGGGATGTGGCTTGTTCAGGGCACGTGAGAGAGAGAAGAGGAGAGAGAAGTGAGTCAAACAGGGAGGATAGGGATGAGGTGTCAATAGTCTCAATGTTACGCTTTGTGATAGTAGCCTTAGGAGGGAGAGATGGGGAAGCAGAGATAGATAAGTTGAAAGAGAGCAGGTGTTGGTCAGAGAGGGGAAAAGGGGAATTGGAGAAATCAGAAATATCGCAGCGGTGAGTGAAAACCAGATCCAGTGAGCTCACGTTCACATTGGAGGGTGAGGTGGTCCACTGGGAGAGACCTAAGTGAAGAGGTGAGGTTAAGGAGTCTAGAGGCAGGGGATTTTGTGGGGTTATCGATAGGGATGTTGAACTCATCTAGGATAATGGAGAGAATATCAGAAGAGTGGAAGTGAGGTAGCCAGGAAGCAAAGTTGTCGAGGAATTTGGAGGAAATGCCAGATGGACAGTAAATGACAGCAACTCGAAGATTAGTAGGTTGGTAGAGGCGTATCGCATGGACCTCAAATGTAGAGAATGTATGTAATGGTTCTGGAGGTATAAGTTGGTATGTGTAGCTAGAGGGTAAAAGGATCCCAACACCACCACCATGGTGACCCCCGACTCGGGTTGTGTGTGAGAATGTTAGGCCCCCAGCAGAGAGAGCAGCAGGAGAAGTGGTGTCATAGGGAGTAATCCAGGTTTCTGTAATGGCCAGGAGATGCAGGTAGTTGGAAATGAAGAGGTAATGAGTGGGGCCCAGTTTGCTGCAAACAGATCTGGCATTCCAGAGGGCACAGGATAGGGGGTAGGAGTTTGTGGGAGAGATGTGAATGAGATTATCAGGATTGCTGTAGCGTTGAGGTAAGATTAATTTGGAAGGAAGGGATATAGAAGGTGTAATGATGGAGCTGGGTACTTGGCTAGGAAGGGAGACTGCAGGAGTGAGGCAGTGAGGGAGTGTAGTATGATAGTGGTGGAGGAGAAATGATGTGACAGGCAGAGGAGGGAGAGAGCAGGGTTGAGTGTTGGGGGTAGAGAGCCTGTGAAGGGGCAGAAGTAAATTGTAATGGTGAAACAGAAGAGGAGGGGAAGGGAGGCAGAGGGGGGATGGGAGACAGAGGAGAGGAGAGAGGATGAGATTTAGGAGACTGGGAAAGAAGGATAGATGTGGTAGCAGGGGACAGAATAAAGGATTAGGAAGACAAGTATTAATGGGGGATGTTGCCAGCCTGGCCATAGTGTGGAAGGGGTAAAATGAGAATAGGAGGAGGAGTGGTGGCTGAATGAGAGAGCAGTGAAATTGCAGAAAAATATGATTAGAAGGAATTTAAAATGTGGTTAATGTCTACAGCAGGCCTGGCCAACCTGTGGCTCTCCAGATGTTGTGAAACTACACATCCCAGCATGCCTTGCCACAGTTTTAGCATTCCCTAATAGCAAAACTGTGGCAAAGCATGATGGGACTTGTAGTTTTACAACAGCTGGAGAGCCACAGGTTGGCCAGGTCTGGTCTACAGGTTAACAGTAAGGCAAATGTTTTGCTGATGTTAGATGGAAAATTACAGTGTAAGCAAACAACAAGTCAGTGTTCCTTCATTAACTATGCTTCTCAGTGAAACATTTGTTTTCCAGGTATTTGCAGGGTCCCAGTAAAAGTTGCATTGCAGTTGTTTTTTGCAGATAGTGAATGTATAGTTTCTAGAGTCAGTGAGGTTTGGAGAATACTAGAAGTGAACATATATTTGTAGATGCAGTCCAAGTGTTGTTGGCTCGTGAAGGTTTTTTTGCATTTGTTTGTTGTTTCATTTCAGTTTCCATCCAGTTTAAACTCATTAAGCAGCATGTTGGGAACATCTTTCTCGAACCTATTTTTATTATATATCGAATAAAAGCTACATTTTATTGAAATTAGAAGTCAAGAGTGGCCCCAGACAAGAATCTTCTTTATTTCTCCCAGCAGTTGTAATCAGGCTCGGGGGACAAAGGGGGCACCAGTACTAGGCCCCGAGTGTCAGAGGGCCCCAAGGTTCTGAGTGCACTTATACTAAACACGGCTGCGGCATTAAAAACAGTCAGATCACGCTGACCTCTCACCGTGACGCAACACAGCACAGGTTGAAAGTAGGCAAAAAAACATAATTTGTAAGGCACCCCCCCCCCCCCCCTTCCCCCTCTAGCATCCTCTTGTCGCCTGGTCTGGTCCCCATACTGCATATGTGTGACGTCATTACGCTAACTGTCCAGATGCCCACCCTTCTGTGATCTTTCCTTCCCTCCTGTGGTGTATGTGTGTGTGGGGGAGTGATATATATATATATATATATATATATATATACAGTATATATATATATATATATATAATGCTTATATGCAGTGCTAGAAGTGGAAATGTTAGAATGTGGGGATATGGAAAAGTGAACGTTTCCTGCGCTCCGGAAAAGAGGGTGTGGTCACTCAAAAGGGGGCGTGACCTTAAGTATGGTGTACCATACCATATACCCTGTATACACATTATGCACCGTAATAGTAGGACCCCTTATACTATCTAGTACTGGTGCCCCTTACACATTATGTCATACTGAATGAGCCAAATTTCCCACGAAATGAGTCAAAATTCAGATTACGCCACACAGAATGAGTCAAAATTCAGATTGCGCCACACAGAATAAGCCAAAATTCAGATTACGCCACATAGTATGATCCAAAATTCACAATATGCCACACAGTATGATCTAAAATTCACATTATGTCACACAGTATCAGTCAAAATTCATATTACCCCCAACAGTATGATTCAAAATTCACAATATGCCACACAGTATGATCCAAAATTCACATTATCCCATACAGTATGAGACAAAATTCACATTATGCCACACAGTATGAGACAAAATTCAGGGACAGGGAGAGTGACAGCAGCGACATAGGGACAGGGAGAGTGACAGCAGGGACAAAGGGACAGGGAGAGGGACAGCAGGGACATAGGGACAGGGAGAGTGACCTCAGGGACGCAGGGACAGAGACCGTGACAGCAGGGACAGGAAGAGTGACAGAGGGACAGGGAGAGTGACAGCAGGGACAGAGAGAGTGACAAAGGGACAGAAAGAGGAACATAGGGAAGCAGGGTAACCGTACCTAATGCACAGCGGAGGGGGCTGTGGTCGGCGGCGGTGCAGAGGCTGTAGTCGGCGGTGTTGAGGAAGAGAAGGCCGTGGGTGGCGGCGGTGCAGAGGAGAAGGTCCTGGGCAGCGGCAGTGAGGAGGAGGGCGGAGGCGGTGAGGAGGAGAAGGCCCTGGGCAGCGATGGTGCGGAGAAGGGTGGCGGCGGTGAGGAGGAGAAGGCCCAGCGCAACAGCAGCGTGGCTCTGGTGAGGTCCGCCATTTGAAATCTGCCACGAAGCGGCAGCCAATCAGGAACGGCTGCTTCTGATTGGTTGCTGGTTCCAGAGCTCCAATTAGTGCTTATACAGCGTGGAATTGGAAATGCGTCGGTGGGGGTCTTCAGTGCTCGAAGTGTCGGTATGCCATACTGGTGTATGCCAGCCCACTTCGAGCATGGTATAGGTATGTATGTGTGTTTGTGTGTGTGTGTGTGTGTGTGTGTGTGTGTGTGTGTATATATATATATATATATATATATATATATATATAGTCCACCTGTGTAGAGCACACCACTCAGCAGCCATCCACATAGAGACCAGCACACCTCATGAAAGTATCAAAAGATTCTTTAACACAAAAATTATTCAAAAGATTCCGTGCAAGAGCAACCAGTGAAACATTTCCATCCAAACGCAGATATGCTTAAAAACATGTTACTTATCGTGTCAGCTTGCAGAGGCATTGTTTTCCTTTTAAGCCTATATATATATATATATATATATATCCCTAACAATTATAGGCAGCGTAGTCCACCACATTAAAGTCTCTGGCTGGGGTCAAGGAGAGAAAGGGCCCCAAGATTTCTGTTGCCGGCCCTGGTTGTAATATGTACTTCTGACTCGGGAGCACCACCAACCCACATACATCTGGGGTATTATCCACAGAGGTGACCCTAATAAATTACATAGGTAGTTGGTTAAGTAAATAAACAGCACCATTTTTATTTTCTCCCTGTACCTCCTTCCGGGCTCACCATACCCAGGCTGAATTTAGGGGAGGGACCTTGGGGATTATTCAGAGATGAACGCAGATCGCTGCATATGCAGTCAGATCTGTGTTCATCTCTGCACGTGCTGGGGGCTGCCCAGCATGTGTGAGTCCTCCCCCCAATGCGTCTGCAATTAGATTGTGGAGGCATCGGATCTAAGGTTGACCCCTGGCATCGGTCAGCGGGCATTTTTTTTTTCAGACCAGCTGCGTGTGGCATTATGCAGCCACCCCAAAAACATCCCAGCCCACCCCCATTTTCCTGGCACCGCTCTCGCAACGCCATAACTCCGCCCCTGCAATGGCCTCGCCTATCAATTACATTGTGGCGATGCGGCCACTGCGAGCGACTGCGCAGCTGCGTCCAGGTCTGAATTGTGCCCCTAGTGCGGAGCCGTATCCCCTTTTCCCAGATTTTTTCAATTTATATAAAAGATGGGAAGTACAAACACAATGAGGAGATAAGTAGTATACTTTATAACGCATTTCCCCCGTCTGTAATTTCTTTCTTAGAGCTTGATACTGTAGGAAAAAGGCTATAATGCTCCATTCTCCTAAAACAGACAGCAGCAGTTTTCTCAGATGTCCTGTTCAAGACCTTACCATCCCATTGTTTTCTTCATACGATTATCCTTTGTGTGAAAGTACAGTTTTGTTGCTGTAGAAATTACAAGTAAACCTGATGCACTTAATGCATAAACATCACCATCTGTGGACATTTAATATGTTATATGTATATTCCTTTTTTTTTTAATTTCTAATTGAGTCGTTTAATTTTAATGAAGTCAACACCACCCCATTACCCTTTTACAAAGTCTCAGCCGACACTTTGCCTCGATTGTTACTCTCTGCTATACGTACACTACTTCTCAATTCTGATTTTAGAAAGCTGCATTTAGTTTTGAAACTCTTCCAAAATAAAGAAATCAGATTAGTTACTCATTCAATCAATCAATCAATCAATCAATCAGCTGTCAGGCTGGAGATTTTCTTTGGAAACGACCCGGTTATATCTTAAGCAATTCCACTTAGTTCAAGACAATATTTTTCTTCTGGAAGCCCAGGCCTTTTTCATGTTTCAAACAAATGCATTTATCATTGTCAAATGGCCCAAATGTTTTATTTAACCTAATATTGTCTTGGGTCCTTTAATAAGACCACTATTTCTCCAAAATCCTCTCACCAGCTGGTAATTGGCCTGCATTTTCATTTGTAGCAATGTTTGCCAGTGCTTTCATTAAAATGTTTTATACTTGCAGACAAACTATACAGTGCACATACATTGTAATCAGCAGCGGCTCCTATTAACCAAACGTATGGGGGCCGCCACTACCCCCGTGCCCAGAGAGGAGAGTCGACAGCTCCGGGTCTTGGCACCTGCACAATGGATTCGGCAGGTGCCAGGACTGACCAGTGTCGGACTGGGTCATGAAGGGCCCACTGGTGGGAATGTAGTGGTAGGGGCCCATGTTGAGGGGGTGTGGACACTTACCACAGAGGCTTGGCTAACCATTGGCGAGTTCATGGTCTGGGCCCCTTGACAAATATACACAGTAATTACTGCTAGTGCATGGATGATAATGTACTAGATCAATAACAGCAATGCACAGCAGAAAATACACCATAGTTCTGTGCAGTATACTTTAACATAATCAGGGCCGTTTCTAGACAATGTGGCTCCCAGTGCGAGATTTCAAAATGCGCCCCCCCCCCCCCCCCATTGCTCTAAAAAAAAAAAAAGTGTGCCCCCCCCCCCCCCATATAGCCATAAAAAGAAAAAGCATGCGCGCGCTCCCGACAAGGGTGTGTGGCCTGATTAAAATGGGCGTGGTCTCATTAAAGTGGGCATGGCCTCATCTGATATCATCACACCCACCACAGTGGGGAAAAAAATAAAAATAAAAAAGTCCCCTTTTTACACATTACAGCAGGCAAGTGTCCCCATATTACACAGCGCGGCAGGCAGGTGTCCCCATTTTACACAGCGCGGCAGGCAGGTGTCCCCATTTTACACAGCACGGAAGGCTGGTATCCCCATTTTACACAGTACGCAGGCAGGTATCCCCATTTTACACAGTACGCAGGCAGGTGCCCCCATTTTACACAGTACGCAGGCAGGTATCCCCATTTTACAAAGTGCAGCAGGCAGGTATCCCCATTTTACACAGCACGGCAGGCAGATATCCCCATTTTACACAGCACGGCAGGCAGATATCCCCATTTTACACAGTACGCAGGCAGGTGCCCCCATATTACACAGTACGCAGGCAGGTGCCCCCATATTACACAGTGTGGCAGGCAGGTGCCCCCATATTACACAGTGTGGCAGGCACGTGCCCCCATATTACACAGTACGCAGGCAGGTGCCCCCATATTACACAGTGTGGCAGGCAGGTGCCCCCATATTACACAGTACGCAGGCAGGTGCCCCCATATTACACAGTGTGGCAGGCAGGTGCCCCCATATTACACAGTACGCAGGCAGGTGCCCCCATATTACACAGTACGCAGGCAGATGCCCCCATATTACACAGTACGCAGGCAGGTGCCCCCATATTACACAGTACGCAGGCAGGTACCCCCATATTACACAGTGTGGCAGGCAGGTATCCCCATAGGCAGGTGCCCCCATATTACACAGTGTGGCAGGCAGGTATCCCCATAGGCAGGTGCCCCCATATTACACAGTGTGGCAGGCAGGTATCCCCATAGGCAGGTGCCCCCATATTACACAGTGTGGCAGGCAGGTATCCCCATAGGCAGGTGCCCCCATTTTACACAGTGCGGCAGCGGCAGGCAGGTTTCAAGCTGAGGAGAAGGAAGGGGGAGAGAGGGGGGAGAGAGAGAGAGTACTTACGTCTTCCCGCTCTTCGGTCCCGCCGCCTCACGTCCCTCGCGCCGGCCGCCTCCTCCTTCTTCTTGCTTCTCCTTCTCGCCTCTCCCGAGCGCTCCTGCTCGGGGGGCGGGGCTTTGCGGAATGACGCGTTTGCGTCGTGACGTCACGACGCAACGCGGCATTCCGCGAAACTCCGCCCCCCGAGCAGGAGCGCTCGGGAGAGGCGAGAAGGAGTAACATAGTGCCGCGGCGGGCGCCCCGTGCGGTTGCACGGCTCGCCCGCCCCTAGAAACGGCACTGTGTATACTGTATAATTAGTGCACAGTCTGGAACATGATCCCTAGAGGTTGAGGTAGGTAGTCCCCACCCCACCCTTCCAGGCAATGGGGCCCACCGGGGGTTTCCCGTGAGCCCCTGTGGGCCAGTCCAACCCTGGGACTGATGCATCCGCAGACTGTGCGACTACACATGCGCAAACCCACGGCTTCTATGGACTGCATCGACTGCAACCCATAGAAGCTGGATTGGGCTGTGTGCAAGGCTAAGAGTGGCTTCCTACCAGAAGTATTCCATTGATTACAATTTCCTTAACCCTGTTGTAATAGGCTGTATTATAATCATGCCCTCAGGACACTACAGTATTAGTCATTTAATAATGAATGAAATAACTTCAGAAGCACTTTGTACCTTACTTGTTTAGTGGACCCTCTGAAAAAAATGATGACATGCTGTATGTTCAAAGCTTCATATGGTCAGCTAAGATTTGTTAAAGAGACCTATCCGATGATATTTCTCTAGCAATGATCATATCTCTACAAAACAGAACTACTCTGGTGCCGTTTCCTGCACAGTAGAGCTGTGTAGAGGAATCTATTATTATATTATATAATATAGAATTTATATTAATATCTGGGCTGCCAATTATTTAAAAATTAATCTTAAATAATACTATTATATTTATATTTTCAATAATTATTAATATAGGTATGTTTGGAAAGCATTCATTTTGGAAAGCTTTCGTGATCCCGGTTGTCAAGATACCGACGCCGGAATCCCGACGCCCGGTGAAATACCGGCGGTCGGAATCCCCACTCGGGTGGTCGACCACGCCACCACCCAGTCGCCACCGGGCCCGAAGCGCGACAGCCGCCAATATTCCGGCTGTCGGGATCCTGGCGTAGAACTCCTGACAGCCGGGATATCATACTGAATCCGTATTTCTCTAACGTCCTAGTGGATGCTGGGGACTCCGTAAGGACCATGGGAATAGACGGGCTCCGCAGGAGACAGGGCACTTTAAGAAAGAATTTGGATACTGGTGTGCTCTGGCTCCTCCCTCTATGTCCCTCCTCCAGACCTCAGTTAGAATCTGTGCCCGGACGAGCTGGGTGCTACTTAGTGAGCTCTCCTGAGCTTGCTAGAAGAAAGTATTTTGTTAGGTTTTTTTATTTTCAGAGAGATCTGCTGGCAACAGACTCTCTGCAGCGTGGGACTGAGGGGAGAGAAGCAGCCCTACTCACTGAAGATAGGTCCTGCTTCTTAGGCTACTGGACACCATTAGCTCCAGAGGGATCGTACACAGGATCTCACCCTTTGTCGTCCGATCCCGGTGCCGCGCCGCCGTCCCCCTCGCAGAGCCGGAAGACAGAAGCCGGTGACAGAAGCAAGAAGACTTCAAAATCGGCGGCAGAAGACTCCAGTCTTCAAACTGAGGTAGCGCACAGCACTGCAGCTGTGCGCCATTGCTCCCACATTAAACCCACATACTCCGGTCACTGTAGGGTGCAGGGCGCAGGGGGGGGCGCCCTGGGCAGCAATTAGGAACCTCTTGGCAAAAAGTGAGCATATATACAGTTGGGCACTGTATATATGCATGAGCCCCCGCCATTATTTTACTCAATAATGCGGGACAGAAGCCCGCCGCTGAGGGGGCGGGGCTTCTTCCTCAGCACTCACCAGCGCCATTTTCTCTCCACAGCTCCGCTGAGAGGAAGCTCCCCAGGCTCTCCCCTGCAGAAACACGGTAGAAGAGGGTAAAAAGAGAGGGGGGGGGCACATAAATTAGGCGCCAAAGCTTTATATACAGCAGCTACTGGGTTAACACTAAGTTACTGTGTGATTCCTGGGACACATAGCGCTGAGGTGTGTGCTGGCATACTCTCTCTCTGTCTCTCCAAAGGGCCTTTTGGGGGAACTGTCTTCAAAAAGAGCATCCCCTGTATGTGTGTGGTGTGTCGACATGTTTGACGAGGAAGGCTATGTGGAAGCAGAGCGGGAGCAAATGAATGTGGGGTCGTCGCCGACGGCGCCGACACCTGATTGGATGGATATGTGGAAGGTTTTAAATGATAATGTTAATTCCTTGCATAAAAGGTTGGATAAAGTTGAAACCTTAGGACAGTCGGGGTCGCAGCCCATGCCTGATCCTATGTCGCAAAGGCCGTCAGGGTCTCAGAAGCACCCACTATCCCAAATTGTTGACACAGATACCGACACGGAGTCTGACTCCAGTGTCGACTATGATGATGCAAAGTTACAGCCTAAATTGGCTAAAGCTATACGTTATATGATTATAGCAATGAAGCAGGTGTTGCACATCACAGAGGAAACCCCAGTCCCTGACAAGAGGGTTCATATGTATGGGGAAAAGAGGCAGGAGGTGACCTTTCTCCCTTCACATGAGCTAAATGAGTTATGTGAAAAGGCTTGGGAATCTCCAGATAAAAAAACTGCAGATTTCCAAACGGATGCTTATGGCGTATCCTTTCCCGCCAACGGACAGGTAACGCTGGGAATCCTCCCCTAGGGTGGACAAAGCTCTAACACGCTTATCCAAGAGGGTAGCCCTGCCGTCACAGGATACGGCCACCCTAAAAGATGCTGCGGATAGAAAGCAAGAGGGTACCCTGAAGTCCATTTACACACATTCAGGTACCTTACTAAGGCCGGCAATTGCGTCGGCCTGGGTGTGTAGTGCTGTAGCAGCATGGACAGATACCTTATCTGAGGATCTGGATACCTTAGACAAGGATACTATATTAATGACCCTGGGGCATATAAAAGACGCCGTCCTGTATATGAGAGATGCTCAAAGAGACATTAGCCTACTGGGCTCTAGAATAAATGCAATGTCGATTTCTGCCAGAAGGGTCCTGTGGACTCGGCAATGGACAGGCGATGCCGACTCAAAAAGGCACATGGAGGTTTTACCTTACAAGGGTGAGGAATTGTTTGGGGAGGGTCTCTCGGACCTGGTCTCCACAGCTACTGCTGGAAAGTCAAATTTTTTGCCTTATGTTCCCTCACAACCTAAGAAAGCACCGTATTACCAAATGCAGTCCTTTCGTTCACAAAAAGGCAAGAAAGTCCGAAGTGCGTCCTTTCTTGCCAGAGGCAAGGGTAGAGGAAAGAAGCTGCACAACACAGCTAGTTCCCAGGAACAGAAGTCCTCCCCGGCTTCTACTAAATCCACCGCATGACGCTGCGGCTCCACAGGCGGAGCTAGGCCCGGTGGGGGCGCGTCTCCGAAATTTCAGCCACAAGTGAGTTCACTCCCAGGTGGATCCCTGGGTAATAGAGTTTGTGTCTCAGGGATACAAGCTGGAATTCGAAGAGATGCCCCCTCACCAATACCTCAAATCGGCCCTGCCAGCTTCCCCATTAGAGAGGGAAATTGTGTTATCTGCAATTCACAAATTGTATCTTCAGCAGGTGGTGGTCAAGGTTCCCCTCCTTCAACAAGGAAAGGGTTATTATTCGACCATGTTTGTGGTTCCGAAACCGGACGGTTCGGTCAGACCCATATTGAATTTAAAATCCCTGAACATATACCTGAAAAGGTTCAAGTTCAAGATGGAATCGCTCAGAGCGGTCATCGCAAGCCTGGAAGGGGGGGATTTTATGGTGTCTCTGGACATAAAGGATGCATACCTTCATGTCCCCATTTATCCACCTCATCAGGCGTACCTCAGATTTGTGGTACAGGATTGTCATTACCAATTCCAGACGTTGCCGTTTGGTCTCTCCACGGCACCGAGAGTATTTACCAAGGTAATGGCGGAAATGATGGTGCTCCTGCGAAAGCAAGGGGTCACAATTATCCCATACTTAGACGATCTCCTCATAAAGGCGAGGTCCAGAGAGCAGTTGATGATTAGCGTAGCATGCTCTCGGGAAGTGTTACAACAGCACGGCTGGATTCTAAATATTCCAAAGTCGCAGCTGATTCCTACGACGCGTCTGCCCTTCCTGGGCATGATTCTGGACACAGACCAGAAGAAGGATTTTCTCCCGACGGAGAAGGCTCAGGAACTCATGACACTGGTCAGAGACCTCTTAAAACCAAAACAGGTGTCGGTGCATCACTGCACGCGAATTCTGGGAAAGATGGTGGCATCATACGAGGCCATTCCCTTCGGCAGGTTCCATGCGAGGACTTTTCAATGGGATCTGTTGGACAAGTGGTCCGGATCACATCTACAGATGCATCGGCTGATCACCCTATCCCCCAGGGCCAGGGTGTCTCTTCTGTGGTGGCTGCAGAGTGCTCACCTTCTCGAGGACCGCAGATTCGGCATTCAGGACTGGGTCCTGGTGACCACGGATGCAAGCCTCCGAGGGTGGGGGGCAGTCACACAGGGAAGAAATTTCCATGGTCTGTGGTCAAGTCAGGAGACTTGCCTTCACATCAATATCCTGGAACTAAGGGCCATATACAACGCCCTAAGTCAAGCGGAGACCCTGCTTCGTGACCAATCGGTGCTGATTCAGTCAGACAACATCACCGCAGTGGCTCATGTAAACCGCCAAGGCGGCACAAGGAGCAGGGTGGCGATGGCGGTAGCCACCAGAATTCTTCGCTGGGCGGAGAATCACGTAAGAGCACTGTCAGCAGTGTTCATTTCGGGAGTGGACAACTGGGAAGCAGACTTCCTCAGCAGGCACGACCTCCACCCGGGAGAGTGGGGACTTCATCAAGAAGTCTTCGCGCAGATTGCAGGTCGGTGGGAACTGCCACAGGTGGACATGATGGCATCCCGCCTCAACAAAAAGCTACAGAGGTATTGCGCCAGGTCAAGAGACCCTCTGGCGATAGCTGCAGACGCACTAGTGACACCGTGGGTGTGCCAGTTGGTTTATGTATTTCCTCCTCTTCCTCTCATACCCAAGGTGCTGAGAATCATAAGAAAAAGAAGAGTGAGAACAATACTCATTGTTCAGGATTGGCCAAGAAGGACTTGGTATCCAGAGCTACAAGAAGTGCTCACAGAGGACCCATGGCCTCTGCCTCTAAGACAGGACCTGTTGCAACAGGGGCCCTGTCTGTTCCAAGACTTACCGCAGCTGCGTTTGACGGCATGGCGGTTGAACGCCGGATCCTAGCAGAAAAAGGCATTCCGGATTAGGTTATTCCTACGCTGATAAAGGCTAGGAAGGACGTGACGGCTAAACACTATCACCGTATATGGCGAAAATATGGCGAAAAAATGCCCCTACAGAGGAATTCCAGCTGGGCCGGTTCCTTCACTTCCTACAGTCTGGAGTGACTTTGGGCCTAAAATTGGGTTCCATTAAGGTCCAGATTTCGTCCCTATCCATTTTCTTTCAAAAAGAACTGGCTTCTCTTCCTGAAGTCCAGACGTTTGTAAAGGGAGTGCTGCATATTCAGCCTCCTTTTGTGCCTCCAGTGGCACCTTGGGATCTTAACGTGGTGTTGAGTTTCCTGAAGTCACACTGGTTTGAGCCACTCAAAACCGTGGAGTTAAAATTTCTCACGTGGAAGGTGGTCATGCTATTAGCCTTGGCTTCAGCTAGGCGTGTGTCAGAATTAGCGGCTTTGTCACATAAAATCCCCTATCTGGTTTTCCATATGGACAGGGCAGAATTGCGGACCCGTCCACAATTTCTGCCAAAAGTGGTGTCATCCTTTCATATGAACCAACCTATTGTGGTGCCTGTGGCTACTCGTGACTTGGAGGATTCCGAGTTACTAGATGTGGTCAGGGCTTTGAAGGTTTTTGTAGCCAGAACGGCTAGAGTCATGAGAACTGAGTCGCTGTTTATCCTGTATGCAGCCAACAAGCTGGGTGCTCCTGCTTCAAAGCAAACTATTGCTCGCTGGATCTGTAACACGATTCAGCAGGCTCATTCTGCGGCTGGCTTGCCGCCTCCAAAATCAGTAAAAGCCCATTCCACAAGAAAGGTGGGCTCTTCTTGGGCGGCTGCCTGAGGGGTCTCGGCATTACAGCTTTGCCGAGCGGCTACTTGGTCAGGTTCGAACACTTTTGCAAATTTTTACAAGTTTGATACCCTGGCTTAGGAGGACCTTGTGTTTGCTCATTCGGTGCTGCAGAGTCATCCGCACTCTCCCGCCCGTTTGGGAGCTTTGGTATAATCCCCATGGTCCTTACGGAGTCCCCAGCATCCACTAGGACGTTAGAGAAAATAAGATTTTAAACCTACCGGTAAATCTTCTGCAATACTTGTATATAGTTATTGCTTAAATAAGGGTTATGTTTGGTTGCATCAGGGTTGATCTGATGCTCCGTTGTTGTTCATACTGTTAACTGGGTAAGTTTATCACAAGTTATACGGTGTGATTGGTGTGACTGGTATGAGTCTTGCCCTGGATTCCAAAATCCTTTCCCTGTACTGTCAGCTCTTCCAGGCACAGATTCTAACTGAGGTCTGGAGGAGGGACATAGAGGGAGGAGCCAGAGCACACCAGTATCCAAATTCTTTCTTAAAGTGCCCTGTCTCCTGCGGAGCCCGTCTATTCCCATGGTCCTTACGGAGTCCCCAGCATCCACTACGGACTACGAGAAATAGATTTATCGGTAAGTAAAATCTTATTATTTCACTTAATATATGTTTATCATATATATCTGCAAATATATTATGTCAGGCTTACAAACTAAGTGGCTGAAACATATATGCAGTTATCATACAGATGTAGCCACACTCATCTATGCCGTGATGCGCTTGCATGTGCGCAGGCATCGCAGCATAGTGCGAACGCGTCACTGTGCGACTCATCACAGTGGGTGTTGGATCCATAGGCTAACATAGTGTGCACGTGCGTACGCACCCACATGCGGACGCAGCGGGGCACACTTGCCACACCATTGCTGCATGCATCGCGGCAGCATCGAGCATGGCTACGTCTGTACATAGAAATTCTGAAATTATGGTTCCAAAGTAAGTCCAGACGTGGATATACGGCTCTTATTACACATTAGACCACACCGGAATGCCCATGATACATTATGCCACGCACCATAATAATCATTACACATTATGCCCCTCAGTAAGACATCTAATTACTTTTAAAGTACCTCAAGATATAAGAATTCGGGAACTGAAAGATTTTTTATATACAATATGTCATTAAAAAACCAATAAATGGCCCTCATTCCGAGTCGTTCGCTCGGTAATTTTCTTCGCATCGCAGCGTTTTTCTGCTTAGTACGCATGCGCAATGTTCGCACTGCGACTGCGCCAAGTAATTTTGCTATGAAGATAGTTTTTTTACTCACGGCTTTTTCTTCGCTCCGGCGAACGTAATGTGATTGACAGGAAATGGGTGTTACTGGGCGGAAACACGGCGTTTTATGGGCGTGTGGATGAAAACGCTACCGTTTCCGGAAAAAACGCAGGAGTGGCTGGAGAAACGGAGGAGTGTCTGGGCGAACGCTGGGTGTGTTTGTGACGTCAAACCAGGAACGACAAGCACTGAACTGATCGCAGATGCCGAGTAAGTCTGAAGCTACTCTGAAACTGCTAAGTAGTTTGTAATCGCAATATTGCGAATACATCGTTCGCAATTTTAAGAAGCTAAGATTCACTCCCAGTAGGCGGCGGCTTAGCGTGTGTAACTCTGCTAAAATCGCCTTGCGAGCGAACAACTCGGAATGAGGGCCAATGTCTCTACATTAGTAGTGCTAATTCTAAGCTGCTCCCATCTAACCTAGCAGTCACAAATAAGATTTTACTCACCGGTAAATCTATTTCTCGTAGTCCGTAGTGGATGCTGGGAACTCCGTAAGGACCATGGGGAATAGCGGGCTCCGAAGGAGGCTGGGCACTCTAGAAAGATTTATGACTACCTGGTGTGCACTGGCTCCTCCCACTATGACCCTCCTCCAAGCCTCAGTTAGGACACTGTGCCCGGAAGAGCTGACATAATAAGGAAGGATTTTGACTCATACCAGCCACACCAATCACACCGTATAACTCGTGATACTATACCCAGTTAACAGTATGAATATAACTGAGCCTCTCAACAGATGGCTCAACAATAACCCTTTAGTTAGGCAATAACTATATACAAGTATTGCAGACAATCCGCACTTGGGATGGGCGCCCAGCATCCACTACGGACTACGAGAAATAGATTTACCGGTGAGTAAAATCTTATTTTCTCTGACGTCCTAGTGGATGCTGGGAACTCCGTAAGGACCATGGGGATTATACCAAAGCTCCCAAACGGGCGGGAGAGTGCGGATGACTCTGCAGCACCGAATGAGAGAACTCCAGGTCCTCCTCAGCCAGGGTATCAATTTTGTAGAATTTTGCAAACGTGTTTGCCCCTGACCAAGTAACAGCTCAGCAAAGTTGTAAAGCCGATACCCCTCGGGCAGCCGCCCAAGATGAGCCCACCTTCCCTGTGGAATGGGCTTTCACTGATTTAAGATGCGGCAGTCCAGCCGCAGAATGCGCCTGCTGAATCGTGTCACAGATCCAGCGAGCGATAGTCTGCTTAGAAGCAGGAGCACCCAGCCTGTTGGGTGCATACAGGATAAATAGCGAGTCAATTTTCCTGACTCTAGCCGTCCTGGAAACATAATTTTTCAAGGCCCTGACTACGTCCAGTAACTTGGAATCCTCCAAGTCCCTAGTAGCCGCAGGCACCACAATAGGTTGGTTCAAGTGAAAAGCTGATACCACCTTAGGGAGAAACTGGGGACGAGTCCTCAATTCTGCCCTATCCATATGGAAAATCAGATAAGGACTTTTATATGACAAAGCCGCCAATTCTGATACACGCCTGGCGGAAACCAAGGCCAATAACATGACCACTTGCAACGTGAGATATTTTAGATCCACGGTTTTTAGTGGTTCAAACCAATGTGATTTTAAGAAACTCAACTCCACGTTGACATCCCAAGGTGCCACTGGAGGCACAACCGGGGGCTGAATATGCAGCACTCCTTTTACAATGTCTGAACTTCAGGTACTGAAGCTAATGCTTTCTGGAAGAAAATCGACAGAGCCGAGATCTGTATCTTAATGGAGCCTAATTTTAGGCCCATAGACACTCCTGATTGTAGGAAATGCAGAAATCGACCTAGTTGAAATTCCTCTGTTGGGGCCTTTTTTGGCCTCACACCAAGCAACATATTTCCGCCATATGCGGTGATAATGTTTTGCAGTTACATCTTTCCTGGCTTGAATCAGCGTAGGAATGACTTCCTCCGGAATGCCCTTTTCCTTTAGGATCCGGCGTTCAACCGCCATGCCATCAAAACGTAGCCGCGGTAAGTCTTGGAACAGACAGGGCCCCTGCTGCAGCAGGTCCTGTCTGAGCGGCAGAGGCCATGGGTCCTCTGATATATTTTCTTGAAGTTCTGGGTACCAGGCTCTTCTTGGCCAATCCGGAACCACAAGTATCGTTCTTACTCCTCGCCTTCTTATTATTCTCAGTACCTTTGGTATGAGAGGCAGAGGGGGGAACACATAAAACGACTGGTACACCCACGGTGTTACCAGAGCGTCCACAGCTATCGCCTGAAGGTCCCTTGACCTGGCGCAATATCTTTTATAGCTTTTTGTTGAGGTGGGACGCCTTCATGTCCACCTGTGGCCTTTCCCAATGGTGTACAATCCTTTGGAAGACTTCTGGATGAAGTCCCCACACTCTCGGGTGGAAGTCATGTCTGCTGAGAAGATCTGCTTCCCAGTTGTCCACTCCGGGAATGAACACTGCTGACAGTGCTAACACATGATTTTCCGCCCATCGGAGAATCCTTGTGGCTTCTGCCATCGCCATCCTGCTTCTTGTGCCGCCCTGTTGGTTTACATGGACGACTGCCGTGATGTTGCCTGATTGGATCAGGACCGGCTGGTTTTGAAGCAGAGGCCTTGCCTGACTCAGGGCATTGTAAATGGCCCTCTGTTCCAGAATATTTATGTAGGGAAGTCACCTGACTTGACCAAAGTCCCTGGAAGTTTCTTCCCTGTGTGACTGCCCCCCAGCCTCAAAGGCTGGCATCCATGGTCACTAGGACCTAGTCCTGTATGTCGAACCTGCGGCCCTCTTGAAGATGGGCACTCTGCAGCCACTACAGTAGAGATACCCTGGTCCTTGGAGACAGGGTTATCAGCCTAATGCATCTGAAGATGCGACCCGGACCACTTGTCTAACAGGTCCCCCTGAAAAGTTCTTGCATGGAACCTGCCGAATGGGATTGCTTCGTAGGAAGCTAACATTTTTCCCAGGACTCGCGTGCAATGATGCACCGATAACTGTTTTGGCTTCAGGAGGTCTCTGACTAGAGATGACAGCTCCTTGGCTTTCTCCACCGGGAGAAACACTTATTTCTGGTCTGTGTCCAGAACCATCCCCAGGAACAGTAGACGTGTCGTAGGAACCAGCTGTGACTCTGGACTGTTTAGAATCCAACCGTGCTGTTGTAGCACTTTCCAAAATAGTGCTACCCCGACTAGCAACTGCTCCTTGGACCTCGCCCTTATAAGGAGATTGTCCAAGTATGGGATAATTAAAACTCCCCTTTTTCGAAGGAGTATCATCATTCCGGCCATTACCTTGGTAACACCCTCGGTGCCATGTACAGTCCAAACGGCAGAGTCTGGACTTGGTAATGGTAATCCTGTACCACAAATCTGAGGTACTCCTGACGAGGATAGTAAATAGGGACATGCAGGTAAGCATCCTTGATGTCCCGGGATACCATGTAATCCCCCTCGTCCAGGCTTGCAATAACCGCCCTGAGCGATTCCGTCTTGAACTTGAATTTTTTATGCATGTGTTCAAGGATTTTAAATATAAAGAAGGGTCACACCGAACCATGCGGTTTCGGTACCCCAAACCGTGTGGAATAGTAACCCCGTCCTTGTTGAAGTAGGGGCACCTTAAGTATTACCTGCTGGGAATACAGCTTATTAATTGCCTCTAGCACAGCCTCCCTGCCTGAGGGAGTTGTCGGCAAGGCATATTTGAGGAAACGACGGGGGGGAAGACATCTCGAATTCCAGCTTGTACCCCTGAAATACTACTTGAATGAAACAGGGATCCACCTGTGAGCGAGCCCACTGATCGCTGAAATTTTTGAGACGGCCCCCCACCGTACCTGGCTACACCTGTGGAGCCCCCGCGTCATGCTGTGGACTCAGAGGAAGCGAGAGAAGAATTATGATTCTGGGAACAGGCTGACTGGTGCAGCTTTTTCCCTCTTCCCTTGTCTTTGTACAGAAAGGAAGCGCCTTTGACCCGCTTGCTTTTCTGAAGCCGAAAGGACTGTACCTGATAATACAGTGCTTTCTTAGTCTGTGAGGAAAACTGAGGTAAAAATATTTCTTCCCAGCTGTTGCTGCGGATACGAGGTCCCAGAGACCATCCCCAAATAATTCCTCACCCTTATAAGGCAGAATCTCTATGCGCCTTTTAAGGTCAGCATCACCTGTCCAGTGACAGGTCTCCAATACCCTCCTGACAGAATGGACATTACATTCATTTTGGATGCCAGCCGGCAAAATATCCCTCTGTGCATCCCTCATATATAAGACGACGTCTTTAATATGTTCTCATGTTAGCAAACTAGTACGTTTGACAGGGTCACCGACCACGCTGCAGCAGCACGCTCTGCAGGTTTCAGTCTAGTACCTGAGTGTGTAAATACAGACTTCAGGATAGCCTCCTGCTTTTTATCAACAGGTACCTTCAAAGTGGCCGTTCCTAAAACGGCAGTGCCACCTATTTTGACAACCGTGTGAGCGCCTAATCCACCCTAGGGGATATCTCCCAGCGTAACTTATCCTCTGGCGGGAAAGGGTACGCCATCAGTAACTTTTTAGAAATTACCAGTTTCTTATCAGGGGGAACCCACGCTTTTCACACACTTCATTCATTCATCTGATGGGGGAACAAAACACTGCCTGCTTTTTCTCCCCAAACATAAAAAACCCATTTTTAGAGGTTAATGTCAGAAATGTGTAACACATTTTTTTTTTTTTTTTATTGCCGGGATCAAGTCACGGATGTTCCTAGTGGATTGTGTATATGTCTCAACCTTGTCGACACTGGAGTCAGACTCCGTGTCGACATCTGTGTCTGCCATCTGAATGAGCGGGCGTTTTTGAGCCCCTGATGGCCTTTGAGACGCCTGGGCAGGCCACGGACTGAGAAGCCGGCTGTCCCACAGCTGTTACGTCATCCACCCTTTTATGTAAGGAGTTGACACTGTCGGTTAATACCTTTTACCTAACCATCCACTCTGGTGTCGGCCCCACAGGGGGCGACATCACATTTATCGGCATCTGCTCCGTCACTATATAAGCCTCCTCCTCAAACATGTCGACACAGCTGTACCGACACACCGCACACACACAGGGAATGCTCTGACTGAGGACAGGACCCACAAAGCCCTTTGGGGAGACAGAGAGAGAGTATGCCAGCACACACCAGAGCGCCATATAATGAGGGGATTAACACTATAACTGAGTGAATTTTCCCCCATAGCTGCTTGTATATACAATATTGCGCCTAAATTTAGTGCCCCCCCTCTCTTTTTTACCCTTTGAGCCTGAAAACTACAGGGGAGAGCCTGGGGAGCTTTCTTCCAGTTGCACTGTGAAGAGAAAATGGCGCCAGTGTGTCTGAGGGAGATAGCTCCGCCCCTTTTCCGCGGCCTATTCTCCCGCTTTTTTCTGGATTCTGGCAGGGGTATTTACCACATATATAGCCTCTGGGGCTATATATTGTGGTATTTTTGCCAGCCAAGGTGTTTTTATTGCTGCTCAGGGCGCCCCCCCCAAGCGCCCTGCACCCTCAGTGACCGGAGTGTGAAGTGTGTATGAGGAGCAATGGCGCACAGCTGCAGTGCTGTGCGCTACCTTGGTGAAGACTGATGTCTTCTGCCGCCGTTTTTCCGGACCTCTTCTTGCTTCTGGCTCTGTAAGGGGGACGGCGGCGCGGCTCCGGGACCGAACACCAAGGACTGGGCCTGCGGTCGATCCCTCTGGAGCTAATGGTGTCCAGTAGCCTAAGAAGCCCAATCCGGCTGCAAGCAGGCGAGTTCGCTTCTTCTCCCCTTAGTCCCTCGCTGCAGTGAGCCTGTTGCCAGCAGGTCTCACTGAAAATAAAAAAACTAAATCTATACTTTCTTTCTAAGGGCTCAGGAGAGCCCCTAGTGTGTATCCAACCTCGGCCGGGCACAAGATCTAACTGAGGCTTGGAGGAGGGTCATAGTGGGAGGAGCCAGTGCACACCAGGTAGTCATAAATCTTTCTAGAGTGCCCAGCCTCCTTCGGAGCCCGCTATTCCCCATGGTCCTTACGGAGTTCCCAGCATCCACTAGGACGTCAGAGAAAAGATATTTAGCATAAAAGAGAGTAATAAAAATTACTCAGAGAGCACTTAACAATTTATTAATTTGCACAAAAGTTTAAAACAGAAACATATATCACAATAAAATCAGTAATATTCCATAGGGCATAATCTCACTATCCACATGTATATTTAATATTGTTGATATGGTTTGTCCTGAATCAGTGTCAGGGATATGGATTAAATTAGTAGTTTAATGCAATGAGCAGTTCTTTTGCCAGTGGTATGCTACCACCTCCCGCTCTTATAGATATATTTCTCACCGTCTGACAGCTGCGCCGGCTGAGAAGTTAGCTTTCTTATCTCCAGGCTGGTTTGTTAAAGGTAAGTATCATAGCGTTTTCTACCTCAACAGCCCAGAGAGAGAGAGAGAGAGAGTATAGTTGATCACCGTATTTGTCCTGCGTGTTATTGTTAAAGCCGGAATTCAAGCAAGAATGAAGCTGTCAGGCGTCCTTGACGTTATCACAGTCTCGGAGCGGGAGGGAGGCCGCGGCTGCTACTTGTCTCCGTCCTCTGTGTCAGCCAGGTAACTGGAAGCATATACAGCATAACTGGTGTGGTTGCCGTTAATCCTTGACGAGTTTCTCTGCTGTTAAGGATGTGGCAGTTTCTTCAGAAGGAAAGGAACAGTGATCCATTGTCCAGGTGAGCTCTTATTTAAAGATGATAATGTCCAATGTCTTTGTCAGTTAATAGTGAGAGTTTTCACCTGGAAGGTAAAATCAAAGCAACTACCTGATGTAGAGTGATTTAATAGTAGTAAGATAGATAGTATTTCCATTCATTACTTAATATTATCCTAACTTATTCATAAGGCATCATTGAGGAACAATTGGTGAATCATAGTTTCATTACATTATTGTAATAAAACAATAAACAATCAAAATATTATTTGTTTTTATATATCCACATTGGGGGTCATTCCGAGTTGTTCGCACGCAAGCTGCTTTTAGCAGCTTTACACACGCTAAGCCGCGCCTACTGGGAGTGAATCTTAGCTTCTTAAAATTGCGAACGAAAGATTCTCTAAATTGCGACCACACACCTCTTAGCAGTTTCTGAGTAGCTCCAGACGTACTCGGCATCTGCGATCAGTTCAGTGCTTGTCGTTCCTGGTTTGACGTCACAAACACACCCAGCGTTCGCCCAGACACTCCTCCGTTTCTCCAGCCACTCCTGCGTTTTTCCCAGAAACTGTAGCGTTTTTTCGCACACACCCATAAAACGGCCTGTTTCCGCCCAGAAACACCCACTTCCTGTCAATCACACTCCGATCACCAGAACGAAGAAAAAACCTCGTAATGCCGTGAGTAAAATTCCTAACTGCATAGCAAATTTACTTGACGCAGTCGCACTGCGGACATTGCGCATGCGCATTAGCGACTAATCGCTCCGTTGCGAGAAAAAAATACCGAGCGAACAACTCGGAATGACCCCCATAATACGTTAACATTAAGTTCCAACTCACTCAAATAGGTAGAGGCTATATAGCCAAGTTGGCTAAAGTGTTCATCATTTGATTCGGAGACATGGGTTCAATCCTAATCTCTGCCAAGATGTTTTTAATATATCTTATTTTACTTATTGAATTTCTAGTGTCCTCCTAAGAGGGAATATATAGTAGAACATGATATAAAAAGAGACAGTGATAGATATATATATACACCGACATGGCGGTCCCAACCAACAATGTGTCAATCAATATAACCCAGGTCCGTCTCTCCAGAAATCAAACATTCACGACAGGAATAGGGACAATGTATATAGTTTGACACAGAGGACGGAGACGAGTAGCAGCCGCAGCCTCCCTCCCGCTCCGAGACTCTGATAACATCAAGGACGCCTGACAGCTTCATTCTTGCTTTAATCCCGGCTTCACCATTAACACACAGGACATATACGGTGAGCAGCTATACCCTCTCTCTGGGCTGTTGAGGTAGAAAACGCTATAATACTTATCTTTAACCAACCAGCCTGACTGGAGATAAGAAATCTAAAGTGGAGGAGTGCTATGGATGGGTGGATGGAGTCAATTGCGGACTTCTCCTAAGGTCTGGCAGCAGCAGCCAGCAGGGGTCAAGCTATCCAGATTGCGAAGGCGAGCTACCCGCCGCTCAGAGTGACAGTTTAGTGACCGCTGTTGTAGGGCATACGAAGGGTGACCAGTTGACACGATCTACCAGGGTCTAATTATTTAATTTCTGTGTATCAGACATACAGTATATACAGTACATATAAACTTGATTATATACAGTAAAGCCCATAGACTTCAAATGGGCTTAGTGGACGGGTACCCTCCCTTCTCTCTCACATCTACACTCTAGGAACCATTATCAATGCCAACAGCCAGAATCTCAGCTTACAGGAGCTATTCCAACTCGTAGATGTCTACGACACCTATAGATTGGAAATAGAACCTGTGGCAAGTGCAGTGAGCCACCAAGCCCGCAGCCTGGTGAGCGCAGCAAGCCCAACGGGGGAATCTTTGCACTCGCCCCACTGCCGGCATACTGACGGCCGGGATGCCGTTGTCTGTTGAGTGGCCGGTAGCTCGCCCGCCGTTGTCGGTTGTCACTCTGAGTGGCGGGTAGCTCGCCTTCGCAACCTGGGTAGCTTGACCCGGGATGCCATTGTCGGTTGTTTTTTCAGATTAAGGAATAGAAAAAATATGAAACATAATACTGAGTACCACAGAATGTACAATTTATTTCTTCTTTACAGTATAATTTTCCATACATCCATGTTTTTTATGAAATACACTTCTTGCTGCATGTTTGTAGTGAGACGATTCTTTGTTTATTTTGTATTATGCAGGACCATGTTCAGCTTCTGAATAAAGACCGATACAAGATGTACGACAAGTCTGGGGTGCATTTCTTGGAAATTCGGGGAGTGTCTGAAGGGGACGCTGGAATTTATACCTGTTCAGTGGTAAACAACTGTGGGAAAAGTTCTGTGTCCACCGAGCTTGTTGTCCAAGGTAAGTACGATCCGCCAGTGAGTTAAAATCACTCACTGTAGTTGTCATAAAGACACCTTCAAATGAGCAGTGCCAACAAATGTTTAGAAAAAGAAACCTTATCAGAACGGTGTCCCTATGAAAGTAATAGCAGCCATCATAAGATCAATACAGTGGAGCTAATTCAGACCTGATCGTAGATGTGCTAAATTTAGCACATCTACGATCAGCTACACTGACATGCGGGGGGGCGCCCAGCACAGGGCTAGTCTGCCTCGCATGTCAGTCCCTGCCCCGTCGCACAAGTACAAAAGCATCGCACAGCGGCGATGCTTTTGTACTTCAGGAGTAGCTCCCAGCCAGCGCAGCTCCTGCGCACTGGCAGGGAGCTACTCGTCGCTGCCCTGGGACGTCACGCAGCCACCGTGGCCCATCCCGCCAATGGTCCAGGCATGCCTGCGTTGCCGGGACCATGCCCCAAAAATGGCGCCTAAACGCCGCCAGCCCGCACCCTCCTGCCCAGCGATTGCCTCTGCCTGTCAATCAGGCAGAGGCGATCGCAGGGCTACGACAACCGTCAGCTGACTGCCATGCGCCGACACACTGCGGCACCGGTGAATGTGCAGTTCAGACCTGATCGCTGCTGTGCCAAAACGCACGGCACCGATCAGTTCTGAATCAGCCCCAGTGTTCAGTCTATAATTACTTTATTATTCTAGAAATATTATTTATATTTGCACAGCTGTAAAAATAGCGTATGACTGTTTAAATAATAAGAATTTACTCACCGGTAATTCTATTTCTCGTAGTCCGTAGTGGATGCTGGGACTCCGTAAGGACCATGGGGAATAGCGGCTCCGCAGGAGACTGGGCACAACTAAAAGAAAGCTTTAGACTACCTGGTGTGCACTGGCTCCTCCCACTATGACCCTCCTCCAGACTTCAGTTAGGATACTGTGCCCGGAAGAGCTGACACAATAAGGAAGGATTTTGAATCCCGGGTAAGACTCATACCAGCCACACCAATCACACCGTATAACTCGTGATACAATACCCAGTTAACAGTATGATAACAACTGAGCCTCTCAACAGATGGCTCAACAATAACCCTTTAGTTAGACAATAACTATATACAAGTATTGCAGACAATCCGCACTTGGGATGGGCGCCCAGCATCCACTACGGACTACGAGAAATAGAATTACCGGTGAGTAAATTCTTATTTTCTCTGACGTCCTAAGTGGATGCTGGGACTCCGTAAGGACCATGGGGATTATACCAAAGCTCCCAAACGGGCGGGAGAGTGCGGATGACTCTGCAGCACCGAATGGGCAAACTCTAGGTCCTCCTCAGCCAGGGTGTCAAACTTGTAAAATTTAGCAAACGTGTTTGACCCCGACCAAGTAGCTGCTCGGCAAAGTTGAAGAGCCGAGACCCCTCGGGCAGCCGCCCAAGAAGAGCCCACCTTCCTCGTGGAATGGGCTTTTACCGATTTAGGATGCGGCAGTCCAGCCGCAGAATGTGCAAGCTGAATCGTACTACAGATCCAGCGAGCAATAGTCTGCTTTGAAGCAGGTGCACCCAACTTGTGGGGCGCATACAGGATAAATAGCGAGTCAGTCTTTCTGACTCCAGCTGTCCTGGAAACATACATTTTCAGGGCCCTGACTACGTCCAACAACTTGGAAGCCTCCAAGTCTTTAGTAGCCGCAGGCACCACGATAGGCTGGTTCAGATGAAAGGCTGATACCACCTTAGGGAGAAATTGGGGACGAGTCCTCAATTCTGCCCTATCCATATGGAAAATCAGATAAGGGCTTTTACATGACAAAGCCGCCAATTCTGATACACACCTGGCCGAAGCCAAGGCCAACAACATGACCACTTTCCACGTGAGATACTTCAATTCCACGGTTTTAAGTGGCTCAAACCAATGTGACTTTAGGAAATCCAACACCACGTTGAGATCCCAAGGTGCCACTGGAGGCACAAAAGGGGGCTGAATATGCAGCACTCCCTTAACAAAAGTCTGAACTTCAGGTAGTGAAGCCAGTTCTCTCTGGAAGAAAATCGATAGAGCCGAAATCTGGACCTTAATGGAACCCAATTTTAGGCCCATAGTCACCCCTGACTGTAAGAAGTGCAGGAAACGGCCCAGCTGAAATTCCTCCGTTGGGGCCTTCCTGGCCTCACACCACGCAACATATTTTCGCCATATGCGGTGATAATGGTTTGCGGTTACTTCCTTCCTAGCTTTAATCAGCGTAGGAATGACTTCCTCCGGAATACCCTTTTCCTTCAGGATCCGGTGTTCAACCGCCATGCCGTCAAACGCAGCCGCGGTAAGTCTTGGAACAGACAGGGCCCCTGCTGCAGCAGGTCCTGTCTGAGCGGCAGAGGCCATGGGTCCTCTGAGATCATTTCTTGAAGTTCCGGGTACCAAGCTCTTCTTGGCCAATCCGGAACAATGAGTATAGTTCTTACTCCTCTTCTCCTTATTATCCTCAGTACCTTTGGTATGAGAGGAAGAGGAGGGAACACATAAACCGACCGGTACACCCACGGTGTCACTAGAGCGTCCACAGCTATCGCCTGCGGGTCTCTTGACCTGGCGCAATATCTTTCTAGCTTTTTGTTTAGGCGGGACGCCATTATGTCCACCTGTGGCCTTTCCCAACGGTTTACAATCAGTTGGAAGACTTCTGGATGAAGTCCCCACTCTCCCGGATGGAGGTTGTGCCTGCTGAGGAAGTCTGCTTCCCAGTTGTCCACTCCCGGAATGAACACTGCTGACAGTGCTAACACGTGATTTTCCGCCCATCGGAGAATCATTGTGGCTTCTGCCATCGCCGTCCTGCTTCTCGTGCCGCCCTGTCGGTTTACATGGGCGACTGCCGTGATGTTGTCTGACTGGATCAGTACCGGCTGGTTTTGAAGCAGGGGTTTTGCCTGACTTAGGGCATTGTAAATGGCCCTCAGTTCCAGAATATTTATGTGTAGGGAAGTCTCCTGACTTGACCATAGTCCTTGGAAGTTTCTTCCCTGTGTGACTGCCCCCCAGCCTCGAAGGCTGGTATCCGTGGTCACCAGGACCCAGTCCTGTATGCCGAATCTGCGGCCCTCCTGAAGATGAGCACTTTGCAGCCACCACAGCAGAGACACCCTGGTCCTTGGAGACAGGGTTATCAGCGGATGCATCTGAAGATGCGATCCGGACCACTTGTCCAACAGGTCCCACTGAAAGGTTCTTGCATGGAACCTGCCGAATGGAATTGCTTCGTAGGAAGCTACCATCTTTCCCAGGATCCGCGTGCAGTGATGCACCGACACCTGTTTTGGTTTTAGGAGGCCTCTGACTAGAGATGACAACTCCTTGGCCTTCTCCTCCGGGAGAAACACTTTTTTCTGTTCTGTGTCCAGAACCATCCCCAGGAACAGTAGACGTGTCGTAGGGACCAGCTGTGACTTTAGAATATTTAGAATCCAGCCGTGCTGTTGTAGCACCTCCCGAGATAGTGCTACCCCGACTAACAACTGCTCCCTGGACCTTGCCTTTATCAGGAGATCGTCCAAGTACGGGATAATTAAAACTCCCTTCTTTCGAAGGAGTATCATCATTTCGGCCATTACCTTGGTAAAGACCCTCGGAGCCGTGGATAGACCGAACGGCAACGTGTGTAATTGGTAATGACAATCCTGTACCACAAATCTGAGGTACTCCTGGTGAGGATGGTAAATGGGGACATGCAGGTAAGCATCCTTGATGTCCAGTGATACCATGTAATCCCCCTCGTCCAGGCTTGCAATAACCGCCCTGAGCGATTCCATCTTGAACTTGAATTTTTTTATATATGTGTTCAAGGATTTCAAATTTAAAATGGGTCTCACCGAACCGTCCGGTTTCGGTACCACAAACATTGTGGAATAGTAACCCCGTCCTTGTTGAAGTAGGGGCACCTTTACTATCACCTGCTGGGAATACAGCTTGTGAATTGCCTCTATCACTGCCTCCCTGCCTGAGGGAGTTGTTGGCAAGGCAGATTTGAGGAAACGGCGGGGGGGAGACGTCTCGAATTCCAGCTTGTACCCCTGAGATACTACTTGAAAGATCCAGGGATCCACCCGTGAGCGAGCCCACTGATCGCTCAAATTTTTGAGACGGGCCCCCACCGTACCTGGCTCCGCCTGTGGAGCCCCAGCGTCATGCGGTGGACTTAGAGGAAGCGGGTGAGGACTTTTGCTCCTGGGAACTGGCTGTATGCTGCAGCTTTTTCCCTCTACCTCTGCCTCTGGGCAGAAAGGACGCGCCTCTAACCCGCTTGCCCTTATGGGGCCGAAAGGACTGTACCTGATAATACGGTGCTTTCTTTGGCTGTGAGGGAACATGGGATAAAAATGCAGACTTCCCAGCTGTTGCTGTGGAAACTAGGTCCGAGAGACCATCCCCGAACAACTCCTCACCTTTATAAGGCAAAACTTCCATGTGCCTTTTAGAGTCTGCATCACCTGTCCACTGCCGAGTCCATAACCCTCTCCTGGCAGAAATGGACATTGCACTTATTTTAGATGCCAGCCGGCAAATATCCCTCTGTGCATCTCTCATGTATAAGACTGCGTCTTTAATATGCTCTACGGTTAGCAATATAGTGTCCCTGTCTAGGGTATCAATATTTTCCGACAGGGAATCTGACCACGCAGCTGCAGCACTGCACATCCATGCTGAAGCAATAGCTGGTCTCAGTATAATACCTGTGTGTGTATATACAGACTTCAGGATAGCCTCCTGCTTTCTATCAGCAGGTTCCTTTAGGGGCGGCCGTATCCGGAGACGGTAGTGCCACCTTCTTTGACAAGCGTGTGAGCGCTTTATCCACCCTAGGGGATGTTTCCCAACGTGACCTATCCTCTGGCGGTAAAGGGTACGTCATTAGTAACCTTTTAGAAATTACTAGTTTCTTATCGGGGGAAGCCCACGCTTCTTCACACACTTCATTTAACTCCTCAGATGGAGGAAAAACTACTGGTAGTTTTTTCTCTCCAAACATAATACCCTTTTTTGTGGTACCTGGGGTAACATCAGAAATGTGCAACACATTTTTCATAGCCTCAATCATGTAACGTGTGGCCCTATTGGAAGTTACATTAGTCTCATCGTCGTCGACACTGGAGTCAGTATCCGTGTCGACATCTGTGTCTGCCATCTGAGGTAGCGGGCGTTTTAGAGCCCCTGATGGCTTTTGAGACGCCTGGGCAGGCACAGGCTGAGAAGCCGGCTGTCCCATATTCGGTATGTCGTCAAACCTTTTATGTAAGGAGTCGACACTGTCACGTAATTCCTTCCACATAACCATCCACTCAGGTGTCGGCCCCGCAGGGGGTGACATCACATTTATAGGCATCTGCTCCGCCTCCACATAAGTCTCCTCATCAAACATGTCGACACAGCAGTACCGACACACCGCACACACACAGGGAATGCTCTGACAGAGGACAGGACCCCACAAAGCCCTTTGGGGAGACAGAGAGAGAGTATGCCAGCACACACCAGAGCGCTATAATAATACAGGGATTAACTGAATTATTTCCCCTTATAGCTGCTATATAAGTTATACTGCGCCTAAATTTAGTGCCCCCCCTCTCTTTTTTACCCTTTGTAGCTTGATACTGCAGGGGAGAGCCAGGGAGCGATCCCTCCAGCGGAGCTGTGAGGGAAAAATGGCGCCAGTGTGCTGAGGGAGTTAGCCCCGCCCCTTTTTCGGCTGACTTTTCTCCCGCTTTTTTCAGGAATTCTGGCAGGGGTAATTTATCACATATATAGCCCTGGGACTATATATTGTGATGATTTGCCAGCCAAGGTGTTTATATTGCTGCTCAGGCCCCCCCCCCCAGCACCCTGCACCCATCAGTGACCGGAGTGTGAGGTGTGCATGAGGAGCAATGGCGCACAGCTGCAGTGCTGTGCGCTACCTTGTTGAAGACCGAGGTCTTCTGCCGCCGATTTTCCGGACCACTTCTTGCTTCTGGCTCTGTAAGGGGGACGGCGGCGCGGCTCCGGGACCGAACGATCGAGGTCGGGTCCTGTGTTCGATCCCTCTGGAGCTAATGGTGTCCAGTAGCCTAAGAAGCCCAAACTATCTCCAGTCAGGTAGGTTCGCTTCTTCTCCCCTTAGTCCCTCGTTGCAGTGAGCCTGTTGCCAGCAGATCTCACTGTAAAATAAAAAACCTAAAATATACTTTCTTTCTAGGAGCTCAGGAGAGCCCCTAGTGTGCATCCAGCTCAGCCGGGCACAAGATTCTAACTGAAGTCTGGAGGAGGGTCATAGTGGGAGGAGCCAGTGCACACCAGTTAGTCTAAAGCTTTCTTTTAGTTGTGCCCAGTCTCCTGCGGAGCCGCTATTCCCCATGGTCCTTACGGAGTCCCAGCATCCACTTAGGACGTCAGAGAAATATTGCATACTCAGAAGGGGAGATTACACATACAGATGTGTTCTAATTCATCTAGCATTTTTGTGCCATATGTCATGAATTAGGCACTACATCACGGATAGCGAATTTCGTACTTTCACATTTTAGAGTCTTTTTCGCACTGCATAGCATCTTCACACTGCAGCCTCATACTTACATACTTGTAGTGTACTGGGAATTTAGTATTTGGACTTTTTTCTTTTTTTACAATCATGGCTTTATGGATCCGCTCAATTCCGTTTGTGTGTGTGGTTGAGGGGGGAAGGGGGGGGGGGTGCATCACATGGTCTTTTTTTGCAAATTAGCGTTTTATTGTTTATTTGCAGCCAAAAAGGGGGTGTCGTCTCCTGGGGAGTGGGCATGGCATTAGTTGATGGGCGTGGCCAAGCGCTGCCTGAGCAGCTGGGCAGCCCCCGGCTGACCCTCCCTGCACCGATAGATGCCGTGCACAGCATCTATTCAGTGATCACCGGCAGCGGTGATCATTGGCTCTCCCAATCTGTGAGACAGTGTCCAATTAGCTGGACTGTCCCGCTGTATTCTGGATAGTTGGGAGGTATGCATTAGCAGTGTGAAGAAACTAAAAATTTACTACATTTTTGACTGAAAAAGATGTATGACTATAATTGTCCAAAATGTCATACACAAGGGGGCGTAGACTCGCCCCCTTTCGCAATCACGCATAGTGCCAAAGTTCCATTTTAAATTGTTGTGAGGTACAGTATGTTAGTGGGTCAGTGTTTGGTAGTGCTGGGAGGTGGGAATCAGCAAAATATCATGATTATATGCAGGGCCGTCTTAACGGCAGTGTAGGCCCCTGGGCACAGCAATGCATTGGGCCCCCTACCCATCCTCCAGCGGTAGGGGTGGGGTGTGCTATCAGTGGCAGCTTTGATGTCCCACGGGCGGTAGGGGGTGTTCTATCTTCCGCTCAGCATGTAGGACCTGGAGCAGTAATTTCTGCTAATTGCTCCTTTACTGCACAGATGGGGTGGGAGGGAGAACACTAAACTGTAAAAGGGGGCATTGGGCTGAATGAAGGCACCCTGGTACATGACTTCCGGGGTGGTAGGGGGTGTTTAATACGCAGGGGAGGGGTGGCTAATGGAGTGGGCTTAATATTCATCATTTTCTGGTGGGAGGGCAGCTTGCTTGACTGCAGATATCTCAAGTTCCTGAAAATATATTTCTTAGCTTTGAATGGGATAAAAAACTAGAGAGTCCCACCTTTCAGAAGGTTCTGTGAACTTGGGGATCAGAGGTCAGGAGCCTGAGCAATCCTCCAATGAATATATAAAACTGTATACCAGGCGTGTGGAGCTGGAGCAGGGACCAGCTGCTGGAAGGCTGATATCTCTGGTTCTGGGCACAGTAGAGACAAGCTGAGAGTGTCCAGCAAAAGGGGAGAGTCTCAGCTTTTGGATTCTACCCTCATAAAAACTCTAAGTCAGACAGAACCTGAGATATCTGGCTGGGAAGAGCAATTAACAGGCTCGGATGGAGACCACTGCTTTCACGTTGAATATCTCCGGTTCCCCAAGGCCGATTTTCAAAAATCTGGTACCCCTGGAAAGAGGGGAACCTCAGCTATCAGCCTAGGGCCCTTATACTCCTGGGGCCCTTGGGCAAGAGCCCATTGAGCCCATACGAAAAGACGGCCCTGATTATATGATTATCTGTTTAGAGCTGTTACTACAGTTGTGTAATTTCACATAGAGTGGCTGATCTGAAGGTAGTTAGGAGATGTATGTAATATGCCAGTAATAACAAACTGTTCTACAAGTCAATGGCTAGTTCTAAATCCAAGTTGGATAAGGGACCTCTGATGTCACCAGGGGGAGGAACCATGCCCGAACAGGGTACCCGAAAATGTACCCTCGTGGGCTCGCTTCGCTTGCAACGCTCTGGGCTCGGTGGCTCGCTTTGCTCGCCACCGGGTTACTAAAGGTAGTAGTTGATGGCATGGATAGAAGAAATATCCCGCTGGCCTAGCTCCTCCCCCTGGTGATGTGGCTCCTCCCCCCTGATGTCATAGGTCTTTTAGGCCACTTGATTCTAGCATCCACCACAAGTCAATGCACATGGGGGGGGGCTTTTTTTGTACAGTTAATGAAGGTGCATCAACTGTGAGCCTCATATATATTGCATGTGCTGTAGCCACAAACATACCTGAATCACAAGTAAAAGGAAGAACTTAAGAGCTGAATCTAGATGATTCAGGCCTGTATTGCACTACATTTATCACCTCCTACTGTACTCACCACCCCTCTGCACTGATTACTTTCACACATAGGCGTGCGCAGCACATTTTATTAGGGGGTGCACCATCGGAGGGGTGTGTCTAGCACCGCCTTTTGGGCGTGTCTGGCACCATCTATTGAAGGTCAGCGCAATATAAAATATCCACCCTTGTACCAATCCTAATAATGCAGATGCATTGTCAGATGTTGTGGTATGTACAGCGGCGTTTCTAGAGAGGAGGGGACCCGTGTGCAGGCTCCGTGTGTGGGCCCCCTCCTTTCCTGTAGCCGTCACCGCATCTGCTAGCACTCTCAGCGCTGAGACTCTGGCACAGTGCCAGAGTCTACAGCGCATGCGCAAGACTCCGAAAAATGTCCTCCGCGCCATTTTTCTGCTGTACACTGTGCCAGAGTCTCTAGCGCTCAGTGCGCTAGCAGCAGCGGTGACGGCTACGGGAGAGGAGGGGGCCCACACACGGTCAGCGATGGATGCCGGAAAGGTAAGTATGGAAGAAATGGGTGCGGTGTGGGCCCCCTCCGGACCCAGTGGCCCGTGTGCACCGCACACATTGCACCCATTATAGATATGCCAGTGGGTGTGCACCAAACACCCCTGATGGCACTCACTGCAATTACAGTGCTCCTCCTCAGCCTGGTCTGGCTCCCCCTCTCTTTCCCCTGCAAGCTGCCGTAACTCACTGACACTGACAGTCGCAGACTAGTACTGCTGCTGCTGGAAAAACGAGTGAAGTGTCAATGCTGCTGTCGACTGCCTGCCAGTATTGAACGCTGGCTGCATTCTGCTCCTCATCAGTGGCTAGCGTTGGCATAGACTAGAAGGAGAGAGGTGGGCGTGTGACGGGTGGGTGTGTGAGCAGCATGACGTCATCACGTCACATCACGCTGTTTTTGTATACGGAGGTGGAGCCGGGAGTTTGAAAGCCGGTGGCAGTGGCACCCTTCATTAACCCAGGCGTCCGGTCAGTAATACAGTCCTGAGAGGGTGCAGCGCAGAGGGGACAGTAATCAGCCTGCTCGGCGATCGCTGCATCAGGCATGTGAGATCGGGGTGCCGGACATTAGGGGGTGCCTGTGCGCACCAGGCACCCCCCCTGCGCACGCCTATGCTTTCACACGATTGTTAACTGCTTAACAATTTAACTGATGGAAATGAATTACCTAGCCCATATAGAGAATATTTGTGATGTAAAAATCAAAAATAGCTTACTTAAAAATGTGTTTTTTATTGATTCATAACAAGTCTCAGTATTGGGTTGCTTGTTGTATAGTACAATGCATATATTGTACTACAGTATATAACGCACATTATTCTACTCTAGGGGTCATTCTGACCTGAACGCTCGCTGCAGTTCTTTGCAAAAGTAGCTCCCGGCCAGCGCAAAAGCTGCGCTGGCTGGGAGCTGCTCCTGAAGTACAAAAGCATCGCCGCTGTGCGATGCTTTTGTACTTCAGCAATGGGGCAGGGACTGACATGCGGGGCAGGCTAGCCCTGTGCTGGGCGTCCCCCCGCATGTCAGTGTTCCTAAATGTAGCACAGCTACGATCAACTCGGAATGACCCCCATAGGCTATTATGTTTGCATTTGGTGGTAGAACAGTGACCTCTAGTGGCTAAGTAATATTGAAAAATGTAAAAGCTTAAAATACATAATAACCAATAAATAGCATTTGCGCAAAGCAAATCCCAGTTGTGGGATTATTATTATTATTATTATTATTATTTATGTTTTCTCTAACATCCTAGTGTATACTGGGCTATAGTATGTTACCATGGGGTATAGCAGGGTCGGACTGGCCCACAGGGGCACAGGGGAAACCACCGGTGGGCCCCACTACCCGTGGATGGGGGGCCCACTCCTAAGGATTAGGGCCCTCATTCCGAGTTGTTCGCTCGCTGGCTGCTTTTAGCAGCATTGCACACGCTAAGCCGCCGCCCTCTGGGAGTGAATCTTAGCTTAGCAGAATTGCGAACAAAAGATTCGCAAAATTGCGAATAGAAATTTCTTAGCAGTTTTTGAGTAGCTCGACACTTACTCTGCCACTGCGATCAGTTCAGTCAGTTTCGTTCCTGGTTTGACGTCACAAACACACCCAGCGTTCGCCCAGGCACTCCCCCGTTTCTCCAGCCACTCCCGCATTTTTCCCAGAAAAGGCAGCGTTTTTTCACACACACCCATAAAACGGCCAGTTTCCGCCCAGAAACACCCACTTCCTGTCAATCACACTCCGATCACCAGAACGAAGAAAAATCCTCGTAATGCCGTGAGTAAAATACCTAACTTTTGAGTAAAATAACTAAGCGCATGCGCTCTGCGAACCATGCGCATGCGTAGTAAGCGACTAATCGCAATATAGAGAAAATCGGCAACGAGCGAACAACTCGGAATGAGGGCCTAGGTCCCAGATTGTGCACTTGAATTATACATTATTACATTATACTGCACAGAACTATGGTGTATTTTCTACAGTTATCATGTATGCACTAGCGGTATTTATTATATATATTTATCAAGGAGCTTCTAAGCATGGGCCCCTACCACTGCATTTCTCCGGTGGGCCCTTCATGCCCCAGTCCGACACTGGGGTATAGATCTGGTCCACTGGAGCCTGGAACTTTAAGAAATCAATAGTGTTAGATTGCTGGCTCCTCCCCTCTATGCCCCTCCTACCAGTCTCAGTTTAGAAAATGTGCCAAAGGAGCCGGGTGCATTCTGTTGCTCTCAAGAGAGTTGTCTTCAGAAATTTCTGCTAGTTTGATATTTTCAGGCAGCACTGGTTGGCAACCAGTCTGCATGCGTCGTGGGACTTAAGGGGGTGACCAAACCAACTTTCTCAGAGATAATGGTTCGTAATCCCAGCTGACAGGACACTCAGCTCCTGAGGTGATGTTCTCACACTCCCAGAGTGTGATCCCACGCCGGCAGCATGCTGCCACCCCTTAACAGATGCCGAAGACAGACGCGGTGCGGTGAGTATTACACCGGGTACCCGGTTAGTGGGTCCCCGGTGCAAATTGGCGACATGAAGGGAAGGTGATCACCCGGCTACAGGCCGCTGTGCCCACTGGGAACCCAGACTGGCAACATGGTAAACAGAGGTTGCAGGCTCTTGTTTTACACTTTCAATAGAGAGAGCCAGTATAAAGAAAATACAGGGACCATGTGCCATTATGGGGGCGGCGCTTCCCGGAGAGCTGGACCAGAGGCTAAACGGCGCCATTTCCTGCTGCTACTGCTGATACAGGCTGCATGCGGAGAGTGCTCCTACACAGGACCTACTGAATCACCATTGTAACTGGTACCAGGGGGTTATAGTGAAGGGCGGAGCGCATAATCAGCGATTATACCGCTGTGGAAAAAATTACACATAGAAGACACCCAGCGGGGCACTGCTCGGTCTGTGGTGTAGTGTGCTGGTTCCATTCCTCTCTGTGTCACTCCATTCAGGGTAGTCTGGCATAAGTGTGCAAATCTCTCTAATACTACACTGTGTTATCATACTAATCTGTGTGTTTTTTCTGCTCAGCATGTCTGCAAATAAGTCTGTGTGTACTTTATGTAAGGCTAGGCTTACACTCTCCTCACAGGGGTCCCTCATCGGTACCCAATGCTCAATTACTTCACAATGTAGTAATGTGCAGGAACTGGAGTGGATGGACTCATTTAAAACTATGATTTCCAGCATTTATTCAGAGTTAGCTTTGGCTAAACAAGAAAGACAAACTCTGAAACAAACTATTGACATGTTTCTGGTTGCTGCTGCAGACCACAGGCAGGCTCTTCAGCCCCCAGCCCCCCCCCCCCACCCCCCCGCCTCCCGTTGGTCTCTTCTCTCACAAACAGACTCTCCCTCACTTATTACAATCTGATTCTGATTCTGAACTACCAGAGTTTGATGAAGAAGAGGCTGAGGTGGATGAGGATAATTCTCTGTCCCCTGGTGTTGAGGCCCTCATTTATGCTATTAGAGAGGTGCTCAATATCCCTGATAAGGAGGAAGAACAGACAGAGGAATTGTTTTTTAATGTGAAACCAAAGTCCTCTGCAACCTTACCGGTTTCTAAAGAATTAGATTCCCTGGCTAAGCCAGCATGGATAAATCCTGACAAATAATTTATTACCCCTAAACGGGTGTTAAATGCTTTCCCTACAGAGGATAGGAAAGTCTGGGAAACCCCACTGGCAGTGGATACTTCTGTGTCCAGACTGTCACATAAAATTGTTTTTCCTGTTCCTGGGGCTGTTTCCCTTAAAGACCCAGCTGATCGCAAAATTGAAACCACTCTTAAATCAATTTATACTGCAGCAGGTGTAGCCCAACGTCCTACCATAGTATGTGCCCGGATTTCTAGAGCCATGGTAAAATGGTCTGATGATATTCTGAAAGGGTTGCTCACATTACCTCAAGAAGAGATAGTTACATTACTACAACACATCCAAGATGCTGCAAACTTTATGAGTGAGGCTTTAAGGAACTTTGTATCATTAACGGCCTTTCCACTGTTATGGCAGTATCGGCTTGTAGAGCCCTGTGGCTACGTCAATGGTCAGCAGATGCTGATACTAAAAAAGGGGTTGAGAACCTTCCTTTTATAGGCGATGCCTTGTTTGGGGAAGAACTGAACAAGTGGATATCTCAGGCAACTGCAGGAAAAGCTACATATCTGCCATCTGCCCCGCCACCTGCCAGGCGGCCCTATCCTGGACCATCCCTGCAGTCCTTTTTGGTGGCCAGATTCAGATGTAAAGCCAGAGGTGCCTCCAATGCTGCTAGAGGATCTCACGGTAAGTACCGTAAACCAGCAGCTACTGGACCTGCGGACCAGGCCATAGGATCCTCTTCCACCAAGCCCTCCGTGTCATGGTTGGCCCCAGCAGCAAGGCGACTTTCAGGTAAATACTCGCCTTCAACATTTCGCCCACATATGGGCAGAGTCCTACCGGGATCCTTGGGTGAGGGACCTCATATCCCAAGGATACCTGCTGGATTTCCAGGAACTCCCTCCTCTCAGATTCTTCAGGTCATGCTTACCAGCTTCACAGGAAGCAATGGTTTCCTTACAGCAGGTAGTGCAAAAGCTGCTTTCTACAGGAGTTACTGTTCCAGTGCATCCTCAACTGCACACAAAGGGGTTTTACTGAAGTCTCTTTGTGGTTCCGAATCCGGACGGCTCTGTACGACCGATCTTGAACCTCAAATCCCTTCGGGTGTTCAAATTCAAGATGGAATCTCTAAGAGCAGTGTTAGCGAATCTGGAGGAGGGGGAGTTTCTGGTGTCCATGGATATAAAGGACGCATACCTACATATCCCAATTTGGCCCACTCACCAAGCATTTCTCAGGTTCGCTATTCTGGACCAGCATTTCCAGTTTCAGTCCTAACCCTTCTGCCTCTCCACAGCCCCAAGGGTGTTCACAAAGGTCATGGCGGAAATGATGCTACAACTGCGCATGAGGGGTATCCAAATAATTCTGTACCTGGACAATCTACTGATAAAGGCAGTGTCCAGAGAACAACTGCTGCACAGTATAGACTTGACTACTCGTTTGCTTACGGATCACGGATTGATACTCAATTTCCAGAAATCTCACTTGGAACCGTCTCAGAGAATTCAGTTCCTGGGGATGATCCTGGATACGGTGTCCCAGAAGGTTTACCTTCCCATGGACAAGGCTTTGATTATTCAGTCTATGGTCCGGTCGGTGCTGAAACCTTGCGGGGTCTCAATTCATCTGTGCATTCGCTTGCTGGGCAAGATGGTAGCTTTCTACAAGGCGATACAGTACGGCAGGTTCCATGCATGACCGTTTCAACTGGATTTGTTGGACAAATGGTCGGGATCTCACTTGTTCATGCTTTAGCAGATAATCCTGTCACTGAAAGCTTGGATATCCCTGCTTTGGTGGTTACAGGTCCCTCATTTGGTGGAGGGTCGAAGTTTCAACACACAGTCATGGACAGGGTTGGGGGGCTGTGACTCAGGGAGCGCAGTTCCAGGAGACGTGGTACTTTCAGGAATCTATTCTTCCAGTCAACATTCTGGAACTCAGGGCAATTTACAATGCTGTACTACAGGCCTCATCTCTCCTTCGGAATCGGGCCATCCAGGTGCAGTCGGACAACGCCACGGCAGTAGCATACATCAACCGACAGGGAGGAACAAGAAGCAGGGCTACAATGCGAGAAGTGTCAAGAATACTCCTCTGGGCGGAAGCCAACACAAGGTTCATCTCAGCCGTTTACATTCCAGGAGTGGACAACTGGAAGCGGCTTCCTAAGCAGGCACGACCTCCATCCGGGGGAATGGGGCCTACACCCTCAGGTGTTTCGACAAGTTGTTCACCGGTGGGGTTGTCCACAGATAGACCTGATGGCTTCTTGCCTCAGCAAAAAGCTCTGTCGTTACTGGTCCAGAACGAGGGACCCACAGGTGATGGCGGTAGACGCTCTGACGATGCCTTGGACTTACCAGTTTGTTTATATGTTTCCTCCAATTCCTCTAATCCCAAGAGTTCTCAAAAGACTCAAAAAGGAAAGCGTTCAGGCAATTCTCATTGCTCCAGATTGTCCTTGACGGGCCTGGTATGGGGACCTCCTGACCCAGTTGTTGGAGGATCCCTGGCCTCTGCCGCTTCTCAAGGATCTTCAACAAGGACCGTTCATCTATCCAGACTTACAGCAGTTACGTTTGACGGCCTGGAAGTTGAGAGGGAGATCTAGGCCAAGAAGGGTCTTCCCTCCAAGGTGGTTTCCACTATGGATCAGGCACGTAAGGTGGTTACCTCCAAACATTGCCACTGGATTTTGAAGAAATATGTTTCTTGGTGTGAGGGTTGAAAATGTTCTCCTGTGGAGTTTTGTTTTGGCTGGTTTCTTCTGTTCCTGCAAGCAGGAGTGGATAAGGGTCTAAGGTTAGGCTCCATCAAGGTCCAGATTCTGTCTCTCTCTATCTTTTTCCAGAAACAACTGGCGGTACTTCCTGAAGTACAAACCTTTCTAAAGGGTGTGTTGCACATTCAGCCACACTTTGTTCCTCCCACTGCTCCATCGGACCTCAATGTGGTATTGACCTTTCTCCAATCGGATTGGTTTGAACCCTTACATAGGGTTGACTTAAAATACCTAACTTAGAAGACTGTTATGTTATTTGCCTTGGCTTCAGCTTGGCAAGTGTCGGAATTGGGGGCCTTGTCCTGTAAGAGCCCTTACTTGGTGTTCCATGAGGATAGGGCGGAGCTCAGAACTCGCCCACAGTTTTTGCTGAAAGTGGTGTCGGCCTTTCATGTAAATCAACCAATTATGGTTCCTGCGTTATCCGACACTTCCGTTGCTCCAAAGTCCCTGGACGTTGTGAGGGATTTGAGGATTTACATCAAAAGGTCTGCTCGTCACAGGAAGTCTGACTCGCTTATCGTCCTTTATGATGCTACGAAAATTGGTTGTCCTGTCTCCAAGCAGTCCATTGCTCGTTGGCTCAAATTGACTATCCAACAAGCCTATACTTCGGCTGCTCTGCCGCTGTCAAGTTCGGTTCAGGCCCACTCCACAAGGTCAGTGGGTTCTTCCTGGGCAGCTGCCCGGGACATCTCGGCCTTACAGTTGTGCCGTGCAGCAACTTGGTCTGGTGTGAACACGTTTGTTAAGTTCTACAGGTGCGACACCTTGGCCAAAGATGACCTTCAGTTTGGTCAGGTGGTTTTGCAGGGGTCTCAGCACTCTCCCACCCATTCTGGGAGCTTTGGTACGTCCCCATGGTAATATACTATTCTCCAGTATCCACTAGGACGTTAGAGACAATAGGAATTTAATACCTACCAGTAATTCTTTTTCTCGTAGTCCATAGTGGATACTAGGCGCCCGCCTCAGGGCTTCGTTTTCCTGCTTACCTGGTTGTAAGTGTTCTGGTTGGGTTTGCTGTTTCTTCCCTGTTCAATGTTGGATTAGTGTTGCTATCCTTTTAGCATTAGCGTTGTTTTCCTCTGTACTGGTTAGCCCTGCTATCTTATTGTTTGTGTGTTGGTTTGTTACCTCACCGCTTTATCCTTCTGTCAAAGTATGTCCGTCTCCTCGGGCACAGTTTCCTAGACTGAGTCTGCTAGGAGGGGCATAGAGGGGAGGAGCCAGCACACACTATTGATTTCTTAAAGTGCAAGGCTCCAGTTGACCCGATCTATACCCCATGGTAATCTACTATTCCCCAGTATCCACTACGGACTACGAGAAAAGGAATTACCGATAGTTATTAAATTCCTATTTTTTTTTAAAGAGCTAGACAGCTGGGATGCACCAATCCATCTATACCTGGTATTTCTAGCAGGGTTCGGCCAACTGAATGCAAAGTGTGATGTGAATATGATTTTATCAAAACTGTTGTCCTATTTATAATATGCACATACATTTTTCAATTCTTTGTGATATTAGAAATAATCATCTATTTTGATATCTGGTTGAATCACAAAATGTAGGTTATTTGTGTATGTCTATGTCGCCATTAGCCTGTCTAGTTGAGTTGTTCCAAATTTATGTCACATGAAAGGAATCAGATGCCATCTACAGATTTATCACTGAATTACATTTTTGTTTACTAAAATATTATTGGGGACTGTTTCTTTTCTCTCACTTTTTAGAATGTATTTCTTATATAGGGCCTAATTTAGCATGAGTTGCAGTTTTGCGAAAAATTAGCAAAACTACAACTCATTCCACTAGCAAGCAGGGGGGGTCGTCCAGCACAGGGCAAGGCCGCTCCGCATGCCGGATCCTGCCCCCCACCCACCCCCCTGCTAAAATGCGAGCCACTGGAGCTTGCCCTGCAAATGGTCCGGACACACCTTCGTTGTCTGGACCACACCCCTCCCAATGTCGCGTCAACGACTCCAAAACGGCGCCTCAATGCCTCCGCCCGCCCCGCAAATGCCTCTGCCTGCCCATCAGGCAGGGGAATTTGCATAAGTGAGATGACGTCGCAGCTCAAGCGCATGCGCACACTGCATGAGGGCTTCAGCATGCGAACACATCGCAGATGCGTCTCATGCTGAATTAGGCCCATAGACCTTGTTCAGTTTTCTCCTGTAGACTTTGCTGCATGATGTCTCCCTGGACATATTGGTTTGTTTGTGGAACCAGAGAGAACAGTAATTTTCTTCCTGTATAATATTTTAATCACTCATTACTTGTCTGTATGGCTGGAACTGCCTTTTGTAAATCATTTAGTCTGCTCATTACAGTACAAATAACATTTTTGTTTTATTTCTGGAACAAATGGTAAACCACCAAAGAAGCACTCCCTGCTTTATAGTGGTTTCTGTCTGGTAAACCTAATCTACAGACGTATCTTGATTATTAACTAAAATGCTTCTATGAATTACTTTGAAAGTGAAAAATGAGTAATACTTTCATAAAGTTTGGGAGCTAATCCCTACTCTGAAGACTCTGGGCTGGTCATATGACATGGCAGAGAAGGCAATTGGCCATTACTTCATAATGTTTCCCTGGCCCAAAATGTCTGGCTTCATTGCAAGTTTCCTTTCCTGATTTATGCTGTTTCAGCCGCAATGGACCATTTCAGTATTCTAAGAGATTATTTTTTGTTATTGTAATAACTTAATTTTTGGATTTTATTTTTAGTGAGGTTGAATATTATCAACCTCAGCCTGGACTTTTATTACCAGTGCTGATGCTTTGTTTTATATGCACTGAAAATTATATATGCTATGGAATGAAACCATGATTTCCAGACCAAATTGTGCCGTCCACCTAATAGATACAATGATGTAAATGTAATAGGGTCCCAGTTCCTGAAGGTTCGGGATTTTGTACGTGAATAGCCATGTTTTTAAAGCGGCAACCATTGACAAGACAAGACCAACCTAAATGATTGCCGCTTTAAAAATACGTCCATTCTCGGACTAAATCCTACGGCACCTTGGACCCTGTTACATATACCCCAATGCATCTATGACTAGAAATAGTATTTTCAGTCTGAATGAGGGCGTTTCATTACTGCAAAGCCAATCTCCCTGAATAATGAATCCGCAAAAATCATCTGAAGACTCCTCTTACAGTGAGCACAAAGCTGGTAAATAGACTTAGTGTACCATATGTTGTGAATATTGTGGCCTGGGCGGTACTCTTAGCAGCAAAACTATCACCACTGGCAGACAGTGGTAATAATGACACTAGGTTAGATATTTCACTTCACTTCAGGGAAATGTTGTTATTTTTCCTGGACTTCTTTATATAGACATAATTGTGTATAGTATGCTATATAGTACATTTGAGGTGCTCTGTTTTCGCTGAGGGTATCATTTTTGATAGATATTGTTTTCTCCTTACAGAATCTGACAAGACTGATAGGTATGTACTGTATGTTTGCCACTTTACTGTTCCTTGAGAAAAGTACTTTTGTCCTTTCTTGCAACACTGATGTCCTGCTTATTATTATTATTATTATTATTATTTTATTTTTATTTTTATTTATTATGGAGTGTATAAAAAAGTATGTATACCTTCTTCCAGATTTGTGTTTTAAAGTATCAGGACCAGTGGTGGATCCCACCCTTTTATGTGAGGGAAGCTGCCCGAGTGCTGCAGTGGACCTGTTCTTTTCTCCACCTGCCAGGTGCATTGTACATGTGCAATGCAACTTGCTGACAGGGCCTGCAACTGGAGCATGTACACAAATGCCTGCTTCTAGGGACTGCATCAGCTACAGCCTCTAAAAGCCGGGTGGGGCTCACAGAAACTCAAATAAGTGGCTTCCCATTGGAAGCGTCCTATCTACTAAACACGGCCCAGATTGGCAGTCCAGGGAGAGAAAAAAGCTTCCCACTGGAACTACCTGTCTGGTGTTTGGTTAGCAGATAGTGCTTATAATAGGAAGCCACTGCCAGAAGCCTCACTGGGGGTGCTGCAACACCTAGGTAAAACATGCTGCTGATCAGGACCTTAATAATCATCTAGTCCTCTCCAAGATCTAAAGCTTGATAAATCAGAGACTTTGCTCTGGGATCTAGCTCACCTCTTGGCCAGTATTGGCTTCCAGAGGGCAAGTGGCTGTATCCTGGGGCAACAGGTCCTTTGTTGCTGCCTCTAGAGCCCTCTGGCAGTAAGCTGACTAAGATCCCTGCCAATGCTGCAGCCACCATGCATTGTTGCGGCTTCACAGTACAACAGTTCCCAGCTGCACAACCCACATTGTGGATCTGCCTTTATGACTTCATACTACAGTAGTTGTTTTTCACACACTGTACTTTTACTAATCTTCTACATCATATTTCAATAATGTTGACCCATTTTTAACACTACATTAGTTTATACAGTACATCACACTATTAAGACCTCGCCACAACAGTTCAATGGGGTTGAGACCTGGGATTTCCTTATTATTATTTTTTTTTCATCCATTCAGTTGTGATTTTGCTTAGTAGCATTGAGCTGTTGCATGATCCCTTACAAGATGTTCTGCCATAATATACAGGTGACATTTCCTTAGAGGCCAGTAATGAAGTGCTTAATTAGCAACACCTGCTTCAAAACAAATTCTGTATTGATAAGGAAGTCAAAGGGTGATCTTAAATTTTCACACATGATTAATGCTGGGCATACACAGGCAGATAAAAAAAAAGCCTGTCAGACCGACAGGCATTTTATATGACACTGCAGATATCACAGGCGTACGCTGTGAGGTCTCACACAGTGTATTGTCCATGATATCCGTGCTCCATCTGGAGACGAGACATTTCCCCGTTCATTCCCATGTGAAGGAATAGGGGAAATATCCGTTGGTCGACCACAGCGGGGCATACAATGCCCAATGCGGCTGACATGACACTTTGAAAATATCGAATCAGAGAATCAGAGTGACATGCTGGATGATCCGGCATGTCCAACCAATAAATATTTCATAAATCAATCGCCTGCATATACTGTACGCTGCAATTATCTGGCCAATCCGCTGATATCGGGTGGATCGGCCAGATAATTGTAGCGCGTATGCCAAGCATTTAGCTGGGTATACTGGCTACAATTATCTGTTAGATCCATTAGATATCAGCTGATATGCTAGAAAAGTGTACTGTGTATTGCCATGGCCAATCAATGCTGATCCGTCAGTCAGGCATGCTGAAATTTTCCAAAATTCCCAACTGCTAGCCAGACTTCCTGTGCATTGTGCAGTGTGTGGTCTTTACCAATAGACTGATACCCCTTTCACACCGCACAAATAATCCGGTACCGAACCGGTATATTGCCGGGTCGACGCGGTTCACTGTGCAATGTGAAAGGGGTCACTGCCGAATTCCCAGGTCACCTGACTGGGGTCGGGAAGCCAGTTTGTAACGGTCGAATGCCGGGTCTCACCTGGGAAGGACCAGTTTCAAATTCCCGGGTGGGACCTGGCATTGCAATCTGAAAGCGGTATGACAGACGTACACATACACTCGCCACATTAGAGGGAATGTGTATGCTAATGCTAGCAGGAAGTCTGCTCGGCTCTCACACTACAAACGGAGCAAGAAGTAAAGCTGGGCATACACTTTACAATTATCTGGCAGATCATTTGCCAGATCTGGCTGGTTAGAATGAAAATCTGGTAATGGATGTGAGCAAATTACAATTGACCACCTGCTCCCAAACACTGGAAAATGGACAAAACTAGACATTCAGACAAATTTAACCAATTTGTATGAACAGCAGTTTTTGTCTGTTTTCCAGTATTTGGGAGTTATTATTATTATTATTATTATTATTATTATTATTATCCTTTATTTATATGGCGCCACAAGGGTTCCGCAGCGCCCAGTTACAGAGTACATAAACAAATAATCAAACCGGAAAACAGCAACTTACAGTTGATGACAGTATAGGACAAGTACAGGGTAAATAAACATAGTTACATCAGCAGATGACACTGGAAAAAGTATCAGGTGGCAGAAGACTGCTGGATTTGGTGCAGTTGAAGGTTATTAAAGTAAGAAAAAGGATAAGCACACGAGGGAAGAGGGCCCTGCTCGTGAGAGCTTACATTCTAAAGGGGAGGGGTATACAGACAGGGGTGATACAGATGGGGTACATAGAGAGCGTGGAACAGAGGGATAGGATGAGATTTGGCTGGGTTTGGTGAAGAAGTGGGTCTTGAGAGCCCGTTTGAAGTTTTGTAGAGAGGTGGAGAGTCTGAGTGGGAGAGGTAGGGAATTCAAGAGAAGTGGTGCAGCACGTAAAAAATCTTGGAGGTAGGAGTGGGAGGAAGTAATCCGTAGGTAGGAGAGTCGGCGCGCATTAGCAGAGCGAAGAGGACGGGTGGGAGTGTAAAGGGAGATAAGGTCAGAGATGTAGATGGGAGAGGAGTGGGTGAGGGCTTTGTAAGCGAGTTTGAGAAGCTTGAAATGGATTCTGAAAGGGAAGGGGAGCCAGTGAAGGTCTAGTAAGAGAGGAGAGGTGGACGTAGTGCGTTTGGTGAGGAAAATGAGCCGGGCAGCAGCATTGAGGATAGATTGGAGTGGAGAGAGGTATTTGTCAGGAATGCAAGTTAGGAGGAGATTACAGTAGTCCAGTATATAGATGACCAGTGAGTGGATAAGAGTCTTACTAGCATCCTGGTTCAGAAAGGGTCTGATCCTGGAAATATTTTTTAGATGAAAACGGCAGGTTTGTGAGAGGTTCTGAATGTGTGGTTTGAAGGAGAGGGAGGAGTCAAGGATTACTCCAAGACAGCGCATTTGGGGGCTAGAGGAGATAGTAGTGCCATCAATAGATAATGAGATTGTAGGAGGTAAGGTTATGCGGGAGGGAGGGAAGATGATCAGCTCGGTCATAGACATGTTAAGTTTAAGAAAGCGCTGGGACATCCAGGAAGAGGTAGCAGAGAGACAGTTGGAGATACGAGTGAGGAGAGCAGGGGAGAGGTCTGGAGAGGAAAGATAGATTTGGGTGTCATCAGCATAGAGATGATATTGGAAACCAAAAGAACTAATGAGTTTACCGAGTGAGGACGTATAGAGAGAGAAGAGAAGAGGACCAAGGACAGAACCTTGGGGTACCCCTACAGTTAGTGGAAGGGAGGGGGAGGGGGAGTCATGAGAGGAGACAGAGAATGAACGGTCAGAAAGGAGTTGAAAAAGAGAATGAGCTGACCTAAAAAAGATGTATAGACAGAGAGAGAAAAGGAGAGGTCCACGAACAGAATCTTGGAGGACATCTACAGTTAGGGGAAGTGCGAAAGAGGTGGAGTCATGAGAAAAGACAGACAAGGAGCGGTCAGAGAGGTAGGAGGATAGCCAGGAGAGGGCAGTATCATGCAGACCAATGGAGTGAAGGATTTATTGGGGGTGGGGATGGAACACGGTGTTGAAAGCAGTAGAGAAGTCAGGAGAATAAGCAGAGTGTAGTGGCCCTTAGATTTGGCAGCATGGAGGTCATTGCAGACCTTCGTGAGGGCAGTTTTAGTAGAGTGGAGAGGATGGAAGACAGACTAAAATGGGTCAAGCAGGGAGTTGGGGGAGAGAAATGCAGTAAGGCGGTGGTACACAATGCGCTCAAAGAGCTTGGAGGCAAAAGGGAGGACAGAGATAGGTTGGTACTAGTTGGAGAGATTGTTAAAATCAAGTGTAGGTTGTAAATTATTTTAAAACTCTTGTAAATTGAATAAAGCTGCAGACATTGCGGACAGAAACAGTATTTTTATCTACACAAACAAGAAAACCAGGTGCTTCCTAAACATATGTATACAACTCGATTGCTGCTCCCTTACCAATATGGGTCGCTGAACCCAAAAGGTGAGAATACAAATGTGATATGAATTGTATAGTTCACAGATTTAATCAGTACAAATAAATCAGATAATACATATAAAACATATACACTAGTATAGAAAGCAGTAATCACAGATAATACAAAAAATAAATAGTAAAATCAAATGTCTTAAAATACTAAAGAACTTGTCAGTGTGTCTCCGGGGATCCTGTAAAGTGCAAGATTTGTGCCGCACAGTATACAAAGTAGCTTTTCCAATAGTCAGATAGGAATTGAAACAGTGTCAATGAATTTAAAACAATGACACAGTATCCACATGAACTTCTCCATATAGTAGCAGTAGAGCATGATAAGTATTTCATAACAATAGTACTCACAGTTCCAGAAAAGCGCTTTAAATGTAATGATGAAAAACAGCTGTTTATACCACAAAAGGGGATTAAACCTGCTGTATTGGTGTGTATGTCCATCCGAGAGTATATTAATAGACTATTGTCTCGGAATCTGAATACTCGCAGCCGAAGGCAGCCAGAGCTGTGTCTAGATACAGGTGAGAGATAGAGGGGCAGATGTATTAAGCCTGGAGAAGATTTTAAAGCAGTGATAAGTGCAAGGTGATAGCGCAGCTCCAGTATATAAATTGAAAGTTATGAGCTAATTGGCTGGTGCATTATCACCTTGCGCTTATCACCGCTTTATCACTTCTTTATGCCTTCTTCAGGCTTAATACATCTGTCCATCACTACCGTGAATATGGCGGCCGCCAATATAGCAATGCAGTGAGGTAGTCACTCAATGAATTCCCCCCTGAGGAAACGTCCTGACCCAAGAGGCTGAGAAATTTGTTGGGGTCCTCCTTTCAGGCGCCCCAGGACCCGACAACACCGTTCCCTGTTACCTCATGCATAGCTATATTGGCAGCCTCCCCAATCAAGTCAGTGAATGACTATATTTCACCCACATCTAGCCACAGCTTAGACATACACATCAATACAGTAGGTTAATTCCCTTTGGGGGTATAAAGGGCTGTTTTTTACATTATTAAATACTAATCAAGCTCTCCTGCTACTATACAGAGGAGTTCATTTGGATACTGTGTCATTTTTTAAATTCATTGACACTCTGTTTCATTTCCTATCTGACTGGACTGCTGGATTCATATTTATACTGTGTGGTACAAATCTTGCACTTTCTCAGGATCCCCGAGTCCCGGGATGGCAAGTAACCTAGTAGCTGGCAGTGTGAAAAACACTTGAATTCCCCCAGTAGAGGTGAGGAAGAGCGTTAGCCTTTTGTTATATAAGATTTGGGTAGGACAAGATGATTCACTACTACTCAATACAGTGTGTAAAAATATCTTAACAGTAATGTATGTTGTATAACTACATCTATAAACACTATTATAATTTGCAGTAAAACTAACTTCAATTTATAAATAATTGCATGCTATTAAACAATTACTTGTAGCAAACATTTCACCTTTGTTTATTTTTTATTTTTTTGTTTGTGTTCTGCAGTAATACTATGTGATTCCTCTACACACTTTATATGTTAATGGATAATTTCAGCCTTTACTGCTCTGTAACATGGTAACATACTCTTATGACTGAAGTCCCACATCTGTTATTTTCAGAATCACTCCATCAGTAGGGGGCTTTGTGACTCAAGCAGCCAAAACTGTTGTTGCCACACAGATTACTACAAACGGAATTTTGAAAACCCAGAGGGTCATCAATAGATATAAAGCTGAGACTCCAGAGAGTGCAAGTGGCAACTGTGCACCAATTTCTGATTCTTCAAAGGACCACTCTATAGTGCAGTCAAAGAAAACATCATCAGTGTCTTCCAATTATCTTGTTTCTTGCTCTGGGAGTGAGTCTCCAGGTCTGAAAGATACATTGGCACCTGCAACAAATATTACAAGTGGTGGTTCTAGGTGCAATCTCTCTGAAAGTTCCAAGACCAACTATGGAAAACCAGCAGCCATAATGTCACACAAAGAGACACCATCCATAGCCAACCGATACACCTCTGTTAATGAGTCAAAAGCAAATCTTCCAGGCTCTTCTAAGGAAATTCTTACCCAATCCGCAAAAGACACGAATCCTGCTTCTTGCAACACTTTTTCAACACATTCAAAAGCTAAAACGCTCTTTAAGAAAGAGACAAATAAAGTTTCTCCAAAAGAGATTGCCTCTGTTACATCACACTACCCATATAGTGTAGAGTCAAAGGTAAGGCCAGCCCTGTCAACAAAAGACGCCACAAATCCCTCAACTAATGAAACGAGCACCATCAATTCAAGGTATACAAGTAATACAGAGTCAAACATAAGATCCCATTCTACGCCAAAAGTTACTATGGCTTCGAAAGAAACCTCTTCTATTCACACTGCTGTCTTGGACTCCAAAATGACCAGTATTTCTCGACAGTTGTTGCAGGATCTTACTCAGAAAGACTCAGGAGTTTTGTTAACGTCCCATGAATGTACAGATGTCTCTTTAAAGGACACACCTTTGTTAATGTCCAGTTTGCCTAATTTATGTCTTAAAGAGGCCTCTTTCACATCAATTATTGACAGAAAAAATATATCCCCACTTGACCCATCCATAAAGATACCTTATGTTGCAACCAAAGAAAGTTTGAAAAAAACGCATTATTTGACACCTAAACAGGTTGAGACAAAAGAAGCCACCAACACTTGTCAGTCAATAAGGAACATCTCTCTTAAAAGCCACCTATCTTCACCAAACTACAAATCAACTTCTGAAAAAAAGCAGGATGTTATATCAGAGTCACATTTTCACCAGAATCCTATGGAGGTCTCATCCAAGCCTTTTGCAGCGGCTGGTGATATGAAGTTTCAGCAGAAATCATCCAGTACCATTACCCTAAAATCTGTAAAAATCCAGCCCCATCCAACCCCCGAGTACAGTCGTGATGTTAGGAGACGGAAGGAGGAGAAGCCAGATCTGTTGCCTGCAACCCAGAAATTGTCTCCTGTTTCTGATGATAACCAAAAGGGGGTGCCGGAGGCTCACACTTCTGACTTTAAAACCGCTCCAAACTTTGACCTTAGTCCATATAATCAGGAGGTACTTGAAGGCTGTGATGTCAAATTCCAGTGTAAAGGTATTGATACAGATGGTTTTCTACAGTGATGTGCGGTGAGGTCAGTGGTAGGGGAGGCACTGTCAGCTAAACACATACACACACCTCCCCCATTGAGGGCGGGGGGGAGTGTAGTCTCCCCACACACCACTAAAACCAACACCAGGCAGAACAAGCCAGGGGGGATAACTCAGTGTGGGGTCCCCCTGCCATGCCATTAAAGTGCTTCCCAAGCCAGTCAGCCCAGGGCTGGAATTCCTCAGAAAGCGGGGCCCCAAAAAAATTAAAATGGGGTCCCCCCCTCCCGAGCAACAACCAGCACTGGGCTGATAGCCATTTTTGAAACTGGTGCCACTCCGCTGCCAAACTCTGCAGAATCCAGGTAATACTGTGGCGTCCCGCCACCGGCACCTCCGCCGCATCCCGCCGCCCGCACCACCGCCGCATCCCGCCGCCCACACCTCCGCCGCATCCCGTCGCCCGCACCTCCGCCGCAGAGCCCACCAAGTGATGACAACGGATCCAGTGACAGATCCGCTAGCCAATCACTGTGGCCTCACTCACAGGAGCGTGCTTTCATGGGTTGAAATCATGTCCCTGTATGAAAGCGGCACCTCTGATGGTGCCGCTTTCCTATGTAATTTCAATGGGCTTTTACTGCCCATGGTTAGGCCCCGCCTGCACCCGCCCCCCGGCTCCCATGCCTTTCCTCATTCACAACGGGAGGCACCACAATCGGTGCCTCCCAAACACATTTTACACTGTGATAATGATTAGAATAATAAAGGAGATACTTATGACACAGAATATGTGTCATAAGTATCTTCTTTGTATTATTTTAATCATTAATGACAGGGGAGGCACTGCCTCCCCTGCCTCCCCTGACTGCACGTCCCTGGTTTTATAGAATGTAATAGTTTTGTTTTTGCTGTCTTTTCGGTACTGTATTCTAGGACAGGACTGTTCAGTTTGTGGCCAGTTGGCAGGATATGTGAAAGCTTTGTTGGTGGCTGCTGCTGTTTCTTCTCATTGTTGATCTGGATATTTGTATTTTTTGTATAGCTGCTGTGTGGTCCAATAGTTTCATTCTCTTTACACTCTATAATAGAGCTTTGCAATGTCAGTCATGCTGTGTTGTATTAAGTTACTGCTGATACCAGACTCTGACCCAAAGGGCAAAATTTACTGAGCGATGATTGTAAACTCCTCTGTTTTGTGGCGGTTTGGCTGCGGTTTTACAATTTGCTGATTTTCTAAGGCTGAAACTATTGAGGAAGTACACTTTTTAGACTAAAATAGAACAAAATTGAATATCAACATTATGAAATGTCGATTTTGAAAAACACCCTAAAATTGCCAGCAAAAACGCCCCAAATTGCTAGCCTCAGACAGGCATGATTGCTGAAACAACAGGTAAATGTATCTATTTTGACAGCCAACAATAGATTGACAGGAATATCATCCAGTTGGGCTATGGAGGATTATGAATTCTCACCAGACAGGTGACAGAAATACATAAACAAACAGAAGTATTTGAAAAAAAATAAACATACAATCACACTACACTCCCACCCAGGGCTGGTGCTAGTGTGTTCGGCGCCCCCCTGCAAACTATAAATTTGCACCCTCTCATACTTTACAAAGGGACAGCGCACGTCTTTGGTGCACACCAAAAAGGGGTGTGGTCTTACACAGAAGGGGCACGGCCACACAATAGAACCCCCATTTCAAATTACGCCACAGTAGCACAATTTTATTCACATAACACTGCACCTAGTAGTGCTTCTTATACACAAAATTCCCCCCGTAGTAGTGCCACTTACACAAAATCCCACCCTGTAGTAGTGCCGCTTACACAAAATGCCCCCGTAGTAGTGCCGCTGACAGAAAATCCCCCCCGTAGTATTGGCGCTTACACAAAATGCCCCCGTAGTAGTGCAACTTACACAAAATGCTCCCTGTAGTAGTGACGCTTACTCAAAATGCCCCCTGCAGTAGTGCCGCTTACACAAAATGCTCCCTGCAGTAGTGCCGCTTACACAAAATGCCCCCTGCAGTAGTGCCGCTTACACAAAATGCCCCCTGTAGTAGTGCCGCTTACACAAAATGCTCCCTGTAGTAGTGCCGCTTACACAAAATGCTCCCTGTAGTAGTGCCGCTTACACAAAATCCCCCCTGTAGTAGTGACGCTTACACATAATCCCCCCTGTAGTAGTGCCACTTACACAAAATGCCCCCTTAATAGTGCTGCTTACACAAAATTTCACCTGTGGTAGTACCACTTACATACATTTTGCCCACCCAGTCACACATACACACACACATAGATACACATACATACACACATACACAAACAGATACACACACACACATACAGTTACACACACACACACACACACACACACAACACACACACACACACACACACACACACACACACACACACACACACACACACACACTTTCTCAAGCTCACTCACTCTCTTTACATTTTCTTACCAAAAGGAAGTCTGGCTGGCCGGAACTGTCCATCCTCCTGTTCCTCATCATGATCGTCAGCCTGGTCTCTTGTAACCCCTCCCCTCCATTCTATGAAGCTCCGCCCCTTTTGGGTCTTACTGCACAGTGAGTAAACACTGCGCGCTGTCACACAGTTAGGGAGGGGGACTGGAGAGGACGCTTAAAGCTGCAGGCGCCGCTGCCTGTCACAGTGTGACAGGCACAGCAGCCGACTGCAGCAGGGGGGACAGGCAGCAGAGCAGCGGGGATGCAGGGCAGGGAGAGCTCCTCTCCACCCTGGCGCCTACCTGTACTGCATCCCTTGGCTGAGTGGGTAGTGCCGGGCCTGCTTACACCAACAAACAAAAATCACCCAAAGGACTTTAAGAAAAAAGAAAAAAAAAAAGACTACAGTATATGGAAAACACACCTCAAATAGACAAATAAAGAACAGGACACAAGACAACTTATTAAAAAACGCCCCACTATTTAGTTAGAAAATTAGAAATGTCTTTATATCTTTCTCCTTATACTTTCCTACAACTTTCTCTTTCCAACTTAAACTCCTCACAAACCCTCAAAGTGAAAGTAGCCTGCTGTTTGTTTCTATGATGTCAGGTGAATGTTGTTTCTGTAAAAGCATCTTTAACTGATGCTTCTAATGGGTACAGTATGATTTACCGGCGTCTGCATCCTGGCCACCAGAATGATGGCAGCAGGGCGAGCGTAGAGTCCCCTTGTGGGCTCTCCGTGCTCACCACAGATTCTATGCCCACTCTATGGGTGTCGTGGACACCCACGAGTGGGAATAGCCCCTGTTAGCTGGGATTCCGACTGTTGGCATTGTCGACTGTCGGGATTCCGGCGTCAGTATCCTGACTGCTGGGATCCCGACTGCCTGCAAATTAACTACATCTCTTTCTAATACTTCTGCCATACCTCCCAACTGTCCCGATTTTCGCGGGACAGTCCCGTTTTTTGGGGACTGTCCTGCGGTTCCACCCGTGGGCCGCAGTGTCCCGCGGTGGGGGTGGCAGTTGGGAGGCTCTGTCAGCAGCGGTGAATAGACGCTGTGTGCATGCGCACAGCATCTATTCAGTACAGACAGAGGGAGAGAGGGCATGCCAGCAGCTCACAGAGCGCTGGACATGCCCCCTCAGTGACGAAAACTGGGGGCGTGGCTCGCGATCGTGGCACTCCCACAAAGCCACGCCCCTTTTTGGAGGCCATGCCCTTTTTCCTGGTGGGGCGCGGCTACGTCACGCCAAGGGTCCCTCTTTCCTCTGATAAAAAGTTGGGAGGTATGCTTCTGCTATGATGTCAGTTGAATGGTGCTTACTGTAACAAATACTGTAGAATGGGTGGTATTCATGTGACCGCCGGTCAGCTGACCGACAGTCACATGACATCCTCCACGAGCCCGACGGCTCACTTTCCCGATGGTCGGCATGCCGACCAACAGGGACTATTTCCACTCGTGGGTGTCCACGACACCCATAGAGTGGGAATAGAACCCGTGGCGACCGCAGCGTGGCGAGCGCAGCGAGCCCGCAAGGGGCTTGCTGCACTCGCCCCTCCCCGCCGGGATCCCGGCGTCGGTATGCTGCCGTGATCCCGGCGTCGGTAAGCTGACCGGCGGTCAGGAGACCGCCGGTCAGCCATACTACACCCTTGTAGAATAGCACAAGAAAATGAATATGAATAGAACAGCTTCTATTCCACTGTTGTCTGTCTTTATGATTTCAACTGCATGTTGTTTCTCTAAAAGCACCATTAAATGAATATGAGTAGCCTAGCTATTAAATCTGAAGGGTTTCAATAGGAAATGCCACGCCACCATATAGAACACACCACGGTGGATTGTCACTTAGATGCTGTCGGGGATCGATAGCAGATTCAGTTTAGACACCAAAACCTCTGCTTAGTAAATGCTAATAATTAGACATTCATATGTACCTGCATTCATCCTTGCCTCGAATGGGTCACATGTGCGAATTTGCTACAATTGCAACTTTTCGCACCTACTAGCAACCCTTTCACAGCAGCATACGCACCATGCGATTCTAGGGATCACGGGTACATGCGCAGTGCCCATGCACATTTGACAACAACACCGTCCCTTAGTAAATTTATCCAGAGGTACAGTTTAGACTGTAACATTGCAGGTTGTAGGTGATGCAGATTGTGTGTGAGGGACTACACCCCATGTCAATGTGGAAAGTGCAGTCTAGAGCAGCATTACGGATACCTTGATCATATTTCTGCTTAGTTTTGTGTGAATATCTCCTTTGTGTTCCTAGTTTCAGGACAGCCCAAACCTCACATTGAGTGGCTTAAAGATGGCTCACGTGTGACAGAGAAGGAGGGAGTGCAAATCAAGGAGGGATGTCGACTTCATTCCTTTCACTTGCTGAAGACACAGACGAAAGACAGTGGAACGTACAGCTGTATAATTTCCAATTCAAAAGGTTGCCAGTCTTGTAGCTGGACTCTAAATGTCAAACGTGAGTTAATCACATATACCAAGGATGGCAGTTGAAGGAAGCTAGATTTGAGGCACTTAGGTGTGTGGACAGCTGAGTGGGGTAAAAAGGTGTGCTGGTAGCTGTGTGTGTGTGGGGGGCGGGGGGGGGGGGGGGAGGGGGGCAAGGTGTGCTGGCAGCTGGGGGAGATTGGTGTCTGGGCTACAAAAGGGAAGAGTAGGTGTGTGGGCTGCCGAGGAGGGACGTGGCTATGTGGGTTGCTGTTGGGAGGTCTTGGTGTGTGAGTGGTTTAGGGTGCACCTTGGTGTTCAGGTATGGTAAGGTATATTGTTTGCAGGCATTAGAATGTGTCAAGAGGAGAACGCAGAGAAGAGGGTGAAAACCCGTTGCCTCCAGCCTAGAGGGTTACAGTTTTCATGGTCACAAAATGGTAATCTACAGTACATAAATAGTAAACAGTATGTGTCTTCCTGAAATATTATGTTGCAAGTATGGGGGAATGGATTATCTCATCCAATTATAATAAATAATAAAATAACAACATAAAATAAAAACATAACAGAAGTCTGGTTTGTTGTTTGAATTGGAATATTTTGCGGCATGTGGATAGCTAGAAAGCTGCTACGAAAGTGTTTGAAGTGTTTTTGGAATTTAAAGTGTTGGTCTAAGGGGAGAGGTATCAAACCTTCTGAAATGAACAGGTGGAGAAGTTGCCCATAGCAACCAATAGCTACACTGTCATTTATCAGGCACATTGTACAAAATAATAGCTAGACATGTATTGGTTTTTATGGCCAACTTCTCAACCTGTCTTCTTTACATGAGAAGATGTTATTAACAAAAATGTCCTTGTATGAGTTAATTATGTGTTTTTATATGTTGTATTTCTTGTGTGTTCCTGCAATGAACAGTAATTAAAAAAAACCCCCAAAGAATATAAACATCCTGCAAATACAGAAACAAATCTTCAGTGTATTCTGATATTATTAGTGTTTCCTTCTTATTTCAGCATTACCAGCAGAGCAGTTTACCCCATGTCTTGACCAGGTTTTGAGGGGTTGCTCAGTGATGGAAGGACAAGACTTTACATTGGACTGCACCGTGAAGGGAGAACCAACTCCAGAGATCACGTGGTTGCTAAATGGTGAGAGAACTGTCAAGGTGCACCATGCGATGAAACTGCTTTATTTTATTGTGATATCAAGTAAGAGAGATCCTTATGCTGCTGATACTAGCAATACAATTATGTAAGATGGAGTAAATATGTAAAGTCAAAGTGGTATAATTACTAAAGTTCAGGTTTATAGAAGTGGAGCACCTTCTAGAAGATAATTGCTAGAATCTGATAGGTTGCTATGGGCAACATCTCCACTTCTTTAAACACACACTTTAGTAAATATACCCCATAATGTCCTAACTGATATATGCTATATGTTGCATGCCATCCCTCTCACCCATCTGTTACATTATTCAAATTGATTAAATATCTTTTCTTTGAAAATGAACTATATAGCCAGTGAAATTTGATTTAATTCCATAATGAACAAAGCAGCTCTTCAGTATACTGTTGTGCATTTTCTTGTTCCCTTGCATTGCACAGTATGTGGGGTAGGTGTTAATTTGCAACTCTACCACTTTTTAACCTGCCCTGATCACAACCAGTGGCACCAAGAGAAGGGGGGTGGGTACTAATTACCTGGGCCAAGGTCTGATGGTGGGGCCCTGTGGTGACCCAGATCTCCCCCTTACCTGGCAGCAGCAGCTGAAGCTTTTCTTCCCAGCCAAATGTAGGAAGGCGCTTAAAATACATTTTTTCTGTATTTTTTTCTAAGGGTGCATAACCCCGCCTCCTGGAATTAGGCCACATCCCCTGGAAAATACCTGGGCCCAGCCAGGCTCTCTACTGCCTGAGCACAACCATGTATTATTATTCTCTGTTGATTTCTGTGGTCAGAGTATGTGACCACGAACTGACACAGAAAGCAATCCCCAAAACCCAATAGCCAATACCCAAACCCACCATTTCCCCCCGAGGTGGGGCTACTCTATAGAACCCACTAGGAAGTGTAATATCAACTGGGACAGCTCTAGAGCATTTACTACTAAGGAGGAAAAATGGGGCTATACAATGCAGGAGATGGCCCATGCTGAGCATAATAAATGTGCTTGTTCTATAGCTAATATGTTTAATTTATATATATATGTTTCCCAAGTAAACTAGCTCAAATTAATATTGTCTAAAAATAAGTACAAGCTATTATATTCCTCTATTCAGGCAGAAATTATTGTTATTCTTTAATTTTCTTTAACTAGCGGTGTGCAATCAGTGCCGTCACTGAGAGAGGTGGCACCATTGCTGTCCCACAGCACCTGCATGTCAATCTACACAGAATGTCAACATGTTCACAGTGTCGACATCTGAAGTGTCAACATTCTCAAAATGCTGATGGTTAGGCTTAGGTGCCGCTAGGAGGGCTAGCATTAGGATCCTTGGATGATAGGGCTGGGGGGGATAGGTTTAGTACTTATCTGATGAAAATGTTTCTTCTTCTTGGCAGTAGACAGAGGGGGTGATTCAGACCTGATTGCTGCTGTGTGTTTTCGCACAGTGGGCAATCAGGTCATAACTGCTCATCCGTATGCACCGCAATGCGCACGCACGTCGGACAACAACGTGCATCGCCGGTCAGTGACGGGATGGTGTGAAAATTCCAGACGCATGGGCATTCGCAAGGTGATTGACAGAAAGAAGCCGTTTTTCCTGACCATTTACTGGGAGTGTCAGGAAAAACGCAGGCGTGCCCAAGCATTTTCAGGTAGAGTGTATGACGTCAGCTCCGGCCACGATCAGCCTCTTCTCATCGCACTGTAGGAGTAAGTCCTGGGCTGCGCAGAGACTGCACACAGTGGATTTTTGCAACTCGGCGTATGCATGGGATCCCACACTTGCACAGCATATTTACTCTCCCCTTGGAGGCGGGGACTATCTGAACGCAGGACAGCAAAATTAGCAGCCCAGCGATCAGGTCTGAATCACCCCCAGAGACTGTAAAAAACAGATTGTACCCTATTTTATTCATTAGTAAATGTATATTGTTTAATACTTATCTAGTACACATGAAAACATTTGGCATTTCCATGATCATGACTTTAAATACAGATCTTAACAGTTCTGCTATCTGCCACATGAGGGCATTATCACACTAGTGTAGATTATACTGTACTTTTACTTTTTATTGTGAAATTTCCATGGTAGATAGGTCAAATTATAATAATTTTTTTCTGGCTGCATTTTGGTTGTACATTTATAAGCTCATTATTTTATAACAAATACCGTTATTGTGAATACAGTAGTAGCAAATTGAATTATTGTTCTGATTTGATGAATACTGTTAACTGTCCACCACAGATCAGCCCATCCAGTATGCCCGTGCCACATATGAGGCAGGGCTAGTGAAGCTGACTGTCCAGGATGCTCTTCCTGAGGATGAAGGGGTATATACCTGCCTGGCACGCAACAGCTATGGAACATCATCATGCAGTGCAGCAGTGGCGGTGAATGGTGAGTAAAGAAGGTGCTCACAAGGTTTAGGATTTTCTTGTACAATTCTGTTCTAGTGAGATTGTACCTCTGAGTACTGAAGATACATTTTAGAACAATGGTTGTTAACCTTTATAAGTGCTCACACCAGTGACTGAACTTGTGAGTGGTGTGCTGAGGTGCCAAAAGATGCTTTGGGGCCCCCTCCACATTACTGTAAGTTCATAACATAACACATGGTAGTGTGTCATGTAACCACCAAACAAAACATACACCATCCCAGTGTCTAATACTAATCTATGACACCTTTAATGAAATAGTAATAATCTGTGCCCCTTCACACATCAGTGTGAAGGGGTGCTTGGAGTCTCCACAGATGGATCTGCTGGCAGAGGGCGACATGGAGAGGCAAAGGGTGACAGGTAGAGGATGATAGGCAAAGGAGACGGGGAGAGGCAGAAGGTGACGGAGAGAGGGTGATAGAGTAAGGCAGAGGGTGTCAATGAAGAAAGGCAGAGGTGATAGACAGAAGCAGAGGGCAATGACAAGAGGCAGAAGATAACAAGCAGAGGAGATGGGCAGAAGGCTACAGGTAGAGAGAGATGAGCAGAGGGCTTCAGGTAGAGGTAGAGGGAGATTGGCAGAGGGTGACAGGGGAAGAGCCAGAAGGTGATAGGGGAGAGGCAGAGGGTAACGAGCAGTGGGTTTCATGGAGCGGCAGAGGGTGATGGGGGAGAGCCAGATCGTGATGGGCAGAGGGTGAGTGGGGGGGGAAGGAGGCAGAGGGTAACGGGGGAGAGGCAGAGGGTGACAGGCAGTGTCAATGAGGGGAGGTACAGGGTAATGGGGGAGAGGGTGACCTGGAGAGGCAGAGTAAAATGGGCAAAGGATGACAGGGAGAAGCAGAGGGGGATGGGTGAAGAGGCAGAGAGGGTGATGGGCAGATATTGATTGGGCAGAGGGCATTAGAAGAGAGGATGATTGAGCCAGAGGGTGATGGGCAGAGGGTGAGGGCGGAGAGGCAGAGACTGGGATAAGTAGGTGGAAACGGGGAGAAGCAGAGGTTGACATGGAGAGTCAGATGGGGAGAGGCAGATGGTGACAGGCAGTGTCAGGTGGAAATGAGGGGTGGCACAGAGTAATGGGAGAGAGGGTGACTTGGAGAGGCAGAGTAAAATCGGAGAGGGTGATCTGGAGAGGCTGAGTAAAATTGGCAAAGGGTGACAGGGAGAGGCAGAGGGGGATGGGTGAAGAGGCAGTGGGTGATGGGCAGATATTGATTGGGCAAGGGGTGATGGGCAGAGGGCAATAGAGGAGAGGGTGAGAGGGAGACAGTGGCAAACGCAGGATATCTAGAGGGGGTTTCCAAATGCAGTCCACAATTTTGCCAGTCTGCAGAACATTGGAGCAAGTACGGGAGCCTTGGGGAGCGGTAGAAGAACCTAGTAACGACCCTGGACATTAGTGTAAACATTGGTCTTTTTATACTTTGGATACTGTATGGAATACATTATTAATATATATATTTTTAAAATATTTTTTTATTGAAGCATGGATAAAAAAATACAGAGTTCACAAAATATTATGGTACAATATGGATATAATATAACAGTGGCATGACATCAATGAAGTTTTCTGGTGATAGTCATTATTTATCAACCATTAAGAAAAATAAAAAGGTAGTGGAAAAAAATTGTTACTTAGCAATCATAACATAAAGATACAAATATACAGTTCAAACCCTCAATAGAATGTGTGGCTATCACCTCCCATTTAAAAAAAAAAAAAAATCAGGACGATGGATCATCAAAAGCAATGGGGGGGTCCCCATCAAGGACACGTAGCCCATACCACGAGGTCAAACGCAGACTTTTATAGATTCCCTCCCGTACTGATAGGGATTGTGTGGCTATGTAGCTTTCCCATACATCGAAAAAAGGGCCCACCCGTCTTTCCTTATCAAACATGGTTTTCACCCAGTCCATTCTAAAAATGTTATGAATCTTTTCCTTGTATAAGGAGAATGAAGGGGGGCTGGGATGAATCCAATTTTGTAAAATCGTTTTTTTTGCTGCTGAGCTTATGGCTAGAAGCAACTTTCTCCCTCCCTTGGTAATACGCTGGGATTTTGGGTGAAATCCAAAAATGGCCCACTCGGGGGGAAAAAGGGATATCATTTATTAACTTGATTTCCGCGTCTCGTTTAATCCTCATCCAAAAACCTCTAATTATTGGACATTCCCAAAAGCAGTGGAATAAATCTGCAGAGCCCCTGGAGCATTTGGGACACCTATCAGAAGGGATTAAGCCCATAATATTATTAATATTTAACACTATAGATGGTCTATTGTATAAGCTGTATTAAACATTTTAATAATATAAGTGGTAAGGAAAAGGTTAAACATACCATAATAAATACACAAACATAATAGAACCAGTATTGTTCTTTCTAAGCACACATTCTCCCACCTCCATGGTAAGGCTCCTGTCTCTTCTTCCTGGTAGCTACTGTCTGGTCCATCGCACTGATTGAGGGCTCAGATCCACACACACAGCCAACTCGGTAGAAGAAGCTGCTACCACTGGGCATGTGCAACAGCTCAGTTCTGTCCCTTAAAGTACATGTTGTGGCGCAGCTCTAGTAATTATATTATATACCATTGCTATTGTGGTCATAATTTGAGCCACTTGCCAAGAGAAAGGGGGTTTTCGGGCAACCGAAAAAAACCCTGCGTTTGCCTATGGGAGAGGCAGAAGGTGATAGCACAGGGTGATGGGGGAGAGGCCGAGTGTGATGGGGAGAGGGTGATAGGGAAAGGTAGATGGGCTTCTAAATTAATATGTATAAATATTTTGAACAAAAAATATATTAAATAAAGTAGGTTCATAGGACGTAAGCCTCATGGGAGGTTACATCTTAATCTTAATGAACTATTTCCCCAAAAATAATGCAGTCTGCATACTGTATATAAGAAATAAAAAATCACCCATACAGCCCATTTCCCCATACCTATCAGCAGCAGCAGCAGCAGCAGCGTGGAGAGACGCACGTCCCGGCCGTTGCCTGGGAGCCAGGATGCCGCGCCTCTCACTGGTTCCCGCCCGGCGCCTTGCAACAGACTGACGACGGGCATGCTGTACTCTGGTCCCCGTCCGGCGCCTAGCAACAGGCTGACGCCGGGCGCATTATGTAGCCGCACAGCGCCTAGCAACCGGGATACTGGCAGCGTTCCCGGTTGCTGGGCAACGAATAGTGGACGTGCAGAAGGGCACCTGCACGTCCTTTGATTAATTATTGCACTCTCTGTTACTGGAGGCTGATTGGTGCAGCCTCCCTTTATATTCCCTTCCTGTTTACTCTCCTGTGCTGATTATAGTTCCTGCTACATGTGAGAACATGTCATCTCTGTGTATTCCTGAAGTTCGGTTACCCAGTCTAGATCATTCTCCTCATTGGATCCAGCTCACTTCGAAATCAGGTTTTGTGTGGACCCTTACACACAGATTCTTATCTTTTTGCTCTTATTCATTCTATTATTGTTTACCATCTTGTGCATTGTTGCATTCATATACAGTTTATACTGATACCCCTTTTCCACTAGCTCTAAAAACGCGGGAAAATGCGCGGGGGCGCGCATTTACCCTTGTTTTTTTCTAGTGGAAATGGCCCCCCTGCAAATTCCCGGATCAAGTGATCCGGGAATCCTACCCGGGTAGCTTGCCGGGTTGAACACATGTTCAACCCGGTAAGCTGTGTAGTGTAAACGGAAGCCGTGTCGATGCGACACGGCTCCCGTTCACAGTGTATGGAAGGGCGGCACTGGGAGATCATGTGATCTCCCAGTGCCGCCCCTGCCGCGTCAGCAGCAGCGTCACCAACCCGGCAATATGCCAGGTTGGTGAGCTCAGTGTAGAAGGGGGCTGTAGCACGGGTCGCAGCCGTGTCAGGCTCCCAGCTGCGACCTGTGCTAGCAAGTGGAAAAGGGGTATTAGTCGCTTATTCCACCCTGTGCATTGTTGCATTCACATACAGTTTGTGTTTAGTTGCTAACACCATCCTGTTCTTTATTGCACTCACATACATTCTGTTACTAATCTCAGCTTGTAAATTGGGCAGCTTAATCAAGTACTATCCAGTGAGCGTCTCTCTGCACTTGTACCATACTCTTGCCCAGCCTCCAATAGTCGCCTTGTCCATCCATATTTCCTGGGGGCATCTGAGTACGGGGTGGTTCTAATTCACCCTGGAAAGGCGGCTGCTAAAGGTGAAGCCTAGCATTGCAGGAGGGTAAAAGACTGCTGGGCAAGTGTAATCATGTGAGCGCCACCTGGTACCACCTGGTAGCCCTCGTACCAGTGTAGTCCTCGTAACACATACCTAGACTTCTGCATCACTTAGTCCAGGTATCTACTCCGGATCATAACACTACCAAGAAAATGAAAGTAAAATTTTCATACTTGTATTCACATAAATAAAGAGCAGAAATCCATACTTAAAGTGTAATCCGCAGTACACACAGACACATTATACATGTAAAAATGAAAATGTATGAAACTGTATGTGTTGTATGTGTCTTACTCCCAGTTTCAACATTTTGTACCCCCTAGGTACAGGTACTCCCAGTTAGGAGTCCTTGTTCTAGAACTCAAATCCTTTGCAATGTGTCATGACGGGATTGGTATGTAATCCCGGTGCACGGGATGTCGGCTGTTCAGAATACCGACACAGGCATCCCATGCTGCAGAATTCCGTCAGGGGGGCAAGTGCAATGAAGCCTCTTGCTGGCTCGGTGGCGAGCGTAGCTCGACACAGGTTCTATTCTCCCTCTGTGGGCATTGTGGACACCTATTGAGGGGGAAATCACCTACCTTGCCTGTATTTTCCGGTGGCAGTATGGTGACGCTGTCGGGATCCCGGCATCGGTATTAAGACTGCCGGGATCCCGACGAGCGGTATGCTTACCGCATACCGTCATGACATATGCTGGACATAATAGAGGCCCCTTTCCATCTATCTACTTTGATCACTAACACAAACAACTAACATTTAATAGTATTATTCATATGTTCTATATCAGTGGTTCTCAATCGGTGATACTTGTACCACCATCGGTACTGTTAGGAACTGGTACACCAGGGGTAGCCATGGTGTTGACTGTTGTCTACCGCAATGATATCTGCAATTGCCTGCCCAGGGCGAGTTCTCTGAGTGCCAGCCACAGTGTGGAAAATGGTCCACACCAAGGCCGGCGACAAGGAAGCATGCTCACGAGCAAGGATTGATTTGTTTTTGCGGCACAACCTCAACAACATTGCACAGCTGAAGGGAAGAGCCAGAGCCTTACCGTGAAAAGGAGCAAGCAGGCCAGGCAGCTATAAAGAACTTCAGATAATAGGACCTGGGTGGACTAAGTGGGTTGATGCAGACATCAATGACATGAGAGACATGGGGTAGTCATGATGCTGAAGACACAGGGGGGCTCATAATGCTAGAAAGGTAGGGAGGGTTAATTTTGCTTGAGACACATAGGGAGTTAAAGATTCTGGATATGTTTAATTATGCCGGACGGCTGAAGACACAGGGGTGTTAATGATGCTGGGGAGACACAGGGAATGGTCCTGAGGCTGGAAAAGATACATGGGGCTGAAAATGAAGTTGGTGAGATGTAGGAGGTGATCACGAGGCTGGGTTAACAGCGGGGGCGCTTGAGACTGCAGAGAGACATAGGGGCTTGAGGCTGAAGAGAGACAGGGAAGCATTAAGCTGTGGAGAAACAGAGGGGCTTGAAGCTGGAGGTAGATAAGGGGGCTTGAAGCTGGGGAAAGACAGAGAGGCATGAGGCTGGAGAGGCAGCAGATTCTGATCTCCGGGAGCCTAGCAAAAGGTGTGGTTGCTAAGAGTTTCCCTTTACATTAGCTGTAAGGGGCAGCAGGGGTGGTGGATCATGGGTTTTGGGGGTAGACTTCCGGCCTGTAGAGGGGGCAATGGGCTGTGTGGAATGAATGTCATAAATGTTTACATGCTTATACTTTTTGCAAAATGGTACTTGACCTATTCCCATACTCACTATATGGTACGCACTACAAAAAGTGTGAATAAAAATTTCCACAGAAACCCTAAATATTAAACGTGTGTGTTTTGTTAGTTCAGTTTCCTTTTTCAGTTACAGTATATTTACATTGTACTTGTACATACCAGTCTTGAATTTAAAGGAGACATTCAATCTGAAGCAATAGGACAGGATAAGTGGCGAATTTCCTATTAGGCACGTGCCTTGGGGCGGCACTTGGATGCTTATGTTGGTACTGTCAGCCCGAAATGTACCAGTAACTGCTAAATATTTCCACTGTGCTGTACCACACTGCCCCTGTAAGCTGTTCTACTTAGTAAATATGTATCTATACAGTAATTAAAAATATATATTTTTTTAATAGTGCCTTTTTTATTCTATTCAATTGGCTATCATCAAATGAGAGCTTATAACCAATCAATGAAAATAATAAATTTAGGCCGGGAGAGGGCGTCCATTACTGTTGTGCCTAGGCGTGTCCTTACCCCTAAATCTGCCCTTGGTCAGAATACTTTAAGACTTTCAATCATTACAAATGTTGAATGTACCTTGTCTTCCAATTAAATCAATATTTAGTGTTAATACCTTAGGGTGTAAATATCCACGTTAAATACATAAGTCTTTTCTGTAGTGATAGCAGCCAAGCAAGAAACAAATGTATATACCTAGAAGAGAGGTAATTTAATGAAGGGACTGAGACAGTAGCATAGATTCCTGCTTAGTCCCTGGGATGAAGTGATGGACTAAGTGGAAAAAGTCTGTCAATGCTGCAGATTGTCCCTACACAAATCATTGTGGAATATAAACGAAGTAGAGCAAACTACGCACATTACTGCCATCTATTGTAAGCAAAGTGGAGAACGATATCTGGAATGTCTCCGTTACGTAAAGAATTAATGTATGTATTCAACCATCTTCTTTGCAGAAAGATTTTTTTAAATTGCTTTCTCAATTCTGTATACAATGGATATAAAAAGTATGAGAGTTAAGGGGGGTACACACGGAGAGATCCATGCTTAAAATCTAAGCAATCTGACTAGATTGCTTAGAGTTTAAGCACAGATCACTCGTGTGTACCCCCCTCAGCGATAGCGATGCGCGGCCCCGCACATCGCTATCGCCGGTGCTAGTTTGGCCGGCATGCAGGCTCAATCTAGCACGTCGCTCATTTCACCAGCTGGGTGAAATGAGCGGCCCCCCGTCCTCCCCCGCATCGCTCAGCACACATCTCTCCCGTGTATAGGGCCCTTAAGGCCTAAAGTAAGGATAAATCCTATCAGATATGTATTCAACTCTTAGAAAAAAAAAGTATTTTCAATAATATTTTATTAGTGGCATCAGAAGGTATAGTAGTAGGAGAAACCTAGAATAGCCAACAACAGAAACATGCAACAAATGTAGACAATTTGCAAGACAAGGCAATGCAGCAGGTACCATACAAACTGTATAGAATCTGGTAGAGGCAAAACAGTGATGCCTAGATTTTACATTAAAGTGGGCAAAGCCTGTATACCCCTTTTTTATGTAACCTTGTAGCTAACAAAATGCAAATGAAAAACACTTTTTTTATGAGAAATAGGTATGCCAAGCTTGTGGCATCATATTTACAAAAGACATGAGGCTGTAATTGCTGACAAAGGTGTATCAACAAAGTATTGCGCAAAGGATGTGAATACTTATGTACATGTGATTTCTTAGTTTTTTATTTTTAATAAATTTGTAAAAAAACTAAAAAAACAAAAATTTTTCATGTCATTATGGGATATTGTGTTGAATTTTAAGGGAAAAAAGAATTTATTACATTTTGGAATAAAGCTGTAACATTACAAAATGTGGAAAAAGTGAAGCGCTATGAATACTTTCCAGATACACTGTAAAAACAGGTAAGTGGTGAGTGTAGAGAAATAAAGCACTCTGAGCTCATGAGCTGTCAAAGGAACAGATACAGCAAAAAATATTCAGAAGGAATACATTAATAGGAACATTACCACAGTGGGTAATCTCATAAGTTTGTACTATAGTGTGCCAAGGCTGGATATCGATACTTGTGCAGTGAGTACCGAAAGAAAGTATTCCAATGATAATATTGGTACGTGAATTTATCAATTTGTACAAAATGCACATACAGTAGATCCACATATACAAAATATACTTTGTTGTATACACTAATGTTACCACAATGGGTGAGGTGGCAGGTGTACTGAGAATACATAAATCCAAATGTACCCAGTAATATTACTACAGTAGGTATATAAGTCTGGACTTAGTGTCTGTGGTTTGGACAGTAAATGCTGAAATTACAGCACATAGCACACATCAAGATAAACAGCAGACAGCTAATTAGAGCGGACCATAAACTGACAATTATTTCACATCACCAATGATAGTGACCCAGCAGGGGTTAACTAAATAGTGGAGTCCGGTGGAACTGGTCTGTCTCGTGGGTTGTCCAGGAAGAAGAGCAGGAGGTGGAAAATGTGTTTCACCCGCGGCTCGGGCTTGATCACTTCCGGGTTGTTAAAAGGCACCAATCAGGATATCAAGGGCACTATACTATACTAGCTGTTCTACCTATTCTTCACATTTTTGTAGTTTATTCAATTCTACACACTGGAGGTGCAATCCAAATTTCAATTCAATTGTCCGTTTAGGCGTTATTGTTCACGCAATGCAAGACACGTATCGGTAAGGATGTCATTATGCCAACCCCCTTTTCATCCCCTTAGGGGAGGTTTATTAAAATTCTGACTACGTAGTTTTCCTAATTCCCACCCAGGGGAGTAGGGAGGGTGGCTCCGGTGGAGCTCAAGCACCAGGCGCAAAAAGGGTTAGAGGGCGCACCAACAGCTCACAGCTGTCACTACCAGACTGAGACACGTAAGCTTCCTGCCTCTGCACTCCCAAGTTGTGCATCACACGCACAGTGGAGACACTGGAGAGGAAAGAGGAGCCGGGATGCACCGACCCAAACTGCATGCTGCTATTAAATACCCTACAAAAAAAACACAGACATACAGTACACTGTTTTTCACTTTGTATATATCCGGGTGGCAATATAATTTGTAGGGGCAGCCACTGATGGGTGTAATAATAAATATAAGGGATGGGGACCTGCTACAATCAGTGAAAGGGGGGGGGGCACGCACTGCAACTGGCTGTCATAATAACACACATTTTAGTGCCCAAATAGGGTTTACACTTGCATCGATGTGTAGATTTGGATGCATGTTCAAGAAGGTAAAGGGGGCTTGGCTGAGGATGGTGAAGGTGGCTGTGGCTGAGGATGGTGATGAGGGCTGTGGCTGAGGATGGTGATGTTGGCTGTGGCTGAGGATGCTGGTGGGGTTGAAAAAGGTGTTGGAGCTGTGGCTAAGAATGGTGATGGGGATGAGGAAGATGATGGTGATAGGGGCTGTGGATGGTGATGGGGCTGGGAGCTGAGGAGGAAGATGATGATGCTGAGGAAAGTGAAGGGTCTATGTAAGGTGATGGGGATGTGACTGAGGATGTTGATGAGGGCTGTTGCTGAGAAAGGTAATGGGGCTGTGGCTAAGAATTGTGATGGGGTTGTGGTTGAGGATGGTGATGATAGGCTGAGGATGGTGGTGAGGGACTAAGAATGGCGTTGAGGCGCTGAGGAAGGTGATGAGATGCTGAGGTGATAAGAGCTGAGGACAGTGAGGGAGGGAGTGGGACCAATTTTCAAGCCACTGGCCTGGTCTGGACTCTCTGAAGGAAGGCACTCACTCGTCTGGACTTTCTGGAGTGACTGGAGAATGGTCTCATGCAGTTAGCTCTGCAGCTTTCTGTGACAGCCCAGCAAGTGAGGTCAGTCTTCTGTAGGGGATTGGGGGAATCAATGGTTCTTTCTTTTTTATTTCTAGCTGTGGGGGCGATGAATCAGTGTTTTTTTTTTTTTGTTTCCTGTGGTTACCAATGCTTATATATATATATGTGGGGGATGAGGTGCCGTGATATGAGCTCCACGCTATGCCTTTGTTCCCTCCTAAAGAATACCTATGTAAAATGTCTGCTTCCTAACATATCAGGAAGTAAGAGAATTAATGATGAGTCAGTGAGTGAGTGAGTGAGTGAGGGCTTTTACATTTTAATATAAATTTTATATATATATAAAATGTATTTATTTTTATTTTATTTTTTTGTAACAGGAGTCTTGCTAGAATGTGCTCTGCTACAAAAAATTCCACCAGCGACCGACTCCAGGCTTTTGCAAAAACAACAAATACAGTACCTTTTATTCAGGTTGCTCAAAAATAAAGATACACATAAAACAAAGATCACTGTCTTTAGTATAAACAACCAGGGAGGTTAGGCCCTGCCTCACTCTCTCTTACTAAATAAGGAACCCTTCAGGTCCCAGCATCCTGACGCTAGTGCCCCAGTCTTCCGGATCCCACTGTCCCTAGCAGGCCTATCACCTGGACACTAACTGCCTTCAGGAGCCCTGACTCATGGGAGAGACTCTGCTTTAAACCCAGCACCCAGGTGCTGGGTGATGAAGCAGCTTCTTGGGCTAAGAAGCCTATAAGACCTGGTCTGGGCCAAATGGATGGGAACCTGGCCCATCCACACTTCCCATCCACCCCCAGGACCCTGTGTGTAGCTTACAGGTGGCAAAGTACCTCTCCTGCCACATACCCTTTTCCTCAGCTTTTCGTGGCTCAGAAAAGCGGCATGTGACATTGGCAAGGTTTCACCTTCGCCAATTATTTTGGGCTGACAAATCTTTGGGACATAATTTGGGCCCATACACCTGGGTCCCAAGTTCCTCTCCCAAGTACATGTCCAAGGCCCTTTTAACTGGCCTTGGAATCTATTTCCATTAAAGATTGGTGGCACCGACTCCACTGTGCCACCTTCCCTTTCCCTCCACTTTGGCATAGTGGCCAAAGTGGTCATTTTAATGGACAACTTCCTGATGCCCACTAAACTTCCCCTTCTCTTCATCTTTCCACCTTTAGGGATGTTTCCCTTATCGGGCTTGGATTTACTGGCCACTGAGGAAGTCGCTTTATTCTTTTCTGGGTGTTTGTGACACCTGACATTAACCAACTCTGGACTGGGGAAGGTTTTTAAGTTCACTCTGGGCCTAGTAGTCTCCACGGCCCTCACTGGTCTTGGCCTATATGGACAATTCCACTTTTTATGGCCAAGCTCTTGGCACCGGTAACACTTAGTCTCTGCCCTGACTTTAATTGTTCTGAGGTCATGGTCCAACTTTGCCCCCACCCTTTCCCTCAGAGTGAGGCATTGGCCCGAGTCTTAGAAAGTCCTTTCATTTGTTGAACTTTTTGTGCTTCCTTCAGTCTTTCCAGCTTTTGTAACATTTTCTTCATTAGCGTGACTGCTTCGTCCTCCGATCTCCCATCTTTGACCCTAGTCACTGTCTCCTGCTGTTCTATGACTGGCACAAAATCAAGGTCTCTTATTCGACTCCGTAGTCTAGAAGTCTCCTTCACTGTTTCTTTTAGCTGGCTGTTACTTAGGGCCAGCTTTTGGAACTCTCCCCTCAAAGTTTCCAGCTCTCGTGTCTCGTATAGAGAACTCTCCCTGGGTAGAGCAACCTCAGAAATGGGACTCTGCACCGATTCCTCTGAGACAGGTTCTTGCTCCTTACTTAGTGTGTCCTTTATGAACTGTCCCAGTTCAGCAATTGGATCTTGAGCCTCTCGTGGTGGATCATGCCAGTGTGCAACAACCCCAAGATCGAAATCTTGCACCTTATCCTCCTCATACAGGAGGGGAACCCCTTCAGAAGCAGGTTCCTGGATGACTTTGGAAGTGGACTCCTGTATTGCAACTAGCTTAGCCATGACTAGCTCACGTAGTCGAGACACCTCCAAAGGTAAGGCCTTTGTCTGTGATTCGTCAGAGAAAGTCTCACATGTGCACTGGGTTTCCAGAACCGGGGGCTTCTGAACCTGTGATGTCCCTTCGGGGATTAACTTCTGAACATACATTGCATCAACAGAAGAAGGATCCTGGGTTTCCAAGACCTCAACAGAAGCAATCTCCAGCTCAGATAAGACTTCCTGTTCTAGGATGGGCTCCTGAGTAGTCATCAAATTGCCATCTGTCCAGGTAGATTCCTGGGGTTCATCATTCTGCCATAGATCCAGCAGATTAGAGGATTCTTGTTTTGGAGGTGGATGATCACTTGGCATCAAGTCAACCTCTCCCAGCTCCGTTACCGCTTCCTCCTCACTCCCTATCAACTGAGGAGCAGCTGGGAATCCCACATCCTCATCTCGTGTCTCCATAAACACATCTTCTTTGAGCCCCTGTGGCTGCCATGCTCCATCTTGAACAAGTTCCACTGAACTCAGGGCTTTGTTCCACTCTTTACCCAAGCTACTACGATGTTCTTTTTCCAGAGAATGAGGTGGTCCTGCTTCGGAGGAACTTCTCACTGCCATCCTAGGGGTTAACAACAAAACGCTGCCATCTGATGTGGCTCTCTCTCTTGCTGCTTGAAAATTCCCGTGGATTTTCTGTGCGCTGCGCAATAATGGCTGCAGCTTCCTCCTTGCCCTGGAACGGCAATACCAACTGAATGGACATTAGTGCCTGTAAATGCTCTACCTCTGAGGAAGGGCTCTCATTTCCACTTTCCAGGCAGATGGCCTTACTAGTGGCATAGCAGGGAGCCTTATGGGCCTTAGGCACTGGCAGCTCTGGCTCAACTTTCCTGTTCCTTCTGGATGGAACAGGGAATCCAGTATTTCCGGGTTCCAATACAGTATGGTACCATTCTTCCGCAGCCTGCATCACCGGTGGCATCATTTCCTCTGAAGATGGCATCTCCACTTCAGCTGATAATGTCTCTGACCCAACCTTTGGCATAACGTCTTCAGCAATTGATGTAGCTACGCCTGTGTCTGAACTGAAACTAATCATAGCCAGTGGTTTTAGCTTAGAAACCTCCTCCTGAAGCTCTGCCAAGTCTTGCAACAGAGCCTTATTGGCCAGCATCAAACTCCCATATTGTGTCTGGTCACAGGAGATTTCAAAGTTTTTTTTTCAGATCTGGGTTTAGCCTTTGCCAAGGTTTTCTGAAACTCTGACACCTGGCCTGAGAGCTTGGCAATCTCTTCTCTACTCCTTCCCAATTTGGTCAGAGAGTCAGACAAAAGAGATTACTTCTCCTCCAGCTTTTGCGTTAAGGTGTTCACCTCCTCTTGAAGGAAATCAAATTTTTCCTTAAACTCTTGTAGCTCCTGGTCATTTAATTGGACATTGCTTTCAAGGTCACTTATCGTGTGACACCAAAAAAAGGTTCCATGCTAAAATCTTCCCCAAGATCTGGATTACTCCCCAATAAGCTCTCCACTTCACTCTCCAACTGTGGGGCTTTAATAGGGTTACATAAGTTCCTGACCTGAGGTGTTAGAGCTGTCACCCCTTTTGTTTTTTTACCACGAATTCTCTTTTTGTTACCCATTTGAAGAGACACTTCAGAATATGCTGTATATCTGAAAATCTTTATTCACCTTGTTACCTTTGAAAACTGTAAGTGAAAGGGAAAATAAAAATAATTTTTTTCTCCTTTTAGCACAGATTAAGCTATTAACAAAGCACTGAAATGTAGCATGTATATAGTGGTCCCAAATACCTTACGCTGGCAGTGCAAATAAACAACTTCCCCCTTCAGGCTCTTAAAACTAGAACTCAGGGATTGCTGGGACACATAGAGCCACAAAATTTCTCTGTTTAAATAGAACCACATTTATAAAAGGTTTCAACTTTGCTTGATTGGTCTTAATGAGCTAATTAACAGGGACACCAGACTCCCATTACCAGATTTTGTAGGCACAGGTAAAAATAAGCTTGAAAAAGAAATTCAGTCATAAATTATCAGATGCTTGCAACCCCTTAGAGCAAATTATCACAGCTACTTTCAATGAATAGTGCAAATCATATAAGACAGAACAGGCCATGCACCCTGTTTAACCTCTTTGCTGCCAATGCAAACCTTTGCACCAAAATCAAATACATTCAGTTTAAACAAAACATATTATTTTTACCCCTTTGTCTGGTACTGATGCCCATGAGTTCAGCTTGGTCGGGAGTTCGCTGGTATGTGTGCCGCTACCTTGTGGCTGTTGGGTCCTCTGCCACGTGTGACACGACTAGCAGAAGGGTCCCTGTTCAGGCACCATTTGTAACAGGAGTCTTGCTAGAATGTGCTCTGCTACAAAAATTCCACCAGCGACCGACTCCAGGCTTTTGAAAAAAGACAAAAACCTTTTATTCAGGTTGCTCAAAAATAAAGATACACATAAAACAAATATCACTGTCTTTAGTATAAACAACCAGGGAGGTTAGGCCCTGCCTCACTCTCTCTTACTAAATAAGGAACCCTTCAGGTCCCAGCATCCTGACGCTAGTGCCCCAGTCTTCCGGATCCCACTGTCCCTAGCAGGCCTATCACCTGGACACTAACTGCCTTCAGGAGCCCTGACTCATGGGAGAGACTCTGCTTTAAACCCAGCACCCAGGTGCTGGCTGATAAAGCAGCTTCTTGGGCTAAGAAGCCTATAAGACCTGGTCTGGGCCAAATGGATGGGAACCTGGCCCATCCACACTTCCCATCCACCCCCAGGACCCTGTGTGTAGCTTACAGGTGGCAAAGTACCTCTCCTGCCACATACCCTTTCCCTCAGCTTTTTGTGGCTCAGAAATGTGGCATGTGACATTGGCAAGGTTTCACCTTCTCCAATTATTTTGGGCTGACAAATCTTTGGGACATAATTTGGGCCCATACACCTGGGTCCCAAGTTCCTCTCCCAAGTACATGTCCAAGGCCCTTTTAACTGGCCTTGGAATCTATTTCCATTAAAGATTGGTGGCACCGACTCCACTGTGCCACCTTCCCTTTCCCTCCACTTTGGCATAGTGGCCAAAGTGGTCATTTTAATGGACAACTTCCTGATGCCCACTAAACTTCCCCTTCTCTTCACCTTTCCACCTTTAGGGATGTTTCCCTTATCGGGCTTGGATTTACTGGCCACTGGCTGATGAAGCAGCTTCTTGGGCTAAGCAGCCTATAAGACCTGGTCTGGGCAAAATGGATGGGAACCTGGTCCATCCACACTTCCCATCCACCCCCAGGACCCTGTGTGTAGCTTACAGGTGGCAAAGTACCTCTCCTGCCACTATATATATATATATATATATATATATATAATAGAGATGTGCACCGGACATTTTTCGGGTTTTGTGTTTTGGTTTTGGATTCGGTTCCGCGGCCGTGTTTTGGATTCGGACGCGTTTTGGCAAAACCTCCCTGAAATTTTTTTGTCGGATTCGGGTGTGTTTTGGATTTGGGTGTTTTTTTTCAAAAACCCCTCAAAAACAGCTTAAATCATAGAATTTGGGGGTAATTTTGATCCTATAGTACTATTAACCTCAATAACCACAATTTCCACTCATTTCCAGTCTATTCTGAACACCTCACACCTCATAATACTATTTTTAGTCCTAAAATTTGCACCAAGGTCGCTGGATGACTAAGCAAAGCGACCCAAGAGGGCGGCACAAACACCTGGCCCATCTAGGAGTGGCACTGCAGTGTCAGACAGGATGGCACTTAAAAAAATTGGCCCCAAACAGCACATGATGCAAAGAAAAGAGAAAAAGAGGTGCACTGTGGTCACTGGACGGCTAAGCTAAGCGACACAAACACCTCAATATCACAGGAATTATTCATTCTAATCAATGGTATTATTGGTCCAAATCACTGGAAGAAAATGACAAAATCACTGGAATTATTCATTCTAATCAATGGTATTATTGGTCCAAATCACTGGAAGAAAACGACAAAATCACTGGAATTAAATGGCAGTAATGTTGGGAATTATATCAAAAGGTCAGTACCACTGGACATATACGAAAGTGTCAGACAGGATGGCACTTCAAAAAATTGGCCCCAAACAGCACATGATGCAAAGAAAAGAGTAAAAGAGTTGCACTGTGGTCGCTGGACGGCTAAGCTAAGTGACACAAACACCTCAATATCACAGGAATTATTTGTTCTAATCAATGGTATTATTGGTCCAAATCACTGGAAGAAAATGACAAAATCATTGGAATTATTCATTCTAATCAATGGTATTATTGGTCCAAATCACTGGAAGAAAATGACAAAATCACTGGAATTATTTGTTCTAATCAATGGTATTATTGGTCCAAATCACTGGAAGAAAATGACAAAACCACTGGAATTACTCGTTCTAATCAATGGTATTATTTGTTCAAATCACTGGAAGAAAATGGAATGAATGGATGGATACTTGCAGTGACACAGAGCTGCAAGATACAGCAATGGCCTACTGTACAACTATATACTGTTAGTCACCAAAATGCTGCACTGTAATACTAGAAGCTATAGAAAAGTATATATATTATTGTATATATCAGTACAGACAGAGCAGTGTAACTGTGACCCATGTGTCCTAACAAGCAGTATAGAAGCTATAGAAAAGTATATATATTACTGTATATCAGTAGTAGTACAGAGCGGTGTAACTGTGACACGTGTGTCCTGACAAGCAGTATAGAAGCTATAGAAAATGATTTAAAATTATTGTATATATCAGTACAGAGCGGTGTAACTGTGACACATGTGTGTCCTGACAAGCAGTATAGAAGCTATAGAAAAGTATATATATTATTGTATATATCAGTACAGAGCAGTGTAACTGTGACACATGTGTCCTGACAAGCAGTATAGAAGCTATAGAAAAGTATATATATTATTGTATATATCAGTACAGAGCGGTGTAACTGTGACCCATGTGTCCTGACAAGCAGTATAGAAGCTATAGAAAAGTATATATAATATTACTGTATATCAGTACAGAGCGGTGTAACTGTGACACATGTGTGTCCTGACAAGCAGTATAGAAGCTATAGAAAATGATTTAAAATTATTGTATATATCAGTACAGAGCGGTGTAACTGTGACACGTGTGTCCTGACAAGCAGTATAGAAGCTATAAAAAAGTATATATATTACTGTATATATCAGTACAGAGCAGTGTAACTGCGACCATGTGTCCTGACAAGCAGTATAGAAGCTATAGAAAATGATTTAAAATTATTGTATATATGAGTACAGAGCGGTGTAACTGTGACACATGTGTGTCCTGACAAGCAGTATAGAAGCTATAGAAAATGATTTAAAATTATTGTATATATCAATACAGAGCGGTGTAACTGTGACACATGTGTGTACTGACAAGCTGTATAGAAGCTATAAAAAAGTATATATATTACTGTATATCAGTAGTAGTACAGAGCGGTGTAACTGTGACACATGTGTGTCCTGACAAGCAGTATAGAAGCTATAGAAAAGTATATATATTACTGTATATATCAGTACAGAGCAGTGTAACTGTGACCATGTGTCCTGACAAGCAGTATAGAGGCTATAGAAAAGTATATATATTATTGTATATCAGTACGGAGCGGTGTAACTGTGACCATGTGTCCTGACAAGCAGTATAGAAGCTATAGAAAAGTATATATATTATATACTGGTGGTCCCCAGTCCCCACAATGCAGCACACTGATCAGATATTTGCAGCACACTGAGCTCATATATGGAGCGTTTTCAGGCAGAGAACGTAGATATTTTCAGCACACTGAGCACAGATTATTTGCAGCACACTGAGCACAGATATTTTCAGCACACTGAGCACAGATTACGGAGCTTTTCAGGGAGAGAACGCTGCCACGTCCTCTCCATTCAATCTCCAAAGCACGAGTGAAAATGGCGGCGACGCGCGGCTCCTTATATAGAATACGAATCTCGCGAGAATCCGACAGCGGGATGATGACGTTCAGGCGCGTTCTGGTTAACCGAGCAAGGCGGGAAGATCCGAGGCTGCCTCGGAACCATGTAAAATGGGTGAAGTTCGGGGGGGGTTCGGATCCCGAGGAACCGAACCCGCTCATCTCTAATATATATACATATTGTACCATGGAACAGTGTGAAGACTATCACTGGAAATAAAGTGACAAACCAGTGACATTTCCATGATCACGATGTCCATCCACATTGCAGTAGAGGACAGGATAAGGAGGAAACTCATCAGTGAAGCTACCAATAGAACTTTCGTACACATTAAAGGAGCTGCAGAAATTTCTGTCAGAAAGTGGTCACTCCCTGTAAAGTATGTGGCAGCAATCTCCCATATTCTGCATGTCAGGACTATGTGGCAGGGTAGCAAAACGTACGCCATTTCTCATATAAACAGCAGACAAGTCTATCTACATTTTGAAGAAAACACAATAAATCACCCCAAGCCATGTGTGGGAAAATGTTTTATGGTCTGAGACTAAGGGGTAAATTTACTGGTATCCGGTCTATAGATCTACATTAAAAAGGTCTACAGTCAATAGGTCTACCATGAATACTAGACATTAATTAGGTCCACAAGGTCAAAAGGTTGACATGTAAAGGGTAGACAGGTCAAAAGGTCGACATGACAGTGGTCGACACACATATGGCCGACACCCTTTTTTTAACTTTAATTTTAATTTTTTTCAAACTTTACCATCCACGTGGACTACGATTGGGAATATTAACTGCAACGAGGCACTTTGCACCTTGCCTGACCTTTTTAGTGTTGATGTAATAATCCATACCCAAATTTACTAAAGATAGTTTTTGATCGATTTTAAATAGAGATGTGTGGCGGGCACTTTTTATGTTTTGTGTTTTGGTTCCATGCTTGTGTTTTGGATCGGATTGGTTTTGCCAAAACCACCCTTTCGTGTTTTGGTTTTGGATCTGGATGATTTTTGGGGAAAAAACCATAAAAACAGCTAAAATCACAGAATTTGGGGGTAATTTTGATCGTACGGTATTACTAACCTCAATAACATTAATTTCCACTCATTTCCAGTCTATTCTGAACACCTCACACCTCACAATATTGTTTTTAGGCCAAAAGGTTGCACCGAGGTGGCTGTATGACTAAGCTAAAGCTAAGCGACACAAGTGTGCGGCACAAACAACATGGACGTGCTGGAATTTGCCCAGATGTAATACACGCACAATATTGGTGGCATAGGAGAGCGTACCCCTAAACCACACACACACATACACACACACACACACACACACACACACACACACACGGCAAAGCCTGTAAAATTAATTTGGATAATAATAACCCTTTTATTTGGAGCTACACTGCTCAAAAAAATAAAGGGAACACTTAAACATCAGAATGTAACTCCAAGTCAATCACACTTCTGTGAAATCAAACTGTCCACTTAGGAAGCAACACTGATTGACAATCAATTTCACATGCTGTTGTACAAATGGAATAGACAACAGGTGGAAATTATAGGCAGTTAGCAAGACACCCCCAATAAAGGAGTTGTTCTGCAGGTGGTGACCACAGACCACTTCTCAGCTCCTATGCTTTCTGGCTGATGTTTTGGTCACTTTTGAAAGCTGGCAGTGCTTTCACTCTAGTGGTGGCATGAGACGGAGTCTACAACCCATACAAGTGGCTCAGGTAGTGCAGCTCATCGAGGATGGCACATCAATGCGAGCTGTGGCAAGAAGGTTTGCTGTGTCTGTCAGCGTAGTGTCCAGAGCATGGAGGCGCTACCAGAATACAGGCCAGTACATCAGGAGACGTGGAGGAGGCCGTAGGAGGGCAAGAACCCAGCAGCAGGACCGCTACCTCCGCCTTTGTGCAAGGAGGAACAGGAGGAGCACTGCCAGAGCCCTGCAAAATGACCTCCAGCAAGCCACAAATGTGCATGTGTCTACTCAAACTATCAGAAACAGACTCCATGAGGGTGGTATGAGGGCCCGACGTCCACAGGTGGGGGTTGTGCTTACAGCCCAATACCGTGCAGGACGTTTGCCATTTGCCAGAGAACACCAAGATTGGCAAATTCGCCACTGGCGCCCTGTGCTCTTCACAGATGAAAGCAGGTTCTCACTGAGCACATGTGACAGACGTGACAGAGTCTGGAGACGCCAAGGAGAACATTCTGCTGCCTGCAACATCCTCCAGCATGACCGGTTTGGCAGTGGGTCAGTAATGGTGTGGGGTGGCATTTCTTTGGGGGGCCGCACAGCCCTCCATGTGCTCGCCAGAGGTAGCCTGACTGCCATTAGGTACCGAGATGAGATCCTGAGACCCCTTGTGAGACCATATGCTGGTGCGGTTGGCCCTGGGTTCATCCTAATGCAAGACAATGCTAGACCTCATGTGGCTGGAGTGTGTCAGCTGTTCCTGCAAGACGAAGGCATTGATGCTATGGACTGGCCCGCCCGTTCCTCAGACCTGAATCCAATTGAGCACATCTGGGACATCATGTCTCGCTCCATCCACCAATGCCACGTTGCACCACAGACTGTCCAGGAGTTGGCAGATGCTTTAGTCCAGGTCTGGGAGGAGATCCCTCAGGAGACCATCCGCTACCTCATCAGGAGCATGTCCAGGCGTTGTAGGGAGGTCATACAGGCACGTGGAGGCCACACACACTACTGAGCCTCATTTTGACTTGTTTTAAGGACATTACATCAAAGTTGGATCAGCCTGTAGTGTGTTTTTCCACTTTAATTTTGAGTGTGACTCCAAATCCAGACCTCCATGGGTTAATAAATTTGATTTCCATTGATAATTTTTGTGTGATTTTGTTGTCAGCACATTCAACTATGTAAAGAACAAAGTATTTAATAAGAATATTTCATTCATTCAGATCTAGGATGTGTTATTTTAGTGTTCCCTTTATTTTTTTTGAGCAGTGTATTATACAGGTTGAGTATCCCTTATCCAAAATGCTTGGGACCATAGGTATTTTGGAATAATTGCATACCACAATGAGATATCATGGTGATGGGACCTAAATCTAAGCACAGAAGGCATTTATGTTACATATACACCTTATACACACAGCCTGAAGGCAATTTTAGCCAATATTTTTTATAACATTGTGCATTAAACAAAGTGTGTCTGCATTCACACAATTCATTTATGTTTCATATACACCTTATACACACAGCCTGAAGGTCATTTAATACAATATTTTTAATAACTTTGTGTATTAAACAAAGTTTGTGTACATTGAGCCATCAAAAAACAAAGGTTTCACTATCTCACTCTCAGTCAAAAAAGTCCGTATTTCGGAATATTCCGTATTTCGGAATATTTGGATAAGGGATACTCAACCTGTAATAATATGCAGCATAGGCGAGCGTACCCCTTCCCCTACACCACACAGGGCAAACACTATAAAAATAATTTGGATAATAGTATAAGTAATACATATAAGCCTTTTATTTGGAGTAAATAATATACATCACAGGACACCACCACTGGACTTATGGCAGCACAAGATACCATCACTGGACTGATGCAGCACAAGACAGCACCACTGGACTGGACTTATACGGCAGTACCCCTGGACTTATACGGTAATACCCCTGGAGTTGTACGGCAGCGCCAGACAGGATGGCACTTTAAAAAACTAGTCCCCAAACAGCACATGATGCAAAGAAGAAAAGTAGGTGCAAGATGGAATTGTCCTTGGGCCCTCCCACCCACCCTTATGTTGTATAAACAGAACATGCACACGTTAACAAACCAATCATTTCAGCGACAGGGTCTGCCACACGACTGTGGCCAGTATTTACTAAAAATCCGAGTTTGGTCGATTTGTGTTTTTTTTTCTAAGTCCCAATCCGGGAATTCACTAAGCACCAATCTCGGCAGTGTCTCGTCTATTCGTAATGGTTTGAATGACAACGTCCCGAAATACGAATGAATAGACCATCGGTCAAACGCGGCTGTTATTTCATAGAATACGGGAATTCACTATTCATTCGTATTTGGGTGTTAGTCTCTGAGGGCTCAAATGCGGTCGTATTTTATTGCGATTCGTTAAAAAAAGCGGCAAAAAAATAGACCTGCTTTTTTCAGTCGTGTTTACATGTGTTGCAAATAAAAAATCACTCACACCTGAATTAGGATGCCTTTAAAAGGATGTTAGGCCCATTTCAATACACCTACACTCAGAAATGGCAGCAGGACTGTGGGCCTGTGATCTTTTGTGTGCTGTGGGATTCCTCAGACTCAGACATCAGCCTGTAAGTACCCAGGGCCAAGAAACTGAACATTGTCAGCAGGTTGTACAGGTTCCGCGGAGGCTGCGCAGGCCTCGTTTTTTTAGGGGGCGTTTAAACTGGAACGCATTGTTCGATGATAAGGTCATACAGATGTTCCGTCTAAATCGTAACAACATTTTCCGTCTGTATGACCTTGTCAAACTGGTCCTAGACCCTGAGACAGCACGCTCTCGCCCTGTCTCAGGCCTGCACAAACTCCTGGCTGTGTTGCACTTCATGGCTACTGGCAGCTTTCAGGCTGTGTCTGGGGATGTCATAGGAATCTCACAGCCCTCATTTTCCAGAATCTTAACACAGGTGATGTATACCTAACGACCTCTTCTGTTTTGTGTTTGTTTTAATTTCTCGGTGGCCAGTTCTGTCCTAAAATCTCAAGTTTATTGTTCTTTAAAATGTTCACACAGGTTTTGGCTGTTTTGCAGCCCCACATCGAGGCCTCAATCTGCTTCCCTACTCAGGAGTCTCAGTGGCATGCCGTCAGGGTAGATTTCTATGAGCTGGCTGGCATGCCCAATGTGCTTGGAGCCATAGATTGCACACACATTCAGCTGAGACCACCTAGGGGCAGACAGCACATATATACAAACCGCCATTTTGAACACTCCACAAATGTGCAGGTGGTTTGTGATGCAAATCTCAAAATAATGAGTGTTGTTGCTGGTTACCCTGGGGGCTGCCATGACTCCTTCATCCTCAGTCAGTCATCCCCCTTTGATAAGTTTGAGGACGGACAAATGCCAGATGGATGGCTGCTGGGTATGTCATTTGATATGTGTAGGCCTGCGTATACTTTGTCCAAATACAGGTGCAGATGTATTAACCTGTAGAAGGCATAAGGAAGTGAGAAACCAGTGATCTGTGCAAGGTGATAAAGGCACCAGCCAATCTGCTCCAATATGTAAATTAACATTTAGTAACAGATTGTCTGCTGCCTTTATTACCTTGCACATATCACTGGTTTTTCAATTCCTTATGCCTTCTACAGGTTAATACATCTGCCCCACAGTGTGTTACTTATGTGTTGCTGTATCTTAACATGAATCACGTTACTATATCTGTCTTTTAGGTGATGGAGGATATGGCTGTTTCTCTTGGCTTCTAACTCCATTGTCCCGACCTGATACCCCTGCTGAACACAATTACAATAATGCACATAAGTCCACGCGGAATGTGATAGAAAGATGTTTTGGTGTGCTGAAATCTAGGTTTCGGTGCCTGGATAAGTCTGGTGGCCTTTTGTTGTATAGTCCCTCCAAGGTGACTCAAATTGTGTTCTGCTGCTGCTTTCTTCATAACATGTGTTTGCAACAACATCTGCCACATGTTGAGGAGGAGGAGGAGGAGGAAGAAAGCAGCCAGCAAGCAGAGGAATTAGAGACATCTGGTGATACTTGGAGTACTGATGTAGGGAGGCAGGTTAGGCAACAGATCATCAATCGCTATTTCTAAGGTAAGCTTGGTTTGCTTATTTCATTTGTTGTGTCTTCATAAATAGATGGGTTTTTTTTTACAAAATCCATTACTCTGAATGTGTCTGTCTCCTTGACATACAAACATACCCTCGTTATATGATAAAAAAATGTCGCATGTGTATTGTGTGTATTTTTAATTTCAAAACAACAGATTATGAGTGGCATGCATTAAGTCTGGATAAGTGTTCGAAATCTTGCAGTGCTAATTTCTTACAAGCCCACATCATCCATTTAGTATTTCACTTTATCATTGTGTGTAATGTCCTAATGCACAGGTTCACAAACTCGGCCCTCAGGACCACACACAGTGCATGTTTTTCTCGTAACCCAGTAGAAGCACAGGTGTATGAATTACTCACAGACATATGTTAAAAGGTTCACAGGTGGAGCTAATTATGTCACTTGTGATTCTGTGAGTAGACCTGCAAAACATGCACTGTGTGGGTTCCTGATGGCCGAGTTTGAGAACCTGTGTTCCCAAAAAACACTCCTCAACATATAATATGTTAGCCTTGAGGAATACATGTGTCCCTATGTGTGATGCACCATCATATTTAAGACTCACAAACTTACTGTAATCACGAATAATTTATTTCCTAATGTTTGATGCTGTAAACTTGATGATGTGTAAGTAAATACACAGTTTGCCACACATATACATTATTATACACAGTTCTTTTTGTTCTTGGAAAAAGTACATATTTGTTTGTTTCAGCATCATGTGTAAAAACATGCTTAATAATTTTTAACACACACAAACATGTCCCAACAATACTGACATTCATTTGGACAATGTTTTTCAAACAAAACAAAGGCAACATATTACAAGCTTTTTACGCCACTCAATTGTGTTCATCTTGTAATGTTGTATAGATAAGATAGCTAAGATATGTATCACTAACATTGTAATTTGGATTGTCTGCAGGCAAAGAGAATGATTGGAATCTAGAAAGAGTAATGATTAGAAAAAAATCAAGTGGTCAGTTTACTTCCTGCTAAAGACATTCTGCCTGGCTGGCAATTATTGTATCTGCAGGCAAAGAGAATGATTGGAATCTAGAAAGAGTAATTATTAGAAAAAAATCAAGTGGTCAGTTTACTTCCTGCTAACATGTATGTGTGGCTCCATCAACATTTTCCTCCTCCAATACCCCAAAAAAATGAAAAGGAATAAATGTGCGTACTATTTTTAACAATTATTTTGGTCCACTTATAATTAATGATGTTAAAAAAGGGTCAAGGAGCTAAGTGTGATATTTTGTAAAGCATCAAAAACACTTGCTAACTATTTTGAGTTACTTATCACAAATGTCTAACTTGTTTTTTTACGGTTTTTTTTGGTGGCTGCTTGTCCTGCCCTTTGCCTTTAGCACTGTCATGTTGGCGTGCTCTGGTGGACCGTCTTGGTGGTGATGAGACTGGCGTGATATTTGGAGTAGTCGTACCAGAACTGCTGGTTGTTTGCTGTTGGTGCATGCATCTGAGTGTTTCATTCAGGTTAGTGAGGGTGGCATTGAGTACACGTGTAGCAGCATTTTGATTGTCTACTATTCTGAATAAACTTTCATTAATCTTTTGACTGTTTTGAAAAATGCTCATATAACTTTGCTGTTGTCTGTGCTGTTCTTACATTAGTCTGTGCTGTTCTTCCATTAGTCTGTGCTGTTCTTCCATTATGCGCTGTAAGTTGCCCATGACCTGTGTAATGTCTACGCATGAGTTCCATGGTATTGCCTATTCTGGTTGTTTGCTCATTTTGTCGACTCAGATTTCTTGAGATTCTTCTGAGGTGAGATGGTAGGCTTGCAAACATTTGTGTCTGCTTACGCAGGCAATCTTCATTAGTGGCCTGCTGTCTAGCCCAAATAGTCCAAAACACCTGATCAGGGCCTTGTGTTCCTGGTGTTGTTGGGCTGTGTTGTGGTGGTGGTGGTGTGCTTTGCTGTGGTGGTGTACTCACAGGTGCTGGGGGGCTCATTCCTTGCATTAATGGCTGCATTTCTAAGATGTTTGTCTCCTCCATGTCACTGTGTTGATGTTGTGCGGAGGGATGCTGTTCCCAGGACTCGAAGCTGAAATGTTAAACATTTCTCCGTTAGCTATCCATATGTTTGTGAAATGATAAAAAATCACTACACATGGAACACATGTCATTCACTGTTGCTTTCAAGTATTCTGCCTAGCAACATCATCACTCATAGCTTAAATACATACATATGCCTGTTTGTGGCAAATGTGTCTGGTTACTTAATTGTGAAAGCAAACACTTTAGTTTTATTGTAGCTCACACATACTCCACCATAAAAAAAACATTGAAATCCATAATGTGTTACCTTATAGCTTTGTTCAAACAAACATAGTAATGTTTTTGTATGTATTTTGCAATGTTACCTCAAGCACACATGACATTTTTTGTAAAACAAACTTACTTTTTACAAACAAACCAACATGCTTTTTTGTTGCAGCATCTTATACCCAATGTCATACTGTATGACTCAAGTGGACATACATATCTTTACTGGATGTGGACAAGGCCATTTAGTTTGGATTCCATTTCAGCTTTTACTTACTGCGGTAAGTATTTTTGTTTTGGATGTGTTTTGACTTAATGCGGTTATGACTGATTATGATTATGTTCTGACATTTTACACTTTTTTTCAGTTTGATACTCACAATCAAGATGAGGGGAGTGTGGATGACGTCTTGGAGGTGTGTCCAAAATTTGGAGTGGGGGGACAGAACATACGGACGATAATCTTCGTGGCGGGGTAGCCTGCTGTGTTTGTGCCGGGACAGACGACCTTGCTTTCTTTTCGGCCACAGGTTTCTTGTGGTGATGTCTTACAGAAGAGCCACTTCTGCTGCTCCATACTTCTTTTGATGGACCTTTTAATGAAAGTGCAATTTTGTTATGGCCATTCCTTTACAAGCATACCCTATACTACAATGGACACTTTACCTGCTTCCGCAGCGTCATCATCATCAGATGTGTTAGGATTTACTGGCCGACGAGTAGTACTGCTTTTTTCAGACACTGTATAAAATGAGATATATTCATAAATCATGCTATTGTGTATACATCCACCCATTATGCTTATAAACATTTTTACATTTGTAAATGCTTGGTTTTTAATTCAAACAAACATACAGACCAGAAATACAAAAAATTTAAAAAATAAAAACCAAAACACATATGCACTATGGCAACATCAAGACAGGCAAACATGTACAGGTCACTGACATAGGCCACAAGTTCAAGGAAAGGTTTTTTAATTAAAAAAAACACACTACTTCATTTTGTATTGTTTTTAAAAATATTACAGATATTACAGATGCAATATCTAATTTGCTCTGTGATGTGGCACTCCAAAGGCACATTACCACTATATGACCAAAAAAAAAAATGCTGCAAATTTTAGGATTACAAAAAATGCAGTATGGTGTCACGGTACAAATACAAGCAAAAAAAAGTTACATTAAAAAAACCAAAAAAAACATTCTCTAAAGATGACATTACACATGTAAGTGATTTACAAACCACTTTCCAGTACTCCAGCCTCTAACATGACAACGACTTTTTTTATTTAAAAAAAACATGGATCACTTATATATAAAACATAGTCATAATTTTTAACGTAAAAAACACCCAAAAGGAAAACATTATTGCAGGACAAATCAGAGACACACCAAGTCCAAACTACACATGCTAAATATCTGTCTGAAAAACACATGACATACAATAAAGTAAGATGTTACATTGGCTTTTAGCTAACACATGACCCAAAACAATGTATTTGCTGACACACACTTGAAGATGGGAGTAATATGCAACGTCACATGACACAGATTACAAAATAAAACATTTTAAAAATAAAAAAATAAAACTAATACACATGCTCACCATTCTTCCTTGGCCTATCTGAATCCCGGACATGGGTTGCAGAGACAACTTCGGGAGGTATTACACTCCGCATGGGCTCCTAATACTCCAGATAACTTGCAATATAGGGCTGGCCACCACCGGTTTGCCGTGCCGACTTGGCCTCCTTGGCCATTTTGGACTTGACACGTCGCTTTATGTCATAGTACCGTTTGCGGCATGTGTCCTCCGTCCGCTTGACTACCCCCTCACTATTGACAGCAGCAACTACTTTCGCCCACAACACCGTCTTCCTCCGTGTTGGCACCTTGGCGGACTCAGGGCCAAATAGCTGCCTCTGATACTTCATCAGCTCACGCACCAATGCCACATTTTCAGCAAAACTAAACTTAACATTCCGCCCAGTCTTAGTAGTGGTGCGTGGCTGCGGAGCACTCTGACTGTCACTGTCACTTGAGGCTGCTGGAGCAACCTCACCCACCTCCTCCACCTCACTAACCTCACTAACACTCAGCTCCTCCACCTGACCGACCTCCTCCCCCTCACTCACACCCTCCACCTCTGAGTCACACATAATTGTGTGTCTAAACAGTTAACACAGGAAAAAAAAAAGACAAACAACACACTCCTCCACTACCACTACACAACTTACTTACACACACACACACACACACACACACACACACACACACACACTGACAAGGGACTATAAAGAAAAATAACTTGGACTAAAAATGAGACAAAACCACAAAATACAAGACAACAAGAATGACAAGACTACTTTCAAACACAATACCACACTCAGAAATCGCTACCAACACTCCTCTTCAAACCACAAATTCACCTACCTCCACAGCACAACCTCCCTCCTCCTCACCACTAACTAAACCCACGAGGTGCGGACGGTTTGGGGCGTATTTATATGGTTGCGCACAGACACTCCTACCATCTGAAACACAACCAATCACGAACGGGGATGAAAATCGAAACTGAAAGTGAAAATGCGGCCGCGGGAAAAAAAACCCTGCCGCGTTTAATTTAGGAAAAAACCCAGCAAATCCAACAAAAACACGTACGCAAACGACAATGACGGCCGTAAATGTTCCAAAAAAACCCGACTGGCATCGACATCGGAAAACACGAAAACCATAAAGTCGACTGCTTCGTAACTTTGCGTATATGGATTCAAAAAGTTGCATGAAAATGCACCCGATACAAAACGAGTTTAAACACTACACAAACCGACTCAAACACGAATATTAGTAAATATTGCCCTGTGTCTGAAATGACTGGTTTGTTTGGGCCCCCACAAAAAAAGAAGCAATCAATCTCTCCTTGTACAAACTGGCTCTACAGAGGCAAGATGTTGACCTCATCTTCATCCTCCGATTCCTCACCCCTTTCAGTGTGTACATCCTCCTCCTCACAGAGTATTAATTTGTCCCCACTGGAATCCACCATCACATGTCCCTGTGTACTTTCTGCAGCAATTGCTGGGAAAGGTCTTCCTGGAGGAATTTATAATTAATTTTGATGAACATCATCTTCTCCACATTTTGTGGAAGTAACCTCCTACGACGATCGCTGACAAGTTTACCGGCTGCACTAAACACTCTTTCTTTCGGAATACACACTGAAGGGGGGGCAACTTAGGTAAAATAAAGCCAGTTTGTGCAAGGGCATCCAAATTGGCTCTTTTTCCTTCCAGTATACGTACGGACTGTCTGACATGCCTACTTGGATGCTGTCACTCATATAATCCTCCACCATTCTTTCAATGGTGACAGAATTATATGCAGTGACAGTAGACATGTCAGTAATCGTTGGCAGGTCCTTCAGTCCGGACCAGATGTCAGATGTTTCCTATATCGTAGGTGGATGTATAGGCTTGACTGGCCTCTTGCTGCTCCTCCATCCTCTGAAGCATATAGAGGGCTGAATTCCACCTCGTTACAATCTCTTGCTTCAGGTGATGGCAGGGCAGGTTCAGGAGTGTTTGCTGGCAGTCTTCGGCACGCGGTGGCTGAATGTCGAAAGTGGGCCGCAATTTTTCGGACCACCGACAGCATCTCCTGCACGCCCATGTAATTTTTTTAAAAATTCTGCACCACCAAATTAATTGTATGTGCAAAACATGGGACCTGCTGGAATTTGCCCAGATGTAATGCACGCACAATATTGGTGGCATTGTCCGATATCACAAATCCCCAGGAGAGTCTAAGTGGGGTAAGCTACTGTGCGATGATGTCCCTCAGTTTCCGTAAGAGGTTGTCAGCAGTGTGCCTCTTACGGAAAGGTGATACATAGCGTAGCCTGCCTAGGAACGAGATGGCGTTTGCGAGATGCTGCTACTGGTGCCGCCGCTGGTGTTGTTACTGCGGGAGGCAATACATCTACCCAGTGGGCTGTCACAGTCATATAGTCCTTAGTCTGCCCTGTTTCACTTGTCCATATGTCCGTGGTTAAGTGGACAGGCGGTACAACTGCATTTTTTAGGAGACTGAGGACACTTTTTCTGACGTCTCTGTACATTCTCGGTATCGCCTGCCTAGTGAAGTGGAACCTAGATGGGATTTGGTACCAGGGGGACACTACCTCCATCAATTCTCTAAGTCCCATTGAACTAATGGTGGATACCAGACGCTACGTCTAACACCAACATAGCTGTCAAGGCCTCAGTTATCCACTTTGCAGCAGGATGGCTGCTGTCATATTTCATCTTCCTCACAAAGGACTGTTGGGCAGTCAATTGCTTACTTTAAGTAGTACAAGTGGTCTTCCGACTTCCCCTCTGGGATGACAATCGACTCCCAGCAGCAACAACAGCAGCGGCAGCAACAGCAGCAGTAGGCGTACCACTCAAGGATCCTTCAGAGGATTCCCGGTTAGGAGAGGACTCCTCAGTCTTGCCAGTGACATGGCCTGCAGGACTACTGACGTTCCTGACTGAGGAAGAAGTTGACATCGAGGGAGTTGGTGGTGTGGCTTGCAGGAGCTTGGGTACAAGAGGAAGAAGGGATTTAGGTGTCAGTGGACTGCTTACGCTCTTACCCAAAGTTTCACAACTTGACACTGACTTCTGATGAATGTGCAGCAGGTAACGTACTGTATAATGGAGGATGTTCCTAGGTGGTTAACGTCCTTACTCCTACTTATTACAGATTGACAGAGGTAACACACAGCTTGACACCTATTGTCCGTATTTGTGGAGAAATAATTCCACACCGAAGAGGTGTATGTTTTTGTACTTTCCCCAGGCATCACAATTGGCTTATTCATCCCATGGACAACCGGTGTCTCCCCCGGTGCCTGATTTAAACAAACCACATCACCATCAGAATCCTCATCGTCCACTTCCTCCTCAGCGCCAGCAACACCCATATCCTCATCCTGGTGTACTTCAACAGTGACATCTTCAATTTGAATATCAGAAACTGGACTGTGGGTGCTACTTCCAGCACTTGCAGAGGGCGTGCAAATGGTGGAAGGAGTCACCTCTTCCTATCAGTGTTGGGAAGGTCAGGCATCACAACTGCCGACTAACTTGGACTCTCCTTGGGGATTTGTGATACCATCTTAGAACGCACAGTTCTTTGCTGTGCTTTTGCCAGCTTAACTCTTATAATTTTTCTGGTGGGAGGATGAGGGCTTCCATCGTCATGTGAAGCTGAACCACTAGTTATGAACATAGGCCACTCTGTGTCGTAAATGGCATATTGGCAAGTTTATGTTTCTCCTCAGACCATTTACATTTATTTTTGGGGGTCTTTTTACTGAACTTTGGCTTTTTGGATTTTACATGCCCTCTACTATCACATTGGGCATCGGCCTTGGCAGATGACGTTGATGGCATTTCATCATCTATGTCAAGACTTGTGGCAGCAGCTACAGCTTTAGGAGGAAGTGGTTCTTGACCTTTCCCTATTTTATCCTCTAAATTTTTGTTCTCCATTTTTTTCTGGAGTTATGTAACAATGGACCTCATTCCGAGTTGATCGCTCCAAGCAACTTTTTGCTGCTGGTGCGATCAACTAACCTCCGCCTATGGGGGATTGTAGTTTAGCATAGCAGGGCTGCGATCGCTTGTGCAGCCCTGCTATGCTAAAAAGTTTCCTGCAAAACAAGACCAGCTCTGGACATACTTACCCTGTGCGACGGATCCAGCGATGATGGGCACGGCTTTGACGTCAGACATCCGCCCTCCATTCACCTGGACACGCCTGCGTTTTTCTTACCACTCCCCAAAAACGGCCTCCAACAGTGAGTTGATGCCCCGGAATGACTTCCTGCAGTCAATCCGCTGCGACCGCTTTCTTTGTAGTCAGCTTCATTGCCCTGTGACGGCTGTCACCGGGCAACGACACGCGTGATCATTACAGCCCCCACGCGTGCGCAGTTGTGACCCGGTCGCATCTGTGCAAACGACAGCACGCTGTGATCGGGTCGGAATGACCTATATGCGGTACAGGAGAGCGTACCTCTACACCACACAGGGCAAACCCTGTCAAAATTATTTGGATTAAGTATTAATAACCCCTTTATTTGAAGTAAATAATATACAGCACAGGACAGCACCACTGAATTTATATGGCAGCACAACTGGACTGGACTTATACGGCAGTATCACTGGAATTATACGGCAGTACCACTGGACTGTATTTATACGGCAGTATCACTGGAATTATATGGCAGTACCGCTGGATTTATATAGCAGTACCACTGGACTGGATTTATATGGCAGTATCACTGGATTTATACACCAGTACCACTGGAATTATTCGGCAGTATCACTGGAATTATTCGGCAGTATCACTGGAATTATACGGCAGTATCACTGGAATTATACGGCAGTACCAATGGATTTATATAGCTGTACCACTGGACTGGATTAATACGGCAGTATCACTGGATTTATACGCCTGTACCACTGAAATTATATGGCAGTATCACTGGAATTATACGGCTGTACCACTGGATTTATACGGCAGTACCACTGGACTGGATTTATACGGCAGGATCACTAGATTTATATGCCAGTACCACTGGAATTATATGGCAGTATCACTGGAATTATACAGCAGTATCACTGGAATTATACGGCAGTATCACTGGATTTATACGGCAGTACCACTGGACTGGATTTATACGCCAGTACCATTGGATTTATACGCCAGTACCACTGGAATTATACGGCAGTATCACTGGAATTATACAGCAGTATCACAGGAATTATACGGCAGTACCACTGGATTTATACGGCAGTACCACTGGACTGGATTAATACGGCAGTATCACTGGATTTATACGCCAGTACCACTGGAATTATACGGCAGTATCACTGGAATTATATGGCAGTATCACTGGAATTATACGGCAGTGTCACTGGATTTATATGCCAGTACCACTGGATTTATACGGCAGTACCACTGGACATATACGGCCGTATCACTGGAAATATATGGCAGTACCACTGGACATATACGGCAGTATCACTGGAATTATATGGCAGTACCACTGGACATATACGGCAGTATCACTGGATTTATACGGCAGTACCGTTGGACATATATGACAGTATCACTGGACATATACGGCAGTATCACTGGACATATATGCAAGTACCACTGGACATATACAGCAGCACAGGGATACCACCACTGGACTGATGCAGGAAAACACAGCACCACTGCAGTGGACTGGACTTATATATCAGGACTGTACATATGGCAGCAGAGGACACCACCACTGTGACTGGACTGATGCAGCACAAGACACTACCACTGTACTGGTGCAGGACAACACAGCACCACTGCAATGGACTGGACTTATACAGAAGCACTGGACATATGGCAGCAGCGGACACCACCACTGTGACTGGACTGATGCAGCACAATACACCGACACTGAACTGATGCAGCACAACACAGCACTTCTGGAGTGGACTTATACAGCAGCAAAGGACACCACCACTGTGACTTGACTGATGCAGCACAAGACACTACCACTGTACTGATGCACAGGGGCAAACGCAGGATTTAGTCAGGGGGGTTTCCGTAGGGGTGTGTGTGGGTATGTATATATATTATATACCTATATATATATATATATACCTATATATATATATATATATACACACACACACACACACACGTATATAGTGAAAAAAGAAAACAGCCGCACACACATAATGTCCTCTCCAGAGAGTGCTCAACACATAATGTCAATTTTTATAGGTAAAAGAATACGCACATCCAATTTTTATGCAAAAAAAAAACCCATAAAGTGCAGTTTCAGCCAAAAGAGATCGCAGCTGTGGGCATATTCATCTAATCAAGCAAGTACTTCGTCATAATATACTCCTTAAATGCAGCCTCATGATCCACTGTACATCATCCTCCATAAACATATATAAAAACATAAACATATGTATATACATGTATAGCACTCACATTCGTATATTCATAAACACACATGCATACATACACAAGCACACACACACATACTAACATACATACATACATACATACATAACTACAAATACATACATATACAAAAACCTCATATACAGTATACATACTGTATATTTTATGCGTACCACAAGCCTTGGGACTGGGAGGCGGGAGCAGCCTGTCATGACTGTGAGGACGGAGGGAGCTGCTGTGGCTGAGCATGCGCAGCCAACAGCTCCCTCCGGACATTCTTTATGCAGAAAGCGACACATAGCTAGCTCTCTGCTGCCTGCTCTAGCAGCTCCGCGGTCGCGATCGCGGCTTTTAGAGACGGAGACACTGCTGTCTCCGTCTCAACAATAAAACAATTTGGCTCATTAAGGGGCATTTCCAGGTACTCGGAAACCCCCCCTGCGTGCGCCACTGATGCAGGACACTGAAGGACACTGAGGATGGAGACACGTGCTCTCGCTACACTCTCCAATGCCGGAGTGAAAATGGCGGCGACGCGTGGCTCCTTATATGGAATCCAACCCGCGAGAATCCGACAGCAGGATAAGGATGTTTTGCCTCGTTCTGGTTTCCGAGTCAGGCGGAAAAACACGAGCCTGACTCGGATTTGGGCTCGGGTAGTGAAGTACGGGGGGGTTGGGTTCTCAGGGAACCGAACCCGCTCATCTCTAGTTTTAAATCGATCACCATCAATGCTGTGTGCCACAGTCTAAATCACACCTTTACTAACAGACGATTTTTTTCATTGTTTTTAAAAACCAATGTTAAAAATCTTTTGTTAATAAATGTGCTCTTTAGACCCTGAAACACAACATCTATATTGGTCAATTTAAATCAATCTTTAGTAAATTTACCCCTACGGTTGAACATTTTGGCCTTAATTGTAAAATATACTGTATGTTTGGTGCAACGACAACACAGTTCATCATCCACAAACCACTATAATTACTTTGATGTAAGGGGAGGCAGCATCATGCTCTAAGGCTGATTCTCTTTAGGTGGGACAGTGATTCTAATCAGAATTTGTGGGGTTCTCCTAGCTCCCAGGAGATTGGGTAGTCCCCCCACATTCCGCCATTTCTCCAGTGAAGTGGTTCCACCTGGACCTCATTCTTCCTGGATCTCTGCCACAAAAAGTTAGTAAGTAAGGAATAGAGGTCATAATGAAGCTCTGGGGCTGCTTCTCTCCACATGGGACATGGGGGTTTATTTACAAAAAGACTTGTGTTGTAAAACCCAATACTTCTGTGAGTGTCTATGCCCGATTTTTAAAAAGCAGTGCACTGTTAACCCTTCTCTGCTGACGCTGAGACCAGTTCTGATTGTTGTTCTATCTGGTCGAATTTCGGAGTAGGAGCGATAAACTTTTCAGTACCTTTGTATCGTGTAGTTTACTGTCTGTTGACAGATAAAGCATAACGATGTGCTGGTCGCAATTGCTGCAATAGCCCTCCCTTTTTCTGCCAGGTCTGTATGACCCAGCATCAGTACTGAAATAACTCTTTTGAGTACCTATAGTCACCGCTGTACGGAAACATTGCCACAGCCAGGAAAATGAGGAAGATGCAGCAAATGCATCAACAAGGATAGAAAAACACAATATTATTTTCTTTGTATGGAGCATGCAAAATTTATGTGTGGAGAATGCATAAAAAATACTGGACAGGAAATATAATAATTATAATATTTTCTGGGTGTATTAAAAAACAATTAATAGTTGGAGCTTTACAAGGGGTTTCTATTTCCATTCCTGAATGTTACACCTGATCAATATCCATAGAATTCCTAAAACAACGCAGAAATCCGAATGGGTCTCATAGACCCAACGTCAACGTTCGTGTCACAAAATTTGGCATCACTACTGAAGGTTTAGAAACTGGACATAAACACACTCCGAGGTGTCGAGTTTTAGAACTCTTCATAAATAAACCCCATGGGCTCAAATCACACTTTACTCTCAGCAACTTCCTCTAGTTGTAGTCCGGCAAGTGAGAGGCAGTGTTCACTAAGGTGGACATAGACTTTATGTCTTATATATTTTAGCTTTATATACTATGTTTAGATTTATGAAAGAAATTAAGTTTAATCTGACACTTTTATATACTTCTAGCTGTCATGCACTTATCCATACTCTGCAAATCGGGAAACTATTGTCAGACTAGTCCACAGGGGTATAAAGTAACCCCCCGGTGACCCTGCTGCTCGAGGGCCTACCCCATCCTCTAGGGATGAAATATCAGACTGTGTACTTGAATTATACATACAGGTATGTTACATTATACTGCACAAGACTATGGTGTATATTCATTGCCGCTATTAATCTGGTACATTATAATGCATGTACTATCAGTATTCGATATATAAAATGTATTGTATATATTTAAAAAGGGCCCAAATCATACAGTCTCTAATGGTTAGACAAGCTTCTGTGGCAGCTAGCTACACCCCCCACAGAGGCTGACCACACCCCTAAGCATTGGCTCCAACCACTGCATTTCCCCAGTGAGATCTTCATGCCCCAGTCTGACACTGGGGGGAGCCTAATGCTGGGTATACACTGAGATATATCTGCAGATCAATGGATCTGCACAGTGGCGGAACATGCTGAGTTCATAATATGGCTTATAGTATTGTACCATGGGTTTAGATGTATTAATCGTTATTATGGTTGGGAAGCGGTATTAGCACATGTTATGTGCACTGATACCACTTCCCCCATGTATTAATGCGGCACTGTGTGCCTAGTGACAGGAACACTATGCGCCCATAATAATCTATGCAACCTTTTAACACACCAGTGTTTGATGTCAGCAGTGCTGCTCAGAGGCTTCACAAATGGGTCTCTTGTTAGAGGGTGATGGGGAGAGGCAGAGGATGACGGACAGAGAGTGACAGGCGGGCAGAGGGTGATGAGCTAAGGCAGGTGACAGGGCGAGGCAGAGAATGACGGCCAGAGGGTGACGGGCAGTGGCAGAAGGTGACCGGGAGAGGCAGAGGGTGACAGGAAGTGGCACAGGATGATGGGCAGGGGCAGAAGGTGACAGGCAGAGTATGATGAGTAGAGGGTGTCCGGGAGAGGGTGACGAGGAGAGAGGGTGGAGGACAGAGGGTGATAGGGTGAGGCAAAGGGTAACAGGGAAAAGTAGAGGTTGACAGGGAGATGCAGAGGGTGAAAGTGAAAGGCAGTGGGTGAAAAGGTACAGGGTGACGGGGAGGCAGAGGATGTCCTGCAGTCAAGGCCACTAATCAGAGGACTTGAAGAGTCCCTCTCTTCCTGCCATGAGATCATCTCCACGAGTCTCCAGCTGACAGCGCATGCACAGCAGTGCAGCCCATCAGGATTGCTGACAGTCCAGACTGTCCAAGGCAATCCCGGGTGGATAGCAGCTGCTATCAGCCTTCAGTCTGCCATCACTGCGGATCATCAGTGATAATGATACAATCAGTGGCAGGTGACCAAACGTTCCAGTGGCCCTGATGTGATGCACCTGCGCTAGTTTTGACCATGCATCCAGCATAGGAACACTTCCCATTAGGGTATATGAACTTATATAAACTATATAGATGCATACCTCCCAACATGACCCTCTCCAGGAGGGACAGAATGCTCTGCTCCTGGACTTCCCTCTTAATTTGTGATTGCCATCACCTGTGGTGAAACACCTTTCTTATCCATTTACCTGTTCAACACAGGTGCCGGCAATCATAGAGAAAGGGAAATGTCCAGAAGCAGAGCATTGTGTCCCTCCTGGAGAGGGTCATGTTGGGAGGTATGTAGATGGTGGACACCTAAATACCAGGTACCGTAACCTTTTAGACTTGTAATGTGTGTAATGTCAGTTATAACACACACCATAAACAATGATGAAAAAAATGTACAACACAATTTCCTATATTGAAATGGCATTTTCCTAGGTCGTTTACTGGAATCCATTCCCTGCTCAGCGTTCTGTAATCCACTCCCAGTGTGAGCAATGATAGAGACAGGTACTTTACTGTAGGACAGGTAACAGGACAGCATATACCAGTGATGGCTAACCTTGACACTCCAGCTGTTGTTGAACTATACATCCCAGCATGCCCTGCATCAGTTTTAGCATGGCCAATCTGTGTGAGCTTTTACATACTCCCGCCCAGTTGAGCCGTCAATCACCGGCGGCCTCTGCAGCATGTGTACACACACAACGATGTATCAATATATCTGTAGATCACAGACATATCTTTGGTACACAGTGTGTACCCAGCTTAATAAACAATTTATGTAAAGGTGAGAACATTGTTCTTATTTGTGGCACAGTAACAGTAAACAATTGATAAGGTCATCATTGGGGTATAGTGTCCTATATCTGTGAGGGTTGGGTACCATTGGAAGGTTGACATGGTTGAATTGTCTACATGCAGCATGTCGACATGCTTATCATGTCAACAAAGACCATATCAGCATTCATCAGGTCTACATGGATGATATGTCAACATAATAAACTGTCGTCAAATGGTCCCTGGTGGTCTAGCATTGTCTTACCGTGTCCTGGCAGTAGTGGCTATAGCGTTATCTTCTAGGTCCCAGGTGGTCATGTAAAGATTTGTTCAATCAGCAATGTGTCAGCAGAGCTGTTCCAAATGAGTTTTTTTGCACTAATCCCTAACCCTCCCCAAGTGCCTAACCTACCACCGCAGCCCAACCCTAACCCTCCTGGCTACGCCTAACCGTCGGCATTCAAATAGCGACAGTTTAGATGTCAACATTGTGAACATGTTGACATTCTAATGATGTAAACATGGTGCCTGTCAACAGTTTGAGCCATGTCAATATTATGATGATGACATTATGGTGTCAATACTAGAGGGTCCTATGTTTGTATAGGTTGGAAAATGATATATGATAAAGTGTAACATAGTGGGTGAGGTTGAAAAAAGACTAGTAGTCCATCGAGTTCAACCTGAATTGTATTGCATTCCCTATTCTATTTAGGATAAAGGCTATATCCTCGTATATCTTTTTCCACTAGAAATTTGTCTAATCCATTTTTAAACGCATTGACTGAGTCCGCCATTACAACCTTCTCTGGCAGTGCATTCCATATGCGTATTGCCCTTACAGTGAAGAATCCCTTCCTGCGTGGAGTATGAAATTTCCTCTCCTCAAGACTTAGCAGGTGTCCTCGTGTTTTGTGTAGAGGTCTTTTAGTAAACAACTCACATGATAGCTCCGCATATTGCCCCTTTATATATTTGTTAATATTAATCAAATTCTCTCTTAGTCGTCTCATTTCTAGTGTAAACTTATCTAATGTAGAAAGCCTCTCCTCATAGTCCAGTGTCTCCAACCCCTTAATCAAAATTTTTTGTAGCTTGCCTCTGAACCTTTTCAAGTTCTAATATGTCTCTTTTGTAGTGTAGTGCCCAGAACTGTACACAATACTCAAGATGTGGCCTTACCAATGATTTGTACAGTGGCAGGATTACGCTCTCATCCCTTGTCTCAATTCCCCTTTTAATGCATGCTAACACCTTATTTGCCTTTGTTGCTGCACTTTGACATTGTGTGTTGCCACTACATTTACTATCAATGAACACCCCCAAATCCTTTTCTAATAGTTTCCCCTAATTTTTCCCCATTTAATTGGTAGATTGCATGTTTATTCTTAGTCCCAAAGTGCATAACTTTACATTTTTCCACATTAAACCTCATACACCATTTCAATGCCTGAACTTCCAGTTTAAATAAATCGCTCTGAAGAGACTCCACTTTCACATCTGACTTGACTACCCTACATATTTTAGTATCGTCTGCAAAAATTTACACTGTGCTTTGTAGTCCTTCTAAATCATTAATAAATATATTAAACAATAATGGTCACAAGCACAGAACCCTGCAGTATTCCACTTATTACTTTAGCCCAGGTGGAAAATATCCTATTAATCATCACTCGCTGTTCCCTGTTATCAAGCCAATTACTCACCCATGTACAAATAGTGTCTCCTATACCGAGCTCCCTTAATTTGAAAATCAGTCTCCTGTTAGGTACTGTGTCGAAAGCTTTTGCAAAATCCAGATAAACCACATCTATTGCCTTACCCTGGTCGAGATTGCCACTCACTATCTCATAGAAGCTAATCAAATTAGTTTGACATGACCTATTTCTAACAAAACCATGCTGGTTCTTATTAATAGCATGGGAGTTCTCCAAGTAGTCCTGTATGCTGTCCCTTAGCATACTTTCCAATAGTTTCCCCACTATTGATGTCAGACTAACCGGTCTATAGTTACCAGGATGAAGTTTAATACCCTTTTTTAAATATTGGGACTACATCCGCTATACACTAGTCCTTTGGTACCTTGCCTGATCTAAGTGACTCAGTGAAAATCAGATACAGAGGCCTTGCTACTGTATTTCAGCATTTAGCTTCATCAGAACCCTAGGATATACTGTAGGCCATCTGGACCAGGAGATAGGCCATCTGGACCAGGAGTGTGTTAGATTATGTTTGCAGGTATACGGCCTAATTCAGCATGGATCGTTATTCTGAGAAATTGCAGTTGCCTGCGAATAGAAAGGCGCCGCCTGATAGAAAGAAAAAACGGCCCATGTAAATTTGCAAATGCATTGCAGATCGCTATCCACTCGCAGAGGCATATGCAAATTGCGGAACATCAAAGAGTCTCTGCTGTCTGAGCAAATGTGAGTAGGTCTGAGGCTGCCACTAACCTGTAACTGAGATGGTCTGGAAGTGGTCTGTGCTGACATCAGAGACCCTCCGCAAAAACACCTGGGTACGCCTGCGGGTTTTCTGACACACCCATAAAATGGCAGGTTTCTACCAAGATATGCCGGCTTCCTGTCAGTCAAACAGCAGCTACATTGCGTTTATGATCTGTATGCATTTTCTGTTCTATTTACCCACGTGCGTGCGCGATGCGATTGCTACACATGTACAGTCGATCGATAATCGCTCCATTTGCAAATTCTCTAAATATCATCCATGTTGAATTAGGCCCATAGGGCCTAATTCAGCATGAGTTGTAGTTTTGCGAAAAATCGCAAAACTACAACTCCTTTCTCTAGCATGCGGGTGACTGCCAAGCACAGGGCAAGGCTGCCCCGCATGCCGGGTCCTCCCTCCCGCTGAAATGCGAGCGCATCTTAATAGTAGCCACCTTCCTCCGCAGCGAACGCAGTCGCCGACCTGTAAATGTTTTGGGTCACAGCGGCTGCGTGTGACATCATGCAGCCGCCACCATCCACACTGCAAATGGTCTGTACACACCTCCGTTGTCCAGACCGCGCCCCCCAATGCCATGTCAACGCCCACAAAATGTGCGTTGACGTCCACGCCCACCCCGCGAATGACTCTGCCTGTCAATCAAACAGAGGTGTTCACATAAGTGAGATGCCGTCGCATCTCACTGTGTGCACACACACAGTACGGCTCCTGCGCGCGCGCACACTGCACAATGGCTTCAGTTTGCGAATGCATCGCTGATGCATCTCATCCTTAATTAGGCACATAATGTCCTATGTCTTTCTAACGTGTAATATTACTGTATAACAGTGGCGCACGCAGGGGGGGTTTCCGAGTACTTGGAAACCCCCCTGATGAGCCAAATGTTTTATTGTTGAGACGGAGACAGCACTGTCTCTGTCTCAGCAAAAGGCGCGATCGCTACCGCGGACCTCCTGCAGCACCAGCAGAGAGCTACAGTACGTAGCTCTCTGCATAGTGAAAGTCCGGGGGGAGCTGCTGGCTGTGGAAGCTCAGCCACAGCAGCTCCCTCCATCCCTCCCTCCCTCATCACAGAACTTCTGCTCCCAGTCCCTGGTGGTAAGTATACCACCATATATTTATATTTAGGTGTATTAAGTTATATTAAGTGGTGATGGATGTATCTATGTATGTGTATTATCAGTAGCGTCTCTTGCCATGGGCAAGCAGTACTTTTGCCCGGGGCACCGCTGTGGAAAGAGCTGCTACTAACTAGGATGGCGGCGGCGGTGGGTTTGAAAAGGTCATCTCCGCGAAGGGAATCTAGACGCGCAGTGAGGTAGCGTCTAGTTTCCCTTCGCGGAGAGGACCTTTCTGTGCAGCGCTATGGGAGAGACGTCATGACGTCTCTCCCATAGTGCAGAGGAGTGGCGCCGGAGACAGAGTGCAGTGATTGGGAACAGGAACGGGGCTGGTAAGTATTTTTTATTTTTTTTACTAGGTGCACAGCTACTTTTGGGCACTACTAATGGAGGCATAGCTGCAGGGGGCATACTAAGGGGGGCACAACTACTGGGGCCACAACTAATGGGGGCACAACTACTGGGGCCACAACTAATCGGGGCACAGCTGCGGGGGGCACACTAAGGGGGGCACAACTACTGGGGCCACAACTAATGGGGGTACAACTACTGTGGCCACAACTAATGGGGGCACAGCTGCAGGGGGCACAGCTACTGGGACCACAACTAATGGGGGCACAGCTGCATGGGGGCATAACAGTTACTGGGGGCACAGCTGCAGGGGGCATAACAGCTACTGGGGGCACAGCTGCAGGGGGCACAACAGCTGCAGGGGGCATAACAGCTACTGGGGGCACAGCTGCAGGGGGCATAACAGCTACTGGGGGCACAGCTGCAGTGGGCACAACAGCTACTGTGGGCACAGCTCTACAGGGTGCACAATGCTACAGGGGGCAAAAATACAAGGTACAAAACTGACCACGCCCCTTTCCTATGAAGCCATGCCCCCATTTTTTCTTCGGCGCGCACTAACCCTGTTTCGCCGTCTCGGGTGGGGGGAGGGAGGGGGGGTCGCAAAAGGAAACCTTCGCCCTGGGCGCCACAAGGTCTAGAACCGACCCTATGTATATATATATATATATATATATATATATATATACACACACACAGTGTGTGTGTATTTATGTATGTATGTATGTATGTGCATTTTTTATGTGTATTTAAATATGTGTATATATATATATATATATATGTATGTGTGTGTATGTGTTTTATTTATATATATATATATATATATATTTTTTTTTTTTTATATATATATATATATATATATATATATATATATATATAGACAATAAAAAGACTGCGGCACTCCCAGACTTGCTTTTTAAAAAGTTTTTAAATAGGCGTCTTCCATCCCGCTGTGAAGGAGCCGGGTTCCGCTCCTTCACAGCGGGATGGAAGACACCTATTTAGGTGAGTTGTCAGTACACACACTGTTTGTCTGTTTTATATGTTGTGCTTGAAAACGGTGCTGTAGGGGCACCGAAACGTTGCACCTATGCAACATGATTTTGCTTCACTAAAAACTTTTTAAAAAGCAAGTCTGGGAGTGCCGCAGTTTTTTCGTTGTCAGCATCTGTATAACGTGCATTGGCCAGATTATGTTTGGGGGATGAAATGTCCCTTGTCCCTATAAAGTATTGGCCATGGATTTATTAACAAGTCTGTGGATTTCTTGCGGAACACAGACGGATGGAGAATTACTGGCTTGTAATTCATGCAGACTGGTGAGAAGTGAAGGTGAGAGCCTGAGAAACCTGGTAATCTGATTAGCCAGATGGAGGTTCCCTTTGAATAAGACTTAATCGCCTGAAATCCATTTACAGCATCTGCTATCAGGGAATCCAGTGGGGATGGGAAAGGTGTTTCTCATATCTGTGTTTATGATCCTAAAGAGCTGCTCAGATCAATACATCATTTTGATGGTAAGATTTATGCCGTTATAGAATGTTATTTATTTTGGGTTGTTTCCTTTTTCTTTTCTTTTTTTTTCAGTGCTCCTTTCAGGTTTTATCCCTTCGTATCACTGTAATTATCATTTGTCATTTTATCAGTGAAGGTCTTTGATGCAGTATTACTGTAGAAGCTCTTCTGTACAATTTGTATCACACTTTTGCATTATCGCTATGTCTTTTACGTAACATACCTATTGCTACATAATTATTCTAATTATCGCTGTTCACTTCCTGTTGTTTTGAGTTTAAATTATTTGTTAAAGGGGGGTGTGAGAGTGCAGGGTTTGTTGGGTTGTAGGGTTTCTTACATACTGCACCCCCATTTCCTGTAAACACAAATGAGTGTGTCTTTAAAAAGACACTTTTACAGAGAAATTTATTGGCCATCTTGTATAATCATTTATTCCAACCCAAATACATTTTACGTATGAGTAATTGGGTACAGTTAGCTGTTGATGTTCCCCATCAGTAATTCATTTTTTTTTCTGTGTTATACTTTTACTTCTGTCATTCAGCCACTATAATCACAGTGTAAATAAGAATGAAGGGGTTGATTCAGTATCCAACACTGAAGTGCAGAAATTTCTATTCATTGATCTCTGCTCTTCTGCGCATGCGCACACACCGCTGCACGCATGCACAAGAACTTAGATTGCAATTGCAATCTAAGTTCTGGTGTGTGGCGGTGATGGAGCATCGATGTGGCATTTTGAGGGTGTCATTTTGGGGCCCACGGTGTCCAGACAATGGAGGTGTGTCTGGACCATTTGTGGGTTGGCCTGCGGTGGCTGCATGACGTCACAAGCAGCCGCTGCGAACCAAAACTTGGTGGCCCGGTGACTGCCTTCGCAGCCTAGCAACCCTTAAGATGTTAAACAGCGGTGGGGGGGAACCCAGCATGCGGGGGCAACTTTGCCCTGTGCTGGGCGGCGACCCGCAAAAACTACAACTCATGCTGAATTTATTGTATTTACTATTTACACAACTCTACTTGCCCAGAAGTTGCCCACAGCCTGCTGCTTTATTATTGTGAATGTCTGCTCCACATCTGAAGTGACATGGGTTATTCAGTTCTTTAGCAGCAATTTCTTTACATTTTACCATGCAGAGATTAACCTTTTTTTTAAGTTTTTATTTTATTTGTGGAGTACCAAATATAATTAACAATAACCGTATTAGACATAGATGAATAAAACATGAAAATCATTAATGCACCAATATTAAATTTGAAACATAATTTTTATATTGTCTATATGCAGCACACTTTGGACCCCACTTCCTGGGTGCCAATAGCTAACAAAAGACGAGATTGTAGAACGTATGTATTTATAATAGTTTTTAAATCTTGATAATTTCTCACTATAAATGGCTGTCTATCAGTTGTAGATTATAACAATTCTTTTGGACGGTAAACTGCATGGATGATCGGATTTTATCTCTTCAATTAAATGGCATGGATGATCAAAACAGGTTGAGAAGCTAATTGTCCATAACGGCTTTTTTCAACTGGTGTACTCGAGTTAAATGCGGACGTTGTGGAGCGTACATATGCTGGATGCGCGCTGAGAATATAAATTGCTTGCATTGGGCGCATCTAAGTAATGGGTGCCCAATAGGCGATATTCATTGTTCTGCAAGTGCCACGAGCGCCCATAACTTACCGTGCTTGTCACTCCCAAATGCACCGTGTTTAGATGCATAAAGCACCTAAACAATGTATTGGGCAGGCTGCCAAAACAGAAGTTTGGGTTGCCAAAAAGAGGTAGCGAGCAGAAATAATGGCCACTTTCTGTACTCACACCCAAAAGCAAAACAATAAAAAATCCCACAGTTGGGCAGTAAGGCAGTGCACACTAAGATAACCTGCCAACGTGAATTAATGTGCTTCAAGTGAGTGTGCAATATGTCGGGCCCATGTATTAAATGTTGGCAAATATATACATTATTGAATGTTTAATTGTAACGAGTTATTGGTAAGGAGGATGCCTACCTAAGCTAAGCCATCTGTTAAAACATTTCAACTATCTGCATTTTTTCACATCTCATACTGTAATTTAATGACTGGGGGTACTTCACAGTCACCGATATTCTGGCTGCCCCCTCTTGGAGGACACAACAGGGTGTGGAATGTCTTGCTAGAGGGGTCGGTGCAGCTTCAGGATGCTGCAAAGAGGGCAGTGCGGGGAGCTTTGTTGCACATTCGCATTATCAACGCCATACCCCCTGCTATACAATGCCAATATCAACAGCTTTGGCAAGACAGGGGGACCTCCCCCTCTTGTCAGCACCTGAGAGCGGCTGTGTGATGTCCCCCTGATCAGCCCCTGCCCATCAGAGAGCTCGGGTCTGATGCTGCTCATTTACAGCTGCTGCTACTGGTGGCAGAGGCACAGCAGTGCCAGAGACAGAGTAGCCTCAGACAGGGAGGCCCAGGTATTCTCATCGCCTGTTAATTTATTCTGGCTCTGCAGACAGGTAACTATTGCCTGTCTGCAGTTACTTATATTTATCAGCCTGCTACAACACATTTTTAAATGATAAAACCTCACCTTAAAAAAAACTGATGGCAATTTTAGGATCTTGTTCAGTGTGCAGAGAGAGAAAATCTCTGGTCTATATAATGCAATTGAAGTCAGAGATTGCTATCTACATGAAAACACTTGGGGTGAGGAGGTTGATGTATAATAATACTCGGGATAAAGACAGTTCTGTCTATATTAACAAATTTGAGATATAGAGAGAAACTGAGATTGTTGTTCTAATGAATTGCAGTTAACATGCTGGCTGCCTGGATCCCGGCAATCCTAATACCAATGCTGAAATCCCGACAGCTGACAATACCGACAGTTGGAATCCCGACGCAACAGGGCTATTCCCACGACACTCATAGAGTGGGAATAGATTCTGTGGCGAACTTGCCTGTTTTTTTTTCCTGTGGGTAACAATGTTTTTTTCCAGTAGTGGATGATATGTGTGCCTGTGGGGGACAATGTGTGTTCTTTCCTGTGGATGGCAATGTGTGTTTTTATTCCTGTAGGGGCCTACAGTATGTGTAATATTTTTTCCCAGTTAGTAACAACACATGATTTTATTTCATTTGGGGGACATATATGTTTTTTACCTGTGGGGGACAGTTTGTGTTTTTTTCCTCCTTTGGGCGTCCAATGTGTTTTTTTTATTCCTGTGGGGGGCAGTGTATGTTTTTTTTTCCTGTGGGAGACAATGCATATTTTTTCTGTGGGGGGGAGCAATGTGTGTTTTTTTTCCTCTGGGGTACAATGTGTTTTTTTTCCTGTGGGGGACAGTGTTTTCTTTTTTCTCTGTGGGGACAATGTGTTTTATTTGTTTATTCCTGAGCAGACAATATGTTTTATTTGTTTATTCCTGTGGGGGGTTATATGTTTTATTTTTGTCCCGGTGGGGTAAAATGTGTATTTTTGTTCTGTGGGGAACAATGCATGTTTTTTTCCCTGTTTTGGACACTGGTTGGCTTTTTTCCTGTGGGGCCAGTGTATTTTATTTATTTAATGAGTATAACATTATGCAAAGCTAATTCTGCTGGGTAATTACAATCGACTACAACCACCAACATATTCTGCTGCACTATGGGGGTCATTCCGAGTTGTTCGCTCGCAAACTGCTTTTAGCAGCTTTGCACACGCTAAGCCGCCGCCTACTGGGAGTGAATCTTAGCTTATCAAAATTGCGAACGAAAGATTAGCAGAATTGCGAATATACACTTCTTAGCAGTTTCTGAGTAGCTCCAGACTTACTCGGCATCTGCGATCAGTTCAGTCAGTGTCGTTCATGGTTTGACGTCACAAACACACCCAGCGTTCGCCCAGACACTCCTCCGTTTCTCCAGCCACTCCCGCGTTTTTCCCAGAAACGGTAGCATTTTTTCACACACACCCATAAAACGGCCAGTTTCTGCCCAGAAACACCCACTTCCTGTCAATCACATTACGATCACCAGAACGAAGAAAAAATCTTGTAATGCCGTGAGTAAAATACCTAACTGCATAGCAAATTTACTTGGCGCAGTCGCACTGTGGACATTGCGCATGCGCATTAGCGACTAATCGCTCCGTTGCAAGAAAAAAATAACGAGCGACCAACTCGGAATGACCCCCTATATCTATATATGCAAAGCTAATTCTGCTGGGTAATGCAAATTGAAACATTATCGCATAGTATGTGATTTTGAAGTACTTTTTTTTAAAGTTTTGAATGATATAGACCCAGTTTAATCTTTGTGGAATGCCTGGTTGTTGTTTTTAAGGTAATTTATTGCCTGGCATTTGAGGGGGTGGGGTGTGGTTACAGATTTCAATTATTGGTTTCACTTGTGATAGTCTTCTACTTAAATCCAATGGTGTAGGCTGTGCAAAGCCGTTTGGCTGTGCATTTATTGATCTAAGCGTGCATTTTTATCAAAGCGTGATAAAATTGACACATAACAGCAGCGTTCAATCAGCGTTCAATCGAAGTGAAAAAAAAGGAAAACACACCAATCAAACAAAACAAACAAAACTGAAGAACTAATAACAAATGTGAGTCACTTACTCCTCAGATCACTCACCCAGAAGCCGGCCTTAGGCATAGGCAAACTAGGCAAATGCCTAGGGCATTTGGTATGCTTAGGGGCACCAGCAGCTTCTGCTGATTAAAATGATATGCGGCATGCCTATATTCTGTATATGACTACGGCTGTATCTGCATACCAAATGCTAAATTGCAGTGTATTCCTGGAAATCACTGTAATGTAGCATTTCGTATGCAGATACAGCCGCAGTCGCACACAGAATATAGGCATGCTGCATATTATTGTAATCAGCAGAAGCTGCTTGTGCATCCTAGCCGCATAGTAACGCAAATAATATGATGCATTTTCATAAACAAAAGGCGCCCGACGTTAGCAGAGCTGCCAGCTGACTCATGCCAGGCATCTCCTGCAGAACTAGCGGCGGTGCTAGGGGGCACCAGCCAAAATCTTGCCTAGGGCATCATATTGGTTAGGGCCGGCTCTGCACTCACCTCCTGATTGTTGCATCTGATTAAATAGCACGGAACAACCTTACTTGGACATTTCAAAAACCGTCCATTTCACCTACGAATGCTTGTATCTGTATTATTGTAATTTTGTTTTTTAAGCACAGCTGCACCTATGCAATTTTACCTGCAAACACTTAAAAAATCTAACATAATTACCATTGCTTCTTAAACCTCTCACAATCCATTCAATTCTTACACTCCAAATACATTTCTGCACCCACTTTATCTACGCTTTTGACTCATTTCATACTAAATCTACACCCCTTGAGCCTACACTGCTTTTCTCACCTGCATTTCTGCAATTCTTCTGCTCGGATTCCCTTACAGTCTCCTCTCCTACTTCCACTTTCTCACAACCTATTTACCTACTTAACACTATGTCAAGGCTTTCTTATACTCCCCACATCACTCAGTGTCTACCTAATAATGTATCTTTATCCTTCCCCCCTAGTCTCCTACACCTCCTCCTCTGTCTCCCCTCTATCCCTCTGTTTCCTTCCCCCACCTTTCCTGTTACCCCACTTTCATTCACCTCTGCCCCATGGTCCTGCTACCCCACAACTCAGCCCTGCTCCCTCTCTCCCTTCCCTGTCACCTCCCCACACCCCCATCCACATCACACTGACCTCCCTCCCTGCCCACCTCCTGCAGTTTCCCCTCCTAGCTCAGGCACCCGTACCATCACTACTCTCTCATCATCCCTGCCCTCAAAGTTAATCCCACCTCATTGCTACAGCAACCCTGAAAATCTCATTCACATCTTTCCCACAAACTCATACCCCCTATCCTGTGCCCTCTAAAATGCCAAGTCTGTTTGTAACAAACTGGTCCCCACTCATGACCTTTTCATTTCCAACTCCCTACACCTACTAGCCATTACTGAAACTTGGATTACGCCCTCTGACACTACTTCTGCTGCTGCTCTCTCTGCTGGGGGCCTCACATTCACATCCCCCCCCCCGACCTGGGGGTCGCCATGGGGGTGGTGTTGGGGTCCTTTTACCTTCTAGTTACTCCTACCAACTCATACCACCAGAACCATCCCTTATATTCTCTACATTTGAGGTCCACGCCATACGCCTCTTCCAACCAGTCCATCTTAGAGTAGCTGTCATTTACCGCCCCCCTGGCACTGCTTCCAAATTCATCGACAACTTTGCTTCCTGGCTTCCTCACTTCCTCTCTTCTGACATTCCCACCATTATCCTAGGCGATTTCAACATCCCTATTGACATCCCCACACAATCCCTTGCCTCTAAACTCCTTAACCTCACCTCTTCACTAGGTCTCTCCCAGTGGACCTCCTCACCCTCCCATGTGAATGGGAGCTCACTGGATCTGGTCTTCACTCACAGCTGTGATATTTCTGATTTTTCCAACTCCCCATTTCCCCTCTCTGACCACCACCTGCTCTCCTTTAACCTATCTCTCTCGACTTCCCCATCCCTACCTCCTAAGGCTACCATCACTAAGCGTAACATTGAAGCTATTGACACCACATTCCTTTCCTCCCTGTTTGACTTACTTCTCTCTCCTATTCTCACTCTCTCATGCCCTGAACAAGCCACTTCCACATACAATGCTTCCCTTACTTCTGCTCTTGACTCTGTTGCTCCACCAACCACTATTCACCCTCGCAAATTAACACCTCACCCCTGGCACACCAAATGCACCAGATATCTGCAAAAATGCTCACGTACTGCTGAGCGACACTGGAGGAAATCACGCTCTAAGGCAGACTTCCTCCATTTCAAACTTATGCTCTCATCCTTCATTGCTGCCCTTTCTCTTGCTAAACAGTCATACTTCAAGAACCTCATCTCCTCCCAGTCTTCCAACCCCCGCCGCCTCTTTGCCACTCTCAACTCACTCCTCTGCCCACCTCCACCTCGTCTCCCTTCCTCACTCTCTGCTCTTGACTTTGCCACTTACTTCACATCCAAAATTGACTCCATACGTCAGGACATCACATCACACCAGACCATCAGTAACCAGCCTTCTCCCATTCCTTACCAACCCTCCCCATCCCTCGCACCAACTCTGTCATCTTTCTCCCATGCATCTGGAGAGGAAGTCATGGCCCTCATTCGTTCCTGTCCCCTCCCCACCTCCCCACTTGACCCTATCCCCTCCCGCCTCCTCTGCTACCTCTCTTCTTCTGCTTGTTCCCATCTTTCCCACCTTCTCAATCTCTCCCTCTCATCAGGCACTTTCCCCTCTGCCTTCAAGCACGCACTCATCTCTCCTATTCTTAAAAAACCTACCCTTGATCCAAACACTCTCTCCAACTACCGACCCATCTCTCTCCTCCCTTTTGCCTCCAAACTCCTTGAGCGTATTGTCTACAACCGCCTTACTTCCTTTCTTTCCTCACACTCACTGTTTGACCCATTCCAGTCTGGCTTCCGTCCTCTCCACTCCACTGAAACTGCCCTTACAAAAGTATGCAATGACATCCATGCTGCTAAATCTAAGGGACACTACTCTCTACTTATTCTACTTGATCTCTCTGCTGCTTTTGACACTGTGGACCATCCTCTCCTACTGCAAATCCTTCACTTCATTGGTCTGCGTGACACTGCCCTCTCTTAGTTGTCGTCCTACCTTTCTGACCGTTCATTCTCTGTCTCCTCTCATGACTCCACCTCCCCCTCACTTCCACTAACTGTAGGGGTACCCCAAGGTTCTGTCCTTGGTCATCTTCTCTTCTCTCTCTATACGTCCTCACTAGGTAAGCTCATTAGTTCTTTTGGTTTCCAATATCATCTCTATGCTGATGACACTCAAATCTATCTTTCCTCTCCAGACCTCTCCCCTACTCTCCTCACTCGTATCTCCAACTGTCTCTCTGCTATCTCTTTCTGGATGTCCCAGCGCTTTCTTAAACTTAACATGTCTAAGACCGAGCTGATCATCTTCCCTCCCTCCCGCATAACCTCACCTCCTACAATCTCATTATCTGTTGATGGCACTACTATCTCCTCTACCCCCCAAGTGCGCTGTCTTGGAGTAATCCTTGACTTCTCCCTCTCCGTCAAACCACACATTCAGCACCTCTCACAAACCTGCCGTTTTCATCTAAAAAATATTTCCAGGATCAGACCCTTTCTGACTCAGGATGCTACTAAGACTCTTATCCACTCACTGGTCATCTCCAGACTGGACTACTGTAATCTCCTCCTGACTGGCATTCCTGACAAATACCTTTCTCCACTCCAATCTATCCTCAATGCTGCTGCCTCGGCTAATTTTCCCTCACCAAACGCACTACGTCCACCTCTCCTCTCTTACTAGACTTTCACTGGCTCCCCTTCCCTTTCAGAATCCATTTCAAGCTTCTCACACTTGCTTACAAAGCCCTCACCCACTCCTCTCCCATCTACATCTCTGATCTTATCTCGCTTTACACTCCCACCCGTCCTCTTCGCTCTGCTAATGCTCGCCGACTCCCCTGCCTACGGATTACTTCCTCCCACTCCTACCTCCAAGATTTTTCATGTGCTGCACCACTTCTCTGGAATTCCCTACCTCTCCCCCTCAGACTCTCCACCTCTCTACAAAACTTCAAACGGGCTCTCAAGACACACTTCTTCACCAAACCCAGCCAAATCTCATCCTAAACCTCTGTTCCACGCTCTCTATGTACCCCATCTGTCTCACCCCTGTCTGTCTACCCCTCCCCTTTAGAATGTAAGCTCTCACGAGCAGGGCCCTCTTCCCTCATGTGCTTACCCTTTTCTTAATTTAATAATCTTCAGTTGCACCAAATCCAGCAGTCTTCTGCCACCTGATATTTATTCCAGTGTCATCTGCTGATGTAGCTATGTTTATTTACCCTGTACTTGTCCTATATTGTCGTCAACTGTAAGTTGCTGTTTTCCTGTTTGATTATTTGTTTATGTACTCTGTAATTGGACGCTGCAGAACCCTTGTGGCGCCATATAAATAAAGGATAATAATAATAATAATAATAATAATAACAATGTGTATGGCTTTTTCCTGTGGGTGACAAAATGTATATTTTTATTCTGTGGGGGCCAATGTGTGTGGGTTTTTTCCTTTTAGGGCCAATGTGCATTTTGTCCTGTGGGGGACAATGTGTGTTTTTCCTGTAGGACCAATATGCTATTTTGTTTTACTGTGGGGGAAAATGTAAATGTTTTTTTGTTGTTGACAATGTGTATGTTTTTTTCCTGTGGGTAACCATGTGCATTTTCCTGTGGAGGACAATGTGTGTGTTTGCCAATATGTAACTTTTCTTTTTTACAGTTGGGGACAATGCATGATTTTCATTCTTGTGGGGGACGTGTATGTTATTTACTGTTGGAGACAGTGTGTGTTTTTTTTTTTACCTGTGGGGGCCAATGTGTTTTATTTTTTACTGTGGGACACAAATGTGTGTATAGTTCCTGTGGGTGACTATTTGTGTTTTTTGTTCCTGTTGGGAACAATGTGTGTTTTTTGCTGTGGGGACCAATGTGTTTTAGTTTTCCATGTGCACCAATGTGTATGGTTTTTCCCTGTTGGGAACAATATTCTTGTCTGTCTCCTGTGAGGGATATTGTGTGCATTTTTTTTATAATAAACATAATAAATGTATTGACTATAGATATACTGTAGTTGGAAAGGGTGGATGGGGGTGCTTCAATATTTCTTGCACAAGGTCTAGTCATACTTACCAACTCTCCCTGAATGTTAGGGAGACCTCCTGAAGCAGTAGCAATCTCCCTGACTCAGTGGCGTAACTAGAAGTTTTTCTCCCCCAAGCCAAAAAATTCTTTGCCCCCCCCCCCCAATCCCCCATAATTGGCACCATGAAAGGGACAAACATGCGCGCGCCGCCAAAAAGGGTGTGTGGCTTCGTTGGAATGGGCGTGGCTTTGCATAAAGGGGCGTGGTATTGCAGGAAAAGACTTCCTTATACCCCAGTTTTGCAACCTGTACGCCGAGACGTTAGCCACCACTGGAAAGAAAAATAATCCTGATTCATGCCCCTTACATTATTTGTCATTTTTCCTCCTTATAGTAATGCCCAGTATACATTATGCCACATACTGCAATGGCCCTTAGACATTATTCCACGCACAATAATGTACATGACACAATATGCACACACCATAATGCCCCCGACACATTATGCCACACACCGTAATGCCTGTGACACATTATGCCACACACCGTAATGCCTGTGACACATGACGACAGGAATCGCAAAGCCCGTTATACATTATGCTACACACTGCAATGCCCCTGATACATTATAGCACATACAATGTCTGTGACACATTATGCCAAACACCGTAATGCCTGTGACACATTATGCCACACACCGTAATGCCTGTGACACATGACGACAGGAATCGCAATGCCCGTTATACATTATGCTACACACTGCAATGCCCCTCATAGATTATAGCACATACAATGCCTGTGACACATTATGACACACACTGCAATGACCCTGAGATATTATACAACATACCACAATGCCCGTGATATAGTATACAACACACAGTAATGCCCGACACATTATGACACATACCGCAATGTCCGTGATACATTATGCCACACACTGCAATGACCCTGAGACATTATACCACATATCACAATGCCCGTGATATAGTATACCATACACCATAATACCTGTGACACATACCGCAATGCCCGTTATACATTATGCCACACTGCAATGCCCCTGAGACATTATACCACAATGCACGTGATATAGTATGCCACACACCGTAATGCCTGTGACACATTATGACACACACTGCAATGTCCGTGATACATTATGCCACACACCGTAATGCCCATTACACATTAAGTCCTACAGTAAGGCTTCTAATTACTTTTAAATTACCTGCTCGTTGCCAGGTGTTTCATGCTCTTGGTTCCATGCACGGTGCCATGGGTTTTCATGCTCAGGGTGTCATGCTCGTTGCCAGGTGTTTCATGCACTGGGTGTCATGCTCGTTGCCAGGAGTTTCATGCACTGGGTGTCATGCTCGTTGCTAGGGGGTAGTGCTTGTTGCTAGGGCTGTGCTCCCAGTGCCACATATGTCCCCAGTGCCACATATTCCCCCACGGTGCCAGGTTCTCACATGCCCCCAGTGCCAAATATAGCCCCCCCCCTCCCTTAGTGCCACATATGCCCCCAGTGCCAGATATTCCCCCACAGTGCCAGGTGCTTACGTGCCCCCAGTGCCAAATATAGCCCCCCCCCATGTGCCAGGTACACATGCAGTGCCATATATCCCCCCCAGTACCCCCCCCAGTGCCATATATGCCCCCTCAGTGCCATATATGCCCCCACACTTCCCCCCCAGTGCCATATATACCCCCTCAGTGCCCCCCCAGTGCCATATATGCCCCCTCAGTGCCCCCTGTGCCATACATGCCCCCTCAGTGCCATATATGCCCCCTCAGTACCCCTGTGCCATACATGCCCCCTCAGTGCCATATATGCCCCCTCAGTGCCCCCTGTGCCATACATGCCCCCTCAGTGCCATATATGCCCCCTGTGCCATACATGCCCTCTCAGTGCCATATATGCCCTCAGTGCCATATATGCCCCCTGTGCCATACATGCCCCCTCAGTGCCATATATTCCCCCTCAGTGTCCCCTGTGCCATACATGCCCCCTCAGTGCCATATATGCCCTCAGTGCCATATATGCCCCCTGTGCCATACATGCCCCCTCAGTGCCATACATGCCCCCTCAGTGTCGTCCCCCCCCCCCGCTGCTGTGAAGGAGGGACAAGGAGGGCACAGCGCGCGCCTCTCTCATGTCCCTCCTGCATCTCCGTCTCTCTGGTCTAATAAAGGAAGTGCCGGTTCGTGAGCCAATCAGAGCTCACGAACGGCACTTCCATTATTAGACCAGACGGACGGAGACGCAGGATGGACACTGGAGAGGCGCGCGCGGCGCGCTGTGCCTTCCGTGTCCCGTTACAGCAGGGAGGGAGAGGAGACAGCAGATTGACATGCGGACGCTCGTCCGCATGTCAATCTGCTCTAAATCTGCTCTAAATCAGGGCTGCGGGGGCAGTGGTTATGCCACTGACCTGACTGACTGAAGAGCCTTGATTTTACCTTATCCACAGTATGTAGCTGTTATATATTTTGGGGGGGATCAGAGCTATATATACACATTCAAATGGGATCATCAGTGCCATTTCCCTGCATTGGGTATAAGGCACAATGATTCCTATGGCTACATGTATTTTCAAATAAGGGGGGTAATTCCAAGTTGATCGCAGCAGGAAATTTTTTTGCAGTTGGGCAAAACCATGTGCACTGCAGGGGAAGCAGATGTAACATGTGCAGAGAGAGTTAGATTTGGGTGTGGTGTGTTCAATCTGCAATCTAAATTGCAGTGTAAAAATAAAGCAGCCAGTATTTACACTGCACAGAAATAAAATAACCCACCCAAATCTAACTCTCTCTGCACATGTTATATCTGCCTCCCCTGCAGTGCACATGGTTTTGCCCAACTGCTACAAAATATCCTGCTGCGATCAACTTGGAATTACCCCCAAGGTTTCTTGAGGCTACTTAATATGGGACCACATGTGAGTAGAGGACAATACATGAACAAGCCCTGAAAAGTATCAGTGTGTTTTGTCATCAAGTACTGTAGATCTTACCGAGAAACAACTGCAACAATGCTCAGGTGGAGGCAGCACTACAATTCCACTTTAATGCCACACTTATATATGTTGCTTTCTCAATCTCTCTCAAATGCTTTTCAAAAAGTAGGTATGCATAATACTAGCAGAACTGGGGCCGACCCTGCTGAGTCCTACAAATCTTTTGATTCTATGTGAATAAGCACCAAAAGATCAGTTCCCCACTCTTTTACACCAGTAGCAAATGTCTGACAGTAAAGATAAGCAAGAAATAGGTTTGTGTTATTGAAGGTGTTGCTTTGGGCCTGGTCTTGTCTAAAGTACATTCCTCCCCCTCTGTGTGATGAGCTGCAGGTCACCAACCCAAAAGAGACATATTAATATAGTGACTGTGTATCTGCACTATCCAGTCGTGGGTTAATGCTCCCTCTCGCTTGGAAGATTTATGGCCCTGGGGAGCCAAAATAATCTTGAAGGCACCATACATGGTAAACCGAGTAGCCCTCTCTTCGAACAGAGCCCAGGTTGGGCTTTATTTCGCATGCTTCCTGAACACCCTGCCAGGGATTCCTCTGATGTTTCTGTCAAAGACTAAACAGCAGCTTTGTACTAAGTGCTCTGTGACAAATGCATTTTTATGGAGCGATCTCTGGCTGAGAGACATTCTGATAAAGCACTGCAAGAAGGGAGGAGAGGAAGGAAGTTCTATCATCTTTTCTAATTGGGAGAAAATCATCTTCACAGCACTGAACACAAAGCAGTTTTATTACATTAAAAAAAAAACTAGCATTAGTCACTCTATTATTGCAAATGTTTCAGGTGTTTGGTGAAGGTATAAAATACACACTCAGAGCTGCAACTAGAAATGTTAGCACTTGAGGCAAGAAGGATAAGTCGCCCCCCCCCCCCCCTCCCCGCCGCACTCCCTGCAAACATCAGCTATAACAAAAGTAGGAGGGGGGTGGGGACATATATATTTGAACACTCTCTTACACAGCCCTAGTTATAGCTCTGCTTACAATATCACTAGATATACTGTATGCAGGGCTTAAAGTGGTCCTGTAGAGGTGGTGGTACTCATTTACCCCGCCACCAGCCCACCCTCACATTAAGCAGAGCCAGTGCTAGTGTTTTCAGCACCCCCCTGTAAACATATAAATTAGTGCCCTACTTCCCATACTTTATAAAGGGACACTGATTTCACAAAGAAGCAGCGTGTTCACACAATAGTACCCCAAATTCAAATTACACCAGTGCCGTACCTTCAGTAGGTGTGTGTGTGGAGTGTGCACCGCACATAACGCTGCAGGGTAGGGGGTGCTGTTGGCAGCACTTGTCAATTATCTGTTTTAATTACTTTCACTTCCCCCTTTTTGAAGCCCAGTATCTCCTGACCGCCGCTGTCTCCTACCTCCACCCCTTCCATTGCTAATTCATAATACAACAACATGAACTTAACTTGATAGCTCTTTGTTATTCAGTCACACTGTCCTTTATTACATTTCAAGATGCTGACATAACCGTTATTCAAATCCATTGCATATAGCATTGCAGTCAGACACTCTATTCACTGAGCTACTGTATCTGCCCTTGCATGTAAAGCTAGAGAATTATAAGCTTGAGAATTCTATTTGAAGCTTACCTTGTACTTTGAAAAAATTATCAGCATTGCAGATGAGCAGACCTATGTAGTGTGTGGATATGCTCAATTGCAATGTTGATTATTATTATTTTTTTTGCAAACTACAAGTACTGTAGGTTCATAATGTTAGGAATCTCAAAGTTTCTATGCAGGATCAAATAGACCAATAAGTAGGGTGTTTGACTGGAATGCAAGAGTTTACAGGTTTGACTCCTGGGTATGGCAGTATATTGAAATGCTTTATTTAATAAAGGGTAATGTAACTAAATAACAATGAGCTCTCATGTTTAGTGCATAAGTGGTATAAAGATTACCTGTGTCCAAACCCATATTCGTGCAGTGTTCTGTTATTGTGTGTGTATAATATATATACATATACAGTGGGGCAAAAAAGTATTTGGACAGCCACCGATTGTGCAAGTTGACCCACTTAAAAAGATGAGAGAGGTCTGTAATTTCCATCATAGGTACACTTCAACTGTGAGAGACAGAATCTAAAAAAAAAAAAAAAAAAAAAACGAAAATCACATTGTATGATTTTTAAACAATTTACTTGTATATTCTTGTGGAAAATAAATATTTGGACACCTACTAATCAACAGAATTTCTGGCTCTCACAGACCTGTTACTCCTTCTTTAAGAAGCTCTTCTATCCTCCACTCGTTACCTGTATTAATGGCACCTCCTTTGAACTGGTTATCTGTAATAAAGTTACCTGTCCACACCCACAAACAGTCAGACTGCTACCTCTCCACCATGGCCAAGACCAGAGAGCTGTCTAAGGACACCAGGGACAAAATTGTAGAGCTGCAAAATGCTGGGATGAGCTACTTGACAATAGGCAAGCAGCTTGGTGAGAAAAGATCAACTGTTGGCGCAATTATTAAAAAATGGAAGAAATACAAGATCACTGACAATCTCCCTCGACCTGGGGCTCCATGCAAGATCTCACCTCGTGGGGTATCAATGATCTTGAGAACGGTGAGGAATCAGCCCAGAACTACATGGGGGGCCTGGTCAATGACCTCAAGAGAGCTGGGACCACAGTCACATTAGTAACACACTACGTAGTCATTAGTTGAAATCCTGCAGCGCCGGAAAGGTCCCCCTGCTTAAGCCAGCACATGTCCAGGCTGTCTAAAGTTTGCCATTGACCATCTGGATGATCCAGAGAAGGATTGGGAGAATGTAATGTGGTCAGATGAGAGCAAAATTGAACTTTTTGGTATAAACTCCACTCGCCTTGTTTGGAGACAGAAGAATGATGAATGGCATTCCATACCCACTGTGAAGCATGGGGGTGGAAACATCATGCTTTGGGGCTGCTTTTCTGCAAAGGGGACAGGACGACTGATCCGTATTAAGGAGAGGATGAATGGGGCCATGTATCATGAGATTTTGGGCAAAAACCTCCTTCCGTCAGTAAGAGCATTGAAGATGGAACGTGGCTCCATGACAATTACCCAAAACACCCCGCCCGGGCAACTAAGGAGTGGCTCCGTAAGAAGCATTTCAAGGTCATGGAGTGGCCTAGCCAGTCTCCAGACCTCAACCCAATAGAAAATCTGTGGAGGAAGTTGAAAGTCCGTGTTGCCCGGTGACAGCCCCAAAACATGACAGATCTAGATAAGATCTGCATGGAAGAGTGGGCCAAAATACCTGCTACAGTGTGTGCAAACCTGGTCAAGAACTACAGGAAACATTTGACCTCTATAATTGCCAACCGTGGTTATATTACAAAGTATTGAGTTAAACTTTTTGATTGTCCAAATATTTATTTTCCACAAGAATATACAAATAAATAGTTTAACAGTCATACAATTTGATTTCCTAGGTTTTTTTTTTAGATTCTGTCTCTCACAGTTGAAGTGTACCTATAATGGAAATTACAGACCTCTCTCATCTTTTTAAGTGAGTCAACTTGCACAATCGGTGGCTGTCCAAATACTTTTTTGCCCCACTGTATATATATATATATATATATAGATAGATAGATAGATAGATAGATAGATAGATAGATATAAACATCATAGCATGGGCTGTACTCTGGGACCAATTTTGTCATGCCCCTTCCCCCACGAGGCATGCGCCTTATGTCCCTATGGGGAACGGGGGTGGGGGGTCGGGGGTGCCAGTTCTCTTTCTGGCACAGGGCACCACAAAGTCTAGTTACAGTTCTGAATTACACCACACAGTAGCACAATCTTGGTCACATTACACTGCATGTAGTGCCCCTGATTTCTATTACACTACATAGTAATGCCCCTTATTATGGTTACGTCACTCAGCAGTGCCCTTTATTCACGTTGCGCTACACAATGGTACCATTTATACACGTTATGCCACGCAGTAGTGCACCTTATATACAATGCCCACAGTGGTGCCCCTTATATACAATTCCCATAGTAGTAGTGCCACTTACACATAATGCCCACAGTTGTAGTGCCCCTTACACATAATGGCCACAGTAGTGCCGCTTATACACATAATGCCCACAGAAGTGCTGCATATACACAAAATTGCCAGAGAAGTAGTGTCACTTATATACATAATGCCCACAGTAGTAGGGTCCCTTACACATAATGACCACAGCAGTGGCGCTTATACACATAATGCCCACAGTGGTGCCCCTTATACACATCTCTGCCTCTGTCCTTCCAGCAGCTCCATGCCCTGTATCCCTCCAGCAGCTTCTCCCCTCTCTTGTCCCTCCAGCCCCTTCTCATCTTGGTAAGGTGCACACAGCCTGCATCTCTTCATGGCTCTTCTTTACTTCAGTAGCAGTGACAGAATGACATCACGAATGCCGTGCTGAAAAAGGACGCCTCTCCGACCTGAGGAGGGGATGAATGCTATCCGACAGACACAGTATGTGTGAGTACCAGGAGGGGTGGGCTGTAGATGGAGGAAGACCATAGAGCCACCAGGACCTGAGGAAGGGGGAGGTAGCTGCAGCTCATCAGTAACACTAGCGCCGCCTGCATTATAGATTGATATACGTGATGGGACGGGCTTTTCTGTTGGAATTACTGTGCAGGGCAATGTGGGAGTTGGAACTAGTTCTCCCTACCATTACAGGTGGTGGAACTCAGTTCCACCTCGTCCCCACCGTCGCCACACACAAACACACACTTCAACCCCTCGATATATGTTTATGTAGTTATTGTTCCATATTTAGGTTTATATGCCTATTTTAATTGTGTTACTGATCGTTATTCCAGAGATTCCTCCTTTGTCAATGCATTACATTATTATTATTATCATCATTATTATTATTATTATGATTAGTGATGTTTACTTACTTTGTAACTGTTACAGTATTATCAATACAGGTTGAATATTCCATATCCAAAATGCCTGGGACCATATTATGGATATCAGATTTTTCCGTATTTTGGAATAATTGCATACCATAATGAGATATCATGGAGATGGGACCCAGGTCTAAGCACAGAATGCATTTATTATGCAAATATACATTATACACACAGCCTGAAGTAATTGTAGCCAATATTTTTAATAACTTTGTGCATTAAACAAAGTCTGTGTACATTCACACAATTCATTTGTTTCATATACACCTTATATATATAGCCTGAAGGTCATTTAATACAATATTTTTAATAACTTTATGTATTAAACAAAGTTTGTGTACATTGAGCCATCAGAAAACAAAGGTGTCACTATCTCAGTCTCTTGCAAAAAAAATCCGTATTTCGGAATATATTGATATGGGATACTCAACCTGTATGTAGTTTAGCTGTAGAGGTTCATTATAAACTTACTTGCTTTTTAATTCATTTTGTTCTACTGTAAGACCAATGTGATCTCAGATTTCTTGTCCGCTGAGTATAGAAAATTTGTCAATACATTCTTACTATCCAGTCACAAAATTCCTCTATAGTTCCCAGGATTAATTTGTCCTTCAACTGTGTCTGTATATAGTAGCTCCTGTATTCTACACGGGAAGCAATCACAATGCCGACGCCGTTCCTCGACAGGCGGTGAAATGCCGCAGGCGGAATACCGGTGCCACATGCTTTTCTCCCTATAGTCTTCCTAGCGCTCGCCCCACTGCTGGCATACTGGTGGTCAGGATCCCAGCCCGCAGGTAACAAGTATGTATTCCTTCTACACAATGGGGGTCATTCCGACCCGTTTGCACGCAGCGGTTTATCGCTGCGGTGTGAACGGGTGCGGAATGCGCATGTGCGGCAGCCACTGTGCGCGGGCGCGATTTTGCCCGGCGGTTACGTCGCGTCTAAAGAAGAAAGCGGTCGCAGGACAGACCGCAAAGAAGATTGACAGAAAGAAGGCGTTCCAGGGCGGATCCGGACCGTTTGGAGCCGTTTTTGGGGAGAGGTGAGTAAAACGCAGGCATGTCCAGGAGAACGGAGGGCGGAGGAGTGACGTCAAAGCCAGGGCCATCATCGCTGGATCCATCGCACAGGGTAAGTAGGTATAGGCCTAGTCTAGTTTTGCTTGAATTTATTGATCGCAGCCCTGCTAAGCTAAAATACACTCCCCATAGGCGTGTACTAGTTGATCGCAGCAGCAGCAAAAAGTTGCTGGCTGCGATCAAGTCGGAATGACCACCAATATTCACTTTGTGCTGTTATGTTAATGTAATTGCACCGATAATTTCAGTTGTTATAAGTTAAAATTCAATTAAATGGTAATAACAACTATTAAAGTACATTGTTGTGCATTGTGCCTTTTGCCACCTACCAGAGCTGCAGCATCAATGGATTCACAGGATGGTTGTGTAGACCATTTTGTCCATGTGGATTAGTTTAATAATTTGTTTAATGTTATTAAAGTCATAGATAACTAAGTAGGAGAGTCACTGTAAATATGTACGAAACTGCAAACGAAACAGAAAATGTCACTGTTCTGTCATCACAGTTGTGCTGCTTAGGAAAGAGTTAAATGAACCATGACGGATGTGGGAAGACTGCCCCAGACACAATACAAATTCTCTCATTTTTATTACTAAATTCTTCCTGTTTTCCCCAGTGCAATCCCAGTTTTTGGTTTATGGGCCCTTGTGAGTCTATTTTTGCCTGTCTGAGATGTTCATTGAGAGCGGGCAGGCAGATGGGAAAATCTCATAGCTTGGCTTGTGGAAAGGGATCTCTGCCAGTTTCCAGGCTCTGTATTTATAAACTGGAGCTAATTTACACCATGCTGAACATTGTGACATGATCTTTTAACAAATATCTTGGTGCAGTTACATTTCCTACTGTGATTTATCATTTGTACAACAATCTCGTTAGAGTCTCTTTCTATACCATCCCCTATTGCTAGATAAAACACTGGGTATTATCTACTGTCACTATGTATTCATTTGTCATTTAACAATTATCACTGTATTTAAATATAAAATAGGAAAAATATGTAATTAATGTTTTAGTTAACGTATTTCTGTAATCCTCTTCTATTTCCAGTTTCTTTGTAGGTAAACTTCCAACTTTCTTGGGCTTTAGAGTGGATTCTTTTAACTCCTTATTTAACCCCTTCACTGGGGCTCATCCTATAACCTGCATGGTGGGTGCAAATTTACCTACAAGTCAGGTGTCCCCTCATTTTATGTAGTAGGTTGTCAATTTTTCTAAATGGTCTGCCTTGTTAGCTGCCTTATTATGCCTATAAATTTTATGTCTTTCATTCAAACACATTAAAAAACAGGAAACAATGGAAAATCTGGGGCTGATTCTGCGCAAAGCAAAAAAGCAAGTAGCTTTGACCTTGGACACACCATGTTGCAATGCAAGAGGTGCAAATATTTTTTTGGGTTGGGTATTTCTTCTTTCATGCAGAGTAGGTTATTTTTATTTGTAACCTACAAATTCTGGAGAACTTTACGTTTACACTCCCATGTAGACAGTGGCGATTGTAGGTGCAGGCAAGCAGGGCTACCACCTGGGGCACTGCGACCTCAGGGTGCATCTGCAGTCACCCCACCGGCGCCCACCCACCTCACTGGTAGTTCTGCCATTGATCAAACTCAGAACAACTTTTCCGTCTGTCATCGGGGAAGGAGCTGAGGATGTCTTAGCCTCGGGGAATCCTGTACTTTGGATCAGTACATGCCAGCAGGATATCTACTGTCTCTTAGCCTATTCCATCTCCCAGTCCAGCTCCTGCCCCCCTCTCGGCGCCACTGGCTCTACCTGCCATAATGTATAAAAGGGGCTCTCCTCTAATGTGGTATAATGTGTGTAAGGGCCTCTAACATGGAATAACGTGTATAAGGTCTGTTTACTATGCACATTTTAAATCTCCCCAACCTGCAGTGCAACATGGTTTTGTGCACACTTAATTTTTTTGCTTTTTTGCTCACTACTCAAAATCATCCTGTGTCTACTGTATGTGTTGGTTTAGAAAGGCAGAGTCACTGTGAAACAATAGTCAGTATTTCTTAAGTAGCGGTTAAAAGCAAAATATAAACATATTTGCTTTTAGGCCACTTTCTTGTCATTTCAATTTAAAAAAACAAACAAACAAAAAAACTAGAGATGAGCGGGTTCGGTTCGTCGAGATCCGAACCCCCCCCCCCCCCCCCCCCGAACTTCACCTATTTTACACGGGTCCGAGGCAGCCTCGGATCTTCCCGCCTTGCTCAGTTAACCCGAATGCGACCGAACGTCATCATCCCGCTGTTGGATTCTCGCGAGATTCGTATTCTATATAAAGAGCCGCGTTTTGCCGCCATTTTCACTCGTGCATTGGAGATTGAACGGAGAGGACGTGGCTGCGTTTTCTCCCTGAAAAGCTCCGTATCTGTGCTCAGTGTGCTGCAAATATCTGTGCTCAGTGTGCTGCAAATATCTGTGCTCAGTGTGCTGCAAATATCTACGTTCTCTGCCTGAAAACGCTCCATATCTGTGCTCAGTGTGCTGCAAATATCTGTGCTCAGTGTGCTGCATTGTGGGGACCACCAGTATATAATTATAGTAGTACAGTACAGTAGGCCATTGCTGTATCTTGCAGCTCTGTGTCAAGTATAATATCCATATCTGTGCTGCATTATTGTGAGCAGTATATAGTAGGACAGTGCAGCATTTTGGTGACCAGCAGTATACATATGGTACAGTACAGTAGGCCATTGCTGTATTTTGCAGCTCTGTGTCAAGTATACTATCCATATCTGTGCTGCATTATTGTGAGCAGTATATAGTAGGACAGTGCAGCATTTTGGTGACCAGCAGTATACATATAGTACAGTACAGTAGGCCATTGCTGTATCTTGCAGCTCTGTGTCAAGTATACTATCCATATCTGTGCTGCATTATTGTGAGCAGTATATAGTAAGACAGTGCAGCATTTTGGTGACCAGCAGTATACATATAGTACAGTACAGTAGGCCATTGCTGTATCTTGCAGCTCCGTATCACTTCAAGTATCCATATCTGTGCTGCATTGTTGTGAGCAGTATATAGTAAGACAGTGCAGCATTTTGGTGACCAGCAGTAGTAGTACAGACAGTATAGTAGGCCATTGCTATTGATATATTACTGGCATATAATTCCACACATTAAAAAATGGAGAACAAAAATGTGGAGGGTAAAATAGGGAAAGATCAAGATCCACTTCCACCTCGTGCTGAAGCTGCTGCCAATAGTCATGGCAGAGACAATGAAATCCCATCAACGTCGTCTGCCAAGGCCGATGCCCAATGTCATAGTAGAGAGCATGTAAAATCCAAAAAACAAAAGTTCAGTAAGATGATTCAAAATCTAAATTAAAAGCATCTGAGGAGAAGCGTAAACTTGCCAATATGCCATTTACGACACGGAGTGGCAAGGAACATGGCTAGTGGGTGTTGCTGGCGCTGAGGAGGAAATTGACAAGGAGGATTCTGATGGTGAGGTGGTTTGTTTAAGTCAGGCACCCGGGGCGACACCTGTTGTCCGTGGGACGAATATGGCCATTGACATGCATGGTCAAATTACAAAAAAAATCACCTCTTCGGTGTGGAATTATTTTAACAGAAAAGCGGACAACAGGTGTCAAACCGTGTGTTACCTTTGTCAAGCTGTAATAAGTAGGGGTAAGGACTTTAACCACCTAGGAACATCCTCCCTTATACGTCACCTGGAGCGCATTCATAGAAGTCATTGACAAATTCAAAAACTTTCGGTGACAGCGGAAGCAGTCCACTGACAACTAAATCCCTTCCTCTTGTACCCAAGCTCCTGCAAACCATACCACCAACTCCCTCAGTGTCAATTTCCTCCTTAGACAGGAAAGCCAATAGTCCTGCAGGCCATGTCACTGGCAAGTCTGATGAGTCCTCTCCTGCCTGGGATTCCTCCGATGGATCCTTAAGTGTAACGCCTACTGCTCCTGGATCTGCTGTTGTTGCTGCTTGGAGTCGATCATCATCCCAGAGGGGAAGTCGGAAGACCACTTGTACTACTTCCAGTAAGCAATTGACTGTCCAACAGTCCTTTGCGAGGAAGATGAATTATCACAGCAGTCATCCTGTTGCAAAGCGGATAACTCAGGCCTTGGCAGCTGTGTTGGTGTTAGACGTGCGTCCGGTATCTGCCGTTTGTTTACAGGCAATTAGAGAATTTCTTGAGGTAGTGTGTCCCCGGTACCAAATACCATCTAGGTTCCACTTCTCTAGGCAGGCGATACCGAGAATGTACACAGACCTCAGAAAAAGACTCACCAGTGTCCTAAAAAATGCAGTCGTATCCAATGTCCACTTAACCACGGACATGTGGACAAGTGGAGCAGGGCAGACTCAGGACTATGTGACTGTGACAGCCCACTGGGTAGATGTATTGCCTCCCGCAGCAAGAACAGCAGCGGCGGCACCAGTAGCAGCATCTCGCAAATTACAACTCATTCCTAGGCAGGCTATGTTTTGTATCACCGCTTTCCATAAGAGGCACACAGCTGACAACCTCTTACGGAAACTGAGGAGCATCATCGCAGAATGGCTTACACCAATTGGACTCTCCTGGGGATTTGTGGCATCGGACAACGCCACCAATATTGTGCGTGCATTACATGTGGGCAAATTCCAGCACGTCCCATGTTTTGCACATACATTGAATTTGGTGGTGCAGAATTATTTAAAAAATGACAGGGGCGTGCAAGAGATGCTGTCGGTGGCCCGAAGAATTGCGGGCCACTTTCGGCATTCAGCCACCGCGTGCCGAAGACTGGAGCACCAGCAAACACTCCTGAACCTGCCCCGCCATCATCTGAAGCAAGAGGTGGTAACAAGGTGGAATTCAACCCTCTATATGTTTCAGAGGATAGAGGAGCAGCAAAAGGCCATTCAAGCCTATACATCTGCCTACGATATAGGCAAAGGAGGGGGAATGCACCTGACTCAAGCACAGTGAAGAATGATTTCAACGTTGTGCAAGGTTCTGCAACCCTTTGAACTTGCCACATGCGAAGTCAGTTCAGACACTGCCAGCCTCAGTCAGGTCATTCCCCTCATCAGGCTTTTGCAGAAGCAGCTGGAGAGATTGAAGTAGGAGCTAAAATTTAGCGATTCCGCTAGGCATGTGGGACTTGTGGATGGAGCCCTTAATTCGCTTAACCAGGATTCACGGGTGGTCAATCTGTTGAAATCAGATCACTACATTTTGGCCACCGTGCTCGATCCTAGGTTTAAAGCCTACGTTGCATCTCTCTTTCCGGCAGACACAAGTCTGCAGAGGTTCAAAGACCTGCTGGTGAGACACTTGTCAAGTCAAGCGGAATGTGACCCATCAACAGCTCCTCCTTCACATTCTCCCGCAACTGGAGCTGCGAGGAAAAGGCTAAAAATTCCGAGCCCACCCGCTGGCGGTGATGCAGGGCAGTCCGGAGCGAGTGCTGACATCTGGACCGGACTGAAGGACCTGCCAACGATTACTGACATGTCGTCTACTGTCACTGCATATGATTCTGTCACCATTGAAAGAATGGAGGATTATATGAGTGACAGCATCCAAGTAGGCACGTCAGACAGTCCGTACGTATACTGGCAGGAAAAAGAGGCAATTTGGAGGCCCTTGCACAAACTGGCTTTATTTTACCTAAGTTGCCCCCCCCCCTCCAGTGTTTACTCCAAAAGAGTGTTTAGTGCAGCCAGACACCTTGTCAGCGATCAGCGTACGAGGTTACTTCCAGAAAATGTGGAGAAGATGATGTTCATCAAAATTAATTATAATCAATTCCTCCGTGGAGACATTCACCAGCAATTGCCTCTAGAAAGTACACAGGTGCATTTTAGTTGTGCGCAGTATATATAGTAGGACAGTGCAGAATTTTGCTGACTACCAGTATATAATATATAGCAGTACGGTACAGTAGGCCACTGCTCTACCTACCTCTGTGTCGTCAAGTATACTATCCATCCATACCTGTGGTGCATTTTAGTTGTGCGCAGTACATATAGGAGGACAGTGCAGAATTTTGCTGACCACCAGTATATAATATATAGCAGTACGGTACAGTAGGCCACTGCTCTACCTACCTCTGTGTCGTCAAGTATACTATCCATCCATACCTGTGGTGCATTTTAGTTTTTCGTAATATATATAGTAGGAGGACAGTGCAGAATTTTGCTGACCACCAGTATATAATACATAGCAGTACGGTACAGTAGTCCACTGCTCTACCTACCTCTGTGTTGTCAAGTATACTATCCATCCATACCTGTGGTGCATTTTAGTTGTGCGCAGTATATTTAGTAGGAGGACAGTGCAGAGTTTTGCTGACCACCAGTATATAATATATAGCAGTACGGTACAGTAGTCCACTGCTCTACCTACCTCTGTGTCGTCAAGAATACTATCCATCCATACCTGCGGTCTATTTTAGTTGTGCGCAGTATATATAGTAGGAGGACAGTGCAGAATTTTGCTGACCACCAGTATATATTATATAGCAGTACGGTACAGTAGTCCACTGGTCAACCTACCTCTCTGTGTTGTCAAGTATACTATCCTTCCATATCTGTGGTGCATTTTAGTTGTGCACAGTATATATAGTAGGAGGACAGTGCAGAATTTTGCTGACCACCAGTATATAATATATAGCAGTACGGTACAGTAGTCCACTGCTCTACCTACCTCTGTGTCGTCAAGTATACTATCCATCCATACCTGTGGTGCATTTTAGTTGTGCTCAGTATATATAGTAGGAGGACAGTGCAGAAATTTGCTGACCACCAGTATATAATATATAGCAGTACGGTACAGTAGTCCACTGCTCTACCTACCTCTGTGTCGTCAAGTATACTATCCATCCATACCTGTGGTGCATTTTAGTTGTGCGCAGAATATATAGTAGGACAGTGCAGAATTTTGCTGACTACCAATATATAATATATAGCAGTACGGTACAGTAGACCACTGCTCTACCTACCTCTGTGTCGTCAAGTATACTATCCATCCATACCTGTGTTGCATTTTAGTTGTGCGCAGTATATATAGTAGGAGGACAGTGCAGAATTTTGCTGACCACCAGCATATAATATATAGCAGTACGGTACAGTAGTCCACTGCTCTACCTACCTCTGTGTCGTCAAGTATACTATCCATCCATACCTGTGGTGCATTTTAGTTGTGCGCAGTATATATAGTAGGAGGACAGTGCAGAATTTTGCTGACCACCAGTATATAATATATAGCAGTACGGTACAGTAGGCCACTGCTCTACCTACCTCTGTGTCGTCAAGTATACTATCCATCCATACCTGTGGTGCATTTTAGTTGTGTGCAGTATATATAGTAGGAGGACAGTGCAGAATTTTGCTGACCACCAGTATATAATATATAGGAGTACGGTACAGTAGTCCACTGCTCTACCTACCTCTGTGTCATCAAGTATACTATCCATCCATACCTGTGGCACATTTTAGTTGTGTTCAGGACAGTGCAGAATTTTGCTGACCACCAGTATATAATATATAGCAGTACGGTACAGTAGTCTACTGCTCTACCTACATCTGTGTTGTCAAGTATACTATCCATCCATACCTGTGGTGCATTTTAGTTGTGCGCAGTATATATAGTAGGAGGACAGTGCAGAATTTTGCTGACCACCAGTACTGTATATAATATATAGCAGTACGGTACAGTAGTCCACTGCTCTATCTACCTCTGTGTCGTCAAGTATACTATCCATCCATACCTGTGGTGCATTTTAGTTGTGCGCAGTACATATAGGAGGACAGTGCAGAATTTTGCTGACCACCAGTATATAATATATAGCAGTACGGTACAGTAGGCCATTGCTATTGATATATTACTGGCATATAATTCCACACATTAAAAAATGGAGAACAAAAATGTGAAGGGTAAAATAGGGAAAGATCAAGATCCACTTCCACCTCGTGCTGAAGCTGCTGCCACTAGTCATGGCCGAGACGATGACATGCCATCAATGTCATCTGCCAAGGCCGATGCACAATGTCATAGTAGAGAGCATGTAAAATCCAAAAAAAACAAAAGTTCAGTAAAATGACCCAAAAATCAAAATTAAAAGCGTCTGATGAGAAGCTTGAACTTGCCAATATGCCATTTACGACTTGCTGACCAGTGACCACCATTATACGTTCTCTGCCTGAAAAACGCTCCATATCTGTGCTGCATTGTAGTATATAGTAGGAGTACAGTGCATAATTTTGCTGACCACCAGTATATAATATATAGGAGTACGGTACAGAAGGCCACTGCTCTACCTACCTCTGTGTCGTCAAGTATACTATCCATCCATACCTGTGGTGCATTTCAGTTTTGCACAGTTTGCTGACCCCCAGTATATAATATATAGCAGTACGGTACAGTAGGCCACTGCTCTACCTACCTCTGTGTCGTCAAGTATACTATCCATCAATACCTGTGGTGCATTTCAGTTTTGCACAGTTTGCTGACCACCAGTATATAATATATAGCAGTACGGTACAGTAGGCCACTGCTCTACCTACCTCTGTGTCGTCAAGTATACTATCCATCCATACCTGTGGTGCATTTCAGTTGTGCGCAGTATATATAGTAGTAGGCCATTGCTATTGATACTGGCATATAATTCCACACATTAAAAAATGGAGAACAAAAATGTGGAGGGTAAAATAGGGAAAGATCAAGATCCACTTCCACCTCGTGCTGAAGCTGCTGCCACTAGTCATGGCCGAGACGATGAAATGCCATCAACGTCATCTGCCAAGGCCGATGCCCAGTGTCATAGTAGAGAGCATGTAAAATCCAAAAAACAAAAGTTCAATAAAATGACCCAAAAATCAAAATTAAAAGCGTCTGAGGAGAAGCGTAAACTTGCCAATATGCCATTTACGTCACGGAGTGGCAAGGAACGGCTGATGCCCTGGCCTATGTTCATGGCTAGTGGTTCAGATTCACATGAGGATGGAAGCACTCATCCTCTCGCTAGAAAAATAAAAAGTCTTAAGCTGGCAAAAGCACAGCAAAGAACTGTGCGTTCTTCTAAATCACAAATCCCCAAGGAGAGTCCAATTGTGTCGGTTGCGATGCCTGACCTTCCCAACACTGGACGGGAAGAGGTGGCGCCTTCCACCATTTGCACGCCCCCTGCAAGTGCTGGAAGGAGCACCCGCAGTCCAGTTCCTGATAGTCAAATTGAAGATGTCACTGTTGAAGTACACCAGGATGAGGATATGGGTGTTGCTGGCGCTGAGGAGGAAATTGACAAGGAGGATTCTGATGGTGAGATGCTTTGTTTAAGTCAGGCACCCGGGGAGACACCTGTTGTCCGTGGGACGAATATGGCCATTGACATGCCTGGTCAAATTACAAAAAAAATCACCTCGTCGGTGTGGAATTATTTTAACAGAAATGCGGACAACATTTGTCAAGCCGTGTGTTGCCTTTGTCAAGCTGTAATAAGTAGGGGTAAGGACGTTAACCACCTAGGAACATCCTCCCTTATACGTCACCTGGAGCGCATTCATCAGAAGTCATTGACAAGTTCAAAAACTTTGGGTGACAGCGGAAGCAGTCCACTGACAACTAAATCCCTTCCTCTTGTAACCAAGCTCCTGCAAACCACACCACCAACTCCCTCAGTGTCAATTTCCTCCTTAGACAGGAAAGCCAATAGTCCTGTAGGCCATGTCACTGTCAAGTCTGACGAGTCCTCTCCTGCCTGGGATTCCTCCGATGCATCCTTGAGTGTAACGCCTACTTCTGCTGGCGCTGCTGTTGTTGCTGCTGGGAGTCGATCATCGTCTCAGAGGGGAAGTCGTAAGACCACTTGTACTACTTCCAGTAAGCAATTGACTGTCCAACAGTCCTTTGCGAGGAAGATGAAATATCACAGCAGTCATCCTGCTGCAAAGCAGATAACTCTAGGCCTTGGCAGCCTGGGTGGTGTTAAACGTGTGTCTGGTATCCACCGTTAATTCACAGGGACTTAGAGAATTTATTGAGTTAGTGTGTCCCCGGTACCAAATACCATCTAGGTTCCACTTCTCTAGGCAGGCGATACCGAGAATGTACACAGACCTCAGAAAAAGAGTCACCAGTGTCCTAAAAAATGCAGTTGTACCCAATGTCCACTTAACCACGGATATGTGGACAAGTGGAGCAGGGCAGACTCAGGACTATATGACTGTGACAGCCCACTGGGTAGATGTATTGCCTCCCGCAGCAAGAACAGCAGCGGCGGCACCAGTAGCAGCATCTCGCAAATGCCAACTCGTTCCTAGGCAGGCTACGCTTTGTATCACCGCTTTCCATAAGAGGCACACAGCTGACAATCTCTTACGGAAACTGAGGAACATCATCGCAGAATGGCTTACCCCAATTGGGCTCTCCTGGGGATTTGTGACATCGGACAATGCCACCAATATTGTGCGTGCATTACATGTGGGCAAATTCCAGCACGTCCCATGTTTTGCACATACATTGAATTTGGTGGTGCAGAATTATTTAAAAAATTACAGGGGCATGCAAGAGATGCTGTCGGTGGCCTGAAGAATTGCAGGCCACTTTCGACATTCAGCCACCGTGTGCCGAAGACTGGAGGACCAGCAAACACTCCTGAACCTGCCCCGCCATCATCTGAAGCAAGAGGTGGTAACGAGGTGGAATTCAACCCTTTATATGCTTCAGAGGATGGAGGAGCAGCAAAAGGCCATTCAAGCCTATACAGCTACCTACGATATAGGCAAAGGAGTGGGAATGCACCTGACTCAAGCGCAGTGGAGAATGATTTCAACGTTGTGCAAGGTTCTGCAACCCTTTGAACTTGCCACACGTGAAGTCAGTTCAGACACTGCCAGCCTGAGTCAGGTCATTCCCCTCATCAGGCTTTTGCAGAAGAAGCTGGAGAGATTGAAGGAGGAGCTAAAACAGCGATTCCGCTAGGCATGTGGGACTTGTGGATGGAGCCCTCAATTCGCTTAACCAGGATTCACGGGTGGTCAATCTGTTGAAATCAGAGCACTACATTTTGGCCACCGTGCTCGATCCTAGATTTAAAACCTACGTTGTACCTCTATTTCCGGCAGACACAAGTCTGCAGAGGTTCAAAGACCTGCTGGTGAGAAAATTGTCAAGTCAAGCGGAACGTGACCCGTCAACAGCTCCTCCTTCACATTCTCCCGCAACTGGGGCTGCGAGGAAAAGGCTAAGAATTCCGAGCCCACCCGCTGGCGGTGATGCAGGGCAGTCTGGAGCGAGTGCTGACATCTGGTCCGGACTGAAGGACCTGCCAACGATTACTGACATGTCGTCTACTGTCACTGCATATGATTCTGTCACCATTGAAAGAATGGTGGAGGATTATATGAGTGACCACATCCAAGTAGGCACGTCAGACAGTCCGTATGTATACTGGCAGGAAAAAGAGGCAATTTGGAGGCCCTTGCACAAACTGGCTTTATTTTACCTAAGTTGCCCCCCACCCCACCCCTCCAGTGTGTACTCCGAAAGAGTGTTTAGTGCAGCCGCTCCCCTTGTCAGCAATCGGCGTACGAGGTTACTTCCAGAAAATGTGGAGAAGATGATGTTCATCAAAATGAATTATAATCAATTCCTCCGTGGAGACATTCACCAGCAATTGCCTCCAGAAAGTACACAGGGACCCGAGATGGTGGATTCCAGTGGGGACGAATTAATAATCTCTGAGGAGGGGGATGTACACAGTGAAAGGGGTGAGGAATCGGACGATGAAGAGGAGGTGGACATCTTGCCTCTGTAGAGCCAGTTTGTGCAAGGAGAGATTGATTGCTTCTTTTTTGGTGGGGGCCCAAACCAACCAGTCATTTCAGTCACGGTCGTGTGGCAGGCCCTGTCGCTGAAATTATGGGTTTGTTAAAGTGTGCATGTCCTGTTTATACAACATAAGGGTGGGTGGGAGGGCTCAAGGACAATTCCATCTTGCACCTCTTTTTTCTTTCATTTTTCTTTGCATCATGTGCTGTTTGGGGACTATTTTTTGAAGTGCCATCCTGTCTGACACTGCAGTGCCACTCCTAGATGGGCCAGGTGTTTGTGTTGGCCACTTGGGTCGCTTAGCTTAGCCATCCAGCGACCTTGGTGCACCTCTTTTTTTCTTTGCATCATGTGCTGTTTGGGGACTATTTTTTAAATCTGCCATCCTGTCTGACACTGCAGTGCCACTCCTAGATGGGCCAGGTGTTTGTGTCGGCCACTTGTGTCGGTTAGCTTAGTCATACAGCGACCTCGGTGCAAATTTTAGGACTAAAAATAATATTGTGAGGTGTGAGGTGTTCAGAATAGACTGGAAATGAGGGGAAATTATGGTTATTGAGGTTAATAATACTATGGGATCAAAATGACCCCCAAATTCTATGATTTAAGCTGTTTTTGAGGGGGTTTTGTAAAAACACACCCGAATCCGACAAAAAAAAATTCAGGGAGGTTTTGCCAAAACGCGTCCGAATCCAGAACACGGCCGCGGAACCGAATCCAAAACCAAAACACAGAACCCGAAAAATTGGAACCGGAACAAGGCGGATCTGGGTTCGTCAGTTCCATTTGGAGACACCTAACTCAGGGAGATGCCCAGCGCCCGCTGAGATTGTGTTACCAGCGGGCGTCCGGCTCCTTCCCCTCAGCAGCAGCCGGAAGCAGGAGCTCACTCCTGAGCTCCGGCTCTGGCAGTGTGCGGCTGTGCGGCGCTATGGGAAAGACTACTGAAGGCATATCTACTGGGGGCATAACTATAGGGGTTATAACTACAGCAAGCATATCTACTGGGGACATATCTACTGGGGGCATATTTACTGGGGGCATATCTACTGAGGGCATAACTAGTGGGGTTATAACTACAGCAAGCATATCTACTGGGGGCATATTTACTGGGGGCATATCTACTGAGGGCATAACTAGTGGGGTTATAACTACAGCAAGCATATCTACTGGGGGCATATTTACTGGGGGCATATCTACTGAGGACATAACTAGAAGGGGCATTACTATTGAGGGCATTGCATAGAGAGCACTTAATAAGGGGCAGCACTCCTGGGGACATAAGGGGCACTGTATAAGGGGCAACAATACTATGGGCTCTACATAAGAGGCACTACAACCTTGGGCACTACCACTACGGTAGGCATTGTATAAGAGGCACTACTGCTGTGGGCATTATGTGTATTCAGGGTGCTACTACTGTGGGCTTTGTGTATAAGGGGCACTAATGTGTGTCATAACATGAATAAGGACACTACTATGTTGTGTAATGTGAATAAGATTGTGCTACTGTGCGGCGTAATTTGAATTGGGGATTCTATTGGGTGACCATGCCCTTTTTTGCGGCGCGCACCTGTTGCGTGTGCAATCCCTTTATTGCACAAGGGTGGGGGGGGGGGTGAGTTCTACCACCTCTTTAGGACCACTTTAAGCATTGCTTATAACACTCCAGGCACTCAGCCCTATCCTAAACTTCATAATTTTAATGCACAATTACACCTATGATCTATAATATGCCGGACTATGTCATTGTTTTCGGGGTCATTTACAGTTGGAATTAAATTAATTTTATGATGTATCTCAGATAGGCTCTCCAGTGTTTTGCGAATAATACACCTTTCAGATTGAAATACTGGGTCTCACATGGGATTTTGAAGATGGCTCCAACCTGAATGTGACTTGCCTGAGACCCCTTTCAGACTGGTGGCAGGACCCGGCTTATTGCCGGGTCAGCAACATCACTGCTCACATGTGCAGTGCCAGTGCTTTCCTATGCTGTATAAGGGTCCCTGTTCGCATCGACCTGGCCAGTGGTGTAACTACCGTGGATGCATGGGATGTGGCTGCTATGGGGCCCGAGCTGTCATGGGGGGCTCTGTTTCCGCCGCTCCTCCTGCTCCCTTCCCAGCACAGATTAAGCCCCTGGGATTCAGACTGCTTCTGATGAAACAGATTCCGCATGAAGCCCTGACATCGGTGGCATCTACATCAGCCTCTTCACACAGGCATTGCACCACATGACAGCAGTCCACGCTGACTGGAAAGCTACACAACAGCAGCATTGTATGTCCCAAACACCGCTCTATGATAGAGCTGCTCTGCAGAGTACTGCAGCACTGAATGGTAGCAGTCAGTGCTGACCGGAAGTAACAGCAGTGGCAGCGGGTTCCTCACACACCGCTTGGGGATAGAGAGGCAGGCAGGATTTTATTGCTACAGAGTCGGCCAGTGTATTATTGTGCCCACCCGGCATATATCCGTGTCTAAAGGACAATCAGCAGCCTGATAATAAAGTATGTGGAAGCTCACAATTTCAACAGCTCTTGTGAGTATTATTAATACTCATCAGCAGAAGGTGCTTGTAAATTTGCAGCCTTAATACAGTGGGCCTTATTCAGGTCGCATCGCATCCTCCCATCTCCTGGGCCATTGTGCACGCGCAGGTCCTGTCATGCACGTGCGCAGCTGGGACAATGCGATCACATCGCATTGACGCAAATGTCTCTGCCTGATTGGCAGACATAGGCGTTCTCGGGATCGCAACACGGCGTTGCGGGGGCTGAAAACAGAGGCAAGGCCGGGCGGTTTTGCGACAGCCGCATGCAACGGGGAAAATGGCGGTGGCCCGACTGCATTTGCAGCCAGCCTGCGCAGGCAGTTTAAAAACAATTTATGAATTTATGGGTTTTTTTATATACTGTTTTAGATGTATATGTGAATTTTATTATTAAACAGTAATGATTAATTGTTAAATTTCCCTCAAATTGAGCACAGCCTCTTTTTATTGTTCTTATTGTGTTATTTGTGGGGTTGACTCCCCCACGTTTTTAAGGCAGCTGCTCAGTGAGACATCCCATGCCATAGCGCCTGGATACATCTAGGTATAGCCATTCTTTTTTGTTGCGCAGGCAGTTTGCCTATCCTAAATCAGCGATGGACGCGATCGCATCGCTGGCCTCTATTAGCATGCTCTGCGGCCCCTGGCATGCGAGTGATAGCAGTTGCAGTTTTGCTAGTTCAGCAAAGCTGCAACTGAAGCTGAATAAAGCACATGGGCCCTCATTCTGAGTTGTTCGCTCGGTAATTTTCTTCGCATCGCAGCGATTTTCCGCTAACTTCGCATGCGCAATGTTCGCACTGCGACTACGCCAAGTAAATTTGCTAAGAAGTTTGGTATTTTACTCACGGCATTACGAGGTTTTTTCTTCGCTCTGGTGATCGGAGTGTGATTGACAGGAAGTGGGTGTTTCTGGGCGGAAACTGGCCGTTTTATGGGTGTGTGTGAAAAAACGCTACAATTTCTGGGAAAAACGCGGGAGTGGCTGGAGAAACGGGGGAGTGCCTGGGCGAACGCTGGGTGTGTTTGTGACCATAGGTGTGCGCAGGGGGGGTTCCTGGTGCGCACAGGCATCCCCTAATGACTGGCACCCCGATCTCACATGCCTGATGCAGCGATCACCGAGCAGACAGATTACTGTCCCCTCTGCGCTGCACCCTGTCAGCGTCCTGCATTACTGACCGGACGCCTGGGTTAATAAAGGATGCCACCGCCCACCCGTCACACCCGCCACATCTCTCCTTCTATGCTATGCCAACGCCAGCCACCGATGAGGATCGGCGTGCAGCCAGCGTTCCTCTTAGGAAGACAAATTCAATACTGGAAGGCGGTTGGCAGCAGCATTGACACGTCACTCGTTTTTCCAGCAGCAGCAGTACTAGTCTGCGACTGTCAGTGTCAGTGAGTGACTGACTTGTAAGTAAGCTGCTGCAGCTTGCAGGGGAAAGAGAGGGGGAGCCAGACCAGGCTTAGGAGGAGCAGTGTAATTGCAGTGCGTGCCATCAGGGGTGTTTGTTTGGTGCACACCACAACATCTGACAATGCATCTGCTTTACTAGGATTGGCACAAGGGTGGATATTTTATATTGTGTTGACGTCAATAGATGGTGCTAGACACGCCCAAAAGGCTTTGCTAGACACACCCCTCCGACGGTGCACCCCCTAATAAAATGTGCTTAGCTTAGCAGAATTGCGAATGAAAGATTCTCAAAATTGCGAATAGAAATTTCTTAGCAGTTTCTGAGTAGATCGCCACTGCGATCAGTTCAGTCAGTTTCGTTCCTGGTTTGACGTCACAAACACACCCAGCGTTCGCCCAGGCACTCTCCCGTTTCTCCAGCCACTCCCGCTTTTTTCCCAGAAACGGCAGCGTTTTTTCACACACACCCATAAAACGGCCAGTTTTCGCCCAGAAACACCCACTTCCTGTCAATCACAGTCCGATCTCCAGAATGAAGAAAAAACCTTGTAATGCCGTGAGTAAAATACCAAACTTCTTAGCAAATTTACTTGACGCAGCCGCAGTGCGAACATTGCGCATGCGCAGTTAGCGGAAAATCGCACCGATGCGAAGAAAAATAACGAGCGAACAACTCGGAATGAGGGCCCATGTGCACTGCAGGGGGGCAGATATAACATGTGCAGAGAGAGATAGATTTGGGTGTGGTGTATTCAAACTGAAATCTAAATTGCAGTGTAAAAATAAAGCAGCCAGTACTTACCCTGCACAGAAACGAAATACCCCACCCAAATCTAACTCTCTCTGCAAATGTTATATCTGCCCCCCCCCCCCCTCCCCCTCTGCAGTGCACATGGTTTTGCCCAATTGCTAACAAACTTGCTGCTGCAATCAACTCAGAATTACCCCCATGGTTCAGTGACCTAACTGTGAGTAAGGAGTGTGTTCACAACTTACAGAGAAACGTTTAAATTACTGACTTAGTTGTATCTCAGCTGTGGATAGTGTACTATCAGCACCGTAACAGAGAGCCCATGTGCCCTGTGCTTCACCTGCCTGCCATGAGGAATACGGAGGGCCTAACCCTAACGCCCTCCTGCAACCTAACCATCCTCTCCCACAGCCTAATCCTAACTGTCCCACACCCGCAGCCTAACCATAACTGTACCCACCCCCGTGCACTGAATCCTCTTCCTTATGAGAAGGCTGTACGTGACATGAGGAGGCTGGTTGTGGGTCACATAGTTGTAATATCAGGGGTGAACGCGGGGAGGGGGGGTCTTTACACTGCTCTGCGACCTGGTTAGGTCCCGGGTTCAATTCTTGTACCTACCCAGGTTGAAATGCTGACTCATTCGACCAGGATTATTTTTACTGGCCCCTTTCAGAGTAAGCAAAATCCCCGGTTGCTGCATGTACACGTGCAATAACCCTGGATAATTCGGCTAGTTTGAAAGGGGTATAAGCATTGACGTTTCTGCAATGGTTGCAGTGTGTGCGGTGCACACAGGCTCCTGGGTCCAGGGAGGGCCAACACTGCACACATTGCACCCATATTTCAATACTTACCTTTCCAGAGTCAAGCATCGGGCGCTGATGTTGCGGCGAAAATCGCAGCCCAATTGGCTGCCCGTGCATGCGCAGTAGCCAAATTGGTCTCCAGAACATGGCGGGTGCACAATGCCAGAGACTACTGCACTGTGCAGGGGAGAGGGCCCACACGGAAGTGCACACAGGCCCCCTCCTCTGTTAAAGCGAAATAGTCCCCATTTATAGCCAGACCAATGAGTTTGGACAAAGTTTCTTACAATATGAGAATAATCAATTATACAAACTTTTTTTTTTTAATATATTTTTTTTGTCCATCAAGAAGAATCTGACCAGACAACCTGTTGAATAGTATGTTCTATAATTTCCTGGGAGTGCAGGAAATCGTCCAGCTGTGGCACTGTCTCTGATACACTGGGGATGGAGTGACCTGCTGGGAGGAATTGTGGCTATTTCAGGAGCGGAATAATGTGGGAAAGTCTTCCAATATTTTTAGTGTGTATACATTAGTGAAAGAGCTATGGATCCCATTTTTCCATAGCAGGTATTGCTGTTAAAAGAAATAATCTACTTGTATGCAGAATATTTTCTCCCACTGCACCCAGACGATGGAAAAACCGATTTAGCTCTACTGCAAAGTCCAACAGATGTGAAAAAGATTTACTAATTACAATGTACACATATATAATGTATGTGTGTGTTCATTTAGATATGTTTTTAATCTGTATATGTATATAGTATATGTGCATGTAGATGTGTGTGGGCTAAATGCATCATCGCTTGGAAAGTGATAAAATGGAGAGTAAAAAAGTGACAGCCAATCAGCTCCAAACTGCCATTTTTCAAACACAGCCTGTGACATGGCAGGTAGGGCCTGATTGGCTGGTACTTTTTCACTCTCCATTTTATCACTTTCCAAGCGATGATGCATCTAGCCCCAAGTGTGTTTCTCTAACGTCCTAGAGGATGCTGGGGACTCCGTAAGGACCATGGGGAATAGACGGGCTCCGCAGGAGATAGGGCAGTTTAAGAAAGCTTTGGACTCTGGGTGTGCACTGGCTCCTCCCTCTATGCCCCTCCTCCAGACCTCAGTTTTACACTGTGCCCAGAGCAAGATGGGTGCACTGCAGAGAGCTCTCCAGAGTTCTCTGCCTAGAAGCATTTTTGTTTGGATTTTTTTCTTTCTACATTTTACTTTTTCACAGGGAGCACTGCTGGCAACAGGCTCCCTGCATCGTGGGACTGAGGAGAGAGGAGCAGACCTTCTTGTCAAAGATAGGCTCTGCTTCCTCGGCTACTGGACACCATTAGCTCCAGAGGGGGTGAACGCAGGTTCTTACTGGGTGTCCACTAGAGATGAGCGCCGGAAATTTTTCGGGTTTTGTGTTTTGGTTTTGGGTTCGGTTCCGCAGCCGTGTTTTGGGTTCGACCGCGTTTTGGCAAAACCTCACCGAATTTTTTTTGTCGGATTCGGGTGTGTTTTGGATTCGGGTGTTTTTTTCAAAAAACCCTAAAAAACAGCTTAAATCATAGAATTTGGGGGTCATTTTGATCCCAAAGTATTATTAACCTCAAAAACCATAATTTCCACTCATTTTCAGTCTATTCTGAATACCTCACACCTCACAATATTATTTTTAGTCCTAAAATTTGCACCGAGGTCGCTGTGTGAGTAAGATAAGCGACCCTAGTGGCCGACACAAACACCGGGCCCATCTAGGAGTGGCACTGCAGTGTCACGCAGGATGTCCCTTCCAAAAAACCCTCCCCAAACAGCACATGACGCAAAGAAAAAAAGAGGCGCAATGAGGTAGCTGTGTGAGTAAGATAAGCGACCCTAGTGGCCGACACAAACACCGGGCCCATCTAGGAGTGGCACTGCAGTGTCACGCAGGATGTCCCTTCCAAAAAACCCTCCCCAAACAGCACATGACGCAAAGAAAAAAAGAGGCGCAATGAGGTAGCTGACTGTGTGAGTAAGATAAGCGACCCTAGTGACCGACACAAACACCGGGCCCATCTAGGAGTGGCACTGCAGTGTCACGCAGGATGTCCCTTCCAAAAAACCCTCCCCAAACAGCACATGACGCAAAGAAAAAAAGAGGCGCAATGAGGTAGCTGACTGTGTGAGTAAGATAAGCGACCCTAGTGGCCGACACAAACACCGGGCCCATCTAGGAGTGGCACTGCAGTGTCACGCAGGATGGCCCTTCCAAAAACCCTCCCCAAACAGCACATGACGCAAAGAAAAATAAAAGAAAAAAGAGGTGCAAGATGGAATTGTCCTTGGGCCCTCCCACCCACCCTTATGTTGTATAAACAAAACAGGACATGCACACTTTAACCAACCCATCATTTCAGTGACAGGGTCTGCCACACGACTGTGACTGATATGACGGGTTGGTTTGGACCCCCCCAAAAAAAGAAGCAATTAATCTCTCCTTGCACAAACTGGCTCTACAGAGGCAAGATGTCCACCTCATCATCATCCTCCGATATATCACCGTGTACATCCCCCTCCTCACAGATTATCAATTCGTCCCCACTGGAATCCACCATCTCAGCTCCCTGTGTACTTTGTGGAGACAATTGCTGCTGGTCAATGTCTCCGCGGAGGAATTGATTATAATTCATTTTAATGAACATCATCTTCTCCACATTTTCTGGATGTAACCTCGTACGCCGATTGCTGACAAGGTGAGCGGCGGCACTAAACACTCTTTCGGAGTACACACTTGTGGGAGGGCAACTTAGGTAGAATAAAGCCAGTTTGTGCAAGGGCCTCCAAATTGCCTCTTTTTCCTGCCAGTATAAGTACGGACTGTGTGACGTGCCTACTTGGATGCGGTCACTCATATAATCCTCCACCATTCTTTCAATGTTGAGAGAATCATATGCAGTGACAGTAGACGACATGTCCGTAATCGTTGTAAGGTCCTTCAGTCCGGACCAGATGTCAGCATCAGCAGTCGCTCCAGACTGCCCTGCATCACCGCCAGCGGGTGGGCTCGGAATTCTGAGCCTTTTCCTCGCACCCCCAGTTGCGGGAGAATGTGAAGGAGGAGATGTTGACAGGTCGCGTTCCGCTTGACTTGACAATTTTCTCACCAGCAGGTCTTTCAACCCCAGCAGACTTGTGTCTGCCGGAAAGAGAGATCCAAGGTAGGCTTTAAATCTAGGATCGAGCATGGTGGCCAAAATGTAGTGCTCTGATTTCAACAGATTGACCACCCGTGAATCCTTGTTAAGCGAATTAAGGCCTCCATCCACAAGTCCCACATGCCTAGCGGAATCGCTCCGTGTTAGCTCCTCCTTCAATGTCTCCAGCTTCTTCTGCAAAAGCCTGATGAGGGGAATGACCTGACTCAGGCTGGCAGTGTCTGAACTGACTTCACGTGTGGCAAGTTCAAAGGGCATCAGAACCTTGCACAACGTTGAAATCATTCTCCACTGCGCTTGAGACAGGTGCATTCCACCTCCTATATCGTGCTCAATTGTATAGGCTTGAATGGCCTTTTGCTGCTCCTCCAGCCTCTGAAGCATATAGAGGGTTGAATTCCACCTCGTTACCACTTCTTGCTTTAGATGATGGCAGGGCAGGTTCAGTAGTTTTTGGTGGTGCTCCAGTCTTCTGTACGTGGTGCCTGTACGCCGAAAGTGTCCCGCAATTCTTCTGGCCACCGACAGCATCTCTTGCACGCCCCTGTCGTTTTTTAAAAAATTCTGCACCACCAAATTCAAGGTATGTGCAAAACATGGGACGTGCTGGAATTTGCCCATATTTAATGCACACACAATATTGCTGGCGTTGTCCGATGCCACAAATCCACAGGAGAGTCCAATTGGGGTAAGCCATTCCGCGATGATCTTCCTCAGTTGCCGTAAGAGGTTTTCAGCTGTGTGCGTATTCTGGAAACCTGTGATACAAAGCGTAGCCTGCCTAGGAAAGAGTTGGCGTTTGCGAGATGCTGCTACTGGTGCCGCCGCTGCTGTTCTTGCGGCGGGAGTCCATACATCTACCCAGTGGGCTGTCACAGTCATATAGTCCTGACCCTGCCCTGCTCCACTTGTCCACATGTCCGTGGTTAAGTGGACATTGGGTACAACTGCATTTTTTAGGACACTGGTGAGTCTTTTTCTGACGTCCGTGTACATTCTCGGTATCGCCTGCCTAGAGAAGTGGAACCTAGATGGTATTTGGTAACGGGGGCACACTGCCTCAATAAATTGTCTAGTTCCCTGTGAACTAACGGCGGATACCGGACGCACGTCTAACACCAACATAGTTGTCAAGGCCTCAGTTATCCGCTTTGCAGCAGGATGACTGCTGTGATATTTCATCTTCCTCGCAAAGGACTGTTGAACAGTCAATTGCTTACTGGAAGTAGTACAAGTGGGCTTACGACTTCCCCTCTGGGATGACCATCGACTCCCAGCAGCAACAACAGCAGCGCCAGCAGCAGTAGGCGTTACACGCAAGGATGCATCGGAGGAATCCCAGGCAGGAGAGGAATCATCAGAATTGCCAGTGACATGGCCTGCAGGACTATTGGCATTCCTGGGGAAGGAGGAAATTGACACTGAGGGAGTTGGTGGGGTGGTTTGCGTGAGCTTGGTTACAAGAGGAAGGGATTTACTGGTCAGTGGACTGCTTCCGCTGTCGGCCAAAGTTTTTGAACTTGTCACTGACTTATTATGAATGCGCTGCAGGTGACGTATAAGGGAGGATGTTCCGAGGTGGTTAACGTCCTTACCCCTACTTATTACAGCTTGACAAAGGGAACACACGGCTTGACAAATGTTGTCCGCATTTCTGGTGAAATACTTCCACACCGAAGAGCTGATTTTTTTGGTATTTTCACCAGGCATGTCAATGGCCATATTCCTCCCACGGACAACAGGTGTCTCCCCGGGTGCCTGACTTAAACACACCACCTCACCATCAGAATCCTCCTGGTCAATTTCCTCCCCAGCGCCAGCAACACCCATATCCTCCTCATCCTGGTGTACTTCAACACTGACATCTTCAATCTGACTATCAGGAACTGGACTGCGGGTGCTCCTTCCAGCACTTGCAGGGGGCGTGCAAATGGTGGAAGGCGCATGCTCTTCACGTCCAGTGTTGGGAAGGTCAGGCATCGCAACCGACACAATTGGACTCTCCTTGTGGATTTGGGATTTCGAAGAACGCACAGTTCTTTGCTGTGCTTTTTCCAGCTTGAGTCTTTTCATTTTTCTAGCGAGAGGCTGAGTGCTTCCATCCTCATGTGAAGCTGAACCACTAGCCATGAACATAGGCCAGGGCCTCAGCCGTTCCTTGCCACTCCGTGTGGTAAATGGCATATTGGCAAGTTTACGCTTCTCCTCCGACAATTTTATTTTAGGTTTTGGAGTCCTTTTTTTACTGATATTTGGTGTTTTGGATTTGACATGCTCTGTACTATGACATTGGGCATCGGCCTTGGCAGACGACGTTGCTGGCATTTCATCGTCTCGGCCATGACTAGTGGCAGCAGCTTCAGCACGAGGTGGAAGTGGATCTTGATCTTTTCCTAATTTTGGAACCTCAACATTTTTGTTCTCCATATTTTAATAGGCACAACTAAAAGGCACCTCAGGTAAACAATGGAGATGGATGGATACTAGTATACAATTATGGATGGACTGCCGAGTGCCGACACAGAGGTAGCTACAGCCGTGGACTACCGTACTGTACTGTGTCTGCTGCTAATATAGACTGGTTGATAAAGAGATGTAGTATGTATAAAGAAGAAAGAAAAAAAAACCACGGGTAGGTGGTATACAATTATGGACGGACTGCCGAGTGCCGACACAGAGGTAGCTACAGCCGTGGACTACCGTACTGTGTCTGCTGCTAATATAGACTGGTTGATAAAGAGATGTAGTATGTATGTATAAAGAAGAAAGAAAAAAAAACCACGGGTAGGTGGTATACAATTATGGACGGACTGCCGAGTGCCGACACAGAGGTAGCTACAGCCGTGGACTACCGTACTGTACTGTGTCTGCTGCTAATATAGACTGGATGATAATGAGATGTAGTATGTATAAAGAAGAAAGAAAAAAAAACCACGGGTAGGTGGTATACAATTATGGATGGACTGCCGAGTGCCGACACAGAGGTAGCTACAGCCGTGGACTACCGTACTGTACTGTGTCTGCTGCTAATATAGACTGGTTGATAATGAGATGTAGTATGTATGTATAAAGAAGAAAGAAAAAAAAAACACGGGTAGGTGGTATACAATTATGGACGGACTGCCGAGTGCCGACACAGAGGTAGCTACAGCCGTGGACTACCGTACTGTACTGTGTCTGCTGCTAATATAGACTGGATGATAATGAGATGTAGTATGTATAAAGAAGAGAAAAAAAACCACGGGTAGGTGGTATACAATTATGGATGGACTGCCGAGTGCCGACACAGAGGTAGCTACAGCCGTGGACTACCGTACTGTACTGTGTCTGCTGCTAATATAGACTGGATGATAATGAGATGTAGTATGTATAAAGAAGAAAGAAAAAAAAACCACGGGTAGGTGGTATACAATTATGGATGGACTGCCGAGTGCCGACACAGAGGTAGCTACAGCCGTGGACTACCGTACTGTACTGTGTCTGCTGCTAATATAGACTGGTTGATAATGAGATGTAGTATGTATGTATAAAGAAGAAAGAAAAAAAAAACACGGGTAGGTGGTATACAATTATGGACGGACTGCCGAGTGCCGACACAGAGGTAGCTACAGCCGTGGACTACCGTACTGTACTGTGTCTGCTGCTAATATAGACTGGATGATAATGAGATGTAGTATGTATAAAGAAGAAAGAAAAAAAAACCACGGGTAGGTGGTATACAATTATGGATGGACTGCCGAGTGCCGACACAGAGGTAGCTACAGCCGTGGACTACCGTACTGTACTGTGTCTGCTGCTAATATAGACTGGATGATAATGAGATGTAGTATGTATAAAGAAGAGAAAAAAAACCACGGGTAGGTGGTATACAATTATGGATGGACTGCCGAGTGCCGACACAGAGGTAGCTACAGCCGTGGACTACCGTACTGTACTGTGTCTGCTGCTAATATAGACTGGATGATAATGAGATGTAGTATGTATAAAGAAGAAAAAAAAACACGGGTAGGTGGTATACAATTATGGATGGACTGCCGAGTGCCGACACAGAGGTAGCTACAGCCGTGGACTACCATACTGTACTGTGTCTGCTGCTAATATAGACTGGATGATAATGAGATGTAGTATGTATAAAGAAGGAAAAAAAAAACACGGGTAGGTGGTATACAATTATGGACGGACTGCCGAGTGCCGACACAGAGGTAGCTACAGCCGTGGACTACCGTACTGTACTGTGTCTGCTGCTAATATAGACTGGATGATAATGAGATGTAGTATGTATAAAGAAGAAAGAAAAAAAAAACACGGGTAGGTGGTATACAATTATGGATGGACTGCCGAGTGCCGACACAGAGGTAGCTACAGCCGTGGACTACCGTACTGTACTGTGTCTGCTGCTAATATAGACTGGATGATAATGAGATGTAGTATGTATAAAGAAGAAAAAAAAAACCACGGGTAGGTGGTATACAATTATGGATGGACTGCCGAGTGCCGACACAGAGGTAGCTACAGCCGTGGACTACCGTACTGTACTGTGTCTGCTGCTAATATAGACTGGATGATAATGAGATGTAGTATGTATAAAGAAGAAAAAAAAAACCACGGGTAGGTGATATACAATTATGGACGGACTGCCGAGTGCCGACACAGAGGTAGCTACAGCCGTGGACTACCGTACTGTACTGTGTCTGCTGCTAATATAGACTGGATGATAATGAGATGTAGTATGTATAAAGAAGAAAGAAAAAAAAAACACGGGTAGGTGGTATACAATTATGGATGGACTGCCGAGTGCCGACACAGAGGTAGCTACAGCCGTGGACTACCGTACTGTACTGTGTCTGCTGCTAATATAGACTGGATGATAATGAGATGTAGTATGTATAAAGAAGAAAAAAAAAAACACGGGTAGGTGGTATACAATTATGGATGGACTGCCGAGTGCCGACACAGAGGTAGCTACAGCCGTGGACTACCGTACTGTACTGTGTCTGCTGCTAATATAGACTGGATGATAATGAGATGTAGTATGTATAAAGAAGGAAAAAAAAAACACGGGTAGGTGGTATACAATTATGGACGGACTGCCGAGTGCCGACACAGAGGTAGCTACAGCCGTGAACTACCGTACTGTGTCTGCTGCGACTGGATGATAAATAATGATGTAAAAAATATATATATATCACTACTGCAGCCGGACAGGTATATATTATATAATGACGGACCTGCTGGACACTGTCTATCAGCAGAATGAGTTTTTTATAGAATAAAAAAACACCACACAAGTCACACGACGAGTGTTTAACTTTTTCAGGCAATCACAATATAGTATACTATACTGGTGGTCAGTGTGGTCAGGTCACTGGTCAGTCACACTGGCAGTGGCACTCCTGCAGCAAAAGTGTGCACTGTTTAATTTTAATAATATGTACTCCTGGCTCCTGCTATAACCTATAACTGCTCCCCAGTCTCCCCCACAATTAAGCTGTGTGAGCACAGTCAGATATTATACATAGATGATGCAGCACACTGGGCTGAGCACAGATATGGTATGTGACTGAGTCACTGTGTATCGTTTTTTTCAGGCAGAGAACGGATTATATTAAATAAAACTGCACTGGTGGTCACTGGTCAGTGGTCAGTCACTAGTAAACTCTGCACTCTCTAGTACTCCTAAGCTCCAGTAAATCAAGTGTCTCTGTCTCAATCTCACTCTCTCTCTTCTAATCTAAATGGAGAGGACGCCAGCCACGTCCTCTCCCTATCAATCTCAATGCACGTGTAAAAATGGCGGCGACGCGCGGCTCCTTATATAGAATCCGAGTCTCGCGAGAATCCGACAGCGTCATGATGACGTTCGGGCGCGCTCGGGTTAACCGAGCAAGGCGGGAAGATCCGAGTCGCTCGGATCCGTGTAAAAAAAGCTGAAGTTCGGGCGGGTTCGGATTCCGAGGAACCGAACCCGCTCATCTCTAGTGTCCACCCCCGGAGCCGCGCCGCCGTTCTCCTCACAGAGCTAGAAGTACAGAAGACAGAAGTCGTCAGGCGGCAGAAGCCTTCAGCTTCACTGAGCTGTGCGTCATTGCTCCCATACACCTCACATACTCCGGTCACTGTAAGGGCGCAGGGGGGGGGGGCGCCCTGGGCGGCAATATAAACCTCTGCATGGCATAAAGAATATATACATGTACAGGTGGGCTCTGTACATGTATATAAAAGAGCCCCCACCATATTTCACTAAGTTTGAGCGGGACAGAAGCCCGCCGCCGAGGGGGCGGGGCTTCTCCCTCAGCACTCACCAGCGCCATTTTCTTTCCACAGCACTGCTGAGAGGAAGCTCCCCGGACTCTCCCCTGCTTACACACGGTGAAAGGGTGCTTAAAAGAGAGGGGGGGGGGCACATAATTGGCAGTTTACATATTATACAGCGCTGCTGGGGAAAAACAATTTGTGTTGGTCTCCAGGGTTATTGCGCTGGGGAGTGTGCTGCATACTTGCCTACTCTCCCGGAATGGCCGGGAGGCTCCCGAAAATCGGGTGACCCTCCCGGCCCCCCGGAAGAGCAGGCAAGTCTCCCGATTTGCGGGGTCCCCCCTGCCCGTCCGCCCACTTAGTGTGTAAAGTGGGCGGTCCGGGCAGTCGATGACGCGATTCTTGCTGAATCGCGTCATCATAGCCACGCCCCCTGCAGTGTAATGCCGGTGATCGCGGCATTACAGAGCGGGGGCGTGGCTTAAAGGAGGTGTCACTGTGACCCTGCCCTTGCTCCGCCCCCGTCCCGACCTTGCTCCGCCCCTGTCCAGCCTCCGGCCACCCCCTCCTTTACAGCACAGCCTCCCCTGCCCGCCCTCTGAGCCGACCTGGCTGCTCTCTCCCGCAGAGAGCAGCCAGAATATCGGTAAGTATAGTGTGCTGGTTTACTCTCTCTCTCTGTCTCTCCAAAGGGCTTGACAGGGATACTGTCTTCAGGAAAGGGGTTCCCTGTGTGTGTGTGAAGTGTGGCGGTACGCGTGTGTCGACATGTTTGACGAGGAAGGCTCGCTTAATGTGGAGGGGGAGTGCTTGGATGTCAGGTCGCCGTCGGCAACGCCGACACCGGAATGGGTGGATATGCTGAATGTCTTGAATGCAAATGTCAATCTATTGCATAAAAGATTAGACAAAGCAGAAGCTAGGGATCAGTCAGGTAGCCAGTCCATGCCTGTCCCTGGGGCGCCAGGTCCTTCGGGGTCTCAGAAGCGCACCATATCCCAGATCGATGACACAGATACCGACACAGATACTGACTCTAGTGTCGACTATGAAGATGCAATATTACAGCCAAAGGTGGCTAAGGGTATACGTACATGATTATGGCCATTACAGAGGCTTTGCATATTACTGAGGAACCCCCTGTCCCTGACACGAGGGTACACATGTATAAAGGGAAAAAGCCTGAAGTCACTTTCCCATCCTCATTTGAATTAAGTGACTTGTGCGAAAAGGCTTGGGAATCTCCGGATAGGAGACCACAAGTTCCCAAAAGGATTCTCATGGCGTATCCTTTTCCACAAACTGATAGGATACGCTGGGAATCTTGGCCAAAAGTTGACAAGGCGCTGACACGTTTGTCCAAGAAGTTGGCACTGCCTTCTCAGGATACGGCTTCCCTCAAGGAACCTGCTGATCGCAGGCAGGAAATTACCTTAAAGCACATTTACAATCATTCCGGTACTATTGCTCGACCGGCTATGGCGTCGGCCTGGGTTTGTAGTGCGGTTGTAGCATGGGCAGATTCCTTATCTACGGAAATTGACACCTTAGATAGGGACGCCATTCAAATGACCATAGAGCATATCAGAGATGCTGCCTTGTATATGAGGGATGCTCAGAGAGGCATTTGTTTATTAAGCTCCAGAATAAATGCTATGTCTATTTCTGCTAGGCGGCTCTTGTGGACCCGACAGTGGACAGGAGATGCCGATTCAAAGCGGCATATGGAGTCCTTGCCTTACAAGGGGGTGGAGTTGTTTGGAGACGGCCTCTTGGATCTTGTCTCTACGGCTACGGCTGGTAAGTCAAATTTCTTACCTTATGTCCCCCCGCAACATACAAAAAAGGCACCTCATTATCAAATGCAGTCCTTTCGTTCCAATAAAAACAAGAAGGTACGTGGATCATCCTTTGTTACCAGAGGGAAAGGCAGGGGAAAAAAGCCACACACAGCTAGTTCCCAAGAGCAGAAGTCCTCCCCCGCATGACGCTGGGGCTTTCCGGGGGGAGGCAGATCTGGTGGGGGCTCGTCTTCGATTTTTCAGCCACGTCTGGGTTCACTCGCAGGTGGATCCCTGGGCATTAGAGATTGTTTCCCAGGGATACAGGCTGGAATTCGAAGACTTGCCTCCTCGCCGATTTTTCAAATCGGCTCTGCCGGCTTCCCCGTCAGAGAGGGAGCTAGTGTTGACAGCAATCCAAAAATTGTATATTCAACAGGTGATTGTCACAGTTCCTCATCTCCAGACCCATTTTAAACCTGAAATCTCTGAACCTGTACTTGAAGAGGTTCAAGTTCAAAATGGAATCACTCAGGGCGGTCATCACCAGGGGATTGGATGGTGTCCCTGGACATAAAGGATGCTTACCTTCATGTTCCGCTATTCCCCCCCGCATCAGGCGTTCCTGAGATTTGCAGTGCAGGACTGTCACTACCAATTTCAGACGTTGCCGTTTGGGCTTTCCACGGCCCCGAGAATTTTCACCAAGGTAATGGCGGAAATGATGGTGCTCCTGCGCAGGCAGGGGGTCACAATTATCCCATACTTGGATGATCTCCTTATAAAGGCCAGATCTCGGGAGAGGTTGCTGGACAGCGTGTCTCTGTCCATGAAGACGTTGCAGTTACACGGCTGGATTATCAATATACCGAAGTCCCAGCTAGTCCCTACAACGCGTCTGACCTTTTTGGGGCTGATTCTAGACACAGACCAGAAAAAGGTTTTTCTTCCGATCGAAAAGGTTCAGGAACTCATAGCCATGGTCAGGAACCTATTAAAACCAAAAAAGGTTTCAGTGCATCATTGCACGCGGGTCCTGGGGAAGATGGTGGCTTCCTACGAGGCCATCCGTTTCGGCAGGTTCCATGTGAGGACCTTTCAATGGGACCTTTTGGACAAGTGGTCCGGGTCCCATCTACAAATGCATCAAAAGATCACACTGTCTCCCAGGACCAGGGTATCTCTCCTGTGGTGGCTGAACAGTGCTCACCTACTAGAAGGTCGCAGGTTCGGCATTCAGGACTGGGTCCTGGTGACCACGAACGCAAACCTCCGAGGCTGGGGAGCAGTGACACTGGGAAGACATTTCCAAGGTCTCTGGTCAAGCCTAGAGTCTTGTCTCCACATCAACGTCCTGAAGTTAAGGGCCATATACAACGCCCTGCGTCAAGCGGAGGAATTGCTTAGGAGAAAACCGGTTCTGATTCAGTCAGACAATGTCACGGCAGTGGCTCATATAAACCGCCAAGGCGGAACAAGGAGCAGAATGGCCATGGCAGAAGCGACCAGGATTCTACGCTGGGCGGAAGGCCATGTAAGCGCGCTGTCAGCGGTGTTCATCCCGGGGGTGGACAACTGGGAGGCGGACTTCCTCAGCAGGCACGACCTGCATCCGGGAGAGTGGGGACTTCATCAAGAAGTCTTCGCACAGATCACGGATCATTGGGGACTGCCTCAAATCGACATGATGGCATCCCGTCTCAACAAAAAGCAAAAGCAGTATTGCGCCAGGTCAAGGGACCCTCAGGCGGTAGCGCTAGACGCTCTGGTGACACCTTGGGTGTTCAGATCGGTCTATGTGTTTCCTCCTCTTCCTCACATACCCAAGGTGTTGAGAATAATACGAAGAAGCAGGGTCAGAACAATACTCATTGTTCCAGATTGGCCACGGAGGACTTGGTATCCGGAGCTGCAAGAGTTGCTCGCAGGGGATCCGTGGCCTCTTCCTCTAAGGCAGGACCTGCTGCGGCAGGGGCCCTGTCTGTTCCAAGACTTATCGCGGCTGCGTTTGACGGCATGGCGGTTGAACGCCGGATCCTAGCGGATAAAGGGATTCCGGAGGAGGTCATTCCTACCCTGATCAAGGCTAGTAAAGACGTGACGTTAAAACATTATCACCGTATATGGCGGAAATATGTTTCTTGGTGTGAGGCCAGAGCCGCTCCTACGGAGGAGTTCCATTTGGGCCGTCTACTCCACTTCCTTCAAACAGGAGTGACTTTGGGCCTAAAATTAGGGTCCATAAAGGTCCAGATTTCGGCCTTATCCATTTTCTTTCAAAGAGAATTGGCCTCTATTCCTGAAGTACAGACGTTTGTGAAGGGAGTGCTACATATTCAGCCTCCTTTTGTGCCTCCGGTGGCGCCTTGGGATCTTAACGTGGTGTTACGGTTCCTCATGTCACCTTGGTTTGAACCACTCAAAACTGTGGAGTTGAAATACCTCACGTGGAAAGTGGTCATGTTGTTGGCGTTAGCTTCGGCAAGACGTGTTTCCGAATTGGCGGCTTTATCACATAAAAGCCCATACTTGGTTTTTCACGTGGATAGGGCAGAGTTGAGGACTCGCCCTCACTTTCTGCCAAAAGTGGTCTCCTCTTTTCATGTGAACCAACCTATTGTCGTGCCTGTGGCTACACGGGACTTGGAGGATTCCGAGTCCCTGGATGTAGTCAGGGCTTTGAAGATTTATGTGACCAGAACGGCTAGAATCAGGAAGACTGAAGCTTTGTTCGTTCTGTATGTGGCCAACAAGGTTGGCGCTCCTGCTTCAAAGCAGACTATTGCTCGCTGGATCTGTAACACGATTCAGCAGGCGCATTCTACGGCAGGATTGCCGTTACCGAAATCGGTTAAGGCCCACTCCACTAGGAAAGTGGGCTCTTCTTGGGCGGCTGCCCGAGGGGTCTCGGCATTACAGTTGTGCCGAGCAGCTACTTGGTCGGGGACAAACACCTTTGCTAAGTTCTATACCTTTGATACCCTGGCTGAGGAGGACCTCCTGTTTGCTCAATCGGTGCTGCAGAGTCATCCGCACTCTCCCGCCCGTTTGGGAGCTTTGGTATAATCCCCATGGTCCTTACGGAGTCCCCAGCATCCTCTAGGACGTTAGAGAAAATAAAATTTTACTTACCAGTAAATCTATTTCTCGTAGTCCGTAGAGGATGCTGGGCGCCCGTCCCAAGTGCGGACTTCTTCTGCAAGACTTGTATATAGTTATTGCTTACATAAGGGTTATGTTATAGTTTTCGGTGGTACCGTGGCTATGTTGTTGTTCATACTGTTAACTGGGTAAGTTTATCACAAGTTATACGGTGTGATTGGTGTGGCTGGTATGAATCTCGCCCTTAGATTTACAAACATCCTTCCTCGCACTGTCCATCTCCTCTGGGCACAGTTTCCCTAACTGAGGTCTGGAGGAGGGGCATAGAGGGAGGAGCCAGTGCACACCCAGAGTCCAAAGCTTTCTTAAAGTGCCCTATCTCCTGCGGAGCCCGTCTATTCCCCATGGTCCTTACGGAGTCCCCAGCATCCTCTACGGACTACGAGAAATAGATTTACCGGTAAGTAAAATCTTATTATATACAGATGTGAATTTGTGTAGCACTGGGTAAAATGTTGATGCGTAAAGTATGCATGTGAATAAGAAAAAAATTCCACTGTCTACTTGGTATCAACTAATTCTCAAAACCTCAGGCGGAGGTTCTCCCCTGAGAGTATATAACTGTTATCACAAGGGAAAAAAAGAGGAAAGAACTCTCCTTTTTGTGGGTGCACACATATAAGTAGTTTAATATGTAACATTTATTAAATGCTTATTACAAAGAACTACTGGCAGTGTAATAAAAATAATAAACAACTACTGGCAGTGTAATACCGCTCACTCTCCACCAATACCTAGGGCAAGTGTAGAACAGCAGCGTATGTCACTGTCACTATGTAGTGCTGTCTGGCTTCCTTCTCTGTCTCTTACGCTATCTTTTTACCCTAATCAGGGCACTCTCATTGTGGTACTGTCCTGGAGGGTCCATGCGCTAAGCCGAAGGGCCTTAACTGGGTACTGGCTACAAAAGCAGAAGTTCATTGTACTTATTCTCACTCCCAGGTATATAGAGGGTTCGCTCACTTAATGCAATGGACACAGTAAGCAGCAGATGTCCGAAAATAGGATTTTGATAACCTACCATTAAATCCTTTTCTCCTAGTCCGTAGAGGATGCTGGGGACGACATCAAGACCATGGGGTATAGACGGGATCCGCAGGAGACATGGGCACTCTAAAGACTTTTCATTGGGTGTGAACTGGCTCCTCCCTCTATGCCCCTCCTCCAGATCTCAGTTGTAGGAACTGTGCCCAAGGATACTGACATTTCGAGGAAAGGAATTACTTACTAGTGGTGAGATATCTACCAACTCACACCCCCAACCATCCCGCACACATGGCATTCAACATAACACACGCCAACAGGCATGAACCAATTGCAGCAACATGCTGAAACCAAGATAACACAACTTGTGTGACCAGAGCCGGATTAAGAGCATGGGGGGCCTGGGGCACTTAAGACAGAGGGGCCACTATTCAAGAGAAGGGAAGGGGGGGGGGGGCGGGTGTCACATACCTGCCACAGCACGATCACACTGAGCTCCTGTCCCCGCCGACCGCACAGACAGCTGAGCGACGGCTCAGCTCTCCAATCATGTATGAGTGAAGCAGGCTGCCGCTCAGCCATTGGGGCAGACTACTTCAGTCATACATTATTGGACAACTGAGCCGTCGCTCAGCTGTCCTGTCTGTACGGCTGCAGTGCGGATGAGAGTACAGCACCACAGATCGGATCAGAAGAGAGATCCGATCTGTGGTGTGACAGGGGGCCCTTTTGGAAAGGGGGGCCCGGGGTACGTATCCCCAGGACCCCCCCCTTAATCTGGCTCTGTGTGTAACTCTAATAACTAAACTGCAGGTAAAGTACGCACTGGGACGGGCGCCCAGCATCCTCTACGGACTAGGAGAAAAGGATTTACCGGTAGGTTATCAAAATCCTATTTTCTCATACGTCCTAGAGCATGGGTCTTCAACCTGTGGCCCTCCAGCTGCTGTGAAACTACACATCCTATCATGCCCTGCCACAGTTTTGCTATTAAGGTATGCTAAAACTGAGGCAGGGCATGCTGGGATGTGTAGTTCCGCAGCAGCTGGAGGGCCGCAGGTTGAAGACCCATGTCCTAGAGGATGCTGGGGACTCCAAAAGGACCATGGGGTATAGACGGGATCCGCAGGAGACATGGGCACTTTAAGACTTTAAATGGGCGTGAACTGGCTCCTCCCTCTATGCCCCTCCTCCAGACCTCAGTTAGATTCTGTGCCCAAAGGAGACTGGTTGCACACTCGGGGAGCTCTACAGAGTTTCTTACTTTTGTTAGGTTTATTATTTTCAGGGAGCACTGCTGGCAACAGGCTCCCTGCTTCGTGGGACTGAGGGTAGAGAAGCAGACCTACTTCTGGGAGTTCAAAGGCTCTGCTTCTAGGCTACTGGACACCATTAGCTCCAGAGGGTCTGATCACTTGGTGCGCCTAGCTGTTCGTTCCCGGAGCCGCGCCGCCGTCCCCCTCACAGAGCCTGAAGAGAGAAGCCGGGTGAGTAAAGAAGCAAAGAAGACTTCAGAGGCGGCAGAAGACTTCAGATCTTCCGGAGGTACCACGCAGCGGTCGCGCTGCGCGCCATTGCTCCCTTACACAAGTGGCACTACATGGGTGCAGGGCGCAGGGGGGGGCGCCCTGGGCAGCAATAAAACCTCATATTTAACCTGGCTATATGTATATACATTGCCTAGGCAATGTATAGGGACCCCCACCAGTATAAAAAAATGTGGGACCGAAGCGCGCCATTCAGGGGGCGGGGCTTCCTCCTCAGCTCAAACCAGCGCCATTTTCTCCACAGCACAGCTGCAGAGACGCTGCTCCTGGCCCTTCACTGCTACCACAAGTAACAGGGTGCACAAAATGAGAGGGGGGAGCACGGCAATTTGGTGTTGATTACTATTATATAAAAAGCGCTTAAAGGTCTGGGGCATTGGTTAATTCCTTCAGACCGGTGGGGCGCTGGGTGTGAGCTGGCAAACTCCCTTTCTGTCTCTCTGAAGGACCTTACTATAGGTCTGTCCCCTACAGCCCAGTGTGTTTGGGGGTGTCAGTACGTGTGTGTCGACATGTCTGAAATTGAATGCTTTTCCCAGACGGAGGCTGGTGAGGGAGCTGAACAGAATGTGGGAGTGACTCCGTCGGCACCGCCGACTGCTGATTGGGTAGATATGTGGAAAGTTTTAAATGCAAGTGTGGCTTTATTGCATAAGAGGTTAGACAATTCTGAGTCTCAGAACCAAGCATGGAGACAATCCATGGGTGATGTTTTATCACAGTCTCAGGCCTCCTCAGGGTCTCAGAAATGTCCATTTACCCAGGTAGCAGACACAGATACCGACACGGATTCCGACTCCAGTGTCGACTATAATGATGCCAAGTTACATCCTAAAGTGGCTAAGAGTATTCAGTACATGATTGTGGCTATTAAAGATGTGTTGCATATCACAGAAGACCCCACTGTCCCTGACACAGGGGTCTGTATGTTTAAGGGAAAGAAACCTGAGGTAATGTTTCCTCCCACTCATGAATTGAACGCTCTTTTTGAAAAGGCTTGGGAGTCTCCTGACAAGAGACTGCAGATTCCCAGGAGAATTGCTATGGCGTATCCTTTCCCCTTGCCGGATAGATTACGGTGGGAATCATCACCCACAGTGGACAAAGGCCCCTGGCGCGTTTGTCCAAGAAGGTGGCGCTACTGTCCCCTGACACGGCAGCCCTTAAGGATCCTGCGGATCGTAAACAGGAAACTACCTTAAAATCTATTTATGTTACTACTGGTACGCTACTCAGGCCGGCCGTGGCATCGGCATGGGTGAGTAGCACTATTGAAAAGTGGGCAGAAAACTTGTTATCTGACATAGACACCCTGGATAGGGACAGCGTAGTTTTGACCCTGGTCACATCAGGGACGCAGCGGTTTATCTAAGGGAGGCTGCGAGGGATATTGTCCTCTTGGGATCAAGGGCCAATGCCATGGCAATCTCGGCTAGGAGGGCGTTGTGGACTCATCAATGTAATGGTGATGCTGACTCTAAGAAGGCTATGGAGGCTCTGCCCTACAAAGGTGAAGTTTTGTTTGGTGAGGGACTCGCGGATCTGGTGTCCACAGCTACCGCGGGTAAGTCTTCCTTTTTGCCTTTTGTCCCTCCACAGCAAAAGAAAACACCTCAATACCAGATGCAGTCCTTTCGGTCGCATAAGTTCAGAAAAGGACATGGTTCTTCCTTCCTCGCGGCCAGAGGTAAGAGAAGAGGTAAAAGATCCCCGGCTGGGGCAAGCTCCCAGGAACAGAATTCCTCCCCGGCTTCAACCAAGTCCACCTCATGACGCTGGGGCTCCGCTGCGGGAGTCCGCACCGGTGGGGGCACATCTTCAACTCTTCAGTCAGGTCTGGGATCGATCGGACCTAGATCCTTGGGTGCTGGATATTGTGACCCAGGGATACCAGCTGGAATTCCAAGACGTGCCTCCGCACCGATTTTTCAAATCCGCCTTACCAGTTTCTCTTCCAGAAAGAGAGGGAGTATGTGCTGCAATACAAAAGCTGTGTCAACAGCAAGTCATTGTTACGGTACCCCCGTCACAACGGGGAGGCGGGTTTTATTCAATCCTGTTTGTGGTCCCGAAGCCGGATGGCTCGGTCAGGCCGATTCTGAACTTAAAATCCCTCAGCCTTTATTTAAAAAAATTCAAATTCAAGATGGAATCTCTCCGAGCAGTGATCTCCAGTCTGGTAGGGGGGATTTTATGGTGTCAGTCGACATAAAGGATGCTTACTTACACGTTCCCATATATCCTCCACATCAGGCGTACCTGAGTTTCGCTGTTCGGGATTGTCACTACCAATTTCAGACGTTGCCGTTTGGTCTTTCCACAGCCCCGAGGATTTTCACCAAGGTAATGGCGGAAATGATGGTGCTCCTGCGCAAGCAAGGGGTCACAATTATCCCGTACTTGGACGATCTCATGATAAAGGCGAGATCACAGGAGCAGTTACTGAAAAGCGTTGCGCTCTCCCTGCAGGTGCTGCAACAGCATGGCTGGCTCCTAATTTTACAAAAGTCGCAGTTGATTCCGACAACTCGGCTATCGTTTTTGGGGGTGGTCTTCTGTATGCCGAATGTCAGGATCCCGGCGCTCAGTATACCGGTGCCGGAATCCCGACACCCGGCATACCGACAACTATTCTCCCTCGTGGGGGTCCACGACCCCCCTGGAGGGAGAATAAAATAGTGTGGCGCGCATAGCGCGCCACCGTGCCCGCAAGGCGCTCCTTTGCGCTCACCATGCTGTCGGTATGCCGGCGGTCGGGCTCCCGGCGCCGGTATGCTGGTCGCCGGGAGCCAGAGCGCCGGCATAATGTACGACACCCCGTTTTTGGGCATGATTCTGGACACCGACCTGGAGAGGATCTTTCTCCCATTGGAAAAAGCTCAGGAAATCCAGAACATGGTCAAGGAACTTCTGAAACCGCCAAGAGTGTCGATTCATCACTGCATTCGAGTGCTGGGAAAAATGGTGGCGGCCTACGAGGCCATTCCGTTTGGCAGGTTCCATGCAAGAACGTTTCAGTGGGACCTGATGGAAGTGTGGTCCGGGTCCCATCTGCAGATGCATAGGAAGATAAGCCTGTCCCCCAGGGCCAGGGTTTCTCTCCTGTGGTGGCTCCAAAGTTCTCACCTTCTAGAGGGTCGCAGGTTCGGAATCCAAGATTGGATTCTGGTGACCACGGACGCGAGTCTCCGAGGTTGGGGAGCAGTCACACAGGGACAAAATTTCCAGGGAAAATGGTCAAGCCAGGAAGCTTGTCTGCACATAACGTGCTGGAGTTAAGGGCAATCTACAACGGCCTGCGGCAGGCGGAACATCTTCTTTGCGACCTGCCCGTCCTGATTCAGTCGGACAACATCACAGTCGTGGGGCACGTAAACCGCCAGGGTGGAACGAAGAGCAGAGCGGCGATGGCGGAGGCCACCAAGATTCTTCGCTGGGCGGAAAAACATGCAAGCGCTCTGTCAGGGGTCTTCATTCCAGCAGTGGACAACTGGGAAGCAGACTTCCTCAGCAGACACGATCTCCATCCAGGAGAGTGGGGTCTTCATCAAGAGGTCTTTGCAGAAGTGACAAGTCGTTGGGGACTTCCTCAAATAGACATGATGGCGTCTCGCCTCAACAAGAAGCTTCGGACATATTGTTCCAGGTCGAGGGACCCTCAAGCAATAGCAGTGGACGCACTAGTGACACCGTGGGTGTTTCAGTCGGTCTACGTGTTCCCTCCGCTTCCACTCATCCCAAAGGTATTAAGGTTCATAAGAAGAACAAGGGTTCAGACGATACTCGTTGTTCCAGATTGGCCACGGAGGGCCTGGTATCCGGATCTTCAGGAATTACTCACAGGAGATCCCTGGCCTCTTCCTCTCAGAGAGGATCTGTTACAGCAAGGGCCGTGTGTGTTCCAGGACTTACCGCGGTTGCGTTTGACGGCATGGCGGTTGAACGCCAAATCCTAGCTAGGAAGGGTATTCCCGGGGAAGTCATCCCCACTCTACTCAAAGCTAGAAAGGAGGTGATGGCGAAGCATTATCACCGTATTTGGAGAAAATATGTGTCTTGGTGTGAATCCAAGAAGGCTCCTACCGAAGAATTTCAGCTGGTGCGTTTTCTCCACTTTTTGCAAACAGGTGTGGATGCGGGCCTGAAGTTAGGCTCCATTAAAGTGCAGGTGTCGGCCTTATCAATTTTCTTTCAAAGGGAATTAGCCTCACTTCCAGAAGTGCAGACTTTCGTGAAAGGCGTGCTACACATCCAACCTCCGTTTGTGCCCCCTGTGGCACCGTGGGACCTTAATGTGGTGTTACAGTTCCTTACGTCACATTGGTTTGAACATTTACAAAAGGTAGAGTTGAAATTTCTCACTTGGAAGGTGGTCATGCTATTGGCTTTGGCGTCCGCAAGGCGGGTGTCCGAATTGGCGGCTTTGTCTCACAAAAACCCCTATCTGATTTCCCATGAGGATAGAGCAGAGTTGAGAACTCGTCAACAATTTCTACCAAAGGTGGTTTCTTCGTTTTCACATGAACCAACCTATTGTGGTGCCTGTGGCTACTGAAGCCTTGGCTGATTCCAAGTCTCTTGATGTGGTCAGAGCTTTGAAAATTTGTGTAGCCAGAACGGCTCGGGTTAGGAAGACAGAGGCGCTGTTTGTCCTGTATGCGGCCAACAAGGTTGGCGCTCCTGCTTCTAAGCAGACTATTGCACGCTGGATCTGTAATACGATTCAACAGGCTCATTCTATGGCTGGTTTGCCGTTACCGAAATCAGTGAAAGCCCATTCCACTAGGAAGGTGGGCTCGTCTTGGGCAGCTGCCCGAGGTGTCTCGGCTTTACAGCTTTGCCGAGCAGCTACTTGGTCGGGGTCAAACACTTTTGCAAAGTTCTACAAGTTTGATACCCTGGCTGATGAGGACCTCCTGTTTGCTCAATTGGTGCTGCAGAGTTATCCGCACTCTCCCGCCCGGTTTGGAGCTTTGGTATAAACCCCATGGTCCTTTTGGAGTCCCCAGCATCCTCTAGGACGTATGAGAAAATAGGATTTTAATACCTACCGGTAAATCCTTTTCTCTTAGTCCGTAGAGGATGCTGGGCGCCCGTCCCAGTGCGGACTCTATCTGCAGTAATTGTATATAGTTATTGCTTATGTTACACAAAGGTTGTGTTTCGGTTAAGGTCAGCCTGTTGCTGATCTCTTTGGTTCACGCTGTTACCTGGTTTTAGTTAAATGCCATGTTGTACGGTGTGTTGTGGTGTGAGCTGGTATGTATCTCACCCTTAGTTTAACAAAATCCTTTTCCTCGAAATGTCCGTCTCCTCTGGGCACAGTATCTATAACTGAGGTCTGGAGGAGGGGCATAGAGGGAGGAGCCAGTTCACGCCCATTTAAAGTCTTTAAGTGCCCATGTCTCCTGCGGATCCTGTCTATACCCCATGGTCCTTTTGGAGTCCCCAGCATCCTCTACGGACTAAGAGAAAAGGATTTACCGGTAGGTATTAAAATCCTATTTTTTTCATACGTCCTAGAGGATGCTGGGGACGACATCAAGACCATGGGATCTATACCAAAGCTCCAGTATGGGCGGGAGAGTGCGGATGACCCTGCAGCACCGATTGACCAAACTTGAGGTCCTCATCGGCCAAGGTGTCAAACTTGTAGAACTTAGCAAATGTGTTTGACCCTGACAAAGTAGCTGCTCGGCAAAGTTGTAATGCCGAGACCCCCCGGGCAGCCGCCCAGGATGAGCCCACCTTCCTAGTGGAGTGGGCCTTTACCGACGTCGGTAACGGCAATCCAGCCATAGTATGAGCTTGCTGAATTGTATTTCTAATCCAACGTGCAATAGTCTGCTTGGAAGCAGGACAGCCAATCTTGTTGTGATCATAGAGGACAAACAGAGTCTCTGTTTTCCGTATACAAGCCGTTCTAGCAACATAGATTTTTAAAGCTCTGACCACATCTAGAGATGTTGAATTAGTGAATGTGTCAGTAACTACTGGCACTACAATAGGTTGGTTTATGTGGAAAGATGAAACCACCTTCGGAAAAAAATGTGGACGATTCCTCAACTCTGCCCTATCTTCATGGAAAATCAGGTAAGGGCTCTTGTGAGACAAGGCCCCCCAATTCAGACACCCGCCTTGCGGATGCCAATGCCAAAAGCATCACCACTTTCCAAGTGAGAAACTTCAACTCTATCTTTTGTAGAGGCTCAAACCAATCCGATTGAAGGAACTGCAATACCACGTTAAGGTCCCATGGTGCCACTGGAGGCACGAATGGAGGCTGGATGTGCAGAACCCCTTTCACGAAGGTCTGAACCTCTGGAAGAGAGGCCAATTGTTTTTGGAAGAACACTGACAAGGCCGAAATCTGGACCTTGATTGATCCCAATCGTAGGCCCGCCTCCACACCATCCTGCAAAAAACGGAGAAAACGTGTAAGTGAAACTCTTCCGTAGGAGCTTTCTTGGATTCACACTAAGACACATATTTTCTCCAAATACGGTGGTAATGTTTCGACGTTACTCCCTTTCTGGCCTGAATAAGGGTGGGGATGACCTCCTTAGGAATACCCTTCCTGGCTAGGATACGGTGCTCAACAGCCATGCCGTCAAACGTAACCGCGGTAAGTCCTGGTACACGCACGGCTCCTGCTGCAGCAGGTCCTCCCGAGGAGGAAGAGGCCGAGGATCTTCTATGAGCAACTGCTGAAGATCTGGGTACCAAGACCTCCTTGGCCAGTCTGGGGCAATGAAGATCGCTCGATCCCTTGTTTTTCTTATGATCTTGAGTACTTTTGGGATCAGCGGAAGTGGAGGCAGTGCATCCACTGCTACTGCTTGAGGGTTTCTTGACCTGGAACAGTATCTCTTAAGCTTCTTGTTGAGATGGGACGCCATCATGTCTATTTGAGGAACTCCCCAAAGACTTGTCACCTCTGCGAAGACTTCTTGGTCGAGGCCCACTCTCCTGGATGGAGATCGTGTCTGCTGAGGAAGTCTGCTTCCCAGTTGTCTACTCCCGGAATGAATATTGCTGACAGAGCTTGTAGATGTTTTCCTGCCCAGCAGAGGATATTTGTCGCCTCTGCCATTGCCGCTCTGCTTTTCGTTCCGCCCTGCCTGTTTATGTATGCGACTGCTGTTACATTGTCCGCCTGGATTTGCACGGGACGGTCTTGAAGAAGATGTACCGCTTGTTGAAGGCCGTTGTAAATGGCTCTTAGCTCCAGTACGTTTATGTGAAGGCAGGCTTCCTGTTGTGACCAACGTCCCTGGAAGTTTTCTCCCTGAGAGACTGCTCCCCAGCCTCGGAGACTTGCATCCGTGGTTACCAGGACCCAGTCCTGAATGCCGAACCTGCGTCCCTCTAGTAGGTGAGAGCTGTGCAACCACCACAGGAGCGAAATCCTGGTTTTTGATGACAGGATTATCTTTCTGTGCATGTGTAGGTGTGACCCTGACCACTGTCCAACAGGTCCCACTGGAATACTCTGGCATGGAACCTGCCAAACTGTATGGCCTCGTAGGCCGCCACCATCTTCCCCAACAACCGAATGCACTGATGGATCGACACACTTGATGGTTTCAATATCTGTTTTACCATTTTCTGGATTTCCAGAGCCTTTTCCAGCTGAAGAAATACTCTCTGAACTTCTGTGTCCAGAATCATCCCGAGGAAAGACAACCTTGTCGTCGGTTCCAACTGTGACTTTGGGTAATTTATGATCCACCCACGTTGTTGGAGTAATGACAGGGAGAGGGATATGTTTTGTAACACCTGCTCCCTGGATCTCGCCTTTATCAGGAGGTCGTCCAGATAAGGGATTATATTGACTCCTTTCTGACGAAGGACGACCATCATCTCCGCCATCACCTTGGTGAATACCCTCGGCGCCGTGGAGAGACCGAAAGGTAACGTCTGGAATTGGTAATGGCAATCCTGAACCGCGAATCTCAGATAAGCCTGGTGAGGATAAATGGGAACATGCATGTAAGCATCCTTTATGTCCACTGACACCAAGTAGTCCCCCTCCTCCAGACTGGCAATCACTGCCCGAAGTGATTCCATCTTGAACTTGAACCTATTCAGGAAGTAATTCAGATCTTTTAGATTTAGGATCGGTCTGACCGAGCCGTCCGGCTTCGGAATAACAAAGAGGCTTGAATAAAAAACCCGTCCTTGTTGTGACAACGGTACCAGGACTATGACCTGGTCTTGACATAATTTTTGGATTGCCGCTGTTACTGCTTCTCTCTCTGGCGGAGAAACTGGCAAGGTCGATTTGAAAAATTGGCATGGGGGGAACATCTTGAAACTCCAATTTTTATCCCTGGGATACTATTTGCAACACCCAGGGATCCAGGCCAGACAGAATCCAATCCTAGCTGTGACATGCCCCCACCCGAGCGGCCTCCCGCAAGGGAGCTCCAGCGTCATGCTGGAGATTTGGCAGAAGTAGGGGTAGACTTCTGCTCTTGGGAACCTGGAGCCGCTGTGGCCTTCTTTCCCCTTCTCCTTCCCCTACCTGCAAAGAAGGGGGAACCTCTCGTATTTTTGTATTTATTGGGCCGAAAGGACTGCATTTGCGTGTGATAGGTCTTTTTTGCCGGTGCAAGTGCAGAGGGCAAAAATGTCGACTTACCTGCGGTAGCCGCCGAGACTAACGCATCCAGGCCATCGCCAAATAAGGCCTCACCTTTATATGGGAGAGCCTCCATGTTTCTTTTGGAATCTGAATCCGCGTTCCATTGGCGAATCCACAATGCCCGCCTAGCCGATACTGCCATGGTAGCGGCCTGTGAACTGAAAAGCCCAATATCCTTCATTGCTTCCAGCATGTAGGCGGCAGCGTCCTTGATATTCCCTAACTTAAAGAGTATCTCATCTTTATCAATCGTGTCAATTTCTGATGACACGCTTTCTGACCATTTTTCAATAGCGCGACTCACCCATGCGCAGGCAATAGTGGGCCTGATCAGTGTACCATTGGTAACATAAATGGATTTCAATGTCGTTTCCATTTTGCGGTCTGCCGGCTCTTTAAGAGAAGCCGTGCCAGGAGCAGGGAGAATTACCTTCTTTGTCAACCTGGAAAGTGCACTAGGGGTGACTCCCACTTTTTCCTGTCCTCAGCCGGGAAAGGGTAAGCTATGTGAATCCTTTTGGGAATACGAAATCTTTTATCAGGATTCACCCATAACCTTTCAAACAGAGCATTTAGTTCGTGTGAAGGACGGAACGTGACTTTGGACTTCTTTTCCTTACATAAATACGCCTTCTCCTGAGGTACAGGAGTGGTTTCTGTAACCTCCAGCCACAATCATATATTGTACATTTTTTGCCAATTTATGATCTATCTCTCTGGATTCACTATCGTCAACACAAGAGTCAGAATCCGTGTCGGTATCAGTGTTTACAACATTTGCAAATGGTCTCTTATGTGACCCAGAGGGGCTGCCCGCATAAGGAATAACAGCATCCTGAAAAATCACATCTTCCACCGATTTTCTCCAGCATGCAGCCTTAGATTCAGACTTATCTAATCTACGGTTAATTAGAGGCATACTGTCACGTATCTCTTTCACCCATGCAGGCTCTTGGTGTGCCGGTAGCGCCACCACATTACAACTCTGTGTCCCTAAAATGGCTTCCTCCGGGGAGGAACTCCCTGCCTCAGATATGCCTCACACGTGTACAGCACAGCAACAGACACACTGGGACTTATTTTGGGGACAGACCCACAGTAAAATCTGTCAGAGGGACACAGGATAGGAGCAGCCAGTTCACAATCCCAGCGCCAGTATTTCCTGTGAACACAGTATGTCCACAGCCCAACAGTGCTTTTTAAATAGTAATATACACTATCAAATGCACCACAATCGCTTTGTACCCCCCCCCCCCCCCCCCTTAATAGCACCCTGTACTTGTCAGAAGTGAAGGAGAGGACCAGCATGTTCTTTGCAGCCTGAGGAGAGAGAGAAAATGGCGCTGAGTAGTGTGCTGGCTGCCAGAGGAAGAAGCTCCGCCCCCGCAATGGCGAGTCCTTACACTCATAAAAACACTGTAATATATATACTGGCGGGGGTAGGGCTGTGCCAGCGGCAACTTATGCCCCCTTTTAGCCAGTTTGAGGTATTTTTCTTGCTGCCCAGGGCGCACCCCCTGCACCCTGTAGTGCCTGTGTGTGTGGGCAGCAATGGCGCGCTGCGCTCCCGCCAGCCGCGCCGCACCTCAGCCATCACTTACTTGATAGAAGATCATTCTTCTTATACTCACCTGTCTTCTGACTTCTGGCTCTGTGAGGGGGGGTGACGGCGTGCTGTGGGAGTGAGCATCTAGACACGGCTAGCATTCAGTACCCTTCAGGAGCTAATGGTGTCCTGTCAGCCAGAAGCAGAGCCATGAAACTCTTTAGGAAGTTGGTTCTGCTTCTGCCCCCTCAGTCCCACGAAGCAGGGAGTCTGAGGCCAGCAGATCTCCCTGAAAATAAAAAACCTAACATAAGTCTTTTCAGAGAAACTCAGTAGAGCTCCTCAGAGTGCATCCAGTCGACCTGGGCACATTTCTAAAACTGAGGTCTGGATGAGGGGCATAGAGGGAGGAACCAGTTCACACCCAATGAAAAGTCTTTAGAGTGCCCATGTCTCCTGCGGATCCCGTCTATACCCCATGGTCTTGATGTCGTCCCCAGCATCCTCTAGGACGTATGAGAAATACACAGTTAAAGGGAGTTGCTGCTTCTCATTTACTTTTTCTCAGATTATCAATGTCCTTTGTTCACAAATACATTTTCCGGATGTCTGAAATACTGTGTGTGACCTACTAAAGGTGAAATTACAGTGGTGCAGATAATTTAATAAGGATAGTGCCGTACCTATATACAGTATGAGATATATGCATGTGACAGAGGCTGGCTGGCAACTTTCAGCCTGGTGGTTAGGCGCAAGCAAGTTACCCAACTTTTCTATCAAATTTGTAGGCGTCACTCAAAATAAAGACACAGGAAAATACATTCACCCTGATGAATGTGTTTCAATACACTGAAATGTTGCTCTTTTTGCTATGTTTTCCCTCTTATGGGCGTAACTCTGAGTCAGATGCAGTCATGTCCGTCCTTGCATCTTTTATGTGTATGCCACTATAAAGCACGTCCCTAGTATATAGGGGGTAATTCCAAGTTGATCGCAGCAGCAAATTTTTTAGCAGTTGGGCAAAACCATGTGCACTGCAGGGGGGCAGATATAACATTTGCAGAGAGAGTTAGATTTGGTGGGTTATTTTGTTTCTGTGCAGGGTAAATACTGGCTGCTTTATTTTTACACTGCAATTTAGATTGCAGATTGAACACACCCCACCCAAATCTATCTCTCTCTGCACATGTTATATCTGCCTCCCCTGCAGTGCACATGATTTTGCCCAATTGCTATCAAAAATCCTGCTGCGATCAACTTGGAATTACCCCCATAATCGTGTATTCAAATGTGCAAGGACTTAATAGCAGACAAATAAGATAGTAGTCCACCATTGAAATTGAATGGGATCTTCCCTGGAAAACATATGGCTGGAAAGCAGCTTTGTAATATCAAATGTATAACAAAAAAGCACTATTGTATTCATCATGTGTATTAACTTATAGCGCAACTAGGCACCTTCTATAATCACTGCACTCATTATATACTCGATCAGGTACATTTCCAGTCATAGCTCTGTCTGAACACAGAGGATGATGTCATATCCAGCTAGTATTAAACAACTTTATTATACCAATGTATAGTTACAGCGGTGTGGTATAGAAGCTCTACAGTCATTAGGTCTACAGTCATTAGGTCGACCCTGTATAGTCGACAGGCACTAGGTCGACATATGAAAAGTCAATACTGGAAAAGGTCGATAGGGTCAAAGGTTGACATGCATATGGTCGACACATGTTTGTTTGTTTTTTCTTTTTCCTTCCTTGACTGTGCATGTCACAAATCATAATCTTTAGTAACCTTGTGACGAGCAAAATGAAACAACACGCCCGAAGCGTTGTGAGCGAACACATTTCAACTGTTGGTTGTCCCAGATACCAAAACTATCCACTCTAACCCTAAAAATGCAAATACAGGTTGAGTATCCCTTATCCAAAACGCTTGGGACCAGAAGTATTTTGGATATCGGATTTTTCCGTATTTTGGAATAATTGCATACCATAATGAGATATCATGGCGATGGGACCTAAGTATAAGCACAGAATGCATTTATGTTTCATATACACCTTATACACACAGCCTGAAGGTAATTTTAGCCAATATTTTGAATAACTTTGTGCATTAAACAAAGTGTGTGTACATTCACACAATTCAGTTATGTTTCATATACACCTAATGCACACAGCCTGAAGGTCATTTAATACAATATTTTTAATAACTTTGTGTTTTAAACAAAGTTTGTGTACATTGAGCCATCACAAAACAAAGGTTTCGCTATCTCACTCTCACTCAAAAAATTCCGTATTTCGGAATATTCCGTATTCCAGAATATTTGGATATGGGATACTCAACCTGTAAAACGTGTCAAGCATTTTTGTACCGACCATTGTCATGACAACCTTTTGTCTATGTTGCTCTTTTGCCCATGTTGACAAGTGCTTGTTGATCATATGGGATCGACCTAATGTCTGAAGACGTAATGCATGTAGATCTTCTATACCACACCTGCTGTAACTGCTAGATGTTTTGGAAAATGTGAACTGTTTGGAGTCCTGAGAACCGAGAACCACTGCTGGATATCATGTGTTAATGACGGACTGGTGTGCACATACAGTAAGCTAAATGTCATGTGCATCATTTTGCACTCTCTGTGCCAGTGGTAGCATCTCTGTGGAGGAGCAGGTGAAAGGCTTGGCTGCCATGAAGAGGTACAAATTATACAAGAAATACAAGGATAGTGGACCACTGCGCTCACTGCGGCTGCAGTTTTGTAGAACCCTGGTGTCACTCAACACCATATATCCTGAACATTAGCTAAAAAAATGGGAACTATCAAACTGCGCACAGCTTATAAAAGTGAATATGTCAGTCTATGATGTTGATCAGAAGGTTATGGACCAATGTTCCTCTTTTCTTCTATCTTTCCTTCCAATTTTTCCTTTCTTAATTCCGAAGAATCCCCTTCAAATTAATCGAATGTCCCTCAAAAACAAGGAAAGAACAATATGGTGTAGCAGTTCCTGGATTTGAGTGACTCTCTGAGTAATCTGGTTCGACAAGATGGTTCGTACCGTACTCACGTCTGAACGGTGGGATTCACACACATAAAGGTTTCTTTCTGGGAAGGATTTCTCCTGACTAGAATTGGTCGTGTTCTCTCAAATCCTCGTCAAGTGGTGTCCCAACATGAGAAGTACCGAGGAGAAAAAATATCCTAATTAGTGGATACCCCATATATTATTCAGTCAATCACACTATCGACCGGAGAGATGGACTCGCGTACCGTACTCACACTCAAAGTGTATTCAATATACCCATAAAGGTATCTTTAACTGTAATTCATACTCCAACAGATAAAATAAAAAGACGTAGATGGGCAGGCGTACCCCACTTGCAATCTTCTATGATGTTGTCTAGCCCGTAGCGGTTTCTTTTTCCACTTTCTTCCCAGGAAGTGGAACTCCACTATCGGCTCCCAATCTCGGTATAATGGAAATATATATCGAAAAATGGAAGTTTAATAAAAAGGAGTTTTATTGAATTCAAACAATAAAAGTATCAGCAATGGGGCAGAAAAAAACTCTAATAGGCCGACCAGAAGATGTTAATAACCATTCAAAAAAGGTGAAATAGATCCGGATTACCTCACCTCAAAAAATGGTAGTCTGGAAGGTCTACAGGTGATGTCTGTCCCTCACACCAACGCGTTTCGACCAGAGGGTCTTTTTCAAGGTGTGTTAAGAGGGAAATTGTAGTTCTATTTATACCCCTAAACAGGAAGTGATTATAAAGTGGGTGTGGTTAGTATTAATGGTAATCCTAAACATAGGGGTCTCTAAGACTTATAATAAATTATTATAGTTTGCCAATCTGTCCCTTATACATTAGAGGGACGTCTTTGCGGATTGAAGACGGTTTTAACAACATATGTGCAGTTCTAATGCGCTGTGCGTTCCACCTGTCCGGGGTGGAACGCACCGCTTCCGCCGGATATCGTGCGTTCCACCTGTCTGGAGTGGAACGCACCGTCTCCGTCGGACGAAAAACCGGAAGTGACGCGCCGGGAGGGTGATATGCGGAAGCTGTGCGTTCCATCTATCTGAAGTGGAACGCACCGCTTCCGCCGGGCGAGAAGGGCCGGAAAGAGCGTGTGCTCCACTAGTTCTTGGTGGAACGCATTGAGGCCGGAAATACGGCCATAGTGGAGCCTGTATAATGTTTCCCCTGTAGTTATATAAAATACTTGTATGGCGGGGAGAAATGATAATAATACCTAAACAAATGGATAGGTTAGGTATATTAGAGGCAATATATGGGAAAATATAATGAAAATATAATAAAGTGCATGGTTGGGAATAGTGTGACCCCATTGTGATAGTACATAAAATTAGAATACATTGGTTAAAATTTAGACACAAAATAAGACTTGAATAAAAAATACATAAAAAATAGGGTATACATAAAAGACAATATATACCATATTCATGGTAGGATACAGTATTAAATCCTGCATTACTCGAATTTCAGGTAAAATCATACTCAATAATAAATTAGAACAAATATGAATAAATATGTGCATAACCAAGAGAGAATGTGCCTATGGAGAGGGATTGTGTATCAAAAATACCCTCTTCTTGACTCATTTATATCCCAATCTTTTTAACGGAATGAAAATGGGTCTACATGGGTACCCTAATCTTTCTAGTTCCCTACAAGAACCATTTGATCTCAAAATCCAGGTTCATTCCTCTTGGTTGTAAGGTTCCTAGGTTAAAGATGGACCGCATTTCTGTCCTTGCAAGTCTTTCTTCGATGTCAGTACTTCTCCAATTCCTTGGAGCCAGTTGTATTCCACAGAATAGGGCAATCTCAGAAGGTTTGCACATGTGGTCTTTCTTAAAATGCGCTGAGATTCCATGGGTTTCCACCCCTTTCTTAATATTTCTAAGGTGTTCACTCATCCTATCTTTTAATTTCCGTGTGGTCCTTCCAACATATTGTTTCTTACACGTACATTGGACCAGATATATAACATACTTGCTGTCGCAGGTGATAAAGTCTTTGATCTCAAAGGTTTTATTATTGGATGTGGATGTGTATTGGGTAATGGTGGAATTTTTACTTTTACAACTCCTACACATTTGGCACATACCACATCTGTAAAATCCCCTTGAGCGGATAGTCCTTAGGGTTTTTGGTCCCTCAACCACACTATTGACCACCTTTTTTCTAATATTATCTGCTTTCCGGTAGACAAAATGTGGTTTTTCTGTTAGATATTCCTTTATGATGGGATCATGTAGTAGAAGGCCCCAGTTTTTCTTGATAATCTGTTCTACCTCCTTATACTGACTATTAAATTTGGTTATGAGTATGAATTACAGTTAGAGATACCTTTATGGGTATATTGAATACACTTTGAGTGTGAGTACGGTACGCGAGTCCATCTCTCCGGTCGATAGTGTGATTGACTGAATATACTCTACCGTGGGGTATCCACTAATTAGGATATTTTTTCTCCTCGGTACTTCTCATGTTGGGACACCACTTGACGAGGATTTGAGAGAACACGACCAATTCTAGTCAGGAGAAATCCTTCCCAGAAAGAAACCTTTATGTGTGTGAATCCCACCGTTCAGACGTGAGTACGGTACGAACCATCTTGTCGAACCAGATTACTCAGAGAGTCACTCAAATCCAGGAACTGCTACACCATATTGTTCTTTCCTTGTTTTTGAGGGACATTCGATTAATTTGAAGGGGATTCTTCGGAATTAAGAAAGGAAAAATTGGAAGGAAAGATAGAAGAAAAGAGGAACATTGGTCCATAACCTTCTGATCAACATCATAGACTGACATATTCACTTTTATAAGCTGTGCGCAGTTTGATAGTTCCCATTTTTTTAGCTAATGCCATGAAGAGGTGCCCGTGTGGTGAAGCCTGGATCCCCTGTAGAAGATTTCAAGCAAGCAACAACACACAAAATAAGTAATTGGATCTAATCATCTTTTGTTCACTATTATTGGGTGATTTGCACACCCTATAGCACCATTGGCATACTTACAGGCGCTTATTGCACTCTGAGATATATATACAGGTTGAGTATCCCTTATCCAAAATGCTTGGGACCAGAGGTATTTTGGATATCGGATTTTTCCGTATTTTGGAATAATTGCATACCATAATGAGATATCATGGTGATGGGACCTAAGTCTAAGCACAGAATACATTTATGTTTCATATACACCTTATACACACAGCCTGAAGGTCATTTTAGCCAATATTTTTATAACTTTGTGCATTAAACAAAGTGTGTCTACATTCACACAATTAATTTATGTTTCATATACACCTTATACACACAGCCTGAAGGTCATTTAATACAATATTTTTAATAACTTTGTGTGTTAAACAAAGTTTGTGTACATTGAGCCATCAGAAAACAAAGGTTTCACTATCTCACTCTCACTCAAAAAATTCCGTATTTCGGAATATTCCGTATTTCGGAATATTTGGATATGGGATACTCAACCTGTAAATATATATATATATATATATATATATATATATATATTAGTGATGTGCACCGGAAATTTTTCGGGTTTTGTGTTTTGGTTTTGGATTTGGTTCCACGGCCGTGTTTTGGATTCGGACGCGTTTTGGCAAAACCTCCCTGAAAATTTTTTGTCGGATTCGGGTGTGTTTTGGATTCGGGTGTTTTTTTACAAAAAACCCTCAAAAACATCTTAAATCATAGAATTTGGGGGTCATTTTGATCCCATAGTATTATTAACATCAATAACCATAATTTCCACTCATTTCCAGTCTATTCTGAACACCTCACACCTCACAATATTATTTTTAGTCCTAAAATTTGCACCGACGTCGCTGGATGGCTAAGCTAAGCGACCCAAGTGGCCGACACAAACACCTGGCCCATCTAGGAGTAGCACTGCAGTGTCAGACAGGATGGCAGATTTAAAAAATAGTCCCCAAACAGCACATGATGCAAAGAAAAAAAGAGGTGCAATGAGGTAGCTGTGTGGCTAAGCTAAGCAACCCAAGTGGCCGACACAAACACCTGGCCCATCTAGGAGTGGCATTGCAGTGTCAGACAGGATGGCAGATTTAAAAAATAGTCCCCAAACAGCACATGATGCAAAGAAAAAAAGAGGTGCAATGAGGTAGCTGTGTGACTAAGCTAAGCGACCCAAGTGGCCGACACAAACCCCTGGCCCATCTAGGAGTGGCACTGCAGTGTCAGACAGGATGGCAGATTTAAAAAATAGTCCCCAAACAGCACATGATGCAAAGAAAAAAAGAGGTGCACCAAGGTCGCTGGATGGCTAAGCTATGCGACCCAAGTGGCTGACACAAACACCTGGCCCATCTAGGAGTGGCACTGCAGTTTTCTAGCGAGAGGATGAGTGCTTCCATCCTCATGTGAATCTGAACCACTAGCCATGAACATAGGCCAGGGCCTCAGCCGTTCCTTGCCTTTCCGTGTCGTAAATGGCATATTGGCAAGTTTAGGTTTCTCATCAGACGCTTTTAATTTTGATTTTTGGGTCATTTTACTGAACTTTTGTAGTATACTTGATGACACAGAGGTAGAGCAGTGGACTACTGTATCGTACTGCTATATATATATATACACTGGTGGTCACAGCAACATTCTGCACTGTCCCCTCCTACTATATACTGCGCACAACTAAAATGCAGCACAGGTATGGATGCGTAGTATACTTGACGACACAGAGGTAGGTAGAGCAGTGGACTACTGTACTGTACTGCTATATATATACATACTTGTGGTCACAACAACATTCTGCACTGTCCCCTCCTACTATATACTGCGCACAACTAAAATGCAGCACAGGTATGGATGCATAGTATACTTGACGACACAGAGGTAGGTAGAGCAGTGGACTACTGTACCGTACTGCTATATATATACTGGTGGTCACAGCAACATTCTGCACTGTCCCCTCCTACTATATACTGCGCACAACTAAAATGCAGCACAGGTATGGATGCATAGTATACTTGACGACACAGAGGTAGATAGAGCAGTGGACTACTGTACCGTACTGCTATATATATATACTGGTGGTCACAGCAACATTCTGCACTGTCCCCTCCTACTATATACTGCGCACAACTAAAATGCAGCACAGGTATGGATGCATAGTATACTTGACAACACAGAGGTAGGTAGAGCAGTGGACTACTGTAACGTACTGCTATATATATACTGGCGATCACAGCAACATTCTGCACTGTCCCCTCCTACTATATACTGCGCACAACTAAAATGCAGCACAGGTATGGATGCATAGTATACTTGACGACACAGAGGTAGGTAGAGCAGTGGACTACTGTACCGTACTGCTATATAATACTGGTGGTCAGCAACATTCTGCACTGTCCTCCTACTATATACTACAATGCAGCACAGATATGGAGTGTTTTTCAGGCAGAGAACGTAGATATTTTCAGCACACTGAGCACAGATATTTGCAGCACACTGAGCAGATATTTGCAGCACACTGAACACAGAAACTGAGAGAACGCTGCAAGTCCTCTCGCTATCATCTCCAATGCACGAGTCAAAATGGCGGCGACGCGCGGCGACGCGCGGCTCCTTATATAGAATATGAATCTCGTGAGAATCCGACAGCGGGATGATGACGTTCGGGCGCGATCGGGTTAACCGAGCAAGGCGGGAAGATCCGAGTCTGCCTCGGAACCGTGTAAAATGGGTGAAGTTCGGGGGGTTCGGATCCCGAGGAACCGAACCCGCTCATCACTAATATATATATATATATATATATATATATATATATACAAACAGGAAGTTCAGCACTCACCAAAGCAAGCTCACTTATTTTCATATGCTGAACTTTCTGTTTGTATATCTTTAAGTAGGTGGCCATGGGCTACATGCACCCCACCCTATGAGTGGTGAGTGCAGACATTGCACCCCGCTTCTGGGGTGGTGAGTGCTGTGGTTTTATATTTGTTGGTATATATATATATATATATATATATATATATATATATTTCTCTGACGTCCTAGTGGATGCTGGGGACTCCGAAAGGACCATGGGGAATAGCGGCTCCGCAGGAGACTGGGCACAAAAGTAAAAGCTTTAGGACTACCTGGTGTGCACTGGCTCCTCCCCCTATGACCCTCCTCCAAGCCCCAGTTAGATTTTTGTGCCCGAACGAGAAGGGTGCTCACTAGGTGGCTCTCCTGAGCTGCTTAGTAAAAAAGTTTAAGTATAGGTTTTTTATTTTCAGTGAATCCTGCTGGCAACAGGTTCACTGCACCGAGGGACTAAGGGGAGAAGAAGCGAACTCACCTGCGTGCAGAGTGGATTGGGCTTCTTAGGCTACTGGACATTAGCTCCAGAGGGACGATCACAGGCCCAGCCATGGATGGGTCCCAGAGCAGCGCCGCCGGCCCTCTTACAGAGCCAGAAGACTGAAGAGGTCCGGAAAATCGGCGGCAGAAGACGTCCTGTCTTCAATAAGGTAGCGCACAGCACCGCAGCTGTGTGCCATTGCTCTCAGCACACTTCACACTCCGGTCACTGAGGGTGCAGGGCGCTGGGGGGGGGCGCCCTGAGACGCAATAAAAACACCTTATATGGCAAAAAATACATCACATATAGCTCCTGGGCTATATGGATGCATTTAACCCCTGCCAATTTCTCCTTAAAAAAGCGGGAGAAAGGCCGCCGAGAAGGGGGCGGAGCCTATCTCCTCAGCACACTGGCGCCATTTTTCCTCACAGCTCCGTTGGAGGGAAGCTCCCTGACTCTCCCCTGCAGTCCTGCACTACAGAAACAGGGTAAAACAAGAGAGGGGGGCACTAATTTGGCAGATAAATCTATACAGCAGCTATATAAGGGAAAAACACTTATATAAGGTTATCCCTGTATATATATAGCGCTCTGGTGTGTGCTGGCAAACTCTCCCTCTGTCTCCCCAAAGGGCTAGTGGGGTCCTGTCCTCTATCAGAGCATTCCCTGTGTGTGTGCTGTGTGTCGGTACGTTGTGTCGACATGTATGAGGAGGAAAATGGTATGGAGGCGGAGCAATTGCCTGTAATAGTGATGTCACCCCCTAGGGAGTCGACACCTGACTGGATGGTCTTATGGAAGGAATTACGTGATAGTGTCAGCACTTTACAAAAGACTGTTGACGACATGAGACAGCCGGCAAATCAGTTATTACCTGTACAGGCGTCTCAAACACCGTCAGGGGCTCTAAAGCGCCCGTTACCTCAGAACACTGACTCCAGTGTCGACGGTGAGGAAACAAACGTATTTTCCAGTAGGGCCACACGTTACATGATCACGGCAATGAAGGAGGTTTTGAACATTTCTGATACTACAAGTACCACAAAAAAGGGTATTATGTGGGGTGTGAAAAAAACTACCCGTAGTTTTTCCTGAATCAGATGAATTAAATGAGGTGTGTGATGAAGCGTGGGTTTCCCCCGATAAAAAACTGCTGATTTCTAAAAAATTATTGGCATTATACCCTTTCCCGCCAGAGGTTAGGGCGCGTTGGGAAACACCCCCTAGGGTAGATAAGGCGCTCACACGCTTATCAAAACAAGTGGCGTTACCGTCTCCTGATACGGCCGCCCTCAAGGAACCAGCTGATAGGAAGCTGGAAAATATCCTAAAAAGTATATACACACATACTGGTATTATACTGCGACCAGCAATCGCCTCAGCCTGGATGTGCAGTGCTGGGGTGGCTTGGTCGGATTCCCTGACTGAAAATATTGATACCCTGGACAGGGACAGTATATTATTGACTATAGAGCATTTAAAGGATGCATTTCTATATATGCGAGATGCACAGAGGGATATTTGCACTCTGGCATCAAGAGTAAGTGCGCTGTCCATTTCTGCCAGAAGAGGGTTATGGACGCGACAGTGGTCAGGTGATGCGGATTCCAAACGGCATATGGAAGTATTGCCGTATAAAGGGGAGGAGTTATTTGGGGTCGGTCTATCGGACCTGGTGGCCACGGCAACGGCTGGGAAATCCACCTTTTTACCCCAGGTCACCTCTCAGCAGAAAAAGACACCGTCTTTTCAGGCTCAGTCCTTTCGTCCCCATAAGGGCAAGCGGGCAAAAGGCCACTCATATCTGCCCCGGGGCAGAGGAAGGGGAAAAAGGCTGCAGCAGGCAGCCTCTTCCCAGGAACAGAAGCCCTCCCCCGCTTCTGCCAAGTCCTCAGCATGACGCTGGGGCCTTACAAGCGGACTCAGGCACAGTGGGGGCCCGTCTCAAGAATTTCAGCGCGCAGTGGGCTCACTCGCAAGTGGACCCCTGGATCCTGCAGGTAGTATCTCAGGGGTACAAATTGGAATTCGAGACGTCTCCCCCTCGCCGGTTCCTGAAGTCTGCTTTACCAACGTCTCCCTCCGACAGGGAGGCGGTATTGGAAGCCATTCACAAGCTGTATTCCCAGCAGGTGATAATCAAGGTACCCCTCCTACAACAGGGAAAGGGGTATTATTCCACGCTGTTTGTGGTACCGAAGCCGGACGGCTTGGTGAGACCTATTTTAAATCTGAAATCCTTGAACACTTACATACAAAGGTTCAAATTCAAGATGGAGTCACTCAGAGCAGTGATAGCGAACCTGGAAGAAGGGGACTATATGGTGTCTCTGGACATCAAGGATGCTTACCTCCATGTCCCAATTTGCCCTTCTCACCAAGGGTACCTCAGGTTTGTGGTACAGAACTGTCACTATCAGTTTCAGACGCTGCCGTTTGGATTGTCCACGGCACCCCGGGTCTTTACCAAGGTAATGGCCGAAATGATGATTCTTCTTCGAAGAAAAGGCGTCTTAATTATCCCTTACTTGGACGATCTCCTGATAAGGGCAAGGTCCAGAGAACAGTTAGAGGTCGGAGTAGCACTATCTCAAGTAGTACTACGACAGCACGGGTGGATTCTAAATATTCCAAAATCGCAGCTGATTCCGACGACACGTCTGCTGTTCCTAGGGATGATTCTGGACACAGTCCAGAAAAAGGTGTTTCTCCCGGAGGAGAAAGCCAGGGAGTTATCCGACCTAGTCAGGAACCTCCTAAAACCAGGCCAAGTGTCAGTGCATCAATGCACAAGGGTCCTGGGAAAAATGGTGGCTTCTTACGAAGCGATTCCATTCGGCAGATTCCACGCAAGAACTTTTCAGTGGGATCTGCTGGACAAATGGTCCGGATCGCATCTTCAAATGCATCAGCGGATAACCCTGTCTCCAAGGACAAGGGTGTCTCTCCTGTGGTGGTTACAGAGTGCTCATCTTCTAGAGGGCCGCAGATTCGGCATTCAGGACTGGGTCCTGGTGACCACGGATGCCAGCCTGAGAGGCTGGGGAGCAGTCCCACAGGGAAGAAATGTCCAGGGCTTGTGGTCAAGCATGGAAACGTCACTTCACATAAATATCCTGGAACTAAGGGCCATTTACAATGCCCTAAGTCAGGCAAGGCCTCTGCTTCAGGGTCAGCCGGTGTTGATCCAGTCGGACAACATCACGGCAGTCGCCCACGTAAACAGACAGGGCGGCACAAGAAGCAGGAGGGCAATGACGGAAGTTGCAAGGATTCTTCGCTGGGCGGAAAATCATGTGATAGCACTGTCAGCAGTGTTCATTCCGGGAGTGGACAACTGGGAAGCAGACTTCCTCAGCAGACACGACCTCCACCCGGGGGAGTGGGGACTTCACCCAGAAGTCTTCCACATGATTGTGAACCGTTGGGAAAAACCAAAGGTGGACATGATGGCGTCCCGCCTCAACAAAAAACTGGACAGATATTGCGCCAGGTCAAGGGACCCTCAGGCAATAGCTGTGGACGCTCTGGTAACACCGTGGGTGTACCAGTCAGTGTATGTGTTCCCTCCTCTGCCTCTCATACCCAAGGTACTGAGAATCATAAGAAGGAGAGGAGTAAGGACTATACTCGTGGCTCTGGATTGGCCAAGAAGGACTTGGTACCCGGAACTTCAAGAGATGCTCACGGAAGACCCGTGGCCTCTACCTCTAAGAAAGGACCTGCTCCAGCAGGGACCCTGTCTGTTCCAAGACTTACCGCGGCTGCGTTTGACGGCATGGCGGTTGAACGCCGGATCCTGAAGGAAAAAGGCATTCCGGATGAAGTCATCCCTACCCTGATCAAAGCCAGGAAGGATGTAACTGTGCAACATTATCACCGTATTTGGCGTAAATATGTTGCGTGGTGTGAGGCCAGGAAGGCCCCTACAGAGGAATTTCAACTGGGTCGTTTCCTGCATTTCCTGCAAACAGGACTGTCTATGGGCCTAAAATTAGGGTCCATTAAGGTTCAAATTTCGGCCCTGTCGATATTCTTCCAAAAAGAACTAGCTTCAGTTCCTGAAGTTCAGACGTTTGTCAAGGGGGTACTGCATATACAGCCTCCTTTTGTGCCTCCAGTGGCACCTTGGGATCTCAATGTAGTTTTGGGGTTCCTAAAATCACATTGGTTTGAACCACTCACCACTGTGGACTTAAAATATCTCACATGGAAAGTGGTAATGCTGTTAGCCCTGGCTTCTGCCAGGCGTGTCTCAGAATTGGCGGCTTTATCCTATAAAAGCCCTTACCTAATTTTTCATACGGACAGGGCAGAATTGAGGACTCGTCCTCAATTTCTCCCTAAGGTGGTTTCAGCGTTTCACTTAAACCAGCCTATTGTGGTACCTGCGGCTACTAGGGACTTGGAGGATTCCAAGTTGCTGGACGTAGTCAGGGCCCTGAAAATATATGTTTCCAGGACGGCTGGAGTCAGAAAATCTGACTCGCTGTTTATCCTGTATGCACCCAACAAGCTGGGTGCTCCTGCTTCTAAGCAGACTATTGCTCGTTGGATTTGTAGTACAATTCAGCTTGCACATTCTGTGGCAGGCCTGCCACAGCCAAAATCTGTAAAAGCCCATTCCACACGGAAAGTGGGCTCATCTTGGGCGGCTGCCCGAGGGGTCTCGGCTTTACAACTTTGCCGAGCAGCTACTTGGTCAGGGGCAAACACGTTTGCTAAATTCTACAAATTTGATACCCTGGCTGAGGAGGACCTGGAGTTCTCTCATTCGGTGCTGCAGAGTCATCCGCACTCTCCCGCCCGTTTGGGAGCTTTGGTATAATCCCCATGGTCCTTTCGGAGTCCCCAGCATCCACTAGGACGTCAGAGAAAATAAGAATTTACTTACCGATAATTCTATTTCTCATAGTCCGTAGTGGATGCTGGGCGCCCATCCCAAGTGCGGATTGTCTGCAATACTTGTACATAGTTATTGTTACAAAAATCGGGTTATTATTGTTGTGAGCCATCTTTTCAGAGGCTCCTCTGTTATCATGCTGTTAACTGGGTTCAGATCACAAGTTGTACGGTGTGATTGGTGTGGCTGGTATGAGTCTTACCCGGGATTCAAAATCCTTCCTTATTGTGTACGCTCGTCCGGGCACAGTATCCTAACTGAGGCTTGGAAGAGGGTCATAGGGGGAGGAGCCAGTGCACACCAGGTAGTCCTAAAGCTTTTACTTTTGTGCCCAGTCTCCTGCGGAGCCGCTATTCCCCATGGTCCTTTCGGAGTCCCCAGCATCCACTACGGACTATGAGAAATAGAATTATCGGTAAGTAAATTCTTATTATATATATAGTTACTGTATATACACTGCTCAAAAAAATAAAGGGAACACTTAAACAACACAATGTAACTCCAAGTCAATCACACTTCTGTGAAATCAAACTGTCCACTTAGGAAGCAACACTGATTAACAATCAATTTCACAAGCTGTTGTGCAAATGGAATAGACAACAGGTGGAAATTATAGGCAATTAGCAAGACACCCCCAATAAAGGAGTTGTTCTGCAGGTGGTGACCACAGACCACTTCTCAGCTCCTATGCTTTCTGGCTGATGTTTTGGTCACTTTTGAAAGCTGGCGGTGCTTTCACTCTAGTGGTAGCATGAGACGGAGTCTACAACCCACACAAGTGGCTCTGGTAGTGCAGCTCATCCAGGATGGCACATCAATGCGAGCTGTGGCAAGAAGGTTTGCTGTGTCTGTCAGCGTAGTGTCCAGAGCATGGAGGCTCTACCAGGAGACAGGCCAGTACATCAGGAGACGTGGAGGAGGCCATAAGAGGGCAACAACCCAGCAGCAGGACCACTACCTCCGCCTTTGTGCAAGGAGGAACAGGAGGAGCACTGCCAGATCCCTGCAAAATGACCTCCAGCAAGCCACAAATGTGCATGTGTCTACTCAAATGATCAGAAACAGATTCCATGAGGGTGGTATGAGGGCCCGACGTCCACAGGTGGGGGTTGTGCTAACAGCCCAACACCGTGCAGGACGTTTGGCATTTGCCAGAGAACACCAAGATTGGCAAATTCACCACTGGCGCCCTGTGCTCTTCACAGGTTCTCACTGAGCACATGTGACAGACGTGACAGAGTCTGGAGACGCCAAGGAGAACGATCTGCTGCCTGCAACATCCTCCAGCATGACCGGTTTGGCAGTGGGTCAGTAATGGTGTGGGGTGGCATTTCTTTGGGGGGCCGCACAGCCCTCCATGTGCTCGCCAGAGGTAGCCTGACTGCCATTAGGTACCGAGATGAGATCCTCAGACCCTTTGTGAGACCATATGCTGGTGCAGTTGGCCCTGGGTTCCTCCTAATGCAAGACAATGCTAGACCTCATGTGGCTGGAGTGTGTCAGCAGTTCCTGCAAGACATTGATGCTATGGACTGGCCTGCCCATTCCCCAGACCTGAATCCTATTGAGCACATCTGGGACATCATGTCCCGCTCAATCCACCAATGCCACGTTGCACCACAGACTGTCCAGGAGTTGGCGGATGCTTTAGTCCAGGTCTGGGAGGAGATCCCTCAGGAGACCATCCGCCACCTCATCAGGAGCATGCCCGGGTGTTGTAGGAAGTTCATACAGGCACGTGGAGGCCACACACACTACTGAGCCTTATTTTGACTTGTTTTAAGGACATTACATCAAAGTTGGATCAGCGTGTAGTGTGTTTTTCCACTTTAATTTGAAAATCCAGACCTCCATGGGTTAATAAATTTGATTTCCATTAATCATTTTTGTGTGATTTTGTTGTCAGCACATTCAGCTATGTAAAGAACAAAGTAATTAATAAGAATATTTCATTCATTCAGATCTAGTATGTGTTATTTTAGTGTACCCTTTATTTTTTTTGAGCAGTGTATATACACACAGTAGTTAGAAACCCATCCTAATGATGAATGCCAGGACTGGATTATAGTGGGGGGGGGGGGGGTAGCGTTATCATTCCATTTATATAGGTGCTGTATACTGTAATGGGCAGGCAATAATGATACTGCGCTATATTCACCAGTATTGGCATGTTTAAGCTCACAAGTGGCTTCTTTGCTGCCCTTGTCCGGAAAAGGAAAGGTTAGCACTATCAATCCTGTGTCATGCCAACACTAAAGCATCCTGAGACCATTCATATGTGGGGTTTCTTCTCAGCCAAGGGAGTGGGCTCACTAACCATTTTGCCTAAGAACACAGCCATGAATAAAGAATGGTACCAAAACATCCTCCAAGAGCAGCTTCTCCCAACCATCCAAGAACAGTTTGATGAAGAACAATGCCTTTTCCAGCATGATGGAGCACCTTGCCATAGGCAAAAGTGATTACTTAGTGGAACAAAACATAACAATTATGGGTCCATGGCCAGGAAACTCCCCAGACCTTTATCCCATTGATAATTTGTGGTCAATCCTCAAGAGGTGGGTGGACCAACAAAACCCACACATTCTGACAAACTCCAAGCATTGATTAGGCAAGAATGGGCAGCCATCAGTCAGTATGTAGCCCAGAAGCTGAGTGACAGCATGCCAGGGTGAATTGCAGAGTTCTAAAAAAAGAAGGGTTTGCAAATATTGACTCTTTGCATAGACTTAATGTAATTGTCAATAAAAGCCTTTGACACCTATGAAATGCTTGTAATTTTACTTCAGTATATCATAGTAACATCTGACAAAAAGGTCTAAAAACACTGATGCAGCAAACTTTGTAAAAACCAATACTTGTGTAATTCTCAAAACTTTTTGTCCACGACTGTACATATAATGTAGATGTCTGAATGGGGTAAAAATGAAGAATCTAAGTGGGGTGAAGGGGTGGGTGGCTAGGGCAGAACGGAGTGATAGGAGAGGGGGCAGAACAGCAGAGAGTGGAGTTTTTGAGTGCAGTGATTGGGTCCAATATACTAGTAGCTAAAAAATGTATACATACACATACAGTAAGTCCACACTACATGATTACCTGCCATTAATCATGAGGACTAGAGAACAGAAGTCAGGAAGAAGGTGCATGATACAGGCCAGGTAGGAGAAAACTGTGGGACAGAGAAGGGAGATGTATGGTAGACAGTGGAGGAGGGACCAGCCTGAAAAGTAGTTCAGCCCATTGGTGACTGGTCAGGTGTTAGGGGCCATCCACTGCATGGTATTGGCTAAAAGTGCTTTCCATAGTAATCCTGGAGGACTTTGCAAATAAGGGCTGTTACAGTGTGCTTGGCCTTGGACAGCTCCTCTCCCAAAACTCTGTCCTTTGAGGCCACACTCAGCGCGAGTAAGGTTTTCATTACAAGGAAATTCTAGAGGTAAAAAAACAGGGCAGTGGGGAGAACGCACTACGTTTCCCCATGTGCACCGTGCCTGTGGCCCCAAACAGCATCATTGTGTCGGCCTAGGGAGTAGATGGCACCCTGCCCCCCAGCTCTCTCTGCCACTGGCATGTGAACAGATAAAGCTTTGATGTGATACACAATAGGAACCTTGTACTGAGAACAAATGTGATATTTTTTGCATATGAGATTTAACTGGAAAGCCTCTTCTGATCATTATATACAATGTTGGATATATCTGGGAAATTCACTGCCTGTAAACTTGGCACAGTCAGCAAAGAATTGCGTTATTACAGTTTGTATACTCACTACAAGCTTTTAACTCTTTTCATATATACTGAGACAATGGGGGTCATTCCACCCCATCGCTCGCTGCAGTTCGTCGCAGCGCAGCGATCGGGTCGGAACTACGCATGCGCCGCAGTGCGCCGGCGCATGGCAGTCATCGGTGCCCAGCGATCGCAGCCTCTGCGGCCAGCGGCAGCGACACACAACTCCCGGCCAGCCGCAGGAGCTGTGCTGGCCGGGAGTTACTCCACAAATACAAAGGCATCGCCAGTGTGCGATGCTTTTGTATTGGTGCGGTGGGGGGGCAATGACATGCGGGGCGGACTAGCCCTGTGCTGGGCGCCCCCCCGCATGTCTGGAAACAGGATCGTAGCTGTGCTAAATTTAGCACAGCTACGATCAACTCGGAATGACCCCCAATGTACAGTATCTCACTTTAACTTGCTGTGCTACATCCGATATAATAAAAGGCTAAAGCTGTTCCACACCTCTGTTATGTGCGCCAGCGGCCACTAGAGGCTACCACATGGACCAAATGACTTGAAACTGAAAGTGAAACTGCAGGAAGATGTTACAGCCTCCTATATATATTAATAAATATTCTGACTCTTTCCCACTTGCTGCATACAGAGAGAGAGGGGTCTGGAAAGAGAGAGCGGGGGTATGGATAGATATGGACTGGGAGGTATAGAGTGGTGAAGGGGCAGATAGGGACTGGAGGAGAAAGAGAGTGGGCAGGAGGGTTGGGGTGGATATGGACTGGGGAGAGGTGGTAGGGGCATATAGGGACTGGGGGAGAGGAATTGGGGTAGATAGGGACTGAGAGTGGAGTGGTAGGGGCAGATGCACCTCTGTGGTAGCAATACCGGCCACATGAGGGCGCCCAATGGAGCTCCCTGTACGGGTCACAGACATACACACACCCTATGTACACTGCACCCCCACCATATACTGCCCCTATATGCACTACACCCCCATCCTCTTAAATATTCGGCACCCCCCACCATACTCTATACTGTCCCTATATACATACTGCACCCCCATACCCCTCCATATTGTACCCCCTATATACAGGGCACTGCCCTCCTCCATATACTGCTCCCTCCATATAACCCATACTTTTCACCCAGAGCCGGATTAAGGCGGGGCACTTCAGACAATAGGGCCCTTATAAAGAGGCAGGCAGATGAATTAGATAGATAGATAGATTTTTTTTTTCTATTAGGTATCCTCTAGAAAGGAAGAGGCAGCACTCGGCTGACTTTTAAATTAGTGTAAATCTGTATTAATAGTTACTGACGTGGGTTTTTTCCTTTAGGGTACAGATTTACACTAATTTAAAAGCCTGTGGAGTGCTGTCAAGTGCCTTTCAAATCAAGTGTAGATATACAGAACAAACAGCAGCACTCATGGACCTCACAAGAAGCCGTTCAAGAGTTTCGGTTTATACAACCTTCATCAGAAATGAGGTCCAAAAGTGCTGCTGTTTGGTCTGTAGATATATATATATATATATATATAATCAAAAGTCATACCGGCACTCCCAGAGGTAAAACGGATTCCTTTGCTGCGGTGCCCTCCAAGTCAGCAATGTGACAAACGTAGAAAATGGAGAAACGGCGGCACTCAAGTGAGTTTCTCCATTTTCTATATATATATATATATATGATCCAAGGCTAATTAGTTATCGGGGAGAGTGTTGGTCCACGTACGCTATATATATATATATATATATAGAATAAACAGCTGCTCCGGCACTCCATGTAGTCCAATGCTGGACTGATGTTGCTCTGGTGCCCTCCCCAACCGGGAACCGGTGGCATGCAGAGAAAGAACCGAGGCGGCACTCAGAGACTTGTAACAGCAATCATATATTTGTGCAAATAGTGCAAATCATATCAACGTTTCGGGGACCTGGTCCCCTTCTTCAGGATAACATAAGTGCCAAACATGGGTGTTTAAATAGACAAGACAAACACTTACCCCCTGACCCCATCCAATCTGCAGCTGCAGCGTGTCCGTCTGGCCGCCCTTTCATGACTTCCGCCCGGCTGCTCGCGTCTCGGCGGAACCGGAAGTGATGTCGCGAGTGCGAGCCGCGTTACCATGGCTACCACTCGAGGCTTTGCTCACTGCCCGAGTGTCATGCCCTGGCCGCGTCACTCAAGCTACCTCCAATGCGTCCGCCGATCCCGCGAGATCTGGAGCCCTGGCAAGGGAGACATTTGCGTTACCATAGAAACGCTGTCAACTGTACAACAATACGAACAAAAGAAAAAACAGTAAAATAGGTGACATGTTAAGATGACTTTTGACGGTCAATGTTACATTAAAACCTCAATCTAAAAATACTGGTGCAAACTCTATTATACAAACACTTAGGGACATCTAAAAGTGCAAACAGAAAAATGTACACAGACAGGTCCAATTGTTAAAAAAAGAAAAAGAACCTACTGGATGTGCCAAAATTTCTAAAATGGGCACCTCCTGTATAGCAGCTGTAACTAATGTTAATGCCTTGTGTTTTGAGAATAAACTATTAGTGACATCGGCACAGAGCCCCCCAAACTGAGTTTCACTAAGCGTGGTGTCGACAAGCTAGGACTTAACCACATTCACAAAAAATTGATTAATCCCAGATTGTCATTAAGCCCCCCAGGTTTCAAAGTGTTAAGCCTATGGATCCACATGGACTCCAACTGTAATAACTTGCGTCCCCGATCACCCCCCCGTATTGATTCGGGGACGTGATCGATGATGCAGTGTTTGAACGTGGCCATCGAATGTCTAAATGTCACGAAATGCTTGGCCACGGGCTGTTCCCCACTACCCGATGCCAAAGCATTCCGGATGGCTAGTCTGTGCTGTTGTTATGATTCCAGCACTCTGGTCTGAGGAGATCTTATTGCAAGGACCGGAGCACTGGAACGTAATGCTGGGAAAGGGGAATGGAAAGGGAATAGCCTAAAACTAAATGTATGTGCGGTTTGCCAAAGGAAAAGAACAACAAAGGAAATGCTGACCACACGCCCACACAATACTTTTGTGTACCGGCGGTGACAGCATAAGCAGAACCCTCTGCAAAACACCAGTGACAGAAATAATAATGGAATACAGCGGCCTAGGCCGACGGACGCGGCAGAGCCGCTACTCACGGAACCGGTACGAATACTGGCAAACGGACAGGAACTCCCAATGCTGCTGACACAGACTCTTAGAACTGGAGGACAGGCAGAATCCCAAACGAAAGACCGGTGGACAACAAGAAGCCAGAAACTTGACCAGGCACAGGCAAAGGCACTGGACCTCAGGACAGGAACGCCTCATGGCAGGACACGGGATCAGACATAGGAATCGACACAGGGACTGACACAGGAATCGACACAGGAAGCTCAGGAACTAGCAGGAACCAAGCTCAGAACTCAAGCAGACTGGATACCCAGAAATATCACCAGCGTCTGTGAATTGCAGTCAGCCAGCATATAACAGAGAGGCCTAATTAATAATCTCATGCAGCTGCCCTGTTGCATGACTCCAAACTGACAAGATGCAATTAGCAGCCATGTGAGGCTGAACACATGGGAACAAGCTGCAATTACACAGACTCACCAGCGGCAGCAGACAAGAGTATTCTAAAACAGAGCAACAGGAAATCCTGGCATGCAAGACAACTTTATAAACATAAAATAGGAATGAACCACTACCTGTGGTTCATAACAGTATCCCCTCCTTAAGGGTGAGCTCCGAGCACCCCATGACACCCACGGGGAACATGAACAGAAGTATAACATAAAATACATAACCAAAATGCAAATATGGAAATGAGCCACAGCTGTGGCTCATAACATTACCCCCCCCCCCTTGAGGAGGGGTCAAAGGACCCCAAAATACAGACTATCCAAAACAAGGGATACAGAAAAAAAAACCTGACACACTGGTCTAACAGACACGAAAACAGAAACAAGCTGCAACCACAGCTTGTTCAGTGCCCTCCCCCTGACGGTGGCCACTGGACACAAGATAAGGAAGAAAAACATTTTTTTTTTATATATATCAAGGCAAGAGTCAAAAATTATTTATTTTTCTTCTTCTTCTTTTTACAAAGCTCTTTAGGTCTGACCAAGGTAATTCTCCAAACATTGTCTGAACTGATGGTACCACCCAGCAAGGCTGCGTTCAAATCAGAGACAGGTTTCTTACCCTTGGGAGCTGAACTTTCTGGCAAAGTACTATTATTAGAAGAAGAAGAAGTCAGAAAAGCACATCCTGCAGTTAAAACAACGGGCTGGGACTCTTGTGCCGAGTTTACAGTATTTGGTGGACTCTCAGCAGACAAGACGGGTGACTTAGAGGAACCTGAACCAATTTCTTTGGAACCATATCTTTTAATAATTGCATCACTGAATGCTGGGGGATCCTGAAGAATGGGATCTTCAGCTTTCATTAGGCTGGTCGCCCACTCAAAAGGCTCTCCTCTAAAAGAATAAATCAGATAAAGCACAAGGTTCTCTGAAGTGATGCCCAGAAATGGTCTAGACAACATAATAATGTAATAGTGTTTGTAAAGCACCAGAAAATGGGCTAAGTACCCATCAAAGATTATGGATGTTGAGATATCAGAGTCAGGATCTGTTTCCTTCCCATCTGACTGACTGGAGTGCTTTGCTAGGACCTGGTCACTATTGACCTTACTCGAGGCTGAGACTCTCTGAACCCCACCCGGGGCAGTGACTTTCTGAACCCCACCCGGGGCAGTGACTTTCTGAACCCCACCCGGGGCAGTGACTTTCTGAACCCCACCCGGGGCAGTGACTTTCTGAACCCCACCCGGGGCAGTGGCCTCCGGGAACCCCGCTGGGGCAGTGGCCTCCGGGAACCCCGCTGGGGCAGTGGCCTCCGGGAACCCCGCTGGGGCAGTGGCCTCCGGGAACCCCGCTGGAGCAGTGGCCTCCGGGAACCCCGCTGGAGCAGTGGCCTCCGGGAACCCCGCTGGGGCAGTGGCCTCCCTCTCTGAGTCGATAATTATCGAAACTTCTCCCGGGACTATGACTTCCGGAACTTTTGCTGAAGCTATAACCTTCAGCACCTCCACTAATGCTACACCTCTTAAGTTCTTTCCTGGGGAAGCGACCTCTAGACCCTTCTTAGAGGTTGCGTCTCTCGAGACCCCACTTGAGGATATTACTTCAAAGATCCCTTCTGGGGTTTTGCTTCTCGAGTTCCCTTCTAGAACTATGGTTTCAGATACCCTTTCTGGGGTTGCGCTCTTCAAGTCCCTACCTGGAGTAACAGCTTCTGAGACCCCTTCTGGTATGGAAACCTGAGCTAAAATATTTGATGTCCCTCTATAAGCTAGAGCATCGGGTACCGCACCAGCACTCTGGGCATCGGGTACCGCTCCAGCACTCTGGGCATCGGGTACCACTCCAGCACTCTGGGCATCGGGTACCGCTCCAGCACTCTGGGCATCGGGTACCGCTCCAGTACTCTGGGCATCGGGTACCGCTCCAGCACTCTGGGCATCGGGTACCGCTCCAGCACTCTGGGCATCGGGTACCGCACCAAGATCCTGAGCATCGGGCACCACTCCAGGAACCTGGGCAACGGGCACCACTCCAGGAACCTGGGCAACGGGCACCACTCCAGGAACCTGGGCAACGGGCACCACTCCAGGAACCTGGGCAACGGGCACCACTCCAGGAACCTGGGCAACGGGCACCACTCCAGAAACCTGGGCAACGGGCACCACTCCAGGACCCTGGGCAACGGGCACCACTCCAGGACCCTGGGCATCGGGCACCACTCCAGGGGCTTGCAACTCTGCTTCAACAGGAACCTCAAGAGAGGAGAGAAACATTCTCTTTTGATTCCTAAATCTATAATGGGGCTCCCTTGCCCAAGGACCCCAATTATAGGACAGAGAGCTTTTTAGTGTGGGTTGTGTGACAAGTACCTCTGCCACAGTAGAGACAGGAGTAGGTCTTGTATCCTGACTCAACTTGGCCAGAGGGCAAGACTCGTCACCACACTTTGGCTTGCGCAACTCGCAGGTCTGCAGATAGTGGCCTAAACCCCCACAATATAGGCATAAGTTTAAGTTTCTGCGACGCAGACACTCCTCTTCTGAGAGCCTGGGCCGCAGAAAACTTTTAAACCTTTTCTCTTCAATTAAACCAGAGGATTCTCTTGTCACCATACTGTGAACAAGAGTCTCTTTAGAGATAGTTGTACTCTCAACGACTTCTGGCAAGATGAGCAAGATTTTAGTCAGAAGGTTTTGCAGTTGCTTTAGGGATTGCTGCAAAACTTCTAGTCGCTCTGGTCTCAAAGCACTGAAAACAGAGTTCAGGGCTGCGAGAGAAGCCTGCAGGGCTTGCATAGTAGACATAGGAGGATTTAAAACTAGACAAGACTAGACAAGGCAAGACTAGACAAGGCAGGACTAGACAAGGCAGGACTAAATTTTTGCTAAACAAAACAATACTTTTTTTTTTTTAAACACCGGACTGGATTCTAAACACCGGACTGGATTCTAAACACCGGACTGGATTCTAAACACCGGATTCTAGACTAGACACTGGACTGGGCCAAAAAAGAAAAAAAGTTTTATTTCTTTTTTGTGGTATGGCTGGTGATAATGTTATGATTCCAGCACTCTGGTCTGAGGAGATCTTATTGCAAGGACCGGAGCACTGGAACGTAATGCTGGGAAAGGGGAATGGAAAGGGAATAGCCTAAAACTAAATGTATGTGCGGTTTGCCGCCAAAGGAAAAGAACAACAAAGGAAATGCTGACCACACGCCCACACAATACTTTTGTGTACCGGCGGTGACAGCATAAGCAGAACCCTCTGCAAAACACCAGTGACAGAAATAATAATGGAATACAGCGGCCTAGGCCGACGGACGCGGCAGAGCCGCTACTCACGGAACCGGTACGAATACTGGCAAACGGACAGGAACTCCCAATGCTGCTGACACAGACTCTTAGAACTGGAGGACAGGCAGAATCCCAAACGAAAGACCGGTGGACACCAAGAAGCCAGAAACTTGACCAGGCAAAGGCACTGGACCTCAGGACAGGAACGCCTCACGGCAGGACACGGGATCAGACATAGGAATCGACACAGGGACTGACACAGGAATCGACACAGGAAGCTCAGGAACTAGCAGGAACCAAGCTCAGAACTCAAGCAGACTGGATACCCAGAAATATCACCAGCGTCTGTGAATTGCTGTCAGCCAGCATATAACAGAGAGGCCTAATTAATAATCTCATGCAGCTGCCCTGTTGCATGACTCCAAACTGACAAGATGCAATTAGCAGCCAGGTGAGGCTGAACACATGGGAACAAGCTGCAATTACACACACTCACCAGCGGCAGCAGACAAGAGTATTCTAAAACAGAGCAACAGGAAATCCTGGCATGCAAGACAACTTTATAAACATAAAATAGGAATGAACCACTACCTGTGTTCATAACAGTATCCCCTCCTTAAGGGTGAGCTCCGAGCACCCCATGACACCCACGGGGAACATGAACAGAAGTATAACATAAAATACATAACCAAAATGCAAAAATGGAAATGAGCCACAGCCGTGGCTCATAACAGCTGTGCCATTCTGATTTTAAATTGGCATTCTGTTTTGCCGACATAATATCGCCCACATGGGCAGATGATGGCATAAATGACAAACTTCGTACTACATGTGAGGGGCCATTTGATTTTATACAACTTCCCTGAAAAGGGATGAGCTATGGTGGTCCCTGTTGACATGTGGGAACAAGTAGTACAACCAGTGCACTTGAAGCAACCATTACGTCTAGTGAGAAAATGTGTGGGATTCACTCTCAATTTTGCCATATCAGTTTTCACTAATATATCCCTGATACTTCTTCCTTTTTTGTAGCTGGGCATGATGCGTTTATCATGTAGCATCTTTAACTCCGGATCTGATGTTACAATGGGCCACAGCTGGTTTAGTTGGCGTTGCCTTTCCCTGCTTGTCACATCGGACTCACACACCCAAGGGATGATTTTAGACATGTCTTTGGTGTGCTTAGGTTTCTCTAAGGCATCTCTCTGAGTAGCCTCTGCTTTCAAGTGGGCCGATCGTATTAATGACCGGGGGTAGCCTCTTGCCAGGAATCTATCTTCCATTTCCTTCAACTGACCTGTCTTAATGGCATCACTGTTGTTGGCCCTGCACACCCTCAGAAACTGGGAGTATGGAAGGCCCCTGACGGTAGATCTGGGGTGGAAGCTGTCGTATCGCAAGATCGTATTGCGATCGGTTGGCTTTCTGTAAAGACATGTCAGGATTTTACCCTCCTGAATTTTTATTAAAATGTCCAGAAAGCAAATTTCAACTGGGCTACTGGTCATAGTAAGTTTAGCCGGGTTGTCAGATTGATTGTGTGAATCAATCAGCGCACCTAACTCCTGTATCTCACCTCGCCAAAAAATCAACACATCATCTATGTATCTGTAATAAACAAACAATCTGTCGGCAATGGTTCTATTGGCTAGAAATAATTCACGTTCTGTTTCCCACATAAAGGCATTTGCGAACGAGGGTGCCACGGAAGACCCCATGGCACACCCCGTTCGCTGCCTGTAGAATTTACCGTCGAAGATAAAAAAATTGTGTGTCAACGTGAAACATAACAACTCAAGAAAAAACTCAATGTCTGGCCCAGTGTACCATGCATTCCCCACTATGAGACGTCTCACGGCCTGCAGCCCCTGTTGGTGAGGAATGCAGGTGTACAGGCTGGTGACGTCCACAGAGGCCAACGACACATCAATGGGAATTTCATCAAAAGTGCAAAGTGTCTGTAACAAAGTGCTGGAGTCCTTTAAATATGTGCAAATACCTTGAATGCAAGGTTGTAAGTAAGTGTCCAAAAAGATGGCCACCGGCTCACACAGAGACCCACGGGCAGATATGATGGCCAAGCATTTCGTGACATTTAGACATTCGATGGCCACGTTCAAACACCGCATCATCGATCACGTCCCCGAATCAATACGGGGGGTGATCGGGGACGCAAGTTATTACAGTTGGAGTCCATGTGGATCCATAGGCTTAACACTTTGAAACCTGGGGGGCTTAATGACAATCTGGGATTAATCAATTTTTTGTGAATGTGGTTAAGTCCTAGCTTGTCGACACCACGCTTAGTGAAACTCAGTTTGGGGGGCTCTGTGCCGATGTCACTAATAGTTTATTCTCAAAACACAAGGCATTACCATTAGTTCCAGCTGCTATACAGGAGGTGCCCATTTTAGAATTTTTGTCACATCCAGCAGGTTCTTTTTCTTTTTTTAACAATTGGACCTGTCTGTGTACATTTTTCTGTTTGCACTTTTAGATGTCCCTAAGTGTTTGTATAATAGAGTTTGCACCAGTATTTTTAGATTGAGGTTTTAATGTAACATTGACTGTCAAAAGTCATCTTAACATGTCACCTATTTTACTGTTTTTTCTTTTTTTCTTTTGTTCGTATTGTTGTACAGTTGACAGCGTTTCTATGGTAACGCAAATGTCTCCCTTGCCAGGGCTCCAGATCTCGCGGGATCGGCGGACGCATTGGAGGTAGCTTGAGTGACGCGGCCAGGGCATGACACTCGGGCAGTGAGCAAAGCCTCGAGTGGTAGCCATGGTAATGCGGCTCGCACTCGCGACATCACTTCCGGTTCCGCCGAGACGCGAGCAGCCGGGCGGAAGTCATGAAAGGGCGGCCAGACGGACACGCTGCAGCTGCAGATTGGATGGGGTCAGGGGGTAAGTGTTTGTCTTGTCTATTTAAACACCCATGTTTGGCACTTATGTTATCCTGAAGAAGGGGACCAGGTCCCCAAAACGTTGATATGATTTGCACTATTTGCACAAATATATGATTGCTGTTACAAGTCTCTGAGTGCCGCCTCGGTTCTTTCTCTCTCTCTCTCTCTCTCTATATATATATATATATATATATCATCCATAAATGCAGCACTCCTGACGTCTTCAAACAAAGTACACTCGTGGGCACATATCAAGCTGACAACGTGTAAGTGCCCTTTATTAGCGTGGCCCTTTTGTCAGGTAACCTGACGAAAGTGCCACACTAATAAAGGGCACTGAAATGTTGCCAGCTTAATATGTGCCCACGAGTGTACTTTGTTTGAAGATGCCAGGAGTGCTGCATTTATGGATGTTCTATGAAATTTGCATGCGGGCACCCGGCGCAGTACGGGCTATTGAGGGGAGAGCTGGACATTCTGTTTGATATATATATACACACACACATATATATATATATATATATACATACATACATATATGTATATATACATACATATACATACATATATATATACACATATATATACATATATATATATCTATATATATATATATACAGTGTGTGTGTGTGTGTGTGTGTGTGTGTGTGTGTGTGTGTGTGTGTGTGTGGCCCAGAGCCTACATTGTGTAAATTGATACCTTCAGGAATGAATAAAACACTACAGGCAGCCTTTCTTGCTCAGGCTGCAGTGACAGAGACACACGAGAGCGAGAGCCTCTGCCTCCACGCTGCCAGGGAAGTCTTCATTCTTCCCTGCACTGTGCAGCCTGCGCACTCAGCCAATGACTGAGCCGCAGGCTGCTGCTTCGCACTCTATTGGACAGCTGAGCCGTCGCTCAGCTGCCCTGTACTAGTGTGCTATGCGGCGCTGGCGGCTGCTAGCGCTGCGGGGAGCTGGGAGCACTGCAGATCGGATAGGTAAGAAATATCCGATCTGTGGCGCATAGCGGGGGGCCCTTTTAGAAAGGGGGGCCCGGGGTATGTACCCCCATGCCCCCCCTAATCCGGCTCTGTTTTCACCCCACCTCCATATACTATTCTGCAATCTCAGGTTACTTTCCAACCTGGGACTCGGCAACAAATAGCAGCAGTAACCAGGAAACAGATGCAGGGAGATGGCAGGAAGAGGTGAGACCAAGGGCATAGCTACCATAAGTGCAGGCAGTGCACCTGCTATGGGGCCCAGAGCGGAGATGGGCCCACCTTCCCCGTACCAGTTATATGCGTTATATACATTTGCCTCCATTGGGTGGTACGTAGGGGTCATTCTAAACTTTTTCATTGGGGCCTGCAATATGGCTAGGTATGCATGCCCCTGGACTTGCTCATGGTAGTGTGGTATAAAATTAACTGGAGGGCATTTTTTTATATTATATAATATGAACTGGGGCACTGTAATGAGGCACAATATGAACGGGGAGCACTATCATACTGTGTGGCATGATGTATACTGGCAGCTCTGAAATGTGACATAGGGTGAACTTAAGTACTACTACAATTTATAAAAGAAACTAGGGCACTACTGTGGGGCATAACATTAAATAAGGCTCTACTGTGTTTCAGAAAATTAATTAGGGCACTATTATATTGCATAAAATTAACAAAAGCTGTACAGAAGTGTCTCTAGAAGCATTGGGATGGGGCCCCTTCGGAAAGTTGATATGGGGCCCACAAAGTTCTGGCTACGCCCCTGGGTGTGACCCTTTGTGGTGCCCTGTGTTTACTCCTTCTACACCCTGCACAGACCATGCCCAGACCCCTCTGGCCAGCTACTGGTGACTACTAGTGTCCTCTACTTCGAGAGTGACCGGGAGCTGTGTGGGACTGGTGCGCTTACACATTCCAGTACTAGTGTATATAGTGCAGCATCATTATAGTCTGCCCATTACAGATATACAGCATCTATATAAACTGTATAAAATGATAATGCTACACACACACACTCAGCATGACAGAGCCCTGGCTCCCAGTAGCACAACTTCCAGAAACCTAGCAGCTCATATGTGAGTAGTAATCGCCCCCGCTATAATCCGACCCTGGTGTCCGTCATTTTGGTGAGCTTTTCACTACAGTAGTTGTGCTATAAGTAGCTAAATTGTTTCAGACTATTGTAGCTGCTGTGAAGATGATTTGAGTATGGCTACTCTAATTTAAATAATCAGTACTTATATTTCACTTGCTACTCAGATATTTTAATGAAGCTCCTTAATTGTGTCATTGTCTATATGTCTGTTTGGTTTATACATTCAATTTTTATTAACAAGTATTTAATAAAGGTTACGCATTAAACTACTTATAAGTGTGCACCCACAAAAGGAGAGTTCTTTTCTCTTTTTTTCCAGAGAATATAGATTGTAAACTCTACTGGGGCAGAGATTGATGTGATTGGCCAAATATTCTCTGTAAAGTGCTGCGGAATATAGGTGCACTATATAAGTAACTGATAATAATTAAATATGTTCTTGCTCATTGCGGATGTGAATAGTTGCACCCATTATTCGTTTGCTGCGGCAAGTGTGCCCACATACGGACACTTGCAAATAGTCACACCCGCAATCTATATGAAATGTATTGTGTCATCACAGTTTCGATTGTTCGCATCCGATCGTGGGTAGTCACTGCCGCAATGCATACGCACGTGTATACGCATCGCAGAAAGGATGAGAAATGTCCCATCTGTAGATAGATAGCAGTGACGTACAGTCTGGATAGCTAGGGGAGGCATATCCTCACCTGTCATACTCCAGTGTACTCCAAAGGTATGACTAAAAAAATAATTAAAATATATTACAAAGAAGATATTTATATATTTATAATCAAAATTTGCCAAATTTGCAGCACTCCACTGGAAATTACAGGGACTGTTAGGGAGAGACCATAGGTGAGGCAGCTATGAGCTCAGCCTGCCCTCTGTGATAGTCACTCAGAAACTGCCTGAAGCTGGGGGCAGAGCCACACTGTGGTCAGTAATAATGAAAAACAAGAACCAGCTCAACGGGAGGCAGCTATCAGATCTGCTTCACTGAGGGGGGCATGGCTTGATGCAGTGACCCATCCAGGAAGTTCTCCAACATCCATCCAGGATTAGCCACCATAAAGAAGCTGATGATAAAATGCAGGTGAATATGCTGGTGAATGGCTGTTGGGCTGGGCAAAGGGGGCACTGGACTGGCTCACACCCTTCCTGTGGGCAACATACAGTAGCCCCTGACAAGCAGATAGTGCCTAACATGTTTTAGTCTGCTTCTACAGATGTTCTGTACCTCTTCCCTGTGGGTGCCACCTTGGGCAGCACCAGGCATGGCATTTGCTAATTATAAGCAACATTATTAGCTCATATGAAATAATCAATGGCCAGAAAAAAGGGATTATGGATTATCTCTTTGGATATGGATAGTTTAGTCTTCACCAGTGGTTTTTAGATTTTGTTTATTTGATTACACAGAAATGACACTTTTGCCCCATAGGAGTTTTGTTTCCTGTGATGAACAGGCTAATATGTTTCCTTTTATTGTAGTATATTGTCAGTGTTGATATAAAAGAAACCCCAGAAACCTGTTCATCACTTCTTATAAATGATAGAGCAATTGATTTATGTTCAAACAGCAAGATATCTGCAATTTACTGTATATTTAGAGTGGTCACTGGAGCCCATTGTACAATTTGCATAAGTTATGAACTATAGTGTAGCATAGCCTGATTCCAGAAGTAATAAAGACCAACTCCATTATGAAGCTTACACTGGTCTTAACTGGCCTTCAGCACACAAAAAGTGTCTCTGAATTTGGAAGAGTTTTAATACTCTTGAGTTTCCTTTGCATAGCTATAAATGATACATAGGGTTTTTAAAATATAGTAACATAAGCTCTGTTGTTGTATTGACCTATTCATGTGCCATCCTTTTGTACCTGTAAACCTTTTTCATTGCCTGCCTTCTATCTATCTATCTTTTGACCATGCCAACCTTTTCCATGTCGACCATATCGGGTTGACTTATTGACTGTCTACCTAATTAGGGTCGACCTAATGACCTTTTTTTCTCTTACGTCCTAGAGGATGCTGGGGTCCACATTAGTACCATGGGGTATAGACGGGTCCACCAGGAGCCATTGGCACTTTAAGAGTTTGAGAGTGTGGGCTGGCTCCTCCCTCTATGCCCTTCCTACCAGACTCAGTTTAGAAAATGTGCCCGGAGGAGCCGATCACAGCTAGGGGAGCTTTACAGAGCTTTTCTAGAAAAGTTTAACTTTAGAGTTTTTTATTTTACATGGAGGCTGCTGGCAACAGCCTCCCTGCAGCGAGGGACTAAGGGGGGGGGGAGCAGTGTCCGCCCTGCGGGGTCTGAGCCACTGTCTCCGCTGACTGTACACTGAGCATCAGAGGGTCCGGATCGCTCCCTGCCACAGGGGATTGCTCGCCCCAGCAGCATGCCGCCAACACCTTACAGAGCTGAAGAAGTGGCGAGTGAAACGCCGACCCCCCCTAGCAAGTGGGGGGCCGATGTGAAGATGGCGGCAGTGGGGAGGGAGCGCAGTATTAACTGTGCTCCTGGGAAGGCTCAGCGGTACATGATGCGGCGCTGTGAGGGGTGCCCTGGGCCAGCGCTTACCCCCTACACTGGTCCAGAAGCCTGTCGGGGTCCTCGGATCTCAGCAAGCAGTAATTCCTCAGGCCAGTATAATCCATGAAAAGCGGGAAGACAGTGCCATTAAGGGGGTGGAGCTTCTCCTCAGAGCGGACCCAGCAGTGTTTCAGCGCCATTTTCCTGCCTGCACAGTGCTGAGAAGGAGAACAGGTCCCTCCACAGCAACTCCAGCTATCTGTACACGGTACCAGGGGGTTGTAGACGGGGGGAGGCTGTAATACGACTGTGTGTCCTATTAAGGTGCACAGTCAGCGCTGACAAGGGGTATCCCTTTGGTAAAAGCGCTGTGTATGGGTTGGCTCCAATCTCTGTGTCTCTCTTGCCGTTCTTGGGGGGGAAACTCTGTCTGCCCTCACGTGTGTGTGTGTGTGTGTGTGTGTGTGTGTGTGTGTGTGTGTGTGTGTGTGTAGAGTATTTGGTGGTCTCCTTTAGCGATGTCCAGGGACACTGTGTCATATGCTGCAGAGGATTTATCCTCCCAGGATGATCCCATTCCATGTAATCAGGATAGCACTGGTTTAGCACAGATACCAGCAAGGGAGCCTGAGTGGTTTTCCTCTATCAAATCTTTGATTTCTCAGATTTCTGACAGGGTTGCAAGTACTGAATCTGCAACTCAGGTATTATAGAGCTCTGTGGCAGTATGGCCGGTTTCTGGTACCTCAGGACGCTCCACTATATACCCCCGTAAGCGTGCGCTTGTACATGTCACACAAGATGACACAGATACCGATTCTGACACCACAGACGGTGATGGGGATGTGTTGCGGGGGTCCGCATCTCTTGCACAGGGGGTGCAATTGTTGATAGAGGCTATCAGGGATGTGTTGAATGTTAATGATACCACACCTGAGCAGGTTGAGGAGGCCTTTTTCACTGAAAATAAAAAAGCCTTGCTAACCTTCCCTGCGTCAAAGGAATTGAATGCTATATTTGAGAAAGTATGGGAAATCCTGAGAAAAAATTCCAGGTCCCTAAAAGGGTCCAGGTGGCGTTTCCTTTCCCTGAGGATGGGAAAAAATGGGAAAACCCGCCGATTGTTGACGCATCTGTTTCCAGACTCTCAAAGAAGGTGGTTTTGCATGTTCCAGGATCTAACGCCTTAAAGGAGCCGGCTGATAGAAAAATTGATAAAACACTCTTAAATCAATGTACACTGCTTCAGGGGCCATATTACATCCCACTATTGCTACTGCATGGATTGCAAAAGCAATAGTAAAGTGGTCGGCTACCTTACTTGAGGATTTGGATACAATGGATGGGGATGATGTTGCATTATATTTACGCAACATACATGATTCAGCAGGTTTTATGGTAGAATCAATAAAAGACCTGGGTTCCATGACTGCGGGAATCTCTTCCATGTCTGTTTCAGCTCGTCGGGGACTGTGGCTGCGCCAGTGGTCGGCCGACACGGAATCCAGGAAAAGTGTGGAGTCCCTACCCTATACAGGTCAGGCTCTATTTGGGGAAGCTCTAGACGCGTGGATATCCACGGCTACAGCGGGTAAGTCTCTGTTTCTTCCCTCAGCAGCACCTGCTCCGAAGAAATCCTTCTCTTCATCTGCAACATAGTCCTTTCGGTCTAACAAGCCTAGAAAGACCAGACCGTCCAATACCTTTTTTAGGGGAGGTCGAGGTAAGCCCGAAAAACCTGCCGCTGCAGGTTCCCAGGAACAAAAGCCTGCTTCGGGTACGCCAAAGTTCTCCGCATGACGGCGGACAGCGTGGCCAGGAGGTGGGGCCGATGGGAGCGAGAACCAGACATTCAGTCACTTCTGGGTATCGTCTGGCCTGGATCCCTGGGTGATAGATATTGTGTCCCAGGGATACAGGCTGGAATTTCAAAATCTCCCTCCTCACCGATTTTTCAAATCAGGCTTGCCAGTTCTACTGGCAGACAGAACTGTACTACAGGAAGCTGTACAGAAGTTGGTGGAGGCACAGGTCATTGTACCAGTCCCTCCGTATTTACAAACCACAGGTTACTATTCGAACCTTTTCGTGGTACCAAAACCGGATGGTTCGGTCAGGCCCATACTGAACCTGAAATCACTGAACCTCTTTCTAAAGGAGTTCAAGTTCAAGATGAAGTCTGTCAGGGCGGTGATATCAGGTCTGGAAGAGGGGGAATTCCTGGTATCCCTGGATATCAAGGATGCGTACCTCCACATTCCGATCTGGCTGCCGCGTCAGGCTTATCTCTGTTTCGCATTGCTGGACTGTCATTTCCAGTTCCAGGCCCTGCCATTCAGCCTTTCCACAGCGCCGAGGGTGTTTACCAAGGTGATGGCAGAAATTATGGTTCTCCTCCGCAAACAAGGGGTGAACATCATTCCATATCTGGACGATCTGCTGATAAAGGCATCATCCAAGGAGAAGCTGCTGCAGTCCATTGTTTTCACAGCACGCCTCCCCAATAGTCATGGTTGGATTCTGAACCTTCCAAAGTCACATTTGGAACCAACTCAGAGGTTGTCCTTTCTGGGAATGATCCTGGACACAGAAGTGCAGAAGGTGTTTCTTTTGCAGGAAAAGGCGTTGGTGATACAAACTATGGTCTGGGATTTCCTGAAGCCAGCCCGGGTGTCGGTTCATCAATGCATTCGCCTGTTGAGAAAGATGGTGGCCTCTTACGAGGCTCTCCAGTACGGACCTTCCAACTGGATCTTCTGGACAAGTGGTCGGGATCTCATCTCCACATGCACCAGAGAATTTGTCTGTCGCCGAAGGCCAGGATTTCGCTCCTCTGGTGGTTACAATTACCTCACCTTCTGGAGGGCCGCAGGTTCGGGATTCAGGATTGAGTCCTTCTAACCACGGATGCGAGCCTTCGGGGCTGGGGAGCAGTCACTCAAGGAGTAACTTTCCAAGAACGGTGGTCAAGCCTGGAAGCCGGCCTGCCCATCAACATCCTGGAACTAAGAGTCATCTACAACGGTCTTCTTCAGGCGGCCCCTCTTCTAAGAAATCGTCCCATTCAAGTGCAGTCGGACAAAGTAACAACAGTGGCTTACATATACCGACAGGGCAGAACGAAGAGCAGAGCGGCAATGTCAGAGGTGACAAGAATCCTCCTCTGGACAGAAAAACATGCGTTGGCGCTGTCAGCCATCTTCATTCTGGGAGTAGACAACTGGGAAGCAGACTTCCTCAGCAGACACAATCTCCATCCAGGGGAGTGGGGTCTCCATCCGGAGGTGTTCAAGGAAATAACAGACCTTTGAGGATTACCCCAAATAGACATGATGGCCTCTCATCTCAACAAGAAGCTTTGGCGTTATTGTTCCAGGTCGAGGGACGCACAAACAGTGGCAGTGGACGCCCTGGTGTCTCCGTGGGTGTTCCAGTCAGTGTATGTGTTTCCACCACTCCCACTCATCCCAAGAATCCTAAAGCTCATAAGGAGAACAAGGGTTCAAGTGATCCTCATTGCTCCAGACTGGCCGAGAAGGGCTTGGTACGCGGACCTTCTGAATCTACTGCAAGAAGAACCGAGGCCTCTTCCTCTTCGGGAGGACCTGCTGCAGCAGGGGCCATTCGCCTATCAAGACTTACCACGGCTACGTTTGACGGCATGGAACTTGAGCGCCTGATACTTGCTCGGAAGGGCATTCTGAAGAAGGTCATTCCTACCCTGCTACAGGCTAGGAAAGGGGTAGTGTCTAAACATTACCATCGTATATGGAAGAAATATGTCTCTTGGTGTGAATCCAAGAAGTTTCCTACGGTGGAGTTTCAACTCGGACGTTTTCTCCTCTTCCTGCAAGCAGGTGTGGATATGGGCCTGAGGTTAGGATCTGTGAAGGTCCAGATTTTGGCCCTATCCATTTTCTTTCAGAAACAATTGGCTGCCCTCTACAGTAGGTTGAGGTCCAATTTCTTACATGGAAGGCGGTCACGTTGCTCGGGGTGTCTCAGCAGTGCAACTTTGCCGAGCTGCAACTTGGTCTGGGTCGAACATGTTTGCAAAGTTTTACAAGTTCGATACTTTGGCCTCTGATGATCTGAACTTCAGTCAATCAGTTCTGCAGGAGCCTCCGCGCTCTCCCTCCAGTTCTGGGAGCTTTGGTACATCCCCATGGTACTAATGTGCACCCCATCATCCTCTAGGACGTAAGAGAAAATAGGATTTTGGTTATCTACCGGTAAATCCTTTTCTCGTAGTCCGTAGAGGATGCTCTACATGTCTTATTACTGACAGCGTTAGTTAAGAAAGAGTGTACCTATTACAGAATATATTGTACGAGTATTCTGATATATACCTCCGGTCTAGGACCGCGCTGTGTTATACATGTGTGTGTGTGTGTATATATATATATATATATATATTAGTTATGTGCACCGGAAATTTTTCGGGTTTTGTGTTTTGGTTTTGGATTCGGTTCCGCGGCCGTGTTTTGGATTCGGACGCGTTTCGGCAAAACCTCCCTGAAAATTTTTTGTCGGATTCGGGTGTGTTTTGGATTCGGGTGTTTTTTTTTTACAAAAACCCCTCAAAAACAGCTTAAATCATAGAATTTGGGGGTCATTTTGATTCCATAGTATTATTAACCTCAATAACCATAATTTCCACTCATTTTCAGTCTATTCTGAACACCTCACACCTCACAATATTATTTTTAGTCCTAAAATTTGCACCGAGGTCGCTGGATGACTAAGCTAAGCGACCCAAGTGGCCGACACAAACACCTGGCCCATCTAGGAGTGGCACTGCAGTGTCAGACAGGATGGCACTTCAAAAAAATAGTCCCCAAACAGCACATGATGCAAAGAAAAAAAGAGGTGCACCAAGGTCGCTGTGTGGCTAAGCTAAGCGACCCAAGTGGCCGACACAAACACCTGGCCCATCTAGGAGTGGCACTGCAGTGTCAGACAGGATGGCACTTCAAAAAAATAGTCCCCAAACAGCACATGATGCAAAGAAAAAAAGAGGTGCACCAAGGTCGCTGGATGGCTAAGCTAAGCGACACAAGTGGCCGACACAAACACCTAGCCCATCTAGGAGTGGCACTGCAGTGTCAGACAGGATGGCACTTCAAAAAAATAGTCCCCAAACAGCACATGATGCAAAGAAAAAAAGAGGTGCACCAAGGTCGCTGGATGGCTAAGCTAAGCGACACAAGTGGGCGACACAAACACCTGGCCCCTCTAGGAGTGGCACTGCAGTGTCAGACAGGATGGCACTTCAAAAAAATAGTCCCCAAACAGCACATGATGCAAAGAAAAAAAGAGGTGCACCAAGGTCGCTGGATGGCTAAGCTAAGCGACACAAGTGGCCGACACAAACACCTGGCCCATCTAGGAGTGGCACTGCAGTGTCAGACAGGATGGCACTTCAAAAAAATAGTCCACAAACAGCACATGATGCAAAGAAAAAAAGAGGTGCACCAAGGTCGCTGTGTGACTAAGCTAAGCGACTCAAGTGGCCGACACAAACACCTGGCCCATCTAGGAGTGGCACTGCAGTGTCAGACAGGATGGCACTTCAAAAAAATAGTCCCCAAACAGCACATGATGCAAAGAAAAAAAGAGGTGCACCAAGGTCGCTGGATGGCTAAGCTAAGCGACACAAGTGGGCGACACAAACACCTGGCCCATCTAGGAGTGGCACTGCAGTGTCAGACAGGATGGCACTTCAAAAAAATAGTCCCCAAACAGCACATGATGCAAAGAAAAAAAGAGGTGCACCAAGGTCGCTGGATGGCTAAGCTAAGCGACACAAGTGGGTGACACAAACACCTGGCCCCTCTAGGAGTGGCACTGCATTGTCAGACAGGATGGCACTTCAAAAAAATAGTCCCCAAACAGCACATGATGCAAAGAAAAAAAGAGGTGCACCAAGGTCGCTGGATGGCTAAGCTAAGCGACACAGTGGCCGACACAAACACCTGGCCCATCTAGGAGTGGCACTGCAGTGTCAGACAGGATGGCACTTCAAAAAAATAGTCCCCAAACAGCACATGATGCAAAGAAAAAAAGAGGTGCACCAAGGTCGCTGGATGGCTAAGCTAAGCGACACAAGTGGGCGACACAAACACCTGGCCCATCTAGGAGTGGCACTGCAGTGTCAGACAGGATGGCACTTCAAAAAAATAGTCCCCAAACAGCACATGATGCTAAGAAAAAAAGAGGTGCACCAAGGTCGCTGGATGGCTAAGCTAAGCGACACAAGTGGCCGACACAAACACCTGGCCCATCTAGGAGTGGCACTGCAGTGTCAGGCAGGATGGCACTTCAAAAAAATAGTCCCCAAACAGCACATGATGCAAAGAAAAATTAAAGAAAAAAGAGCTGCACGATGGAATTGTCCTTGGGCCCTCCCACCCACCCTTATGTTGTATAAACAGGACATGCACACTTTAACAAACCCATCATTTCAGTGACAGGGTCTGCCACACAACTGTGACTGAAATGACTGGTTGGTTTGGGCCCCCACCAAAAAAGAAGCAATCAATCTCTCCTTGCACAAACTGGCTCTACAGAGGCAAGATGTCCACCTCCTCCTCATCGTCCGATTCCTCACCCCTTTCACTGTGTACATCCCCCTCACAGATTATTAATTTGTCCCCACTGGAATCCACCATCTCAGGTCCCTGTGTACTTTCTGGAGGCAATTGCTGGTGAATGTCTCCACGGAGGAATTGATTATAATTCATTTTGATGAACATCATCTTCTCCACTTTTTCTGGAAGTAACCTCGTACGCCGATTGCTGACAAGGTGAGTGGTTGCACTAAACACTCTTTCGGAGTACACACTGGAGGGTGGGCAACTTAGGTAAAATAAAGCCAGTTTCTGCAAAGGCCTCCAAATTGCCTCTTTTTCCTGCCAGTATACGTACGGACTGTCTGACGTGCCTACTTGGATGCGGTCACTCATATAATCCTCCACCATTCTTTCAATGGTGAGAGAATCATATGCAGTGACAGTAGACGACATGTCAGTAATCGTTGGCAGGTCCTTCAGTCCGGACCAGATGTCAGCACTCGCTCCAGACTGCCCTGCATCACCGCCAGTGGGTGGGCTCGGAATTCTTAGCCTTTTCCTCGCTCCCCCAGTTGCGGGAGAATGTGAAGGAGGAGCTGTTGACGGGTCACGTTCCGCTTGACTTGACAATTTTCTCACCAGCAGGTCTTTGAACCTCTGCAGACTTGTGTCTGCCGGAAAGAGAGATACAACGTAGGTTTTAAATCTAGGATCGAGCACGGTGGCCAAAATGTAGTGCTCTGATTTCAACAGATTGACCACCCATGAATCCTGGTTAAGCGAATTAAGGGCTCCATCCACAAGTCCCACATGCCTAGCGGAATCGCTCTGTTTTAGCTCCTCCTTCAATGTCTCCAGCTTCTTCTGCAAAAGCCTGATGAGGGGAATGACCTGACTCAGGCTGGCAGTGTCTGAACTGACTTCACGTGTGGCAAGTTCAAAGGGTTGCAGAACCTTGCACAACATTGAAATCATTCTCCACTGCGCTTGAGTCAGGTGCATTCCCCCTCCTTTGCCTATATCGTAGGCAGATGTATAGGCTTGAATGGCCTTTTGCTGCTCCTCCATCCTCTGAAGCATATAGAGGGTTGAATTCCACCTCGTTACCACCTCTTGCTTCAGATGATGGCAGGGCAGGTTCAGGACTGTTTGCTGGTGCTCCAGTCTTCGGCACGCGGTGGCTGAATGCCGAAAGTGGCCCGCAATTCTTCGGGCCACCGACAGCATCTCTTGCACGCCCCTGTCGTTTTTTAAATAATTCTGCACCACCAAATTAATTGTATGTGCAAAACATGGGACGTGCTGGAATTTGCCCAAATGTAATGCACGCACAATATTGCTGGCGTTGTCCGATGTCACAAATCCCCAGGAGAGTCCATTTGGGGTAAGCCATTCTGTGATGATGTTCCTCAGTTTCCGTAAGAGGTTGTCAGCTGTGTGCCTCTTCTGGAAAGCGGTGATACAAAGCGTAGCCTGCCTAGGAACGAGTTGGCGTTTGCGAGATGCTGCTACTGGTGCCGCCGCTGCTGTTCTTGCTGCGGGAGGCAATACATCTACCCAGTGGGCTGTCACAGTCATATAGTCCTGAGTCTGCCCTGCTCCACTTGTCCACATGTCCGTGGTTAAGTGGACATTGGGTACAACTGCATTTTTTAGGACACTGGTGACTCTTTTTCTGAGGTCTGTGTACATTTTCGGTATCGCCTGCCTAGAGAAATGGAACCTAGATGGTATTTGGTACCGGGGACACAGTATCTCAATCAAGTCTGTAGTTGCCTGTGAATTAACGGTGGATAACGGAAACACGTTTCTCACCACCCAGGCTGCCAAGGCCTGAGTTATCCGCTTTGCAGCAGGATGACTGCTGTGATATTTCATCTTCCTCGCAAAGGACTGTTGGACAATCAATTGCTTACTGGAAGTAGTACAAGTGGTCTTCCGACTTCCCCTCTGGGATGACGATCGACTCCCAGCAGCAACAACAGCAGCGCCAGCAGCAGGAGGCGTTACACTCAAGGATGCATCGGAGAAATCCCAGGCAGGAGAGGACTCGTCAGACTTGACAGTAACATGGCCTGCAGGACTATTGTCTTTAAGTTAATTAAATTAATTAATTAATTAATTAATTAATTTGGTGTAAGGAGGAAATTGACACTGAGGGAGTTGGTGGTGTGGTTTGCAGGAGCTTGGTTACAAGAGGAAGGGATTTAGTGGGCAGTGGACTGCTTCCGCTGTCATCCAAAGTTTTTGAACTTGTCACTGACTTATGATGAATGCGCTGCAGGTGACGTATAAGGGAGGATGTTCCGAGGTGGTTAACGTCCTTACCCCTACTTATTACAGCTTGACAAAGGCAACACACGGCTTGACACCTGTTGTCCGCATTTGTGTTAAAATAATTCCACACCGAAGAGGTGATTTTTTTTGTAATTTGACCAGGCAGGTCAATGGCCATATTCGTCCCACGGACAACAGGTGTCTCCCCGGGTGCCTGACTTAAACAAACCACCTCACCATCAGAATCCTCCTTGTCAATTTCCTCCTCAGCGCCAGCAACACCCATATCCTCATCCTGGTGTACTTCAACAGTGACATCTTCAATTTGACTATCAGGAACTGGACTGCGGGTGCTCCTTCCAGCACTTGCAGGGGGCGTGCAAATGGTGGACGGCGCCACATCTTCCCATCCAGTGTTGGGAAGGTCAGGCATCGCAGCCGACACAATTGGACTCTCCTTGCGGATTTGTGATTTAGAAGAACGCACAGTTCTTTGCTGTGCTTTTGCCAGCTTAAGTCTTTTCATTTTTCTAGCGAGAGGATGAGTGCTTCCATCCTCATGTGAAGCTGAACCACTAGCCATGAACATAGGCCAGGGCCTCAGCCGTTCCTTGCCACTCCGCGTCGTAAATGGCATATTGGCAAGTTTACGCTTCTCCTCAGACGCTTTTAATTTTGATTTTTGGGTCATTTTACTGAACTTTTGTGTTTTGGATTTTACATGCTCTCTACTATGACATTGGGCATCGGCCTTGACAGACGACGTTGATGGCATTTCATCGTCTCGGCCATGACTAGTGGCAGCAGCTTCAGCACGAGGTGGAAGTGAATCTTGATCTTTTCCTATTTTACCCTCCACATTTTTGTTCTCCATTTTTTAATGTGTGGAATTATATGCCAGTATCAATAGCAATGGCCTACTACTATATATACTGCGCACAACTGAAATGCACCACAGGTATGGATGGATAGTATACTTGACGACACAGAGGTAGGTAGAGCAGTGGCCTACTATACCGTACTGCTATATATTATATACTGGTGGTCAGCAAACTGTGCAAAACTGAAATGCACCACAGGTATGGATGGATAGTATACTTGACGGCACAGAGGTAGGTAGAGCAGTGGCCTACTGTACCGTAATGCTATATATTATATACTGGTGGTCAGCAAACTGTGCAAAACTTAAATGCACCACAGGTATGGATGGATAGTATACTTGACGACACAGAGGTAGGTAGAGCAGTGGCCTACTGTACCGTACTGCTATATATTATATACTGGTGGTCAGCAAACTGTGCAAAACTGAAATTCACCACAGGTATGGATGGATAGTATACTTGACGACACAGAGGTAGGTAGAGCAGTGGCCTTCTGTACCGTACTCCTATATATTACATACTGGTGGTCAGCAAAATTATGCACTCTACTCCTACTATATACTACAATGCAGCACAGATATGGAGCGTTTTTCAGGCAGAGAACGTATAATACTGGTGGTCACTGGTCAGCAAAACTCTGCACTGTACTCCTCCTATATAATATACTGGTGGTCCCCAGTACCCACAATAAAGCAGTGTGAGCACAGATATATGCAGCACACTGAGCACAGATATGGAGCGTTTTTCAGGCAGACAACGTATAATACTGGTGGTCACTGGTCAGCAAAACTCTGCACTGTACTCCTCCTATATAATATACTGGTGGTCCCCAGTACCCACAATAAAGCAGTGTGAGCACAGATATATGCAGCACACTGAGCACAGATATGGAGCGTTTTTCAGGCAGACAACGTATAATACTGGTGGTCACTGGTCAGCAAAACTCTGCACTGTACTCCTCCTATATAATATGCTGGTGGTCCCCAGTACCCACAATAAAGCAGTGTGAGCACAGATATATGCAGCACACTGAGCACAGATATGGAGCGTTTTTCAGGCAGACAACGTATACTGGTGGTCACTGGTCAGCAAAACTCTGCACTGTACTCCTCCTATATAATATACTGGTGGTCCCCAGTAGCCACAATAAAGCAGTGTGAGCACAGATATATGCAGCACACTGAGCACAGATATGGAGCGTTTTTCAGGCAGACAACGTATACTGGTGGTCACTGGTCAGCAAAACTCTGCACTGTACTCCTCCTATATAATACTGCTGTTCCCCAGTCCCCACAATAAAGAAGTGTGAGCACAGATATATGCAGCACACTGATCACAGATATGGAGCATTTTTCAGGCAGACAACATATAATACTGGTGGTCACTGGTCAGCAAAACTCTGCACTGTACTCCTCCTATAATACTGCTGGTCCCCAGAATAAAGATATGCAGCCCCCTGAAACAAAGTGAGAGGACGCCAGCCACGTCCTCTCACTATCATTTCCAATGCATGAGTGAAAAATGGCGGCGACGCGCGGCTCCTTATATAGTATCCGAATCTCGCGAGAATCCGACAGCGGGATGATGACGTTTGGGCGCGCTCGGGTTAACCGAGCCATACGGGAGAATCCGAGTATGCCTCGGACCCGTGTAAAATGGGTGAAGTTCGGGGGGGTTCGGTTTCCGAGGAACCGAACCCGCTCATCTCTAATATATATATATATATATATATATACAGTATATACTAGTCCAGTGCAGTTTTATTGTGCTTATAATAATCTCTGCATTGTCTGTGAATGTATGTGCCTGTACCCGCTGTATGGTTTCACGCTCATGTGTATCCCATCTAAGGTTGCTATCACTATATTCTATACCCGATGTGACTAGGTGCGTCAGGGTCCTCTAATATAGTATACACAGTACTTATCGCTATACAGATATTTTACTGTGTTACAGTCACATACATCAGGATTTAGTTCACAAGTTTGTATATTCTGACGCTGTTTGTGTACTTTGTCCGCAAGTTCTGTACTCTGTCTGGCATCATCATACTAATAGCCTGATTGTTGCTTTATTACAATGTCTAACAATAAGGGCTGTATACTCCTGTAATTTGCAAGGCATGCTCCAGAGGTTTACCTGAGGGGGAAGTATTGTGTGATGGGCTGTGCTCTAAATGTCATGCACTTCCCAGTCAGCCTGCAGCTCCTGTCACTATGATGGAGCCACCCTGGGCTATGTTCACCACCCTCCTGGGGACTCTGGTGGACCGCTTAGCCCCCCTATGGGACCTCCGGTGTCACTGCTACCACAAGTTGTCCCTTTTGGTGGTCATTCCGAGTTGTTGGCTCGTTGCCATTTTTCGCAACGGAGGGATTAGGTGGAAAATGCGCATGCGCATGGTACGCAGCGCGCATGCGCTAAGTTATTTAACACAAAACTTAGTAGATTTACACAAGCTCGAGCGATAGGAAGTGGGTGTTTCTGGGCGGAAACTGGCCGTTTTCAGGGAGTGTGCTAAAAAACGCAGGCGTGCCAGGTAAAAACGCAGGAGTGGCTGGTGAAACGGGGGAGTGGCTGGCCGAACGCAGGACGTGTTTGTGACATCAAACCAGGAACTGAACGGACCGAGGTGATCGCAATCTAGGAGTAGATCTGGAGCTACTCAGAAACTGCAAGGAATTATTTAGTAGCAGTTCTGCTAACCTTTCGTTCGCTATTCTACTAAGCTAAGATACACTCCCAGAGGGCGGCGGCCTAGCGTTTACAATGCTGCAAAAAGCAGCTAGCGAGCGAACAACTTGGAATGACCCCCATTGTAAATCCGCCTTGGGTGGAAATTAAATTTGTCTACCCAGCTGCAACAGTTAAATCAGTCTTTGGTTAGACAGAAATCTACTCCAGGTCACTCCCGTGTTCCTGGGTCATCTAAGCGGGCTGAATCATCCTTATAATACTCTAACCTCTCTGATGTTTCATCTGACGAGGAGGGGGAGCATACAGTCCTGTCAGATTCTGACTCATGTGTTATTGCCGAGGATTCTACCTTACAGGTTGATGTCCCTGGCCTGGTGGATGCTATTAAGCAGATCCTTCAAATCACTGAGGATGAGGATTCCACTATAGTGGCCAAGAAAACTGATACGTTTAAACAACAGAAAGTGGTTAAAACTATTTTACCCCATTCTGATCATCTTGTGGACATCTGGAAGGAACCCTTGTCAACCCCATGTAAGAAATTCCCGCTCCCCAAACGGGCCTTGGCTCATTATCCTCTCCCTGCAGAGTTATGTAGTAAATGGATTCTCACATCACCTGTCTCGTGGTGTTGTCTACTCTGCCTGTCACCACTGTCACCTCCCTGAGGGAGCCGACAGATAAGCATGTGGAGTGATGCCTGAAGTCTATATATTCCCATCCATAGGCCCACCATAGCTGCCTCTTGGGCGGCAAAGGATATAGAGGCGTGGGTTCAGGTGTTAGAGGATGAGCTGCCTAATGATATTTCTGTCAAAGCCAGACAATACCTGTCTCACGTATGCACCATGTCCTCTGAGGCGGGGGTACTGGCAGCCAAAGCGTCATCCACATCTGCCCTGGCTCGCCGCATACTGTGGTTATGGCCGTGGAAAGTGGATTTGGACTCCAAGAAGACTTTGGAGGTACTCCCCTTCACTGGGGACATTTTATTTGGAGAGGACCTGAATAAAATAGTGTCTGAATTAGCAGCTGCTAAAACTGCTTTTCTTCCTCCTACTAATCTTCCTGCTCAGAAGGCAAAGACTACCACTTTTCGTTCCTTTCGACCTCAAGGGAAAGCCAAGGGTCAGTCTTACCCCAGACAATCTCGTGCTCTCAAGACCACCAAGCCCAAGACGAAGCAGTCCTTGACAGCCCGTCAGCCTGCTTCAAAACATGATGGGGTGGTCTTCCCTACATTTCACCCAGGTCTGGTTAAAGACCACTTCAGATGCGTGGGCACTGAAAGTTGTCTCTCACGGGTACGCTGTCTCCTTCAAGAGATGTCTCCCTCACCAGTTTTGCGCTACAGTGCTCCCTTTGGATCTGTTGAAAGTGCAGGCTCTGCAAACGGTGGTAGGTTCTCTCCTGAGTACAGGAGTGGTTGTGCTGGTACCTCAGTCCCAGCGTGGCAGAGGCTATTATTCGACCATGTTTCTTGTGCAGAAACCCAATGGGTTTTTTCGGCTTATTATCAACCTCAAGTCACTGAACAAGTTTGTGAGGGTCGCCAAGTTTCGTATGGAAAATGTGCGCTCTATTGTGCTGGCGATGGAACCCAGAGATTTCATGGTATCCCTGTATATACAAGATGCTTATATGCATATTCCTATTGCCATATCGCAGCAGCAGTACCTACCAATTCCAGGCTCTGCCATTTGGACTGACCACGGCTCCTTGGATCTTCACCAAGATTATGGCCATGATGACAGCGCACCTCTGTCGCCAGGGAGTCAGAATCCTGCCGTACTTGGACGACCTGCTGATTCTGGCGAGTTCCCACGATGTCCTCCTCAATCATCTAAAATTGACGGTGAGATGCTTACAAGCCCACGGATGGCTGATCAACTGGAAGAAGTCCTCGCTGGTCCCAGCTCAGAGCATGGTGCACCTAGCGGCGCTCCTGGACACACAGTCAGAGACTGTTCCTGTCTACAGACAAGGTCCTGAAAATTCAGGACAGGATAAGACACTTCATCCGTCACCCCAGAGTGTCGATTTACTCGGCGATGCAGGTACTTGGCCTGATAGTGTCGATGTTCGACACGATTTCATTCCCGCCCTCTGCAATGATTAATTCTTGCCAAGTGAGACGGCCTACCTCATCTGGAGGTTCGTTTGTCGCTGACCTGGTGGGTCCAGGACCAGCAATTGAGCAGGGGCCGTCCCTTCTGGATCCCCGGCTGGGTCCTCCTGATGACAGATGCCAGTCTAAGGGAATGGGGAGCGGTGTTGGAGCTTCACTCTTTTCATGGTCGGTGGACCAAGGAAGAATCACTCCTCCCGACAGACATCCTAGAGCTGAGGGTGGTGTTCAATGTACTGTATTATCACTTGCCCTGCCTCTGGTACGGAACAGACCGGTTCAGGTACGGTAAGAAAACACCACGACAGTGGCATACATAAATTATCAAGGCGGCACTTGAAGCCGTATGGCTATGACGGAGGTGTCAAAAATCCTTTGTTGGGCAGAACGCCATCTGCCAATTATATCGGCAGTGTTCATTCCAGGTGTCCTGAAATGGGAAGCGGACTACCTCAGCTACCAGGACGTACATGCCAGAGAGTGGAGTATTCATCGAGAAGTTTTTCATCTCTTAGTGGACAGGTGGGGTCTACCAGACGTAGACCTAATGGGATCTCAACACAATCACAAGGTTCCGGTCTTCGGATCAAGGACAAGAGATCCTCAAGCAGCGTTCGTGGATGCACTGGCAATTCCATGGACCTTACTTGTTCCCTCCGATGTCATTCCTGCCCAGGGTTCTATGGAAGTTCAAACAGGAAGGAGGGAGGCGGCTTCTAGTCACTCCAGCGTGGCCCAGACAGCATTGGTTCTCAGACCTGCAGGGTCTATCGATGGGGCATCCCCTTCTACTTCCTCAATGACCAGACCTCCTCGTACAGGGCCATTGTCTCTACCCAGACCTGGCCATACTGGCTTTGACGGAGTGGCTCTTGAAGCATCACTCCTGAGAGCCAAATGATTTTCAGAGGCGGTTATTCAAACGATATTGAAAGCCTGCAAACCGGAATGTGCTCGGATTTATTACAGGGTTTGGAATTCTTACTTCACCTGGTGTGCTGAGAAGAATTACAATGTCCATAGATTCAGAATTTCCAGAATACTGGCTTTTCTGCAAAGAGGCTTGGACTTAGGCCTTTGTCTGCCCTCCCTTAAGGTTCATACAAGTCACACAGACAGTCACACATACTGTATATACAAGTTCATGCAAGTCACACAGACAGCGTCCCCTTTTTACACATTATGGCAGACAGCGTCCCCTTTTTTGCACATAACGGCAGACAGCGTCCCCCTTTTACACATTACGGCAGACAGCGTCCCCTTTATACACATTACGGCAGTCAGCGCCCCCTTTTACCCATTACGGCAGACTGCGTCCCCTTTTCATACATTACGGCAGACAGAGTCCCCTTTTTACACATTAGGGCAGACAGCGCCCCTCTATTTTACACATTACGGCAGACAGCGTCCCCTTTTTTACACATTACGGCAGACAGCGTCCCCTTTTTACACATTACGGCAGACAGCGTCCCCCTTTTTACACATTAAGACAGACAGAATAGATAGATAGATAGATAGATAGATAGATAGATAGATAGATAGATAGACAAAAAGAATAGATTTTACTTACTGTCTCCGCTGGCAGTCAGTCTCCTCGGTGCAACAGCTTCTGCAGATCCCGGGCAGGGGAGAAGAAGGAGGAGGGAGAGGGACTCGGGAGCCACAGAAGCGCAGTGTAATTGGTGGCAGCGCTGCTGCAGCTGTCTTTCTCCTTCCACATAGGCTTGTCTTCCGCCGCTGTGATGAGGGAAGCGCATCCCAGCATTCACAGTGGTGGTCAGCCTATGTGGAAGGAGAGGGACAGCTACAGCAGCGCCTCCACCAATTACACTACACTGCTGCCGATCCACCTCCCTCCTCCTCCTTCCCCCCCCCCTCCCCCGTGGCCACTGCGTCCCTGTGCTCTTCTCGGCGGCCTGCATCACACAGCGGCACTATGGCCCGCGTCACACAGCGGCAGGCGGCATGTAATGAGTCAGTTTGACTCATTACATGCCGCGCTGGTTTTGGGCCCCTTGACAGTGGCGGGCCCCAGTGCAAGGCACCACTTGCAATGGTGGTGGTTCCGCCACTGTATGAGAGGCATAACAGCAGCTGTTTGACGCACTCAAATAGAGTCTTTTCCAACTTGTGGCATCAACAATTCTCTGTTTTAGAAGATTTAGTAAATTTATCCCGTGTTTTTTCTGCAGTTTGATTTCATTTTGCTTCTGTCACCGTTTCTGTACATTCCTGCAGCCTGCTTCAATCATAACTCCAACACTCAGTTCCAGTGTTTTCTGCAGTCTGTTTCAGTTGTGCTTCTAGCACCGAGTTCCAATATAATTTCAGTTTGCTTCAAGATATCATATTTACTGCTACAGCCAAATGCCTTTCTGCTACCATGCACCTGTTCTTAATATCTGCCCTACCCATTCAGTAGCATCAGTCTTCTGTAACTACTGCAGCCTGAATGAGGATTAGCATTATTAAGCAATGCTTCAGTTTCACTTCAGTACATACCACTAGCCCAAGGGGTGTGGATCATTAGATCGACAGTGTCTAGGTCGACAATGTTTAGGTCGACCACTATAGGTCGACAGGGTTTCTAGGTCGACATGTTGTAGGTCGACAGGTCAAAAGGTCGACATGAGTTTTTCATGTTTTTTGTGTGTTGTTTTCTCCATACAGTGACCGGGAAGCCCAATTAGTGCACCGTGTCCCCTCGGATGGCTCGTTTCGCTCGCCATGCTTTGGGCAAGGTGCCTCGCTCCGCTACCGCTGCGCTTGGCAAAGGTTACTGTTCCCAATCGTAGTCCGCATGGATCGTTAAGTGTGAAAAAGTTCAAAAAAAGAAAAAAAAATTGAAACCTCATGTCGACCTTTTGACCTGTCGACCTAGAACATGTCGACCTAGAAACCCTGTCAACCTTGAAAACATGTCGACCTATAGTGGTCGACCTAAACATTGTCGACCTAGACACTGTCGATCTTCAGACCGGATCCCAGCCCAAGGCCAAACCCAAATCAATAAACCCCTAGTGCCATGCAATACATACTGTAGTTTACTTGGGAACCATTTAGGCTGGGAACACACTATGCAGTAATCAGGCCAAAGAGCTCATTCCTGACCATTTGGGCTGAGAATTGTTTATCGTGTATGCAGCAACCCGGGTCCGACAGTCGTTTGGATTTGTTCATCTGATAATGGACTGCATGCACAACATTTCACATAGCAGCAAATCAGGTTTAATCCTATCATCCTTCCGATCAGAATCAATAATTAGATCCGTGCTTAAAATCTAAGTTGGGTTAAGTAAGAAGTTAGGCACGGATCTCTCGTGTGTATGCCCCCCAGCGATAGCGATGTGCGTCGCTTTCGCCGGTGCTAGATTGGCTTGCTAGATTTGCAGGCACAATCGCTGGGTGAAATGAGCGCCCTCCCCCATCCCTCACTCAGCACACATTGCGCTGTGCTGAGCGGGGGGAGAGATGTGTGCTGATCGGTCTGTGACAGATTGCTCAGTACATATCTCTCCTATGTGTACTGGCCTTTAGTCTACGGGGACAACATTAAAAAGTGTGTTATGCTTTAAAACCAAGAGGCATATTCATCATTAAATAATTGTGCAATGAGAATTTTTAGTTTTCAATTCTCATTGTATTCTCTCACAATTTTTTCAGTATTCATTATGTCCCCATGAGAAAAATATCACTTCCGAAAAACTGGGCTTTTTGAGAAGACAGTTTTTTCAGAAAGTAATTATTTTCCTCACTGCAGCACACTTGTCTCCTCAGTGTTCTTCATGCTGCGCATGTGCAGCCCCCATGACAAGGGAGATTTCATATATATATATATATATATAGTTATTATGTTATATACAAATGGGAAACTGGCGCCCTGGGATGGTGTTAACTACCCGCAACTATTTAAACCAATAGTGCATATACTGGAATAACCTTTTGGCATATAAAACAAAAGTGTGTTCCTTAATGACGATTTATTAAAAATTCATAAAATAGTATCAAAGTCCATGATATCGCATATCCTCCCATATCTTGTCAAGGCATCGACGGCCACCCACATACCAACTCCACCGGTATGTTTATGCCGGGACTGCAGCCGTGGAAACCCGTGCCGTCACCTTAATGCCGTGCTGCCCGGCTGCAGGGTTCGCTCTGTATCTGTGGCCCCCCTCCCTGTTGCACAAGCTGCTGTGTAAATGGCAGCTTCTGCAGAGATTCGGGAGTTTGATGAATGTCACAATTTTTACAATTCCTGGGGAGAGCAGAATTTGTTACATTTTAAGGATGATGAATATGCCCCCAAGTGAGTAGAAGAAGTAAAAAAAAACATATCAGGCACTAATAAGTAATGCCATTTGGCACAATTAATGTAACTGCTGCTCACAAAATTAGGAGTGGCTAGCCCCTATAGAAATCAAGCAGGAAAAAGAAAAGAGAAATTGGAGCGCAAAAAGATTAAAATAAAATTTAATTGCACAAATACAATAAAATATATAAACACATGAAATAAAAAAATATTCATAAAAACACAGGATTCTACAGTACCAATGTTTGTCTCTATTATGAAACAGAATTAATTCCCACTGAAGAAATGGCCAGCTTTACCTACAGCCAAAGCACCCTCGCCACTTTAGTTACTTAGGGTCATAGGCATCGACGCTTTGAGATAAAGCAGAGAGAGGTAAAGTACCAACCAATAAGCTCCTAACTGACATGTTACAGGCTGTGTTTGAAAAATGACAGGAGCTGGTTGGTTGACACTTTATCTCTCAACATTTTCTCACTCTCCAAGCAATGATGCATCCCGCCTTAAGTGAGATTCTACAGTCTTCCGCTCTGGAATACTCCTTGACTGTTTTCCGACATTGATAGCCAACCCTATATGCCGAGAGTGTGTTTCAGCCACTGCTGACCTCGGCCGGCAGTGCCATTGTCATCTCACCACATGCTGGAAGCATTCACCTTTACTAAGCACTAGGAGTGTGACACAGCTGCCGCTGACTACCATTGAAAGTACTGACCAGACACCGCTGCCAGAGCCGACCCTAACCAATATGATGCCCTAGGCAAGATTTTGGCTAGTGCCCCCAGCACCACCTCTAGTTCCGCCTCTGACCCTGCACCCCTTTACCAGCACCATCACCCCCCACCCACAGCAGTCCTTTTTTTGTTTTCTTACCCCCTGTAATTTAAATAAGAACAGTGCGCACATTCGGTGCACAGCCCAAAAAGGTATGTGTTTTTGCTGGCAAGTGGCATGGCCACACAATAGTACCCCCAATTCAAATTATGCCTCACAGTAGTGCAACTTTATTCACAATTTATCATGCGATAGTGTCCCTTATTCACATTACATCACACAGTAGTACCAATTTACCTTATATACGTTACTTCTCACAGTAGTTCCCCTCATTCACATAACATCATACTGAATTGCTCCTTATTCACATTACACCACACCATATTGCTCTTTATTCTGATTACACCACATCATATTGCTCCTTATTCACATTACACCACACCATATTACTCTTTATTCATATTAGACCACACAGTAGTGCCCTTTCTATACGTTACGCCACACAGTAGAGCACCTTATACACATAATGCCACACATTGGTAATGCATTTATACACATAATACCACACAGTAATGCCCCTTACACAAATGACACACATTATTAATGTCCTTATAAACAGAGTGCGCCTTACACGGGTCTGGGACTCCAGGTCGACAACAAAAAGGTCGACACACCTTAGGTCGACGCCAATTAATCAACACACCTTGGGTCGACATGGACAAAAGGTCGACATTGACAAAAGGTCGACAGGAACAAGGTCGACATGGAAAAAGGTCAACATGAGTTTTTTATGGGTTTTTTGGTGTCATTTTCTTCGTAGAGTGACCGGGAACCCCAATTAGTGCACCGTTCCAATCGTAGTCCAAGTGGACCGTTAAGTATGAAAAAGTTCCAAAAAAGAAAAAAATTGTGAAAAACTCATGTCTACCTTTTTCCACGTCGACCTTGTTCCTGTCGACCTTTTGTCCATGTTGACTTTTTGACCATGTCGACCTAAGGTGTGTCGACCAATTGACGTCGACCTAAGGTGTGTCAACCTTTTTGTTGTCGACCTGGAGTCCGGATACCCCTTACACATTATGCCAACCCTTATTAATGTCCTTATACACATAATGTCCCTTACACATATGACACACATTATTAATGTCATTATAAACATAGTGCGCCTTACCCATTATGCCAACCCTTATTAATGCCCTTATACACATAATTCCCTTACACATATGCCGCACATTGTTAATGCCCTTATACACATGACATACATAATGTCCCTTACACATATGCCGCACATTATTAGTGCCTTTATACACATAATGACACACATAGTGCCCTTTCACATATGTTACACATTATTAATGCCCTTATACAAATAATGACATATAGTTCCTGGCGTGAGTCAACTGGCAGCTCTGCTAACGTCGGGTGCCTATTTTTTATGAAAATGTATCTTATTTGCATTACTAAGTGGCTAGGATGCACAAGCAGTTTCTGTTGATTAAAATGATATGCAGCATGCCTATATATTGTGTGCGACTGTGGCTGTATCTGCATACGAAATGCTGCACACAGAATATAGGCATGCCGCATATCATTTTAATCAGCAGAAGCTGCTTGTGCCCCATGGCATACCAGATGCCCTAGGCAATTGCCTAGTTTGCCTATGCCTAAGGCCGACTCTGACCGCTGCTACAGTACATACTATGAGTATGATGCTGCTGCTGGTTGCTGCTACCAGTGTGATTTAGCCACTACAACTTGGCAGAGACACAGGACCCCTGTCTCTTGACCATCATCCTTTCTATGACCTTTGGCATATACTAACCAGGCAAGCCAATCCTCAAGTGGTCCTCTCCGGATCCTCACCCAAGTAAAGGGCACAATAGGAAATACTCTGTATAGCTCCTAGACATTAGACAGATTTTTTTCACTTGGAGGTCAAGGACCAGCTCCGAATTACAGCATGTACTGTGGGCAATGGTCTCTACAAATCTACTTAATTTATCTGAGTACGCATAGCCAGCATAGGCCCACACTTTATCAGTTTGATCACATAAAATAAACACTATTAAGGGCGATTCTCTGTGATGCACGGGACAGCTAGACAAATTCGAACAACATACTTCTCCAAAATACCAAGATTTTAGTGGGTCTTAAGTTGTAGGGTACGGCATTGCTACTAAGCAATTAAGTTTTCATATAACAACAATTTCTTAACAGTACAGTTTAAAAGAAAAAAAAATTAAAGTGTGTGATGCACGGGACTTTATGTTCACTTTATGGAGAATCACCCTTAAGTGGTTCACAGAGACAGCTATAGGATTTAGGGGGTTATTCAGAGATGAACGCAGATGGCTGCATAAATACTGCCTAATTATTTATTATGTAGTGATGGGCGCTGGGTGCGTATGTAGTGATGAGCGCTGGGTGCGTATGTAGTGATGAGCGCTGGGTGCGTATGTAGTGATGAGCGCTGGGTGCGTATGTAGTGATGAGCGCTGGGTGCATATGTAGTGATAGGCACTGGGTGCGTATGTAGTGATGGGCACTGGGTGAGTATGTAGTGACGGGCGCTGGGTGCGTATGTAGTGATGGGCACTGGGTGAGTATGTAGTGATGGGTGCTGGGTGCGTATGTAGGGATGGGCGCTGGGTGCGTATGTAGTGATGGGCACTGGGTGAGTATGTAGTGATGGGTGCTGGGTGCGTATGTAGTGATGGGCGCTGGGTGCGTATGTAGTGATGGGCACTGGGTCAGTATGTAGTGATGGGTGCGTATGCAGTGATGGGCGCTGGGTGCGTATGTAGTGATGAGCGCTGCGTGCGTATGTAGTGATGGGCGCTGGGTGCATATGCAGTGATGAGCGCTGGGTGCTTATGCAGTTATGGTTGCTGGGTGCGTATGTAGTGAGGGGCGCTGGGTGCGTATGTAGTGAGGGGCGCTGGGTGCGTATGTAGTGAGGGGCGCTGGGTGCATATGCAGTGATGGGCGCTGGGTGCGTATGCAGTGCTGGGCGCTGGGTGCGTATGCAGTGATGGGCGCTGGGTGCTTATGCAGTTATGGTTGCTGGGTGCGTATGTAGTGATGGGCGCTGGGTGCGTATGCAGTGATGGGTGCTGGGTGCATATGTAGTGCTGGGTGCATATGTAGTGATGAGCGCTGGGTGTGTATGTAGTGATGGCCGCTGGGTGCTTATGTAGTGATGAGTGCTGGGTGCGTATGTAGTGATGGGCGCTGGGTGCGTATGCAGTGATGGGCGCTGGGTGCGTATGTAGTGATGAGCACTGGGTGCATATGCAGTGATGGGCGCTGGGTGCATATGTAGTGCTGGGTGCGTATGTAGTGATTAGCGCTGGGTGTGTATGTTGTGATGGGCGCTGGGTGCTTATGTAGTGATGAGTGCTGGGTGCATATGCAGTGATGAGCGCTGGGTGCGTATGTAGTGATGGGCGCTGGGTGCGTATGCAGTGATGGGCGCTGGGTGTGTATGCAGTGATGGGAGCTGGGTGCATATGTAGTGCTGGGTACGTATGTAGTGATGGGCGCTGGGTGCGTATGCAGTGATGGGCGCTGGCTGGGTATGCAATGATGGTTGCTGGTTGTGTATGTAGTGATGGGCGCTGGGTGCGTATGCAGTGATGGGCGCTGGGTGCTTATGCAGTGATGGTTGCTGAGTGTGTATGCAGTGATGGGCGCTGGGTGCATATGTAGTGCTGGGTGCGTATGTAGTGATGGGCGCTGGGTGCATATGCAGTGAAGGGCGCTGAGTGCTTATGCAGTGATGGGCGCTGGGTGCGTATGCAGTGATGGGCGCTGGGTGCTTATGCAGTTATGGTTGCTGGGTGCGTATGTAGTGATGGGCGCTGGGTGCGTATGCAGTGATGGGTGCTGGGTGCTTATGTAGTGCTGGGTGTATATGTAGTGATGAGCGATGGGTGTGTATGTAGTGATGGGCGCTGGGTGCATATGAAATGATGAGTGCTGGGTGCGTATGCAGTGATGAGCGCTGGGTGCGTATGTAGTGATGGGCGCTGGGTGCGTATGCAGTGATGGGCGCTGGGTGCGTATGTAGTGATGGGCACTGGGTGCGTATGCAGTGATGGGTGCTGGGTGCATATGCAGTGATGGGCGCTGGGTGCATATGTAGTGCAGGGTGCGTATGTAGTGATGAGCGCTGGGTGTGTATGTAGTGATGGGCGCTGGGTGCTTATGTAGTGATGAGTGCTGGGTGCGTATGCAGTGATGAGCGCTGGGTGCGTATGTAGTGATGGGCGCTGGGTGCGTATGCAGTGATGGGCGCTGGGTGTGTATGCAGTGATGGGCGCTGGGTGCATATGTAGTGCTGGGTGTGTATGCAGTGATGGGCGCTGGGTGCATATGCAGTGCTGGGTGCGTATGTAGTGATGGGCGCTGGGTGCATATGCAGTGATGGGCGCTGAGTGCTTATGCAGTGATGGTTGCTGGGTGTGTATGCAATGATGGGCGCTGGGTGCATATGTAGTGCTGGGTGCGTATGTAGTGATGGGCGCTGGGTGAGTATGTAGTGATGGGCGCTGGGTGCATATGTAGTGATGAGCGCTGGGTGCATATGTAGTGATGAGTGCTGGGTGCGTATGTAGTGATGGGCGCTGGGGGCATATGTAGTGATGAGTGCTGGGTGCATATGTAGCGATGAGCGCTGGGTGCGTATGTAGTGATGGGCGCTGGGTGCTTATGTAGTGATGAGTGCTGGGAGCGTATGCAGTGATGAGCGCTGGGTGCGTATGTAGTGATGGGCGCTGGGTGCGTATGCAGTGATGGGCGCTGGGTGTGTATGCAGTGATGGGCGCTGGGTGCATATGTAGTGCTGGGTGTGTATGCAGTGATGGGCGCTGGGTGCATATGTAGTGCTGGGTGCGTATGTAGTGATGGGCGCTGGGTGCATATGCAGTGATGGGCGCTGAGTGCTTATGCAGTGATGGTTGCTGGGTGTGTATGCAATGATGGGCGCTGGGTGCATATGTAGTGCTGGGTGCGTATGTAGTGATGGGCGCTGGGTGAGTATGTAGTGATGGGCGCTGGGTGAGTATGTAGTGATGAGTGCTGGGTGCATATGTAGTGATGAGTGCTGGGTGCGTATGTAGTGATGGGTGCTGGGGGCATATGTAGTGATGAGCGCTGGGTGCGTATGTAGTGATGGGCGCAGGGTGCGTATCCAGTGATGGGCGCTGGGTGCATATGCAGTGATGGACACTGGGTGCATATTGATAATGTCGATATTATCTTACACCATAAAGCTATACCTTTAAACACACTCTTACCATGGAGCCGCTGCAGCCGCTATACTTAATATACACGCTACGCACTTTGTACGCTATTTGCGTACAGAGTCCCGTACGGACTTAGCGTACACACGCCGCGCTGGGGTACAAAGTACGCACAGCATGCGCACACGCTCTTGATAAACTTTAAACCTTATTAGTAATGCAATGCAATGATGTTATACCTTAAACCTTACGCAGCGCTGACGGTATAAAGTACCCGCAGTGCGTACACACCGTATCAATACACTCTTAAACCTTATACAGTTAAATACGCTTTAAACCCTAGCAGGGAAAAGAGGACACAACACCGATTTGTAGTTAACCACTGGGTTCTAACGCCACAGTGGATTATTTGAAAGGGGATAACAATACAAATTATACACTACAAGGCTAACAAGATAAATCTACAACAGAATAATGGCTACAGTCAATGTACATACGTGAGAATATTCGCTTGCGCAACCTGGACCAGTCCTCCGCTCATCAGGTAGATAGCGTTCAGAGTCTTCTGACCGGCCAGGCAGCAACAGGCTTTTTATATACTACTTCCATAAACAATACAATGGTTACTGTAATCTCTTTGTCCATTGGACACAGAGATGCATCTTTACATTACAGGAGAGGTCATAGGTTGATTTGAAAAGGTGGGCGATGTCTTTCCCAACTGCTCTTGTGGGTGGTCTCCTCTGGATTCCCGCCGCACACATAATATACAGTAAATACAGTTTATATCTATATTCTGCTTCTGCACATTACTATACGCAGGAACATGCGATCTACCTCTAACCAACATCGGAATGTTACCCTTAAAATACCCTACAGCTGGATACTAGACATCACCTTATAACCTTAGTCTGTCCCTTCCTATCATGTAAAGGCGAATTCCTGAGTCCTGGAATCATTTAAACTGTTGATACTTGCTGATGTGGTGCAGGGGGGCTATGTGTACAATGTGCACTATTTGGGTTAAATATGCAATGTTTTGATAACCCGCTATGCGCTCACAAACTCCGCCGTAAATACTCACACCACGCGCAGGATTTCGGGAGCGATCATACGCAAATTGCGGATATGTGCACGCATGGCGGAACAAGTGCACGCGCAGCGGGCATGTGTGTGTGGTTAGTACATGATGTATGCATTACAATATTTTTCGACTTTGACAATATGTAGTGCTGGGTGCGTATGCAGTGATGGGCGCTGGGTGCGTATGCAGTGATGGGCGCTGGGTGCTTATGCAGTGATGGTTGCTGGTTGTGTATGTAGTGCTGGGTGCGTATATAGTGATGGATGTTGGGGATAAGTATATTAATGTGTTATATTCCTTCAGTTAGAGGCAATGTGTTTTTTTCCTGTCTGTTTGTTTTTTACTATAGGGGCCATTGTGTTTGGGTATTTTTTCTGTTGAGGACTATTGTGTTTGTTTTTTTCCCTGTCAGGGGCCATTCTGTGTTTATTTTCCTGTGAGGGACAAGGGGCAGAATTCAATTGTTTTCTTGTGCCCAATCTCCCACCTAAAGATCGGGGTCTGATAACCAATTGTTTTTATTGCGCTTATTGCACCCAAACTGCCCAGGTTTAGCCGCGTAAAGCAGCTAAACACAACCAAAGTATTGGGCACAATACGAAAAGTACTATGGCCCTCATTCCGACTTGATCGCTCGCTGCCGTTTTTCGCAGCGCAGCGATCAGGTGAAACAATGGCATTTATGCGCATGCGCATGGTACGCAGTGCGCATGCGCTAAGTACTTTCACACAAAACTTTGTAGTTTGACACAAGCTCGAGCAACGCTTTTCAGTCGTTCGAGTGTGCGTTGTTTGATTGACAGCAAGTGGGTGTTTCTGGGCGGCAACTCAGCGTTTTCAGGGAGTGTGCTAAAAAACGCAGGCGTGCCAAGTAAAAATGCAGGAGTGGCTGGAGAAACGGGGGAGTGGCTGTCCGAACGCAGGGCGTGTTTGTGACGTCAAACCAGGAACTAAACAGACTGCAGTCATCGCAAGCTAGGAGTAAGTCTTGAGCCACTCTGAAACTGCATGGATTTTTTTAGTAGCAGAACTGCTAACCTTTCGTTCGCACTTCTGCTAAGCTAAGATACACTCGCAGAGGGCGGCGGCCTAGCGTGTGCACTGCTGCTAAAAGCAGCTAGCGAGCGAACAACTCGGAATGAGGGCCTATATGCGCACCCAAATGGGTCACTATTTGAACATTTCTGTTCACCACCTCAGAGATTAAGAGCAGAAATTACATTAGCACGCCCATTGGCAGAAACAATTGAATAGCTGCTGGCGGGTGCACGGGGTGTCGGGTGTGGTTACAGCTGCACAGCACCACCGGAGACTAGAGGGACTACATCCTTCTCCTGTGTGCTCTGTAGAAGGCTAGCCCATTATGTTAATTACATCTACACGACTATTCAACACATTTCGGGACAATGATCTGTCAGTGTGTACGGAGGAAAGATATATTGGCCAATGCCCTCAAGAACAGATATATCTGCAGATAGCAGTTTTGGTTGGTCAGTGTGTATCATCAGCAGATATATCTGCAGATCGATTGATCTGCAGATATATATCTGCCAGTGTGTACCCAGCATAACGCCCCCCTCCCCTCAGCCTAAACCCCGCCACGGTGTGACCCTAAGGAGCCTTGGCATACTTACGTTTTGGATGCCGGCAGTCAAGATTCTGGTGCTGGCTTTTTGATCCACGTTAGGATCCCAGGGTCAGCATTTCAAAAAGTGTCAGGACTCTGGTGTTGGCATTCTGACTGCCTGCATCCTGAATGCTGGTGTGCTGTCCACATCCCGAGGCATTAAGAGAGATAAAGTGGAGAGAGTAAAACTGCCAACCAATCAGTTCCTGTCATTTTTCAAACACAAGCTGTAAAATGACAGTTAGGATCTAAATGGCTGGTATTTTATCACTCCCCAAGGCTTAGTACATCTCCCGCTTTGTAATTTGATGAGGAGTGGTACAGCCTCTGAATCTGGTCCCTTCTACACAATTATTCAGAAGTTAATAAACCAAAGCATTTGTCCGCTGTGCTCATACCATTCTGTGGTGTTAGAGGGATGTGACTTCAACCTGTATCAGGTGATTCCCTTGGGTATTACATATAGAAACAAGCTACAGAGCGTGTCATGGATGTGTCTGATTGTGAACTCTTACTAGACTGAGATACTGGGTTAGGGTCATGAGTACCTGGGCAGAAACTGGGTGGTCTTATGTATTTCTTATGCGGAACTATACTGAAACACATATGGGACAGTACTACAGTATGTCCAGGATGCGAAGCAGTACCAGCTACACAGGATTTCTGGAATGCAGAGCAACACCTGATCCAAACTGTCATGGCAGGCCCATCTCCAATTCTGGAGGGAACTCTGGCGTGGTGTTAACTGTGCAAATGCATGAGAATGGCATGCAATACATAAACTCTGCAGTTCAGGTCTAGCACTTCCCCCCCTAACCCTCCCCTTCCGCAGCCTAAATCTAATCCCCCCCCCCCCCCCCCAGTGTAGCCCTAACCCTCCCCATGGGTGCTTAACACTCCCCCCCCCCTCCCCGCAGTCTAAACCTACCCCCACACCACCAACACGCTGCTTACCTTTCCTGCATGCTGGGAGTGGAATGAATCTGGCATCGGGATTCTGATCCCATTCAGGATTCCAGCGCCTGCCTTCTTAGCTGTGTCGGGATCCCGGCATCTGTATTTTGACAGCCGGGATCTTGACCATCTGTATCCTATCTGGATCCCATACAGTATTTACCATATAGGCCTTTTACCACCATGTTCATATTAAATACACATGACACCTGGTTTCAGGGTAATTCTAAGTGATTTTTCTCTAGGTAGCTATGACATTTGTAAAATTTTGTATGTGACCTGGAAATTTTAAGTAAAGGTGAGTTAATCGCAACTATTTTTATCAAAGGGTTATGCAGAAAATTATAAAATATATTTCTCCTTCATCGCTGGGAGACACTAAGGCATAGGTTCTCAAACTCGGTCCTCAGGACCCCACACAGTGCATGTTTTGCAGGTAACCCAGCAGGTGCACAGGTGTATTAATTACTCACAGACACATTTTAAAAGGCCCACAGGTGGAGTTAATTATTTCACTTGTGATTCTGTGAGGAGACCAGCAAAACGTGCACTGTGTGGGGTCCTGAGGACCAAGTTTGAGAACCTGTGCACTAAGGTAAAGGGAGAAGGGGAGAAGCCTGGGAACTTTCAAATATTTCCTCTTCCTCAATGCCTCAATTTACTGTAAATTAATGAAATGTATTTGTAAATACCCGATGTACCTGGCTGGATACTCTCTAGGAAGATGTGGAGTCTAGTTATTCACTTTTTTTTTTTAGACATTTTGCTTTTAATGTTTGTTGTTTCAAAATGATGCCACAACATCTCAAAGCTGCTCCTGGAGGCTCATACAGCAGACCGAGGTGGTACCATAAACTGTTCCTCCTTCAAAAGCATCCCATTCCCAGGGTCAGATCCTCTACAGGAGGCCACTGCTGACTCAGATAGACAATCTGATCCTCTGAGCCTACATTGGTATCAAGCAGGAAGCTTATGGCTGCAATCTCCGGAGACAGTTAGTACACGGTAAGCGGGTTCCTCCTACTTTAGCAGTGAACTCTTTTACAGTTGCAGTTTCCCCTTTCTTTCTTCCTGGATTCAATCCTTAGGTCGACCACTAGTGGTTGACATGCATTAGGTCAACATGAGATTTTCACAATTTTTTTTTCATTTGTTTTACTTTTCATACTTTATGATCCAAGTGGACTATGATTGGGAATAGTAACTTGCACAAGGCACCTTGCCCGAAGCATGGCAAGCGAAGTGGTGCACTAATTGGGGTCACTTTACGAAGAAAACAACACTAAAAAACCCTCATGTCCACCTTTCCCATGTCCACCTATTCCAGGGGTCGACCTACTGCCTGTCTACCTAATGAGTGTCGACCTAAATAAGGTTGACCCAACAAACTCATTCCCTTTCTACCATAACTCCAGTGGCAATGGAAGTGCTTCCCTGTACAGCACTTCCTTTATCAACTCCCATGAGATCGCCTGCAATAAAAACTCTTCTCCTCTTATGATGGCTTAAATGGTTATGTTGCCGAGTGCTGGCTTAGATGCTTCCTCCTCTATACCCCACATAGTGTTGTTGAGGGTTTTTTTTATCCTGTGTACAGTCAATGGTTAGTTAGGTGACTGAGACTTAACTTTTTTTAAGCTTTAGGCAGTCCACATTGGTGCTGTTTATTGTTAGCCTGTTTTTCTTTCATTTCATCACATGTCTGAGAAGTGAGCGATGAACTTGTTTGCTTGAGCTAAAGGTCACTTACATTTTTATAGTGCAAGGTCAGACCCAGGGGCCATCTGTGAAGCATGTGAACTACAAGATCAGAACCTTCTGTTACTTGCCAGTTTTTGCACAGGTTCTGTGTTACCAGATTCAGCTAAAGCTTTCACTTAGTCAGTGTTTTAGCTTTCTAAGGGTTGCTAATAGGGAAAAGATTTGATATTTCTTCCTCTGTTGTTCCTTGTACAGGCCTATCCTGATTTTTTGGAGCTAAGATCCCAAGGTTGTTTTTTTACCTGTCTAAAAGATGCTTGCTTGGGCTCAAAATGGCACTCTCAGTAAAGGGGTTGTTGCAGGTATTATTTTTCCTGGAACAGTTACTGTATATGACCTCTACCTCCAAATCCCCAAGGAGGTTGCTTCCAGTGCCTCTTCAATCCTGAGAGGATTCCATTTCAGATTTTTTACTTCTCTGGGAGATGCAGAGGAATCAGTGGATTTGTACAAGGAACTGTCTTTGTTAACAGAGGAAGAACCAGTTAGTGTTCAGGGGCAGAAGCTTTGCTCAGGGCTGTGGACATTTGCTTCATATATAGTAGAGTGATGATTCTGGTATACAAGAATGCGCTGTTCAAGAGAAAGAAGAAATCAGTTTATTTTCCTTCTTCCACTGAATTGGAGGATCTTCTGTGTGAAGCGTGGATTTGACCATATTAAAGTTTCAATTTTCTCAGACTTCAGTCTCTACCTGGTGATAGAGCAAAGTGGAAATTGCCTCCTAAGGTAGATGCTCCCACCATTCATTTATTCAAGACTACTACTATCCCTATCCCTATTGTTAAATCTAAAAAGGGTAGTTAATATGGAACGATTGAAGCCAATTTAAGGTCTGTCTTTTTTGGTGGCAAGTGCCAAACATAGGCCTATTCTGGCCTTCAGTTTGGATAATAAGGTATTGGGACAATAGACTATCCAGTATCAGTAATCAACTTGGATATTCCTAGGTTAGATTTACAATTAGTGGTAGAACATATTAGTGAAGCATCAGTCTACCTTGGGTAAGTGGCCATTGTGTCCTCAGACTTCTTCTGCAGCAGCAGCAGCAGCATATAGAGTGCTTTGACTGCTCTCTTAGCAAAAGAGTCCAAAATGAGTCTCATCCCATTGTTTTGTTCAATCCTAAGATGGACAAGATTTCCTTGGCTACAGGAGGCAAGAGATGTTTCCTCCCTTTTTCTGCTCCTAAATCTAGAGGGTCTTCCTTTCATTCCTTTGGAGCCTAAGTTAAAGTCAGGGGACTGACTTGTGCAAGGGTTCAGATTCCCACAGCTGTCAGAGAAAGAGCAAGCAGCCCTGTGAAATTTGCTTCTCACAAAGGTGATCTCCCTGAATGTCTTGTTATGGGCCCTACACATTTGTCGATCCGCCGCCAAGCTGCCCGACGGCGGATATGGACGACGGGCGACCCGGCAGCAGGGGGGGGGGGGCAGTGACGAGGGGAGTGAAGTTTCTTCACTCCCCCCGTCACCCGGCTCCATAGCAGTGCAGAAAAATATGGACGAGATCGTCCATATTGGCCTGCATGCACAAGCGACGGGGCACCAGCGATGAACGAGCATGGGGCAGCGCATCGTTCATCGTTGCTGCCTCCACACTGAAAGATATGAATGGAATCTCGTTCATTAATGAACGAGATTGTTCATATCTTTCAGTATTTTCACCCAGTATGTAGGACCCAGAGACGAACATGTGCTGGTGGAATCATGGTTGGATAATAAACTATGCCAAAACCTGGTCCAATCTCAAAGAAGGATATTTCTGGGGATGATCTGCAACAACAAACTACAGAGAGTGATTCTTCCAGAGAACAAGAGTCTTTATTTTTAGAATCTATTCAAGTATCTTGGACATATTGTAGTATCTGGTGTCAGTGCATTTTTGCATGATGGTGTCGGTTAAGATGATATCTTTATTCAGGGCAGGTCCAGTTTGCCCAATTCTGTTTACTGGATTTTCAGATTGAGTTAATGTTTAAGTTGGACAAGTCCCATCTTCAGTTTTCTGTCTTGTCCATCAGACTGTCTCTCATGGTTGGCCACTTCTCTGGTGGTTGTTGAGCAGCAGCCTAAGCAGTGGTCACCCATTTACCATTTCAGATTAAATTCTGATGGTGTGGGATGGCAGTCTCATGGGTTTTGGGGCAGTTGTCCTGAAGTCTAGATTCCAGGGCAGGTGTCTGTGGAGTCTGTACTACTGGTCAATGTGTTGAATTGTCAGACAATTTTGCTGCAGTCCTAGATCATTTGGAGACCAATTAGCTTGGCAGGACTAGGTAGTTTTCTTTCCTTTCAGGTGTATTCCAACAGTTTGTGGAAACATGTGGTCAGTGCAGGATGTGATGAGAAGTCAATAATGAACCACTGGGGACCACTCAGTTCTGCAGAGCATTGAAGAACAAAGGAATGCTGCCAGCAAGAGTTCCCCTATTTAAAAGCTCCCCTATTTATAACACATAGTTGTCTGCACTGCAGTATTGGACTGCCTTAAGTCCCCCAATCCAGCTTCTCTCTTCTTCAATCTCAGTCAGAACATGTCAATTTGCGACGTATGTAATGCAATTGGCTACTCCAGGCTGCATCTTCTGAAGGGGTAGTCCTAAAGTGTTTACAGAGCAGGAGGTAAAACCAGAGGTAATCATCTACATTATACACTAGCATTTAATAATCTGTTCCCAATATCTGGAAGGCAGGGAGTGGGAATTTTGTGCATACAGATATAGCCACCTTTATCTTGACCGATTCTCCGCCTAGACGGACGTTTAGTCACACTAAGGCGATAGCTTAGCTTGCTGAGTTTAATCACAGGCAGGCGCGTTGAGGCGATTCTAGATACTCAGCATGCATTACACATCTCCACCACTGGGTGGCTAATGCTCCACTAATCCAGAACTTTCGATCGTATAGCGGCGGATTGATCTACAGCTCTGGCAAATGGTCAGTGATGACTGTTATGTTAATAGATGGTGACCAATGGTCAGACGGTGAGAGTTGTCAATATAAATAAATAGTTTATACAGACACAAACGAACATGTTAAAACACTTGTGTATGCAGACGCAAGATTGTGTATGGAGACGCAACTAATTGTGTAAAAGGAAGTATGTACAATGCATAAACACCGTGCTTTTGAAATACATGTACAGTATGAGAGTCTGAGTTCCCGTGACATTCACTTTATTATAATTTTTTTTCTTTGTTATACATTCAATAGAAGGGTGCACACAGGTTTCACATAAATCTTGTCTTGTAACCTGATCGGAACTCCCTACCTGTCTACTGCATGAACTGTGCAGGCTCCCAGGGGGGAAGGGGAAAATACCGTGTTCAAAGGACGGGCTAATGCTGAAGGAGCGTCAGAATCCCCTAGCTAAAATACACAGGGTCGATAAGGATAAGCGAGGTCTATGCACATAACGATACACCAGACCCCATCGCATCACAAAGTGACAAAATGTCCGAGGCACATGAACCCCTCCCTTGTAGCATTATGTGCATAGACCTCGCTTAACCCTATCGCCCCTGTGTATTTTAGCTAGGGGATTCCGACGCTCCTTCAGCACTGCCCCAAAGCCTGCAAAACCTATGCTGTCACTCGCTCCATAGCTGATTGCTGACACAAGGTGGATGTTCATGTGCCTTGGACATTTTGTCCCTTTGTGATGCAATGGGGTCTGGGGTATCGTTAAGTGCATAGACCTCGCTTATCCCTATCACCCCTGTGTATTTTAGCTAGGGGATTCTGACGCTCCTTCAGCATTGCCCTGTGACCTACAAAATCTGTGCTGTTACTTGCTCCATAGCCGAGGGCCTCCATGGGGCAAGGAGTCACAGGCGGTAGCCATTTCAATTGAGTCTGCCCTGCTACAGAATTGTATGTGTACCATATGGTGCATATAACCTTAACAGTACGACCGCTCCTGCAGCTTTGCCCTGGTTTATGTGAATAACTCCCTCCCTGTCTACTGCATGACCTGTGCAGGCTCCCAGGGGGGAAGGGCGATGGGCTAGCGGGAGGCGGTGGAAAATACCATGCATTTGAAATGCAAGTGCTGTATGAGTCCGAGTCCACAGTATGTTCTGCTAGTGTACTAATTAGCACGAACAGCTTATAACGTACAGTGGCAAGTTTAATCTTTCTATGTATAATGGAGAGATAAAAGCTCCTCCCTAAGTTCCTAGATGCCAGATCACCGTCCTTAGTATCTCTGTACAGTATGTTCTACTAGTGTACTAATTAGCACAAACAGCTTTTAAATGGATGCCAAATCACCGTACTTAGTATCTCTGTACGGTATGTTCAATTAGGGTACTAATTAGCACGAACAGCATGTAACGTACAGTGGCAACTTTAATCTTTCTATGTATAATGGAGAGAGATTAAAGCTCCTCAGTAAGTTCCTGGATGCCAAATCACCGTACTTAGTATCTCTGTACAGTATGTTCTATTAGGGTACTAAGCTGTTCATGCTAATTAGTACCCTAATAGAAAATACTATACAGAGATACTAAGGACGGTGATTTGGCAAAAAGGAACTTAGGGAGGAGCTTTTATCTCTCTATATTATACATAGAAAGATTAAAATTGCCACTGTACGTTACAAGCTGTTCGTGCTAATTAGTATACTAGTAGAATATACTGTACAGAGATACTAAGTACAGTGATTTGGCATCCAGGAACTTAGGGAGGAGCTTTTATCTCTCTCTATTGTAATCTTTATAACTATAATGGAGAGAGATAAAAGCTCCTCCCTAAGTTCCTGGATGCCAAATCACTGTCCATAGTATCTCTGTACAGTATGTTCTACTAGTATACTAATTAGCACAAGCAGCTTGTAACGTACAGTGGCAGGTTTGATCTTTCTATGTATAATGTAGAGAGATAAAAGCTCCTCCCTAAGGTCCTGGTTGCCAAATCACCGTCCTTAGTATCTCTGTATAGTATTTTCTATTAGGGTACTAATTAGCACGAACAGCTAATTAGTACCCTAATAGAACATACTGTACAGAGATACTAAGTACGGTGATTTGGCATCCAGGAACTTACTGAGGAGCTTTTATCTCTCTCCGTTATACATAGAAAGATTAAACTTGCCATTGTACGTTACAAGCTGTTCGTGCTAATTAGTACCCTAATAGAACATACTGTACAGAGATACTAAGTACGGTGATTTGGAATCCAGTTAAAAGCTGTTCGTGCTAATTAGTACACTAGTAGACCATACTGTACAGAGATACTAAGGACGGTGATTTGGCATCTAGGAACTTAGGGAGGAGCTTTTATCTCTCCATTATACATAGAAATATTAAACTTGCCACTGTACGTTACAAGCTGTTCGTGCTAATTAGTACACTAGTAGAACATAGAGTACAGAGATACTAAGGACGGTAATTTGGCACACAGGAATTTAGGGAGGAGTTTTTATCTCTCTCCATTATACTTAGAAAGATTACAATGGAGAGAAATTAAAGCTCCTCCCCAAGTTCGTGGATGCCAAATCACTGTACTTAGTATCTCTGTACAGTATGTTCTACTGGTGTACTAATTAGCACGAACAGCTTGTAATGTACAGTGGCAAGTGTAATTTTTCTAAGTATAATGGAGAGAGATAAAAACTCCTCCCTATGTTCCTGGATGTCAAATTACCATGCTTAGCATTACTGTACAGTATTTCCTATCTAGCCAGAAACCCTGCATCCTGTGCAAGCTTGGCGGACAACTGGAGAGGACCCGATACCCGGTTGCTTCCCGTTTCCCTATCCAGTGTCACATAAACTAGTGGTTGGTCTGCCCCGAAAGCCAAGAGTCTCCTATTTTGTATGGTACCAGTCCTGAGTCTCTGGGATACCCAGAACCAGAGATATCAGTACACAAAGGGGACCCATTTTCCCATAGATTATAATGGGCCCGTTAATTCAGACCCACCATGGGTTCCGACGCTTGCCATGAGCCTTGTGGGGGTCACAGAAACTTGGGGTTGTTACCCTCCGGTAGCTAATTGTCTCCCCTTCCATACCAAACTAGCGATGAAGGCTCCCACCTCCCACGCTGAGAGTCCCAGGTTTGAGTCCCAAAGTGCCAACCTTTTTTTTTTTTTATATGTTCCCGTGACATTCATTTTATTATTTTTTTTCTTTGTTATACATTCAATGAAAGGGTGCACACAGGTTTCACATAAATCAAAGTAAATCTGCAGCAGCGATTCATTCCGCTATATACAAATACACAGCGTTAATGAGTATAAATTAGTGTATTCCGACGCAACTAACTGAGCAACACAGTACTGTAGATCGTCGGCATTTGTGTATTGTACCTGACCTGAACTCCCTCCCTGTCCACTGCATGACCTGTGCAGGCTCCCAGGGGGGGAAGGGCGATGGGGGTAGGGAGAGGCGGTGGAAAATACCGTGCTTTTGAAATACAGGTATTAGCGTCCGAGTCCCCTAAGGCATAAACCAACACCAATGGGAAGGAAGTGCCAACCTTTTTTTTAATGTGTTCCTGTAACATTCACTTTATTATTATTTTTTTCTTTGTTATACATTCAATGGAAGGGTGCACACAGGTTTCACATAAATCAGAGTGGGCGGGGGATTTTCCTACATACAGTAGTATACTGTTGCACATGTCTTGTAACCTGTCGGAACTCCCTCCCTGTCTACTGCATGTACTTTGCAGACTCCCAGGGGGGAAGGGGAAAGTGGGATGGGGGTAGGGCGAGGCAGTGGAAAATACTGTGTTCAAAGAAAAGGCATAATCAAAACCATGGGGAACTTTGCGGTGTATTGTTAAGTGCATAGACCTCGCTTATCCCTATCACCCCTGTGTATTTAGCTAGGGGATTCTGACGCTCCTTCAGCATTGCCCTGTGACCTACAAAATCTGTGCTGTTACTTGCTCCATAGCCAAGAGCCTCCATGGGGCAAGGAGTCACAGGCGGTAGCCATTTCAATTGAGTCTGCCCTGCTACAGAATTGTATGTGTACCGTATGGTGCATAGAACCTTAACAGTACAAACGCTCCTGCAGCTTTGCCCTGGTTTATGTGAATAACTCCCTCCCTGTCTACTGCATGACCTGTGCAGACTCCCAGGGGGGGAGGGCGATGGGCTAGCGGGAGGCGGTGGAAAATACCGTGCTTTTGAAATGCAAGTACTGTATGAGTCCGAGTCCTCAGTATGTTCTTCTAGTGTACTAATTAGCACGAACAGCTTGTAACGTACAGTGGCAAGTTTAATCTTTCTATGAATAATGGAGAGATAAAAGCTCCTCCCTAAGTTCCTAGATGCCAAATCACCGTCCTTAGTATCTCTGTACAGTATGTTCTACTAGTGTACTAATTAGCATGAACATCTTTTAACTGGATGCCAAATCACTGTACTTAGCATCTCTGTACAGTATGTTCTATTAGGGTACTAATTAGCACGAACAGCTTGTAACGTACAGCGGCAAGTTTAATATTTCTATGTATAATGGAGAGAGATAAAAGCTCCTCAGTAAGTTCCTGGATGCCAAATCACCGTACTTAGTATCTCTGTACAGTATGTTCTATTAGGGTACTAATTAGCTGTTCGTGCTAATTAGTACCCTAATAGAAAATACTATACAGAGATATAGGTGGGCTCTTCTTGGGCGGCTGCCCGAGGGGTCTCGGCATTACAGCTTTGCCGAGCGGCTACTTGGTCGGGTTCAAACACTTTTGCAAAGTTCTACAAGTTTGATACCCTGGCTGAGGAGGACCTTGTGTTTGCTCAATCGGTGCTGCAGAGTCATCCGCACTCTCCCGCACATTTGGGAGCTTTGGTATAATCCCCATGGTCCTTACGGAGTCCCCAGCATCCACTAGGACGTTAGAGAAAATAAGATTTTACTTACCGGTAAATCTATTTCTCGTAGTCCGTAGTGGATGCTGGGCGCCCGTCCCAAGTGCGGACTTCTTCTGCAATGCTTGTATATAGTTATTGCTTCAATAAGGGTTATGTTATGGTTGCATCAGGGTTGGACCTGATGCTCTGTTGTTGTCATACTGTTGACTGGTTGTTATAAACTCATGTTATACGGTGTGATTGGTGTGGCTGGTATGAATCTTGCCCTGGATTACCAAAATCCTTTCCTTGTACTGTCAGCTCTTCTGGGCACAGTTTCTCTAACTGAGGTCTGGAGGAGGGGCATGGAGGGAGGAGCCAGAGCACACCAGAACCTAAATTCTTTCTTAAAGTGCCCATGTCTCCTGCGGAGCCCGTCTATCCCCATGGTCCTTACGGAGTCCCCAGCATCCACTACGGACTACGAGAAATAGATTTACCGGTAAGTAAAATCTTATTTTATTTTTTTACTAGATGTTTAAACTGTGTATTATCCATGCCTGTCCTTAAGTAAATTCCCTTGTTTTGTTGAGATATGCTGTGTGTTAAAATGTGTTTAGTGACATAACCAAACAATCAGTTCCTAACTGTCATATAACACTCTTTGGTGTTTAAGTGTTGTTTTGTAGTGTTCTTTAGTAGTATTTTTTTACTCTTTAATGTCCCCAATTTCATAATCCAAATCTGCTGCACCTTTCTTGCAATAAAAATATCAATACACACTGAAATGTGAATAAACAAGTTTTTTTTTTTAAACTAAACTTTAAAAAATTTTGTAATGACAATTTTTTTTTGTTTCAAAAAATTGCTTTAAATAGCGTATTTCGGCCAACATGGGCCCTCATTCCGAGTTGATCGCTCGCTAGCTGCTTTTAGCAGCAGTGCAAACGCTAGGCTGCCATCCTCTGGGAGTGTATCTTAGCTTAGCAGAAGTGTGAGAAAATCTTTTCCTGCAGTTTCTGAGTAGCTCCAGACCTACTCCTAGATTGCGATCACTGCAGACTGTTTGGTTCCTGATTTGACGTCACAGACACGCCTGCATTTGGCCAGCCACTCCCCCGTTTCCCCAGCCACTCCTGCGTTTTAGCCTGACATGCCTGCGTTTTTTAGCACACTCCCGGAAAACGGTCTGTTTCCGCCCAGAAACACCCACTTTCTGTCAATCACACACCGATTGTCACAACTGAGGGCCTGAGCTGACGGGAGGCAGCCTCAGTTGTAGGGGCTGAGATGTAACGGAACCTGGGAGGTTGTATCAGACCCCTAGACATGTAAGTAACATGTAGAATAACTGCCCGAAGGCGTGACCACGACAACCAGGATAAAAGTCAATGATGTTTATTATGACAAACTCCGTAACACAGCAGCAGTAAAAGGAAACATAAAAGTCAACAGAGGATAAATACAATTCCTGGGTACTACAGGGTGGCAAGGGCCACAGGCATTGGTAGAGTGAGACAGTTCTTATAATCTTCTAGTTGGAAAGTCCTTACCAGGCCTGACTGTAGCAATGGAGAGAACCCAGGATCGTACCAGCTGATGTTCCAGGAAAGGCTGGGCTGCTGAAGGTAAAACGGCTGCTGTGGATACTGGCTGGAACCAGACTGTTGTTGGTACGGAGTGGATACTGGCTGGAACCAGTTTAATAATAAACGAACTTGAGAGCGATTAAATAATAATGAAGTTTGGAGTTTGAGAGCGGTGAAATAATAATACCGGTGGAGAGTGGTAAACTGCAGAAAAGGACACCGGCCCTTTAAGAGAAGCTATACACTGCTGGAAGCTGGGCTGGAAGCAGGTGATTGTTTGAGAGCGGTGAAATAATAATACCGGTGGAGAGTGGTAAACTGCAGAAAGGACACCGGCCCTTTAAGAGAAGCTGTACACTGCTGGAAGCTGGGCTGGAAGCAGGTTATTGTTGTAGCTGGAAACAGGTGAGTCCAGAATGGATCGGAGAGTCAGGCTACACCGCAGATGGAATGCTGGTGCGGGTCTCTATAGCAGAAGTCTGGAGACAGGAGCTGGAACCTGGAAGACAACCACAGGAGAGAGACAAACTGGAACTAGGTTTGACAACCAAAGCACTGACGCCTTCCTTGCTCAGGCACAGCATACTTATACCTGCAGCAAGGAAGGGGTTGGCTAGGCAATTATGCAAATCAACAATACAGACAGCAGATTGGTGGAAATAATCAGATGACAAAATCCAAGATGGCTGCGCCCATGCAGACACTTGGAGGGAAGTTTGGTTTGTAATCCATGTGAGAATTTGAAACAGTAATGGCGACGCCGGCCACAGGAGACAGGAGACGCCAGACTGACAAGCGCACATTTGACCACGCGGGCACAGCGGAGGCCGCGGCTGATGAAATCACCACTCTGACATTCTGCATGTGGAAACTCAGGAACAGCGGGATCCGGTCCTGGAACGCTGAGCCAGCCTTAGGAGGCATCTGAAGGGTAAGTAATGGCATCCAGATACCCGGATCGTGACAGCACCCCCCCCCCCCCCTTAGGAGTGGCCCCAGGACACTTCTTAGGCTTTAAAGGAAACTTTGCGTGGAAATTTCGGACCAAGGCAGGAGCATGGACGTCTGAGGCATTGGTCCAAGAGCGTTCTTCAGGACCATAGCCCTTCCAGTCAATGAGGTATTGTAACTGACCGTAGCGGAAACGTGAGTCCAAAATCTTGGCCACCTCGTACTCGACTCCCCGTTGAGTCTGAACTTTGGGAGCTGGAGGAAGTGCGGAATGAAACCGATTCAGGATCAGCGGTTTCAACAAAGAAACATGAAATGTCCTGGGTATTTTCAAGAAGGATGGTAACTGTAACCTGTAGGCAACAGGATTGATGACTTGTTCAATCTTGAAGGGTCCGATGTAGCGAGGTGCAAATTTCATGCTGGGAACTCTCAACCTCAAATTCTTCGTGGACAGCCACACACGATCACCCACCTTGAGAGCAGGAACCGCTCTACGCTTCCTATCGGCAAACTTCTTATACCTGAATGAGGCTTTAAGCAGGGCTGCGCGGACATTCCTCCAGTTATTTGAAAACTGACGCAAGGTGACATCCACTGCTGGAACAGAAGTTGCGGGAAGCGGTTGGAATTCTGGGACTTTAGGGTGGAATCCATAATTAATGAAGAATGGTGTAGAAGAAGATGAGGAATGGTATTGATTGTTGTGGCTGAACTCGGCCCAAGGAAGGAGTTGAACCCAGTCATCTTGAGAGGAAGACACATATATACGGAGGAAGGCCTCCAAGTCCTGATTCACCCTCTCAGTTTGACCATTGGTCTGAGGATGGTAAGCCGTGGAAAACTTTAACTTGACTTGGAGGGCTTGACACAAACTTCGCCAAAATTTGGCTACAAATTGTACTCCACGATCCGAGATGATCTCTTCAGGAAGACCGTGAAGTCGGAAGATCTCTTGTATAAACACTTGAGCCAACTTGGAAGCTGACGGAAGACCGGTGAGAGGGATGAAATGTGCCATCTTGGTGAACCGGTCAACTACCACCCAGATGGTATTAAACTTGTTGCAGATAGGTAGATCGGAAACAAAGTCCATCGACAAATGGGTCCAAGGTCGACGGGGAACAGATAATGGAACCAGTTGCCCCGCAGGCGACTGGCGGGAGACTTTGTGTTGGGCACACTTTGGGCAGGAGGCAATAAATTCCATAACGTCCTTCTTCAGAGTTGGCCACCAGTAGGACCTAGAAATAAATTCAAGGGTTTTCTGAATGCCTGTATGTCAAGCAAAACGGGAAGCATGGGCCCAATGCATGAGCTTCTTCCTTAGAACTGGCTTAACAAAACTTTTCCCTGGTGGAGGCGTAGAGTCCATCCCTACCGTGGAGAATGCCAACGGATTAATAATAGGATGCTTGTCTGCAGACTCGGACTCATTTTCTTGCTCCCATGAGCGGGAAAGGGCATCGGCCTTATGATTCTGAGAACCCGGACAGAACTGGAGTTTAAAGTCAAACCTAGAGAAGAAAAGTGCCCATCTGGCCTGACGAGGATTCAGACATTGTGCGCCTTTGAGATATAAAAGATTTTTGTGGTCGGTAAGTATGGTGATTGAGTGGGAAGCTCCCTCCAACAGGTATCTCCACTCCTCCAGAGCGAGCTTGATGGCTAGCAACTCCTGATCGCCAATGGCATAGTTGCGCTCAGCTGGGGAGAACTTCCGGGAGAAGAAACTGCAAGGATGTAGATGTCCATCTTTGGCCCTCTGGGATAACACTGCTCCTACTCCAACGGAGGAGGCATCTACCTCTAAGATAAAAGGAGAGATGGTGTCGGGCTGTTTCAGAACTGGTGCAGAGATGAACCGTTGCTTCAGAAGGTGAAAGGCCTGTGTAGCTTCCTCGGACCACTTGGACGGATTAGCACCTTTCTTGGTTAATGCAGTGATAGGCGCCACGATGGTGGAAAAGTCTCGTATAAATTTTCTATAATAATTGGCGAACCCTAAGAACCTCTGGACCCCTTTGAGGCTTAAGGGTATAGGCCAATTCTGGATTGCTTGGAGTTTCTCAGGATCCATCTCTAGTCCGGAACCGGACACAATGTAACCTAGAAACGGAATGGTTTTAACTTCAAACACACACTTCTCCAATTTACAATAGAGGTGATTGACACAGAGACGGGAAAGAACCTCTTTTACCCAGAAACGATGATCTTCGAGATTATTAGCAAAGATGAGGATGTCGTCTAGATAAACCACGACATGGCGGTACAAGATGTCCCTGAAAATCTCATTCACGAAGTGCTGGAAGACTGCTGGAGCGTTGCTCAATCCGAAGGGCATGACGAGGTACTCATAATGTCCGTCACGGGTGTTAAAGGCGGTCTTCCACTCGTCACCCTCACGGATTCGGATGAGATTGTAGGCACCCCTCAAGTCCAGCTTTGTGAAAATAGTTGCACCACTAACTATCAAAGAGCTCGGTAATCAGGGGTAAAGGGTATCGGTTCTTGACGGTAATGTCGTTCAGACCTCTGTAGTCGATGCACGGACGCAGACCACCGTCTTTCTTCTTAACGAAGAAGAAGCCTGCGCCGGCTGGAGAAGAAGATGGTCGGATGAAACCCTTTGCCAGGTTCTCTTTGATGTACTCTTCCATGGAGTGTGTCTCAGGCAGAGACAACGGATAAGTTCGGCCTCGCGGTGGAACCTTCCCTGGAATGAGGTCGATTGTGCAGTCCCATTCTCTATGAGGAGGAAGGATATCAGCAGAGGCTTTACTGAACACGTCCGTGAAGTCTTGATATGGAGGAGGCGGAACATCAGATGACCTGGGGAAGGAAGAACAAACAGGAAGAACTTTGGCTAAACAAGTCTCAGCACAGGAGGGACCCCATGCCAGTATTTGCGTAGTCGTCCAGTCAATTGATGGGTTGTGGAGACGGAGCCATGGAAGGCCTTTAACCACTGGATGTGTGGCTCTTGGAATCACTAAAAAAGAAATATACTCAGAATGAAGAACTCCCACTCTCAGACGAACTGGAAGAGTCCTTAAGGAAATGACTGCGTCAAAAATCTTGCTGCCATCCACGGCAGTCAAAGAGATGGACGAGGACAGTCTCTCGGTGGGTAGGGACCACCGTTTAACATAAGCTTCGGTTATGAAATTCCCAGCTGCTCCGGAATCAAGGAGGGCAATGACGTTCCTGTAACGTTGAGCAATTTGGAGCGACACTGGGAGGTTACAGTCATGAGGAGATCATTACTCCTAGCCGGCCCTCTCCTTGGCGAGCTAGGATCTGGAGTTTCCCGGACGTTTGGGACAGGCATTGATAGTGTGCGACGGAGCTGCACAGTAGAGACAGAGAGACTCAGAGAGACGTCTTCGGCGCTCAGCGGGAGATAGACGGGAACGACTAATTTGCATAGGCTCATCCTTGGATGGAGATGGTTGACGAGGAGGAGGAGCAGAAGATTTAGGAGTAGATGATCTTCCTCGCTCGGTTGCTCTCTCTCTGAAACGTAGATCAACCTTCGTGCAAAGAGAAATTAGCTCATCCAACTTAGAGGGCAAGTCTCTGGTAGCTAACTCATCCTTGATGCGTTCTGATAAGCCATGCCAGAATGCAGCATACAGGGCCTCGTCGTTCCATGCCAGTTCGGATGCCAGGATTTTAAACTGTATAAGATACTGTCCCACAGTACGTGTTCCCTGGCGTAAACGGAGAATCTCAGATGAAGCAGATGTTATCCGGCCTGGCTCGTCGAAGATGCGCCTGAATGTAGCTACAAAGTCAGTATAGGAGGATAGCAGGGGATCAGACTTCTCCCATAAGGGTGATGCCCAGTCAAGGGCTGAGCCACTGAGAAGGGGGATGATATAGGCAATTTTGGTACGGTCACTGAAGAAATTGCCAGGTAGAAGCTCAAAGTGGATTTCACATTGATTGAGAAATCCCCTGCAGAACCTTGGAGATCCATCAAATTTTGCTGGCGTTGGAAGATGAAGATGTGGACTGGAAATGGGTAAGGTGGGTGGGGTTACAGCTGGTGTTACTGTAGTGGACGCACCGGACGTGCCAGGTCCACGGAGGGTCGTTTGAATCCCATCCAGCCGTGTAGAGAGATCCTGGAGACAGCGGATGATGTGGCCCTGTGCAGCCTCCTGATGTTCAAGTCGGGCTGCCAGTTCTTGCATCGGCCTGGCCGCTTGATCCTGGTCTCCGGCTGGATTCATTAGGTCAGTGCTTACTGTCACAACTGAGGGCCTGAGCTGACGGGAGGCAGCCTCAGTTGTAGGGGCTGAGATGTAACGGAACCTGGGAGGTTGTATCAGACCCCTAGACATGTAAGTAACATGTAGAATAACTGCCCGAAGGCGTGACCACGACAACCAGGATAAAAGTCAATGATGTTTATTATGACAAACTCCGTAACACAGCAGCAGTAAAAGGAAACATAAAAGTCAACAGAGGATAAATACAATTCCTGGGTACTACAGGGTTGCAAGGGCCACAGGCATTGGTAGAGTGAGACAGTTCTTATAATCTTCTAGTTGGAAAGTCCTTACCAGGCCTGACTGTAGCAATGGAGAGAACCCAGGATCGTACCAGCTGATGTTCCAGGAAAGGCTGGGCTGCTGAAGGTAAAACGGCTGCTGTGGATACTGGCTGGAACCAGACTGTTGTTGGTACGGAGTGGATACTGGCTGGAACCAGTTAAATAATAAACGAACTTGAGAGCGATGAAATAATAATGAAGTTTGGAGTTTGAGAGCGGTGAAATAATAATACCGGTGGAGAGTGGTAAACTGCAGAAAAGGACACCGGCCCTTTAAGAGAAGCTATACACTGCTGGAAGCTGGGCTGGAAGCAGGTGATTGTTTGAGAGCGGTGAAATAATAATACCGGTGGAGAGTGGTAAACTGCAGAAAGGACACCGGCCCTTTAAGAGAAGCTGTACACTGCTGGAAGCTGGGCTGGAAGCAGGTGATTGTTGTAGCTGGAAACAGGTGAGTCCAGAATGGATCGGAGAGTCAGGCTACACCGCAGATGGAATGCTGGTGCGGGTCTCTATAGCAGAAGTCTGGAGACAGGAGCTGGAACCTGGAAGACAACCACAGGAGAGAGACAAACTGGAACTAGGTTTGACAACCAAAGCACTGACGCCTTCCTTGCTCAGGCACAGCATACTTATACCTGCAGCAAGGAAGGGGTTGGCTAGGCAATTATGCAAATCAACAATACAGACAGCAGATTGGTGGAAATAATCAGATGACAAAATCCAAGATGGCTGCGCCCATGCAGACACTTGGAGGGAAGTTTGGTTTGTAATCCATGTGAGAATTTGAAACAGTAATGGCGACGCCGGCCACAGGAGACAGGAGACGCCAGACTGACAAGCGCACATTTGACCACGCGGGCACAGCGGAGGCCGCGGCTGATGAAATCACCACTCTGACATTCTGCATGTGGAAACTCAGGAACAGCGGGATCCGGTCCTGGAACGCTGAGCCAGCCTTAGGAGGCATCTGAAGGGTAAGTAATGGCGTCCAGATACCCGGATCGTGACACCGATCAGCAGAGCGACTGAAAAGCGTTGCTCGCCCCTGTGTAAAATTGCTTAGTTTTGTGTGAAAGTACTTGGCGCATGCGCCCTGCGGCCCATGCGCCCTGCGGCCCATACGCATGCGCAGAACAGCCGGTTTTTAGCCTGATCGCTATGCTGCGAAAAACGGCAGCGAGTGATCAACTCGGAATGAGGGCCATGGCACTGAAGTGTCCGTCCAGCCTGTCCAGGCTTTGCCAGATAAGTGTTGGGGGATCTCCAACTGCATCATCTGAAATGAATGTAAAAAAAAAAGAAAAAAATAACTTTCTCACATTACACATTATAAAAGCAAGGCACAAAACACACTGTTTTATTTTTGGATAAGAGGTTCCAAAAGTACACATTGTACTAGTTATTCAAGCCTGTGTTCTTGCAGGCCACACTGCCTCGGCAGACTACCCACAGTCCTAACGGGTGTAGATCATTAGATTGTCAGTGTCTGGGTCGACAATGTTTCGGTCGACTACTATAAGTCTACAGTCACTAGCTCTACATGGTTTGAAGGACTACTGGGTTTGTAGGTCGACATGTGCTAGTTTAACAGGTCAAAACGTTATTAAATATTTATTCTAGTATGTAGTTTTTTTTTGTTTCCGTCGAGGTACTGGGAAACACAGTTAATGTTCTGTGTCCCCTAGTATGCCTCACTTACCTCGCCATGCTTTGGAAAAGGTGCCTCGCTCTGCTTCCGCTTTGCTCGGCACAGGTTAGCATTCCAATCGGAGTCCCCGTGGATCGCTAAGTAAGATACATTTAGTAATTTGTAATAAATGCATTAGATCTCATGTCAACCTTGAGGCCTGTCAACATAGGCCAGGTCGACCTAGAAAGCCTGTTGACATTCCAAACCTGTCGAGCTAGTGACTGCCAAACTATAGTAGTTGGCCTAAACATTGTGGCCCTAGAGAGTAACCAGCTTACGTCTGGACATCCAAACATTAGTTACTGTAAATGCTTTTCCACGGGGGAACCAATTGGACACAGTCCTACACTACATGCAGGTGTTTCCCAAAGTAAACTAGATACCACATACATTTACATTTGTAGAATCACTTACTATCTCCCAATGCCGGACCAGCATCAGGGACCTCTGGGGATTCTGCTGCCCATTCCGTAGGTGGGGAAGGAGGAGGCTCCGTGGCGGCAGGCTGGATGGGGGAAGGAGGCTGGATGGGGGGAGGAGGCTGGATGGATGAGGTGGGTTGAGAGGGTGGGTCAGATTGAGAGGGTGAGGGGTGTTGAGAGGGGGGGGTCAGATTGAGAGGGGGAGGGGGGTACAGAAATAGAGGGGGAGGGGGGTTGAGAGGGGGTACAGAAAGAGATGGGGAGGGCGGTTGAGAGGGGGGTACAGAAAGAGAGGGGGAGGAGGGTTGAGAGGGGTACAGAAAGAGAGGGGGAGGGGGGTTGAGAGGAGGGTACAGAAAGAGAGGGGGCGGGGGGTTGAGAGGGTGGCTCAGAAATAGAGGGGGAGGGGTGTTTAGAGGGGGTTCAGAAATAGAGGGGGGCTCAGAAATAGAGTGCGAGCGGGGTTGAGAGGGGGAGGAGGCTGAGGAGGAAGCGGATGTTGTAGGTTGGGAGTTGGGCTGTTGAGGGGGGGAGGGAGTTTGTGATTGGGAGGAGGATGAGGAAGAGGCTGCCGGTGGGTCCTCTGGTGCCGCCGCTGGCCTTTGCCGTTGTGCTTGCCCTAGGAACACAGTAAAAAAAAACAACTGGTAATTTCCCTGGGGTTTAAAAATTGTCAGTGTTATTTTCATTTTTTGAAAAACTGATTATCCATACATTTGAACAAGATGGTTTTTTTTACTATAAAATGCTCTGGTTCATTTATGGACCAAAATAAAAAATTATTAGTGTCCCTCCCCCCAAAAAAAATAACTACACTGGTATGTTTTGTGGCACAGGAGTGCACTGGAGTTCTGTGTCAAACCACAGTGCCTTGGCCAACTAGCTGGCCCTATAGGTATGTGCCTCTTGCTTGGCCACATTCACTCTCCATCACACTTATGTTTAGGCACACTACGCAGGACTACTTACATAGTATTTGTACACATGGTCAGGATCATGCTTCCTGTGTCTCAATGTATTATGTATTAATGGAGGAAGACGGAGGAAGACACTGCATGCACTATACAGGTTTATGTACCACCAAAGTGCTGTATGTCTCCAGCCTACAGCTTGTGTGCGGACTAACCACATTATCCCCTAACCACTTTGGTCCCCAGTGTGTCCTGCAAGCCCTAAGCACACACAGTCTCTAAACTGACAAACTTAGATGTGTCATGTTTTTATATCTTTATTAACTTGGAATGCTAATAATCTTACTCATGCAAACACACCTTTAAATGCGTTTTACTTACGGTGTCGGATTTGCTGGCACAGCAGACCCTCGCCCGCAGGATTCTGCGTACCTCCGCGTAGGCCGCACGCTTGACTCTATTTGGGTCGTACAGCCCCGCGCGGCCAATGCAGCAGTCCATGACCGCGGTCAGCACCCGCAGCTCCCTTCGTGAGAATGCGGCTGCTCGCACAGTGCCTGTGGCGTTTTCCTTACATGGGCATATATTTATAGTGTGTGCTAACATTTCATTAGTCCAAATGTTATGGTGTCATCTTTACTGATCAACTTTATTAATCTGTGTACAGCATCATGTTTTGAACAATAGTTTGCCTTAATTAAAAATAACATAAATATAATATATATATAAATATATATATATATATATATATATATATATATATATTAGAGATGAGCGCCTGAAATTTTTCGGGTTTTGTGTTATGGTTTTGGGTTCGGTTCCGCGGCCGTGTTTTGGGTTCGACCGCGTTTTGGCAAAACCTCACCGAATTTTTTTTGTCGGATTCGGGTGTGTTTTGGATTCGGGTGTTTTTTTCAAAAAACACTAAAAAACAGCTTAAATCATTGAATTTGCGGTCATTTTGATCCCATAGTATTATTAACCTCAATAACCATAATTTATACTCATTTTCAGTCTATTCTGAACACCTCACACCTCACAATATTATTTTTAGTCCTAAAATTTGCACCGAGGTCGCTGTGTGACTAAGATAAGCGACCCAAGTGGCCAACACAAACACCTGGCCCATCTAGGAGTGGCACTGCAGTGTCACGCAGGATGGCCCTTCAAAAAAATACTCCCCAAACAGCACATGATGCAAAGAAAAAAAGAGGCGCAATGAGGTAGCTGACTGTGTGAGTAAGACTAGCGACCCTAGTGGCCGACACAAACACCGGGCCCATCTAGGAGTGGCACTGCAGTGTCACGCAGGATGTCCCTTCCAAAAAAACCTCCCCAAACAGCACATGACGCAAAGAAAAAAAGAGGCGCAATGAGGTAGCTGACTGTGTGAGTAAGACTAGCGACCCTAGTGGCCGACACAAACACCGGGCCCATCTAGGAGTGGCACTGCAGTGTCACGCAGGATGGCCCTTCCAAAAAACCCTCCCCAAACAGCACATGACGCAAAGAAAAAGAAAAGAAAAAAGAGGTGCAAGATGGAATTGTCCTTGGGCCCTCCCACCCTTATGTTGTATAAACAAAACAGGACATGCACACTTTAACCAACCCATCATTTCAGTGACAGGGTCTGCCACACGACTGTGACTGATATGACGGGTTGGTTTGGACCCCCCCCAAAAAAGAATCAATTAATCTCTCCTTGCACAAACTGGCTCTACAGAGGCAAGATGTCCACCTCATCATCACCCTCCGATATATCACCGTGTACATCCCCCTCCTCACAGATTATCAATTCGTCCCCACTGGAATCCACCATCTCAGCTCCCTGTGTACTTTGTGGAGGCAATTGCTGCTGGTCAATGTCTCCGCTGAGGAATTGATTATAATTCATTTTAATGAACATCATCTTCTCCACATTTTCTGGATGTAACCTCGTACGCCGATTGCTGACAAGGTGAGCGGCGGCACTAAACACTCTTTCGGAGTACACACTTGTGGGAGGGCAACTTAGGTAGAATAAAGCCAGTTTGTGCAAGGGCCTCCAAATTGCCTCTTTTTCCTGCCAGTATAAGTACGGACTGTGTGACGTGCCTACTTGGATGCGGTCACTCATATAATCCTCCACCATTCTATCAATGTTGAGAGAATCATATGCAGTGACAGTAGACGACATGTCCGTAATCGTTGTCAGGTCCTTCAGTCCGGACCAGATGTCAGCATCAGCAGTCGCTCCAGACTGCCCTGCATCACCGCCAGCGGGTGGGCTCGGAATTCTGAGCCTTTTCCTCGCACCCCCAGTTGCGGGAGAATGTGAAGGAGGAGATGTTGACAGGTCGCGTTCCGCTTGACTTGACAATTTTCTCACCAGCAGGTCTTTCAACCCCAGCAGACTTGTGTCTGCCGGAAAGAGAGATCCAAGGTAGGCTTTAAATCTAGGATCGAGCACGGTGGCCAAAATGTAGTGCTCTGATTTCAACAGATTGACCACCCGTGAATCCTTGTTAAGCGAATTAAGGGCTCCATCCACAAGTCCCACATGCCTAGCGGAATCGCTCCGTGTTAGCTCCTCCTTCAATGTCTCCAGCTTCTTCTGCAAAAGCCTGATGAGGGGAATGACCTGACTCAGGCTGGCAGTGTCTGAACTGACTTCACGTGTGGCAAGTTCAAAGGGCATCAGAACCTTGCACAACGTTGAAATCATTCTCCACTGCGCTTGAGACAGGTGCATTCCACCTACTATATCGTGCTCAATTGTATAGGCTTGAATGGCCTTTTGCTGCTCCTCCAACCTCTGAAGCATATAGAGGGTTGAATTCCACCTCGTTACCACTTTTTGCTTCAGATGATGGCAGGGCAGGTTCAGTAGTTTTTGGTGGTGCTCCAGTCTTCTGTACGTGGTGCCTGTACGCCGAAAGTGTCCCGCAATTCTTCTGGCCACCGACAGCATCTCTTGCACGCCCCTGTCGTTTTTAAAAAAATTCTGCACCACCAAATTCAAGGTATGTGCAAAACATGGGACGTGCTGGAATTTGCCCATATTTAATGCACACACAATATTGCTGGCGTTGTCCGATGCCACAAATCCACAGGAGAGTCCAATTGGGGTAAGCCATTCCGCGATGATCTTCCTCAGTTGCCGTAAGAGGTTTTCAGCTGTGTGCGTATTCTGGAAAGCGGTGATAGAAAGCGTAGCCTGCCTAGGAAAGAGTTGGCGTTTGCGAGATGCTGCTACTGGTGCCGCCGCTGCTGTTCTTGCGGCGGGAGTCCATACATCTACCCAGTGGGCTGTCACAGTCATATAGTCCTGACCCTGCCCTGCTCCACTTGTCCACATGTCCGTGGTTAAGTGGACATTGGGTACAACTGCATTTTTTAGGACACTGGTGAGTCTTTTTCTGACGTCCGTGTACATTCTCGGTATCGCCTGCCTAGAGAAGTGGAACCTAGATGGTATTTGGTAACGGGGGCACACTGCCTCAATAAATTGTCTAGTTCCCTGTGAACTAACGGCGGATACCGGACGCACGTCTAACACCAACATAGTTGTCAAGGCCTCAGTTATCCGCTTTGCAGCAGGATGACTGCTGTGATATTTCATCTTCCTCGCAAAGGACTGTTGAACAGTCAATTGCTTACTGGAAGTAGTACAAGTGGGCTTACGACTTCCCCTCTGGGATGACCATCGACTCCCAGCAGCAACAACAGCAGCGCCAGCAGCAGTAGGCGTTACACGCAAGGATGCATCGGAGGAATCCCAGGCAGGAGAGGACTCGTCAGAATTGCCAGTGACATTGCCTGCAGGACTATTGGCATTCCTGGGGAAGGAGGAAATTGACACTGAGGGAGTTGGTGGGGTGGTTTGCGTGAGCTTGGTTACAAGAGGAAGGGATTTACTGGTCAGTGGACTGCTTCCGCTGTCACCCAAAGTTTTTGAACTTGTCACTGACTTATTATGAATGCGCTGCAGGTGACGTATAAGGGAGGATGTTCCGAGGTGGTTAACGTCCTTACCCCTACTTATTACAGCTTGACAAAGGGAACACACGGCTTGACACCTGTTGTCCGCATTTCTGGTGAAATACTTCCACACCGAAGAGCTGATTGTTTTGGTATTTTCACCAGGCATGTCAACGGCCATATTCCTACCACGGACAACAGGTGTCTCCCCGGGTGCCTGACTTAAACAAACCACCTCACCATCAGAATCCTCCTGGTCAATTTCCTCCCCAGCGCCAGCAACACCCATATCCTCCTCATCCTGGTGTACTTCAACACTGACATCTTCAATCTGACTATCAGGAACTGGACTGCGGGTGCTCCTTCCATCACTTGCAGGGGGCGTGCAAATGGTGGAAGGCGCATGCTCTTCACGTCCAGTGTTGGGAAGGTCAGGCATCGCAACCGACACAATTGGAGTCGGACTCTCCTTGTGGATTTGGGATTTCGAAGAACGCACAGTTCTTTGCGGTGCTACTGCTTTTGCCAGCTTTAGTCTTTTCATTTTTCTAGCGAGAGGCTGAGTGCTTCCATCCTCATGTGAAGCTGAACCACTAGCCATGAACATAGGCCAGGGCCTCAGCCGTTCCTTGCCACTCCGTGTGGTAAATGGCATATTGGCAAGTTTACGCTTCTCCTCCGACAATTTTATTTTAGGTTTTGGAGTCCTTTTTTTACTGATATTTGGTGTTTTGGATTTGACATGCTCTGTACTATGACATTGGGCATCGGCCTTGGCAGACGACGTTGCTGGCATTTCATCGTCTCGGCCATGACTAGTGGCAGCAGCTTCAGCACGAGGTGGAAGTGGATCTTGATCTTTCCCTAATTTTGGAACCTCAACATTTTTGTTCTCCATATTTTAATAGGCACAACTAAAAGGCACCTCAGGTAAACAATGGAGATGGATGGATTGGATACTAGTATACAATTATGGACGGGCTGCCGAGTGCCGACACAGAGGTAGCCACAGCCGTGAACTACCGCACTGTACTGTGTCTGCTGCTAATATATAGACTGGTTGATAAAGAGATAGTATACTCGTAACTAGTATGTATGTATAAAGAAAGAAAAAAAAACCACGGTTAGGTGGTATATACAATTATGGACGGGCTGCCGAGTGCCGACACAGAGGTAGCCACAGCCGTGAACTACCGCACTGTACTGTGTCTGCTGCTAATATAGACTGGTTGATAAAGAGATAGTATACTCGTAACTAGTATGTATGTATAAAGAAAGAAAAAAAAACCACGGTTAGGTGGTATATACAATTATGGACGGGCTGCCGAGTGCCGACACAGAGGTAGCCACAGCCGTGAACTACCGCACTGTACTGTGTCTGCTGCTAATATATAGACTGGTTGATAAAGAGATAGTATACTCGTAACTAGTATGTATGTATAAAGAAAGAAAAAAAAACCACGGTTAGGTGGTATATACAATTATGGACGGGCTGCCGAGTGCCGACACAGAGGTAGCCACAGCCGTGAACTACCGCACTGTACTGTGTCTGCTGCTAATATATAGACTGGTTGATAAAGAGATAGTATACTCGTAACTAGTATGTATGTATAAAGAAAGAAAAAAAAACCACGGTTAGGTGGTATATACAATTATGGACGGGCTGCCGAGTGCCGACACAGAGGTAGCCACAGCCGTGAACTACCGCACTGTACTGTGTCTGCTGCTAATATAGACTGGTTGATAAAGAGATAGTATACTCGTAACTAGTATGTATGTATAAAGAAAGAAAAAAAAACCACGGTTAGGTGGTATATACAATTATGGACGGGCTGCCGAGTGCCGACACAGAGGTAGCCACAGCCGTGAACTACCGCACTGTACTGTGTCTGCTGCTAATATAGACTGGTTGATAAAGAGATAGTATACTCGTAACTAGTATGACTATAAAGAAAGAAAAAAAAACCACGGTTAGGTGGTATATACAATTATGGACGGGCTGCCGAGTGCCGACACAGAGGTAGCCACAGCCGTGAACTACCGCACTGTACTGTGTCTGCTGCTAATATATAGACTGGTTGATAAAGAGATAGTATACTCGTAACTAGTATGTATGTATAAAGAAAGAAAAAAAAACCACGGTTAGGTGGTATATACAATTATGGACGGGCTGCCGAGTGCCGACACAGAGGTAGCCACAGCCGTGAACTACCGCACTGTACTGTGTCTGCTGCTAATATAGACTGGTTGATAAAGAGATAGTATACTCGTAACTAGTATGTATGTATAAAGAAAGAAAAAAAAACCACGGTTAGGTGGTATATACAATTATGGACGGGCTGCCGAGTGCCGACACAGAGGTAGCCACAGCCGTGAACTACCGCACTGTACTGTGTCTGCTGCTAATATATAGACTGGTTGATAAAGAGATAGTATACTCGTAACTAGTATGTATGTATAAAGAAAGAAAAAAAAACCACGGTTAGGTGGTATATACAATTATGGACGGGCTGCCGAGTGCCGACACAGAGGTAGCCACAGCCGTGAACTACCGCACTGTACTGTGTCTGCTGCTAATATATAGACTGGTTGATAAAGAGATAGTATACTCGTAACTAGTATGTATGTATAAAGAAAGAAAAAAAAACCACGGTTAGGTGGTATATACAATTATGGACGGGCTGCCGAGTGCCGACACAGAGGTAGCCACAGCCGTGAACTACCGCACTGTACTGTGTCTGCTGCTAATATAGACTGGTTGATAAAGAGATAGTATACTCGTAACTAGTATGTATGTATAAAGAAAGAAAAAAAAACCACAGTTAGGTGGTATATACAATTATGGACGGGCTGCCGAGTGCCGACACAGAGGTAGCCACAGCCGTGAACTACCGCACTGTACTGTGTCTGCTGCTAATATAGACTGGTTGATAAAGAGATAGTATACTCGTAACTAGTATGACTATAAAGAAAGAAAAAAAAACCACGGTTAGGTGGTATATACAATTATGGACGGGCTGCCGAGTGCCGACACAGAGGTAGCCACAGCCGTGAACTACCGCACTGTACTGTGTCTGCTGCTAATATAGACTGGTTGATAAAGAGATAGTATACTACTAATATTATATATACTGGTGGTCAGGTCACTGGTCACTAGTCACACTGGCAGTGGCACTCCTGCAGCAAAAGTGTGCACTGTTTAATTTTAATATAATATTATGTACTCCTGGCTCCTGCTATAACCTATTACTGGCACTGCAGTGCTCCCCAGTCTCCCCCACAATTATAAGCTGTGTGAGCTGAGCACAGTCAGATATATATATACATTGATGCAGCACACTGGGCTGAGCAGTGCACACAGATATGGTATGTGACTGAGTCACTGTGTGTATCGTTTTTTTCAGGCAGAGAACGGATATATTAAATAAAACAAACAACTGCACTGTCTGGTGGTCACTGTGGTCGTCAGTCACTAAACTCTGCACTCTCTTCTACAGTATCACAGCCTCAGGTCAATCTCTCTCTCTCTCTCTCAACCCTAATCTAAATGGAGAGGACGCCAGCCACGTCCTCTCCCTATCAATCTCAATGCACGTGTGAAAATGGCGGCGACGCGCGGCTCCTTATATAGAATCCGAGTCTCGCGAGAATCCGACAGCGTCATGATGACGTTCGGGCGCGCTCGGGTTAACCGAGCAAGGCGGGAGGATCCGAGTCTGCTCGGATCCGTGAAAAAAACCATGAAGTTCTGGCGGGTTCGGATTCAGAGAAACCGAACCCGCTCATCTCTAATATATATATAATATATACACACACACAACACACACACACACACACACACACACACACACACACACACACACACACACACACAGACAGACACAGAAAGAGATAAAGCGAGAGACAGAGAGAGAGTGAGACACTTAACTCACCACATTTGGCTGGACCAATCAGCTACACAAAGTCACATTGTAGAGTTTTTGTGGTCAGATGGTTTTGGTTTTTGATTGTGAACATAGCAGATAAAATGGTGGTGAACAAAAAACAAGTTGAGAAGGGTTGTTCCAAAAAAATCAAGATACAAATACTCACAAAGCAAAACAAGTATAGTTTAGTGACCAGAAATCATATAACCAAGCCTAATGTAACACAAATCACAAGGATCTGTAAATGCCCATAAAAATACAGGTGTTAGTGCTACAATTACAGACGATTCATCTTCACAGTCACTTAGGAAACTACTCAAAACACATAAACCACACACTTTACTAAAAAACATGTTACTCAAATGATTGTCAATTTGAATTAGGAATTGTCTCACCTCTAAGCTACACGTAAACACATTTAACACAATATATGCTGAATGTTATCTATAGTGGTATCATACCATAACCAGAGCCGGATCAAGGCTTCGGGGGGCCCGGGGTACTTAAAACAAGGGGTCCCTAAGGGGTAAAATGAAATTCATTACACACATATATATATATATATATATATATATATATATATATTGCCAGGTCCACGGCACTCCCAATTCCCAAAAGTCTCTGGATACAAGAGATATGGCCGGTGCCCTCCCTGGTTACAGCAGCGCTGTGTCCAATGTAGCATGCAGAATTGGGCGGCACTCACGGCGCAGGAAAAAAAACAGACAAGCAAGTCTGGAAGTCTCAATCAATTCCAGACTTCCAGACTTGCTTGTCTGTTTTTTTTCCTGCGCCGTGAGTGCCGCCCAATTCTGCATGCTATATATATATATATATATATATATATATATATATATATATATATATGTATGTACATATACATTCAACGTTTCAATATGTTACATTTTCTTCAGGATATACTGGAGAAAATGTAACGCATTGAAATGATGATATATTACAAACTGGTATAGCGGGATTTATTGAGCTGCGAGTGCCGCACTAAGGCCCTCATTCCGAGTTGTTCGCTCGTTATTTTCCTTCGCATCGGTGCGATTTTCCGCTAACTGCGCATGCGCAATGTTCGCACTGCGGCTGCGTCAAGTAAATTTGCTAAGAAGTTTGGTATTTTACTCACGGCATTACAAGGTTTTTTCTTCGTTCTGGTGATCGGAGTGTGATTGACAGGAAGTGGGTGTTTCTGGGCGGAAACTGGGTGTTTTATGGGTGTGTGTGAAAAAACGCTGCAGTTTCTGGGAAAAACGCGGGAGTGGCTGGAGAAACAGGGGAGTGTCTGGCCGAACGCTGGGTGTGTTTGTGACGTCAAACCAGGAACGAAACTGACTGAACTGATCGCAGTGGCAGAGTAAGTCTCGAGCTACTCGGAAACTGCTAAGAAATGTCTATTCGCAATTTTGCGAATCTTTCGTTCGCAATTCTGCTAAGCTAAGATTCACTCCCAGAGGGCGGCGGCTTAGCGTGTGCACTGCTGCGAAAAAGCGGCTAGCGAGCGAACAACTCAGAATGAGGGCCTAAGTCGGTGTGTGTGTGTGTATACTGTATGTGTATGTGTGTGTGTGTATACTGTATGTGTATGTGTGTGTGTGTGTGTGTATATATATATATATATATATATATATATATAAAACAAGGACCACTCAGACTGGCACTCCACTTGATCCTATGGGTGCTCCAGTGCCTTCAGTATAGGGTGTATATAATAGCAGATCCCCTGTTGCTGGGGGAGACAAAGCGGCACTCTAAAGACTTGTGAGAGGCAGGTTTATGATCAATGCATGTAAAAATGCACCGACGATTCGGGGCTCACACGCCCCTTCTTCTGGGTGACACACGTGTTTTACCTAGAAGAAGGGGCGTGCGAGCCCCGAAACGTCAATGCTTTTTTACATGCACTGATCATAAACCTGCCTCTCACAAATTTCTAGAGTGCCGCTTCGTCTCCCCCAGCAACGGGGGATCCGCTACACTAATATATATATATATATATATATATATATATATATATAACACCAGGACATTAGTTTCAAATTTGAATAACATAAAAAAAGTTCATGCTGCCTGTCTTACTTTTGCGATGATGTTGGCAATGACAGACTGTGACGAATAAAGCACGCAGGACACATAACAGGAGGAAATCAGTTCTTCTCTCTCCTCTGCCGGGTACATCCACCTCCACCCACGCCGATGTGCATGCCCGGGATCCCGCCTCCTTCTTCCCTGCAGCCTGCGCTCCAACCAGTCACGGAGCCGCAGGCTGCAGCCTCACTTATCATTGGACAGCTGAGCCTTCGTTCGGCTCGGCTGCCCTGTACAACTCTGCAGCGCCGGAGGCTGTTTGAAAGCTGTCAGTGGTGAGTGCAGTGTCGCAGATCAGATCGGTAAGAGATACGATCTGCGATGGATGGTGGGGGGCCCTCTCACAGCGTGGGGCCCAGGGGTACTTACCCCCAGAGCCCCCCCCCCTTAATCCGGCTCTGACCATAACCATACCTGAAATACTCCTGCACGATTCTTGCCCTTAAATCATGGCCACGCTGAGACTCCGTGCCGCCACGGAATGTCCGCCCAACCCCTGGCTCATCCCCGCTGGGCAATTCCTCGGATTCAGGAAGCTCCGGGCGACTCCCTACAGCAATATTATGCAGGATGGCACACAGGACCACTATTTTACTCTCCATTTCCGGCGGTGGAGCACACGGAGGCGGCCTTTAAGAACACCAATAGTGCACTCCACCAGCTGTCTAGTGACAGTAAGCGCGGAATTAAACTCGGACTGTGGCCCTGGCCTGGGTTTGCTGTAAGGAGTCATGAGCCAGGGGGTGCAAGGATATCCACGATCTCCTGTTAAAAATCTGTCAGATGTAAAAGCAAAAAATTAACCACAAAGAACAGATAATATACATTACTAAAAACTCACCCAATAGCCACATGTCTTGTCCTTCCATCATTCTTAATCTTTGCCAGATCCCTGATTGCCGAATGACATGTGCATCATGGGGGTAATTCCAAGTTGATCGCAGCAGGAATTTTGTTAGCAGTTGGGCAAAACCATGTGCACTGCAGGGGAGGCAGATATAACATGTGCAGAGAGAGATAGATTTGGGTGTGGTGAGTTCAATCTGCAATCTAAATTGCAGTGTAAACATAAAGCAGCCAGTACTTACCTTGCACAGAAACAAAATAACCCACCCAAATCTAACTCTTTCTGCAAATGTTATATCTGACCCCCCCCCTGCAGTGCACATGGTTTTGTCCAACTGCTAAAAAAATTCCTGCTGCGATCAACTTGGAATTACCCCCCATGTGCACTTCCAGGGTACTTAGCATTCAGGGACAGGATCTGGAGGGATGGGCCGCAAACAACCATGACATTCAGACAGTGAAACAGTTTCCTGTTCCTATATATTTCCTCATTATGTTTAGGTGCAACAATCGCTACATGTGTCCCATCCACAACCCCAATAACGTGTGGGAAGCGACTACCCCTTCCTGAAATTGCCGCATCACCACAGTTAGGGCACCAGCATCCAAAGGCATTGATATGAACTGCTTCATTCGCCTAATGAATGCGTTCATCACTCGTCGCAGGACCTTAGAAAATTTGCCCTGCGACATTCCTACCAGATCACCCACTACATGCTGGTAGGAACCAGTGGCACAGAAATGTAACACAGCAAGAAATTGTGTCAATGCTGGTATTGCTGTAGGATACCGAATTGATTGTTCTAGATCACTCTCTATTATGGAGAGAGTTTCTAGGATGATATGAGGGGGCAGCCTGTAACGCCACAAAACCACATAATCTGGCATTCCAAAAAGGGTGACACGGGTTCGGAAAATAGAAGGCCTTGCACGCCTCCGTTGCCTTGGAGGATGAGGGGCAGGTTGGGGTTGGAGGGCTTCCGCAGCTAGATATCTGGCTACATGCATCTTGAAATTAAGTGAAAAAATATTAAAACACACAAACATTTTACCACACACATTGCAACATAGCAATCTCTGGGTATGGCAGTCCCAAAACTTACTTCATGAGCGTATTCCATATCTACATGTGGGAATCCAGGAGCAAACACAAAGAAAAATAGTGTTTATAAAAGATTCACTAAGTACGCCCAATATTGTTTCAACAAAAAAAAAAAACCATAAAAAATCGTGACACACAGGCAAAAATATTTTTTTTTAAAACGCCCGGCATATGCTATATTTTAAAAAAATTAGCAACATAGAAAACGCACAATCGTTAGCAATATTAGCTTACACGTATTGCAATATAACTTCTCCAACATGCACGTCTCTCCAGCTCTCTAACATACACCCACAAACACAGGCAGCATGCAGGCCCTTTAAATAGCCAGTACTCCAATTACTGGAAAACTTAGTGTATGCAGCACCTGTGCAATTTCCCGCACAAACATACACACGCAGCTATAAAACGCCAGACAGACTTGCCAACGCACATGCCATCACCAATATGGTGACTCTTCAGCAAATCGATGAAGAGATGGCTGTGTTGCAGCAGCAGATGCTCGCAATGGCGGAGAGGAGGAGGATGCTGCGCCAGCAACAACAGCAGCTGCAAACACCTGCCAGTGATGGTGAAGTTGCAGGAACCAGTACTGCACCACCTCCATCTTCTGGCCAACACACACAGGAGGCTGCTGTGAGTCCCCTGCCAGAGACTGGTGAAACTGAGGTAGATTCGGGGCTACAGACACAAACCCAAACAAGCCACCCACCAAGTGAAGAGGAAGATGGTGATCAGTTACAGGACGAGGGCTCACAGGCTACGAGCAAAAAGAGAAGGCGCCAGCCCCCATTTACAAAGAGGGAACTGTGAATTCTGGTCCCACAAGCCATGGAAAAAATACATAGAGGCAATAAAAACATGGGTGCTGTGGCAAAAGACCGCATCTGACGAGACATTACGGATCGCATAAATGAAGTCGGCCCAATTGTCCGGACCCCACAGGAAGTTCGAAGACGGTTAGTACATATTGCCACACAATTGCAGTTTGATTTTCAAAACAAAGCTTTGCTATATGTGATGTTGCCTATAGCAAGCAAATACATAACGTGTACAAGAAGTAAGCGAGACATGTATTTATAATATTTCTCTTCCTTTCCCCAAATTCAAACCACATATGTAGTTGGGCCGACTTCAAGTCCCGCCTGAAGGCCAAAAGGTCTGCAGAGTGGAATGCCTCGAGGGCAACAGGGGGAGGACCCGCTGCCACTGTGGAGTTTACCGACCTAGAGAAGCTGGCGATGGACTGTGTGAGCTACGAGGAGGTGGGTGGGGTTTCAAGAATGGACACTGACCTGCCTGAGATTGTCATCCTACATTTCTTGCCTGGTAAGTTTCCAGACATATAGAGTGATCTGTTTTAAGTGATTTTGGTGAAGTTGTGACTAATTTTTTTTCTCTCCTTTTGTCTCACATTATTATATTTGCTTTTTACATAACACAGCACAGGAGGGTGAGCTTGGTGAGTCAGAGGAGGGGCATCTGGGGGAGGCTGAGGCAGGGGGATGTAGTGAGTCCTCCAGTGTGGGTCCGCCGATTCCACCTGGCCAGACACACACTGGCCCCACACCCAACCCTCTCTCCCGGCGTTTCGCACTGAAATTGCAAGTCACGGTGAGAAGCTGAGTCATTTTCAGGACGGGATGACCTGGGAGGTACGCCAGATATCTCTTCGGCTCACTGAGCAGACCACCTGTGTTGGGCAAAGTGTGGCTCAACTCTGCCAATGTGTGGCAGAACTCATGCAAGGCCAATCCGAGCTCACCTCCTCTGTCCAACAATTATCTAGCTCAGTTGGACAAGCTCTACAGGACATCGCTGGCCTTCTTTCCCACAGTGGCAGGTAGCCTGCAGCACCTGCTCCCTCCCTTACCCCTGCCCAGGAAGAAGATCCCATTGGGCAGGGCCCTCGAAGGTCACTTCGCAGACCTATGAGTGACCAACCACGTCAGGCGGGGCAAAAGAAGAAAAAGTAATGTCTCTCCAGATGCGGCAACATTGCCCAGCACCCATGTTTTCCATGTTGCCTTTATGTATTTTGTGTGACTTGTGTGGTCAGAATGGGCAACTCCCTCATGCTGAAAGGGGGTTGATGAGTTCTCTTTTGGTTTGTAGCCTGTGATTTTTCTTCCTGTACACTTGATCCATCTTCCTCTTCCTAGCGTGCTGTGTCTGTTTGGGTTTGTGTATTGTGCCCAGAATCTACCTCAGTTTGACCAACAGGATCCTCTGGCTGGGGATTCACACCAGTATATATTTTTTTTGTTTGGCCAGTAGATGGGGGACCCTGAGTACTGGCTCCTGTGATCCGAAAATCAGCACTGGCAGGTGTTTGTTGCTATGTTAGAAACAAAATTTTATTTAGAATTTACAGACGTATGTAAATTAATATTTTTCATGCTTTATAATTACAGCCATGTTTGCTTATTGTATTGTTTTAATTTATGAAGTCAAAAGTAAAAAGGTTTTTTTGAAGTTGTGTTCGTGTGTATATTGTGTGTTTATTTGTAGTTTATGCATTATTGAAAAATGTGTACTATAAACTTTTAAATAACATATTTTGGTTTGGGGACAAAGGGCACAAACATTCCATATTTATAAATTAAAATTGGTTTGCATTGACAACAGTTGACTGTGCCTCTAAACACAAGATATTCTCACAAACCACTTGGGTTAAGAGGGCAACATGCCATAGTAGTAGAAATGGTCAAGTGTACCAAAACACTAATAACACTGTGTGATGCACATCAGTAAGCGTAGGCTGCATTATGTGGCTCATGTTGTTATGTATGTCTAAAGGAAGGATGGAATCAGGAAAACATGGCATGTTTGTGTGAAGCAGTTGTAGTTTGCAATTTGCCTTACACACACTTGCTCAATGGCAATATGTTGTCAACAAAGCAGACATATGGTTTTAAGGCAAAACTAAATGAATTTAGCTGAAAAACACATGTCAAATACTTGTCAGTGTGTCAGATTTGTACATGGGGGGTCATTCCGAGTTGTTCGCTCGCAAGCTGCTTTTAGCAGCTTTGCACACGCTAAGCTGCCGCCTACTGGGATTGAATCTTAGCTTATCAAAATTGCGAACAAAAGATTAGCAGAATTGCGAATAGACACTTCTTAGCAGTTTCTGAGTAGCTCCAGACTTACTCGGCATCTGCGATCAGTTCAGTCAGTTTCGTTCCTGGTTTGTCGTCATAAACACACCCAGCGTTCACCCAGACACTCCCCCGTTTCTTCAGACACTCCCGCGTTTTTCCCAGAAACGGTAGCGTTTTTTCACACACTCCCATAAAACGGCCAGTTTCCGCCCAGAAACAGCCACTTCCTGTCAATCACATTACGATCACCAGAACGAAGAAAAAACCTCGTAATGCCGTGAGTAAAATTCCTAACTGCATAGCAAATTTACTTGGCGCAGTCGCACTGCGGACATTGCGCATGCGCATTAGCGACTAATCGCTCCGTTGCGAGAAAATAATAACGAGCGAACAACTCGGAATGACCCCCATGGTACAGTAAATGGTAATTTGTTATAAGTTTAAAAGCACTTACTGGCTGTAAGAGTGTCAGTTGCAACAGCAGTGTTTAGCAATTATCTGCTCAGCAGCTGCTTTAGAATGCCAATTATCAGCTAGATACGCCCTGCCAACCACTTGTTGCCTGAGTTCGCTAGTTCTATGCAGCTCTGGACCTACTCCTGTGCTGCGTTCGTCTTGCGAACACTTGTGTATCTGCTACCATCAGCTACGCATTATTGCTACAAACACGCCTACTGCCCTTTGTACACTCCCACACTAGCCGCCCACTTTCACACCCTTTTCGGTAGCTAGCGAAGCCATGCCTCTGCACCGCCTCCGCCACACCCTTTTATTGTTAGACTAGTGCGTTCAGGAAAAGCGTTAGTACTTCTGCACAATCATCGCACGGCTGTCTTTGCGCATGTGCATTGTAGCTGTTGCGCGTGCACAGTTTCCAGATTTACGCGGCTTGCGATGCGATGATCCGCTGCAAACAACTCGGAATGAGGGCCAATATCATGCATAAGGTATTGTGGTTTACCACATATATATTTTTTGGACCACCAATAATGTCATTTTTGTTGTTAAATTAAACAAATAAAAATTTTCCACTGTCATGATAATGAAACTTGAGTCTTTTGGTCACAGACCTTTCTTGTGTAATTATTTTCTTATACAGCAAATGTTGCACTGGGAATAAATAAATAAATTTTAACACCTGCTCCGGATTGCACTATAAGATGCTGCCTTTATGAATGCTTAAACAGAGCAGCTTTGTTGATACTCAGGATATACTGTCAATCTCTGAATGTCCGTAGCTAGTGCCGTTTTATGGGGGGAATTCAAATGTTTGAAAAGTCAATTGGGTGTCTGTTTTTTCCTATCTAATAGACAGGAAAAAACAGACACCCAACTGACTTTTCAAACATTTGAATTTCCCCCTATGTGTCCACAATGTATTTGGTGTGGGAGCTCACCATATAGCCGCATCTGCGGGGCCGTTCCACTGTCTCAGTTCCAGGCAGCGATGTCAGATGTGGCGAGTGTATACCGGCTAAATGACTTTGTGTCAGCCACTCCTCCGGACTCACGTCACTCCTCCAGTCGCTTCCCGTCTGCGCTGCTAATGCTGGTGAAGGAGATTGATGGTTTTTCTTGATGCATAGTTAATTATCTCATATGGGGACCAATCAGAAGTGAAGCTAGCCTTTCTCTCACCTGAGGTAAATATTTCACCCCCCCAGTTCCCATCCCAGTAAATAGTAGTCACCTTCTACCTAACGCTGACCCAAAAACACGCTGACACAAACACACTCTCTAACTACTGTCCCATTTCTCAGCTACCGTGTCCCTCCAAGCTACTTTACTGACTTGCCTACACTCGCCTTACACACTTTCTTAACTCCCACAACTTATTGGACCCACTTCAGTCAGGCTTTCGTGCCCAACACTCCACAGAGATGGCACTGACCAAAGTAGTGAATGATCTAGTTACTGCTAGATCGTAAGGCCATTACACACTACTTATTCTTATAGATCTCTCTGCTGCTTTTGACACTGTTGACCACTCTCTTCTCATACAAACACTACAATCCCTAGGTCTTCAGGACACAGCCCTTACTTGGTTCTCAGCCTACCTATCTAATCGCTCTTTCAGGGTTCACTTCTTCTCTGATTCTACCTCTTCTTCTCTACCTCTATCAGTTGGAGTACCGCAAGGCTCAGTCTTGGTTCCTCTGCTTTTCTCAATCTATACCTCATCTCTTGGTAAACTAATCAGCTCCTTTGGATTTCAGTATCATTTGTATGCTGATGATACTCAAATCTACCTATCCTCCCCAGATTTATCACCATCTGTATAGGCATGTGTCACTGGATGCCTGTCTGCCATTTCATCTTAGAAGTCATCTCGCCGCCTCAAACTCAACATTTCCAAAACAGAATTAATTATTTCTCTAACGTCCTAGTGGATGCTGGGGACTCCGTCAGGACCATGGGGAATAGCGGCTCCGCAGGAGACAGGGCACAAAAAGTAAGCTTTTAGGATCACATGGTGTGTACTGGCTCCTCCCCCCATGACCCTCCTCCAAGCCTCAGTTAGGTTTTTGTGCCCGTCCGAGCAGGGTGCAATCTAGGTGGCTCTCTTAAAGAGTTGCTTAGAAAAAGTTTTTAGGTTCTTTATTTTCAGTGAGTCCTGCTGGCAACAGGCTCACTGCATCGAGGGACTTAGGGGAGAGAAGTGAACTCACCTGCGTGCAGGATGGATTGGCTTCTTAGGCTACTGGACACCATTAGATCCAGAGGGAGTCGGAACACAGGTCTCGCCCTGGGGTTCGTCCCGGAGCCGCGCCGCCGACCCCCCTTGCAGATGCTGAAGATTGAAGAGGTCCGGAACCAGGCGGCAGAAGACTTTCAGTCTTCATCAGGTAGCGCACAGCACTGCAGCTGTGCGCCATTGTTGTCAGCACACTTCACACAGCGGTCACGGAGGGTGCAGGGCGCGGGGGGGGGGGCGCCCTGGGCAGCAATGTATAATACCTGTATGGCGAAAAATACATCACATATAGCCCTTGAGGCTATATGGATGTATTTAACCCCTGCCAGATATCACAGACTCCGGAGAAGAAGCCCGCCGAAAAGGGGGCGGGGCCTATTCTCCTCAGCACACAGCGCCATTTTCCCTCACAGAAATGCTGGTGGGAAGGCTCCCATGCTCTCCCCTGCACTGCACTACAGAAACAGGGTTAAAACAGAGAGGGGGGGCACTGATTTGGCGATATGAATATATATTAAAATGCTATAAGGGAGGAACACTTATATAAAGGTTGTCCCTGTATAATTATAGCGTTTTGGTGTGTGCTGGCAAACTCTCCCTCTGTCTCCCCAAAGGGCTAGTGGGTCCTGTCCTCTATCAGAGCATTCCCTATGTGTGTGCTGTATGTCGGTACGTGTGTGTCGACATGTATGAGGAAAATGTTGGTGAGGAGGCGGAGCAAATTGCCTGTAATGGTGATGTCACTCTCTAGGGAGTCGACACCGGAATGGATGGCTTAATTATGGAATTACGTGATAATGTCAACACGCTGCAAGCCGGTTGACGACATGAGACGGCCGGCGAACAAATTAGTACCTGTCCAGGCGTCTCAAACACCGTCAGGGGCTGTAAAACGCCCATTTACCTCAGTCGGTCGACACAGACCCAGACACGGACACTGATTTCAGTGTCGACGGTGAAGAAACAAACGTATTTTCCCTTAGGGCCACACGTTAAGGGCAATGAAGGAGGTGTTACATATTTCTGATACTACAAGTACCACAAAAAAGGGTATTATGTGGGATGTGAAAAAACTACCTGTAGTTTTTCCTGAATCAGATAAATTAAATGAAGTGTGTGAGATGCGTGGGTTTCCCCCGATAGAAAATTATTGGCGGTATACCCTTTCCCGCCAGAAGTTAGGGCGCGTTGGGAAACACCCCTTAGGGTGGATAAGGCGCTCACATGCTTATCAGAACAAGTGGCGGTACCATCTACAGATAGGGCCGTACTTAAGGAGCCAGCTGATAGGAGGCTGGAAAATATCCTAAAAAGTATACACACACATGCTGGTGTTATACTGCGACCAGCGATCGCCTCAGCCTGGATGTGCAGAGCTGAGGTGGCTTGGTCGGATTCCCTGACTAAAAATATTGATACCCTTGACAGGGACAGTATTTTATTGACTATAAGAGCATTTAAAGGATGCATTTCTATATATGCGAGATGCGCAGAGGGATATTTGCACTCTGGCATCAAGAGTAAATGCGATGTCCATATCTGCAGAAGATGTTTATGGACACGACAGTGGTCAGGTGATGCAGATTCCAAACGGCACAAAGATGTATTGCCGTATAAAGGGGAGGAATTATTTGGGGTCGGTCCATGGGACCTGGTGGCCACGGCAACTGCTGGAAAATCCACCGTTTTTTACCCTAAGTCACATCTCTGCAGAAAAAGACACCGTCTTTTCAGCCTCAGTCCTTTCGTCCCTATAAGAGTCATATCTGCCCAGGGATAGAGGAAAGGGAAGAAGACTGCAGCAGGCAGCCCATTCCCAGGAACAGAAGCCCTCCACCGCTTCTACCAAGTTCTCAGCATGACGCTGGGACCGTACAGGACCCCTGGATCCTACAAGTAGTATCCAAGGGGTACAGATTGGAATGTCGAGACGTTTCCCCCTCGCAGGTTCCTGTAGTCTGCTGTACCAATGTCTCCCTCCGACAGGGAGGCAGTATTGAAAACAATTCACAAGCTGTATTCCCAGCAGGTGATAATAAAATTACCCCTCCTACAACAAGGAAAGGGGTATTATTCCACACTATATGGTGGTACTGAAGCCAGAAGGCTAGGTGAGACCTATTCTAAATCTGAAATATTTGAACACTTACAAAGGTTCAAATCCAGATGCAGTCACTCAGAGCAGTGATAGCGAACCGGGAAGAAGGGGACTATATGGTGTCCCGGGACATCAGGGATGCTTACCTCCATGTCCCAAAATTTGCCTTTCTCACCAAGGGTACCACAGGTTCGTGGTACAGAACTGTCACTATCAGTTTCAGACGATGCCGTTGGATTGTCCAAGGCACCCCGGGTCCTTACCAAGGTAATGACCGAAATGAGGATTCGTCTTCAAAGAAAATGGACGACCTCCTGATAAGAACAAGGTCCAGAGAACAGTTGGAGGTCGGAGTAGCACTATCTCAAGTAGTTCTACGACAGCACGGGTGGATTCTAAATATTCCAAAACCGCAGTTGTTCCGACGACACGTCTGCTGGTCCTAGGGATGATTCTGGACACAGTCCAGAAAAAGGTGTTTCTCCCAGAGGAGAAAGCCAGGGAGTTATCCGAGCTAATCGGGATCCTCCTAAAACCAGGAAAAGTGTCAGTGCATCATTGCACAAGAGTCCTGGTAAAAATGGTGGCTTATTACGAAGCGATTCCATTCGGCAGATTTCACGCAAGAACTCTTCAGTGGGATCTGCTGGACAAATGGTCCGGATCGCATCTTCAGATGCATCAGCGGATAACCCTATATCCAAGGACAAGGGTGTCTCTCCTGTGGTGATTACAGAGTGCTCATCTTCTAGAGGGCCGCAGATTCGGCATTCAGGATTGGATGCTGGTGACCACGGAGGCCAGCCTGAGAGGCTGGGGAGCAGTCGCACAGGGAAAAAATTTCCAGGGAGTGTGATCAAGTCTGGAGAATTCTCTCCACATAAATATACTGGAGCTAAGAGCAAATGTATAATGCTCTAAGCTTAGCAAGACCTCTGCTTCAAGGTCAGCCGGTATTGATCCAGTGGGATAACATCACGGCAGTCGCCCACGTAAACAGAAAGGGCGGCACAAGAAGCAGGAGGGCAGTGGCAAAACTGCAAGGATTTTTCGCTAGGCGGAAAATCATGTGATAGCACTGTCAGCAGTGTTCATTCCGGGAGTGGACGACTGGGAAGCAGACTTCCTCAGCAGGCACGACCTCCACCCAGGAGAGTGGGAACTTCATCGGGAAGTTTTCCGCATGATTGTGAACCGTTGGGAAAGACCAAAGGTGGACATGATGGCGTCCCGCCCGAACAAAAAACGGGACAGGTATTGCGCCAGGTCACGAGACCTTCAGGCGATAGCTGTGGACGTCCTGGTAACACCGTGGGTGTAACAGTCGGTGTATGTGTTCCCTCCTCTGCTTCTCATAACCAAGGTATTGAGAATTATAAGACGTAGAGGAGTAAGAAATATACTCGTGGCTCCGGATTGGCCAAGAGGGACTTGGTACCCGGAACTTCAAGAGATGCTCACAGAGGACTAATGGCCTCGGGAGCTAAGAAGGGACTTGCTTCAGCAAGTACCATGTCTGTTCCAAGACTTACCGCGGCTGCGTTTGACGGCATGGCGGTTGAACGCCGGATCCTAAGGGAAAAGGCATTTCGGAAGAGGTCATACCTACCCTGGTCAAAGCCAGGAAGGAGGTGACCGCACAACGTTATCACCACATGTGGTGAAAATATGTTGCGTGGGTGAGGCCAGGAAGGCCCCACGAAGAAATTTCAACTAGGTCGATTTCTGCACTTCCTGCAAACAGGAGTGTCTATGAGCCTCAAATTGGGGTCCATTAAGGTTCAAGTTTCGGCCCTGTAGATTTTCTTCCAGAAAGAATTGGCTTCGGTTCCTGAAGTCCAGAAGTTTGTCAAGGGAGTATTGCATATACAGCCCCTTTTGTGCCTCCAGTGGCACCGTGGGATCTCAACGTAGTGTTGGGATTCCTCAAATCATATTGGTTTGAACCGCTCAAATCTGTGGATTTGAAATATCTCACATGGAAAGTGACCATGCTGTTGGCCCTGGCCTCGGCCAGGCGATTGTCAGAATTGGCGGCTTTGTCTTAAAAAAGCCCATATTTAATTTTCCATTCGGACAGGGCAGAACTGCGGACTTGTCCCCAGTTTCTTCCTAAGGTGGTGTCAGCGTTTCACCTGAAACAACCTATTGTGGTGCCTGCGGCTACTAGGGACTTGGAGGACTCCAAGTTGCTAGACGTTGTCAGGGCCCTGAAAATATATATATATATATATATATATATATATATATATAATTCCAGGACGGCTGGAGTCAGAAAGTCTGACTTGCTGTTTATATTGTATGCACCCAAAAAGCTGGGTGCTCCTGCTTCTAAGCAGACTATTGCTCGTTGGATTTGTAGTACAATTCAGCTTGCACATTCTGTGGCAGGCCTGCCACAGCCAAAATCTGTAAATGCCCATTCCACAAGGAAGGTGGGCTCATCTTGGGCGGCTGCCCGAGGGGTCTCGGCTTTACAACTTTGCCGAGCAGCTACGTGGTCAGGGGGGAACACGTTTGTAAAATTCTACAAATTTGATACCCTGGCTGAGGAGGACCTGGAGTTTCTCTCATTCGGTGCTGCAGAGTCATCCGCACTCTCCCGCCCGTTTGGGAGCTTTGGTATAATCCCCATGGTCCTGACGGAGTCCCCAGCATCCACTAGGACGTTAGAGAAAATAAGATTTTACTTACCGATAAATCTATTTCTCGTAGTCCGTAGTGGATGCTGGGCGCCCATCCCAAGTGCGGATTGTCTGCATTACTTGTACATAATTATTGTTACAAAAATCGGGTTGTTATTGTTGTGGGCCATCTTTTCAGAGGCTCCTTCGTTGTTATCATACTGTTAACTGGGTTCAAATCACAGGTTGTACGGTGTGATTGGTGTGGCTGGTATGAGTCTTACCCGGGATTCAAGATCCTTCCTTATTGTGTACGCTCGTCCGGGCACAGTACCTAACTGAGGCTTGGAGGAGGGTCATGGGGGGAGGAGCCAGTACACACCATGTGATCCTAAAAGCTTACTTTTTGTGCCCTGTCTCCTGCGGAGCCGCTATTCCCCATGGTCCTGACGGAGTCCCCAGCATCCACTACGGACTTCGAGAAATAGATTTATCGGTAAGTAAAATCTTATTTTTCCCACCAGCCAAGAGTAGTTACCAACCTGATATCTCCATAACTGTTGACAGTGCGACTATCCACCCTACCCCACAAGTTCGCTGCCTAGGTGTCACCCTTGACTTTGAACTAGAGATGAGCGCCTGAAATTTTTCGGGTTTTGTGTTTTGGTTTTGGGTTCGGTTCCGCGGCCGTGTTTTGGGTTCGACCGCGTTTTGGCAAAACCTCACCGAATTTTTTTTGTCGGATTCGGGTGTGTTTTGGATTCGGGTGTTTTTTTAAAAAAACACTAAAAAACAGCTTAAATCATAGAATTTGGGGGTCATTTTGATCCCATATTATTATTAACCTCAAAAACCATAATTTCCACTCATTTTCAGTCTATTCTGAATACCTCACACCTCACAATATTATTTTTAGTCCTAAAATTTGCACCAAGGTCGCTGGATGACTAAGCTAAGCGACACTAGTGGCCGACACAAACACCTGGCCCATCTAGGAGTGGCACTGCAGTGTCACGCAGGATGTCCCTTCCAAAAAACCCTCCCCAATCAGCACATGACGCAAAGAAAAAAAGAGGCGCAATGAGGTAGCTGACTGTGTGAGTAAGATAAGCGACCCTAGTGGCCGACACAAACACCGGGCCCATTTAGGAGTGGCACTGCAGTGTCACGCAGGATGTCCCTTCCAAAAAACCCTCCCCAATCAGCACATGACGCAAAGAAAAAAAGAGGCGCAATGAGGTAGCTGACTGTGTGAGTAAGATTAGCGACCCTAGTGGCCGACACAAACACCGGGCCCATTTAGGAGTGGCACTGCAGTGTCACGCAGGATGTCCCTTCCAAAAAACCCTCCCCAATCAACACATGACGCAAAGAAAAAAAGAGGCGCAATGAGGTAGCTGACTGTGTGAGTAAGATTAGCGACCCTAGTGGCCGACACAAACACCGGGCCCATTTAGGAGTGGCACTGCAGTGTCACGCAGGATGTCCCTTCCAAAAAACCCTCCCCAATCAGCACATGACGCAAAGAAAAAAAGAGGCGCAATGAGGTAGCTGACTGTGTGAGTAAGATTAGCGACCCTAGTGGCCGACACAAACACCGGGCCCATTTAGGAGTGGCACTGCAGTGTCACGCAGGATGTCCCTTCCAAAAAACCCTCCCCAAACAGCACATGACGCAAAGAAAAAGAAAAGAAAAAAAGAGGTGCAAGATGGAATTGTCCTTGGGCCCTCCCACCCACCCTTATGTTGTATAAACAAAACAGGACATGCACACTTTAACCAACCCATCATTTCAGTGACAGGGTCTGCCACACGACTGTGACTGATATGACGGGTTGGTTTGGACCCCCCCCCCAAAAAAGAAGCAATTAATCTCTCCTTGCACAAACTGGCTCTACAGAGGCAAGATGTCCACCTCATCATCACCCTCCGATATATCACCGTGTACATCCCCCTCCTCACAGATTATCAATTCGTCCCCACTGGAATCCACCATCTCAGCTCCCTGTGTACTTTGTGGAGGCAATTGCTGCTGGTCAATGTCTCCGCGGAGGAATTGATTATAATTCATTTTAATGAACATCATCTTCTCCACATTTTCTGGATGTAACCTCGTACGCCGATTGCTGACAAGGTGAGCGGCGGCACTAAACACTCTTTCGGAGTACACACTTGTGGGAGGGCAACTTAGGTAGAATAAAGCCAGTTTGTGCAATGGCCTCCAAATTGCCTCTTTTTCCTGCCAGTATAAGTATGGACTGTGTGACGTGCCTACTTGGATGCGGTCACTCATATAATCCTCCACCATTCTTTCAATGGTGAGAGAATCATATGCAGTGACAGTAGACGACATGTCCGTAATCGTTGTCAGGTCCTTCAGTCCGGACCAGATGTCAGCATCAGCAGTCGCTCCAGACTGCCCTGCATCACCGCCAGCGGGTGGGCTCGGAATTCTGAGCCTTTTCCTCGCACCCCCAGTTGCGGGAGAATGTGAAGGAGGAGATGTTGACAGGTCGCGTTCCGCTTGACTTGACAATTTTGTCACCAGCAGGTCTTTCAACCCCAGCAGACTTGTGTCTGCCGGAAAGAGAGATCCAAGGTAGGCTTTAAATCTAGGATCGAGCACGGTGGCCAAAATGTAGTGCTCTGATTTCAACAGATTGACCACCCGTGAATCCTTGTTAAGCGAATTAAGGGCTCCATCCACAAGTCCCACATGCCTAGCGGAATCGCTCCGTGTTAGCTCCTCCTTCAATGTCTCCAGCTTCTTCTGCAAAAGCCTGATGAGGGGAATGACCTGACTCAGGCTGGCAGTGTCTGAACTGACTTCACGTGTGGCAAGTTCAAAGGGCATCAGAACCTTGCACAACGTTGAAATCATTCTCCACTGCGCTTGAGACAGGTGCATTCCACCTCCTATATCGTGCTCAATTGTATAGGCTTGAATGGCCTTTTGCTGCTCCTCCAACCTCTGAAGCATATAGAGGGTTGAATTCCACCTCGTTACCACTTCTTGCTTCAGATGATGGCAGGGCAGGTTCAGTAGTTTTTGGTGGTGCTCCAGTCTTCTGTACGTGGTGCCTGTACGCCGAAAGTGTCCCGCAATTTTTCTGGCCACCGACAGCATCTCTTGCACGCCCCTGTCGTTTTTTAAATAATTCTGCACCACCAAATTCAAGGTATGTGCAAAACATGGGACGTGCTGGAATTTGCCCATATTTAATGCACACACAATATTGCTGGCGTTGTCCGATGCCACAAATCCACAGGAGAGTCCAATTGGGGTAAGCCATTCCGCGATGATCTTCCTCAGTTGCCGTAAGAGGTTTTCAGCTGTGTGCGTATTCTGGAAACCGGTGATACAAAGCGTAGCCTGCCTAGGAAAGAGTTGGCGTTTGCGAGATGCTGCTACTGGTGCCGCCGCTGCTGTTCTTGCGGCGGGAGTCCATACATCTACCCAGTGGGCTGTCACAGTCATATAGTCCTGACCCTGCCCTGCTCCACTTGTCCACATGTCCGTGGTTAAGTGGACATTGGGTACAGCTGCATTTTTTAGGACACTGGTGACTCTTTTTCTGTGGTCTGTGTAAATTTTCAGTATCGCCTGCCTAGAGAAATGGAACCTAGATGGTATTTGGTACCGGGGACACAGTACCTCCAACAAGTCTCTAGTTGGCTCTGCAGTAATGATGGATACCGGAACCACGGTTCTCACCACCCAGGATGCCAAGGCCTCAGTTATCCGCTTTGCAGTAGGATGACTGCTGTGATATTTCATCTTCCTCGCAAAGGACTGTTGGACAGTCAATTGCTTGGTGGAAGTAGTAAAAGTGGTCTTACGACTTCCCCTCTGGGATGACCATCGACTCCCAGCAGCAACAACAGCAGCGCCAGCAGCAGTAGGCGTTACACGCAAGGATGCATCGGAGGAATCCCAGGCAGGAGAGGACTCGTCAGAATTGCCAGTGACATTGCCTGCAGGACTATTGGCATTCCTGGGGAAGGAGGAAATTGACACTGAGGGAGTTGGTGGGGTGGTTTGCGTGAGCTTGGTTACAAGAGGAAGGGATTTACTGGTCAGTGGACTGCTTCCGCTGTCACCCAAAGTTTTTGAACTTGTCACTGACTTATTATGAATGCGCTGCAGGTGACGTATAAGGGAGGATGTTCCGAGGTGGTTAACATCCTTACCCCTACTTATTACAGCTTGACAAAGGGAACACACGGCTTGACACCTGTTGTCCGCATTTCTGTTGAAATAGTTCCACACCGAAGAGCTGATTTTTTTGGTATTTTCACCAGGCATGTCAACGGCCATATTCCTCCCACGGACAACAGGTGTCTCCCCGGGTGCCTGACTTAAACAAACCACCTCACCATCAGAATCCTCCTGGTCAATTTCCTCCCCAGCGCCAGCAACACCCATATCCTCCTCATCCTGGTGTACTTCAACACTGACATCTTCAATCTGACTATCAGGAACTGGACTGCGGGTGCTCCTTCCAGCACTTGCAGGGGGCGTGCAAATGGTGGAAGGCGCATGCTCTTCACGTCCAGTGTTGGGAAGGTCAGGCATTGCAACCGACACAATTGGACTCTCCTTGTGGATTTGGGATTTCGAAGAACGCACAGTTCTTTGCGGTGCTACTGCTTTTGCCAGCTTGAGTCTTTTCATTTTTCTAGCGAGAGGCTGAGTGCCTCCATCCTCATGTGAAGCTGAACCACTAGCCATGAACATAGGCCAGGGCCTCAGCCGTTCCTTGCCACTCCGTGTGGTAAATGGCATATTGGCAAGTTTACGCTTCTCCTCCGACAATTTTATTTTAGGTTTTGGAGTCCTTTTTTTACTGATATTTGGTGTTTTGGATTTGACATGCTCTGTACTATGACATTGGGCATCGGCCTTGGCAGACGACGTTGCTGGCATTTCATCGTCTCGGCCATGACTAGTGGCAGCAGCTTCAGCACGAGGTGGAAGTGAATCTTGATCTTTCCCTAATTTTGGAACCTCAACATTTTTGTTCTCCATATTTTAATAGGCACAACTAAAAGGCACCTCAGGTAAACAATGGAGATGGATGGATACTAGTATACAATTATGGACGGACTGCCGAGTGCCGACACAGAGGTAGCTACAGCCGTGAACTACCGTACTGTGTCTGCTGCTAATATAGACTGGTTGATAAAGAGATGTCGTAGTATATATGTATGAAGAAGAAAGAAAAAAAAACCACGGTTAGGTGGTATACAATTATGGACGGACTGCCGAGTGCCGACACAGAGGTAGCCACAGCCGTGAACTACCGTACTGTACTGTGTCTGCTGCTAATATAGACTGGTTGATAAAGAGATGTCGTAGTATGTATGTATGAAGAAGAAAGAAAAAAAAACCACGGGTAGGTGGTATACAATTATGGACGGACTGCTGAGTGCCGACACAGAGGTAGCCACAGCCGTGAACTACCGTACTGTACTGTGTCTGCTGCTAATATAGACTGGTTGATAAAGAGATGTAGTAGTATGTATGTATAAAGAAGAAAGAAAAAAAAAACACGGGTAGGTGGTATACAATTATGGACGGACTGCCGAGTGCCGACACAGAGGTAGCCACAGCCGTGAACTACCGTACTGTACTGTGTCTGCTGCTAATATAGACTGGTTGATAAAGAGATGTCGTAGTATGTATGTATAAAGAAGAAAGAAAAAAAAACCACGGTTAGGTGGTATACAATTATGGACGGACTGCCGAGTGCCGACACAGAGGTAGCCACAGCCGTGAACTACCGTACTGTACTGTGTCTGCTGCTAATATAGACTGGTTGATAAAGAGATGTCGTAGTATGTATGTATGAAGAAGAAGAAAAAAAAACCACGGTTAGGTGGTATACAATTATGGACGGACTGCCGAGTGCCGACACAGAGGTAGCCACAGCCGTGAACTACCGTACTGTACTGTGTCTGCTGCTAATATAGACTGGTTGATAAAGAGATGTCGTAGTATGTATGTATAAAGAAGAAAGAAAAAAAAACCACGGTTAGGTGGTATACAATTATGGACGGACTGCCGAGTGCCGACACAGAGGTAGCCACAGCCGTGAACTACCGTACTGTACTGTGTCTGCTGCTAATATAGACTGGTTGATAAAGAGATGTAGTAGTATGTATGTATAAAGAAGAAAGAAAAAAAAACCACGGGTAGGTGGTATAAAATTATGGATGGACTGCCGAGTGCCGACACAGAGGTAGCTACAGCCGTGAACTACCGTACTGTGTCTGCTGCGACTGGATGATAAATAATGATATAAAAAATATATATATATCACTACTGCAGCCGGACAGGTATATATATTATATAATGACGGACCTGCTGGACACTGTCTGTCAGCAGAATGAGTTTTTTATAGAATAAAAAAAAAAACACCACACAAGTGAAGTCACACGACGAGTGTTTAACTTTTTCAGGCAATCACAATATAGTATACTACTAACTATACTGGTGGTCAGTGTGGTCAGGTCACTGGTCAGTCACACTGGCAGTGGCACTCCTGCAGCAAAAGTGTGCACTGTTTAATTTTAATATAATATGTACTCCTGGCTCCTGCTATAACCTATAACTGGCACTGCAGTGCTCCCCAGTCTCCCCCACAATTATAAGCTGTGTGAGCTGAGCACAGTCAGATATATAATATATACATAGATGATGCAGCACACTGGGCTGAGCAGTGCACACAGATATGGTATGTGACTGTCTTGTACTCCTGGCTCCTGCTATAACCTATAACTGGCACTGCAGTGCTCCCCAGTCTCCCCCACAATTATAAGCTGTGTGAGCTGAGCACAGTCAGATATATAATATATACATAGATGATGCAGGCATGCAGCACACTGGGCTGAGCAGTGCACACAGATATGGTATGTGACTGAGTCACTGTGTGTACCGTTTTTTTCAGGCAGAGAGCGGATATATTAAATAAAACAACTGCACTGCTGGTGGTCACTGTGGTCAGTCACTAAACTCTGCACTCTCTTCTACAGTATCAGCCTCAGGTCAATCTCTCTCTCTCTCTCCTAATCTAAATGGAGAGGACGCCAGCCACGTCCTCTCCCTATCAATCTCAATGCACGTGTGAAAATGGCGGCGACGCGCGGCTCCTTATATAGAATCCGAGTCTCGCGAGAATCCGACAGCGTCATGATGACGTTCGGGCGCGCTCGGGTTAACCGAGCAAGGCGGGAAGATCCGAGTCGCTCGGACCCGTGAAAAAAAACATGAAGTTCGTGCGGGTTCGGATTCAGAGAAACCGAACCCGCTCATCTCTACTTTGAACTGTCCTTTGTTCCACACATTCAATCTGTCTCTAAATTATGTTACATGCACCTAAAAAACATATCCAAAATACGCCCTTATCTTACACAAGACACGGCAAAAACTCTAATCCATGCACTCATCATCTCCTGCATTGATTATTGTACAGGTTGAGTATCCCATATCCAAATATTCCGAAATACGGAATATTCCGAAATACGGAAGTTTTTGCGTGAGAGTGAGATAGTGAAATCTTTGTTTTCTGATGGCTCAATGTACACAAACTTTGTTTAATACACAAAGTTATTAAAAAATATTGTATTAAATGACCTTTAGGCTGTGTGTATAAGGTGTATAAGAAACATAAATGAATTGTGTGAATGTACACACACATTGTTTAATGCACAAAGTTATTAAAAATATTGGCTAAAATGACCTTCCGGCTGTGTGTATAAGGTGTATATGAAACATAAATGTATTCTGTGCTTAGACTTAGGTCCCATCGCCATGATATCTCATTATGGTATGCAATTATTCCAAAATACGGAAAAATCCGATATCCAAAATACTTCTGGTCCCAAGCATTTTGGATAAGGGATACTCAACCTGTAATAGTCTCCTTACTGGTCTTCCCAAACATAGGCTCTCACCACTACAATCCATTTTAAATGCAGCTACGAGGCTAAACTTCCTCGCTAGACGTTCTTCGTCTGCTAATCCACTCTGTCAGTCCCTCCATTGGTTACCGGTATTCTACCGTGTTAAAATAAGATTTTACTTACCGATAAATCTATTTCTCGTAGTCCGTAGTGGATGCTGGGGATTCCGTCAGGACCATGGGGAATAGCGGCTCCGCAGGAGACAGGGCACAAAAGTAAAAGCTTTAGGATCAGGTGGTGTGCACTGGCTCCTCCCCCTATGACCCTCCTCCAAGCCTCAGTTAGGATACTGTGCCCGGACGAGCGTACACAATAAGGAAGGATTTTGAATCCCGGGTAAGACTCCTACCAGCCACACCAATCACACTGTACAACCTGTGATCTGAACCCAGTTAACAGCATAATAACAGCGGAGCCTCTGAAAAGATGGCTCACAACAATAATAACCCGATTTTTGTAACAATAACTATGTACAAGTATTGCAGACAATCCGCACTTGGGATGGGCGCCCAGCATCCACTACGGACTACGAGAAATAGATTTATCGGTAAGTAAAATCTTATTTTCTCTGACGTCCTAGTGGATGCTGGGGACTCCGTCAGGACCATGGGGATTATACCAAAGCTCCCAAATGGGCGGGAGAGTGCGGATGACTCTGCAGCACCGAATGAGAGAACTCCAGGTCCTCTTTAGCCAGGGTATCAAATTTGTAGAATTTTACAAACGTGTTCTCCCCCGACCACGTAGCTGCTCGGCAGAGTTGTAATGCCGAGACCCCTCGGGCAGCCGCCCAGGATGAGCCCACCTTCCTTGTGGAATGGGCCTTGACAGATTTAGGCTGTGGCAGGCCTGCCACAGAATGTGCAAGTTGAAATGTGCTACAAATCCAACGAGCAATCGTCTGCTTAGAAGCAAGAGCACCCAGTTTGTTGGATGCATACAGGATAACAGCGAGTCAGTTTTCCTGACTCCAGCCGTCCTGGAAACCTATATTTTCAGGGCCCTGACAACATCTAGCAACTTGGAGTCCTCCAAGTCCCTAGTAGCCGCAGGTACCACAATAAGCTGGTTCAGGTGAAACGCTGACACCACCTTAGGAAGAAACTGGGGACGAGTCCGCAGTTCTGCCCTGTCCGAATGGACAATCAGATATGGCTTTTGTGAGACAAAGCCGCCAATTCTGACACTCGCCTGGCCGAGGCCAGGGCCAACAGCATGGTCACTTTCCATGTGAGATATTTCAAATCCACAGATTTGAGCGGTTTAAAATGTGATTTGAGGAATCCCTGAACTACGTTGAGATCCCACAGTGCCACTGGAGGCACAAAAAGGGGGTTGTATATGCAATACTCCCTTGACAAACTTCTGGACTTCAGGAACTGAAGCCAATTCTTTCTGGAAGAAAATTTACAGGGCCGAAATTTGAACCTTAATGGACCCCAATTTGAGGCCCATAGACACTCCTGTTTGCAGGAAATGCAGGAATCGACCGAGTTGAAATTTCTTCGTGGGGCCTTCCTGGCCTCACACCACGCAACATATTTTCGCCACATGTGGTGATAATGTTTTGCGGTCACCTCCTTCCTGGCTTTGACCAGGGTAGGAATGACCTCTTCCGGAATGCCTTTTTCCCTTAGGATCTGGCGTTCCACCGCCATGCCGTCAAACGCAGCCGCGGTAAGTCTTGGAACAGACCTGGTACTTGCTGAAGCAAGTCCCTTCTTAGCGGCAGAGGCCATGAGTCCTCTGTGAGCATTTCTTGAAGTTCCGGGTGCCACGTCCTTCTTGGCCAATCCGGAGCCACGAGTATAGTTCTTACTCCTCTACGTCTTATAATTCTCAGTACCTTGGTTATGAGAAGCAGAGGAGGGAACACATACACCGACTGGTACACCCACAGTGTTACCAGAACGTCCACAGATATTGCTTGAGGGTCTCTTGACCTGGCGCAATACCTGTCCAGTTTTTTGTTCAGGCGGGACGCCATCATGTCCACCTTTGGTCTTTCCCAACGGTTCACAATCATGTGGAATACTTCCCGATGAAGTCCCCACTCTCCCGGGTGGAGGTCGTGCCTGCTGAGGAAGTCTGCTTCCCAGTTGTCCACTCCCGGAATGAACACTGCTGACAGTGCTATCACATGATTTTTCGCCCAGCGAAGAATCCTTGCAGTTTCTGCCATTGCCCTCCTGCTTCTTGTGCCGCCCTGTCTGTTTACGTGGGCGACTGCCGTGATGTTGTCCCACTGGATCAATACCGGCTGACCTTGAAGCAGAGGTCTTGCTAAGCTTAGAACATTGTAAATTGCCCTTAGCTCCAGTATATTTATGTGGAGAGAAGTCTCCAGACTTGATCACACTCCCTGGAAATTTTTTTCCTTGTGTGACTGCTCCCCAGCCTCTCAGGCTGGCATCCGTGGTCACCAGGACCCAGTCCTGAATGCCGAGTCTGCGGCCCTTTAGTAGATGAGCACTCTGCAGCCACCGCAGAAGAAACACCCTTGTCCTTGGAGACAGGGTTATCCGCTGATGCATCTGAAGATGCGATCCGGACCATTTTTCCAGCAGATCCCACTGAAAAGTTCTTGCGTGAAATCTACCGAATGGAATCGCTTCGTAAGAAGCCACCATTTTTCCCAGGACCCTTGTGCAATGATGCACTGACACTTTTCCTGGTTTTAGGAGGTTCCTGACTAGCTCGGATAACTCCCTGGCTTTCTTCTCCGGGAGAAACACCTTTTTCTGGACTGTGTCCAGAATCATCCCTAGGAACAGCAGACGTGTCGTCGGAAACAGCTGCGGTTTTGGAATATTTAGAATCCACCCGTGCTGTCGTAGAACTACTTGAGATAGTGCTACTCCGACCTCCAACTGTTCTCTGGACCTTGCCCCTATCAGGAGATCGTCCATTTTCTTTGAAGAAGAATCATCATTTCGGCCATTACCTTGGTAAGGACCCGGGGTGCCGTGGACAATCCAACCGGCAGCGTCTGAAACTGATAGTGACAGTTCTGTACCACGAACCTGAGGTACCCTTGGTGAGAAGGGCAAATTGGGACATGGAGGTAAGCATCCCTGATGTCCCGGGACACCATATAGTCCCCTTCTTCCTGGTTCGCTATCACTGCTCTGAGTGACTCCATCTTGATTTGAACCTTTGTATGTAAGTGTTCAACTATTTCAGATTTAGAATAGGTCTCACCGAGCCGTCTGGCTTCAGTACCACAATATAGTGTGGAATAATACCCCTTTCCTTGTTGTAGGAGGGGTACTTTGATTATCACCTGCTGGGAATACAGCTTGTGAATTGTTTCCACTACTGCCTCCCTGTCGGAGGGAGACGTTGGTAAAGCAGACTTCAGGAACCTGCGAGGGGGAGACGTCTCGAATTTCCAATTTGTACCCCTGGGATACTACTTGTAGGATCCAGGGGTCCACTTGCGAGTGAGCCCACTGCGTGCTGAAACTCTTGAGACGACCCCCCCCCCACCGCACCTGAGTCCGCTTGTACGGCCCCAGCGTCATGCTGAGGACTTGGCAGAAGCGGTGGAGGGCTTCTGTTTCTGGGAATGGGCTGCCTGCTGCAGTCTTCTTCCCTTTCCTCTATCCCATGGCAGATATGACTGGCCTTTTGCCCGCTTGCCCTTATGGGGACGAAAGGACTGAGGCTGAAAAGACGTTGTCTTTTTCTCCTTTATACGGCAATACTTCCATGTGCCGTTTGGAATCTGCATCACCTGACCACTGTCGTGTCCATAAACAACTTCTGGCAGATATGGACATCGCACTTACTCTTGATGCCAGAGTGCAAATATCCCTCTGTGCATCTCGCATATATAGAAATGCATCCTTTAAATGCTCTATAGTCAATAAAATACTGTCCCTGTCAAGGGTATCAATATTTTCAGTCAGGGAATCCGACCAAGCCACCCCAGCGCTGCACATCCAGGCTGAGGCGATCGCTGGTCGCAGTATAACACCAGTATGTGTGTATATACTTTTTAGGATATTTTCCAGCCTCCTATCAGCTGGCTCCTTGAGGGCGGCCCTATCTGGAGACGGTACCGCCACTTGTTTTGATAAGCGTGTGAGCGCCTTATCCACCCTAAGGGGTGTTTCCCAACGCGCCCTAACTTCTGGCGGGAAAGGGTATACCGCCAATAATTTTCTATCGGGGGAAACCCACGCATCATCACACACTTCATTTAATTTATCTGATTCAGGAAAAACTACAGGTAGTTTTTTTCACACTCCACATAATACCCTTTTTTGTGGTACTTGTAGTATCAGAAATATGTAACACCTCCTTCATTGCCCTTAACAAGTAACGTGTGGCCCTAAAGGAAAATACGTTTGTTTCTTCACCGTCGACACTGGAGTCAGTGTCCGTGTCTGTGTCTGTGTCGACCGACTGAGGTAAAAGGACGTTTTAACGCCCCTGACGGTGTTTGAGACGCCTGGACAGGTACTAATTGGTTTGCCGGCCGTCTCATGTCGTCAACCGACCTTGCAGCGTGTTGACATTATCACGTAATTCCTTAAATAAGCCATCCATTCCGGTGTCGACTCCCTAGAGAGTGACATCACCATTACAGGCAATTGCTCCGCCTCCTCACCAACATCGTCCTCATACATGTCGACACACACGTACCGACACACAGCACACACACAGGGAATGCTCTGATAGAGGACAGGACCCCACTAGCCAGGGCCGTCTTAACAGCAGTATGGGCCCCTGGGCACAGCAATGCATTGGGCCCCCTACCCATCCTCCAGCGGTAGGGGTGGGGTGTGCTATCAGTGGCAGCTTTGATGTCCCACGGGCGGTAGGGGGTGTTCTATCTTCCGCTCAGCATGTAGGACCTGGAGCAGTAATTTCTGCTAATTACTCCTTTACTGCACAGATGGGACTAAACTGTAGAGGGGCCATTGGGTTGAATAAAGAAGCCCTGGTACATGACTTCCGGGGTGGTAGGGGGTGTTTAATACGTAGGGGAGGGGTGGATAATGGAGTGGGCTTAATATTCATCATTTTCTGGTGGGAGGGCAGCTTGCTTGACTGCAGATATCTCAAGTTCCTGAAAATATATTTCTTAGCTTTGAATGGGATAAAAGAACTAGAAAGTCCCACCTTTCAGAAGGTTCTGGGAACTTGGGGATCAGAGGTCAGGAGCGAGAGTAATCCTCCAATGAATATATAAAACTGTATACCAGGCGTGTGGAGCTGGAGCAGGGACCAGCTGCTGGAAGGCTGATATCTCTGGTTCTGGGCATAGTAGAGACAAGCTGACAGTGTCCAGCAAAAGGGGAGAGTCTCAGATTTTGGATTATACCCTCAGAAAAACTCTATGTCAGACAGAACCTGAGATATCTGGCTGGGAAGAGCAATTAACAGGCTCGGATGGGGACCACTGCTTTCACGTTGAATATCTCCTGTTCCCCAAGGACGATTTTCAAAAATCTGGTACCCCTGGAAAGAGGGGACCCTCAGCTATCAGCCTAGGGCCCTTATACTCCTGGGGCCCTTGGGCAAGAGCCCATTGAGCCCATACGTAAAGACGGCCCTGCCACTAGCCCTTTGGGGAGACAGAGGGAGAGTTTGCCAGCACACACCAAAAACGCTATAATTATACAGGGACAACCTTTATATAAGTGTTTTTCCCTTATAGCATTTTAATATATATAGTCATATCGCCAAATAAGTGCCCCCCCTCTCTGTTTTAACCCTGTTTCTGTAGTGCAGTGCAGGGGAGAGCCTGGGAGCCTTCCCACCAGCATTTCTGTGAGGGAAAATGGCGCTGTGTGCTGAGGAGAATAGGCCCCGCCCCCTTTTCGGCGGGCTTCTTCTCCCGTTTTTCTGAGACCTGGCAGGGGTTAAATACATCCATATAGCCCCCAGGGGCTATATGTGATGTATTTTTAGCCAGAATAAGGTACTATCATTGCTGCCCAGGGCGCCCCCCCCCCAGCGCCCTGCACCCTCAGTGACCGCTGCTATGAAGTGTGCTGACAACAATGGCGCACAGCTGCAGTGCTGTGCGCTACCTTATGAAGACTGAAAAGTCTTCTGCCGCCGGTTTCTGGACCTCTTCACTTTTCGGCATCTGCAAGGGGGTCGGCGGCGCGGCTCCGGGACGAACCCCAGGGTGAGACCTGTGTTCCGACTCCCTCTGGAGCTAATGGTGTCCAGTAGCCTAAGAAGCCAATCCATCCTGCACGCAGGTGAGTTCACTTCTCTCCCCTAAGTCCCTCGATGCAGTGAGCCTGTTGCCAGCAGGACTCACTGAAAATAAAAAACCTAACAAAACTTTTACTCTAAGCAGCTCTTTAGGAGAGCCACCTAGATTGCACCCTTCTCGGCCGGGCACAAAAATCTAACTGAGGCTTGGAGGAGGGTCATAGGGGGAGGAGCCAGTGAACACCACCTGATCCTAAAGCTTTTACTTTTGTGCCCTGTCTCCTGCGGAGCCGCTATTCCCCATGGTCCTGATGGAGTCCCCAGCATCCACTAGGACGTCAGAGAAATATAAAATACTTTTACTTACATACAAGGCTATTAACCAAACTGCACCATCATACATCTCCTCGCTCATCTCAAAATATCTCCCTACCAGACCTCTCTCCGCTCTGCACAAGATCTGCGTCTCTCATCCACATGTATTACCTGTTCCCACTCAAAATGACAGGACTTTACGCGGGCTTCACCCACTCTGTGGAATGCCCTCCCACGCACAATAAGACTCTCCTCTAGTCTCCAAACCTTTAAACATTCCCTGAAAACTCTTTTCTTCAGACAAGCCTATCAAATTCCAGACCCGCCCACATAACCTTCAATGCTTCCCTATCCAGTTACATCTTCTCTGTGCAGTCCACATAACCTCACATATTTTGTCTTCCAACATAGCTGGGTGATCATATCATACAACCCATTAAGAACCTAGCAATCTGGTGGACCATTATGCAACAGGTAGCATCTATCCTTGTGTAAAAATGCCTATTTCCCTATAGATTGTAAGCTTGCTAGCAGGGCCTTCCTACCTCTATGTTTGTCTGCCTTTGCCCAGTTTTGTTCTATAACTGTTGTTCTAATTGTAAAGCGCAACGGAATATGCTGCACTATATAAGAAACTGGTAATAAATAAATAATAATAAAATAAATAAATACCTATATGACCACCATATAATATAGAGAGTATATGTGACTGACCACCATATACTGTACTTTACTGTACTACAGACAGCATTAGTTATTGCCATATACTTCAGACAGCATTAGTGACCATCATATACTATAGACAGCCTTAGTGACCACCATATAATAGAGATAGCTTTAGCGACTGCCATATACTACATACAGCATTAGTGACCCCATATACTACATACAAAAGCAGTGGCTACCATATAATACAGGCAGCATTAAACCCCTAAATACATCCCTAAGTCTCATTAAATGAACTTAATCCTACTTAACACCATTGACTCATTAATCCCTTAATACCCCCCATTTATTCTTAGTATTACCTACCATAAACTATACTCAATCACCCACTCCCCCATATTCTAATTTACCTCTTCCGAGAAACTTGTACAGAGGAATCTCCTGTTGCAGCAACACAGCAGTGCACAGGAAGCAAGAAGCAGCTTTCTGCCAGGCAAGTCTCATCAAGGCTGCAGTTGTCTGTTAGGAGGGAGGCGGTGCCATCACAGATAGACAGGAGAGAAAGGTGCTGTGCAGCCTAATGGTGCACAGCATTGCCCCTGGTGGTTAACGGTGTACTGGCCCTACCTCCTCCCAGCTCTTTACTTTCCACATTGTAGCTGAGGTAGATGCAAAACAGTCCAATATACTACTACTTCTCATTCATGTCTACTTACCTTTGGTATCATTCTCTTAAAATAACAGATTCAATTTTCTTTGAGTTTGTTTATTTTTGGTTCAACAATTCTATTGGATTTAATAATTCACTGTATGTACTGTATGTATGTATATATGTATGTATGTATTCCTGTGCTTTATCATTCAGTAATAATGTTATGCCTTATTATCTTGTATTCTTTGTATAGGCATTTTTATTGCTATGTATTACCAAGTGATCCAGATCTATTTTTCTCTTTTTTCCCGCGGGAGACACTGGAGTAATTAGGGTATATAGATGGTGCTGGATGAATCTGAGCACTGCACAGTAGCATAGGCTATTCCCCCTGTATAGCCCACACCCAGCCTCCACAACTAAGTTTTTTTGTTTGTTTTTTAGTGACTCAGGGTTTGGGGTACATTTTTATGAGTTTCCATAGCAGCTTATTTATTTATTTTTGTTCCTCTTTCCATTTTTGGGAAGGGCTATACACTGTGTTCAGTGTTTGTAGATGGAAGCCCATCTCCACCCTGGGAGCAACTCCAGGTCAGAGCACTGTTGCCGGAGACAGTTGCCTTGACCGAGTGGTCTCTGGTGGGGATGTAACCACCACAGTACTAGTGAGGCAAGCATGTGCCTGCGGTTATAGGTCAGAGGCAATCCTGCTATTCAGTGGGGCACCATTTAGGGAGCCAAGCTCTGGCAGTGGAAGAGTCCCCTTCAGTGGTGGAGGCTGCTTGGGGGAGTGGGGGAGTGCAGTATCAGGCCGATTTACTGCTCCGTCACTGGACCACCACAGTTCTAGGCATCTGTAAACTTTTGTCTATAAGACAAAACTGGACACTTTCAAGAATACCATTGTCTCTGGGAGGTCAGCGCTGGGGAGGGATTTGTTCCCTTTCCTTCCCCACTCCCTTGGCATGCTCCCTCTGCAGGCTGCCTCCCATACTGAGGTGTTCATCTTCTCCAGGAACATTAGCTCCTGCAGTTTAAGTCTGGCAAGCAAGAGAGTTACATATTGATAAAGCTCTTAAGTGATATGCCGCATTGGTCCTGCTGTGTATAGCATTACCTCCTATTATGTCGCAATATGTGATATAATACTTTATGTGATCATAATGTGAGCTATAGATTGTTGATTAGGAATACCTATTAAACCTTTGCAGAATAGCAACATTGTGAAAAATGTGTAGTCAGCTACCCAGAAGCATCTTCAAACTATTGTAGACTGAATACATACATAGCTACTTAATTAGTCACTATACATATTATTGTTCAATGTGGATACCCTTATCATAGTATAGAAGGAAATATATATAATCTGAGAATAGAAATATCACCTCATCATTAATTAACAACTGCTCACAGTTATTGTACAGGCAGGGCCGGCGACAGGGGGGGGGGGGGTTTGGGCAAAGAGGACACCTGTACCAGGCCCCAAGGATATGCCACTTAGTGCCTGGCAGGGATGTGAGCAGTCTTGTCCAAATAGGGCAGCGAGGTGTAGGCTGTGTGGGTTCAGCCTCAGAGTGACAGGAGCCTCTCACACACAGTGACTGTGTGGCCACTCTTCTGGGTCCAGCTCTGTTGCAGGAGTTTACGGGACATGTAGCAGCTCTGCTGACCAGAATTACGTGCCCTGTGCCGGCCTCTTCTGGCGGGGAGTGAGGGCAGCATGGTACCTGCTGTGCAGTGTTCAGGTCTGGATACTGGGGAGTGCAGCACAGGTGAGTCTCTTCCCAGGCTAAGAGCGGATTGGTGAGGTGACACAGAGCTTTGGGATGGGGTGGGCGAGCTGGGAATGCAGCATGGAGTCATTGGGGAGAGACAGACTGTGGGGAGAGATATACATATTTATATATGTGTATAGATAAATAATTAAATGTATTTATTTATTAACAGTTTCTTATACAGTGCAGCAACTTCCATTGCACTTTAAGATATACAGTATATATAATGTGATGGGGCCCCAGAGTTATCACTGTACCGGGCCCCAAGATTTCTTTTGCCGGCCCTGTGTACAGGGGACTGAAGAGAACTGACAGCTATTAATTCCTTATTATCCTAAACTCCTTGGAGCAGGGCCCTCTTTCCTCCTGGTCTCACAGCCGTCTTCTCTTGCACTTCAGTTACAGCTCTCTCCTACTCAGTGACTGTCTATACCTGCATTTGCTCTCGCTTATGACCGTTAATCTCTTCCAATGGCTGCTCGCCCCTAGTAGTATGCCGATTACTCCTTTGCTTCCTGATACCTCAGCTGTATTGTGTACTGAGAACTGTGGTGCTAATTGTTACCTGTGCTCTGTTTTAGTTTTTCTGTTTCTGTAATGTTAAGTTCTGTTTACCCTGTATTGTTCTAATGTGTGTCATATGTACGGTGCTGTGAAACACTTGTTGCGTCTTACAAATTAAATGTAATAATAATAATAATATTAGTGAAGTGTTTAAAGATAGAAACAACTGACATATATGCCAAATCTGCAATCCCATGTTTACAAAATGTAGTTGATTTTCTAGTGAGTGAGATCTACAGGACACCTAAAATAAAGAATTCAAAGTATATCAATGAAAACAAGTGTCTGATCCTTGGGTTCAGTGTCCAGTCATCATTGTCTGAAGATCTGAAGATCTCGGTGGTAACCTCTGGATGTGGTATCGAACCCAGTGAATTCTTTTGAGAAAGTCACGGGTCACGTGACGAAACTAGTTAGGCCACGCCTCCTGTCTGCACACCTGCCGAGGTATCCGATTTGAAAGCATTAGCGGGTTTGTTCTCCCCGCAAGCCGTCCTTCATCTCCACAGAGATCCCAGAATAGCCGCGGATCTGAATTCTCGAGCCGCCCGTATCAACATACGGCTCCCCGTCAGCCGGATAAACCATCACACGGCATACACTTTACAGTGAATCCACGGCTCCCTCTCCCCTGCGGCATTCGCACAGTGGGCATTGCAGGACACATCGCCGAGGACGCTCGGCTTTGGACCAGCCCACCTAAGGAGAGGTAATTGAACAATAAATAACACTGGATCACTCCCCCAATTTATTATTATGGGATGTCTACTGCACTGATCATTCACTTCCAGTATTAACATTACGGCTATTACCATCTATTGCTTTCCAACAAACAGCTGGACTTTATTTCCTTTTGTGGACTTCCATATAGAGAACCGACACTATTTGGTGTCTGTTTAAACGGATAAACTTAGTCAAGGTGTGCCTTTTTATATCCAACAATTTTATGTCATCTTTTACTGCTATTTTATGCTTTTTCATTAATAAATCAATTTATATACATACATCGGTTCTCCTAAAATTGTACTGTCCTTTCCCTGATACTTTGCGCAGCTGATTTTGTCTGTTTTTAATGTGATTTCAGCAGGTACCTGTAATTGCAGCTGGAGATGAACTGGACATAAACACTGTAACCAAAGTACTCTGAATTTATTACAACACATTTGGTTCCTTTTATAACAGTGCTATTTAGCATGAAGACAAAAAAACATACTTGTAAAAACACAGTACATTTACACTGTGAAGAGAACATAAGAGATGTAATTTCAGGCATTTATAAAACAAATGTGTATTCTGTTAACATAAATTGCAAGGTTTCCCTATATCAAATTCAGCAGATCCAAAATGACGTGCAATTGGAGCATAGTTATCAAAACTCTCTTTTCTAAACAGGGGGACATCCCCCAAAATATTTAAAGCAAAAAACAATCTGGTACATAAGTAGGTCTAATTAAAACACCAGCCCATCTATTCTTTGGACAGGTCACAAACATTTCAGAAAATAAAATAAAACCATCACCTGACGAGTGCACCAATTACAAATACACCTTAAATGTTTAAATATATAAAACAAACATTTAGCAGGACTTCAACTAGTAGAAACCGACTAACCGTGGTTCTGTTGAGATCTGATCTCCGGGTTCAGTGTCCAGTCATCCTTGTCAGGAGATCTCAGTGGGAACCTCCGGATGTGTTATTGAACTCAATGAATTCAATTGTAGAGTTAATGTGATTTCAGCAGGTACCTGTAATTCCAGTTGGAGATGAACTGGACACAAACACTCAGTTGTGTAACAAAAGTTCTCTGAATTTATTACAACACAGTTGGTTCCTTTTATAACAGTTTTATTTATCATGAAGACAAAGAAACATATTTCTGAGCATGTCCAAAGATTTGACTATCTTAATTATACATGAATATGCAGTTAGACTCATTAGTAATTTATAATATATAGTCATTAGAGGGAAGTAGTGGGCGTTTTGAGACTCTGAAGGTCCCTGCGACATAGGGACAGACATGGGTAGATTCCCTGTCTGTTCTCTAATCTTTTGTGTAATAAATTTACCTCAGCACTTAATTCCACATATCCAGTCAGGTGTCGGCGTTGTCGACGGAGACACCACACACACACATTTGCTCCATCTCCTCCTTAGAAGAGCCTTTCACCTCAGACATGTCGACACACACATACCGACACACCACACACTCAGGGAATCCTCTTATCTGAAGACAGTTCCCCCACAAGGCCCTTTGGAGAGACAGAGAGAGAGTATGCCAGCACACACCCAGCGCTAATACCCCAGGAAAAACACACAATGTGTTTACCCAGTAGCGCTGTAATACTATTATTTGCTGCCAATTATGTGCCCCCCCCCCTCCTCTCTGAAACCCCCTTTCACCGTGGATAAGCAGGGGAGAGTCCGGGGAGCTTCCTCTCAGCTGTGCTGTGGAGAAAATGGCGCTGGTGAGTGCTGAGGGAGAAGCCCCGCCCCCTCGGCGGCGGGCTTCTGTCCCGCTTAAATACAATAAAAACTGGCGGGGGCTCTTTATATATACAGTGCCTAGCTGTATATATATCTCTTTTGCCAGAAATGAGGTTTATATTGCTGCCCAGGGCGCCCCCCCCTGCGCCCTGCACCCTTACAGTGACTGCCATGTGTGAGGTGTGTGGGAGCAATGGCGCACAGCTGCACTGCTGTGCGTTACCTCAGTGAAGATCATGAAGTCTTCTGCCGCCTCTGAAGTCTTCTTTTCTTCTCATACTCACCCGGCTTCTATCTTCCGGCTCTGTGAGGAGGACGGGGGCGCGGCTCCGGGACGAACTCCAGGGTGAGACCTGTGTTCTGACTCCCTCTGGAGCTAATGGTGTCCAGTAGCCTAAGAAGCAGAGCCTTGAAACTCACAGAAGTAGATCTGCTTCTCTCCCCTCAGTCTCTCGATGCAGGGAGTCTGTTGCCAGCAGGCTCCCTGAAAATAAAAAACCTAACAAATATACTTTCTGTCAGGAAGCTCAGGAGAGCTCCCTGAAGTGCACCCATCTCCTCTGGGCACAGTATCAAACTGAGGTCTGGAGGAGGGGCATAGAGGGAGGAGCCAGTGCACACCAGATCTAAAGTCTTTCTTAAAGTGCCCATGTCTCCTGCGGAGCCCGTCTATCCCCATGGTCCTTGCGGAGTCCCCAGCATCCTCTAGGACGTAAGAGAAAAGAAGCCTCTAATATCACACAATTATATATTTGTGTCTACTATCACCGATACTTTATTATATGTGGGTAATGTTAATCCATTGAATAGTGGACTCCATTTATACTCCATCTAAAATGAGGTGTTACACATACAGAAGTAATTATATGAATGTTCCTGTATCAATTCCTCTGATAGCAGACTAATAAGAAGAGAATACTAACAATACACATTGTTATTGAATTTTGATACATATTTGTATAGTGCCAATCAGGTGCACATCTACAGAGGAGGAGGCCCGTGTGCAGGCTCTGACTGGGCCCCCTCCTCTTTAGCTGGCAGCGCCATAGCTCTGGGCACTAGGGGCCCTAGGCGACCCACACGCTGTCCTAGAGTTTAGTGCACATGCACATGTCTCTGAGAAAATGGCATACATAAATCGGACAGGGGGCACCAGAAGTTCTCAGACCATGTACGAAACTAAGAATTATGAGCTGGACCAAAAGGTTACTTCTTGTTCTCTTGGTTGTCTTCATCCTGAGGGTGGACAACTGGAAGGTAGATTATCTCAACTGCCAGGATGTTCACTTGAGAGTGTGAGCCCTGCAACGCAGAGATCCTTCAACTTCTGGTGGGGTCAACTGGAGATCAATTTAACGGTCTCCAGTCTGAATCATTAAGTGGGCTCTCAGACTCAAGACCCAGTGGCCTATCGCATTCCCGCTCTGTCCGTCCCATTGTTGCTGGTCTACATATTTACTCAGATTGCCCTGCTTCGTCGCATCATAAACAAGCTGAAGATAGAAGGGCTCTGGCTATACTAGTGGTCTGAGATCGGCCTCAATGGTCCTGATGTGCAGGCATTCTACAAATGTCGGTGTCTCTACCTTTCCAACTGCCTTTCTGTCTCCGTTCCCTAAAAGTGCAGGCTTCTGCGCTTTCTGTGTTTTTCAGAAGAAAATCGCAGTCTTTCCTGCCACACAGACTGTTTTTCAGGTAGTCTTGCACATCCATCCTCTCTTTGCGACACCTGTTGGTCCATGGTGCTTGTTCTTCGGGCACTTCAAGAACCTTCTTTTGAGCCCTTGTATTGGGGTCAGTAGTGTTTCTTAACTTTCTGCTTTATTGCATACAGCAGATCTCCTTTTCTTATCTTCCACTAAGATCATGTGGTTCTATGAACTAATATGGCTTTTCAGCCCAAGGTGGTTTCAAGTTACCACAATAACTGTTAGGCGCGGCGGCTCTCACCGAGTACCAGTCTCGGACGCCGCGCCTTCCTGTTTCCCCGCACGGCGCCTAGCAATGCCAGGACGCCGTGCGCACTGAGCCGCCCGGCGCCTGGCAACGCCAGGACGCCGGGCGCGCTGAGCCGCCGGGTCCCTGGCAATGCTAGGACGCCGTGCGCTCCGAGCCGCCGGGTCCATGGCAACGGGAACGCCACAGGCGGACCGCGTTCCCCGTTGCCATGTAAATCAAGTACACCTGTTAACTCTGAGTCGTGCAGCAAGGCAGCTGCACGACATCACTAATTAGGTTCTCTATAGCCATTGGAGGGCTTCTGTTATATTCTGTCTCTGTGCATTACACAGACGCCGGTGATAGCTTCCTGTGAGCTGTTCCTGCTCTGGAGAAAATTCCCTGTCCGGTGTTCTGTATCCAGTCATCTTGTTCCGGTGGTCCTGACTCCTGGTGTCGGAAGCAAATCCTTGTACTTCTCCCTGCCTTCCTGCCGGTCGTCTCCTGCATTAGAGATCCGAAGATTCCGGTTCGCAAACGGTTGTTCCCAGTGTTGTGAGCAGTGGCCTTCAGCCGCGCCTTGTGGCCTGGGCCGTGGAATTCTGTTTATTCGCGTTCCTTTTGGTGTTTTTGCGGAGGTGTTCCGCCATAGCTGTCCTTCCTGGTATACGGCGGTGCTGTGTAGGGTTTGGATAGCGTACCTTGGCTTTCTTTCCCTTTGGCGGCCGTGCCGCACATACTTTAGTTTGTTGTTCTGAAGTAGCCCCTAGCTCAGTTTTTTGTGTTTAGTTAGAGGTCCCCTTGTTATCACCCCGTCTCCGTTTACGCCTTGTCCCATACTAAGACCGGGGGGCATCGGAGTTGGGCAGACCTAATCCGCCCTTCAAACGCGGCTGCTGTGGGCCCAAGAACACATAGTCTCGCAGGCATAGACGGACCACGCTGGTGAAACAACAGAGTTAGGTTGCTAGGGGTTATTGTTTATACCAAGTCATCATTTCAGCGTCACGTTCTTGTGCTTGGGACTTACCACTCCATATCATTCGTTCGGAGCACAAAGAACGTAACATTATCACCGGCCCAAAAAACAAACAAAATTAAACATAAGCAAAATCTAATCCGATATTCTTACTAGGGAGGGGTTGGAATTCTGTCCTCATGAATCCCAACCAGCTTTTGGCCAATCAGATTCAGGAACTCACTCAGATGGTGCAGGATCTTACCCTTCGGGTAAGGTCGCAGGAAGATCTTCTGCGGACTTCCCCGGGTGTGACTCCTGAACCAAATATGCACCTTCCTGATCGCTTTTCGGGTAACCGAAAAGATTTCTTTAATTTTAAGGAAGACTGCAAACTGTATTTTCGGTTAAGGCCCCGGTCTTCATGTACTGAGTCTCAGCGGGTGGGCATTGTCATGTCTTTGCTTCAAGGAGATCCCCAAACCTGGGCTTTTGGGTTAAAACCTGATGATGCAGCTTTGCAAACAGTAGATGCCTTCTTTAAATCGTTAGGCTTGTTGTATGATGATCCAGATAGGGAAGCATCGGCCGAAAGCCACTTACGTGCACTTAAACAGGGTACAAATCCCGCTGAGGCATATTGTATGGAATTTCGCCGTTGGTCGAACGACTGTGGCTGGAATGATCCTGCCCTGCGCAGTCAGTTTTGCCTCGGTTTGTCTGAAGTAATTAAGGATAGTCTTCTTCAGTATCCAGTTTCCGGAGACTCTGGATAAGCTCATGGAGCTTGCTATTAAAATTGACCGTCGTCTCCGAGAAAGGAGGGATGAAAGAGGGGCTAATTTCAGGTCTAGTTCATGTGTATATGCTTTCCCTGAGGACGTCGAGGAGCCTATGCAAGTGGGTCTCTCCCGGCTGTCTCCAGAACAAAGAGCCAGAAGGCTAAATTCGGGGCTCTGCTTATATTGTGGTGGGAAGGGACACGTGGCGCGTAACTGCCCAAATAAGCAAGGAAACGCTCTGACCAAGTGAATTGTGAGGGGGTTCACTTGGGTCTGCAGTTAATCTCCTCAAATGATTCCTTGTTAGTTCCTGTAAAAATTTCTTCTGGAAGTCACAGTTCGTTTGTGTCAGCCTTCATTGACAGCGGAGCTGCTGGGAATTTTATGGATCTTGCCTGGGCTCAGGCTTTGGGAATTCCGCAGTTTCATTTAGATAGATCTATCACCATGCACAGGTTAGACGGTGGTCCACTCTCTAATGGGGTAATTACTCATCGCACCCCTCCAGTTCAACTGACAGTGGGGGCCTTACATTCGGAGAAAATTGAGTTTTATCTTACCCATTGTCCGGCTGTGCCTGTTGTTTTTGGTCACCCCTGGCTTGCCTTTCATAATCCCACCATAGATTGGCGGTCTGTGGAAATTTCCCAGTGGGGTCCCTTTTGTGTTAAAGAATGTATTTCTCGTCCAGTCCGGGTCGCGGCTGTCACTCCGGAACTTATACCTTCGGAATATCAGGATTTTGCTGCTGTTTTTTCTAATGGTAATGCGGATATTCTGCCTCCTCATCGGTCATATAACTGTGCCATTGACTTAGTCCCCGGTGCCACTCTACCAAAAGGGAGACTATATGCATTATCTGGCCCCGAGACTAAGGCTATGAATGATTATGTACAGGAGAGTCTGAAGAAGGGGTTTATTAGGCCCTCGAAATCTCCGTTAAGTGCAGGGGTTTGTTTGTTTTTTAGAAAAAAGACGGATCCCTTAGACCGTGTATTGATTATCGGGCCTTGAATAACATCTCTATTAAAAACACTTACCCCTTGCCGTTGATTTCGGTAGTGTTTGATCAGCTCCGAACTGCAGTTATTTTTACCAAAATTGATCTTAGAGGGGCCTACAACCTCATCCGAATAAGATCTGGGGATGAGTGGAAGACGGCTTTCAGTACACAATGTGGACATTACGAATATCTTGTAATGCCATTCGGTCTGTCTAATGCTCCTGTGTTTCAGGATCTTATTAATGATGTCCTCCGCGACTTTCTAGGGAAGTTCGTGGTCGTTTATTTAGACGACATTTTGATTATTCTGAGTCTTCTGAGCAGCATGTGGTCCATGTGCGACTAGTACTTCAGAGGTTACGGGAGAATCACTTGTACGCCAAATTGGAGAAATGCGATTTCCACATCACGGAGGTGTCCTTTTTAGGGTATATTATTTCTCCTAAGGGGTTTTCATGGAACCAGAGAAACTCCAGGCAATCCTAAGCTGGACGCAACCCACTCACTTAAAGGCTATCCAGCGATTTTTAGGTTTTGCAAATTATTATAGGCGTTTTATTCATGCCTTTTCAGATTTAGTTGCTCCTATTGTGGCGTTGACTAAGAAAGGAGCTGATCCTTCCAATTGGTCGCCTGAAGCCAAGTCTGCCTTCCAGGCCCTAAAACAGGCCTTTGTTTCAGCTCCAGTACTCAGACACCCTAACCCAGATCTTCCCTTTATTGTCGAAGTGGACGCCTCAGAGGTTGGAGTGGGAGCCATCCTTTCGCAGGAAGACCCAGAGTCTCTGGAGTTACACCCTTGTGCCTTCATGTCCAGGAAATTCTCCTCCGCAGAATCCAACTATGATTTTGGTAATCGAGAGTTGCTGGCAGTTAAATGGGCTTTCGAGGAGTGGAGGCACTGGCTTGAAGGAGCGAAGCATACCATTACTGTGTTCACTGACCACAAGAATCTACAGTATATTGAATCAGCAAAGCGGCTAAATCCTCGGCAGGCACGTTGGGCGCTGTTTTTTACTCGATTCAAGTTCATCATCACCTTCAGGCCCGGTTCTAAGAATACCAAAGCCGATGCCCTGTCACGTTGTTTTCTTCCTGCTCACAATAACCACTCTTCCGCAACTCCCATTGTCTCATCATCCGTCATCCGGGCCAGCCTCACACAGGATTTATTCACACAGCTAGTCCAGCTTCAGCAGCAGGCTCCCAGTGATACTCCTGCTGATCATCTCTTTGTCCCTGAGTTCTTGAGAGGCACTGTCCTTGCTAAGTTTCATGATAGTAAGGTTTCTGGTCATCCGGGTATTGCTAAAACCTTGGAGTTAATCTCTCGCTCGGTGTGGTGGCCTAATCTTTCCAAGGATGTAAGGGAATTTGTCCTTTCCTGTCAGGTTTGTGCTCAGCACAAGATATCCCGATCTCTGCCGGTCGGGCAACTCATGCCTCTTGCAATTCCACTCAGGCCATGGTCACACATTTCCATGGATTTCATGGTGGATCTTCCTCTTTCATCCGGATTCCGGGTAATTTGGGTAGTGGTGGACCGTTTTAGCAAAATGGCCCACTTCATTGCTTTACCCCGATTACCCTCCGCTCAAGTTTTGGCAGTTCTGTTTCTCAGCCATGTCTTCAGGCTTCATGGTTTACCCGTGGATATAGTCTCAGACCGGGGACCACAATTCATTGCCCGTTTTTGGAAACGTTTTTGTGCCTCATTAAACATGAAACTCTCTTTAACATCTGGATACCATCCACAGTCTAACGGACAGACTGAACGTGTTAGTCACCAAAACAATATCTACGTCTTTATTCTGCCAAACTTCAGAACGATTGGTCAGATTTTCTTCCTCTGGCCGAGTTTGCCTATAATAACACTTGCCATTCTTCCTCCAAAGGAGTCTCCATTCTTTTCGGTCCTGGGCTTTCATCCTAGAGCCAATTCCTTTACTCCTCATTGTCCAGCTTCTTCGTTGACCTTAACTTCCCGTCTCAGAGTTATTTGGAGAAAGGTACACCTTGCCCTTAAGAAGGCTGCTTTCCGAGAGAAAGTTTTTTCTGATAGGTCCCGACGCCCGTGCACATTTAAGGTGGGGGAAAAGGTGTGGTTGTCAACCCGCAACATCAAGCTCCGACAACCCTCGGCAAGATTGGGACCCAGATCTATTGGACCATTTCTTATTGTCAAGAAAGTCAATCCAGTGGCTTTTCGGCTACGGTTGCCTAAATCACTTAAAATCGGCAACACTTTCCACTGTTCTCTTTTTAAGCCATATATATTTTCCAAGAGAGTTCCTCGGAAGACTTTCCAGGGTAGACCTCCGGTGGTTGTTCAGGGTCAACAAGAGTTCCTTGTGGAGAAAGTCTTAGATTCTAAGTTTTCTCGTGGTCGGCTCTATTTTTTGGTTCATTGGAAAGGGTATGGCCCGGAGGAATGGTCTTGGGTCCTGGACAAGGATTTACATGCCCCTAGACTTAAGAGGTTGTTCTTTCAGGAATTTCCTCAGAAACCCGGATCTAGGGGTTCTTTAACCCCTCCTCAAGGGGGGGTACTGTTAGGCGCGGCGGCTCTCACCGAGTACCAGTCTCGGCCGCCGTGCCTCCCTGTTTCCCCGCACGGCGCCTAGCAATGCCAGGACGCCGTGCGCGCTGACCCGCCGGGCGCCTGGCAACGCCAGGACGCTGGTTGCGCTCAGCCGCCGGGTCCCTGGCAACACTAGGACGCCATGCGCGCCGAGCCGCCGGGTCCATGGCAACGGGGACGCCACAGGCGGACCGCGTTCCCCGTTGCCATGTAAATCAAGTACACCTGTTAACTCTGAGTCATGCAGCAAGGCAGCTGCACGACATCACTAATTAGGTTCTCTATAGCCATTGGAGGGCTCCCTGTTATATTCTGTCTCTGTGCATTACACAGACGCCGGTGATAGCTTCCTGTGAGCTGTTCTTGCTTTGGAGAAAATTCCCTGTCCGGTGTTCTGTATCCAGTCATCTTGTTCCGGTGGTCCTGACTCCTGGTGTCCGAAGCAAATCCTTGTACTTCTCCCTGCCTTCCTGCCGGTCATCTCCTGCATTAGAGATCCGAAGATTCCGGTTCGCTTACGGTTGTTCCCGGTGTTGTGAGTAGCGGCCTTCAGCCGCGCCTTGCGGCCTGAGCCGTGGAATTCCATTTATTCTCGTTCCTTTTGGTGTTTTTGCGGAGGTGTTCCGCCATAGCTGTCCTTCCTGGTATACGGCGGTGCCGTGTAGGGTTTGGATAGCGTACCTTGGTTTTCTTTCCCTTTGGCGGCCGTGCCGCACATACTTTAGTTTGTTGTTCTGAAGTAGCCCCTAGCTCAGTTTTTTGTGTTTAGTTAGAGGTCCCCTTGTTATCATCCCGTCTCCGTTTACGCCTTGTCCCATACTAAGACCGGGGGGCATCGGAGTTGGGCAGACCTAATCCGCCCTCCAAACGCGGCTGCCGTGGGCCCAAGAACACTTATTCTCGCAGGCGTAGACGGACTACGCGGGTGAAACAACGGAGTTAGGTTGCTAGGGGTTATTGTTTATACCAAGTCATCATTTCAGCGTCACGTTCTTGTGCTCGGGACTTACCACTCCATATAATTCGTTCGGAGCACAAAGAACGTAACAATAACAAGGATATAGTGGTGCCCCCTATACCGGAGTGGGAGTCAGGTGATTTGGAGGCATTCCTACGTTGGGCGCATGCTTCAGGAATATGTCGGTAGGACTAAAGAGCTATGTTGCACTGATGTTTTCTTCATGCTCTACAACATATATAGGAGGGGCCATTCAGTGGCGGACTGGGCAGAGTGCCAGATGCCCCCCAGGCCAGTCCCATTTTCAGTGTATTGGCCAGCGGATGGCACCTTCAGACAGCTTGTACTTTCACTAGTACAACAGAGCTCACCCGATTACGGAGGTGCATACTCGCGGGTCTCCCGTGCTGATAAGCAAGTCAGTGCTCTCAGTCGCAGTCTCACAGAGTCTCTACATTGACATAATGTGTATAAGGGGCTCTGCCTGGTTTAAAATGTGTGTAAGGGGCTCTATCAGGCATGATGTGTGTAAGGGGCTTTACTGTGGCGTAACATGTATAAGAGGTACTACTACGTGGTGTAATGTGTATTGGTACTATTCTGTGACCACGCCCCTTCCTATGAAGCCATGCCCCTATGTTTTTAACATGCACCTCTGGCGTGCTAAGTCCATATTTTAACTGTGTGTGGGGGGAAAGGGGGGGGGGGGAAATGGCGGTAGGGGGCACCAATTCACTTTCTGGCACAGGGCACCATGATGTCTAGTTACAGCTCTGTTTCCTCCGTCCCCTCTCTCCCCCATTTCCCCTATTCCTTCTCTCTCTCTCGCCCTCCCCTCCTTCCCATTTCCCCTATTCCTTTTCTCTCTCCCTGTATACGCTGCTCACTGCTCAGTCTCTCATCCTCTACCTGCTTTCTCTCTCAAACAGGCTGATTTATGCACATATGGCCGCAGCTCTTATAACCCGAAGCCACTGCTATGCAAGAGCACACTGCAACTTGATGATTTCTAGGCCAGCTCTCTGCAGTAATTGGGCTGCATAGCAGGGTTTACTGCACTCTGACTATTGCCATAATGAGGCAGAGTGTGGCTATTATATTAAACATCATTTAAGGCTGGGCCATTAATGGCCGGTGCTTTGGCCTGCCCACCAGGATAAAATTTGCCAGCCAGCTCCTGGGGCCATTGCCCATTGGATGACAGAGGTCATTTGCCAGGCATTTTGGCAGGGCAGCCTGTTCCGGACTCGGAGCTCATTTAATCAGGTTGGTGGGGACCTATTCGGTGGTTCAGCGGGGTGCCTCAGTGGCACAGCTTTGCAGGGCTGCAACCTGGTCCTTCGCACACACTTTCATTAAATTTCATAATTTAAAACCTTTGCATCTAGTGATCCTAGTTTTGGGCATAGTGTGTTGTCTACAGCACAGGAGCGCCCCCTTGCTTGTGGACAGCTTTGGGACATCCCCAATGTCTCCAGTGTCCCACTCGGATATCATGGTGGACACTCGACGTCTTCCCTGGCCTTCCCAGTAGTTAAAGGGTGCCAAACTAGCAGACAGATTATTTTGTGTGTGTGTGTGTGTGTGTGTGTGTGTGTGTGTGTGTGTGTGTGTGTGTGTGTGTGTGTGTGTGTGTATTTGTCTTTCTCTCACACCTGGTGCAGTGAATTCTAAAAAGTGGTGTCGCCATAACTTCATGGGTCCACTGTTTCATTCACTCGGGGGTGGTGGTGGTGGTGGTGGGGGGTCCGGGAGATGCGGGCTGCCCCGTAGACATTTTTGCCTGCAGTGCTGGCTTGTACATGGTGACAGGTGCCGAGTGCAGTGCTGCACTTCATTGTTTGTGTAGCACCTGGCTCGGGTCACTGAGCAGGAGCTGGTACTCTGTGACCTTGTTTCCTCTGTCCTTTGGCTTTGTAAACTGACTCGCGGAGGCAGACGGTGATGTATTGAGAGGGAGGAGCCTGCCCAGGCCCCAGTAATGCAGGGGACGTGGCTTAATATGTAATTTTGTTGGTTTAAAATTCTGCAACACTACAAGTTCTCTTGGTTTTGTGTTTCCTTTGTCTTTAATGTTTATTTAAAACAATCTAATAAAAATAGAAATATAATACTCCAAAAAAAAAAAACTCTTTGTGACTTGGCTATGATTAATCACAGCTAACACTTCCCTGTGGAAACAATTGATCTCACACTTAACGAAAATTATAGGTAACCTTTCCTTTTTGATATCAAGAAATGTGCATTGGGACAGTGTTCAGAGAAAATGGAAACCATGCATTATGTTACTGTCTATGACTTAATAGGCTCCGAACGGGTGTATTTCTCTGAATTGCAGATATTTTATTGGGGACTTCACCCACCTCATTTCGTTCTATTCTCCTTACTGTTTTACAGAGAAAAAGTCATCCTTAATGCTGGAAGGTTCTAGAGCACCTGCTCCCGATGAGCATTTTGCTCCAGTCTTTGTGAAAGGTCTAAGTGATCTCCAGGTCATGGATGGAAGTCAGGTTGTGATGAGAGTGGAGGTGTCAGGTAACAAATGTATTTTCTGCCACAATACATGTAGCTGTTTTCACTCATATATGGTTTTATGTACAGTAGTATTTATGAACATATTTTGCTTTTCAGCCAACCCAACAGCGGAGATTATCTGGTTCCATAATGGTAAAGAAGTTCAGGAGACAGAAGACTTCCACTATGAAAACAGTGGGAACACGTACTGCCTGTATATACAGGAAGTGTTTCCAGAAGACACCGGGAAGTTCACCTGTGAAGCCTGGAATAGCCTTGGACATGCAAGAACTGAGGCCATACTAACAGTAGAAGGTGGGGACTTTATCCCATACTTTTGTACAGTGCTCTCTGTATGAATGTGTGCAGGATTACATACAGGGCTATTTTTGAGCCGAAACGCTCCGGAACACCATTCCTGAAGGTCTTTTGTAAAATGCGGCCCACCTGAAATTCCCCCTTGTACATCACCTGCCTGGAGACTCGCAGAGCAGTCAGTGGTGTTGGCGCCGCCGTGCCATATCCGGCAGTGCACCCCACGACTATAGTACTGTGCGGAAACGCAAAAGAAACTACCACTCCCGGCCGCAAGAGCTGCTGGGAGTAGTAGTTTCTTTTGAGTTTCTTAACAGTACTGTACACACAAAACAAACTACCGCTCCCAGAAGCCTTTGCTACCGCACAGCAAGGGCTGCTGGAATTGGTAGTTTATTTTGAAATTCTTCATAGTACTGTAGTGCGGTGCAGTACAGATGGAGCTGAGGCATAACATGGTTTCAGGCATTACTGTGGGGGCATAATATGGTGTTGGGTATTACTGTGAGGGTATAATTGGTGTCGGACATTACTGTGGGGGCATAATGTGGTGTCAGGGGCTTTACTGTCTGGGGCTTAATATGTTCCTTCCTTGTGAGACCACATGCTTTTTTGCAGTGCGTTTCATCTGTGCACATTGGGGCTGGTCACGAGGTGGCGGGGGGGACGGCAATGCTCCATTTCCTAGGCGGAAACGGATCATTGCAGAGGCGGGCAAAAAGGGGCGGTGTCTTGGAAACGGGGGGGGGGGGGGGCGTTGCATGGGCGTGATCGTGGTGGCTACGTGACGTCACACGCAGCAGCCGCAATCAGAATTATGGCGGCGAGCAACCTTAATTTCTGCTATCATTGCAATCGCAATTTCTGCTTGATCGGGTGGGAGTGGTGGTCAGCATGCTGAGCAGCTTTGCCCTGCGATGGGCGGCCCCCAGCATGCGTTCACATGGATTGCAAATTCTGCTACTTAGCAGAATTTGCAATCCAACCTGAATCAGGCCCATTGTCCCTTTAAAGCATTTATCCTATCAACGGGTGCCACCCAAATAGCCTAAACTGTGTTTTTAAAAGAAAGTTTATTCACCAATAGATGCCCCACCCCAGTTGTAGCTCCACCCACATTACCACCCATATCAGTCCTGCCCCCAGTTCCTGAACCTATTTTCCTAGAAAAATAGCACTGGTTACATATGCTGTTAGTACGTTAAAGAACTGTACACTTATGGGTTTTTTAAATGCATTTTACTGTATTATCCATTGTTCTATGTCTATATAGATATAATCGCTAGATATTCTCTGTAAAGCACTGCAGAATATGTGTGCATTATAGGGGTCATTCCGAGTTGATCGCTAGCTGCCGTTGTTCGCAGTACAGCGGTTAGGCTAAAAATCGTTATTTCCGCGCATGCATATGCCCCGCAATGCGCACACGCGTCGTACGGGTACAAAGCCCGTTGTGGTTGTGCACAGGTTCTAACGAAGTTTCCAGTCGCAATGACGGCCGCAAGAAGATTGACAGGAAGGGGGTGTTACTGGGTGTCAACTGACCGTTTTCAGGGAGTGTTTGCAAAAATGCAGGCGTGTCTGAAAAAATGCAGGCCTAGCTGAGCGTTCGCTGGGCAGGTGTATGACGTCAAATCCGAATAGGCTAAAGTGATCGCAAGCGCTGAGTAGGTTCAGAGCTACTCTGAAACTGCACAAACTGTTTTTGCAGAGCTCTGCTGCACAAGCATTCGCACAGCGTTTGCACGGCTGCTAAAATTAGCTACCGAGCGATCAACTCGGAATGACCCCCAATATACAGTAAATAACTGATAATAGAATATATATATATATATATATATATATATATTGATGAGATCAGGGTAGGTGTGCCCTCTCCTGGGGTAGATGGTCACCTACAAACATACAGAAGCCAGGATAACCGCACACGAGTCCAGGGTTTTCATGCAATCTAGCTGTTGCTAGTTTTATTGTGCAGTATATAAAACATAAAAATAAATCTAGCCTATTTGGGCACTAACTGAACATAATATATTCCCTCTCTCAGGATGATAGGACCTAATGCCCCTACCACAAACACAGGAATTTGCATCGTACTTACAGTCTCAGCACATTCCTGTTGTCTGTTTTCCCAGGTAGTCAGTCCCTGAGCCAAACCTTGAGACAGTCTTCATGAGCCTCTTACACATGCAGGCACTAAACTTTCCAGCTCTCAGGCTTAAGGCCTAAAGACTCAAAATTGGCCTTGTGGATGGAGGTCTCCTTTCTCTCACACATCCACACCCCCAGGACCCATTTCCTGGTTTTACTGAAAGCCCAGACTCTAATCAAGTCTGTTTAGCAAGTCTGGGGGTTTAAAATACATTGGCCCTCATTCCGAGTCGTTCGCTCGGTATTTTTCATCGCATCGCAGTGAAATTCCGCTTAGTACGCATGCGCAATAATCGCACTGCGACTGCGCCAAGTAATTTTACAATGGAGATAGTATTTTTACTCACGGCTTTTTCATCGCTCCGGCGATCGTAATGTGATTGACAGGAAATGGGTGTTACTGGGCGGAAACAGGCCGTTTTATGGGCGTGCGGGAAAAAACGCTACCGTTTCCGGAAAAAACGCAGGAGTGGCCGGGGAAACGGGGCAGTGTCTGGGCGAACGCTGGGTGTGTTTGTGACGTCAAAACAGGAACGACAAGCACTGAACTGATCGCAGATGCCGAGTAAGTCTGAAGCTACTCTGAAACTGCTAAGTAGTTTGTAATCGCAATATTGCGAATACATCGGTCGCAATTTTAAGAAGCTAAGATACACTCCCAGTAGGCGTAGGCTTAGCGTGAGCAACTCTGCTAAAATCGCCTTGCGACCGATCAACTCGGAATGAGGGCCATAGTCCAGAAACCTAAGTCAAACATATCTCCTGTTTATCACTTTCCCAGCACTTCTATGACATATCCCCCGTTTGTTTCGACCTGTACAGTTCCCAAACAAAACATATGAGACAAAGCGTCGACATTGGCAAGTTGGCTTCTTGGCCTGTGCTCTACTGAAGATTGAAAGTTTAGCAATGCCAAGAACCACCTTCTTATTCTTCCATTGCTCTCTTTATTCTCAGACATCCATTTTAATTGGGCTGAATATTCTTTTAGCAAGTAGTACCTGAGAATTTCTAATGCCCACTTTATTGCCAAAGCTTCTTTCTTCACAGTGGCATAGTCTCTCTCATGTATATTTAACTTTCTGCTTAAGTAAATAAGGGGATGTACTTCACCCTCTTTGTTCTAGGACAGGAGTGCACCTATCCCTACATCCGATACATCAGTTTGCACAACAAATTCCCTTTGAAAATCAGGCATCATCACACTGGTTGGGTATACAATGTTACCTTCAGCTCATGAAAAGCCTTTTCTGCTTCAGGACTCCATTTAACCATAACTTTATTTGTTAGTGGGACTGCAATGGTGGCAAAATTGGGTATAAACCTTCTATAATACCCCATGATTCCTAAGAACGCTCTCAACCGCTTCTTATTTAGGGGTCTTAATGTTGTATTGCCTCAATTTTATCAAGTTGGGGCTTAATCAATGATCTGTCAATAGTATATCCAAGATACTTTATTTATTTTATCCCTTGACTAAAAACATTATGATGTCCTGGGACCCTTAGCTCAGTTTGTGTCAGAGTTTGGCATACAGATGGGTCCACATTTATCTTGACCTTTAATAGGATTAACTGAGACTGGCCAGTCGGACTTAGGGGGTAATTCCAAGTTGATCGCAGCAGGAAATTTTTTAGCAGTTGAGCAAAACCATGTACACTGCAGGGGAGGCAGATATAACATGTGCAGAGAGAGTTAGATTTGGGTGGGGTGTGTTCAATCTGCAATCTAATTTGCAGTGTAAAAATAAAGCAGACAGTATTTACCCTGCACAGAAATAAAATAACCCACCCAAATCTAATTCTTTCTGCACATGTTATATCTGCCTCCCCTGCAGTTCACATGGTTTTGCCCAATTGCTATCAAAAATCCTGCTGCGATTAATTTGGAATTACCCCCTTAATCCCCTGCTGTAATGACTTAATCCCCTGCTGTATTGTTCTCTGTATTGTATTGCAGTTGAGAACAATAGATGAAGGGTTTTTGCTAATAAGTCATGTTGTGCCTAGGCGCAGAAAACTAGTCTAGATAACCGTGGACCCATGGTAAGTTACAGCAGACCTGGACAGGACCCAGTATGCAGTGATCTCCTAACACGCACTCACCCAGGTAGTTAACAGAGAGGTGAGATTAGGTGACACAGCCTAGCCACAGCACCCTAAATTCAAAATGATTAGACAATGCCACTCATTCTGCAGGGACCTTTTGAACTGCAGAAACAGCAGCCCACCAATATGTTTAGCCATCCTGTGTTCACAACATCAATTGATGCTCTCCAGAGTCAATTATGCCCCTTTCAGACCACCAGCTATGAACACAAGTTATTGGCACATGAGCACGCATAAACCATGTTCATGTGCAGTCTGAAAGGTGCCAGGGGAAAAATATCAGGTCGAGCGACCTGGTATTTCAACCCTGGTAGCGAGCAGAGTTGAACAGTGTACAACCCGGCTCGCTGTTCGGTGTGAGCGAGAGCCGGGTCGATGCAACCTGTTTCCCATTCACTGTGTGTGTATGGGCGGCGCTTAGAGATCATGTGTCAGACTCCCAGGTGCAACCCGCCTCAGGTGGTGTGAAATGGGTATAATTGAACCTCTTTAAATAAATTTCACACACCCTCGAGATCAGTTCAGTAGCTTCAATCCAGATCAATTCATGCCTAACCTCATCACTTCATGAAATAAATGTAATTCATGGCACACTGTGGTCAGCTCATGTACCCCTTGCAATCTACTAATGCCCAACCCCCCATTTAATTAAGAGACACCCACAAATGCACAAGATTTGGACAGGGTCACAGACATGCAGATACATACATGCATATGGTCATGCACAGAGTGACACACAATGCTATGGCTCACATCCACCTACGCACACGAGATCAAAGCCTCAAGGACAAAGACGCACACAGGTTGACATACTGTATATACAGAGTCACATACTCAATACTACGGTTCATGCACACAGTCACAGACAAATACACAGGCTGTAACTCACACAGAGAAACACTGATAGGTTTCACACATAGTCCCACCTTACATGGTCACACAAAAACACCTTAAAGTGTCACACACACACACACACACACACGTTACAGGATCACACATACTAATCACAGAGCTCATCTGATACTATAACTCTGGGGTCCCTTCCTCAGTTCCTGACATTGCATCACATAATAATTTTGTATTCTGGTTAGCTACTGTATTTTTTACACCAACATTTTATATTTTAATCATCGGTTACATATAAGATTCCAAACTTAATTCCATTTCTATACAGTTTGAATCTCCCATATTCAAAATGATTGATACCATAAATATTTTGTATATTAAATTTGTAAAAATTTTGGAATATTTGCAGACCATTACGAGATATCTCGGGGATTAGACCAGTGGAGTGCATGTAAAAAATGGGTGTGGCCACTTGAAATGGCTTGTATGTCAGCATGACACGCCACTCATTTCTTGTCACTCTGGGAACATTCCTCTTCGTTTCATTCCAAATACACCTTATGGTGGTTTCTCGCGATGGGGAACCTCTGAAGAAACTGATCCTCCTGTGCAGACAGTGTCTACAGATGATATTCACTCTTCATGTAGGAAATCCCATAGGAATATAACCAATGTAATCATCATACAAGAGAGGTTCAACCAGTTCAACCAGACTCTTCCACATGTCACCTCCTGCCCCATGTATAACCCCTAGCCGCCTTCCCTCTGTGTCTCTCCAGCCACCTGCCCCTTCAATCCAGTATCCTGTCTTTCCAGTTTCCTGCCCCGTGCACCTCTCTGTTACAGCATCACCTCCCATCCCCTGTGTATTTCAGGCACAACATCAACTTCCTCCTGTGTCTCTCAGCCTCACTTAACGCCCACTGCATCTCTCAGCAACACCATCATCCCCTTGCATCTCTCAACCACACCATCATCTACCCCCTGCATCTCTTAGCCACACCATCTCCCTCTTGCGCCTCTCAACCACACAATCATCTATCCTCTGTGTCTTAGCCACACCATCATCTCCCCCTGCGTCTCTCGGCCACACCATTAACTCCCTTTTTTAGCATCTCAACCACACCATCCGTCTCAGCCACACCATCATCCCCAGCTGCATCATTCAGCTACACCATCATATCCCCCTACATCTCTCAGCCACACCATTATCCATCTCCCCCTGCATCTTTCTGCCACACCATCATCTACTGTCTGCATATCTCAACCACACCATAATCTTCCTTTTTAGGTGTCTCTCAGCCACACCATCATCTCCCTACATGTCTCAGCCACTCCATCATCCCCCCTTGCATCATTCAGCTACACCATCATCTCCCCCTGCATCTCTCAGCCACACCATCATCCTCCTTTGCATCTCTCAGCCACACCATCATCTCTCTGCATGTCTCAGCCACACCTTCATCCCCCTTGCATCATTCAGCTACACCATCATCTCCACCCTGCATCTCTCAGCCACACCATCATCCTCCCCTGCATCTCTCAGCCACATCATCATCTACCCTCTGCATCTCTCAGCCACAGTCATCTCTCTCATGCATCTCTCAGCCACACCATCATCTCACCCTATGTCTCTCAGCCACACCATAAACTACCACCTCCATCTCATCCACACCATCATCTACCCCCGTGTATCGCCCACACCAACATCTATGAACTGCATCTCTCAGCCACACCATTATCCCCTCCCTGCATCTCTCAGACACACTATCAATTAGCCCTCCATCTCAGCCACACCATCATCTACCCCCTGTGTCTCAGCTACACCATCATCTCCCCCCTGCATTTCTCAGCCACGCTATCATCTCCCCCCTGCATTTCTCAGCCACACCATCATCTCCCCCTGCATCTTTCAGCCACACATAATCTATGCTGTGCATTTCTCAGTCACACCCTCTCCCCTGTGTCTCTCAGCCACACTATTAACTCCCCTGCATCTCCCAGCCACACCATCATCTTCCCACTGTGTCTCTCAGCAACACCATAATCTCTCCCTGCATCTCTCAGCCACACCATCTCCCCTGTGTCTCTCAGCCACACCATCAACTCCCTGCTACATCTCTCAGCTACACCATCATCATATGTCTCAGCCACACTACCCTCTTCCTTCTGCATCTCTCAGCTACACCATCTACTCCCTGTGCCTCTCAGCCATACCTTCATCTAATCTCACCCCTGCATCTCACAACCACACCATCATCTCATCTCCCCCCTGCATCTGTCAGCCACACCATCTCCTTTTGCAACTCTGAGCAACACTATCATCTCTCTTCTTGCATCTCTCAGCCACACTATCATCTCCCTCTTGCATCTCTCAGCCACACCATCATCTCCCCCTGCATCTCTAAGCCACATCATCATCTACCCCATGCATCTCTCAGCCACACCATCATCTCCCTTTCTGAGCATCTCTCAGCCACACGTCATCTCCTTCCTGCATGTCTCAGCCACACCATCATCCCCCTGTGTCTCTTAGCTACACCATCATCCCCCATGCATCGCTCAGCCACATCAAATCCCCCCTGACTTTCAGCCACAATATCTCCCTGCATGTCTTAGCCACACCATTATCCCCCTGCATCATTTAGCTACACCATCATCTCCCCCTTGTGTCTCTCATCCACACCATCATCTCCCACAGCATTTCTCAGCCACACTATCATCTACCCCCTGTTTCTTTCAGCCACACTATTATTTTCCTCTTGCATCTCTTAGCTACATCATCTATTCTCTGTCTCTTAGCAACACTATCGTCTCATCTCCCCCTGTATCTCACAGCCACACCATCAGCTCATCTCCCCCTCCATCTGTCAGCCACACCATTTCCCCTTGCATCTACAAGCAACACTATCATCTTTCTTTGTCTCTCAGCCCCACCATCTCCCACTGCATCTCTGAGCCACACCATCATCTCATCTCCCATCTGCATCTCTCAGCCACACCATCATCTTCCCCTGCATCTCTCAGCCACTCCATCATCTCCCCCTGCATCTCTCAGCCACACCATAATCTACCCCTCTGTCTCAGCCAAACCATAAACTACCCTCTCCATCCCAGCCACACATCATCTACCCTCTGTGTCTCAGCCATGCCATTCTCTCAACCACACCATCATCTCCCCCTGCATTTCTCAGCCACACCATCATCTCCCCCTGCATCTCTCAGCCACACCATCATTTATGCTGTGCATCTGTCACCACACCATTGTCTCCCCCCTGCATCTCTCAGCCACACCACAATCTTCCCCCTGTTTCTCTCAGCAACACCACCATTTCCCCCTGCATCTCTCAGCCACACCATCATCTAAACCGTGTCACTCAGCCACACCATCTCCCCATGTCTCTAAGCCACACCTTCATCTCCCTGCTGCATCTCTCAGCCACACCATCATCTACCCCCTGTGTCTCTCAGCCACATTATTATTTTCCTCCTGCATCTCTTAGCTACACCATCTATTCCCTATGTCTCTCAGCGACACCATCATTTCATCTCACCCCTGCATCTTACAGCCACACCATCAGCTCATCTCCCCTTCCATGTCAACCACACCATTCCCCCTTGCATCTACGAGCAACACTATCATCTCTTCTTTTGTCTCTCAGCCCCACCATCTCCCCCTGTATCTCTGAGCCACACCATCATCTCATCTCCCCTCTGCATCTCTCAACCACACCATCATCTTCTCCCTGCATCCTCAGCCACACCATCATCTCCCCCTGCATCTATGCTCTGCGTGTCTCAACCATATTATCTCCCCCCTGCATCTCTCAGCCACACTATCATCTTCCCCAGTGTCTCTCAACCACACCATCATCTGCCCCCTGTACTTTTCAGACACACTATTATCTTCCCCAGCGTCTCTCAGCTACACCTTCTTCTCCCTGTGTCTTTCAGCCATGCCATATTCTCAACTCCCTCCTGCATCTCACAGCTATACCATCATCTCATCTCCTCGCTGCATCTGTTGGCCTCACTGCCCCCCCACCAGCATCTCTGAGCAACACTATCATCTCCTCTTTGTGTCTCTCAGCCCCTCCATCATCTTCCTATTACCACTCTTAGCCACACCATCATCTTGTCTTCCCCTGCATCTTGTCTTAAAAGGAAAAGGGGAAAGGGAATGGTTCGTTGCACAGGAAAATTTGGAAGAAAAACCCCTAATTGAAATATAATGTCAATTATTCTTAAATTTTTATATAGGGGGTGCTACCACAGATCATGTCATGGTTGAGGATGAGGAAAAAAGAAAGGGAAAGAAAAAGGATCTGTCTTCGGTGCACAAAAGTTTAAAATTTAACTTTTAATTGGTTATTTAAAATATAACACGCTCTAACTTTAGCGTGTTTGACTGATCAACTGATATGCGAAATATTACAAAACACACGAATAACATGTATGTGAAAATATAACACCATTGTGAATCACAAACAAAAAAGAAGAAAAAATATACACAAACATAAATTTGTTTAAAAACTGAGCGCCTGTTTCAAATCTGTCCTATTAAATAAATGTTTAATTATATATCAATCAATGCTGTCCTGTGTTTATTTGCAATTTTCGTTACACAGTAACATGATTGTCTTGGAACTGCTACTTTAATGTTTCTCTAGATGTCTTTTGGCAGAATGCCCAGACTCCATGGGATTTGGATACACACTATATGTTGCAATATTTAATGATACAGTATTCCTTGTGTCTCACAATATGCTGCAATCAGCTTTAAATAGGCTGTATTGCCCAGATTAATATCTCATCTAATATCAATCTAGGGATATAGAGTTTCACCATACCCTGCACAATCAGTATCAAATGTACTTCTTGTATAGTTTTCCCTTCCCTAGTAGCATAAAGTTCATAGAGAGATTTAGCTAACCTACATCACATAATTCAGTGATATAGTGTTCTTTTTGAACACACTATTCAATGCCTCACCTCTCACTTATAGTGTCTGGTGTCAAGCAAGAGCAGATATAATATCAGTCCACCTCTCACCTTTAGTGTCAGGTGTTAGTCCAATGCTATGGAATATATCTCTCTCATATATGATTGCAAATATGTTGCTATAAGTGTTCAATATTGTGTAGGTTATTAATTCGCCTCTCACTTATCATGGCAGGTCTTCTTAATAGATGCAGGGGGTAGGCCTCTAGTATCTCATACTCACAGAGTCAGATATTAATTTTTGTATAATTTTTATGTCCGACTCTCACTTCCCATATCCTGTATCTGTTACTGTTGTAACGAATCTTATACCTGTGACAAGGGTAAAGGGAAGACTGTAGATCTAAATATATATAATGTATTAATAATTCGTGCAAGATTTGGGATAATAAAATAATGCAATATTACCCCTTCAAGAAAATATCAGAGACACAAGGGATATAGACGGCTTGAATTACAGCTGATAGTAGTATATTATTTATCAAGTTCGCTGTACCTATTAATCATCTCCATCTGATATAATGATCAGAGGGTCATAAGAATATACTGGAGCTGTATATCTTATCAAAACTATATTACCAACTGCGCAGCCGGTTAAATAAAGATCTCTATGGATGTGTATTATTCAAAAGACCGTATTAGTGTGAATATTAACACAAATAATATAACATTTACTGGGTCCTATTCATAAGCCAGTTATGTCTGCTGCGGCCGTCTACCGGCTGGTCAGGTTAGCGGTTTTAAACCCAAATGCACTACCACTGATGTCCCTAATCCTGAGCTTAGTGAAGAAATTTTTCCACTTTATAATCAATTAATGCAGAATAGGGGTGTACATAAACTGCCCCATATCAAGTATTTTTAACACCTCAGGATCATATGGTTGGCTCAAATCATTCAATTTTATTAAGCATGTATTGTAACCAAACCAGAAAGCATAAAAGAGGGATCGGATAGTGTTATGTAGTATATATAGGCTGCCTATGAGTATTAATCTGGACGTACTACTTCCGGCAATCCTATAATCAAATTCTATTATGATGGTTCCGTAATCAAGTAGTAGGAGCTATTCATAAAGTATATATAAATTGCGTGGGTCTAGTTATAACAAATATGCCGTCTCAAAGCCTGAGTATAAACAATGTGATATAATTAATGCAGCAGTGTGTATAGTAGCTGAATCGTAACGCTCCTTCAAAGCCGTACTGTGATCAAGCGGCATCGCATTAGACAGTTCCTTGTATGACAGACATAGTGATTTATTAGTCTGTTGTTAATACATTTCTATTATAATATGATCGGAGGACAGGTATGTAGGACGCTCAGGTCCTACGTACGTTTCGCATTAGCTTCGTCAGGGTAACCCGAAGCCGCCGCTGGAGTATCTTTTTATGCTGTCCGCTACCATTCAGTTGGTCTCGCGGGAGATTTAAATTAATTACGTATCAAGGTCCGTTAGGCTCAATTGTATCTGTGAACAGTGACGTCATTTAAAGTAAATAGAGTTATAATTAATCACTCTCTCTGGATAAATCCGTATTAATTAATTTTAATAAGTCTCATATTGTCTACACAAAATATTCACGATGTCATTTTATTAATACTGCGCAAGAGAAGCCACGTTTGTCTTTAAAGGGGAACGTTTGAATATCCATCCTGTTATATATATAGAGTAGTGCAGTATGAATGGAAAGCTTCTGTTAATGAGTATAATGTAATATAATCTAATATTATCCATGGGGACTCTATATATACGTACACATTAATAATATGTATATACGTCTCCTAAATTCATTAAAATAAAATGAATAATGATTGTTCATAATACATATATGCCTGGGTGCTAGTATTTTGGATCAGATATATATAAGTATTGTGTGATCATAGCTGTCTCAGAATATTCTCATATGATAAATTAGCAAAATTATATGTGATTATTATTTATTGTGGATATGAGCCGTATATAGTACTATTGCATAATTATATAAAGTGATTAATAAAATAATACATAAATGTTATTTGTGCATAAATGTGCCATAATATAATACTATGACATGATTACACTTGTGTAATATGTCCCAAATTATGAGATCCCATAAAGGTGCCTAGTGCAATAAAAGATACCATAATAGGGTGTATGATATCCTAATGAAAAATTATTATATGTGTGAATAAATGAGAGATAGTGATGTGGGGAAATGTAAATTTTCTTTCCTCAGAATATATTTAGAAAGTGGGTAATTATTATGCTGGTTAAGATGTGAAAGAATGTATATAGTGTTGATCCATATTAAATATTAGTGTGTGTGTGTAGGACTATAGGATAAAAAAAAGGGGGGGGGTGAGGGGGGTGATAGTGATTGAAATACAAACAATATTGCGCAGTATTAATAGAATGACATTGTGAATATTTTGTGTAGACAATATGAGACTTATTAAAATTAATATGGATTTATACGGAGAGAGTGATTAATTATAACTCTATTTACTTTAAATGACGTCACTGTTCACAGATACAATTGAGCCTAACACCTGACACTAAAGGTGAGAGGTGGACTGATATTATATCTGCTCTTGCTTGACACCTGACACTATAAGTGAGAGGTGAGGCATTGAATAGTGTGTTCAAAAAGAACACTATATCACTGAATTATGTGATGTAGGTTAGCTAAATCTCTCTATGAACTTTATGCTACTAGGGAAGGGAAAACTATACAAGAAGTACATTTGATACTGATTGTGCAGGGTATGGTGAAACTCTATATCCCTAGATTGATATTAGATGAGATATTAATCTGGGCAATACAGCCTATTTAAAGCTGATTGCAGCATATTGTGAGACACAAGGAATACTGTATCATTAAATATTGCAACATATAGTGTGTATCCAAATCCCATGGAGTCTGGGCATTCTGCCAAAAGACATCTAGAGAAACATTAAAGTAACAGTTCCAAGACAATCATGTTACTGTGTAACGAAAATTGCAAATAAACACAGGACAGCATTGATTGATATATAATTAAACATTTATTTAATAGGACAGATTTGAAACAGGCGCTCAGTTTTTAAACAAATTTATGTTTGTGTATATTTTTTCTTCTTTTTTGTTTGTGATTCACAATGGTGTTATATTTTCACATACATGTTATTCGTGTGTTTTGTAATATTTCGCATATCAGTTGATCAGTCAAACACGCTAAAGTTAGAGCGTGTTATATTTTAAATAACCAATTAAAAGTAAAATTTTAAACTTTTGTGCACCGAAGACAGATCCTTTTTCTTTCCCTTTCTTTTTTCCTCATTCTTCCCCTGCATCTCTCAGCAACACCATCACCCGCCTGCATATCTCAGCCACACCATCATCTCTGCCCGCGTATCTCAGCCACACCATCATCTGCCCCCTGCAACTCACAGCCACACCATCTACTCCCTGCATCTCTCAGCCACACCATCATCTAATTTCCCCTGCATCTCTCAGCAACACCCATCATCCCTCCCCTGCATCTCTCACCATCATCTTTCCCTGTGTAGCTCAGTCACACCATTAACTACCTGCTGCGACTCTCGGCCACGCCATCTACTCCCTGCATCTCTCAGCCATACCATATTCTAATTTTCTCATACGTCCTAGAGGATGCTGGGGTCCACTTCATGACCATGGGGTATAGACGGTTCCGCAGGAGCCATGGGCACTCTTAAGACTTTTCAATGGGTGTGAACTGGCTCCTCCCTCTATGCCCCTCCTCCAGACCTCAGTTTTAGAAATGTGCCCAGGCAGACTGGATGCACTCTGAGGAGCTCTACTGAGTTTCTCTGAAAAGACTTATGTTAGGTTTTTTATTTTCAGGGAGAACTGCTGGCAACAGTCTCCCTGCTTCGTGGGACTGAGGGGGCAGAAGTAGGAACCAACTTCCTGAAGAGTTTCATGGCTCTGCTTCTGGCTGACAGGACACCATTAGCTCCTGAAGGGAACTGAATGCTAGCCGTGTCTAGATGCTCACTCCCACAGCACACCGTCACCCCCCTCACAGAGCCAGAAGTCAGAAGACAGGTGAGTGTAAGAAGACAGATCTTCAATCAAGTAAAGTGATGGCTGAGGTACCGCGCGGCTGGCGGGAGTGCAGCGCGCCATTGCTGCCCAACATACACAGGCACTGCAGGGTGCAGGGCGCTGGGGGGCGCCCTGGGCAGCAAGTAACCTCGTAAACTGGATAAAAGGGGGCTTAAGATGCCAAGGCACAGCCCTACCCCCGCCAGTATAAATATTATGTGAAAAATCTCTGAGGAGAAACGCGCCATTGCGGGGGCGGAGCTTGCTCCTCAGGCAGCCAGCACACTGTTCAGCGCCATTTTCTCTCATTCACAGACTGCAGAGAAGACGCTGGTCCTCCTCCACTTCTGAACAAGTATCAGGATGACAAAAGGGGGGGCCTGGGTGCTAAATCATATTGTTCATAATTTAATAGCGCTTAAAGGTTTCTGTGTACGGAGTACGCGACACGGGGATGTTGTCTCTGTGTACAAGGTACGTGGCACGGGTATTTTTTCTTTGGCGCTGTGTTGTGACCTGGCTGCTCCTAAACTGTGTCCCTCTGACAGATTTTACTGTCCCCTATAAGTCCCAGTGTGTCTGTGAGAGTGTGTTGTACACGTGTGTGACATGTCTGAGGCAGGGAGTTCCACCCCGGAGGAAGACATTTTAGGGACACAGAGTTGTAATGTGGTGGCGCTGCCGGCACACCAAGAGCCTGCATTGGTGAAAGAAATACGTGATAGTATACATCATATCAATAGGAGATTAGATAAATCTGAATCTCATGCTGAGTGCTGGAGAAAATGTGTGGAAGATGTGATTTTTCAGGGCTCTGTTCTTCCATCTGCAGGCGACCCCTCTGGTTCACATAAGAGACCATTTGCGAATATTGTGAATACTGATACCGACACGTACACTAATTCTTGTGTTGACGATAGTGACTCCAGAGAGATAGATCATAAATTGGCAAAATATATACAATATTTGATTGTAGCTATAAGGGAAGTGCTGGAAGTCACGGAAGCCACCCCTGTACCTCAGGAGAAGGCTTATTTCTATAAAGAAAAGAAATCCAAGGTCACCTTCCCTCCTTCCCATGAGCTTAATACTCTCTTTGAAGGGATGTGGTTGAATCCCGAAAATAAATTTTGTATTCCCAAGAGAATTCAGTTAGCTTATCCTTTCCCGGTGGAGGACAGGAAAAAATGGGAGACACCCCCTGTGTTAGACAGTGTACTGTCCAGGTTGACAAAGAAGGTAATTCTCCCTGCAGCTGGCACGGCTTCACTAAAGGAGCCGGCAGACCGCAAAATGGAAACTACAATGAAATCCATTTATGTTGCCAATGGTACGCTGCTCAGGCCCACTATTTCTTGCACGTGGGTGAGTCGCGCTATTGAAAAATGGTCAGAAAGCGTGTCATCAGAAATTTACACGATTGATAAAGATGAGACACTCCTTAAGTTAGGGAATATCAAAGACGCTGCCGCATACATACTAGAAGCGATGAAAGATATTGGACTCTTGAGTTCACAAGCCGCTACCATGGCAGTATCGGCTCGGCGGGCGTTGTGGATTCGCCAATGGAACGCGGATGAAGATTCCAAAAGAAATATGGAGGCTCTTTCATATAAAGGTGAGGCCTTATTTGGCGATGGCCTGGATGCGTTAGTCTCGGCGGCTACCGCAGGTAAGTCAACATTTTTGCCCTCTGCACCTGCACCGGCAAAAAAGACATATCACCCACACATGCAGTCCTTTCGGCCCAATAAATACAAAAAAGCAAGAGGTTCCCCCTTCTTTGCAGGAAGGGGAAGGGGAAAGGTAAAGAAGTCCACAGCGATTCCAGGTTCCCAGGAGCAGAAGTCTACCCCTACTTCTGCCAAATCTTCAGCATGACGCTGGGGCTTCTTTGCGGGAGGCCGCTCGGGTGGGGGCACGTCTCAAACTGTTCAGCCAAGGTTGGATTCTGTCTGGCATGGATCCCTGGGTGTTGCAAATAGTGTCCTAGGGATACAAGCTGGATTTTCAAGACGTTCCCCCATGCCGATTTTTTAAATCGACCTTGCCAGTCTCTCTTCCGGAAAGGGAAGCAGTAACAGCGGCAATCCAAAAGTTATGTCAGGATCAGGTCATAGTTCTGGTACCTTTGTCACAACAAGGAGAGGGGTTTTATTCAAGCCTTTTTGTAGTTCCGAAGCCGGACGGCTCGGTCAGACCGATCCTAAATCTAAAAAATCTGAATCTCTACTTGAAACGATTCAAGTTCAAAATGGACTCACTAAGGGCAGTGATTTCCAGTCTGGAGGAGGGGGACTACATGGTGTCTGTAGACATAAAGGACGCTTTCCTGCATGTTCCCATTTATCCTCCTCACCAGGCTTATCTGAGATTCGCGGTTCAGGATTGCCATTACCAATTCCAAACGTTACCTTTCGGTCTCTCCGCGGCGCCGAGGGTATTCACCAAGGTGATGGCGGAGATGATGGTTCTCCTGCGTCAAAAAGGAGTCAATATAGTTCCTTATCTAGACGATCTCCTGATAAAGGCGAGATCCAGGGAGCAGTTGTTACAAAACATCACACTCTCCCTGTCGATACTCCAACAACACGGTTGGATCATAAATTATCCAAAGTCACAGTTGGAACCGACGACAAGATTGTCTTTTCTCAGGATGATTCTGGACACAGAAGTTCAGAGAGTTTTTCTTCCGGTGGAAAAGGCTCTGGAAATCCAGAAAATGGTAAAACAAATATTGAAACCATCAAGTGTGTCGATCCATCAGTGCATTTGGTTGTTGGGGAAGATTGTGGTGGCCTACGAGGCCATACAGTTTGGCAGGTTCCATGCCTGAGTATTCCAGTGGGACCTGTTGGACAAGTGGTCGGGATCCCACCTTCACATGCACCGGAAGATAATCCTGTCGTCAAAAGCCAGGATTTCACTCCTGTGGTGGCTACACAGTTCTCACCTACTAGAGGGACGCAGGTTCGGGATTCAGGACTGGCTTCTGGTAACCACGGATGCAAGTCTCCGAGGCTGGGGAGCTGTCACTCAGGGAGAAAGCTTCCAGGGAAAATGGTCAAGTCAGGAAGCCTGCCTTCACATAAACGTGCTGGAATTGAGAGCCATTTACAACGGCCTTCAACAAGCGGTTGATCATCCCGTGCAGATCCCTTCGGACAATGTAACAGCAGTCGCATACATAAACAGGCAGGGCGGAATGAAAAACAGAGCGGCAATGGCAGAGGTGACGAAGATCCTCCTCTGAGCAGAAAGACATGTAAAGGCTCTGTCTGCAATTTTCAATCCGGGAGTAGAGAACTAGGAAGCAGACTTCCTCAGCAGACATGATCTCCATCCAGGAGAGTGGGGCCTATACCAAGAAGTCTTCACAGAGGTGACAAATCTTTGGGGAATTCCTCAAGTAGACATGATGGCATCTCATCTCAACAAGAAGCTTCACAAATATTGTTCCAGGTCGAGAGACCCTCAAGCAATAGCAGTGGATGCGCTGGTGGCCCAGTGGGTGTTCCGGTCGGTGTATGTCTTCCCTCCACTTCCGCTGATCCCAATAGTGCTCAGGATCATAAGAAGAACAAGAGTTCGAGCGATCTTCATTGCCCCAGACTGGCCAAGGAGGGCTTGGTACCCAGATCTTCAGGAGTTGCTCATAGAAGATCCTCTGCCTTTTCCTCTTCGCGAGGACCTGCTGTAGCAGGGACCATGCGTGTATCAAGACTTACCGCGGCTACGTTTGACGGCATGGCTGTTGAGCGCCGGATCCTAGCCCGAAAGGGTATTCCCAAGGAAGTCATCCCCACCCTTATTCAGGCCAGGAAAGGAGTAACGTCTAAACATTACCACCGTATTTGGAGAAAATATGTGTCTTGGTGTGAATCCAAGAAGGCTCCTACGGAAGAGTTTGAGTTGGGACGTTTTCTCCATTTTCTGCAGGCTGGTGTGGAGGCATGCCTCCGATTGGGATCAATCAAGGTCCAGATTTCGGCCTTGTCAGTGTTCTTCCAAAGACAATTGGCCTCTCTTCCAGAGGTTCAGACCTTCGTGAAAGGGGTTCTGCACATCCAGCCTCCATTTGTGCCTCCAGTGGCACCATACGACCCTAACGTGGTGTTGCAGTTCCTTCAATCAGATTGGTTTGAGCCTCTTCAAGAGATAGAGTTGAAATTTCTCACTTGGAAAGTGGTGATGCTTTTGGCATTGGCATCCGCGCGGCGGGTGTCTGAATTGGGGACCTTGTCTCACAAGAGCCCTTACCTGATCTTCCATGAAGATAGGGCAGAGTTGAGGACTCGCCAACATTTTCTTCCGAAGGTAATTTCATCTTTCCACATAAACCAACCTATTGTGGTGCCAGTAGTTACTGACGTGTTCACTGAGTCAAAGTCTCTAGATGTGGTTAGGGCTTTGAAGATTTATGTCGCTAGAACAGCTCGAATACGGAAAACAGAGTCTTTGTTTGTCCTGTATGCTCCCAACAAGATTGGGTGTCCTGCTTCCAAGCAGACTATTGCGCGTTGGATCAGAAGTATGATTCAGCACGCTAATACTACAGCTGGATTGCCGTTACCGACGTCGGTGAAGGCCCATTCCACTAGGAAGGTGGGCTTATCCTGGGCGGCTGCCCGGGGGGGTCTCGGCATTGCAACTTTGCTGAGCAGCTATTTGGTCGGGGTCAAACACATTTGCAAAATTCTACAAGTTTGACACCTTGGCCGATGAAGACCTCAAGTTCGGTCAATCGGTGCTGCAGAGTCATCCGCACTCTCCCGCCCATACTGGAGCTTTGGTATATTGCCAGTTATTTATATAAACCCCATGGTCATGAAGTGGACCCCAGCATCCTCTAGGACGTATGAGAATACAGGATTTTAATACCTACCGGTAAATCCTTTTCTCCCAGTCCGTAGAGGATGCTGGGCGCCAGTCCCAGTGCGTACTTTACCTGCAGTTTGTTATTACAGTTACACAAGTTGTGTTATATTAGTTTCAGCATGTTGCTGTAATTGATTCATGCCGGTTGGCGTGTGTTATGTTGAATTATGCTTGTGTTATGTTGAGGTGTGAGCTGGTATGTATCTCACCACTAGTTTAAAGTAAATCCTTTCCTCGAAGAGGATAGGTGGGAGTGTAAAGGGAGATAAGGTCAGAGATGTAAATGGGAGAGTAGTGGGTGAGGGATTTGTAAGTGAGTGTGAGAAGCTTTAATTGTATTCTGAATGGGAAGGGAAGTCAGTGAAGGGCCTGTAGGAGAGGGGAGGTGGACATAGTGTGTTTGGTGAGGAATGTGAACCAGGCTGCAGCACTGAGAATAGATTGCAGTGGACAGAGGCATTTTTCTGGGATGCCAGATAGAAGCAGATTACATAGTCCAGCCTAGAGATGACCAGTGAGTGGATAAGGGTCTTAGTAGCATCCTGGGTGAGAAAGGACCTGTTCCTGGATATGTTTTTGAGATGAAAACAGCATGTTTGTTAGTGGTGCTGAATGTGTAGTTTGAAGGAGAGGGAAAAGTTGATGAGGCACTTGACTGTCTGCAAGGAAGCAAATGGTTCTCTGCGCTAGACCTCAGGAATGGGTACTGCCAGATTCTGATGAGTCCAGAAGATGCTGAAAAGACAGCCTTCATCTGCCCTGAAGGGTTCTTTCAGGTCAAGAAAATGCCACAGGGGTTAAAGGGGCCCCGGCTTCCTTCCAGAGATGCATGGATGACACATACATTTTTATGAAGCAATCGTGTATCTGGATGACTTAACAATTTTCAAGAGGACTCTACAAGAACATAATGAGAGGTTGCTCAAAGTACTTGACTGATTGAAGAGTAAAGGGCTAAAGCTGTCTTTAGAAAAGTATTGACTATGCCATAAGCAAGTAAAGTATGTCGGGCATGTTGTCAGCAGAAAAGGTATGTCCACTGACCCAGCCAAGGTGGAAGTTGTGGCTGAGTGGCCACGGCCTACAAAACTAAAAGAATTTAGTATTTTTCTAGGGTTCTGTGGGTACTACAGAAGATTTGTTCCAGGATATTCTATATAAGCCAAGTCTTTAACAGAATTAAACAAAGGGTACTTTCTATTAAAGGGGCTGATGATCCATCATGAGAATATGCACATTCTTCGTGTTAATTTCCCATTTGGGGAAAGATCAGAGAAGTGTGAAACGGCACTCAAGAAATTGAAGGAGAGCCTTCCAAATTCTCCAGTACTCGCCTATGCGAACCCAGACCTGCGCACATTCTGCACGTATATGCATCATTTGATGGACTGAGAGGAGTACTTTACCAAGAACAAGGGGGCCAGATGAGGCCTGTGGACTATGTGAGCTGAGGCCTATCACCCAGCGATAAGAATTACCCTGTGCACAAGCTGGAATTCTTGGCTTTGAAATGTGCCATTGTTGACCATCTTCACAATTATTTGTATAGTGCTATGTTTGAAGTCAATACTGGCAACAATCCGTTGGCATACATAAATAATACAGCAAAATTGGATGCTACAGGACATTGATGGCTGGCATCTTTGGCTGTGCATGACTTCAAGCTAAAGTTCCGCGACCTGACAAATGAATCCTTGATGTTGATGCTTTGTCCAGGTTGGATGGAAGACATGCTGAATTGCCTAAAGAAGAGTGGGTTGAAGTGCCTGCTCCGGAAGTAATGGGTATGTGCCATGAAAGAAGAGTGGTGGTGCTGCCTGTGAGAGAATATGTTACTGAATTAGCAGTATCAGAAGCTGTACTGCCCAAGCAGTATTGCTGGCGGAATTAGTTTGAGTTGGGTGATCCGAAGATCAGTAGGAAACAGCTGAAGAGTGATCAAAAGGAAGATCTGTCCCTAGGATCAGTCCATTGTATGGTAAAGAGTTCTATTTAAGATGGGATGTTGCACATAGCAACCAATCAGATTCCAGGTATTATCTTCTAGAAGGTGCTAGATAAATGAGAAGTAGAATGTGATTGGTTGCTATGGGCAACATCCCATCTTAACTAGAACTCCCATGTTAATAAATTTACCCCAATTAGAGGTTGGGGCCAAAGACCCTCAATACAGAAAAAGCCATCTTACTGCAAAGGCAGAATGAATTTCTGATGGTCAGAGGAGAGATCATCTATAGGGAATTAATCTGCAGAGATGGTTGAATGAAAAGACAGTTGGTTCTGCCAATGAAACATTGTTATTTTGTACTGAATGCCCTATATCAGAGGTTCTCAAACTCGGTCCTCAGGACCCCACACAGTGCATGTTTTGCAGGTAACCCAATAAGTGCACAGGTGTATTCATTACTCACTGACACATTTTTAAAGGTCCACATGTGAAGCTCATTATTTAAATTGTGATTCTGTGAGGAGACCTGCAAAACATGCACTGTGTGGGGTCCTGAGGACCGAGTTTGAGAACCTGTGCCCTATATGACCAACATGAGCACATAGGTATTGAGAAAACAAGTGGGTTGATTGCTGATTAATTCTATTGGCCGAGGATGATATTAAAAAAATATTGCAAAAATTGTGGGACCTGCATTTTGCGGAAAACACTGCCCCAAAAGAATGGCACCATTACAAATCTTTTCAAGTGATGAGCCACTGGAGCTGTTGTGTATCGATTTTCTTTCTGTGGAGCCATATGAAAGCAACACTGCCAGTACTCTGGTTGTGACTGACCACTTCACACTGTATGGTCAAGCCTACCCAGCCAAGGATCAAAGAGCTACAACTGTAGCAAAGATTTTATGGGAGAAATTCATTATGCACTATGGAATTCTAGCTCAGATCCATTCTGATCAAGGGAGAGATTTTGAGAGCAGGCTGATAAAAGAGATACAGTATGTTAATTGTGCAGGATATAGAAGTTCAGGACCACCCATTTCACCCACAAGGAGACCCACAGCCAGAGAGGACCCTTCTCAACATGATGGGCACTGTCGGAAAAGCACTATGAAGTAGACACATCAGTCAGTTGGTACATGCATATACCTGAAACTGCACAAAAAATTAGTCAGCTGGATACTCATCATACCTACTTATGTTGGAAGAGAAGCCCGATTGCCTGTAGATATTTTTTGTGGAATAACGGAGGCTTCACACTCGGGTTCAGGATTTCTAGAGGGGGGTTTCCAAATGCAATCCACAATCTCCCACTCTGCGTAACATGGAATACAGTATTAATATTTAACACTATAGATGATCTATTGTATAGGCTGTATCAAACATATTTTAATAATATAAATAAGTGGTCAGAAAAAGGTTAAACATACTATAATAAACAAATATGCAAACATAATAGAACCAGTACTGCACTTTCTAAGCACACATTTCCCACCTCATGGTAAGGCTCTTGTCTCTTCTTTCTGGTAGCTGCCTTCTGTTCCCGTACACTGATTGAGGACACAGAACCACCAACAGCGTACTTTGTAGAAGTTTCTACCACTGGGCATGTGCAGCTCTGCTCTGTCCCTTACACTGCATGATGTGGTTGTAGCTCTAGTAATCATATTATATGCCATTTCTATTGTCATAATTTCAGCCACTTGGCAGGAGAAGGAGGGTTGGTCGACATGAGTTTTTCACATTTTTTTTCTTCATTTTTTGGATTTTTTCATACAGAACGATCCACGTGGTCTACGATTGGAACGGTAATCTTCCCGAAGCATGGCGAGCGAAGTGAGCCATGCGAGGAGACGACCGTGCACTAATATGGGTTCCCCGTCACTTTACGGAGAAAACGACACCAAAAACAGTCAAAAACCTCATGTCAACCTTTTGACCTGTCAACCTAGTACATGTCGACCTAACGCCCATGTCAACCTAATGCATGTTGATCTAATGGCAATGTCGACCTTCAGTGGTCGACCTAATGAGTGTCGACCTAAGTTGGGTCGACCCAACGACCCATACCCGTTGAGTGAAAGAGAATTTACTGGTGGTAGGAGATTGAGTACTGCTGGGGATACCAAAAAAGCATAAATTGGCAAATCAGTGGAGTGGAGAACCCTATGAAGTGGTGGCCAAATTGTCAGGGGCAACTGATTATCAAGTAAGGCCTGAAGGGCAAAGAGGGCCCATATAGACATATCACAGACAGTATCTATTACTGACTGAGAGAGATGTGAGGTTCAGAAATGATCAAGCTGTTTAGACCACTGAGAGGATGCTCTAGAGCAGGCCTGGTCTACCTGTGGCTCTCCAGCTGTTGTGGAACTACACATTCCAGCATGCCCTGCCAGAGTTTTAGCATTCCCTAATAGCAAAACTGTTGCAGGGCATGATAGTACTTGTAGGTTCACAACAGCTGGAGAGCCACAGGTTGGCCAGGCCTGCCCTAGAGGAAGCTGGGAAGATTGTGGTCTTCAAGGAGAGAAGAAACTCAAGATAAAGAGACAGAATGCAGTGAGGATGAATGGGTTTCTGATCCCCCTACTACGGAAACTGAGAACGTCATTCAAAGTCATTAGGTCACTCGGCCCCCCCAGGTCTTCTGATAGGACTTTAAGAGAGCCAAGAAGAAAACTGGTATGCAGGTTGGAGGAGGTTGTTCCTGAAGTAACTGCAGAGTTGAAGCATCTGAGGCACATGCTCAAAGCCAACCAGAAGAGAGCGATGTTGGGGGAGAGGCTGAACACCCAGAAAGGGCGTCCAAGGGAGAATGGGGGAGACCTTCCAGATTTCAGCCAACCCAGACGCACCACTATGATGTTGACTTATGATGATTTAGGAAGGGCCACTGAGGTGCCCAGGTTAGTTCATCCTCAGTTGATCTACTCCTGGCCTTATCATGGGCCCACCACTGTTGTAGTAGAAACCTGTCAGGGTGTGTGTGGAGTATACAGTCAGCATACCGCTTGTCGGGATCCTGGCTGTCACAATACCGACCCCGGAATCCCGACTGAGTTACCATACTGCCGGCGGTATACCGGCAAGGTAGGTGATTAACCTCTCTATGGGTGTCCACGACACCCATAGAGGGAGAATCTAACCTGTAGCTCTCCACCGAGCCCACAGCACAGAGAGCACAGCGTGCCCGGAAGGAGCTTAGTTGTGCTCGCCCCCCTGCTGGCATTCGACTGTTCGGGACATTATACTGACATTCGGCATCCCGGCTGGCACTGTAACATACCGATCCCGTGTGTGGATGTGTAAACAGACAAAATGGTTTCACATGTGTTCCTTTTCATGGTGTGGAACAGGCTCATTTATTATTATTTATTACCAGTTATTTATATAGCGCACACATATTCTGCAGCGCTTTTACAGAGAATATTTGGCCTTTCACATCAGTCCCTGTCCCAATGGAGCTTACAATCTATACTCCCTATCACATTTACACATACACACACATTCACGCTAGGGTTAATTTTTTGTTGGGAGCCAATTAACCTACCTGCATATTTTTGGATTGTGGGAAGAAACCGGAGTACCCGGAGGAAACCCACGCAAGTACGGGGAGAATATACAAACTCCACACAGTTAGGGCCATGGGGGGAATTGAACCCATGACCTCAGTGCTGTGAGGCAGTAATGCTAACCATTACACCATCCGTACTGCTCATCACTTTGTCAGTGGATTGCCAGTCCTACAGGGGTAGAATGTAGCGCTGGCACCTGTGACAGGCAGCACAAGTAAAGTGAAATTAAATGCAAGGATTCAGAGACTGCATCTCCCAGACAGCTTTAGAATCAGAGGCTGGCAGGGGCACGGACACTGGGTATGCAGTGGGGGTAGCAGGAATGTAATACTTTTGTCCACAGGGAAAGGGGGAGAAGAAGCAGCAGCAATGGATGGAGAAAGAAGATGCAGCCATGGGCTGTAGAGTACTGGGAACAGAATGTCCAGATCCATGTAAAAAGTAATTTGGCTGAAGGAGAAACTCCAGTCGGCACCTAAAGAGGATAAAACTCATGTACTGATGTGATCCTATACTGCTATGCACCTGTACTGATGTAAACCTGCACTGCTGTGCTGAAAGATCCCTGTGCTGTCCTGCTTAACCAAGAAACAAAGAAACTGGTGAAGTCTATCCGGTCTATGTGATTCCTGTGACTATATATATATATATATATATATATATATTTATTATATAACACAGCTGCAGCAACCTGGTTGGTAACTATGCGACAGAGCAGCGGCACAGACACATGGCAGTTTATAGTACATCTATAAAACATTTCTGCAGTGGCACAAATGAAATTTGGTGCAATATGGAATTGTCCTTGGGCGCTTCCTTCCACCCTTATGTTGGATATTATATAGCACATGCACAGGAAAATAGCGTTACCTACCCATGCACAAGCAATGGTGGGCCTGAGTAACGTTCCGGTAGCCATATAATGGGATTTTAAGGTTGTCTCTAACTTACGGTCAGCAGGCTCCTTTAATGAAGCCGACTCTGGGGCAGGTAAAATGATTTTCTTAGACAACCTAGAAACTGAGGTGTCTACCATGGGGGGTGACTCCCATCTTTTCCTGTCTTCAGGAAAGGGGTACGCTAAACGTATTCTTCTAGGAATATGACATTTCTTTTCTGGGTTAGACCAGGATTTTTCAAAGAATGTATTCAATTCCTTTGAAGGAGGAAGGAGGAAAAGTTATCACCAGTTTCTTATTTAAATTAAAAAAAATAAGCCTTTTCCTGAGGTTCAGGTGTTGTTTCTGTAATCTCTATCACCTCCCTAATAGCAATTATCATACATTGAATGCTTTTTGATAACTTGGGGTCCACCGCTCTCAAATCCCCAGTGTCGACACCTGTGTTGGAATCTGTGTCTGTGTCACCTTGCATAATCTGTGCAAGTGACCTCTTTTGGGAACTTGAGGGGTCCCGTGTGGATGACATGGAGGGATCAGCATATAGTACATCCTCCACTGACTTTCTCCAGTATTTTGTCTGTTGTTCAGACTCAGAGAATTTTCTAGAAAGCTTTGACATATTACTTTGTAATTTTCTCACCCACTCTGGCTCCTTCTGTGAGGGAAAGGCCACCACATTACACTCCTGCGTATCTAAAATGGCTTCCTCAGGGGAAGAGCTCTCTCCATTGTCTGACATGTCACAAACGTGCACTTTCACACCACAATCACACAGGGGAGCTATCGGTGACAGACCCACACTAAAATCTGTCATGGAAACGCAGAGAGATTTGCCAGTTCACACACTGCGCCGTATATGAAGAGAATTGTATATGTATCAGCGCTTTATTCCAATATTAGGCACGCTCACCTAATGTAATAAACACTCCCCCCCCCCCCCCCTCTATAACACCCTGGTACTTGTTTCAGCGTTGTTATGAGGAGGAAACAGTGTGTGTCAGCTTCTCTCTGTGATCTGCAGGAGAAAATGGCGCTGAGTGAGTGTCTGGCAAGTCTGAGGAGAAGCCCCGCCCCCTGTAATTGTGCGATCCTGCCTCAGCAACAATGATTTTTATACTGGCTGGTGTCTGTAAATCAGAGACTATACATGTATTTACCATTTTGCCAGTGAGAGTAAGGGTTTTCTTCTATTCAGCTCAGGGCGCCCCCCTCCGCGCCCTGCACCCTGTGTTGTGAAGGGCTGTGTGTTCTGAGATGCATGCTCGCGCAGCGTCCCGCCGCTGCACTGTACCTTTTTGCCACCAACGATGACTGGAGGGCCCCTCTCTTGCAGGTCTCCGGTGATATACTCACCACTCTTCTGACTTCTGGCTGTATTGGGGGGTGGCGGCAGTGCTGTGGGAGTGAGCGCTAGCCAGGATTGGGCTATGTTCAGTACCCCTCAGGAGCTAATGGTGTCCTGTCAGTGGAAGCAGAGCCATGAAACTTAACGAGAAGTTGGTTCCTACTTCCTCCCCTAAGTCCCACAAAGCAAGGAAGCTGTTGCCAGCAGCTTCCCTGTAAAATAAAAAACCTAATAAAGTCTTTTCCAGTAGGACTCTGTAGAGCTCCACTAGCGGGCGTCCTTTCTCATCGGCAACATTTTCGAAACTGAGGTCTGGAGGACGGGCATAGATGGAGGAGCCAGTTCACACTGTAAAAAAGTCTTAAAGTGCCGAAGGCTCCTGCAGACCCATCTATACCCCATGATAATAAATGGACCCCAGCATCCTCTAGAACGTTAGAGAAATAATAATGTACTGTAACACTATAGTTTACTTTCACCTACAGTGTCGCACAATACGTGTATGAGTAGGAAATAGATTAAATTACTGTGTTACCACCTACGTGTATGAGTACAAAATAAAATATATTACTGTGGTACAACTTCACCCACAGTGTCGCACAATATGGGTATGAGTATGAAATAATAATATACTGCGGTCTGACCAGCAGTGTCACAGTACTTATGAAAATAATATAAAAAATTGTATAGTACACTGGGGTACAGCACAAACCAAAAAAATATATACATTTTATTATAATTATACTTTAGGCTTTTTAGCTTTTAATTATTTTAATTTTACACTGTGGTGAAGCCCCTGAATGGATGGACAGAGCATCCCTATACTGACACAGCAGCCCCTGTAAGTATGCGGGGGTACAGCACAAAAAAAGAAAAGAAAATGTATTTTAAATTAATAAAATATTAGTTTATTATTTGAACACTGGGGCAGAGCCCTGGATATATGGACAGATCACCTCTAGGTAGACAGAGCACCCATGGAGGACACAGCAGCCCCTTGTCAGATACAGCAGATGACAGACAGAGCACACCTGGACTGATACTGATAAGACACACCAGCCCCTGGATGGGGTGGTCTTCTGTTTGCCGGCGGTCGGGCTCCCGGCGCTCAGTATACCGGCGCCGGGAGCCCGACAGCCGGCATACCGACACTTATTTTCCCTCGTGGGGGTCCACGACCCCCATAGAGGGAGAATAAAATAGTGTGGCGCGCGTAGCGCGCCACCGTGCCCATAGCGTGGCGAGCGCAGCGAGCCCGCAAGGGGCTCATTTGCGCTCGCCAAGCTGTCGGTAAGCCGGCGGTCGGGCTCCCGGCGCCGGGATGCTGGTCGCCGGGAGCCCGACCGCCGGCCAGCCGTAGTGAACCCCCTTGATGTATACAGTATACTGGGTTTTCAATTAACACTGGGGCACAGCCCCTGGATGTATGGGCTGATCACCCCTAAGTGGACAGAGCACCCCTGGAGGACACAGCAGCCCCTTGTTAGATACAGATAGAACACCTTTTGTCAGATACAGGCAGAACATACACCAGCTCCACAGCAGCCACCAAACCCCCGCCCCACAACCCAACACTGAGACAGAAACGTCCATTCAGTACACTACCCACAGCCAGAGTAAAAATGGTGCCAATCACTGGGACCTTATAGAATCAAAAACAGCAAGATGATGACCTTTCGTCTTGTTTTGGGATCCGAGTCTGACAGGAAACCTCGAGCCAGTGTCTGATCCCAAAGTTCGGGTGGGTCCAGTTCTCGGAGAACTGCTGATCTCTAGTTTGTTGTGATAACTTGTGTGTAGTTGACAAAAATTGTGATAAGTGAGCCAGAGGTACGCCCCTAGGTTGATAGGGTGTAGAAGGTGGGAAAGGAGGGAGACTCCTTCTACCATACAGAACTTTGTTTATGTATGGATAACTTGTTGTCGGGTTCACTTGTACTGCTCTGAGAAGTTGCTAATTACTGCATTATATGACCTTTAAATGTTTATGCACATGACTGAAAGTTCAAATTATCTCTTTATCATACCTCCCAACTGTCCCGATTTTGACGGCACAGTCCAGTTTTTCAAGGTCTGTCCCGCTGTCCCACTCGCAGATCGCAGTGTCCCGCGGGTTGGGGTGAGGGGTGGGGGGGGGGGGCAGTTGGGAGATCCACCCTGTCACTCGCTGCTCTGAGCAGAGCAGCGGTGAATAGATGCTATGAGCATGTGCACAGCGTCTATTTCCCGACAAACAGGGACAGGGAGCATGGCCAGCAGCTCACTGAGCGCTATCCATGCCCCCACACTGACAAAAACTACCCCTTCCAGGAGGGGGCAGCCAGGTCGGAGCAGTGGGGGGGCGGGTGCAGTGCTAGGGGGTGTGGCTAGCATAAGGCCAGTGTATAGGGGTGGGACCAGGGGCATGGCCGCATGCTCACGTCATCATTGAGCCAACCCCGCTACTCAATGCAGAGATTACCGTCATTGCTAGATTTGCATCTTCAGACCTCCTGGACTGCCCACTTTGGACACCTTAGTGGGGATGGTTACTAGGAGATGTGGGGGGTTGTGGGCGGGTGACGCTGGGAGACTTGCCCACTCTTTCCAGAGGGTCAGGAGTGTCACCCGGTTTTCGGGAGCCTCCCGGCCATTCCGGAAGAGTATGCAAGTATGATGTATGTTTATATGTGCTTAGCGCCCCCGCCCTGCACAAGGTAGTCGGCACTGCTGTTCTCAAAAATTAAGGTAAGTAATGAGAGAAAAGAAAACAATTAGTGGATGAATTATGTTGGCTTTGTTCCTACCTTTCCCTTGGCTGTCTCACAACCATTTCACTAGATATCTAAACTAATTATATAAATGTTATAAATCCATTGATTTTATTATATTATTGGGGGTATTCTGAGTTGTTCGCTCGCTAGCAGTTTTTAGCAGCCGTGCAAACACTATGCTGCCTCCCACTGGGAGTGTATTTTAGCTTAGCAGAAGTGCGAATGAAAGGATCGCAGAGTGGCTACAAAATAATTTTGTGCAGTTTCAGAGTGGCTTCAGACCTACTCAGCTCTTGCGATCACTTCAGACTATTCAGTTCCTGTTTTGACGTTACAAACACGCCCTGCGTTCGCCCAGCCACGCCTGCGTTTTTCCTGGCACGCCTGCGTTTTTCCTTGCACGCCTGCGTTTTTCCTGGCATGCCTGCGTTTTTTCTAACACTCCCTGAAAATGGTCAGTTGACACCCAGAAACGCCCTCTTCCTGTCAATCACTCTGCGGCCAGCAGTGCGACTGAAATGCTTTGCTAGATTTTGTGTGAAACTACTTCGGCTGTTGTAATAGTACGACGTGCGTGCGCATTGCGCCGCATGCGCAGAAGTGCCAATTTTTTGCCTGATCGCTGCGCAGCGACCAAAAGCAGCTAGCAAACAACTCGGAATGACCCCCATTAGACATTACCCTGGATGCACATTTTTTAATGCGTAAAATTGCTGTGAAATTAGTTGAGAGCTACTGGGAATATAACTCCATTTGTTGTTCAATTTCATATTTCTATTATGAAACAAATGAAATTAAGGAATATTTAACATTTTACATGCATTATTACGATCTGTTTATTTATGTTCCTAATGAGGATTGTGAAGTCTTTATTGTGGTTATGCTGTAGAAATAACTAAGTTAAGGCCCCATACATCTAAGTGCCGATTCCCCGATCTGCCAGCAATGATCGGTGATCCGTTGGGTAATCGGGGAAATTTAACATGTTAAAAATCTCCGATTTGCCAATCGGAGATTCACCGATCGGTCGGGATCGTTGAATCAGGATTTTTAAACATTTAGTAATCCCTATTTCTCGACACATCCATTTGGGTATCAGGAAATTGCAGCAATTTCTTGCTGATGTAATGGGGAGCCTTTACTCTGCTTTGCAACAATTTGATTATATTCGGTGTAGCCACAAAGATGTCGGAGAGACGGCACAATCTGGCTAACGTGGACATAGTATTTTGGTGGCTATTTATCAGTCTTTGTTATACATAAATTTTCTTTCTTTCTTTAGAAAATGTAAACATTTTTTATGAATCCTAATTTGTGTTTTAGAGCCACAGGAGGGAATCCAGCCATGGTTTATCAGCAGACCTAAACCTGTGCTGGCTACGCCTGGGCAGAATGCACTAATTTCCTGTGCGATTGCCGGAGACCCCTTCCCCGAGGTGCAGTGGTTTAAGGATGGACATGAGCTAAGTGGTTGTGAGGTTCTACAAAATGAAGATGTCTTCACGCTTATTCTGAGGAACATTCAAGAAGGAGATGCCGGACTATATCAGATTAAGCTCAAGTAAGATCTGTTGTATGATAATATATGTTGATCTATGTGGCTACACACTGTATTTGTGACATAAAGATTTGTTTCAGTGTCACTCTGTGTTTTTTCCAGTGGCAAGTTGCTGGACACTGTTGGCCTGATTCAGGGTTGGATGCTAACTGGACAGTTGAGCAACTATTTGCTACTGCACTTGCGCAAATAATTTTGAAGACCCACATTCTGGTGCAGGTATCTGCACTGGGGAATACAGCGGGCCAATTTATCACCATCCACATCTGTGAAGGGAATGTGATAAAATTGACCCAATCCGTAATGCGATAATTGATTACATTGCATAGATTTATCAATTATCGCATGCAGGGACAGAGCTTGCAAGAAGGCTCTTTCCCTGCAATGCCACTCTGCAGCCAAATTGGGGTATTTTCCGTAAAAATAGAGTATGTGCTGCGCATGCACCGCTAACATCACCACTACCGCCACTGCCATGTATCCCCCCATATCACAACGACTCCCTCGTGCCACTGATTATACTCACCAGAGGCAGGGATCTGTGATCGGTGCTCCTGGAGGGCTGCCAGTCATTGGGGCTCCGTGCTGCTGTGATCTCCGGTGCTATAAAGTGAACTGCCACTTTGCAGCATCACTTTACTGCACCGGAGGTCACAGGAGCAGCAGGGAGCACAACTGACCGACAGCCCTCACCGGAGCATCGATCACCGATCTCTGTGTAGGTGAGTACAGAATTCACAGTGAGCCCTGTGATTAGGTATCTGAAAATGGCGTAATTATCACAGGGCTCACTGCTGTATTTTTTTACATTTATTTTTTTTTGTGGTAAATTTGTCCAGAGCTCATTACCCCTTATATGTATGGGAAATGCCATCTGGTTACTAAAACAAAATGACAATTAAAGGGTTTAGAGCATTTTTTTTTTTTACGAAAACTGCTCCAAAAGCCCTTTAAAATATTCAGGTGATACAAAAATAATGTAAAAAGGGTGTGAAAACACCCTTTCTGCAGCGGGTTACACTGTGATTCTACAGGGAAGTACATTGGGGGTGTAGAGTTGGATCTTGATCCGAGGCACCAACAGGCTAAAACCTTTGACTGTTCCCAGGATGCATAGCCCCGCCTCCAGGCACTGGAGCTCAGTTTGTAAGTCACAGGGAGGGCTGCACTGAGAAGCCCTGAAAAGAGCTCTTTGAAGAAAGAAGACTTCAAGGGCCACAGCACAGGCACTTAGAAGTGCTATATGTCAGTCTGACATATCGTGCTGTGGCTCCCTCACCTCCCCCAGTGGCGCTGTATACTCCTGCACCCTGGTTGCCGGGTACTTACAGCAGAAGGGCTCCGGTCTCCATCAGGCACACACTCGCCGCTGCTCTCCTGGATCGCGTGGCTGCATCTACAAGGAAGGAGGTTAGAGGGTCCCCCAGGCGGGACCTGGTGAAATCGCGATCCGGCGCGGTCTTTAGGAGACGGACCACGCGCGCTGGCGTGGACACTGTGGCCGTACAGGGACCCCACTAGACCACCAGGGCAAGGTGCACAGGACGGATTTATTGAAATACGTTTCAAATAAGCCCCGCAGTACCTAGTGGTGAAGTCCAGCAAAGGGATAAGGCTCTGACCTGTAGCCCCTCCCCAAGCGCCAGGCGCCATTTACTGAAAATGTTCCCGCCCTGGAGCTGCATCTCTCTGTCTCCCTCACTCCCTGTCAGCTTTTGGGCGCCATTACACACAAGCTGAGCTGATTCTGGGACTGCTGGGCAATGTCTCCTCTGTAAAGCCGCCTGTATCATCAGCGCTGTGCATTTACAGGACACTTAAGTATACTACATGTCATTTAGACGGTGTTAGTTAAAAAAGAGTGCATAACTTCACGGTTATTTAGTACAAGTACCCTGTGATATACATCCAGTCTTTACTGTGCATTGTTATATCTGTATATATACATAGCTTTACTTAGTAGTCCAGTTACTTCCAGTGCAGTTTTATTGTTTGTAATAATTTCTGCATTGTACATGTGACTGTGTGTGCCAATAGCTGCTGTGTGGTCTATATTCCGTGTATCTCACACATATTGCTATCCCTATATTCTGTACCCTGAAGGGGGCTAAGTGCATCAGGGTTCTCATTTATATAGTGTCTCACAGGATATACTACTTTGGTATTTTTCTCTGTGTGTTTCAGTCACCATATACCTCTTAGAGTCTCTGTTTGTGCTCTGCTTTGCAGTCGCACTATACAGGTAGCTTGTCAGGAATTTTGTCTGCTTTTATTGTACTATTACACCCCAAGGTTACGCTTACAAATAATGTCTGCTAAACAGGGCGGTAGATCCATGGCTGATCCTGCACCATGCAGTGCTGATGCCACGGATTACCCGGAGGAAAACATAGCAGCTGAGGGTTCTATACCCCTCAGTCAGTCTGCAGCACCGGGGGCACACCACGACCCACCTTGGGCTGTCTTTTCTAATTTACCGACTACCCCTGTGGGACCTCCTGTGCCATTACAGCCACATATTGTCCCTGCAGTTAATCCGCCAAGAGCAGTTTATCTGTTCTCTCAGTTACAGCAATTAAATCAGTCTTTGGCAAAACAAAAACCTAACCCTTGCCCGCCTAAGACCAAGGGGTCCTCTTAGCGGGCCATTACTTCCTCACAATCCACACGTTTCAGATACTTCATCTGATAAAGATGGCGCATATACTGACCCCTCAGACACTGATGCAGACGCTTCTGACGGGGAATCTATTACACAGATTGTAATAGTGGATGTTCCTGACCTCTTGGAGGCTATCAGGCTGATCCTTCAAATTGATGACGAAGTAGAGCCTCCAGATACCTCTAAGAAATTTGATCAATTCAAGCGTCAGAAGGTTACTAAATTATTTTTACCCCATTCTGACCATTTGGTTGACATACGTCAGGAATCCTGGGAGTATCCAGGAAAGAAATTCTCTCTGTCTAAAGGTGGGTACACACTAATAGATATATCTGCAGATCAATTGATCTGCAGATATATCTATGGACGGATCGGGCAGTGTGTTGTGCATACACACTGCCCGATCCGTCGGGGACTGACGTCATGAACTGGGCGGGCGTGTACACACGCCCGCCCAGTTCAGCTGTCAATCACCGCGGCCGCCCCGTACACACTCAGCGACGCGCCAATATATTGGTAGATATATTGGCCGTCGGCTGTGCTGCGCGGCCGACGCGATACGTCTGTGAACGACGGAGTTCACAGACGTATCGGCCGTACACACTGGCCGACGGTCCCGCGATATATTGGCCGTTCAAGAGAACAGCCGATATATCGACCAGTGTGTACGGGCCTTTAGAAGATGCTAGCTCGTTATCCCCTCGCTGCAGAGTTAAGTAAAAATTGGGAAACACCGCCGCCGGTGGACTCACAGGTCGCGTGTCTGGTGGTGTCAGCTGCTCTGCCTGTCACTACTGTCACCTCTCTGAAGGAACCGATGGATTAGCGTGTGGAGGGTTGCTTGAAGTCTATTTACACTCTTGCAGGAGCTGTGAATAGGCCCACTATTGCGGCTTCTTGGCCTGCAAAAGCTATTGAAGCCTGGGTTCAGGAAGTTGAAGCGGAACTACAGTCTGATTTTCTTGATAATGCTAGACAGTGTCTTTCATATATTATTACAGCCTCTCATTATATTCAGGAGGCGGCATCTGATGCTAGTGTCCTGGCGGCCAAAGCGTCTACTACGTCCATTCTGGCTCGCCGGGTTCTCTGGTTGCGGTCCTGGTTTGTAGATCTGGACTCTAAAAAGACCTTGGAGGTGATCCCCTTTAAGGGAAACATCCTTTTTGGGGAGGATCTCGACAAGATTGTTACTGACTTAGCATCCGCAAAGACTGCCAGTCTGCCTAGTACTAATCCTTCGGCTCCGAAGGCTAAAAGTAATTCCTTTCGCTCCTTTCGACCTCCAAGTAAAGCAAAGGGTCAGGCATACCCAAAACAGGCTCGCACTTCCAAATCCACTAAGCCCAAACCTAAACGTTCCTGGGCTGCCTGTCAGCCTGCTTCCAAAACAGACAAGCCTGCTGCATGACGGGGCGGGCCTCCTCCAGGGGGACCCCAGGGTTGGAGGCCGACTTCTGCGGTTTGCTCAGGTATGGTTACAGACCACTTCGGACGCCTGGGTACAGGAAGTCGTCACTCACGGATACGCCATCTCTTTCAAGAAACGTCCCCCTTGCCAGTTTTGCTCAACAAACATCCCTTCGGATCCAGTAAAAGCAAAAACTCTCCATTTGGTGGTACAATCCCTCCTAGACACTGATAGTGCCGGTGCCTCTGGCTCAGAGAGGCAGGGGGTACTATTCAACGCTGTTCCTAGTTCCGAAACCGAATGGGTCTTCCCGGCCCATTCTCAACCTCAAGTCATTGAAGAAATTTGTGAAATTTTCCAAATTCCGTATGGAAACTCTTCGCTCTATTGTTCTGGCTTTGGAGCCCATGGACTATATGGTATCCCTGGACATACAGTATGCTTGCCTGTATATTCCTATTGCCATGTCGCATCAGAAATACCTGCGGTTTGCTATTGGCAACCTACATTTTCAATTCTAGGCCTTACCTTTTGGTCTGACCACGGCTCCGAGAATCTTCACCAAGGTCATGGCGGTCATGACGGCTATGCTCCGCCGTCAGGGTATCAGGATCCTGCCGTATCTGGACGACTTGTTGATCCTGACGAACTCTCCAGAGGTTCTCCTCCGTCATCTGGAACTGACGGTCCAATTCCTGCAAGCCCACGGGTGGCTCATCAACTGGAAGAAATCCTCACTGGTCCCTGCTCAGAGCATGGTACACCTGGGGGCATTATTGGACACCCACAACCAATGGTTGTTCTTGTCTCCAGAGAAAGTCCTGAAACTTCAGGAAAAGATAAGATGCTTCCTATCTCTCCCCCGTGTGCCGATACACTCAGCGATGTAAGTACTAGGCCTCATGGTGTCGACTTTCAACATGGTGGAGTACGCTCAATTTCATTCCCGTCCTCTGCGGAAGTTAATCCTTTCCAAATGGGACGGCCTGCCACATCAGATCAGGACTCACATGATCTCCTTAACTCCGGAAGTTCGCCTGTCACTGACCTGGTGGCTACAGGACCAGCAACTGAGCAGGGGTCGTCCCTTCTGGATCTCCACCTGGGTCCTTCTAACGACGGATGCCAGTCTGCGGGGTTGGGGCACGGTGTTCGAGCAACACTCTCTTCAGGGTCGATGGACCAGGGAGGAATCTCTCCTCCCGATAAACATTCTGTAGTTGCGGGCAGTGTTCAATGCTTTGTAACTGGGCCCTTCCTCTGGTATAGAACAGGCCTGTTCAAGTACAGTCGGACAACGCCACCATGGTGGCGTACATAAATCATCAAGGCGGCACTTGAAGCTGCATGGCAGTGATGGAAGTGTCAAAGATTCTTTTATGGGCAGAACGCCATCTGCCAGCCATATCGGCAGTGTTCATTCCTGGGGTCCTCAACTGGGAAGCGGACTTCCTCAGTCGTCAGGACGTACACGCAGGAGAGTGGAGCCTTCATCCAGAAGTATTTCAACTCCTAGTGGACAAGTGGGGCCTACCAGATGTAGACCTGCTGGCGTCTCGATACAATCACAAGGTTCCGGTCTTCGGAACAAGGACAAGGGATCCTAAGCAGCGTTCGTGGACGCCCTGGCAATTCCATGGAGTCTTCGGCTGCCATACGTGTTCCCTCCGGTGTCACTCCTGCCAAGGGTAATAAGGAAGTTCAAGCAAGAAAGAGGAATACTACTTCTGATAGCAACAGTGTGGCCCAGACGGCATTGTTCTCAGACCTGCAGGATCTCTCGATAGAGCGTCCTCTTCTACTTCCGCAACGCTCAAACCTCCTCATTCAGGGCCCTTGTGTCTACCAGGATCTGGCCCGACTGGCTTTGACGGCGTAGCTCTTGAAGCTTCAGTTCTGAGGGCCAAGGGATTCTCTGAGTCGGTCATTCAAACTATGTTGAAAGCCCGTAAACAGGCTTCGGCTCAGATTTATTATAGGCTCAGGAATTCTTACTTCACCTGGTGTGAGGCTAAGAATTATGATGCGTATAAATTCAGTACTGCCAAACTTTTGGCTTTTCTGCAACAGGACCTGGACTTAGGCCTTCGACTGGCCTCCCACAAGGTTCATATTTCGACCTTGTTGGTGTGGTTTCAGAGAAAAATTGTGACGTTCATACTTACACTCAGGGTGTTTTACGGATACACCTCCCTATGTTCCTCCTGTGGCTCCTTGGGATTTGTCGGTGATCCTGGATGCCCTACAAGAGTCTCCATTCGAACCTCTTGAGTCTGTGGACCTTAAGTGGCTTACTCTTAAGGTCTTGTTTTTGCCGGCTATTGCTTCTGCTAGACGGGTTTCAGACTTGGGTGCCTAATCCAGTCTGTCACACTTTCTGATTTTTCACCGTGACCGGGCAGTTCTTCGAACTCGCCCTGGTTATCTGCCTAATGTGGTGTCATCTTTCCACCTTAACCAAGAGATTGTGGTTCCGGCCTTTACCTCTCCTGGTCTATCCTCCAAAGAGCGGTCTTTGGATGTGGTACGGGCTCTCCATTTTTATGTGAAGAGAACAGCTTCGCTTAGCAGATCTGATTCTCTCTATGTTCTTTTTGGTTTTCATAAACGTGGCTGGCCTGCTAATAAGTAGACCTTGGCCCGATGGATTAGAATGGTGATTGCACATGCTTATGTACAGGCTGGCCTTCCAGCTCCTGCTACCATCCAAGCCCATTCTACTCGGTCTGTTGGACCCTCTTGGACGGCCCGCCGTGGTGCGACCCTTGAACAATTGTGCAAGGAGGCTACGTGGTCCTCAGTGAACACGTTCATAAGGTTCTATGCCTTCGATACTTCCGCCACCCAGGATGCCTCCTTTGGACGCCGGGTTCTTGTGCCCGCTACAGTGCATCCCCTCCCATGAGGAACTGCTTTAGGACATCCCGATGTAATTCCCTGTGGAATCACAGTGTACCCTGCTGCAGAAAAGGAGATTCATGGTAAGAACTTACCGATGTTAAATCTCTTTCTGTGAGGTACACTGGATTCCACAGGGCGCCCACCCTGACACACTTAGTTTCTTTGGGTTTGTATGGCATTAGCCGCTGGTACCTTCTCCTGTCGTGAGAATGTGGTTCGCTGTGGCTACTAACTGTTGTCGTCTCTCTTACCTGCTACTGCATTGGATTGGTTAACAAACCTGAGCTCCAGTGCCTGGAGGCGAGGATATAGAGGAGGTGGCGCTATGCATCCTGGGAACAGTCAAAGCTTTTAGCCTGTTGGTGCCTCGCATCAAGATCCAACTCTACACCCCGATGTAATTCTCTGTGGAATCTAGTGTACCTCGCAGAAAGAGATTTAACAACGGTTAAGTTCTCACCATAAATCTCCTTTTTTCACAATATTTTAGTCATGAATCAGGCCCTGTGGCTTGTGCACTATTCTAGAGCACGAATCATGAATACAGTATTGCACTACTGCTGTTAGCATTGTCATTTATAGATCTGTTGTTATTCTTTCTGTATATACAGGAAGTACAGATTGTAACAATATTAATGAAATAAAAAATAGACATTTGTATAAATGTAACACAAAAAGGTCCCTTATCCTATTGTCTTCAGTTTGTAATTGCTGCTACTCCAAACAGAGATTATTATCATAGCATTGATGTCCTTTCATCTCCTGGATTCACTATCAAAAACATTTTGCGGTGAAATGCTATTATGGTATCTTTTATTATTATTATTTCAAGCAAGGTTCCAGGTTTGTAGCAGTTATTTGCACATGACTTTCTTATTCAGCATAATAAATCACAGTTTTTTATTATTCTGGCTCTCTGTGCCATTGTGGAAGGTTTTATGTTTGTTTACACTGTGTATAAATAGCCAGGGGGAGACTGATCTCAGCAGTCTGTGGAGACCCCAGGATTGTACTGATTTATGTTACTAATATGCCATCCTCTTCCATTACTGGATGCATAGCCAGATTAAGGGGCGGGTGCAGGGCATACTGTACCCCAGGCCCCCCTTTGTCAAGCCCCCCCCCCCCTGGCCAGAGCACACTGACATCACTAGCTTTCCCTCTTAAGCAGCAGCAGAACCAGCAGCCAGAATGTGAGCAGGACAGTATGCAGTGCAGGCAGATACACAGGAGTATCATGTTTCATGAGCTACTGACAGAGCTTTCTGACCAGGGGAGAGATAGGAGGATGGAGAGAGCTGTAAGTGACACAGGGATCCCAGCTACTTCTCCTCCCTGCTTGGGTGTCTGAGTCCTGTGTAAACTGTTATGCAACTAAACCATTTGGGTCTAGAGATACAGACACATACAGAAAATCCTCCTGACTCCTGTCCCATTGTGTAAGTAGTACAGAGACTGCTGCTATTCTTGCATGTGACAAGATAAATTATTTTATTTTTCTATGTATATTTCAAGGTTAAGTTGGCTTTGTTCCACTACAAGAAAATAATAAAATATATATCTTTCAATTAGGCAGAGCTATAAACAGTACCCAGGCATTGCTGAACTATTAATTTAAAACTAATATATACAATTGGTTTAAATTTAATATACACAATCCATACCTCCCATCATGATCCATTCCAGGAGGGACAAAATGCTCTTTACCTGGACTTCCCTCTTAATTTATGATTGCAAGCACCTGTGTTGAAATACCTTTCTTACCAATTAAATAGTTCAACACAGGTGGCACCAATCATATATTAAGTGGGAAGTCCAGGTAGAGAGCATTTTGTCCCTCTTGGAATGGGACATGTTGGGAGGTATGCACAATCTAATATACACTCCCCACCTTCCACTGGGGCCTCCCTGTCTTAAGTGCCCCGGGCACCCCCACGGCTTAATCCGGCCTTGACTGGATGGGAACTTTACAGTCCCATAGACTAGATTGCGAGAAGTCCAGCTTCCCATACTCTTCTACAATTCACCCAATATGTCGGTTGTTATACTTAACCACAGACTATGGACACAGAAGGTGTAAGAAGAACTTTATTAAAGATACTGATGTTCTTTACAAGATTTCCTGGATAAACAGGGACTATTTCATGCTTGGCATTGTTTTTAGGTAACTAAGTATATTTTTTCTCATACAGTATGATGAATTGCTCTTCAGGTTTTCAAACAAGGATTCCATAATAGTGTATGTCAACCCTTTATAATTGAAAAATAATACTTTGGTTCCTTGTTCAAACACTACATAAAATAGTTTGTGTTGACTGTATGTCTTTCTTGTTTATTTTGTTATTTGGTATTTAAAATCAACTGATTCCATCCAATCAAATAATAATAGTCAGCGGCAGAGCCATAACTAGGTGTGTGCAGTGTGTGCTCTGCACATATCGCTGAAGGGTAGGGGGTGCCGTTGGTAGCACATGCCAATTATGAATAATCAAATTACTTTCACTTGCAACTTCCTCACTTTTTGAAGCCCAGCATCTCCTGACCACCCCTGTCTCCTAACCCCACCCCTTTTATCGCTAATACCTATACAGCATTCATGGACTTGACTTGATAACTCTTTGTTGTTAAGTCGCACTGTTGTTGTTCAGTCACACTGTCCTTTATTACATGTCAGGATGCTGATGCTGATGTGCCTGGGATTCGAACCCACTGCCTCTGACATTGCAGTCAGACACGCTATTCTTTGAGCTATCTGCCCTTGCATAGAAAGCTAGAGAATTCCAAGCTGGAGATTTTTAACTATTTGCAGCTGACCTTGCACTTTGTGAAGGGGTAATCAGCATTGCAGCTGGGAAGATCTATGTAGTAGTATGTTGCTGCAAGGGACTGGATGTATGGCTGCACACTGCATGGATCTGCTTGATTCTGGTGCTGGTTACTTTTTTTACGGGGTACATGTAGCTTCATATAGTTGGGGTGGGGTGTTTGGGATGCAGCAGGTTGTGACTTTGAGTCCTGGATGTGGCAGTATATTGAAATGTGTTATTTAATGAGGGATGTTGTGGCTGAATAGCGACAAACTCTCGGATTGAGTTCATGAACATGGTATATGAACATGGCATGTGACCAAATCCATTTCTCTTGCTTTGTTCTATAAATGTATAAATGTGTGTGTATATGTCATGCCCCTTTGCCGCGAGGCATGCACCTTATGTCCCTATTGGAAAAATGGGGGTATGCCAATTCTCTTTCTGGCACAGGGCACCAATAAGTCTAGTTATAGCTCTGGTCAGCAGTGGCTCCTACTGACGGTCAAAATCCCGATTGGGTCAAACTCCTGACATGGGTAAAATACCGTAAAGGTCAAAATACCGACATTTAAAATGTCGACAGGTCAAAAAGTCATCATGAGTTTTTCATGATTTTTTTCATTGACACCGACTTGTTCATACTTTACCATCCCAGTGGACCTGGAGGGGGAATATAATAGTGTGCCGAGCGTAGTAAGGCACCGTCCCCAAACCATGGCGAGCGCCCAGGTCGATATAAACACCCAAAAAATATGAAAAACTTGTGTCGACTCTTTGACCTGTCGACATTTTAAATGTCGGTATTTTGACCTTGTATGTGTTTTAAATGTCGGCATTTTGACCTTGTCGAGATTTTGACCATCTGTAAATTGTTGTCAGGATTTTGACCATCGGGACTTTGATTGTAGGTATTCATACTAAACCCGTACAGATATGTCCTCATACATCTTTGCTGCAGGCATGCCAAACAGCCTCTTTTAGCATGCCAGGTCGCATGTGAGTCTTCTAGCTTCGGGAGTATTTTTTGCTTCTTTTTTGCAGAAAACTGCATCTTATGCAACTAGGATGCACAAGGAGATTGTGCATGTTGATTTAATATGACACTTGTACTATATATCTGTGTGTGACTGAGTCTCTGAATCTGTACAAGAAGTGATACAATGTAGCAGCTGCTGCTTTTTTCCGATACAGGTTGAGTATCCCATATCCAAATATTCCGAAATACGGAATATTCCGAAATACAGACTTTTTTGAGTGAGAGTGAGATAGTGAAACCTTTACTTTTTGATGGCTCTATGTACACAAACTTTGTTTAATACACAAAGTTATAAAAAATATTGTATTAAATGACCTTCAGACTGTGTATATAAGGTGTATATGAAACATAAATGAATTGTGTGAATGTACACACACTTTGTTTAATGCACAAAGTTCTAAAAAATATTGGCTAAAATTACCTTCCGGCTGTGTGTATAAGGTGTATATGTAACATAAATGCATTCTGTGCTTAGATTTAGGTCCCATCACCATAATATCTCATTATGGCATGCAATTATTCCAAAATACGGAAAAATCCAATATCCAAAATTCCTCTGGTCCCAAGCATTTTGGATAAGGGATACTCAACCTGTACAAGTTCTGTTCTGTTGTGCTCTGCATACAGACTCAGTCACACTGGTGTAGTATGGTATGCCGGCGGACGGGCTTCCGGCGACCAGCATACCGGCGCCGGGAGCCCGACTGCCGGCATACCGACAGCGTGGCAAGCGCAAATTAGCCCCGTGCGGGCACGGTGGCACGCTACGCGCGACACGCTATTTTATTCTCCCTCCAGGGGGGTCGTGGACCCCCACGAGGGAGAAAAAGTGTCGGGATGCCGGCTGTCGGGATACCGGTATACTGTGCGCCGGAATCCCGACAGTCGGCATACTGAAGACCACCCCAGTCACACACAATATACAAGTGTCATATAATCAGCACTGTCTCCCCATGCATACTAATAAAAGAGAAAGGCAGTGAGACTGCGCTAAACCTTGGAGAGGTATTACAAGTTGCAGCTAAATAAGTGGGATAACTACCTTATTCCCCGTGCATCCTATTAGATGCATTTTCTGCAAAAAAAGACGTCTGACATTAGCAGAGGTGCACGGGACCCGGTGGCTCACTCATTATTATTTATTTATATGGCGCCACAAGGGATCCGTAGCGCCCAATTACAGAGTAAACAAATAAGCAAAACATGAAGAAAGTGACTTACAGTTCAATACAATATAGGACAAGTACAGGGTATATAAACATAGCGGCGTCAGTAAACAGCACTGAAATGAGTATCAGGGTGGTAGAAAACCGAAGGATTTGGTGCCATCAAAGGGAGTATTGAAAAGAAGATAGGTTAAGTAAGAGACGTAAAAGCACATGAGGGAAGTGGACCCTGCTCGTGAGAGCTTACATTCATAAGGGGTGGGACACACAAACAGGGGTCACAGAGATGGGGTAGAAAGTGAGCGTGGGTCACAGAAGGCTTAGGATGAGAGATGGCTGGGTTTGGTGAAGAAGTGTGTCTTGAGAGCCCGTTTGAAGTTTTGTATTGAGGTGGAGAGTCTTAGGGGGAGAGGTCGAGAATTCTAGAAAAATGGAGCAGCACGTGCAAAATCTTGGAGGTAGGCGTGGAAGGAGGTAATCAGAAGGCAGGAGAGGCGGCGTGCATTAGCAGAGCGAAGAGGACGGGCAGGAGTGTAAAGGGAGATAAGGTCAGAGATGTAACTGGGAGAGGAGTGGGAAAGGGCTTTGAAAGTGAGTGTGAGAAGCTTCCAATGGATTCTGAAGTGGAAGTGGAGCCAGTGAAGGGCTAGTAAGAGAGGGGAGGTGGATGTAGTGCATTTGATGAGGAAGATGATCCCCGGCAGCAGCATTGAGGATAGATTGGAGTGGAGAGATGTATGTGTTAGGGATGCTAGTCAGGAGGAGATTACAGTAGTCCAGTCTGGAGATGACCAGTGAGTGGATAAAGGTTTTAGTGGCATCCTGGGTAAGAAAGGGTCTGATCCTGGAGTTGAAAATTACAGGTTTGTGATAGGTGCTGAATGTGTGGTTTGAAGGAAAGGGAGGCGTCGAGGATTAGTCCAAGACAGCACACTTGGTGGCTAGAGGAGATAGTAGTGCTATCTATAGATAATTAAATTGTGGGAGGTGAGGTTGTGCGGGAGGGTGAGAAGATGATCAGCTCAGTCTTATACATGTTAAGTTTAAGAAAGCGCTGGGACATCCAAGAAGAGATAGCAGAGAGACAGTTGGATACACGAGTGAGGAGAGCAGGAGAGAGGTCAGGGGAGGAAAGGTAGATTTAAGTATAATCAGCATAGAGATGATATTGTAAGTCAAAAATGCTAAGGAGTTTTCCTAAAGAGGATGTATAGAGAGAGAAAAGGAGAGGACCAAGAACAGAGCCTTGGGGGACACCTACAGTTAGTGAAAGTGTGTGTGTGTGGGGGGGGGGGGGAGCCATGGGAGAAGACAGAGAAGAAACGGTCAGAGAGGTAGGAAGACAGCCAGGAGAGGGCAGTATCACACAGACCAAGGGAGTGAAGGATTTGCAGAAGGAGAGGGTGGTCATCAGTGTCAAAAGCAGCAGAGAGGCCAAGGAGAATAAGCAAGGAGTAGTGACCCTTGGATTTAGCAGATAGGAGGTCATTGCATTGAGGGCAGTTTCAGTGGAGTGGAGTGGAGTGGAGTGGAGTGGAGTGGAGAGGATGGAAGCCAGACTGGAATGGGTCAAGTAGTGAGTGGGAGGAAAGAAAAGCAGTCAGGCAGTTATAGACAATAAGCTCAAGGAGTTTGGAGGCAAAAGGAACGATAGAGATGGGTCGATAGTTGGAAAGAGTGTGTGGATTAAGGGTAGGTTTTTTAAGAATAGGGGAGATGAGTGCATGCTTGAAGGCAGAAGGGACAGTGCCCGATGAGATGGAAAGATTGAGGAGGTGGGCAGGATGGGAGCAGGCAGAGAGAGAGGGGTAGCAGAGGTGGCAGGAGGGGATACGGTCAAGTGGGGAGGTGGAGGGGGGTTTAGGAATGGATGAGGGCAATGACTTTCTCACCAGATACATGGGAGAGAGATGACAGAGTTAGTAAGAGGAAAGGGGAGGGGTTGTAAGAATGGGATGTGATGTCCTTACTTATGGAGTCAATTTTGGAAGTGAAGTAAGTGGCAAAGTCAAGAGCAGAGCGTTAGGGGGGAGACGAGACGGGGGTGGGCAGAGGAGGGAATTGAGAGTGGCAAAGAGGCGCTGGGGGTTGGAAGACTAGGAGGATATGAGGTTTTTGAAGTATGACTGTTTAGCAAGGGAAAGGGCAGCACTAAAGGAAGAGAGCAAAAGTTTGCAATGGAGGAAGTCTGCCTTAGAGTGTGATTTCCTCCACTGTCGCTCAGTAGTACGTGAGCATTTTTGCAAATATCTGGTGCATGATCTGCGAGGGTGAATAGTGGTTGTTGGAGCGACAGAGTCAAGAGCAGAAGTAAGGGAAGCATTGTATAGGGATGTGGCTTGTTCAGGGCATGAGAGAGAAGTGAGTTGAGTAGGGAGGATAGGGAAGTGGTGGCAGTATCCTCAATGTTGCGCTTAGTGATGGTAGCCTTAGGAGGTAGAGATTATGGTGGCCAATCCCGGGATCGGGATCGGCGGGATCCCGGGATTTAGGGCCAAAAATGGCTGGGATTCAATCCCGGGATTGGAAGCTCCAATCCCGGGGATTGAGGGATCAGCGTTGAGCGTCCACAGGATGCTCAGATGCTAACCGGCTTCCTCCTTCCGGCTCCCCAGCCCAGCATGAGGTCACGCTACACCGTCAGCCACTGCTGGGAGCAGCCAGGAGAGATGAGGCCCACCCGCCCCCGGTATATGGTGAATTATATGTGCGGGGTGGGGCGAGGGGTCGGCCACATAGTTGAAAGCCAATCCCGGGTATCCCAGGAATCCCGGGATTGCCCATTTTTCAATCCCGATACCCGGGATTGAAAAAATGGCTCAGGATTGGCTTCCCTAGTAGAGATGGAGTAGCAGAGAGAGATAAGTTAAAGGAGAGCAGGTGGTTGTCTGAGAGGGGAAATAGGGAGTTGAAGAAATCAGAAATATCACAGCTGTGAGTGAAGACCAGATCCATAAAAAGCCAACAACAAATAGATCATGTCCTACTCTACATACAGCAGAAACCACTTAAACAGACACTTACAAACATTGAAATCCGAGATACCTTCACAATTTGTATCCCAGTCATCTCCACTTAGACACCTTTGAAATCTTAATCATGGATGATCTCAATCGCATCACTGCACCAGAAAAAAAAAAAGATGTGCAACCTTGCAAACGCAGGTAAAATGGCATTTAAAGAACTACAGGAGAATAAGACCATTATCATCAAACCAGCAGGAAAAAATGGGGTGGGGGGGATGGTCATTCTGAATAAAAAAGATTACATCAAAGGCATCCAACAGAATACTATAAAACCACCACACATATACAAGTCTGAAAACTAAGTACACTGAACACTTCCACAACCAACTGACATTAATACAGAAAGGAATGCATGACGCAGAGGCGTTTCTAGAGAGGAGGGGGCCCGTGTGCAGACTCCGTGTGTGGGCCCCCTCCTCTCCTGTAGCTGTCACCGCCGCTGTTAGCGCTCTCAGCACTGAGACTCTGGTACAGTGCCAGAGTCTACAGCGCATGTGCAGGACTCTAAAAAAAGGCTGTTGCGCCATTTTTTTCAAAGTCGTGCGCATGCGCTGTAGATTCTAGCACTGTGCCAGAGTCTCTATTGTTCAGTGCGTTAGCAGCGGCGGTGACGGCTACGGGAGAGGAGGGGGTCCACACACAGTCACCGATGGACGCTGGAAAGGTGAGTATAGAAGAAATGGATGCAGTGTGTGCGGTGTGGGCCCCCTCTGGACCCAGGGGCCCGTGTGCACCGCACACACTGCACCCATTATAGATACGCCACTGCCAGGATGGTATTCTATCCAAACAACACTTTATACACATGCAACACCCAGTCATCCCAGTTTTCTATTACCTTCCAAAGAGACATAAGGATTCCCAAGTGCAAAAATATGCAAATAAGAGATTAAGCAATTCCCCTGCATATCTGAGCAATGTTTAAGTCCATTGTTAGATCCGATCTCTCCACCATCGATGAACCAATGGTCTCAGCATTGACTGCTCAAGCAACTCCTGCCTGGTGCACTGCCTACCTTGCAACTAAAATATGGCCACTGTGGCTGCGGTAGGGATGGCCATCGACCAACGATGATTCCTAATCATTGATGGTTTAAGGCCGAAGTTGAATAGTTTTGCTTCGATGGGAGAGAACCAGATAGTATCCATCATAGATTAACCTAAACTAATATATATATTTTTTTTTACAAGATGCCGGGACACGGAGCATATCTCCGCCCTGACACCTGTGTACCCCACCCCCGGGATGCGAATGTCCCGCGGGTCATTCACTGAAATAACAGGGATGGCTATCGATGAGTGAAACCATTGATGGTCTCCCATAGCATAGTTTGTGACCATCGATGGTCACTCACAGTTTCACCATCAATGACAACCATCGATTGTGAACACACCGATGGCCATCCCTAGGTTTGCGGTGCTGCAAATGGATTTGCATCCACATGCTGAAACATGCCCATGACACTCCTATAACACACCCATGACATCTGGCTTTGTGAAGACTAAGGTCACCTCCCAGTCTCCACTCTGAACCAACCACAGATCACATGTTTCAAGTAATAGCGATGTTGTACACAGGCCTAGCAACAGGGGGGGGGGGGGGAGGAACAAAGGGGACATCCATACCAGGCCCCGAGCTTCAGGGGGCCCCCAAGGATCAAGGGCATAAAAAAGACGGGCCTTAGCACCTAATAATGCTTTTGAACTGAACACCCCAGCTGACTGCAAATTAGGTAAAAATAATTAAAAAAAAGGAGATTTATGGTAAGTCTACCATAAATCTCCTTTTTTTTAATTATTTTTACCTAATTTGCAGTCAGCTGGGGTGTTCAGTTCAAAAGCATTATTAGGTGCTGCGGCCCGTCTTTTTTATGCCCTTGATCCTTGGGGGCCCCCTGAAGCTCGGGGCCTGGTATGGATGTCCCCTTTGTTCCTCCCCCCCCCCCCCCCCCTGGTTATGTCCCCTTTGTTCCTCCCCCCCCCCACATATGGATGTCCCCTTTGTTCCTCCCCCCCCCCCCATGGTTAAATCTCTTTCTGCGAGGTACACTGGATTCCACAGGGAATACTTTGGGGTGTAGAGTTGGATCTTGATCCGAGGCACCAATAGGCTAAAGCTTTGCTAGCTCGTTATCCTATCCCTGCGGAGTTGAGCAAGAAGTGGGAAACTCCACCGCCGGTGGACTCTCATGTCGCACGTCTTGTGGTGTCATCTACTATATATATATATATATATATATATATATGTATATATTGATAAAGCTAAATATTTATCCTTTATCACAAGCTATTTACTAATACCGTGAAGCCATAATGGCCGCTAAACCTCGTGCACGTGCTTCGCACTTTGTACGCTATTTGCGTACAAAGACCTCGCACGTGGTACGCAAGTTACGTACACACGCTACGCTGGGTGTACGGAATACACACAGCGAGCGCACACACAGTCAATAACCTTTAAACCTTGAACACAGAGTATGCTTATACTGTAAACCTTAGCATTGAGGTACTGTAATGATATAACACTGATTAACCTTAGTATTTAAGCCAGCTGTTTGAGAGATTGAGATGCTCAGAAACCCTTAGTAATAAATGGTGAACTCCACCGTAAATACCCACATTATGCGCACTATCGCCGGAGCGTTATTACGCAACTTGCGGATATGTGCACGTACGGCGGACTGAGTGCACGAGCAGCGGGCATGTGCATTGGGGTTAGTACAAGGCATTGCGAACTATGATATTTTTCGACTTTGACAGTCCACCCTTTGGCAGTCACCAATAACTGCCACTTTCTAAACAATTCAAACAGAAAAATATATGTCATCATGGAATACCTTTTTATGATTGGGTAGAGGGAGGAGAGGAGAAGGTGAGAAAGATATGACCTAGTGAGATAGTAAAAGCATGTGTGTATGAGATCCATGTCTGAGGGGTCATGTATCGTCGTGCTGTACGTGTTCTAAATCAAGCTTGAGGTATTGCGAAGTATACATTGAATCCTTCTTATCCCGTATCAAGGGTCTGTGGATGGGCTGTCAAACTTTACCGAGCTCTTTTCGGCTTTTGGTTACAACAAATGGGATGCACATTAGTTGATGATACATGAAAGGGGAGAATATGTGAGTGCTAATATATGAAAATCACCTGTTGACTATGTGGGGTACTACCTGGAGGTTGTAGAGATGAAGATAAGAAACATGCGTTATAAATGCATTCGTATAATTTTATGTGAGATTTAGTATGCAGTCGCCGATTGGGGTCTTGTTGATGTCTTGTCTGAATTGTCGTATCTTTACTGTAGCTCTGCGGTTTGTCAGCAAACAAAGCTTCTTCAAGTGTCCATAAAAAGAATTACAGTCTCTAAAAGCTCATTAGGTGTCTGTGACACAGTTCATCATTGGTCTGTATAAAAGGTCATCAAATTCTTCTTCCAGGCGGGTGTCTTTGTACCTTGGAGAAAACCAAAGGAGAAACGGGTGAAAGAAATGGACCGTGGAATCACATTTTATCACAACATTGTCTCGATTGACGGGTCATAAATTAAACTGGTTGCTGTTACAATGCTCTCACTCCTCAGACTTATCACCTTGGTACTGCGCTTGCAATTCATTAAACTCCGAACACATCTGAATACCAGACCAATCATTATGACAACTCCTAGGATACATAGGAGGAACTTCCCTACAGTAACGATACATTTTGAGCCCATTCTCCTAAACCTGAGAACCAATTTCGTGGGTTTAACCATGATACCCAGCCGGTTAGTTCATTACCCACAGAGGCAAGGGTTAGGTTGTGCCTCCTTCGGAACTCCCACTTCAATTGCAAGATATCGTCCATCTTTTGATCTATGACCTCTGTTGGGTCCTCAGTGCTGTTTGTGATATATGTACAACATTTCACACCATACTGGGTTGCTAGGGTGACACAATACCCTCCTGTCACTGCTGTGAGGTAATTTAGAACCATCCTGTGCTGTACCAGTTCCGTTTTGTAAGCTTGCAATTCTCTCCCGGTATACCTGAAGGTGTCATCATACATCTCGGTGATATTATCTAACAGGTTCGCTAGCGCAGTTATATACCTATAATTTACAACTCCTCTGGCGGTACGGGTGATATCTAACGCGAGTAGGAATTGAATCCCGGTGGATTCGTGGATCAAATCAGAGGCTGCATGCTCTGTCCTATCTACAAGGTGTCTCTTTACAATGTGTTCGTAATGAGTGTGAGTGTAAGGAGCTTGGGCACTGCGGTGAATGTCTTTCATTTTGTTATGGGTAATGGTCATTATTTCTGGCAACACTTTTCCAACGTAACACAATCCCTCTGAGTTTGGGGCTAGCCACTTATACGCCTTCCTCCCACATATGAAATATGAATCATCGGGGAGAACATATGGGATAGAAAATGACATAACCATATTACAAACCTTCCATGAGAACAGTCCTATCCCTAACTCTTTCATTTGTCTAGTACACGTATCAGGCTGTATGACGTGCACAGTATCCTGGTGATACTTCTCCAACTCGCATGGGCCTACTTCCTAGAGTGTACCTATACCGGAAATATTTTCCACTGTCGGCTATTTGGCGTATAAGTTCTGAATCTATGGGCATTCTGTCGGCTCTGTGTGAAAATGTCATGGTTTGGTTGCTCCATGACACCTCCCAATTTCCCGGCTTTCTGAGATTGGAAATGTTAAAACATATTAGGGACCTATCTACATGGTATTGGTGGAGCTTTATACTAGGAGGACTAGAAATATTAAATCTCTTGTCCACCGGTCTCCCACCCTTTAACTCAAGTACATCATCTACCGTTAAAGGATATGGCACTAGTCCTGACTTTCTATGACCTTGAGGTACTTGTGAGCATACCCAACAGTTTGTCTGATTTAACACTTTACCCACCAATGAGTGATAGTCACTCAGTGGATGCCGGTCCATGTTGATATTAAAACGGGACTGACATTCCTTGATGCAACCGTCCTTAACTATGTTGTCACAATTCCTACAGATACAATTCTCTTCAGCTAACAATCCTTCACAATGTCTATTAATAACATGGCTACCAGATCGTTTTCTGATACTCGCCTTTGCTCGGTGATTGTGTTGCTCTTGGAATTCTACGCCTCCATCCTGATCATCAGATCCCATGCCAGATCCCTCTTTGGCCTCTCTGGTACTCTCACCGAAACAAACTGCTCTGGTTAACAACAGGGTCAACAGGAAAATCCGGAACACAGTTTCTTGGGGTAAGTCCATCTTAGAGGAGGAAAAGGAGAAGAGTAAGAAGGGGGAAGTAGAATAGGAGGGAGATGGGAACTGGAGAAAATAACAAAAGGGAAAAAGAAATCTGGCTCGACAACTGCCTCCGATCTTATTGTTTTCAGTGCTCCGGTGCCGTCTCAACCTTCCTGGAACAGACACTCTAGTGATACAATTTCCTCTACCGTCTGTTCTTTGTCACGGGACCTCTCTGGATCAACGACCTTCTTACAGTGAGACGAATGGACCCAAGTATCTCTCTCGGCAACCTTTAACGCTGTCGTGCTGGTCAATAAGACTTGATATGGTCCTTCCCATCTGTCAATAAGGCAACCTGAGCGTAGAAAGTTTCGGATCATTACATAATCCCCAGGTTCAATGTCATGACAATTACTGTCTGGCAGATCAGGAATCACTAGCTTTAGGTTGTCATTTTGATTCTTTAACTGCTTACTCATTTTAACCAGATACTTTACAGTTTCTTCATTGTTACATTTCAATTCATCCTGGGGGTCAATCATTACATGGGGTTGTCGACCAAACAGAATCTCAAAGGGAGACAGATTAAGAGGGGACCTGGGAGTGGTTCTGATACTATATAATACAAGTGGCAAAGCTTCCGGCCACAACAATCCTGTTTCAGCCATCACCTTGCTCAACTTGTTCTTAATAGTGCTGTTTACTCTTTCCACTTTCGCACTCGCCTGGGGGCGGTACGGAGTATGCAGCTTACTATTAATTCCCATCAATTTACACATTACCTTAAAGACTTCACCTGTAAAATGGGTACCCCTATCGCTGTCAATTATCCTAGGGATACCGTACCTGCACACAAATTCCTGCACAATTTTCTTTGCAGTAAACACAGCGGTATTTGTGGCAGCGGGGAATGCTTCTACCCAATTTGAAAATACATCAATACAAACCAAGACATACTTAAGATTTCTACAAGGTGGTAATTGTATGAAATCAATTTGTATTACCTGGTAGAGCTCTAAATTTCCTATTATTACATAGTATATAGTTCTTCTTACTAACAGCCAGCAGAGTGCGTGGGAAAAATCCCTTTTGTATTTCTTGTCTAGAGTAACCCCCTCCCGCAGCACCTGGGGATTGTTACCAGCTTGATTAGAGCAGTTTTCCACTATTTATTGCAGTTCAGAGAGGCATAGATGTAGCCAGCATTAGGAGGGCATGCTGGGTCCTGTGGTGCCATTTGGAGGATACAGGGGTGCCTCCAGGTAAACTAGCTCTCAATCTTGATATGTTCCCGTATGTGCCATTATCATGTGGCCATACATTAAGCAATTGTATGACCCATAGTGGATGTTATTATTATTATGATGCTGTGTATGGGTTTGGGGAGTGGTACCCCCCGGGTCTGGTGGGGCTGGGCCACCTTGGGGTAGCATGCCATATTATTTATTTAGCACTTATGTAACACTCCTATTTTTTCACTAATATTACTCTTTTGAGTATTTTATTAACACCCTTATTTTTGTAGCACTTTCTAACCCATAGCTTCTGCTTCTTTCTTAACACATATTAACACTTTAGTATTTCAATGGTGTGCTGCCCTGGGGTGGTCGGGCCTGAACCGACTTTGTGGGGTCCAAGCCCTGGACCTATGCTTAATTAGGGACCTCCAGTAATAGAGCAGCCGTGAAGTGGCCTGGAGGCTTATCATATCTTTTGCAAAACATATGTAACGAAGAGCTCTAAATTTCCTATTATTACATAGTATATAATTCTTCTTACTAACAGCCAGCAGAGTGCGTGGGAAAAATCCCTTTTGTATTTCTTGTCTAGAGTAACCCCCTCCCGCAGCACCTGGGGATTGTTACCAGCTTGATTAGAGCAGTTTTCCACTATTTATTACCTGGAAAGGACCATCTGTAGGAGGGATATGGGATGGCTCTGTTGGTATTGCCTTTCCTATATTCTTCCTCAAGCAGGTGAGACATGTCATCGCTCTTTTACCCGCATGGGAAGAAAATCCTGGCGCGCACCAATAGGCTCTTACCAACTTACACATTCCTTCTTTGCCTAGATGAGTCAGCCCATGTGCTGCTTCCGCTAGACTTGGAAGGTATGCTCTGGGTGCCACTGGCTTACCCTGTCCATCTGTCCAGAATCCTGAGGACTCCTGGCCATATCCTTTTGACCTCCAAACTGCCTTTTCTTGTGGTGAACACAAATTTTGCATTTCATATAATTTCTGTGTGTTTACAGTATTAAATACCATCAGATGAGTGGTGTCTGTCTGTATGGGGGTACTGGCTGCTGATTTAGCAGCTTCGTCTGCTCGGCTGTTACCAAGTGACACTTGGTCTTGGCTGTATGTGTGGGCTTTACACTTGATAACAGCCACTCTGTCAGGTTCTTGTATTGCTGCTAAAAGTCTTTTGATGTGGGTTGCATGTGCCACGGGTGTGCCAGCTGCCGTCATGAAATTTCTAAGGCGCCATAGGGCCCCGAAATCATGAACTACTCCAAAGGCGTACCTAGAATCTGTGTAGATATTGGCTGACTTACCTTTAGCCAATTCACACGCTCTGGTTAGGGCGACCAGCTCAGCAACTTGTGCTGAGTGAGGTGGGCCCAGGGGTTCCGCTTCTATGGTACCTTTGTCATCTACGACTGCATATCCAGTACACAAGTCTCCCGAGTCCGTCTGTCTGTGACAACTACCGTCAGTGTAGAAAGTAAAATCTACACCTTCTAGTGGATTGTCACTGATGTCAGGCCTTGCCGTGAAATTTTGGGTCAAATATTCCATACAATCATGTGAGTCAGTGTCTATACTAAATCCTCCTTCACCATCATTCTCATCCCCCACCCTTTGTGCCTGTCCAGGCACACCTGGGAGATACGTTGCCGGATTTAGTGCACTGCATCTCTTTATGGTGATGTTTACAGGGGCCATTAATGCCAATTCCCACCTTGAAAACCGTGCTGATGAAACGTGTCTGGTTTGGGCTGAATTTAGTAAGGCTGACACTGCATGAGGTGTATGAATTGTGAGGTTGTGTCCTAGCACTACATCTTTGCTTTTACTCACTGGCAATGCTATTGCTGCAACACTTCGCAAGCATGTGGGGAGGGATCGCGCTACCGTGTCTAGCTGAGCGCTGTAGTAGGCTACCGGCCTGCTGGCATCACCGTGCTTCTGGGTTAAGACACCTGCCGCACATCCAGTATTTTCTGTACCGTACAGTTCAAAGGGTTTCCCATAATCTGGCATACCTAATGCTGGTGCCTGCGTTAGGCATTGCTTGAGTCTCTCAAATGCCAGTTCAGACTCATCTGTGTGCGAAATCCTATCTGGTTTGTTTGATGAGACCATCTCCTGCAAAGGTAGGGCTAGTATGGAAAATCCTGGGATCCAGTTACGACAGTACCCACACATTCCTAGGAACGTGCGAATCTGTTGCTGAGTCTGTGGCAGGGTCATGTCATGAATTGCCTGTACTCTATCAGTGGTGAGGTGTCTCAGTCCTTGTGTCAAACAATGCCCCAAATATTTTACCTTGGTCTGGCATAATTGCAACTTGTCCTTTGAAACCTTGTTTCCTGTATCAGAAAGATGAAACAGAAGCTGTTTCGTGTCTCTCAAGGACGATTCGAGTGAATCAGAACACAGCAGTAAGTCGTCTACATACTGTATTAATATTGATCCACTCTCAGGTTGAAAGGATTGTAAACAATCATGCAAAGCCTGCGAGAAAATACTTGGGCTGTCGATGAAACCTTGTGGTAAACGAGTCCAGGTGTACTGTACTCCTCTATATGTAAATGCAAACAAATATTGGCTGTCAGGGTGCAGAGGTACCGAGAAGAAAGCGGAGCAGAGGTCAATTACAGTGAAAAATTTTGCAGTGGGAGGGATTTGCATAAGGATGACAGCTGGATTTGGTACTACGGGGAATTGGCTCTCAACTATTTTGTTGATCCCCCTTAGATCCTGCACTAGCCTGTAACCCCTCCCCCCACTCTTTTTAACAGGGAAGATGGGACTATTGGCAGTGCTGGACGTTCTAACCAGAATGCCCTGTTGTAGCAAGCGCTCTATTACTGGGTAAACTCCTAACTCTACCTCTGGCTTCAGAGGATACTGTGGGATTTTTGGAGCTATCCTACCATCTTTTACTTGAACTACTACAGGAGCTACATTTGCCATCAATCCAGTGTCTTGTCCATCCTTGGTCCAAAGTGATTCCGGTATCTGGGAAATTATTTCCTCTACCTTGGACAGACATCTATGTGTAACAGCAGTATGCGTCATTAACTTTTGTGGGGTGTCTAACATATCCTGCACTTCCTGAGAGTGATTCTCAGGTATATCTAAGAATACACCTTCAGGAGTACAATATATGACACATCCCATCTTGCACAGTAAATCTCTACCAAGTAGATTAGTCGAAGCCGATGCAGCCAGCAGAAAGGAATGCTTAGTCTGTAAAGGCCCTATCGTAATCTCTGCTGGTTTGCTTAACGGGTAGTATTGTACTACTCCCGTTACTCCCATGGCTGGAATTGTCTTACCAGTGGTCTTCATACCCACTGTTGAATTTAACACTGACTTGGCCGCCCCCGTATCTACAAGGAAAGGTAGAGATCTACCAGCTACATCAATTGTGACCTCGGGTTCATTTCCAAGGCTCGCAATTAATTTCACTGGCTGCAAACTACAGGTGTGGCCCCACCCCTATTGTAAATTGTGACCTTCCCGCAGCGCATTGGTTGCTACAATATGTGAGGGAGGTAACTGGGAATTTTCAGAGATCTGCCAGTCTCTTTTTGGTGGGTACCTCCTGCGTGTGGCTCATCACTCCTCCTCTGCGGTCCCTGCTCCCATCTACGTGTGCCATACTGTGTGTCATGCTCTGGTCTAGGGGGTCGATATACATTATGTGAGTTTCTATTGGTGCAGTTACGTGCAAAATGTCCTTCCCTGCTACAATTGTAACATTTTACCATATACGGCTTACCACCAGGGGTCTGAGATTTAAACTGAGGCGGCCTTGTTGTAAGGGCTTGGATACTTATGGCTATCAGCTTATCACCCTGTGACTCCCTGCGTCTTGTGATGTTCCTGTCGTGCCCGACAGCAGTCTCTCTTAAGGCGGCCACCGACATACCTCTCCAGTTAGGTTGAGTGGTTTGTACCCTATTTCTTAACACTTCCTTTAAACCGTCCATCAATACGGACACCACTACCTCTCTATGATGTACATTTGCCTCAATGTCCATGATCCCAGTATATCTAGCCATTTCCTCCAGTGCCCGGTGGAAATAATCAGAAGCAGTTTCTCCTTCCATTTGCTTAATGGAGAAAATTTTGTTCCATTTTACAACGGCTGGGAAATATACTCCTAACTGCAGATTGATCTGTTTAACATTTTCCTGATTGTACTCGTCAGTGAGGGCTACCTCAGCATCCAATTTACAATCTGTAATGAATTTAACAGGGTCAATACTAGAGGGCAGACATGCCCGCAGTAGTGTCCGCCAATCTTTGTTGTTGGGTTCAGCGGAGTTACCTAGGTCCTTAATGAACCTTTGACATGCAGCTAGATCTTTTCTGGGATCGGGAAATTCAGACAAAATTGTTCTTAATTCTGCCCGGGACCAGGGACAATGCATTGCAATATTCCTGATGGGTGTGACTCCATTTGCGTCGGTCTTCCCATTGGTGACCGCTATCACTCTAACAGGATTAAGATCAATTACCTCACTCTGGGTTGATTCTACGGTGTGTGGTGTAACTGTTTCAGCATATTGTACAGTGCCGTACTTACCTGTAGACACAACCTCACCTGTCCCTGCACTATGGGCCTTCGCTACCGCTCTTACTGGTTGGGCCGTGCCCACTGGAGTATCGTTTATGGTGGCCACTAGAGAGAGAGCTGAAATCGTAGTGGGCTCATCTTCCTGGTCGCATTCCTGAGGGAAGTTTAAAATGGGATACAACTTGCACGGGTTAGCATTAGCATCAACATTTGCATTAACATTCATTTTACTCTTATCACTACTATATTTGTTAAGTGCACTCTTTTCGTACACCCGTATGCCATTCTCTGCAGCCACTTTTCCCCTACTATATACGGTGGTGGTGCCGTTGCTATCAGACTTCTACCAGGATTTGAATTTGCTTTTTGAGCTAATTCCTGTTGTATTTCACTCTCCTGTTGCCATAACTGTAAACAATCATAATGTCTAATCCTCTGTTTTGCAGATTTTATTAAACATATCCTCTTTCTTAGATTTTGCAATACCTCAGGATTCAAACTGCCCACCCTGGGGAACTGTTCTCCATCATCCTCAGTCATTCGTTCCCATTCTTTGCATAATACCTGTGTGTGTGATCCGTATTTCTCACACATTATATACCGTGCTGACCCTTTGGGCCAACAACTACCAACGTGAACCCTTGTTGGTTGTCCCTTACTTGAGCAACTGGCCCCCATTGTTTGCAGATATTGCTGTCTCAGCGAATTCTTACAAAACAAACCAAGTTCCCAGAGATAAGGTGACGGTGAAAGTTCAACGAGTGCCTTCACTCACTCACGCCCCTATTGGCCAATACTAATTCCAGCAATGTGCTCACCACTGGTCGTACCCAATCTCGGGATCTTTTTGTAACCTCTATTTACTGGGGTGTGTGGGAGTATGCTACCCTCCCCAGTAAATATTAGTTGTTAGAGATTTCCTGAGTGAACAGCGAAACTCCCTTAAAATAACAAAAACCTACACAAATCACGTTAAAATGTACAAATAGCGTCTATGATCCCACAGCAAATTTTAGTGGGTATCAAGGTGAACTAACTAATGTACACAGTAGCGTGCGGTCCAGTCGCACTGAGTATAAGTACCTATTACTTATCCGCCGTGCGACCAATGGAATCGGTTGTTTAAGCTGCAAAACCTTCAGCCGGAGCGTTATACTGAACGGGCCTATATGGGTACTACGCCAACCCCCCGGGCTGCGCTTTCTAACCTTCGCAGTCCTTTTGTCTGCGGATACTAATTGCTTCTTTACCTTATACAATGTTAACGTGAGCAAGCCAATCCCACGCCACCAAGTGTCCACTCACCTGGTGTGGTCTCCGACGGGATCCCGATTTCTGGGTTCACAAAAAGAATACCTTTATTTGCACACTCACTCCTGTTCATTCATATGCACTCTGATTTTCTGTACAGAAATTACTTTCATTCAGGCAGACAGTTCAATCCCCGGGTTTTGCAATAGAAAAAAGTTCTTTTTAAACTAAACTTTTGGAAACTGAACAAACTTGTGCTATTATCGCGTGGCTACTATACCGCCCACACTAAAACAATGTTATCGAGTGATTTGAATTTAGTGGGCGTATCCGCACACTGCATTGCGTAAACACGCCACGCGTGTAGGCCTTTGCATTTGCGTACGTAATCTCGCACGTTGCCCGAGACACGTATGCAAAAGGCCAGATACGCTCACAGTAACGCAAATAACACGCTTCTATAAATGTAAACGATGTTCAACTATAATCGATTACCGAACACCACACAGTATCTGTTATGCTGTGTGCGTGTCCTTTACAATTATTCCCTTAAATATTACTTTTATAATCTCAACTAAATAGCATCAAATTTCCTCAGCACGTGTCTAACAATCAATTCTAATGGCAACAAGAGAGTGACTATGCAAGAATACATAAATAAAATGCAGGTGTGTGTGCGTGTATTGTGTGTGCAATTGGCGCCAAACAGAGAGAGAGAAAAAAAACAGATTTAAAACAATAGCTGTATGTTCTTACCTTCCTCGGATCTCACCAGCATCCCTACAAACCAAGCAAAGCAGACGCAGACGCTTATCCGATCAGCACTACTGTATCCCCAACCACAAAAACGGATACAGGGGATACTACCTTTCCGCCCTTTGCTGATCGATAAAGTCTGCGCGTTTTCGCCTGACTGTGGATATGAGGTGGACCGGACGAGTCCCCAATTGATAAAGCTAAATATTTATCCTTTAACACAAGCTATTTACTAATACCGTGAAGCCGTAATGGCCGCTAAACCTCGTGCACGTGCTACGCACTTTGTACGCTATTTGCGTACAAAGACCTTGCACATGGTACGCAAGTTACGTACACACGCTACGCTGGGTGTACGGAGTACACACAGCGAGCGCACACACAGTCAATAACCTTTAAACCTTGAACACAGAGAATGCTTATACTGTAAACCTTAGCATTGAGGTACTGTAATGATATAACACTGATTAACCTTAGTATTTAAGCCAGCTGTTTGAGCGATTGAGATGCTCAGAAACCCTTAGTAATAAATGGTGAAACACACAAACACTTGTGAAGGTTCCAACACCTTACTAGATGATTTTAGTATGTAAAAGGGAAAAGAAAACAGTTTACAGCTTATACACTACAGACCTAACATTAATAACTAAACAGAATAACTAAACAGAAATATACACAATAGCGAACGAACGCAAACACAAATACATAGAATAAGAATGAATGGCTTACATTAAACGGGTAACAAAGTGGCCACAGAGAACATACCATACGGGGGAACACTCGCTAGCGCAACCGGATCCAGTCCTCCAATTATCCGACTGATAAATGTTGATGAGAGAGAGTACTGGCCGGTCAGGGGACAGTGGCCTTTTTATACACAACATACAGTACGATACAATGGTCCCTACAATCTCATTGTTCATTGGACACAGGAATGTGTCTCCGCATTATAACAAAAGGTCATAGGTGGATTTGAACAGGTGGGCTGTGACTATTTCAAACTGCTCAGGTGGGAGGTATCCATAGGATTCCCGCCGCATGGATAATGAACTGCAAATACAGTAAATGTCCATAAACTTCTTATAGACATAACTATATGCAGGAGCGATTAATCTCTTCCTATCCAACACCGGAATGTTTCTAATAAAATACTCTTCTGTTAGATACTAGACACCTCCGTTCAACCTTTGCCTGACACTTCATATCATGCAAAGAGGAATTTCCATGTCCATGAACTATTTACACTAAACATACTCGCAGATGTTATTTAAGGGGAATATTATCTACATAACACTCTATATGGGTTAACTTTGCTGTAAACGAGTCGCCAGCTACAGGCTCACAAACTCTGCCATAAATACCCACATTATGCGCACTATCGCCGGAGCGTTATTACGCAACTTGCGAATGTGTGCACGTACGGCGGACTGAGTGCACGAGCAATGGGCATGTGCATTGGGGTTAGTATAAGGCATTGCGAACTATGATATTTTTCGACTTTGACAATATATATATTGATAATGTCAAATATTACCTTAAAACATAAAGCTATATACTATTACCGTGGAGCCGCTATGGCCGCTAGACTTATTACACACACTACGGACTAAGTACGCTATTTGCGTACTGAGTACCGTATGGATACGCACTTAGCGTATCAGACGCTGTGCCGTGGGCACGACGCACACGCGGCACGTACGCACACAGAGTAATATACTGTAAACCTTATTAATGAAAACAGTGTAAGGATGTGCTTATACTTTAAACCTTAAATAGCACTGGCGATACAAAGTATCCGCAGTGCATACACCTTAACAATGCAGGTTAATCTAAAACAGGTTAAATAGGTTAATCTACTTTAAAAGCCCAGGCAGGAAAGTGAAAACACAACACTGGTTGTGGTAAACCACTGGGCTCTAACACCACAGTGGATTATTCAGAGAAAAAGGGGTAAACAGATACAAGTTATACACTACAGGCTAACAAGGAAATCTAAACAGAATAATAGAGAATAATGGCTACAAAGAATATACATACGTGGGGAATCATTCGCAAGCGCGTCCTGGACCAGTCCTCAGCTATCAGGGAGAAAGCCTTCAGAGTCTTGTGTGCTGGCCAGGCAACAGTGGTCTTTTTATACACACCATACATTCACAATACAATGGTCACTGTAATCTCATTGGACACAGGGACACGTCTCTACATTACAGCAAAGGTCATAGGTGGATTTGAACAGGTAGGCGATGTCCTTTCCCAACTGCTCTGGTGGGAGGTATCCTCAGGATTCCCGCCGCATGTGTAATTTACAGCAAATACAGTTAATGTTCATAATCTACTTTTGCACATAACTATACGCAGGAGCAAGCAATCTTTTCCTAACTAACACCGGAATGTTACCCTAAAAATACCCTACAGCTGGATACCAGACATCACCTACCAACCTTTGTCTGACCCTTCCTATCATGCAAAGATGAATCTCTCTGTCCAGGAACTGTTTAAACTAACATTACTCGCTGACCTTATCTAAGGGAACTATATCTACAAAATGCACTATTTGGGTTAAATATGCTACGTTCGAGTCGCACGCTACACGCTCACAAACTACGCCGTAAATACACATATCATGCGCACGAGTCGCCGGAGCGTCTCCTACGCAACTTGCGGACATGTGTATGCACGGGGGACAGGGTGCACGAGCAGCGTGCATGTGCATGAGGGGTTAGAACAAAGGATATGTATAACAATATTTTTCGACTTTGACAGTCGACCCTTTGGCAGTCAACAATAACTGCCACAATCTAAACATTTAAGCAGAAAAATATACAATACATATGAAATACCTATAAATGATTGGGTGGAGGGAGGAGAGGAGTAGGCGGGAAATGTATGTCCTAGTGGGATAGCAAAAGCATGTATGTATGAACTTCATGTCTGGGGGGCATGTATCATCGTGCCGTACATGTTCTAGATAAGCTTCGAGGTATTGCGAAGTATACATTAAATCCTTCTTATCCCGTATTAAGGGTCTGTAAGTGGGCCAACAAACACTACCGAGCTCTTTTCGGCTTCTTGTTCCAATAAATGGGGTGCACATTTAGTTGATGATACATGGAGGGGGAGAAAAACATGTGAGTGCTAATATATGTACCTATATCACCTGTCGACTATGTGTGTCACTACCTGAAGATTGTAGAGATGAAGATAAGAAACATGTCACAAATACATTCATATGATAATGTGTGCAATTGTCCTTGGGTGTCTGTTGAAGTCTTGTCCGGATAGGTGTATCCTTGCTGTGGGTGATAATCAAAGTCTTTCAAGTGTCCATAAAAAGTCTTTAAAGTCTCTAAAGTGTCTCTCAAAGTCTGTAGAAATGTCCATCAAAGGTCTGTAGTCTTCTCCATCAAAGTCTTTAGTCTTCTTCCGAATGGATGTCTTTTCGCTTGGGAGAAAAACAAAGGAGAAACGGGTGAAAGAAACGGACCGTGGAATCACGTCTTATCACAACATTGTCTCAATTGATGGATCATAAATTAAACCAGTTGTTGTAACAATGCCCTCGCTCCTTAAACTCATCACTTTGGTACTGCGCTTGCGCTGCATTAAAATCTGAACACATCTAAATATCAAACCAATCATTATGACAACTCCCAGGATACAAAGGAGAAACTTTCCTACATTCACGATAACGTTTTGAGCCCATTCTCCTAAACCTGAGAACCAATTGCGTGGGTTCAACCATGAAACCCAACCAGTCAGTTCATTACTCACAGCAGCAAGGGTAAGGTTGTGTCTCCTTCGAAACTCCCATTTCAACTGCAAGATATCGTCCATCTTTTGATCTATGACCTCGGTGGGGTCATCAGTGTTGTTTGTAATGTACGTGCAGCACTTCACACCATACTGAGTTGCTAGGGTGACACAATACCCACCTGTCACCGCTGTGATGTAATTGAGAACCATCCTGTGCTGGATCAGTTCCGTTTTGTAAGCTTGCAATTCCCTCCCAGTATACCTGAAGGTGTCATCATACATCTCGGTGATATTGTCTATCAGGTTCGCTAGCGCATGAATATACCTAAAATTTATAATTCCTCTGGCGGTATGGGTGATATCTAACGCGAGTAGGAATTGAATCCCGGTGGATTCGTGGATCAAATCAGAGGCTGCGTGCTCTGTCCTATCTATAAGGTGTCTCTTAACAATGTGTTCGTAGTGAGTGTGAGTGTAAGGAGCTTGAGCATTGCGGTGAACGTCTTTCATCTTATTATGGGTAATGGTCATTACTTCTGGCAACACTCTTCCAATTTAACACAATCCCTCTGAGTTTGGGGCAAGCCACTTATACGCCTTCCTCCCGCATATGAAATATGCATCATCGGGGAGAACATATGGGACAGAATATGACATCACCATATTGCAAACCTTCCAAGTGAAAAATCCTATCCCTAACTCTCTCATTTGTTCAGTACACGTATCAGGCTTTATGATATGCGCACAGTATCCTGGTGATACTTCTCCAACCCGCATGGTCCTACTTCCTAGAGTGTACCTATACCGAAAATATCTCCCACCGTCGGCTATTTGGCGTATAAGTTCTGGGTCTACGGGCATTCTATCGGCTCTGTGTGAAAATGCTATGGTTTGGTTATTCCATGTCACTTCCCAATTTCCCGGCTTTCGGGGATTGGAAATGTTGAAACATATTAAGGACCTATCCACATGATATTGCTGGAGCTTCAAACTAGGAGGCCTAGAAATATTAAATTTCTTGTCCACCGGTCTCCCATCCCTTAATTCAAGTACCTCATCTAGTGTTAAAGGGAACGGTACTAATCCTGACTTGCTCTGACCTTGGGGTACTTGTGAGCACACCCAGCATTCCGTTTGGTTTAAAACCTTGCCCACTAATGAGTGATAGTCACTCAATGGATGACGGTCCATGTTGATATTAAGGCTGGACTGACATCTCTGGATGCACCCGTCCTCAACTATGTTTTCACAATTTCTACAGATACAATTTTCTTCAGCCAATAACCCTTCACAATGTCTCCTAGTGTTATGACTATCAGATCGTTTTCTGATACTCGCCTTTGCTCTGTGAATGTGTTGCTCTTGGAATTTTACTAATCCGTCCTTGTCATCAGAACCCATTCCAGATCCTTTCTCGACCTCTCTGGTACTCTCACCAAAATAGACTGCTCTGGTCAACAACAGGGTCACCAGGAAAACCCGGAACGCAGTCTCTTGGGGTAAGTCCATCTTGCAGGAGGAGAAAGAAAGAGTGGTAATGGGAGGTAAAGAAAATAATAGAAGGGAAAGAAAACTGGTGCGACAACTGCCTCTAGTCTTTTTGTTCTCCTTGCTCAGATGCCGTCTCAACAGTGCTGCCTCTCAGTCTTCCCGAAATGGACACTCCAGTGACACTTTTCGAGTTAGCGACTTTTCTGTAGGGAGCATAAATCTTGCATTACCATGTGTTTAACTGTTGTGTGAAATACCATCCGTAGAACATGAAAAAACAAAAAGAGAGAGAATAAAGAAAAAAATTGTCAGGTTTACGTTCACCTTCAGGCTGTCACACCAACATGTCTATCGGTATCTCTGCACAGTCTTCCCCCACCAGTATTTCCACTCTCCACCGTCTGTGCATGGCCAGGCACAATGATGCTGGTGAGGTATACCGGGGTTGGGCAGACCTCTGAAAAGACCGAGTAGACATGTGAAGTTTGAGCTGTAGTTCTATCGGTGAACGTCAGAGATGAAGAGGAAACATTTAAAGATAAATCACAGAGTTTACCTGGCCGCCCCTGTATCCACAAGGAATGACCTACCAATTACAACAACTTGGGACCTCAGGTTTACTTCCAAGGTTCGCAATTAATTTCACTGGCTGTAGACTACAGGTGTGGCCCAAAATTTTTCCTATATGATCCCTGATTCCAATTACGTTCGTCATAACTTTGCTCGTTTTCTTGTCTAGGGGGTCGATATACCTTATGTAGGTCTCTAAATATGCAACTCCGTGCAACATGTCCTTCCTTGTGGCAGTTATAACATTTTACTACATACGACTTACCATCAGGGGTCTGGGGTTTAGGCTGATGTGGCTTTGTTGTAAGGGCCTGTATACTTACTGTCATCAGTTTATCCCCTGTGACTCCCTGTGTTTAATGATGTTCTGATCATGCTCAATAGCGGACTCTCTTAACGCAGCCACCGAGATACCTCTCCAGCTAGGTTGAGTGGTTTGTACCCTGGTTCTCAACACTGTTAGGCGCGGCGGTTTTTGTCCGCGCTCTGACCGAGCAGCGGTCACGGCCGCCGCGCCTCTCGCTCTGTATGCTCCCGCACGGCGCCTAGCAACGCCGGGACGCCATGCGCGCGATAGCTGCCGGGTCCCTGGCAACGCTAGGACGCCGTGCGCCCAGGGCCGCCGGGTCCATGGCAACGGGGACGCCACAGGCGGACCGCGCTCCCCGTTGCCATGAGAGTACTCACACCTGTTCTCCCCTGCTCGTGCAGCAAGGCAGCTGCACGACATTCATCAATCAGGCTCTGCACTGCCATTGGAGGGTTCCCTGTTATATGCCTCCTCAGTGCCTCACACAGACACCGGTGATAGCTTCCTGCATGCTGTTCCTGCCTGGTAACGTCTGTTCCTGATTTAGCTGTATCTGGTCGATCCTGCTCCCTGTGCTCCCGAGTCCTGGAGTTCTGAAGCCGGTCCTGGGAATCCTTCCTGTCCAAAACGAACCTGTTGCAGTCATCCGAGGGTTCTCGTTATTTGGGGTTCTCTCCGGTTTCGTGAGTAGCGGCTTCTGCCGCGAGTTGCGGCCTAGGCCGCTTTAACTTTGTATTACTTTTGTGTTGGAGGTTTTTGCGGAGGTTTCCGCTTTTCACTGTCCTCCCCGGAACTCGGCGGTGCCGTGTGGGGGCACGGACAGTGGTATCTTTTGTTGTCTTTTTTCCTTGGCGGCGTGCCGCACATACCTTTAGTTTTAGGGTTGTTAGTAGCCCCTAGCTTCTGTTTGTTTTAGTTAGAGGTCCCTTTGTTATTACCCTGTCTCGGTTCACGCTTTGTCTCTCTCTAAGACCTGGGGGCATCGGAGTTGGGCAGACCTAATCCGCCCTTCAAACGCGGCTTCAAAACAGGCTTCATTAGGCCCTCGAAATCTCCATTAAGTGCAGGGTTCTTTTTTGTTGAGAAAAAAGATGGGTCGCTCAGACCATGTATTGATTTTCGGGCTCTGAATAAAATTTCTGTTAAAAACACCTACCCCTTGTCATTGATTTCAGTACTGTTTGATCAGCTCCGGTCTGCCGTTATCTTCTCCAAGATCGATCTTAGAGGGGCTTACAATCTCATCCGAATAAAATCTGGGGATGAGTGGAAGACGGCTTTCAGCACACAGTCAGGTCATTATGAATACCTGGTGATGCCGTTTGGGCTGTCAAATGCTCCTGCGGTATTTCAAGATCTCATTAATGACGTCCTTCGTGACTTCCTAGGAAAGTTTGTTGTCGTTTATTTAGACGACATATTGATTTACTCTGAGTCTGTTGAACAACATATTACCCATGATCGACTGGTCCTTCAAAAATTACGGGAGAATCATTTATACGCCAAACTGGAGAAATGTGATTTCCACATCACAGAAGTGTCCTTCCTGGGGTATATTATTTCTCCCAAGGGGTTTTTCATGGAACCAAAAAAACTCCAGGCCATCCTAAATTGGGCACAACCCACGAACTTAAAAGCAATTCAGCGCTTTTTAGGGTTTGCAAATTATTATAGGCGTTTATTCATACCTTCTCTGATTTGCTCGCTCCTATAGTAGCATTGACTAAGAAAGGAGCGGACCCTTCCAATTGGTCGCCTGAAGCCGAGTCTGCCTTTCTGGCCTTAAAGCAGGCCTTTGTCTCAGCTCCGGTTCTCAGGCACCCCAACCCGGAGCTCTCCTTTATTGTTGAGGTAGATGCCTCAGAGGTTGGAGTGGGGGCTATCCTTTCTCAGGAAGACCCGGAGTCTCAGGAATTACACCCTTGTGCCTTAATGTCCAGGAAATTCTCCTCAAAATCCAACTATGATGTTGGTAATCGAGAATTGTTGGCAGTTAAATGGGCTTTCGAGGAGTGGAGGCATTGGCTGGAAGGAGCTAGGCATACCATTACAGTGTTTACTGACCACAAGAACCTACAGTATATTGAGTCAGCTAAACGGCTTAATGCTCGACAGGCACGTTGGGCGCTGTTTTTTACTCGTTTCAGGTTTATTATCACCTTCAGGCCCGGTTCCAAGAATACAAAAGCTGATGCCTTGTCACGTTGTTTTCTACCGGTTTACAATAACCATCCGGCTACTACCCCCATAGTTCCGTCGTCTGTCATCCGGGCAGGCCTCACACAGGATTTATTTACACAGCTAGTCCAGCTTCATCAGCAGGCTCCCAAAGTTACTCCTGCGGACTGTCTCTTCGTCCCTGAATTTCTGAGAGGCACTGTTCTAGCTGAGTTTCATGATAACAAAGTTTCCGGTCATCCGGGTGTTACTAAAACCTTGGAATTAATTTCTCGCTCGGTGTGGTGGCCTAATCTTTCCAAGGACGTAAGGGAATTTGTCCTTTCTTGTCAGGTCTGCGCTCAGCACAAGATATCCCGATCGTTGCCAGTCGGGCAACTCATGCCTTTAGCCATCCCTCTTAGGCCATGGTCACACATTTCCATGGATTTTGTGGTGGACCTTCCTCTTTCATCTGGATTCCGGGTCATTTGGGTGGTGGTAGACCGTTTTAGTAAGATGGCCCACTTCATTGCTCTTCCCCGATTACCCTACGCTCAAGTTTTGGCAGTTTTGTTTCTCCGCCATGTCTTCAGGTTCCATGGTTTACCCATGGATATTGTCTCTGACCGGGGACCACAATTCATTGCCCGTTTCTGGAAACGTTTTTGTGCCTCATTAAATATGAAGCGCTCTTTAACATCTGGATACCATCCACAGTCTAACGGACAAACTGAACGTGTTAATCAGTCATTAAAGCAGTATTTACGGCTGTATTCGGCCAAACTTCAGAATGATTGGTCTGAATTTCTTCCTTTGGCCGAGTTTGCCTATAATAACTCTTGCCATTCTTCCACCAAGGAGTCTCCTTTCTTTTCGGTCCTGGGCTTTCATCCTAGAGCCAATTCCTTTTATCCTCATTTTCCAGGCTCTTCGTTGACCTTAACTTCCCGCCTCAGAATAATTTGGAAAAAGGTGCACCTTGCCCTGAAGAAGACTGCCTTCCGAGAGAATTTTTTTTCGGATAGGTTCTGACGCCCGTGCACTCTTAAGGTGGGAGATAAGGTGTGGTTGTCAACCCGTAACATCAAGCTCCGACAACCCTCGGCTAGATTGGGACCCAAATTTATTGGACCGTTTCTTATTGTCAAGAAAGTCAATCCAGTGGCTTTTCGGCTGCGGTTGCCTAAATCACTTAAAGGTGGCAACACTTTTCACTGCTCTCTTTTGAAGAAATATATTGTTTCCAGGAGGTTCCCCCGGAAGATTTCCCAGGGTAGACTTCCGGTGGATGTTCAGGGTCAACAAGAGTTCCTGGTGGAGAAGGTTTTAGATTCTAAGCTTCTCGTGGCCGGCTTTATTTTTTGGTCCACTGGAAAGGTTATGGCCCTGAAGAAAGGTCTTGGGTGTTGGATAAGGATTTACATGCTCCTAAACTTAAGAAGATATTCTTTCAGGAGTTTCCTCAGAAACCCGGCTCTAGGGGTTCTTTAACCCCTCCTCAAGGGGGGGGGTACTGTTAGGCGCGGCGGTTTTTGTCCGCGCTCTGACCGAGCAGCGGTCACGGCCGCCGCGCCTCTCGCTCTGTATGCTCCCGCACGGCGCCTAGCAATGCCGGGACGCCGTGCGCGCGATAGCCGCCGGGTCCCTGGCAACGCTAGGACGCCGTGCGCCCAGGGCCGCCGGGTCCATGGCAACGGGGACGCCACAGGCTGACTGCGTTCCCCGTTGCCATGAGAGTACTCACACCTGTTCTCCCCTGCTCGTGCAGCAAGGCAGCTACACGACATTCATCAATCAGGTTCTGCACTGCCATTGGAGGGTTCCCTGTTATATGCCTCCTCAGTGCCTCACACAGACGCCGGTGATAGCTTCATGCATGCTGTTCCTGCCTGGTAACGTCTGTTCCTGATTTAGCTGTATCTGGTCGATCCTGCTCCCTGTGCTCCCGAGTCCTGGAGTTCTGAAGCCGGTCCTGGGAATCCTTCCTGTCCAAAACGAACCTGTTGCAGTCATCCGAGGGTGCTCGTTATTTGGGGTTCTCTCCCGGTTTCGTGAGTAGCGGCTTCTGCCGCGAGTTGCGGCCTAGGCCGCTTTAACTTTGTATTACTTTTGTGTTGGAGGTTTTTGCGGAGGTTTCCGCTTTTCAATGTCCTCCCCGGAACTCGGCGGTGCCGTGTGGGGGCACGGACAGTGGTATCTTTTGTTGTCTTTTTTCCTTGGCAGCGTGCCGCACATACCTTTAGTTTTAGGGTTGTTAGTAGCCCCTAGCTTCTGTTTGTTTTAGTTAGAGGTCCCCTTGTTATTACCCTGTCTCGGTTCACGCTTTGTCTCTCTCTAAGACCAGGGGGCATCGGAGTTGGGCAGACCTAATCCGCCCTTCAAACGCGGCTGCCGTGGGCCCAAGAAACCATAGTCGTTCAGGCGTGAGTCGACCACACGGGTAAGACAACGGAGGTAGGGTGCTAGGGGCTATTCCCGTACCTCTCCTTAGTTCAGCGTCACGTTCTGGTGCTCTGAACTCGCATCACTACATCTCTCCAGTTCTGAGCATCAGGAACGTAACAAACACTTCCTTTAACCCGTCCATTAATACGGACACCGCTACCTCCCTATGGTGCACATTATCCTTAATGTCTTCGATCGCAGTAAATCTAGCCATTTCCTGCAGTGCTCGATGGAAATAGAGGCAGTTTCACTTTCTTTTTGTCTAATGGAGAAGATTTTGTTCCACTTGACAACAGTTGGGAAATATATTCCTAACTGCAGATTGATCTGTTTTACGTTCTCCTGATTGTACACATCAGTGAGAGGTACTTCTGCATCTAATTTACAGTCCGCAATGAATTTCACGGGGTCAATATTGGAGGGCAAACATGCCCGTAGCACTGTCCGCCAATCTTTGTTATTGGGTTCGGTGGCGTTACCTAGTTCTCTAATAAACCTCTGACATGCGGCTAGATCTTTCCTGGGATCGGGAAATTCAGACATAATCGTTCTCAATTCTGTCCGGGACCAGGGGCAATGCATAGCAATGTTCCTGACGGGAGTGATTCCCAGAGCGTCAGTCTTTCCATTGGGGACTGCGATCACCCTGACAGGATTCAGTTCAATTGGATCACTTTGTGTTGACTCTACAATGTGAGGTGCAATTGTTTCTGCATAATGTACAGTACCTTACTTACCTGTGGACACGACCTCACCTGTCCCTCCACTAGGGGCCTTTGCTACTGCTCTTACTGGTTGGGCCGTGCCCACTTGAGTATCTTGTATGGTGGCTGCTAGAGAGAGTGCCGATATCGTGCTGGGCTCATCCTCTTGGTCGCAGTCCTGAGGGAAGTTTAAGATGGGATACAACTTGCACGGGTTAGCATTAGCATTAATACATTTATCTACTTTACTCTTATGGTCATTAATACATTTATTAAGTGCACTCTTATCGTATACCAGTATGCCATTCTCTGTAGCCATTTTCTCCCCTGTAATGTACGGTGGTGGTGGTGCAGTTGCTATCAGTTTCCTGCTAGGGTTGGAACTAGCTGCTTGAGCTAATCCCCGTTGTATCTCACCCTCCTGTTGCCATAACTGTAAACAATCATAATGTCTAATCCTTTGTTTCCTGGATTTTATCAGACATATCCTTCCCCTTAAATTTTGCAATACCTCAGGACTAAAACTGCCTACCTTAGGGAACGGTTCCCTATCTTCCACAGTCATACGTTCCCATTCATAGCATAAAACCTCTGTGTGAGATCCATATTTCTCACACATTATGTACCTCGCCGACCCTTTAGGCCGCGGAATTTCAACCTGAACCCTGATTGATCGTCCCTTACTTGAGCAACTGGCCCCCATATTTGCAGGTATTACTCTATTGGCTATTCCTGCAAAAACCAAAATACTCAATATACAGTAAGGCAACGGTGAAAGTTCTCCGACCGCTCTCACTCACTCTCGCCCACGTTGGCCAATAGACCCACACACTGTTCTTAGTGCTGGTCGTACCCAACCTAGGGCCCTGCGTAACCGCTATTTACTGAGAGCGTGTGGGAGTGTGCTACCCCTCCCAGTAAATATCAGTTGTTGGAGATTTCCTGAGTGAACAGTGAAACTCCCTTAAAATAAAAAAAACCTTTTACACAAATCACGTCTGTATGTACAATTAGCGTCTATGATCCCGCGATTTTACGCAAATGGCGTAATGGGTATCAAGTTGAACTAACTATTGCACACACTAACGCGCGGTACAGTCGCACTGCGTATAAGTAACTATTACTTATCCGCCGGACGACCAACGGAATCGGTTGTTTAGGCTGCGAAACCTCAGCCGGAGCGTATTCTCTAAACGGGCCTATATCGGTACTAAGCAAACCCCTGGGGCTGCGCTCTCACCGCTGACCTTTCTCAGGCCACGGTTTTCAGAGCTTCGCTTGACTTAGTCAGCGGATTTCTGACTTCGCTGACCTCTTGGTCTGCTGTTAAACTTGCTACCTTGCTCCTTTGTACCTTATACAATGTTAAACGTGAGCAAGCCAATCTCACGCCACCAAGTGTTCACTCCACTGGTGTACTCTCATTCGGGATCCCGGATCCTGGGTTCACAAAACCTTTATTTGCATACACACGCTCGTTCACTCATATACACTTTGATTTTTTCTGTACAGAAAATTAACTTTCATTCAGGTGAAACAGCCTAGTCCCAGAGGTGATGCAATAAGAGAAGGTTCTTTTAAACTAAATTTTGGAAACTGAACAAATTTGTGCTATTATCGCGTGGCTACCGTATCGCCTAAACTAAAACAATGCTATCGCGCTATTTGTATTAAGTGGGCGTATCTGTATGCACGTTGCGTAAAATACGCCACGTGTGTAGGCCTTTGCGTTGCGTACGCAGTCTCGCACGCTGTCCGAGACACGTGTACAATGGCCGTATACGTCCGCAGTAATACAAATATCACACTTCTATAAATGTAAACGATATTTAACTATAATCGCTTACCAACACCACACAGTATCTCATGTATAAACTTTTATAACTAGGTCAGGCTGCGTGTGTGTTTTACACGTACTCCCTTAAATATTACTTTATATTCTTAACTAAATAGCAACAAATTTTTCAGCACGTAATCAATGCTAATGGCAACAAGCAAGTAGATATGCAAAATACACAAATAAAATACCGGTGTGTGCGTGTGTTACGTGTGTTGCGTGCGCAGTTGGCACCAAACAGAAATTTAACAGATTTAAAAAAAACAATAGCTTTACGTTCTTACCTTTCGGATCCCACCAGCATCCCTACAAACCATGCGGAGCAGACGCTTATCTAATCAGCACCAGTGTATCCCCGACCAAGAAACGGCTAACAGGGGATACTACCTTCCCGCCCTTTGCTGATAGATAAAATCTGCCTTGTCCTGCTAGGCTGCGGATATGAGGAGGACCGGACGATGCCCTCAATTGATAATGTCAAATATTACCTTAAAACATAAAGCTATATACTATTACCGTGGAGCCGCTATGGCCGCTAGACTTATTACACACACTACGGACTAAGTACGCTATTTGCGTACTGAGTACCATATGGATACGCACTTAGCGTATCAGACACTGTACCGTGGGCACGACGCACAACACGGCACGTACGCACACAGAGTAATATACTGTAAACCTTATTAATGAAAACAGTGTAAGGATGTGCTTATACTTTAAACCTTAAATAGCACTGGCGATACAAAGTATCCGCAGTGCATACACCTTAACAATGCAGGTTAATCTAAAACAGGTTAAACAGGTTAATCTACTTTAAAAGCCCAGGCAGGAAAGTGAAAACACAACACTGTTTGTGGTAAACCACTGGGCTCTAACACCACAGTGGATTATTCAGAGAAAAAGGGGTAAACAGATACAAGTTATACACTACAGGCTAACAAGGAAATCTAAACAGAATAATAGAGAATATACATACGTGGGGAATTGTTCGCAAGCGCGTCCTGGACCAGTCCTCAGCTATCAGGGAGAAAGCCTTCAGAGTCTTGTGTGCTGGCCAGGCAACAGTGGTCTTTTTATACACAACATACATTCACAATACAATGGTCACTGTAATCTCATTGTTCATTGGACACAGGGACACGTCCCTACATTACAGCAAAGGTCATAGGTGGATTTGAACAGGTAGGCGATGTCCTTTCCCAACTGCTCTGGTGGGAGGTATCCTCAGGATTCCCGCCGCATGTGTAATTTACAGCAAATACAGTTAATGTTCATAATCTACTGTTGCACATAACTATACGCAGGAGCAAGCGATCTTTTCCTAACTAACACCGGAATGTTACCCTAAAAATACCCTACAGCTGGATACCAGACATCACCTACCAACCTTTGTCTGACCCTTCCTATCATGCAAAGACGAATCTCTCTGTCCAGGAACTGTTTAAACTAACATTACTCGCTGACCTTATCTAAGGGAACTATATCTACAAAATGCACTATTTGGGTTAAATATGCTACGTTCGAGTCGCACGCTACACGCTCACAAACTCCGCTGTAAATACACATATCATGCGCACGAGTCGCCGGAGCGTCTCCTACGCAACTTGCGGACATGTGTACGCACGGGGGACCGGGTGCACGAGCAGCGTGCATGTGCATGAGGGGTTAGAACAAAGGATATGTATAACAATATTTTTCGACTTTGACAATATATATATATTATATAATATATATATATATATATATACTGTATGTATATACAGTGCTCGAAGTGGAAATTTTTAAGTGGGGGTATGGAAAAGTGAAGGTGGCCACTGAAAAGGGGGCGTGTCCACCGAAAAGGGACGTGTCCTTAAGTGTAGTCTCCAACACCATATACCCCTTATACACGTTATGCACCACAATAGTAGAATCCCTTATACTATCTAGTACTGGTGCACTAACACATTACGCCACACTGAATGAACCAAAATTCCCATGGAATGAGCAAAAGTTTACATTACGCCACACAGAATGAGCCAAAATTCACATTATGCAACACGGTATGATCCAAAAATCACATTATGCAACACGGTATGATCCAAAAATCACATTATGCAACACGGTATGATTCAAAATTCACATTATGCAACACGGTATGAGCCACAATTCACATTATGCAACACGGTATGAGCCACAATTCACATTATGCAACACGGTATGATCCACAATTCACATTATGCAACACGGTATGATCCACAATTCACATTATGCCACACGGTATGATCCACAATTAGGGGACAGGGAGAGTGACAGCAGGGACAGGGAGAGTGACAGCAGGGACAGTGACAGAGAGAGTGACAGCAGGGACAGTGACAGAGAGAGTGACAGCAGGGGCAGAGAGAGTGACAGGGTGAGGGACAGCAGTGAGAGAGGGACATAGGAAACAGTACCTGTGGTCGGCGGCGGTGCAGAGGCTGTAGTCGGCGATGGTGAGGAGGAGAAGGCCCTTTGCCAGCGGTGGTGGTGAGGTGGACTTGGGCGGCGGCGGTGCGGAGAAGTCCCTGGGCAGTGGCGGTGATGAGGAGGATGTATGCGGTGGTGCGGAGAAGAACCTGGGCAGCGGCGACGATGAGGAAGATGTGGGCGGCGGCGGTGAGAAGGCCCGGGGCAGTGTCCACCATTTGAAATCTGCCACGGACCGGCAGCCTATCAGGAGCGTCCGCGATGCCGCTCCTGATTGGCTGCCGTTTCCATTGCGGAATTGGAAAGACAGCGGCAGGGGGTTTTCTGTGCCATACCAGTGTATACCGGCCCACCTCAAGCATTGGCCTCATGCCCACAGTCACTTATACAGCCTCATGCCCATCACATACACCCCCCCCCATGACCACAGTCACTTTTACAGCTGCATGCCCATCACATACATCCCCCCATGCCCAGTTACTTTTACAGCCGCATGCCCATCATATACATCCCCCCATGCCCACAGTCACTTATACAGCCTCATACCCATCACATACATTCCCCCATGCCCACAGTCACTTATACAGCTTCATGCCCATTACATACACCCCCCCATGCCCAGCATTATAGCCTCACAGACACAGATTCAGTTGCATACAGCAGCATACCGGCCGGGTGGGAACAAGTCAAGGCGATCTCCCTGCCACCCAGGCTGACTGCAGTGCACAGCAAGCACTGCTAAGCAACGAGGACCCGTCCACCAGAAGCCTGTGCGGGGCAGGGATTCTTGCAGCTCAGTCAGTGTGTTTTACAGGAGGTGAGCACTGAGCAGCGGTGGGGATCCTGCATGTGTGCTGCGGAATGAATGGGTGCAGGGTGAGCGGTGGGCCCCATAGCAGCCGCATACCCTGCACCTATATTAGTTACGCCACTGCACTGACCGCCTCCCCTTCCTGAGCACTCCCCCTTCCTCCTGCTGCTCGGCGCTGCGGCTGCTCTCTGCTATAAAAAAAAAAAGACTCCGGGTTTGTCGAAGTGCCGGTATGCCATACCGCCGCATACCGGCCCACTTCGACCAATATATATATATATGGGACCCTGATGCACCTAGCCCATCAGGGTATAGAATATAGTGATAGCAATATCTGTGATACAGGAGAATGAAATCCACACAGCAGCTACAGGCACACTCAGTCACCGGTACAATGCAGAAGTTATTACCGATAAACAATAAATATGTGTGATTATAGATATAACAATGCACAGTAGATACAGGATATATATCTCAGAATACTTGTACTAAATATTCAGGTGGAAGCACACTTAACTAACACTGTCTAAAATGACATGTAGAATATTTAAGTGCCTGTAAATACACAGTGCTGATGAGACAGGCCCTGCAGTCCCAGAGATCAGCCCAGCTAGTAGTGAAGATGGCGCCAAAATCTCTGTCAAGGAGTGAGGGAGAGTGAAATGCAGCTCAAGGGTGGAAACACCAGTAGCAGATGGTGCCCGGAGCTGGGGGAGGGGCTACAGGTCAGCGCCTTATCCCCTATGCTGGTCCTCACCACCAGGTACTGTGGAGCCTATATAAAACGTGTTTTAGTAAATACGACCTGTGCTCCTTTGCCCTGATGGATATAGTGGGGTTCCGGTGCAGTACAGTGTCCACGCCAGTGGCGCGGTCCATCTCCCTGGACCATGACCGGACCGTGATTAACCAGCGGGTCCCACCTGGGTGACCCTCTTACCTCCTCCCTGATGTGCAGCCACGCGATCCTGGAGAGCATCAGCGGTGGTGTGCCTGATTACCGGTGCGCCTCCGCTGCAAGTACCCGGGATCACGGCCACGGGAGTATGCAGCGCTGCTGGGGAGGTGATGGAGCCGCAGCACGAATGTCAGACTGACATAAAAAGTGATGCGGCCCTTGAAGTCTTTTTAAAAAGCTCTTTTCAGGGCTGCCTGGTGCAGCCCCACCTGTTAGTGACCTGCTCTGCAGGCACCAACTTACAAACTGAGCTCCAGTGTCCAGAGGCGGGGTTATAGAGGAGGCGGTGTAATGCATCATGGGAACAGTCAAAGCTTTAGCCTGTTGGTGGCTCGGATCAAGATCCAACTCTACACCCCGATGTATTCCCTGTGGAATCCCAGTGTATCCTGCTGCAGAAATTAATTTTTTTCGGAAGGAGCTGCACACGCAATCTTCATGTTTCACAGCCGCTGGGGTGCTAAACCTTCAGGAACGATAGCCACTGCAGACTGGTCCAATATATACACGAACGGATGAAGTGCACTCACCGGGCTAGTTTTAAATGCAAAAAGTCACATGTATTTATTCATATAGTCATATATAGACTTTATGAATAAATACATGTGACTTTTTGCATTTAAAACTAGCCTGGTGAGTGCACTTCATCCATTCGTGTATATATATATATATATACATACATACATACATACACATAAATATGACATTATCAGTATGACAGTAGAAGTATGGTGAGGGTGCCATCTAGGCACGTAAGGAGCGGAGCGGAACAGAGGTAGGGCAGCGGGTGGCTGCCATGAGGAGCTTTGACTAGCACTGTCGGCGTGGCTGGTGTGCGCTGCTGGACTGCACAGCTCTTCGGCGGCAGCAGAAGGGACATACGGGGAAGGGCCAGTACAGCGTTTTGCGTAATGACTGCAACACAGCAGAGAGCAACAGGACCAAGACATGGGGTAACTGGGGGAGGGGGAGGGTCGGTGTTGGTGCCGCCTGGTTAATTGTTTATTTATACACACGGATTTTTTATATATACTGGATGTATGTATATATAAAAAATCTGTGTGTGTATATATATATATATATATATATCTGCTCGGGGGTCCGGCACTCCATAGTTTAAGACATACAACATCACCGGTGCCCTCGCAAGGGGAAAGATGCAGGAACTCGGCGGCGCGGCACTCGGCTTCACAACAGATGAATGAACACGGACACCTTTTTCTTATGTCAACGTTTCAATGTATTAGACACATTTTCGTCAGGACAATATGCAAACATAAAACACATACCTTTTTATACACCAAACACCACCATGTGCACTGCGGACGTGGGGACGGGACCAAGCACCCGCCCACGAGTCGCTTGATACTGACGTCATACGCAGATGACGATTCAGACGTGATATTCCGTTACCATAACAACTAAAAAACAAAGCACAGGGCACTTCAGAATACTGTAATAGCTTCATTCATATATCAAATCTTATTATTAAATGGATTTAAATATAAAACAGTTATAGTACTACAAAATGATGTACATAAAGTGCTACATCGGGCAAACTATTATCTAATGATAAATATCAAAAACCACTACCTTAAAGCTGCATATGAGATATTCTCATTCAGACCTCTAGGTTTAATTACATCTAACCGGTGGATCCACTCAGCTTCCCGTCTTAGTAATTTTAAACCTCTATTACCTCCTCGAATATCCTCAAGCACAGTATCGATCATCCTATATCGCAAAGTGTTGAGTTGATGTTTATACTCAACAAAATGTCTGGCGACCGGCTGGTCACTCTTGCCAGATAAGAGGGCTGCTCTGATGGCTGCCCTGTGTTGGCCCATGCGGACCTTAAATTTACAGATCGTCTTACCAATATAACATAGGCCGCAAGGGCATATTATCTGGTAGACTACATGTGTCGAATTACAATTAAAGTAATGCCTGATTTTATAGGCCTTGCCCGAGTGTGGGTGAAAAAATGTATCACCTGTCAACATAAATTGACAGGTGACACAAGTACAACGAAAACATCCTACTCTGGTATTGTCCAAAAAGGTCGATGATACTGGACTTCTTGAAGAATTGGTGTTGGTTTTAACAAGGATGTCCTTAAGGTTACGCCCTCGTTTGTAACAGGGCATGAGGCTACGTTGATTAATATTAAGTGCTTCATCACTCTGAACTAAAGGCCCGAGTTTTTTAGCTGTCTTATTAACCACGGGTGAGAGGGTGTGATATTTATTAACCCAGGGGAATCTACTAGCCATGTTGTCATTCTTGGTTTTTAAATTGGCTAACAATTGATTCCTATCTAAAGACATTACCGCTTTCTTAGCCTCCTGCAATCCATCCTGTTTATAACCTCTTGCCCTGAATTTATTAATCAAGGTATCAATTTCTCTCTCTGCAGTAGCTCTATCACTGTTGATACGAAAAATACGTATCATCTGTGAATATGGCAAGCCACTGATGAGAGGACGTGGGTGACAACTCTGGGCTTGCAGCAATGTGTTCCTGTCTGTACTCTTAATAAACAAATTGGTATTTAATTTACCATCAGAGATAGTCACTTTCACGTCTAGAAAATTAATAGATTGTTGACTTGACACATGAGTGAACTTAATGGGACCCTCTTTGATGTTATGCTCAGACAAAATGTTATTCAGGTACACTATGTCATCCTGCCACAAGATAAAAACGTCATAGATAAATCTAGTGTATAGTAATATTCTGGAAGACAATTCTGTATCAGAAAAGAATAAAGCATGTTCGATAGAAAACATAAAAATATTGGCGTATGCTGGGGCCATGGAACTGCCCATGGCACACCCTTTCACCTGTAAATAAAAATCGTTATTGTAAAGAAAAAAATTATTGTACAATAATAATTCAAAAAGTGATGTAATCACTTCTATGACGTTACTATCAAAGGTACTTTTTCTGGTCAGGAAAGATCTAATAGCTGCTATACCCATATCATGGGGGATTGAGGTATAAAGGTTGATCACATCGATACACACTAACCAGCTGTTGGGAGGAATAGGTGGCAAATCCGCTAGTTTACTCAGAAAGGAAGTGGTGTCTAACAAAAAAGTAGGTTCCTTCTTAATTAACGGTTGCAAGAGGGAGTCCAAGAAAGTAGCAACCGGTTGGAAAAGGGAGCCTCGGGCAGAGACTATAGGCCTACCTGGGGGAGGGGAGAGGCCCTTATGTATTTTCGGTATCGTGTAAAATACCGGGGCTAGAGGGAATGATGGATATAATAACTCTTTTACCTCCTCCTTTACAAAACCCAAATCAACAGCATGCTGTAAAATAGCATGCAATTTTTCACGACACTGCTTGGTAGGATCCCCAGATAACCTTTGATATATTTGTGTATCTGATAACTGCCTCATGATTTCCATATGGTAATCAGAGGCGTCTTGGAGAACAATCGCCCCTCCCTTATCTGCTGGCCTTATTATTAGGGATTTATTGCGAGAAAGGGATTTCAGTGCTTGACGTTCCTTACTGGTTAAATTGGGGTGACTACTAGATACAGATGACATTTGTTGGTGAACTTCAAAGTCCAGGGTGCGTATGAAAGTTTTAATGGATGCGTTATTAGACATCGGGTCAAACATGGAAGGTGGTTGGAACTGCTTCAACTGCTGAGGGATGGCAGGGGGAGTAGTTCCAATTTGATCTTTAAAAAATTCACTCAGCCTAAGTTTCCTAGAGAGTTCATATTTTTCTATGTTCCACTCTAATTGATTGAAATTTGATGTAGGAACAAAAGAGAGGCCTTTACCAAGAAGACTATACTCCCCATCTGACAAATCAAATGATGATAAGTTAAAAATCAGTTTCTTTTGTGAAGGGGAGGACGCCCCACTCTTCCTCTTCCTTTCGGTTTGGCGCCCCCGTCTCGTGTATCTGCGTTTGCGGTGGAAGGGCTCTTCCTGGGTCTTAAACCGCCGCGGATGCCTAAAGGGTCCAAATTTCTCTGTGGTTGTTCCGTATCGCTGGTTGAGCTACCCATCTCTTGGGATGAATCAGTGTCAAACCTCGAAGTGTGAGATTTCGGGTATTGACGTCTATTGCGATGAAAAAATGTACGTTTATTGTCCTGCGTAGGCGTGCCACTTAACCAGCGATATACTGCGTGTCTCTCATAATCGTTCTCTACTTTGGTCAATTTATCTTTCTTAAAGGCCAAAAGTTCTTTTTTATATATTGCAATCTGCTGTTGGAGTCGCTCCATCCAACTCATAGAGGTGTCTGTCGTTAGTGTCGGTAAATGAGCAGTCTCAAATGAAGTGATCTTGTCTTTGATTATGTTGAGTTCCTTAGTAGATTGCTCGATCACTAGGATCATGAGATCAAAAGAGCAGTGATTTGATATAGCAACCCAACGCTTACAAAATGCAGGATCCTGTCTTCCTATAGTCGGACAATTACGCACGCGGAATCCCCGCAGGATTTTTTTGATTTTGTAGTAATCACTTAGTGATAGACAGTAAGGGGGTAATCAACTTCCTTCTTTTTAAGGCGTAAAAGGTCTCGGTATATAATGCCAGGTGTAATTGCTTCTGTCTCATCATTGATTCCCGTGGTGGATAAGATATTCTCAATTTCAGAATCAGTATAGGTGAATCTGTCACCATTGGGTACTGAAACTGACCACAAATGTCCTCAGTACTTGCTGCATTTTGTCTCATTGTGTATGCACACTCCCGACACTATTAGGCAGACTGTATATGCAACATATAATATATGAGCTATATGAGGAAATGGCGGTATATAGAGAGTCCACGTGTTAGCACCTTAATGCTGAAGGGTAAACACAGTAATATCTAAAGTGTCCAGTGCTTAATTGGTTAAAAGCAAGTCTACTGCTGACAGCAGGGAGAAAAACGTCCTGTAGTGACTGGGTGCTGTTTCCATACAATGCGCAGGGTGCCCTGACAAGAGTACTCACTTCCGTAGGTGGATACTCTCACATATCTGCTCGGGGGTCCGGCACTCCATAGTTTAAGACATACAACATCACCGGTGCCCTCGCAAGGGGAAAGATGCAGGAACTCGGCGGCGCGGCACTCGGCTTCACAACAGATGAATGAACAAGGACACCTTTTTCTTATGTCAACGTTTCAATGTATTAGACACATTTTCGTCAGGACAATATGCAAACATAAAACACATACCTTTTTATACACCAAACACCACCATGTGCACTGCGGACGTGGGGACGGGACCAAACACCCGCCCACGAGGTGTATACAGGTTGAGTATCCCATATCCAAATATTCCGAAATACGGAATATTCCGAAATACGGACTTTTTGGAGTGAGATAGTGAAACCTTTGTTTTCTGATGGCTCAACGTACACAAACTTTGTTTAATACACATAGTTATTAAAAAATAAGAATTTACTCACCAGTAATTCTATTTCTCGTAGTCCGTAGTGGATGCTGGGGACTCCGTAAGGACCATGGGGAATAGACGGCTCCGCAGGAGACTGGGCACATCTAAAGAAAGATTTAGGTCTATCTGGTGTGCACTGGCTCCTCCCCCTATGACCCTCCTCCAAGCCTCAGTTAGGACACTGTGCCCGGAAGAGCTAACACAATAAGGAAGGATTTTGAATCTCGGGTAAGACTCATACCAGCCACACCAATCACACCGTATAACTCGTGATAGGAACCCCGGTTAACAGCATGATAACAACGGAGCCTCTGAACAGATGGCTCGCAATAACAACCCGATTTGTGTAACAATAACTATTTACAAGTATTGCAGACAATCCGCACTTGGGATGGGCGCCCAGCATCCGCTACGGACTACGAGAAATAGAATTACCGGTGAGTAAATTCTTATTTTCTCTGACGTCCTAGTGGATGCTGGGGACTCCGTAAGGACCATGGGGATTATACCAAAGCTCCCAAACGGGCGGGAGAGTGCGGATGACTCTGCAACACCGAATGAGAGAACTCCAGGTCCTCCTCAGCCAGGGTATCAAATTTGTAGAATTTTGCAAACGTGTTTGCCCCTGACCAAGTAGCAGCTCGGCAAAGTTGTAAAGCCGAGACCCCTCGGGCAGCCGCCCAAGATGAGCCCACCTTCCTTGTGGAATGGGCTTTTACAGATTTAGGCTGCGGTAGTCCCACCGCAGAATGCGCCAGCTGAATAGTGCTACAAATCCAGCGCGCGATAGTCTGCTTAGAAGCAGGAGCACCCAGTTTGTTGGGTGCATACAGGATAAACAGCGAGTCAGTTTTCCTGACTCCAGCCGTCCTGGAAACATAAATTTTCAGGGCCCTGACTACGTCCAGTAACTTGGAATCCTCCAAGGCCCTAGTAGCCGCAGGCACCACAATAGGCTGGTTCAAGTGAAACGCTGATACCACCTTCAGGAGAAACTGAGGACGAGTCCTCAGATAAGGGCTTTTATAGGACAAAGTAGAGATGAGCGCCGGAAATTTTTCGGGTTTTGTGTTTTGGTTTTGGGTTCGGTTCCGCGGCCGTGTTTTGGGTTCGACCGCGTTTTGGCAAAACCTCACCGAATTTTTTTTGTCGGATTCGGGTGTGTTTTGGATTCGGGTGTTTTTTTCAAAAAACCCTAAAAAACAGCTTAAATCATAGAATTTGGGGGTAATTTTGATCCCAAAGTATTATTAACCTCAAAAAACATAATTTACACTCATTTTCAGCCTATTCTGAACACATCACACCTCACAATATTATTTTTAGTCCTAAAATTTGCACCGAGGTCGCTGTGTGAGTAAGATAAGCGACCCTAGTGGCCGACACAAACACCGGGCCCATCTAGGAGTGGCACTGCAGTGTCACGCAGGATGTCCCTTCCAAAAAACCCTCCCCAAACAGCACATGACGCAAAGAAAAAAAGAGGCGCAATGAGGTAGCTGTGTGAGTAAGATTAGCGACCCTAGTGGCCGACACAAACACCGGGCCCATCTAGGAGTGGCACTGCAGTGTCACGCAGGATGTCCCTTCCAAAAAACACTCCCCAAACAGCACATGACGCAAAGAAAAAAAGAGGCGCAATGAGGTAGCTGACTGTGTGAGAAAGATAAGCGACCCTAGTGGCCGACACAAACACCGGGCCCATCTAGGAGTGGCACTGCAGTGTCACGCAGGATGTCCCTTCCAAAAAACCCTCCCCAAACAGCACATGACGCAAAGAAAAAAAGAGGCGCAATGAGGTAGCTGTGTGAGTAAGATTAGCGACCCTAGTGGCCGACACAAACACCGGGCCCATCTAGGAGTGGCACTGCAGTGTCACGCAGGATGGCCCTTCCAAAAAACCCTCCCCAAACAGCACATGACGCAAAGAAAAAAAGAGGCGCAATGAGGTAGCTGACTGTGTGAGTAAGATTAGCGACCCTAGTGGCCGACACAAACACCGGGCACATCTAGGAGTGGCACTGCAGTGTCACGCAGGATGTCCCTTCCAAAAAACCCTCCCCAAACAGCACATGACGCAAAGAAAAAAAGAGGCGCAATGAGGTAGCTGTGTGAGTAAGATTAGCGACCCTAGTGGCCGACACAAACACCGGGCCCATCTAGGAGTGGCACTGCAGTGTCACGCAGGATGTCCCTTCCAAAAAACCCTCCCCAATCAGCACATGATGCAAAGAAAAAGAAAAGAAAAAAGAGGTGCAAGATGGAATTATCCTTGGGCCCTCCCACCCACCCTTATGTTGTATAAACAAAACAGGACATGCACACTTTAACCAACCCATCATTTCAGTGACAGGGTCTGCCACACGACTGTGACTGATATGACGGGTTGGTTTGGACCCCCCCCAAAAAAGAAGCAATTAATCTCTCCTTGCACAAACTGGCTCTACAGAGGCAAGATGTCCACCTCATCTTCACCCTCCGATATATCACCGTGTACATCCCCCTCCTCACAGATTATCAATTCGTCCCCACTGGAATCCACCATCTCAGCTCCCTGTGTACTTTGTGGAGGCAATTGCTGCTGGTCAATGTCTCCGCGGAGGAATTGATTATAATTCATTTTAATGAACATCATCTTCTCCACATTTTCTGGATGTAACCTCGTACGCCGATTGCTGACAAGGTGAGCGGCGGCACTAAACACTCTTTCGGAGTACACACTTGTGGGAGGGCAACTTAGGTAGAATAAAGCCAGTTTGTGCAAGGGCCTCCAAATTGCCTCTTTTTCCTGCCAGTATAAGTACGGACTGTGTGACGTGCCTACTTGGATGCGGTCACTCATATAATCCTCCACCATTCTATCAATGTTGAGAGAATCATATGCAGTGACAGTAGACGACATGTCCGTAATCGTTGTCAGGTCCTTCAGTCCGGACCAGATGTCAGCATCAGCAGTCGCTCCAGACTGCCCTGCATCACCGCCAGCGGGTGGGCTCGGAATTCTGAGCCTTTTCCTCGCACCCCCAGTTGCGGGAGAATGTGAAGGAGGAGATGTTGACAGGTCGCGTTCCGCTTGACTTGACAATTTTGTCACCAGCAGGTCTTTCAACCCCAGCAGACCTGTGTCTGCCGGAAAGAGAGATCCAAGGTAGGCTTTAAATCTAGGATCGAGCACGGTGGCCAAAATGTAGTGCTCTGATTTCAACAGATTGACCACCCGTGAATCCTTGTTAAGCGAATTAAGGGCTGCATCCACAAGTCCCACATGCCTAGCGGAATCGCTCCGTGTTAGCTCCTTCTTCAATGCCTCCAGCTTCTTCTGCAAAAGCCTGATGAGGGGAATGACCTGACTCAGGCTGGCAGTGTCTGAACTGACTTCACGTGTGGCAAGTTCAAAGGGCATCAGAACCTTGCACAACGTTGAAATCATTCTCCACTGCACTTGAGACAGGTGCATTCCATCTCCTATATCGTGCTCAATTGTATAGGCTTGAATGGCCTTTTGCTGCTCCTCCAACCTCTGAAGCATATAGAGGGTTGAATTCCACCTCGTTACCACTTCTTGCTTCAGATGATGGCAGGGCAGGTTCAGTAGTTTTTGGTGGTGCTCCAGTCTTCTGTACGTGGTGCCTGTACGCCGAAAGTGTCCCGCAATTTTTCTGGCCACCGACAGCATCTCTTGCACGCCCCTGTCGTTTTTTAAAAAATTCTGCACCACCAAATTCAAGGTATGTGCAAAACATGGGACGTGCTGGAATTTGCCCATATTTAATGCACACACAATATTGCTGGCGTTGTCCGATGCCACAAATCCACAGGAGAGTCCAATTGGGGTAAGCCATTCCGCGATGATCTTCCTCAGTTGCCGTAAGAGGTTTTCAGCTGTGTGCGTATTCTGGAAAGCGGTGATACAAAGCGTAGCCTGCCTAGGAAAGAGTTGGCGTTTGCGAGATGCTGCTACTGGTGCCGCCGCTGCTGTTCTTGCGGCGGGAGTCCATACATCTACCCAGTGGGCTGTCACAGTCATATAGTCCTGACCCTGCCCTGCTCCACTTGTCCACATGTCCGTGGTTAAGTGGACATTGGGTACAACTGCATTTTTTAGGACACTGGTGAGTCTTTTTCTGACGTCCGTGTACATTCTCGGTATCGCCTGCCTAGAGAAGTGGAACCTAGATGGTATTTGGTAACGGGGGCACACTGCCTCAATAAATTGTCTAGTTCCCTGTGAACTAACGGCGGATACCGGACGCACGTCTAACACCAACATAGTTGTCAAGGACTCAGTTATCCGCTTTGCAGTAGGATGACTGCTGTGATATTTCATCTTCCTCGCAAAGGACTGTTGAACAGTCAATTGCTTACTGGAAGTAGTACAAGTGGGCTTACGACTTCCCCTCTGGGATGACCATCGACTCCCAGCGGCAACAACAGCAGCGCCAGCAGCAGTAGGCGTTACACGCAAGGATGCATCGGAGGAATCCCAGGCAGGAGAGGACTCGTCAGACTTGCCAGTGACATGGCCTGCAGGACTATTGGCATTCCTGGGGAAGGAGGAAATTGACACTGAGGGAGTTGGTGGGGTGGTTTGCGTGAGCTTGGTTACAAGAGGAAGGGATTTACTGGTCAGTGGACTGCTTCCGCTGTCACCCAAAGTTTTTGAACTTGTCACTGACTTATTATGAATGCGCTGCAGGTGACGTATAAGGGAGGATGTTCCGAGGTGGTTAACGTCCTTACCCCTACTTATTACAGCTTGACAAAGGGAACACACGGCTTGACACCTGTTGTCCGCATTTCTGGTGAAATACCTCCACACCGAAGAGCTGATTTTTTTGGTATTTTCACCTGGCATGTCAACGGCCATATTCCTCCCACGGACAACAGGTGTCTCCCCGGGTGCCTGACTTAAACAAACCACCTCACCATCAGAATCCTCCTGGTCAATTTCCTCCCCAGCGCCAGCAACACCCATATCCTCCTCATCCTGGTGTACTTCAACACTGACATCTTCAATCTGACTATCAGGAACTGGACTGCGGGTGCTCCTTCCAGCACTTGCAGGGGGCATGCAAATAGTGGAAGGCGCATGCTCTTCACGTCCAGTGTTGGGAAGGTCAGGCATCGCAAACGACACAATTGGACTCTCCTTGTGGATTTGGGATTTCAAAGAACGCACAGTTCTTTGCGGTGCTTTTGCCAGCTTGAGTCTTTTCAGTTTTCTAGCGAGAGGCTGAGTGCTTCCATCCTCATGTGAAGCTGAACCACTAGCCATGAACATAGGCCAGGGCCTCAGCCGTTCCTTGCCACTCCGTGTGGTAAATGGCATATTGGCAAGTTTACGCTTCTCCTCCGACAATTTTATTTTAGGTTTTGGAGTCCTTTCTTTTCTGATATTTGGTGTTTTGGATTTGACATGCTCTGTACTATGACATTGGGCATCGGCCTTGGCAGACGACGTTGCTGGCATTTCATCGTCTCGGCCATGACTAGTGGCAGCAGCTTCAGCACGAGGTGGAAGTGGATCTTGATCTTTCCCTAATTTTGGAACCTCAACTTTTTTGTTCTCCATATTTTATAGGCAGAACTAAAAGGCACCTCAGGTAAACAATGGAGATGGATGGATTGGATACTAGTATACAATTATGGACGGACTGCCACGGTTAGGTGGTATAAAAAAACCACGGTTAGGTGGTATATATTATAATAATAATACAATTATGGATGGACGGACTGCCTGCCGACTGCCGACACAGAGGTAGCCACAGCCGTGAACTACCGCACTGTACACTGGTTGATAAAGAGATAGTAGTATACTCGTAACAACTAGTATGACACTATGACGACGGTATAAAGAATGAAAAAAAAACCACGGTTAGGTGGTATATATTATAATAATAATACAATTATGGATGGACGGACTGCCTGCCGACTGCCGACACAGAGGTAGCCACAGCCGTGAACTACCGCACTGTACACTGGTTGATAAAGAGATAGTAGTATACTCGTAACAACTAGTATGACACTATGACGACGGTATAAAGAATGAAAAAAAAACCACGGTTAGGTGGTATATATTATAATAATAATACAATTATGGATGGACGGACTGCCTGCCGACTGCCGACACAGAGGTAGCCACAGCCGTGAACTACCGCACTGTACACTGGTTGATAAAGAGATAGTAGTATACTCGTAACAACTAGTATGACACTATGACGACGGTATAAAGAATGAAAAAAAAACCACGGTTAGGTGGTATATATTATAATAATAATACAATTATGGATGGACGGACTGCCTGCCGACTGCCGACACAGAGGTAGCCACAGCCGTGAACTACCGCACTGTACACTGGTTGATAAAGAGATAGTAGTATACTCGTAACAACTAGTATGACACTATGACGACGGTATAAAGAAAGAAAAAAAAATACCACAGTTAGGTGGTATATATTATAATAATAATACAATTATGGATGGACGGACTGCCTGCCGACTGCCGACACAGAGGTAGCCACAGCCGTGAACTACCGCACTGTACACTGGTTGATAAAGAGATAGTAGTATACTCGTAACAACTAGTATGACACTATGACGACGGTATAAAGAATGAAAAAAAAACCACGGTTAGGTGGTATATATTATAATAATAATACAATTATGGATGGACGGACTGCCTGCCGACTGCCGACACAGAGGTAGCCACAGCCGTGAACTACCGCACTGTACACTGGTTGATAAAGAGATAGTAGTATACTCGTAACAACTAGTATGACACTATGACGACGGTATAAAGAATGAAAAAAAAACCACGGTTAGGTGGTATATATTATAATAATAATACAATTATGGATGGACGGACTGCCTGCCGACTGCCGACACAGAGGTAGCCACAGCCGTGAACTACCGCACTGTACACTGGTTGATAAAGAGATAGTAGTATACTCGTAACAACTAGTATGACACTATGACGACGGTATAAAGAATGAAAAAAAAACCACGGTTAGGTGGTATATATTATAATAATAATACAATTATGGATGGACGGACTGCCTGCCGACTGCCGACACAGAGGTAGCCACAGCCGTGAACTACCGCACTGTACACTGGTTGATAAAGAGATAGTAGTATACTCGTAACAACTAGTATGACACTATGACGGTATAAAGAATGAAAAAAAAACCACGGTTAGGTGGTATATATTATAATAATAATACAATTATGGATGGACGGACTGCCTGCCGACTGCCGACACAGAGGTAGCCACAGCCGTGAACTACCGCACTGTACACTGGTTGATAAAGAGATAGTAGTATACTCGTAACAACTAGTATGACACTATGACGACGGTATAAAGAAAGAAAAAAAAATACCACGGTTAGGTGGTATATATTGTAATACAATTATGGATGGACGGACTGCCTGCCGAGTTCCGACTGCCGACACAGAGGTAGCCACAGCCGTGAACTACCGCACTGTACTGTGTCTGCTGCTAATATAGACTGGTTGATAAAGAGATAGTATACAATACATACAACAATATACTACTATACTGGTGGTCAGGCACTGGTCACCACTAGTCACACTGGCAGTGGCACTCCTGCAGCAAAAGTGTGCACTGTTTAATTTTAAATTAATATAATATTATGTACTCCTGGGGGCTCCTGCTATAACAACCTGCAGTGCTCCCCAGTCTCCCCCACAATTATTATAAGCTTTGCCTTTTATACATTGATGTGCAGCACACTGGGCTGAGCTGAGTGCACACAGACTGAGTCACACTGTGTGACTGGCTGCTGCTGTGTATCGTTTTTTTTCAGGCAGAGAACGGATATAGCAGAGAACGGATATATTATATTAAAATAAATAAAAGTTAACTAACAACAACTGCACTGGTCACTGTGGTAAACTCTGTCTGACTCTGCACAATCTCTCTCTCTCTTCTAATCTAATTTCTAATGGAGAGGACGCCAGCCACGTCCTCTCCCTATCAATCTCAATGCACGTGTGAAAATGGCGGCGACGCGCGGCTCCTTATATAGAATCCGAGTCTCGCGAGAATCCGACAGCGTCATGATGACGTTCGGGCGCGCTCGGGTTAACCGAGCAAGGCGGGAGGATCCGAGTCTGCTCGGACCCGTGAAAAAAACATGAAGTTCGTGCGGGTTCGGTTTCAGAGAAACCGAACCCGCTCATCTCTAGGACAAAGCCGCCAATTCTGACACACGCCTGGCCGAAGCCAGAGCCAACAGCATGACCACTTTCCACGTGAGATATTTCAAATCCACAGTCTTAAGTGGTTCAAACCAATGTGATTTCAGGAACTCCAAAACCACATTGAGATCCCAAGGTGCCACTGGGGGCACAAAAGGAGGCTGAATACGCAGAACTCCTTTGACAAAAGTCTGAACTTCAGGCAGTGAAGCCAGTTCTTTCTGGAAGAAAATCGACAGGGCCGAAATCTGGACCTTAATGGACCCCAATTTGAGGCCCAACGTCACCCCTGCTTGCAGGAAATGCAGGAATCGACCCAGTTGAAATTCCTCCGTTGGGGCCTTCCTGGCCTCACACCAAGCAACATATTTCCGCCAAATGCGGTGATAATGTTTTGCGGTGACATCCTTCCTGGCTTTGATCAGGGTAGGGATGACTTCCTCCGGAATGCCCTTTTCCTTCAGGATTCGGTGTTCAACCGCCATGCCGTCAAACGTAGCCGCGGTAAGTCTTGGAACAGACAGGGCCCCTGCTGCAGCAGGTCCTGTCTGAGCGGCAGAGGCCAAGGGTCCTCTGAAAGCATCTCTTGAAGTTCCGGGTACCAAGCTCTTCTTGGCCAATCCGGAACCACGAGTATAGTTTTCACTCCTCGCCTTCGTATTATTCTCAGTACCTTGGGAATGAGAGGCAGAGGAGGAAACACATAAACCGACTGGTACACCCACTGTGTTACTAGAGCGTCCACAGCGATCGCCTGAGGGTCCCTTGACCTGGCGCAATATCTTTTTAGCTTTTTGTTGAGGCGGGACGCCATCATGTCCACCTGTGGTCTTTCCCACCGGTTTACCAGCATTTGGAAGACTTCTGGATGAAGTCCCCATTCTCCCGGGTGGAGGTCGTGCCTGCTGAGGAAGTCTGCTTCCCAGTTGTCCACTCCCGGAATGAACACTGCTGTCAGTGCTAACGCATGATTTTCCGCCCATCGGAGAATCCTTGTGGCTTCTGCCATTGCCCTCCTGCTTCTTGTGCCGCCCTGTCTGTTTACATGGGCGACCGCCGTGATGTTGTCTGATTGGATCAGTACCGGCTGGTTCTGAAGCAGGGGCCTTCTGGAGATGGAACCCGGACCATTTGTCCAACAGGTCCCACTGGAAAGTCCTTGCGTGGAACCTTCCGAATGGAATTGCTTCGTACGAAGCTACCATTTTTCCCAGGACTCGTGTGCATTGATGTACCGACACCTGTCCCGGTTTTAGGAGGTCTCTGACTAGAGATGACAACTCCTCTGCTTTTTCCACTGGAAGAAACACTTTTTTCTGGTCTGTGTCCAGAATCATTCCCAGGAACAGAAAACGTGTCGTCGGGACCAGCTGTGACTTTGGAATATTGAGAATCCAGCCGTGCTGTTGTAGCACTTCCCGAGAAAGTGCTACCCCCACTACCAACTGTTCCTTGGACCTCGCCTTTATCAGGAGATCGTCCAAGTACGGGATAATTAAAACTCCCTTCTTGCGAAGGAGTATCATCATTTCGGCCATTACCTTGGTAAAGACCCTCGGTGCCGTGGATAACCCAAACGGCAGCGTCTGGAACTGATAGTGACAGTCCTGTACCACAAATCTGAGGTACTCCCGGTGAGGAGTATAAATGGGGACATGCAGGTACGCATCCTTGATGTCCAGGGAGACCATGTAATCCCCCTCGTCCAGGCTCGCAATAACCGCCCTGAGCGATTCCATCTTGAACTTGAACCTTTTGATATGTGTTCAAGGATTTTAAATTTAAGATGGGTCTCACCGAACCGTCCGGTTTCGGTACCACAAACATTGTGGAATAGTAACCCTTCCCTTGCTGAAGGAGGGGTACCTTGACAATCACTTGCTGTGAATACAGTTTTTGGATAGCCACCAACACTGCCTCCCTGGCAGAGGGAGTTGCTGGTAAGGCAGATTTTAGAAAACGGCGGGGGGGGGGGGGGACGTCTCGAATTCCAGCCTGTACCCCTGAGATACTACTTGAAGGGCCCAGGGATCCACCTGTGAGAGAGCCCACTGTGTGCTGAAATTTCTGAGACGGGCCCCCACCGTACCCGGATCCGCCTGTGAAGCCCCAGCGTCATGCTGTGGACTTACCGGACGCGGGGGAGGACTTTTGCTCTTGGGAACTGGCTGTATGCTGCAGCTTTTTCCCTCTACCTTTGCCTCTCGGCAGAAAGGATGCACCTCGAGCCCTCTTGTGTTTATGGGGCCGAAAGGACTGTACTTGATAATACGGTGCCTTCTTTTGCTGTGGGGTAGCCTGTGGCAAAAATGTCGATTTCTCAGCCGTAGCTGTGGAAACGAGGTCTGAAAAACCATCCCCAAACAGTTCCACCGCCTTATAAGGCAAAACTTCCATGTGCCTTTTTAAATCGGCATCACCTGACCACTGCCGAGTCCATAACCCCCTTCTGGCGGCAATGGACATTGCGCTTATTTTTGATGCCAGCCGGCAAATATCCCTCTGTGCATCACGCATGTATAAGACAGCGTCCTTTATATGCTCTACTGTCAGCAAAATAGTGTCCCTATCCAGGGTATCAATATTATCCGACAGGGAATCTGACCACGCAGCAGCAGCACTGCACATCCATGCTGATGCAATCGCTGGTCGCAATATAATGCCCGTGTGTGTATATATAGCTTTTAGGGTAGCCTCCTGCTTTCTATCAGCAGCATCCTTTAGGGCGGCCGTATCCGGAGACGGTAGTGCCACCTGTTTTGATAAACGTATAAGCGCTTTATCTACCCTAGGGGACGTTTCCCAACGTGACCTATCCTCTGGCGGGAAAGGGTACGTTGCCAATAACCGTTTAGAAATTATCAATTTCTTATCGGGGGAAGTCCAGGCTTCCTCACACACCTCATTGAGGGGCAGATTTATTAAGCCTGGTGAAGTGATAAAGTGGATGGTGATAAAGCACCAGCCAGTCAGCTCCTAACTGACATTTTTCAAACCCAGCCTGTGACATGAAAGTTAGGAGCTGATTGGCTGGTACTTTATCACCTTCCCCTTTATCACTTCTCCAGGCTTAATAAATCTGCCCCTTAATTCCTCAGATGCAGGAAAAACTACTGGTAGTTTTTTATCACCGAACAGAATACCCTTTTTTGTGGTACCTGGGGTACTATCAGAAATGTGTAATACATTTTTCATTGCCTCAATCATGTAACGGGTGGACCTATTGGAGGGTACACTAGTCTCATCGTCGTCGACACTGGAGTCGGTATCCGTGTCGACATCTGTGTCTGCCATCTGAGGTAGCGGGCGTTTTAAAGCCCCTGATGACATTTGAGACGCTGGAACAGTCACAAGCTGAGTAGCCGGCTGTCCTATGTCGTCAAACCTTTTATGTAAGGAGCTGACACTGTCACGTAATTCCTTCCATAAGTCCATCCACACAGGTGTCGACCCCTCAGGGGGTGTCGACCCCTCAGGGGGTGACAACACATTTACAGGCATTTGCTCTGCCTCCACATCATTTTCCTCATCATACATGTCGACACAGCGGTACCGACACACAGCACACACACAGGGAATGCTCTGACAGAGGACAGGACCCCACAAAGCCCTTTGGGGAGACAGAGAGAGAGTATGCCAGCACACACCAGAGCGCTATATACCACAGGGATATCACCTATAAAGAGTGTTTTCCCTTATAACTGCATATATATATTATACTGCGCCTAAATTTGTGCCCCCCCCCCCCCCTCTCTTTTTTACCCTTTCTGTAGTGCAGGACTGCAGGGGAGAGCCAGGGAGCGATCCTTCCAGCGGAGCTGTGAGGGAAAATGGCACCAGTGTGCTGAGGGAGATGGCTCCGCCCCTTTTTCAGCGGGCTTTCTCCCGCTTTTTGTGTTATTCTGGCAGGGGTAATTTACACCTATATAGCCTCTGGGGCTATATATGGTGTCAGTTATGCCAGCCAAGGTGTTAATATTGCTGCTCAGGGCGCCCCCCCCCCAGCGCCCTGCACCCATCAGTGACCGAAGTGTGTGGTGTGCATGAGGAGCAATGGCGCACAGCTGCAGTGCTGTGCGCTACCTTGGAGAAGACAGAAGTCTTCAGCCGCCGATTTTCCGGACCTTCTTGCTTCTGGCTCTGTAAGGGGGACGGCGGCGCGGCTCCGGGAACGGACGACGAGGTCGGGTCCTGTGTGCGATCCCTCTGGAGCTAATGGTGTCCAGTAGCCTAAGAAGCCCAAGCTACCACCACTTAGGTAGGTTCGCTTCTTCTCCCCTTAGTCCCTCGCTGCAGTGAGCCTGTTGCCAGCAGGTCTCACTGTAAAATAAAAAACCTAAACTATACTTTCTTTCTAGGAGCTCAGGAGAGCCCCTAGTGTGCATCCAGCTCGGCCGGGCACAGAAATCTAACAGAAATCTAACTGGGGCTTGGAGGAGGGTCATAGGGGGAGGAGCCAGTGCACACCAGATGGACCTAAATCTTTCTTTAGATGTGCCCAGTCTCCTGCGGAGCCGTCTATTCCCCATGGTCCTTACGGAGTCCCCAGCATCCACTAGGACGTCAGAGAAATATTGTATTAAATGACCTTCAGGCTGTGTGTATAAGGTGTATATGAAACATTAATGAATTGTGTGAATGCAGACACACTTTGTTTAATGCACAAAGTTATAAAAAATATTGGCTAAAATTACCTTCAGGCTGTGTGTATAAGGGCCCTCATTCCGAGTTGTTCGCTCGGTATTTTTCATCGCATCGCAGTGAAAATCCGCTTAGTACGCATGCGCAATGTTCGCACTGCGACTGCGCCAAGTAACTTTACTATGAAGAAAGTATTTTTACTCACGGCTTTTTCTTCGCTCCGGCGATCGTAATGTGATTGACAGGAAATGGGTGTTACTGGGCGGAAACACGGCGTTTTAGGGGCGTGTGGCTGAAAACGCTACCGTTTCCGGAAAAAACGCAGGAGTGGCCGGGGAAACGGTGGGAGTGCCTGGGCGAACGCTGGGTGTGTTTGTGACGTCAACCAGGAACGACAAGCACTGAACTGATCGCACAGGCAGAGTAAGTCTGGAGCTACTCAGAAACTGCTAAGTAGTTAGTAATCGCAATATTGCGAATACATCGGTCGCAATTTTAAGAAGCTAAGATTCACTCCCAGTAGGCGGCGGCTTAGCGTGTGTAACTCTGCTAAATTCGCCTTGCGACCGATCAACTCGGAATGAGGGCCAAGGTGTATATGTAACATAAATGCATTCTGTGCTTAGACTTAGGTCCCATCACCATGATATCTCATTATGATATGCAATTATTCCAAAATACGGAAAAATCCGATATCCAAAATACCTTTGGTCCCAAGCATTTTGGATAAGGGATACTCAATCTGTATATATATATATATATATACTGTATATACACACACACCATTTTTGTTTAAAGCCGTGCTACAGTATGCTTTAAGGGAGGGGGTCAAGATGGATTGTGGGGGCCCCAGAGATATTGGCATACCGGAGCCCAAGATTTCTGTTGCCAGCCTGGATGTACACAAATACGTACACATCACAGTTTTGTGCGTGCCAGTAAGAATTTTTTCTGGGTGGAACGTGTGCAGTTTGTGAAATATCTGTCAACTGCGACCACCTCTGAATCAGGCTCATTGTATTTTGTGAGACAGTGGGTCGTATAGTTTATAGGGTGTGTACACAAGCACATGGCACCAACCACACCCACACATCACTGGTCACAGCTCCTCCCCTTCTCAGTACAAACCCGAAAAACATTTTCAGCACCAGGTCCATGTGGCCCTTCATCTGGCCCTGACAGTGCCAAATCACCTCACCATTGCATCGATGGCTGCTGCATATCTCTGGAGAGAGCAGAGTAGGGGGAAGCAGTCACTGCCCACAGATAACAGCCAAAAAGGGAGGAGTCAGGGGAGTGTACAAGGACCAATAGGCAGATTACCTGTGTTAGGTTGCTGAGGTCTGTAAACAGTTGATGCTAGATTCAAGTCTCCTAAGGGACCTTTTACGTCAGGGGGAGGAGCCACGACACAAGGGGAGGAGCTAGGCCAGCGGGATTGTTCCTCTACTATCCACGCCACCAACTATTACCTATAGTAACCAGCCCGAAGCGTGGCGAGCGAAGCGAGCCCGTGAGGGTACTTTTCGGGTACACTGTTCGGCCGTAGCTCCTCCTCCTGGTGATGTGTCTCCTCCCCCAGTGACACACAGACACAGCAGCAGAAATTATCCACAGCAGTAAGCTGAATTCCCATAGACATTGCTGTATAATAGTTCAGAGACACAGTATACCAGTCAGCCATATTAAAGTATAAAATATAAACGCTGGAACTGTATAGGTGACCTGTGTGGGGAGTAGGAATGGTGAGTAACTCCAAAAACAAAATATACAAACTCATGCTTTTCACTGGTGTCAGACATCCAAGTTTGGCCTACGGGGAAAATCCATTCCCATACCTTATTCCACATTCCATGGTAAAAGATAATAGGATTTTGGTTACCTACCGGTAAATCCTTTTCTCGTAGTCTGTAGGGGATGCTGGGGTCAACATTAGTACCATGAGGTATAGACGGGTCCACCAGGTGCCATTGGCACTTTAAGAGTTTGAGAGTGTGGGCTGGCTCCTCCCTCTGTGCCCCTCCTACCAGACTCAGTCTAGAATCTGTGCCCGAGGAGATGGTCATCTTCGAGAGAAGGATTTAACACAGATAGTGGCGAGGTTCATACCAGCTCACACATACAAGGCACATCAAGCAAACTCGCTTGAACATTCAGCAACTGCTGAAACTTTACTTACCAAGTAACAATACAGTCCATAACTAAACAAAGTAGTACCAAACCAAATAACGGTTGCAGGAAAACGAAGCGCTGGGCGGGCGCCCAGAATCCTCTACGGACTACAAGAAAAGGATTTACCGGTAGGTAACCAAAATCCTTTTTTCTCTTACGTCCTAGAGGATGCTGGGGTCCACATTAGTCCCATGGGGATGTACCAAAGCTCCCAGAACGGGAGGGAGAGCGCGGAGGCTCCTGCAGAACCGATTGCCTGAACTTCAGATCATCAGAGGCCAAAGTATCGAACTTGTAAAACTTTGCAAACGTGTTCGACCCAGACCAAGTTGCAGCTCGGCAAAATTGCACCGCCGCCCAGGAAGACCCCACCTTACGAGTAGAGTGGGCCTTAACAGATTTTGGACACTGCAGTCCTGCCGTAGAATAAGCGTGCTGGATAGTGAACCGAAACCAGTGAGAAATAGTCTGATTAGAAGCAGGACACCCAATTTTCTTGGGATCATATAGAACAGAGAGTCTGACTTTCTGTGACGAGAACTTCTCTTCACATATATCTTCAGAGCCCTTACAACATCCAAGGACTTTGATGTAATTGAGGAGTCAGTAGCCACTGGCACCACAATAGGTTGGTTGATATGAAATGCCGACACAACCTTCGGGAGAAACTGCTGACGTGTCCGGAGCTCAGCTCTATCTTCGTGGAAGATCAAGTAAGGGCTTTTACAGGATAAAGCTCCCAATTCGGACACGCGTCTAGCAGAAGCCAAGGCCAACAATGTGACCGCCTTCCATGTAAGAAATTTGACCTCAACCTCCTGTAGAGGCTCAAACCAATCCGACTGGAGGAACTGCAACACCACGTTAAGGTCCCAAGGTGCCGTAGGCGGTACAAAGGGAGGTTGGATGTGCAGAACTCCCTTCAAAAAAGTCTGAACCTCAGGGAGGGCAGCCAATTGTTTCTCGAAGAAAAATGAATAGGGACGAACAAAATCTGGACCTTCACAGATCCCAACCTCAGGCCCATATCCACACCTGCTTGCAGGAAGAGGAGAAAACGTCCGAGTTGAAACTCCACCTTAGGAAACTTCTTGGATTCACACCAAGAGACATATTCGTTCCAAATACGATGGTAATGTTTAGACGTTACCCCTTTCCTAGCCTGTATCAGGGTAGGAATGACCTTCTTCGGAATGCCCTTCCGAGCAAGTATCAGGCGCTCAACTTCCATGCCGTCAAACGTAGCCGCTGTAAGTCTTGATAGGCGAATGGACCCTGCTGCAGTAGGTCCTCCCGAAGAGGAAGAGGCCTCGGCTCTTTTTGCAGTAGATTCAGAAGGTCTGCGTACCTAGCCCTTCTCGACCAGTCTGGTGCAATGAGGATCGCTTGAACCCTTGTTCTCCTTATGAGCTTTAGGATTCTTGGGATGAGTGGGAGTGGAGGAAACACGTACACTGACTGGAACACCCACGGAGACACCAGGGCGTCCACTGCCACTGCATGTGGGTCCCTCGACCTTGTACAATAATGCCAAAGCTTCTTGTTGAGACGAGAGGCCATCATGTCTATTTGGGGTAATCCCCAAAGGTCTGTTATTTCCTTGAACACCTCCGGATGGAGACCCCACTCCCCTGGATGGAGATTGTGTCTGGTGAGGAAGTCTGCTTCTACTCCCGGAATGAAGATGGCTGACAGCGCCAACGCATGTTTTTCTGTCCAGATGAGTATTCTTGTCACCTCTGACATTGCCGCTCTGCTCTTCGTTCCGCCCTGTCGGTTTATGTAAGCCACTGTTGTTACATTGTCTGACTGCACTTGAATGGCCCGATTTCTTAGACGAGGGGCCGCCTGAAGAAGACCGTTGTAGACGGCTCTTAGTTCCAGGATGTTGATAAGCAGGTTGGCTTCCAGACTTGACCACCGTCCTTGGAAAGTTACTCCTTGAGTGACTGCTCCCCAGCCCCGAAGGCTCGCATCCGTGGTTAGAAGGACCCAGTCCTGAATCCCGAACCTGCGTCCATCCAGAAGGTGAGGTAATTGTAACCACCAGAGGAGCGAAATCCTGGCCTTTGGCGACAGACGAATTATCTGGTGCATGTGGAGATGAGATCCCGACCACTTGTCCAGAAGATCCAGTTGGAAGGTCCGAGCGTGGAACCTCCCATACTGGAGAGCCTCGTAAGAGGCCACTATCTTTCCCAACAGGCGAATGCATTGATGAACCGACACCCGGGTTGGCTTCAGGACATCCCGGACCATAGTTTGTATCACCAACGCCTTTTCTTGCGGAAGAAACATCTTCTGCACCTCTGTGTCCAGGATCATTCCCAGAAAGGACAACCACTGGGTTGGACCCAAATGTGACTTTGGAAGGTTCAGAATCCAACTATGACTCTTGAGGAGGCGTGTTGTGAGAACAATGGACTGCAGCAGCTTCTCCTTGGACGATGCCTTTATCAGCAGATCATTCAGATATAGAATGATGTTCACCCCTTGTTTGCGGAGGAGAACCATCATCTCTGCCATCACCTTGGTAAACACCCTTGGTGCTGTGGAGAGGCCGAATGGCAGGGCCTGGAACTGGAAATGACAGTCCAGCAATGCGAAACGGAGATAAGCCTGATGCGGTAGCCATATCGGAATGTGGAAGTACGCATCCTTGATATCCAGAGATACCAGGAATTCCCCCTCTTCCAGACCTGATATCACCGCCCTGAGAAACTCCATCTTTAGAAAGGGGTTCAATGATTTTAGGTTCAGAATGGGTATGGCCGAACCATCGGTACCACAAAAAGGTTCGAATAGTAACCTGTGGCCTGTGCAGGAGGAGGAACTGGCACAATGACCTGTGCCTCCACCAGCTTTTGGACAGCTTCTTGTAGTACAGTGCTGTCTGCCAACAGAGCTGGTAAGCCTGATTTGAAAAAACGATAAGGAGGGAGACTTTGAATTATATAAGAAGTGAAGGTAGGTGTCACATAAGAATTAAATACTGTATAAATATTTCTTTATAGGTAAGCTACACAATCATAAAATTGATTGATGTTGTTTCACCCCAGGTATTGCCACAGTTTTGGTATGCCCTGGCAGTCTGTTTGGCTAACTGCATGGTTACAAGGGCTGTATTCAATTATTTTCACCCTCTTCCACACCCGTTCTGTTTCTGCTGACGGGCGTGGTATAATCATTTCAGCTCGCTGCCCCCGCGGTAGTGAGGGCACCCAACCCATTATGCAGCTAAACCTGATTACTATGGTCGCAGTATGCACGATAACGGGGATCACTTTAGAAAGGAAATTAGGCGTGATATATCATTTGAATACCGCTCTATGGCCCTCATTCCGAGTTGTTCGCTCGCTAGCTGCTTTTAGCAGCATTGCACACGCTAAGCCGCCGCCCTCTGGGAGTGTATCTTAGCATAGCAGAATTGCGAACGAAAGATTAGCAGAATTGCGAATAGAAATTTCTTAGCAGTTTCTGAGTAGCTCCAGACTTACTCCTACATTGCGATCAGTTCAGTCAGTTTCGTTCCTGGTTTGACGTCACAAACACACCCAGCGTTCGCCCAGACACTCCCCCGTTTCTTCAGACACTCCCGCGTTTTTCCCAGAAACGCAAGCGTTTTTTCGCACACTCCCATAAAACGGCCAGTTTCCGCCCAGAACACCCACTTCCTGTCAATCACACTACGATCACCAGAACGATGAAAAAGCTTTGTTATGCCGTGAGTAAAATACCTAACTTTTGTGTAAAATAACTAAGCGCATGCGCTCTGCGAACCTTGCGCATGCGCAGTAAGCGACTAATCGCAGTATAGAGAAAATCGGCAACGAGCGAACAACTCGGAATGACCCCCTATGTGTTTCTTCTACAAGTTTTTAAACAAAGGCTTTTGCTGCTGTTGGCTAATGTAGCATGTGCTTGGTATTGGCACTCATTCCGAGTTGTTCGCTCGCAAGCTGCTTTTAGCAGCTTTGCACACGCTAAGCCGCCGCCTACTGGGAGTGAATCTTAGCTTATCAAAATTGCGAACGAAAGATTAGCAGAATTGCGAATAGACACTTCTTAGCAGTTTCTGAGTAGCTCCACACTTACTCGGCATCTGCGATCAGTTCAGTCAGTTTCGTTCCTGGTTTGACGTCACAAACACACCCAGCGTCCGCCCAGACACTCCTCCGTTTCTCCAGCCACTCCCGCGTTTTTCCCAGAAACGGTAGCGTTTTTTCGCACACACCCATAAAACGGCCAGTTTCCGCCCAGAAACACCCACTTCCTGTCAATCACATTACGATCACCAGAACGAAGAAAAAACCTCGTAATGCCGTGAGTAAAATACCTAACTGCATAGCAAATTTACTTGGCGCAGTCGCACTGCGGACATTGCGCATGCGCATTAGCGACTAATCGCTCCGTTGCGACAAAAAAATAACGAGCGAACAACTTGGAATGACCCCCATTGTTCCCATGTCACAGAATAGAACTTTGTTGTTGTGTCGATAATCTGAAAGTGTATTATAGAGGGGTGGAGTTCTCTCCTATTAAAGGTCATTTATGTGTCATAAAATTATAATTGACTGCATTTATTCACAGCACTGAGATTGTGGTTTTGATTCCCAGTGTCTGTGCGGAGTTTGTATATTCTCCCCATACTTGTGTGGGTTTCCTCCTGGTACTCTGGTTTCCTCCCACAGGTTAATTGGCTTCTGACATATATGAATCCTAGTGTGTAAGTGTGTGTGTGTACTTGTGGCAGTGGTAGCGAACATAGGGGGTCATTCCGAGTTGATCGTAGCCATGCCTGCATTGGCCGGACCGCGCCCCCTAAACGGCAGCTTAACGCCGCTGTCCACCCCCCTCCCTTCCGGCCGTGTGACCGCCTCCGCCTCAGAGGTGATCGCTAGGCAACAGTGGCTGGCATGCGCTGGCGCATGCGCAGTTCTGACCCGATCGCTGCGCTGCAATAGACTGCAGCGAGCGATCAGGTCGGAATGACCCCCTTAGATTGTAAGCTCCTCTGGGGCAGGGACAGATGTGAATGGGCAAATATTCTCTGTAAAGCGATGCGGAATATGTGTGAGCTACAGGGGTGTAGCTAGGAGTCGAAGTGCTCCTGGCAAAGTGAGAAACTAGGACACCATCCCCCAGATTTGAAATGTGGAAGGCCGAAAACGGTGTGTGGCCACACAATAGTACCCCCAATTCAAATTACACCACACAGTAGTACCCCTTACATTACACTGCACATTAGTGTCCATTCAGTGCCATAACTATACATTTTGGTGACCTGTGCAAGAAAGAGAGTTGGTGCCCCCTCATATTTGGAACAGGGATAGAAACAGGGATAGCAAGCACTGCAGGTGTGTACCAAAAACAAAGGTCCGTGACTTCATTGGGAAGGGGAGTGAACAACGAAATAGTACCAATTCACATTACACCGCACAGTAGTACCACTTATACACATTACACCTGACCACACAGTAGTGTCCGTAATTCACATTACACCACACAATAGTCTCCTTATACACAGTGCGCAATAGTAGAGCTTCTCATCATCATCATTGCTCCTCCTCATTCATCATCATTATTCCTCCATCTTCTCCTCTCCTATTTTCATATGTGGCACATAATATATCTTCAAATGTGGCACACCACTCATATACAGTATCTACCCCTGTCTCATCAACTATACCTTATCCCTTCCACAGTATTTTTTTTAGAAATACCGACACTGGCAACAAGCTATCTTATCAATAGTATATACTAGATTGTGTAGCATTCCATCTAATATTTGACGTCGAGTATCCTCAGAAAAACATAAAGGATGTATGTTTTCTGGTCAGCAGACTGAGTGGTCGTACATACAGTACTAAGATATCTACTGGGACGGGAGAACAACATTCCCATGGCCCTCCAAGGATCGTCTGAGAGCACCTGCATGGCACCCCTCGCCCACTGGTTACTTTCTGATGTGGATGTAGTGGTCTTACCACCCTGCTGCTTGTGATGGTCGCCAGCATGGGGAGGGCTTAGCTGGAGAGGACACATGGCAGCTGGACTCCAGTAAACAGACCCTGATGCGAACATCAACCCCTCTGCACCCTCCTGCACTGGCTAACTGACCCAGCATGGCGCTCTATGTTGAGATGCTGGTACCCCTCCGTTCTACTTGGGTTGCTGGATGGTCGGCAGGAGAGAGGTGCTTCACAGCTTACCGCAAGGCAGTTAGAGTAGGCCGGAATGAAGAAGAAGCAGCTGTGTTCCACTCTCTCTCCCTGGCTTATGACAGCTTTTAAGAGAAGGTGCCATGCCTGTTGGGGGCAGAGTGGAGGACGCGATTTCCTGAGTGAACGGCAGGAGGAAGTTAACATAGGCTCCCCACCCACTCAGAGGGGGTACCGGAGGTGGCTTCATCCCAGAGTGACAGTACCAGACAGCTAGGGGTACACATACGCGATCACAGGTGGATGTGGCCGGTTTCGCCCGCAGTGAATGTGCCGCACTGCCCTAGTTACAGCATTCGCACTGGTCACCCTGCCCTAGTTACGACCCTGCGTCCATTATTCACGTTATACCACAGTAATAAAAAAAATTTGGAAAAATGTTTTTTTCAGTTAAAATAATCCATCATATGCACCTGATATTGTGACCCAAACAGTGTTTAAAACTGATTGTGAAATAATAATAAAAAAAACTACAGTATCAAACGCACCCAAGGTGGACATGCATATACAGTGACTAACACATATAAAAAGGGAACACCCAGATAATTTAAATGTGTAATCCATTTATATCCATGAAAAAAAAGAATGTAGGATAGACATATCTAGTGCATTATCTTCCTCATTATTTATGTTACTGTACATGGAATAAAAAAAGTCTCACATACAAACACCTATGATAAAAACTTCAATGAAAACTTCAAAGAGAACATTCCCCATAGGCAGTACCTGTGTAGCACAGCAGATAGCAGCCACTGGAACTTGCGGGGTCATTCCGAGTTGATCGCTCGCTGCCGATTTTCGCAGCGGAGCGATCAAGTGAAAAAATGGCATTTATGCTCATGCGTATGCCCCGCAATGCGCACGCGCGACGTACGGGTACAAATCCCTTTGTGGTTGTGCTCAAGGGTCTAGCGAAGATTTTCTTTGCACTGGCGGCCGCTAGAAGATTGACAGAATGGGGGTGTTACTGGGTTTCAACTGACCGTTTTCAGGGAGTGTTTGCAAAAACGCAGGCGTGTCCGAAGAAACGCAGGCGTGGCTGGGCATTCACTGGGCGGGTGTATGGCTTCAAAGCCAGACACAAATAGGCTGAAGTGATCGCAAGCACTGAGTAGGTCCTGAGCTACTCAGAAACTGCACAAACTGTTTTTGCAGAGCTCGGCTGCACATGCGTTCGCACTTCTGCTAAGCTAAAATGCACTCCCCAGTGGGCGGAGGCATAGCGTTTGCACGGCTGCTAAAACTAGCTAGCGAGTGATCAACTCGGAATGACCCCCTTGAGCTGGTGTCCGGCTCCACACCATGGCAGCACTACAGTGAGGAAAGGAAACTCGAAATAAACCATGGCTGCTGGGAACTGTAGTTTATATTGAGTTTCTTCACTGTAGTGCGGCCACGGGCTCAAGTTCCAGTGGCTGCTATCTGCTGTGCTACACAGGTACTGCCTCTACTAATTGATTGTACACCCTGGCTGTGGGTGGCACCACCAGGCGGCGCCCCTCCTCTGCCAGCGCCCCTGGCGAGTGCCATCCTGGCCAAGGCGTAGATACACCCCTGTTGAGCTATATAAATAACTGGTGATAATGATGATGATAATAATTAAATTTTTTCTTGGCCAAAAAATGCAGTTCATTTGTGATTTGTGGGCTGAACATCTGTTCCGGTCTGCGCTGGACTAATCTTCTAGAGGCAGCCAGGGATTCCCTCATACACACCTCCCACTCTCTTGTCTCCTCCTTCTCTGCATTGAGCAGGAAAACACACCACAGTGCGGGTGTGTGCTGTGTATGATGGCGGGAGTACAGGATATGGACTGATAGTTACTACACTCCCACCTACACACTTGTAGCCCAAATAGTCATAAACTGCTCATCTCTATGGTGAGGTCATTGTTAATGTACTGTATTTACCTAATTTGTGTATCCAAAGTGGGCTTATTTAATAACCAGTATTAGCATTCCGGCAGACTTTGAAAAATAGTTTAAGGAACACCATTTTTTTAATTTCCCTTATATTTCACCCTGGCTGCGCAGCCTGCAGGGCTAGTGGGGGCGGGCATGGAAACGTGAGGAGGAGTGGCTGCAATACTGTAGACCTGCTCTCTCTGACATTAACTGAGCACCACGGCTGTAAAGTAAGGAGGGTAATGGAGGAGAGGACAGGTCAGAATGTGAGGGATGGAGCAGAATGATGGAGGAGAAGAGGGGCTGGAGTGTGAGGGATGGAAGTGTGTTTGCAGGGCCGGTTCTTGGCCTTGTGGCGCCCCGGGCAAAATATAGGGGCGTGGCTTCAAATGGGGGCGTGGTCACAACTCTGAAAGAAAAAAATAAATAAATAAAAAGTATACTTACCATCCCCGTTCCTGATCCAGACCGCTGCAGACCCCCTCCGCCGGCGGCGCCGCTCTTCTACTCTCCTCTCTTCGATCTATGGGAGAGACGTTATTACGTCTCTCCCATAGAACAGCATAGACACTAGAGGTCAATTATGACCCCTAGTGTCTGTGCCACTATGCTGTGCGGTGCGCGATGACGTCATCGCACATCGCACAGCAAAGGTCCTCTACATTAAGGGAAACTAGACCGTAGCGTCTAGTTTCCCTTCATGGAGAGGACCTTTGCTGTGCGGTGCGCGATGACGTCATCGCGCACCGCACAACTAAGGTCCTCTCAATGAAGGGAAACTAGACGCTACGCGTCTGGTTCCCTTCAAAGCGGAGGGGCACAACAGGGCACTGCGGGGGGCACAGTGGCGGATCTTGCCCTGGTGCAGCGCCCTCCGGAAGGCGGCGCCCCGGGCAAAAGTACCGCTTGCCCGTGGCAAGAACCGCCACTGTGTGTTTGTGTCAGTAAGGGATGTCAGTATGTGTGTCTGTATCAGTGCATTTGTGTCAGTAAGTGGAATCTGTATTAGTAAGGGGTGTCTGTGTAAGTAAGTGGTGTTTGTGTCAGTAAGTTGTATCTGTGTCAGTAAGGAGTGTCTGTCATTCAGTATGTATCTGTATCAGTGTGTTTGTGTCAGTAAGTGTAATCTGTGTTAGTAAGGAGTGTATATGTTGGTAAGTTTTGTCTGTCAGTAAGTGTTTCAGCAAGTAGTGTCTGTGTCAGTAAGTGTGTCCCAGAAGCCCTTAGTTCCATGTCTGCTCTGTATTGCCCCCATCTTTTCTAATCTTTCCACTTCTGCTCTGTTTGCCCCATCATTGCTCCCCTTTAGACTTCTCCACCTTTGCAGCTTTCTGTATTATATGGCGGTCACTGTGATGCTCCCTATATGATATGGTGGTCACTGATGCTGTGTATTATATGGTGGTCACTAACTTTTTCTTGTTTTAGTTAACTATTAAGTGGTTGAAGGTAGGCACTAGCTATGACCTCCAAGGAGATAGCCACACTCATGGCAGAGACCACACCCCCTATTTAGACCACAGACACACCACACTGGTCACATCACTAGTCACACCACCGCAGCAGCTGTCACACCTCCTTCTGAGGCACACAATAGGCCCTTCGTAAATTTCATCTCCAGGCCCATGTGGACCTTAATCTGACACTGATGAAATGGCTCCCCAAACTTCACACTGGACTTCAAGCATCTTGGATTGTGTGCCTCTCCATTTCTCCACCATACTCTGGGACCTTGGTTTCCAAATGAGATGCAAAATTTGCCCTCATCAGAAAAGTGGACTTTGGACTCAGCAACAGGCCAGTTCTTTTTTTCTTGTCAGGAAAAGGCCATTCAAAAGTGTGGGGAAGCTTCACAAGGAGTGGACTGAGGCTGGAGTTAGTGCATCAAGAGCTACTACACACAGACGGATTCTGGACATGGGCTTCAAATGTCGTATTCCTCTTGTCAAGCTCCTGAACAACAAATAACATCAGAAGCATCTTACCTGGGCTAAAGAAAAAGAGAATCTATGGGGCATTGCCAAGAGAAAGATGAGAGACATAAGACCGAACAATGCAGAAGAGCTGAAGGCTTCCATAACACCTCAGCAGTGCCACAGGATGATAGAATCTATGCCATGCTGCATTGAGGCAGTAACTCCCTCACTACTTACAGCTTAGCTATATTATGACTTGAGAATTGTGGTCCTCTTTGTTACCTGTACTCTGTTTTTGTTATTTATTTACTGTAATGCTAAGTTTCTCTCCCTGTACTGTCCTTTGTACGGCGCTGAGAAACACTTGTGGCGCCTTGTAAATAATATGTAAGAATAATTATTCATGCAAAAGGGGCCCAAACCAAGTACTGAGTACATATGCATGATTATACTTTTCAGAGGGCCGACATTTCTGTATTTAAAATAATTTTTTTAATTAATTTTATGTAATATTCCAAGATTTTGGATTTGGGGTTTTCTTAAGCTGTAAGCCACAATCATCAAAATGATAACAAATAAAGGCTTGAAATATCTCACTTTGCATGTAATGAGTGTATATAATATATTAGTTTCACCTTTTAAGTAGAATTACTGAAATAAGTGAACTTTTGCACGATATTCTAATTTTCTGAGTTTCACCTGTACTTACCCAAGTACAAATAGTGTTGCCTAAACCAAGTTCTCTTAATTTGAAATTCAGTCTCATGTGTGGCACTGTTTCGAAGGCTTTAGCAAAATCTAAATAAACCACATCCACTGCTTTATCCTGGTCAAGATTATCACTAACTGTCTCACAGAAGCTAATTAAGTTAGTTTAACATGGCCTTTCCATCACAAAACCATACTGGTTCCTATTAATAAACTTGGTGGTTTCCAAGTACTTCTGTATGCTGTCCCTTATTATACCTTCCAATGGGGGTCATTCCGAGTTGATCGCTAGCTGAATTTGTTCGCAGCGCAGCGTTAGGCTAAAAAACGGCAGTTCTGCGCATGCGTATGTGGCGCAATGCGCACGCGTGATGTACAAGCACAACGAACGATGTAGTTTTGCACAGAGTCTAGCGATGCATTTCAGTCGCACTGCTTGCCGCAGAGTGATTGACATGAAGTGGGCGTTTCAGGGTGGCAACTGACCATTTTCAGGGAGTGTGCAGAAAAACGCAGGCATGCCAGGAAAACTGCAGGCGTGGCTAGGCAAACGCTGGGCGGGTTTGTGACGTCAAATCCGGAACTGAATAGTCTGAAGTGATCGCAAGCGCTGAGTAGGTTTTGAGCTACTCTGAAACTACACAAAATTTTTTTGCAGGCGCTCTGCGATACAACCATTCGCACTTCTGCTAAGCTAAAATACACTCCCAGTGGGCGGCGGCATAGCGTTTGCACAGCTGCTAAAACTAGCTAGCGAGCGATCAACTCGGAATGACCCCCAATATTTTCCCCACTATGGATGTCAAGCTTACCAGTCTATATTTCCCAGGATGAGTTTTAATTCCCTTTTTAAATATTGGGACTACCTCTGCAATATGCCAGTCTTTTGGTACCATGCCTGATTTAATTGAAGCATTGAAAATAAAATATAAGGGCCTTGCTAGTACTGAGTTAAACTCCATAAGAAAGAACCCTTGGGTGATGCCAATCCTGACCAGGAGATTTATTTATCTTAAATTTGCTTAGTCACTCCCGCACTTCTTCCTCACTTAGACAAGTACTCCACAACGGGATGTTATCATTGCTTTTGTTGTGTACTACTTCCGCCATCTGGTCCTCTCTAGTAAACTCTGATGAGAAAAATGTGTTCAGTATTTCTGCTTTACTTTTTTCATCATTAAACAAAACTCCCAACTTACCTTTAAGTGGCCCTATATTATCTTTTTTTAACCTTTTACCGTTTTTATGCTAAATTTGGGGGAGCTAGTTTTACTTTCCTTAGCGATTTGCTTTTTCGTTTTCAATCTTAGCTGCCCTGATTTCTTTTTGTCATTTTTTGTTATAAAAAATTGTTGTATTGGAAAGACTCCGCTTCCCCGTCGGAGTTAAACGTTTTTAAAGCACGCTTCTTTTTAGCCATTTCTTCCTTAACCTTCTTATTAAGCCACATCAGTTTGGATTTAATACTCCTGCGTTTACTGCTCATGGGAATGAACTTGTGAGTATACTTATTGAGCAACATTTTGAAAGTATCCCACATCTAAGCAGTGTTCTTGCCATGAAACAAAGTTTCCCAATCTATGTCCTTTAGTGCTTGTTTCAGCATGGTGAAATTTGCTTTTTTAAAGTTAAACGTTTTAGTTGAACCCTTATAATGTACCAGAGTAATAACAGCAATGCACTGTAGGAAATACACCATAGTCCTGTGCAGTGAAATGTAGCATATGTACAGTACAGAGGCGGAACTACCGCCAGTGCAACCAGTGCGTTGCACTGGGGCCCGCCTCTGTCCAGGGACCCAAAGCATGTAATGAGTCAAACTGACTCATTACATGCCGCTGTGTGCTGCGGGCAACCGCTGCCCGCAGCACACAGCCGCCCGGACAGAGAGGAGAGGAGCAGCGGTACGGGGGAGAAGGAGGAGGAGGGAGGTGGAGGAGGGAGCCGCAGCAGCGCTTTGTTACTGGTGGAGGCGCTGCTGCTGCTGTCCCTCTGCTTCACTATAGGCTGTCTTCCGAGAACAGCCTATAGTGAAGCAGAGAGGCAGCAGCAGCAGCAGCGCCTCCACCAATAACACAGCGCTGCTGCGGCTCCCTCCTCCACCTCCCTCCTCCTCCTTCTCTCCTGCCCGGGAATCGTGACCAGAAGCTGCACCGAGGAGCCTGAGCCAGCGGAGAGGGTAAGTATAATCTTTCTTTCTTTCTTTCTTTCTTTCTTTCTTTTTCTTTCTTTCTTTCTTTCTTTCTTTCTTTCCTGTCTTTCTTTCTTTCTTGGGACTGTCTGCCGTAATGTGTAAAAAGGGGGAATCTGCCTGCCGCAATGTGTAAAAATGGGGAATCTGCTTGCCGCAATATGTAAAAAGGGGGAATCTGCTTGCCGCAATGTGTAAAAAGGGGGAATCTGCTTGCCACAATGTGTAAAAAGGGGGAATCTGCCTGCCGCAATGTGTAAAAAGGGGGAATCTGCCTGCCGCAATGTGTAAAAATAGGGAATCTGCTTGCCGCAATGTGTAAAAAGGGGGAATCTGCCTGCCGCAATGTGTAAAAATGGGGAATCTGCTTGCCGCAATGTGTAAAAAGGGGGAATCTGCCTGCCGCAATGTGTAAAAATGGGGAATCTGCTTGCCGCAATGTGTAAAAACGGGGAATCTGCCTGCCGCAATGTGTAAAAATGGGGAATCTGCTTGCCGCAATGTGTAAAAAGGGAAAATCTGCCTGCCGCAATGTGTAAATAGGGGGACTCTGCCTGCCGTAATGTGTAAAAAGAGGGACGCTGTCTGCCGTAATGTGTAACAAGGGCACGCTGTCTGCCGTTATGTGTAAAAAGGGCACGCTGTCTGCCGTTATGTGTAAAAAGTGTACGCTGTCTGCCGTTATGTGTAAAAAGGGGGACGCTGTCTGCCGTAATGTGTAAAAAGGGGACGCTGTCTGCCGTAATGTGTAAAAAGAGGAATCTGTCCGCCGTAAGGTGTAAAAGGGTCTCTACCTGGTGTAGTGGTGCTACTGTGCGGCGTAATTTGAATGATGGAGACTACTGTGCACCGTTTTATGAATTGGTATTATTTTTGGCCACACCCCTTCCCCACGAAGCCACGCCACTATGTATTTTTGCGCACGCCTACGGCACGCACTGCCCCTGTTTTGCATGCAGGGGTGGAGCTCCGATGCCGTTTCTTGCACACAGTGCTAAAATGTCTAGTTACGGCACTGTTGCTAGGTATCCATTTCTCTGGCCCTGAGCAGGTCCCCCTCACCAGATCCTCTCCAGGGGTGAGGGGGTGGACTTGGATGGGATGGGGGGGGGGGGGCAAAGCATTTTGTCGCACCTGGGCCCACCGCTCACTAGTTCCGCCACTGGTACAGTATAATGTATAATTCAGATTGGGATGGAAAACCAGCCCGGGAAATTTATGTTAGCAGCCCTAATGGGGTTGTAGTCTATTGAGGATGTGGGGTCTGCTGACAGGGGGGGGGGGGGGGGGCTGCATCCCTCCTTACAGGGTCTGATTGTATGCAAATGCGGCTTTCCTTAAATCTTTGCTGCAATTGCATCTGAGACCAGGGGCGTATTGGGAACTAAATGTGGCCCTGTACTATTTTGTGAAAGTGGCCGACAAAGGCAGCTCAAGAGGTATAACATACCATGTAGCCATGGCAGCATCACTGGCTGGCAGAGTTTCTGTACTGCAAAGATAGAATAACAGAATGATTGGGAACAATCTGGGCCGGCGACAGGGGTGGTCAAAGGAGACACCTGTACCCGGCCCCAAGGATCAGAGGGCCCCCAAGCATACGCCACTTAATGCTGGCAGGGATGTGAGTAACCTTGCCCAAATAGGGCAGCGAGCTATAGACGGTGTGGGCACAGCCTCCAGAGTGACGGGATCCTCTCACACACAGTGACTGTGTGGCGCGAATGTACGCCCACTCTTCCTGGTCCAGCTCTGTTGCAGGCAGTTACGGGACATGGCCAGGATTCCCGTGCCCTGCGCCAAACTTTTCTGGTGGGATGTGAGGCCCACATGGTACCTGCTGTACCGTGTTCAGGTATGGATGCTGAGGAGTGCAGTGCAGGTGAGTCTCTTCCTGGGGTAAGAGTGGATTGGTGAGGGTATACAGGGCTTTGCGATGGGATAAGGGGGCCTGGGAATGCAGCATGGAGTCATTGGGGAGAGACAAACTGTGGGGTGTGTGAGAGGAAGTATGAAGGGAGAGACAGACTGTGGTGTGCATGGGGGAGGAAGGAGATATAAATATTTATATGTGTATAAATATATAAAGTCTTGAGAAAAGGCACTCCAATCATCAAAAAATAATGGCCCTCATTCCGAGTTGTTCGCTCGCAAGCGGATTTTAGCAGATTTGCTCATGCTAAGCCGCCGCCTACTGGGAGTGAATCTTAGCATCTTAAAATTGCGACCGATGTATTCGCAATATTGCGATTACACACCTCGTAGCAGTTTCTGAGTAGCTCCAGACTTACTCGGCATCTGCGATCAGTTCAGTGCTTGTCGTTCCTGGTTTGACGTCACAAACACACCCAGCGTTCGCCCAGACACTCCTCCGTTCCTCCAGCCACTCCTGCGTTTTTTCCGGAAATGGTAGCGTTTTTTCCCACACGCCTATAAAACGGCCTGTTTCCGCCCAGTAACACCCATTTCCTGTCAATCACATTACGATCGCCAGAACGATGAAAAAGCCGTGAGTAAAATTTCTAACTACATAGCAAATTTACTTGGCGCAGTCGCAGTGCGGACATTGCGCATGCGCATTAAGCGGAAAATCGCTGCGATGTGAAGATTTTTACCGAGCGAACAACTCGGAATGAGGGCCAATGCTTCTTTATTACTTCCAATATAGCACTTTAGAGATAGAACAATGGTGGCTCATAATGCAAAAACACAGGCTCCAAAGTAAAATACCCAGGCAATCAGCATGCCCTAGTGATGAAACAGGACCAACAAATGCAGTTCTGAATATAAAAGGTCATAAACTTATCCGTCCCAGTTTATACACAAGAGTCAACACACAGTAGACATTATACACCGTGTAGCAACGCCATGTGTCCCAACAGCCGGCATCCTGAATGTTAGTGTGCCGGGAGGGAGGGTTAGGGTAAGGGGTAAGGTTTATTAATTTAATTAAAATTTTGGTATTATGGTGGTCGGGAGGCTGCTGTCAGTATTCTGACCAGTGGCATCCCGTATCCAACCCTAATTAAATATCCCCACAAGACCCCATATACAGTATTATAGAGTATATCAAAAATAGACGGCACTCAAGGACTTTTAAAGTGAAAGTATATTGTAAACAAAATCACAAAAACTTAAAAGTCTTTGAATGTTGTCCCTTTTCTCTGTATATGTATAATGATGCAAATCATCCCAGCCCACCTAGTGGCCACCTGCATCTGCCCTCCGAGAGGTGGTGTTAGTGGTGGAGGGGGTCTACAGGTTAAGGGGCGCTAGGCTGAAGATTTGCCTAGGGTGCAGCGAGACTTTGCACCGGCCCTGGATGTAAGTGTGCACTATGTGTTCGTGGATGACTCTTTGCTGCAGTGGTGAAGGTGACATGATGCTATGATCTTTAACAGTCAGTCAGTGACTGAAGTCGACAGACGGATAAGTTTATGACCTTTATATTCAGAACTGCATTTGTTGGTCCTGTTTTATCACTAGGGCATGTTGATTGCCTGTGTATTTTACATTGGAGCCTGTGTTTTTGCATTATGAGCCACCGTTGTTCTATCGCTACAGTGCTATATTGGAAGTAATAAAGAAGCATTATTTTTTGATGATTAGAGTGCCCTTTCTCAAGACTTTGTATTTTCTGGACCTTTGTGGAACGGACTATAAGGAGCACCAATGAGTATTTTTAAGAAGAGTGTGCGTTTGTCTATTACCACTATGTATAAATATATATATATATTCATTAACAGTTTCATATATAGCGCAGCAAATTTTGTTGTGTTTTTATATATATATATATATATATATATATATTTATTCTGAGGGGGCCCCAGTGAGATATTACTGTACTGGGCCCCAAGATTTCTGTTGCCGGCCCTGGGGACAATGCAGTGTACTGAGTGTGGTGGGCTGTCTGTCATGTGTAGGCTGGGGCCACATGACAAAACGCAAAACAGGCCCCACAGACACATCGGCCTACCAGGATTCTTCATGGTGAGCCCTATGGCTAATCCACCCCTGGTATAATTCAAGTGCACAGTCTGGAACCTGATCCCTAGAGGAGGAAGTGGGGCCCCAGGCAGTGGAGCCCACAGGGGGTTTCTCTGTACCCCTTTTGGCCAGTCCAACCCTGGGTGTACATGATGGTATGCCTCGGGCAGATCTCCTTTAATTGGCTGAACACATTAGAGAATCGGCCATCTACCTTGGTAACACTTCCAAGGATGTGGGTGTGTTCGGTTCTCGCATTTCTGCCTCGGCCATTGTAGCTCACCAGGCTTTCTGGTTACGTTCCTGGCAGGCGGATGCAGAATGCAAGAAGGCAGTTGAGACACTCCCTTTCTCAGGAGAGATCCTGTTTGATCCTGAATTGGACACATGAATCTCCCAGGCCACTCGTTGTTAATTCGCCTTTATCATCTTCAGCACCTAGTAGATCTTACACTAGAACTTCCGTTTGTTCCTTTCATGCCCCACAAAATTCAGAGGCCGTACACGAAAATCCGCAAATGCCTCCTGAGGAAAGAGTGGCTGGGGTAATGGTTCAGTCACCTCCTGCTACTAGGACACCAAATCAGCTGCCAAGACAGTATCATGAAGGAATGCCATCTCAGCAGGGCTCACCGAAGGTGGGAGCCCGTCTATTTGAGTTTCAGGATGTTTGGCTACAGACCTGCACCGATGCCTGGGTCCGAAACATAATATCCAGGGGATACCAGATAAACTTTGCATCTCAGGATATGCCTCCCAGCCTTAGAAAACAAGAAGGTGGTGTTACAGGAGGCTATCTCCAAGCTTCTGGATCGGAGGGTTTGATGCCAGTACCACCTCACCAGTGCCGGAAGGGGTTTTACTCAAACTTATTTGTTGTTCAGAAATCAGACAGTTTGGTCCGGCCCATACTGGACCTGAAGGACGAACCTCTACCTCACTGTGTACAAATTCAAGATGGAATATCTCTGCTCTGTGATTGCAGGCCAGGAAATGGCAGAATATTTAGTGTCCTTTGATATTAAGGACACTTTTCTGCACATTTCGATTTGGGAACCCCATCAGGCTTTCCTTTGGTTTCCAATTCGGGATTCCCATTACCAGTTTCAGGCACTTCCTTTTTGACTCTTGTCAGCGCCCAGAGTCTTCACAAAGGTGATGGCTACCATGGTAGCCCTACTGCGGCTATGGGGATGGCCACAATCCCATATCTCGATGATCTGCTCAAGGCGCCGTCAGCAGAAAGACTCCTGCAGGATGTGTCTGCCACTTATCACCTTCTCCTGCAACACGTTTGGATAATTAACTTTCCCAAGTCTCAACTGGTCCCATCACAGTTCCTCCGAATGATTATGGACACGACTCTACAGCGGTTATTCCTTCCAGTGGACAAGGTCACAGCAATTCAGCAGATGGTCCGCTCAGTAACCTTGAAGGATATCTGTGCATCTGTGCATACCCTTCTAGGGAAGATTATGTCCTCCTTCGAGGTCTTGGAGTTTGGGCAGTTTCATTCCAGGGCCTTACAACTACATCTCCTCTCTCAGTGGACCAGGTATCATCTGCAGATGCATCGCCTACTGTGCCTTTCTACCAGGATGTGCATATCACTCCTGTGATAGCTGCATTCCAGTCATCTACTAGCGGGTCATCGGTTCAGCATCTGGGAATGGGTTGTTCTGATGACGGATGCCAGCCTCAGGGGGTGGAGAGCGGTGGCGCTGGATTATCAATTTCAGGGCCACTGGTCGCGTCAGGCGGCAATCCTTCCAATAAATTTCCTGGAATTGAGAGCAGTCTACAGTGCTCTGGTACATCAACTGCAAAGTTGAACAACCATGTGAGAAGTCACTTGCATACTCTTCTGGGTGGAAAAGCATGCCGCAACACTGTTGACGGTGTTCATTTCCAGGGTAGACAACTAGGAAGCGGACTAGCTTAGTTGTCAGGAACCGCATCCAGGTGAGTGGGCCTTGCATCCACAGGTATTTCAGCAGCTGAAATACCTGTTTCCTTGATATTGCTCCCGCACTTGAAATCCCAATGCGGTGGTGGTCGACGCATTGCCAGCTCCATGGCAGATCCAGTTTGCGTCTCTATTCCCGCCATTTCTTCCCTTTCTTCAGGTGATTAAATGCATCAAGAGGGAAAGAGGCACAGTCATCCTAGTAGCATCGGACTGACCACACAGAAGCTGGTACTCAGATCTACAGATGCTCCTTGTAGACGAACCTTGGCCACTTCCACTAAGGCTGGACTTTCTTCATCAGGATCCATTCTGTCACCCCGCCTTACAGAAGCTGCGTTTGACATCGTGGCTGTTGAGATTGATCACTAGAGGCGCAAGGGCATCCCACAGGCAGTAATTCCAACAATGCTTTAGGCTTGAAAGCCTGTTTCTTCGACCCACTATCATGGAATTTGGGAATCTTATGTATCCTGGTGCGAGAGAAAGAAGTTTCCTATGACTTATTTTTGCCGCGCTCATCTCTTATTTTTACAAACTTGACTGGATACAGACCTGCGTATGGGTTCCCTAAAGGTACAGGTTTTTGCTCTGTTGATATTACCAAAGGTGGTTTCCATGTTTCACATTAACCAGCCAATTGTGGTGCTGGTTCTTTCTGAGATTTCACCCTTTGCATGCTCCCTGAATATGGTTCGTGCTTTGCGTATTTATGTAGACAGGACTCGGATTCCTTGCTCATTCTATACAATGCTGGAAAATGTAGCTGGCCTGTTTCTAAGCAGACTCTAGCGCTCTGGATATGTCTTATTATTCGCCAGGCTTATTTAGCGGCATCCAAGATTCTGCCTGCCTTCATCTTAGCTCATTTTACACTCTCATTTGGGAATTCTTGGATGGAGTCCAGAAGGGTTTCTGCATCACTGCTGTGTTGTGCAGCCACTTGACATTTTTAAAGCCTCTGAGTATCAATCTGTTTTACAGGTGTCGTAGCGCACTCCCTCCCATGGGGGTAAATTTGGGATATTCCCACAGTAATGCTCCAGTGTCCCTTGAAGGAAGATGTTGAAAACAGGATTTTGGTACGCAATAAATAAATTTTTCCGATTTCGGGGAGGAATAATTACAATGTATACTGTATGTATTAATTAATGTAATGGTAGTTTAAAAGATAATGACTCAAAATACACACACATTTATATATACTGTGTGTATGTGTGTGTATGTGTATATATATGGGATGTTAAGTATCTACTGTTCAATCTTATATGCTGCTACAGATATGTGTGCCATATGCTTGCTACTATAGTTTGCACTTTCTTTTGAAATAAGTAAAACGTCTTTCATTCAAGCAGTGTGCTGGTCTATCTGAGTTTGATCCCTCTGGTGGTTACTCTTGGAACTTTTTGCATTATTTCTCTGACCGGGCACCGGCCTCAATTGTATTTGAAAGTGTGAAGCGGCTTCTTCTGTGGATTTTCTATATATATTTATATATATATACGTGGATATTTCACCCAACACTCCTTACTCGATTATATACAAAACTTGCTGCGGTACCCTCCGTGGGTCAGAGATCCTGTCCCTTGTAGAAGGACTATCTGACATCATCAAGTGGATTCTCCAGACATGGGAACACGCTGGGGGCTGAGGCGGACGGCGACGGATAGTTGAGAGACATTGTAAAGCTAATGAGTCATTTGTCTTTGCTGGTATTTAAGTGTTTTCTGTTATTTGTGTAAATGTGAAGGCTTTGTTCCTGACGACGAGTTTGACCCCGAAATGTTGAAGGGCTTAATAAAGGATGCTATCATAACTTTTGACAGTCTGCTTGAGTGCCGCCGGATATTCCTTGTACTGTATATATATCTTGACGTCATCAAGCCCCGACCATGGGTGACGGCAGCCAGGGACACGCGCTTGTGAAGGGTCTATTTAGGTAAGCACCTTTGAATTGTTATCTTGATTCAGACGAAAGTTTAGATAAAACTGAAATATTAATTGACCTTTCTGTTCTAGTTTCTTTATTTCTGCATCGAAGCCTTGTGAGTGCCATCCTACCCATAACAACATACATTTGAATCATTGAGGAAAGGCACCCAGGCAATACTTAAGTTGCTGAGAGTGCCGGTCCAGGTGGGCTATACATCATATATATATAAATAAATAAATAAATAAATAAATATATATATATGGGGGGGATTTTACAGCATTTTACCTATAATACTTTTTTTACAGCATTTTACCCATGCTGAATTTTTAGGGGCCAGCTGACACCCTTAGTGTGAAAGGGAGTGTTTCTTATTATTTAATTCTTTTTTTATTCTATACCTACATGTGGTGCTGTACCTCTATAATCTATCTCTCTCTCTCTCTCTCTCTCTCTCTCTCTCTCTCTCTCTCTCTCTCTTTCTCTCTCTCATATATATATATATATATATATATATATATATACTGTGTGTATATATATATATATATATATATATTGGCGATGACCACCCGAACATTGAGATCCAAGCTGGGATCCGAGTCCTGCTCGGGACTTCCCGCCGTACAGGGCCGGTTCCAGGGCTTCTGGCGCCCCGGGCGGCATTGGGGGGCGTGGCTTCATACAGGGGGCGTGGTCATTTACGCCCCCTGTACAGACTGGAATGATGCGCGGTGCGCGATGACGTCATCGCGCACCGCACATCAAAGGTCCTTTCAACGAAGAGAAACTAGACGCGTAGCGTCTAGTTCCCTTCGTGGAGAGGACCTTGGCCGTGCGGTGCGCGATGACGTCATCGCGCACCGCACAGTAAAGGACCTCTCCACGAAGGGAAACTAGACGCGTACGCGTCTAGTTTCCCTTCCCAGCGGCCAGCGGCAGCAGGGCGACAGCGGGGGCCGGGGGGCACACACTGCAGCAGCGGATCTTGCCCTGGTGCGGCGCCCTCCGGAAGGCGCCCTGCGCCCTCCGGAAGGCGGCGTCCCGGGCAAAAGTACTGCTTGCCCGTGGCAAGATCCGCTACTGCCGCTGTACTTGGATCCCAAAGCGAGGCCGAATTTCGTCTTCCTGCAGTCGGATTCTCGCGGGTTTTGGATTCTATATAAGTCCCGTGCATCAACGCCATCTTCGTTCCGCCTGTGCAGAGTGCACTGGACGGACGTGTCCGTCTCAGTACTGTGTTGTCTGATGTTGGGTGGGTGCTCTGTCTGCTGTATCTGAAAGTGGGTGCTCTGTCTGCTGTATCTGAAAGTGGGTGCTCTGTCTGCTGTATCTGAAAGTGGGTGCTCTGTCTGCTGTATCTAAAAGGGGTGCTCTGTCTGCTGTATCTGAAAGGGGTGCTCTGTCTGCTGTATCTGAAAGGGGTGCTCTGACTGCTGTATCTGAATGGTGTGCTCTGCTGTATCAGCCAGGGGAGCTCTGCTGTATCTGAAAAAGGGGTGCTCTGTCTGCCGTATCAGTCCAGGAGTGCCCTGTCTGCTGTATCAGTCCAGGGGTGCCCTATCTGCTGTATCACTCCAGGGGTGCTAAGTCTGCTGTATCAGTCCAGGGGTGCTCTGCCTGCTGTATCTGAAATGGGTGATCTGTCCTTCCATCCAGGGGCTCCGCCCCAGTGTAAAATTAAAATAATTAAATCTAAAAACAAAAAGACTAATTCTAATTATAAAAAATATATATTTTTACTATACAATACAATTACTATACAATTTTTAAGTTATTTTCATAATTATTGTGACACTGCCAATCAGACTGCAGTATATTATTTCCTATTCATACACATATTGTTCTACGCTGTTGGTGAAGGTCAACCGCAGTGTTTGACTACCATTTCTGACTCATACACGTATTGTGCGACGCTGTTGGTGAAGCTAAACTGCAGTGTGTAATAATATATTTTTTTTCTCATTTGTACGACACTGTAACCGCAGTGTGTGATATAACAAATAATAATACATATTTTTGACTCATTTGTGCGACACTGTAACCGCAGTGTGTGATATAAAATAATATAAATAAAATAATATATATAAAAAATAATATATATATTTTGATTTAAATTAATATTTGTGTCATCCCAATATACATCCAGGGACTGCAGCTGCTCCATCCATCTAGGGGTGTTCTGTCAGTCCACCCAAAATAATTTTTTATATTTTGTGCTGTATCCTTTCAGTATACATCCAGGCGTGCTCCTTCCATTTCAGGGTGCTGTGTCCGTAGCTCATATTCTTATAATTTATTGTCCTGTTTTCATAATTCTTCTTATCACAACATTGTGATTCATTCAAATTAATATTATTAATAAAAATAATAATTATTATTATAAATTAAATTAAATTAATATTACTAAACTCTCCACACTTGAATAGCGAACCCTCTGCATGTGGAATATATCTTTGAGGAACAGAAGAACTTAATCCTAATTTTTAAATAATTTTAACAGATGATTACAGCATTTAAAAATATATTGTTAACTACCACGTGTTTGCTGCCCGCTGCTGTCCCTTAACTTAGTCATCCAGCTACCTCGGTGCAACCTTTTGGCCTAAACTGGATAAAAACAATATTGTGAGCTGTGAGGTGTTTAGGATAGACTGGAAAAGAGTGGAAATAAATGTTATTGAGGTTAATAATAGCGTAGGAACAAAAACACCCCCCAATTCTGTTATTTTAGCTGTTTTTATCATTTAAAAAAAAAAAAAACATCCAAAGCCAAAACCCGCAAGGGCTGTTTTGGCAAAACCAATACCGATCCAAAACACGAAGGAGGATATATTAGAGATGAGCGGGTTCGGTTCTCAGAGAACCGAACCCTACCGAACTTCACGTCTCGAGCCCAGATCCGAGTCAGGCTCGGGTTTTCCCGCCTGACTCTGAAACCCGAACGCGGCAAAACGTCATCATCCCACTGTCAGATTCTCGCAGGATTTGGATTCCATATAAGGAGCTGCGCGTCGCCGCCATTTTCACTCCAGTCTCGGAGAGTGTATAGAGAGGATGTGTCCTCAGTGTTCAGTGTCTGTGTGTTGGGGCGGGAAAGTGGGGTGGCAAGTGTTGTTCAGTCCAGTGTAGTCACTCAGTGTATTGTGCTGCATCAGTCCAGGCAGTCACAGTGTTGGTGTTCTCTGCTGCCATATATCCAGTGTAGCTGTAAAGTGGTGCTGTGTTGTGCAGACCAGTCCAGTGTAGTCAGTGTATTGTGCTGCATCAGTCCAGCCATTCACAGTGTTGGTGTTCTCTGCTGCCATATATCCAGTGTAGCTGTATAAAGTGGTGCTGTGTTGTGCAGACAGGTGGTAGTGTCCTGTGTCATCAGTAATTCCAGTGCCGAAATACGCTGCTGCTATATGTCCACTGCTGCAGTATAATAATTATAACAACAACGTGTTGTGCTGCATCAGAGCAGTGGTAGTGTCCTGTGTCATTAGTAATTCCAGTGACGATATACGCTGCTGCTATTTGTCCACTGCTGCAGTATAATAATTATAACAACAACGTGTTGTGCTTCATCAGAGCAGTGGTAGTGTCCTGTGTCATCAGTAATTCCCTTGACGATATACGCTGCTGCTATATGTCCACTGCTGCAGTATAATAATTACAACAACAACAACAACAACGTGTTGTGCTGCATCAGACCAGTGGTAGTGTCCTGTGTCATCAGTAATTCCAGTGACGATATACGCTGCTGCTATATGTCCACTGCTGCAGCAGTGGCGTCATGAGGGGGGTGCGGGGGGTGCGGCCCGCACCCGGGTGTAACCCTTCAATAGGGTGAAACCAAATAGAGCCCTGCACTCCCAGCCGCACCCTAATCCCATCAAAAGAACTGACATAGACATGTCAGCAGCGACGTCCACACCTCCTCTTCCCCGGCACTAAGCGCTGCAGGCTCAATAGGAGCTCTCCCCGCGCTCCGCTGCTTTCTGCGCCTGTCAACAGCTGACAGGCAGCGGCAAGCTAGATGACAGCACAGGACGGGGCACTGACTGTCAGCACGATCCCCCTGGCCGGAACTTCAGACTCTTCACTCCGAGTCCCCTCCCCTCAGAGGCGCGGCTCCCATCAGCGCTATGTGGGGCAAGGCGGAGGGCAGCTATTTACAAGCTGGCGAATGCTGGCATTGCTGAGGGTTTAATTGAAGTGGCCGGCGGCAGGTACAGCTGAGAAGTGTGGGGGAAGTACAGTGTCACTGTGTACAGGGGCCATGCTTGTGCTGATGATCGCGGCTGCAGGCAGGCAGATGTCTGTGAGGAGGAAGCAGCCCAGGGCTGGGATCATCAGTGCCAGTGGCCCCCACTGGCAGCATTTTATCTTTACATGCAGGTTGTAGTCAGGCCCGGCGACAGGGGGGGTCAAAGGGGACACACGTACGGGGCCACGAGTTTCAGGGGGGCCCCGAGCATCAGGGGCACACAAAATGTTTAGGCAGCGCATAAGAATGCTGTGTGATCCACACAGCGGGCAGGGCAGCAACACAGCTGCCGGACCCTGCTTGATCCAGTGGAGATACGTGGCGGAGGTGCGGTATGATGAAGCGGCAATGTCAGCAGTACTGATAATAAGTCAAATTGACTCATTACAGTATGCTGTGGCTGGCTGCGGGATGTAACAGGACAGGAGATGTTCCAGCTGGTTCAGCACCTCTCCTTATGCTTTCTCCCCCTCCGCACCTCCAGCCCACTTTGCCCGTCCACTATACTCTGCACAGCGCTGTTGTCCCCGCCTGCTGTCTCCCACATTAAAAAAGGGGCGGGCTAGCAGCGCTGCACAAACTCCTTTGGCCCGCCTCCGCAAGTCCCCCTGCTGCTGGTGCTGCCCGCGGCGGCGGGAATGAGACGACGTGATGCCATCACCTCACGTCCGTCTCTCCTGCCACATAAAGAGAGCCCTGAGGACGCCCACGACGACAGTGACTATCAATGGGGGAACAAAAGAAAAAGGTAGTTAAGAGCTGCATTTGGTGGTGGTGTGGGGCGGGGTGAGGGAAGATGTGCACTGTGCCAGCGATAAAATGTCCTGGGGTGAGACTGTGTGTAGGAAAAAGTGTACTGGGGGGGAGAGCTGTGTGTAGGATAAAGTGTACTGGGGGGGAAAGAGCTGTGTGTAGGATAAAATGTCCTGGGGTGAGAGCTGTGTGTAGGATCAAGTGTGCTAGGAGGAGGAGCTGTGTGTAGGATAAAGTGTGCTGGGGGGGAGAGCTGTGTGTATGATAAAGTGTGCTGGAGGGGAGAGCTGTGTGTAGGATAAAGTGTGCTGGGGGGGAGAGCTGTGTAGGATAAAGTGTGCTGGGGGGGAGAGCTGTGTGTAGGATAAAGTGTGCTGGGGGGGAGAGCTGTGTAGGATAAAGTGTGCTGGGGGGGAGAGCTGTGTAGGATAAAGTGTGCTGGGGGGAGAGCTGTGTAGGATAAAGTGTGCTGGGGGAGAGCTGTGTGTAGGATAAAGTGTGCTGGGGGGGAGAGCTGTGTGTAGGATAAAGTGTGCTGGGGGGGAGAACTGTGTGTAGGATAAAGTGTGCTGGGGGGGAGAGCTGTGTGTAGGATAAAGTGTGCTGGGGGTGAGAGCTGTGTGTAGGATAAAGTGTGCTAGGGGGAGAGCTGTGTGTAGGATAAAGTGTGCTGGGGGGAGAGCTGTGTGTAGGATAAAGTGTGCTGGGGGAGAGCTGTGTGTAGGATAAAGTGTGCTAGGGGGTAGAGCTGTGTGTAGGATAAAGTGTGCTAGGGGGAGAGCTGTGTGTAGGATAAAGTGTGCTAGGGGGTAGAGCTGTGTGTAGGATAAAGTGTGCTAGGGGGAGAGCTGTGTGTAGGATAAAGTGTGCTAGGGGGAGAGGTGTGTAGGATAAAGTATGCTGGGGTGGTGAGAGATGTGTGTAGGATAAAGTGTGCTTGGGGGTGAGAGATGTGTGTAGGATAAAGTGTGCTGGGGGGGTGAGAGATGTGTGTAGGATAAAGTGTGCTGGGGGGGAGAGATGTGTGTAGGATAAAGTGTGCTGGGGGGAGAGCTGTGTGTAGGATAAAGTGTGCTGAGGGGAGAGCTGTATGTAGGATAAAGTGTGCTGGGGGGGAGAGCTGTGTGTAGGATAAAGTGTGCTGGGGGGGAGAGCTGTGTGTAGGATAAAGTGTGCTGGGGGGGAGAGCTGTGTGTAGGATAAAGTGTGCTGGGGGGGAGAGCTGTGTGTAGGATAAAGTGTGCTGGGGGGGAGAGCTGTGTGTAGGATAAAGTGTGCTAGGGGGAGAGCTGTGTGTAGGATAAAGTGTGCTAGGGGGAGAGGTGTGTAGGATAAAGTATGCTGGGGTGGTGAGAGATGTGTGTAGGATAAAGTGTGCTTGGGGGTGAGAGATGTGTGTAGGATAAAGTGTGCTGGGCGGGTGAGAGATGGTGTAGGATAAAGTGTGCTGGGGGGGGAGAGCTGTGTGTAGGATAAAGTGTGCTGAGGGGAGAGCTGTATGTAGGATAAAGTGTGCTGGGGGGAGAGCTGTGTGTAGGATAAAGTGTGCTGGGGGGGAGAGCTGTGTGTAGGATAAAGTGTGCTGGGGGGGAGAGCTGTGTGTAGGATAAAGTGTGCTGGGGGGGAGAGCTGTGTGTAGGATAAAGTATGCTAGGGGGAGAGCTGTGTGTAGGATAAAGTGTGCTGGGGGGAGAGCTGTGTGTAGGATAAAGTGTGCTGGGGGGGAGCTGTTTGTAGGATAAAGTGTGCTGGTGGGAGCTGTGTGTAGGATAAAGTGTGATGGGTGCTGTGCTTGGAGAAGGGTGCTGTGTCAGAGGTGAAACTAGTGGCGGTGCTAGCGGGCACCAGACAAAATCTTGCCTAGGGCATCAAATTGGTTAGGTCCGGGTCTGGCTGAATGCACTTCGGGCCACCCACAAATTAATTAAAAGTGAATTAATTTCCAACACAAACATATATTTATATATGTAGTACATATCGAGGGGGGGAGTTGAGGGTGTAGGGGGCCCCCAGAGATATCATTGTATGGGGCCCCAAGGTTTCTGTTGCCGGCCCTGGTTGTAGTTACCAGCATGGGGGTTGTGTGCCCCCCTCCCCCGCTCTCCAGTCGCAGCAGCCTCTCAGGGCATTCACTTAAATCTCTCCCGAGTCCCGACTAGCTCAGTAGTTTCCTCTCTTCAGTTATATTTACTGCACTGCATGTTGCCCCGCCCCCAGGTCTCCTGCTGCTCCTCTGTTCTCCTCCTTCTCCTGCTTCTTCTAGCTCTCACAAGTTTCCCAGGTATGCTTCCTTCCCCTACATTCCCAGGTGTGCCTCTTTCCCCTGTATCCCCAGGTGTGCCTCTTTCCCCTGTATCCACATGTGTGCCTCTTTCCCCTGTATCCCCAGGTGTGCCTCTTTCCCCTGTATCCCCAGGTGTGCCTCTTTCCCCTGAATCCCCAGGTGTTCCCCTGTATCTCCATGTGTGCCTCTTTCCCCTGTATCTCCATGTGTGCCTCTTTCCCCTGTATCCCCATGTGTGCCTCCTTCCCCTGTATACCCATGTGTTACTCTTTCCCTATATCCCCATGTGTGCCTCTGCTCCTACTTACCCAAGTGAACCTTTCACCTATATCAGCTGTGTTTTTGTCACCCCTCCGTCTGTGCCTCTGCCCCTCAACCCTTCTATGCCGCAGTTCCCTTTCCCATAAGTGCCTCGCTCACTTTCCTATATCTGTACAGTCTGTATATCTTTGGTACTTTCCCCATCTGTGTCTCTGATACTCCCCCCCCTTCCCCCCCTCTGTGACTCTGCCCCCATGCGCCGTGTGCTCCTCTCCCCCTCCATGTGTGCCTGTCTGTCTCTGCTCCTTTCCCCATCTGTACCTCTGCTACCGGCAGTGGCGGGTGCGGGGGGTGCCGCCCGCACCCCGGTGTCACCCTTCAATGGGGTGACACCAAACAAGAGCCGCACTCGCACCTGCTAGGGGGGGATGCGATCAAAACTGAGCCGCGGCGGAGTCTTTTTGTTGCAGGCGGGGGTATATGATTTTGATTCGGCGAGGGTGCGATCGTAACTGCAGTGCTCTATTTGCCTTACGATCGCACCCCCGCCGACTCAAAATCATATACCCCCGCCTGCAACAAGAAGACTCCGCCGCGGCTCAGTTTTGATCGCATCCCATCCCCCCCCTCCCCCCTGCTGGAAGAGGAGGACTCCGCCGCGGCCGGGTCTGAACGTCATCACGCCGCCGGGATTCTAGGAGGGAGAAGTGTGAGGATGCTCTTGCGGCTTGCTATTCTCCTCACCCGCGCCAGCCACATTCTGCACACTGCCGCCGCCCACGTCCTCCGCTGCTCATCTTAGGTACTCTTACCCTGCTTCCCTGTGTCCCTCTCCCTGTCACTGTCCCTGCTGCCAATCTCCCTGGCCCTGAGTTGTGGATCATACTGTGTGGCATATGTGAATTTTGTCTAAATCTACTGTATGTTGTATAATGTGAATTTCGGCTCATTCAGTGTGCTATAATGTGAATTTCTGCTCATTCTGTGTGCTATAATGTGAATTTCGGCTCATTCTGTGTGCTATCATGTGATTTTGGCTCATTCTGTGTGCCATCATGTGATTTTCGGCTCATTCTGTGTGCTATAATGTGAATTTCTGCTCATACCGTGTGCTATAATGTGAATTTCGGCTCATTCTGTGAGCTATCATGTGATTTTCGGCTCATTCTGTGTGCTATAATGTGAATTTCTGCTCATACCGTGTGCTATAATGTGAATTTCGGCTCATTCTGTGTGCCATCATGTGATTTTCGGCTCATTCTGTGTGCTATAATGTGAATTTCTGCTCATACCGTGTGCTATCATGTGATTTTCGGCTCATACTGTGTGGTATAACGTCACCCGGCTCCATAGCAGTGCATGCTAATATGGACGAGATTGTCCATATTGGCCTGCATGCATAAGTGACCCAGCACCAATGATGAACGAGTGCGGGGCCGCACATCGTTCATCGCTGGTGCCTACGTACGAGAAACTTCATATCGTGCAGTTATATCGCCTAATGTGTAGGGCCCATTAGCTGTTTATGGACCTAATTCTGGTCGCATTTCATTTTAGCAATAATCGCAATAGAGTGATTTTTGCAAAAATATGCCACGGTAACAGTGTGCATGCAATCAAAGCGCGTTTGCATCCCTGAAGGATGCGACTGCACTTTCATTGACAGCGGCGGGCAGTGCCGTAACTATGTGTGTGTCAGGTGTGCCTGGCACACAGCGCAGTCGCCCTGAGGGCGCAACGGCCCCGATTCCCTAAAGTCAGCAGCTTGTAATGAGTCAAATTGACTCATTACAAGCCGCCTGTGCCGGAGGAGGAGAGGAGCAGCAGCGGGAGCAGCGGAGAAGGAAGAGGAGGGAGGGGGTGGAGGGAAGGAGCCGCAGCAGCGCTATGTAATTGGTGGCAGCGCTGCTGCAGCTGTCCCTCTCATTCCACATAGGCTGGCTGCCACTGCTGTGAATGTTGGGATGCGCTTCCCTCATCCCAGCATGCACAGCAGTGGCGGCCAGCCAATGCGGAAAGATAGGGACAGCTGCAGCGGCACCGCCAGCAATTACAGTGCACTGCTGCGGCTCCCTCCCTCCTCCCCCTCCCTCCTCTTCCTTCTCCCCTGCACCCGGAGCTGCCAGCACCGAGGAGCCTGACTGAGCCAGCGGAGAAATGGTAAGTATAATCTATTCTGTCTGCCGTAATGTGCAAAAAGGGGACTCTGTCTGCCGTAATGTGTAAAAAGGGGGATGCTGTCTGCCGTAATGTGTAAAAAGGGGGACGCTGTCTGCCGTAATGTGTAAAAAGGGGCTCTACCTGGTGTAGTGGCGCTACTGTGCGGCGTAATTTGAATAATGGAGACTACTGTGCCGTGTAATATGAATCGTTATTATTTTGTGGCCACACCCCTTCCCATGAAGCCACGCCCCTATATTTTTTGCTCGCACCTACGGCGCGCCCTGTCACTGTTTTGCGTGCAGGTTGGCACCAATGCCCTATTTTGCACACAGCACTAAAATGTCTAATTACGCCACTGGCGGCGGGCATTGGGGGCAGGCGTAGCTGCGAAAGGGGTCAGAGCTTTTTTGGGGCGGCTACGTGACATCACACGCGCCCACTACAACCCAAAAATTGGCGGTTCAATGCCTGGATACGCAGCCTAGCTACGTCTGCAGGGGGTCATCCTTAGTTTCTGCTTCAGTGATGGGATCTCAATTATTTTGCGATCGCATCGCTGGATGCCAATTAGCATGCTGGACAGCCCCCAGCATGCTGCAGAAACGATTGCAGATACTGCTTTTTAGCAGAATATGCAAACCAACCTGATTAGGGTCCTATGTCACTACTATTGCCATCGCATTCAGTGATATACAGGAATTATGATTTACAAGTAAAACTAGTACAAAAACATTACTAAGGATGTGTGTGGTGTGATATGGGAGGAGGTCCATGGGGGGGTGACACCATGAGTTACCACGCCGGGTGACACCAACCCTAGTGACGCCTCTGTGCTGCAGTATAATAATTATAACAACAATGTGTTGTGCTGCATCAGACCAGTGGTAGTGTACTGTGTCATCAGTAATTCCAGTGACGATATACGCTGCTGCTATATGTCCACTGCTGCAGTATAATAATTATAACAACAACGTGTTGTGCTGCATCAGACCAGTGGTAGTGTCCTGTGTCATCAGTAATTCCAGTCATTCCTGTGACGCATATTGTCTCATATAACTCCCAAAAAATAATGGAGAACAAAAAGTTTGAGGAGAAAATAGGGAAAGATCAAGAAGAACCACTTCCTCCTACTGCTGAAGCTGCTGACACTAGCCATGACATAGACAATGAAATGCCATCAACGTCGTCTGCCAAGGCCGATGCCCAATGTGATAGTAGAGGGCATGTAAAATCCAAAAAGCCAAAGTTCAGTAAAAAGAACCAAAAAAATAAATTTAAATCGTCTGAGAAGAAACGTAAACTTGCCAATATGCCATTTACGACACGGAGTGGCAAGTAACGGTTGAGGCCCTGGCCTATGTTCATGGCTAGTGGTTCATCTTCACATGACGATGGAAGCCCTCATCCTCCCGCTAGAAAAATTAAGAGTTAAGCTGGATAAAGCACATAAAAGAACTGTGCGCTCTGAGATGGTATCAGAAATCCCCAAGGAGAGTCCAAGTGTGTCGGCGGTTGCGATGCCTGACCTTCCCAACACTGGACGGGAAGTGGTGGCTCCTTCCACCATTTGCACACCCCCTGCAAGTGCTGGAAGGAACACCTACAGTCCAGTTCCTAATATTCAAATTGAAGATGTCACTGTTGAAGTACACCAGGATGAGGATATGGGTGTTGCTGGCGCTGAGGAGGAAGTTGACGATGAGGATTCTGATGGTGATGTGGTTTGTTTAAGTCAGGCATCGGGAGAGACACCTGTTGTCCTTGGAACAAAGAAGCCCATTGTGATCCCTGGGCAAACTACCAAAAAAGCCACCTCTTCTGTGTGGAATCTTGACAACAGGTGTCAAGCCATCTGTTGCCTCTGTCAATCTGTAATAAGTAGGGGTAAGGATATTAACCACCTAGGAACATCCTCCCTTATACGTCAACTGCTGCGCATTCATCAGAAGTCACTGTCAAGTTCAGAAACTTTGGGTAAGAGTGTAAGCAGTCCACTGACACCTAAATCCCTTCTTCCTCCTGTACCCAAACTCCTGCAATCCACACCACCAACTCCCTCAACGTCAACTTCCTCCTCAGTCAGGAACGTCCATAGTCCTGCAGGCCATGTCACTGTCAAGACTGAGGAGTCCTCTCCTAACCGGGATTCCTCCGTAGGATCCTTGAGTGTTACGCCTGCTGTTGCTGCCGCTGCTGTTGTTGCTGCTGGAAATCGATCGTCATCCCAGAGGGGAAGTCGGAAGACCACTTGTACTACTTCCAGTAATCAACTGACTGTCCAACAGTCCTTTGTGAGGAAGATGAAATATGACAGCAGTCATCCTTTTGTAATGCGGATAACTCAGGCCTTAACAGCTATGTTGCTGTTAGAGGTGCATCCGGTATTCACCATTAGTTTAGTGTCACTTAAAGATTTGACGGAGATAGTGTGTCCCCAGTATCAAATCCCATCTAGGTTCCGCTTCTCTAGGCAGGCGATACAGAGAATGTACACAGACGTCAGAAAAAGAGTCACCAGTGTCCTACAAAATGCAGTTGTATCCAGTGTCCACTTAACCACGGACATGTGGACAAGTGGAACAGAGCAGACTAAGGACTATATGACTGTAACAGCCCACTGGGTAGATGTATGGCCTCCCGCAGCGGCATCAGTAGCAGCATCTTGCAAACGCCAACTCATTCCTAGGCAGGCTACGCTATGTATCACCGCTTTCCATAAGAGGCACACAGCTGACAACCTCTTACAGAAACTGAAGAACATCATCACAGAATGGCTTACCCCAATTGGACTCTCCTGGGGATTTGTGATATCGGACAACGCCACCAATATTGTGCGTGCATTACATCTGGGCAAATTCCAGCACGTCCCATGTTATGCACATACAATTAATTTGGTGGTGCAGAATTTTTTTTTAAATGAGAGGGGTGTGCAGGAGATGCTGTTGGTGGCCCGAAAAATTGCGGGCCACTTTCAGCATTCTGCCACTGCATGCTGAAGACTGGAGCGCCAGCAAACACTCCTGAACCTGCCCCGCCATCAACTGAAGCAAGAGGTGGTAACGAGGTGGAATTCAACACTCTATATGCTTCAGAGGATGGAGGAGCAGCAAAAGGCCATTCAAGCCTATACATCCACCTACGATATATGCAAAGGAGGTGTAATGCACCTGACTCAAGCGCAGTGGAGAATGATTTCCGTCTTGTGCAAGGTTCAACAACCCTTCGAACTTTCCACACGTGAAGTCAGTTCAGACACTGCCAGCTTGAGTCAGGTCATTCCTCTCATCAGGCTTTTGCAGAAGCAGCTGGATAAATTGAACGAGGAGCTAAGAAGGAGCGATTCCACAAAGTATGTGGGACTTGTGGATGGAGCCCTTCATTCGCTTTGCCAGGATTCATGGGTGGTCAATCTGTTGAAATCAGAGCACTACATTTTGGCCACTGTGCTCGATCCTAGGTTTAAAGTCTACGTTGTATCTCTCTTTCCAGCAGATACAAGTGTGCAGAGGTGCAAAGACCTGCTGGTTAGTAAATTGTCAACTCAAGCGGAACGTGACCCGTCAACAGCTCCTCCTTCAATTTCTCCCGCCACTGGGGCTGCAAGGAAAAGGATAACATTTCCTAGCCCACCCGCTGGCGGTGATGCAGGGCAGTCAGGAGCGAAAGCTGACATCTGGTCCGGCCTGAAGGACCTGCCAACGATTACTAACATGTCTATTGTCACTGCATATGATTCTGTCACCATTGAAAGAATGGTGGAGGATTATATGAGTGACAGCATCCAAGTAGGCATGTCAGACAGTCCATACGTATACTGGCAGGAAAAAGAGGCAATTTGGAGGCCCTTGCACAAACTGGCTTTATTTTACCTTAGTTGCCCCCCCCCCCTCAAGTATGTACTCCGAAAGATTGTTTAGTGCAGCCGGTAACCTTGTCAACGATCGACATAGGAGATTACTTCCACTAAATGTGGAGAAGATGATGTTCATCAAAATGAATTATAAAGTCCTCCGGGAAGACCTTTACCAGCAATTGCCTACAGAAAGTACACAGGGACCTGTGATGGTGGATTCCAGTGGGGACGAATTAATACTCAGTGAGGAGGATGTACACGGTGAAAGGGGTGAGGAATTGGAGGATGATGATGAGGTGGACATCTTGCCTCTGTAGAGCCAGTTTGTGCAAGGAGAGATTGATTGCTTCTTTTTTGGTGGGGGCCCAAACAAACCAGTCATTTCAGCTACAGTCGTGTGGCAGACCCTGTCGCTGAAATGATTGCTTTGTTAAAGTGTGCATGTCCTGTTTATACAACATAAGGGTGAGCGGGAGGGCCCAAGCACAATTCCATTTTGCACCTCTTTTTCTTTTTTTCTTCTTTGCATCATGTGTTGTTTGGGGACTAGTTTTTGAATAGTGCCATCTTGTCTGCAACTGCAGTGCCACTCCTAAATGGGCCAGGTGTTTGTGCCGCACACTTGTGTCGCTTAGCTTAGTCATACAGCCACCTCAATGCAACTTTTTGGCCTAAAAACAAGGGCCCTCATTCCGAGTTGTTCGCTCTGAGATTTTCATCGCATCGCAGTGAGAATTCTCTTATTGCGCATGCGCAATGTTCGCACTGCGACTGCGCCAAGTAACTTTACTATGAAGAAAGTAAGTTTACTCACGGCTTTTTCATCGCTCCGACGTTCGCATTGTGATTGACAGGAAATGGGTGTTACTGGGCGGATGCACGGCGTTTTAGGGGCGTGTGGCTGGAAACGCTACCGTTTCCGGAGAAAACGCAGGAGTGGCCGGGGAAACGGTGGGTGTGCCTGGGCGAACGCTGGGTGTGTTTATGACGTCAGCCAGGACCGAAAAGCACTGAACTGATCGCACAGGCAGAGTAAGTCTGAAGCTACTCAAAAACTGCTAACTCGTTTGTAATCGCAATATTGCGCATACATCGGTCGCACATTTAAGAAGCTAAGATTCACTCCCAGTAGGCGGCGGCTTAGCGTGTGTAACTCTGCTACATTCGCCTTGCGAGCGATCAACTCGGAATGAGGGCCAATATTGTGAGGTTTTCAGAATAGACTGGAAATTAGTGGAAATGATTGTTATTGAGGTTAATAATACTGTAGGAGCAAACTTACCCCCAAATTCTGTGATTTTAGCTATTTTTATGTTGTTGTTTTTTTCAAAAATCACCCAGATCCAAAACCAAAACACGAAAGGGTGATTTTGGCAAAACCAAGCCAACACCAAAACACAAAAATGGAATTAGAACCAAAACCAAAACACAAAACACAAAAAGTGCCCACCGCACATATCTAGGATATATATATAAACAATAGGCTAGAATCCACAGCACTCATTCATATGCGGTGCCAGTGGTATTTGTGTCCAGAGATGTAGCTAGGAGCCATGGTGCCCAGAGCAAGAGTATGTTTCAGCACCCCGTCTCCTGTACTGAATTGGGTGCATGTTACATTTGAAAAGAAAAAATATAAAAAAAATCCTAAATTGGTGAAAGCCCAGTTCTAGACCTTGTGGATCAAAAGTGTCTTTTGCCTTCCCCCCCCCCCCATGTTTAAAACAGGGACAGTGTGTGCCAAAGGCGCGTAACAAAAATATAGAGGCGTGGCTTCAAGGGGAAGGGGTGTGGCCACAGATAGTACCAATTCAGTTTACACCACACAGTATTGTCCGTTATTTACTAGAGATGTGCAGCGGGCATTTTTCGTGTTTTGTGTTTTGGTTTTGGATTCAGGTCCGGGGTCGTGTTTTGGATTCAAATGTGTTTTGGATTCGGGTGATTTTAAAAAAAAACCTCAAAAACAGCTAAAATCATAGAATTTGGGGGTCATTTTGATCCTATAGTATTATTAAGATCAATAACCATAATTTCCACTAATTTCCAGTCTATTCTGAACACCTCACACCTCACAATATTATTTCTCTGACGTCCTAGTGGATGCTGGGAACTCCGTAAGGACCATGGGGAATAGCGGCTCCGCAGGAGACTGGGCACAAAAGTAAAAGCTTTTAGGTCACCTGGTGTGCACTGGCTCCTCCCCCTATGACCCTCCTCCAAGCCTCAGTTAGATTTTTGTGCCCGGCCGAGAAGGGTGCATGCTAGGTAGCTCTCCAGAGCTGCTTAGAGTAAAAGTTCTAAATAGGTTTTTTTATTTTCAGTGAGACCTGCTGGCAGCAGGCTCACTGCATCGTGGGACTAAGGGGAGAAGAAGCGAACTCACCTGACTGCAGAGTGGATTGGGCTTCTTGGCTACTGGACATTAGCTCCAGAGGGACGATCACAGGTTCAGCCTGGATGGGTCCCGGAGCCGCGCCGCCGGCCCCCTTACAGAGCCAGAAGAGCGAAGAGGTCCGGAAAAATCGGCGGCAGAAGACGTTCCTGTCTTCTATAAGGTAGCGCACAGCACTGCAGCTGTGCGCCATTGCTCTCAGCACACTTCACACTCCGGTCACTGAGGGTGCAGGGCGCTGGGGGGGAGCGCCCTGAGACGCAATAAAACATGTTTAAACCTTATATGGCTAAAGAAATACATCACATATAGCTCCTGGGCTATATGGATGCATTTCACCCCTGCCAGTTTTCCTAAAAAAAGCGGGAGAAAAGGCCGCCGTGAAGGGGGCGGAGCCTATCTCCTCAGCACACAAGCGCCATTTTCCCTCACAGTTCCGCTGGAAGGAAGGCTCCCAGACTCTCCCCTGCAGTCCTGCTACAGAATCAGGGTAAAACAAGAGAGGGGGGGCACTAATTGGCAGAAAATACATATATAGCAGCTATAGAAGGGAGAAACACTTATATAAGGTTATCCCTGCATATATATAGCGCTCTGGTGTGTGCTGGCAAACTCTCCCTCTGTCTCCCCAAAGGGCTCGTGGGGTCCTGTCCTCTATCAGAGCATTCCCTGTGTGTGTGCTGTGTGTCGGTACGATTGTGTCGACATGTATGAGGAGGAAAATGATGTGGAGGCGGAGCAATTGCCTGTAATAGTGATGTCACCCCCTAGGGAGTCGACACCTGACTGGATGGTCGTATGGAAGGAATTACGTGACAGTGTCAGCACTTTGCAAAAAACTGTTGACGACATGAGACAGCCGACAAATCAGTTAGTGCCTGTCCAGGCGTCTCAAACACCGTCAGGGGCTCTAAAGCGCCCGTTACCTCAGATGGTCGACACAGACCCAGACACGGATACTGACTCCAGTGTCGACGGTGACGAGACAAACGTAATGTCCAGTAGGGCCACACGTTACATGATCACGGCAATGAAGGAGGCTTTGAACATTTCTGATACTACAAGTACCACAAAAAAGGGTATTATGTGGGGTGTGAAAAAACTACCCATAGTTTTTCCTGAATCAGATGAATTAAATGAGGTGTGTGACAAAGCGTGGGTTTCCCCCGATAAAAAACTGCTGATTTCTAATAAATTATTGGCATTATACCCTTTCCCGCCAGAGGTTAGGGCGCGTTGGGAAACACCCCCTAGGGTAGATAAGGCGCTCACACGCTTATCAAAACAAGTGGCGTTACCGTCTCCTGATACGGCCGCCCTCAAGGAACCAGCTGATAGAAAGCTGGAAAATATCCTAAAAGGTATATACACACATACTGGTGTTATACTACGACCAGCAATCGCCTCAGCCTGGATGTGCAGTGCTGGAGTGGCTTGGTCGGATTCCCTGACTGAAAATATTGATACCCTGGATAGGGACAGTATATTATTGACTATAGAGCATTTAAAGGATGCATTACTATATATGCGAGATGCACAGAGGGATATTTGCACCCTGGCATCAAGAGTAAGTGCGTTGTCCATTTCTGCCAGAAGAAGTTTATGGACACGACAGTGGTCAGGTGATGCGGATTCAAAACGGCATATGGAAGTTTTGCCGTATAAAGGGGAGGAGTTATTTGGGGTCGGTCTATCAGACCTGGTGGCCACGGCGACGGCTGGGAAATCCACCTTTTTACCCCAGGTCACCTCTCAGCAGAAAAAGACACCGTCTTTTCAAACTCAGTCCTTTCGTCCCCATAAGGGCAAGCGGGCAAAAGGCCACTCATTTCTGCCCCGGGGCAGAGGAAGGGGAAAAAGACTGCAGCAAGCAGCCTCTTCCCAGGATCAGAAGCCCTCCCCCGCTTCTGCCAAGTCTTCAGCATGACGCTGGGGCTTTACAGGCGGACTCAGGCACGGTGGGGGCCCGTCTCAAAAATTTCAACGCGCAGTGGGCTCACTCGCAAGTGGACCCCTGGATCCTGCAGGTAGTATCACAGGGGTACAAACTGGAATTCGAGACGTCTCCCCCTCGCCGGTTCCTGAAGTCTGCTCTACCAACGTCTCCCTCCGACAGGGAGGCAGTATTGGAAGCTATTCACAAGCTGTATTCCCAGCAGGTGATAATCAAGGTACCCCTCCTACAACAGGGAAAGGGGTATTATTCCACGCTGTTTGTGGTACCGAAGCCGGACGGCTCGGTGAGACCGATTTTAAATCTAAAATCATTGAACACTTACATAAAAAGGTTCAAATTCAAGATGGAATCACTCAGAGCAGTGATAGCAAACCTGGAAGAAGGGGACTATATGGTGTCTCTGGACATCAAAGATGCTTATCTCCATGTCCCAATCTACCCTTCTCACCAAGGGTACCTCAGGTTTGTGGTACAGAACTGTCATTATCAGTTTCAGACGCTGCCGTTTGGGTTGTCCACGGCACCACGGGTCTTTACCAAGGTAATGGCCGAAATGATGATTCTTCTTCGAAGAAAAGACGTCTTAATTATCCCTTACTTGGACGATCTCCTGATAAGGGCAAGGTCCAGGGAACAGTTAGAGGTCGGAGTAGCACTATCTCAGGTGGTGCTACGTCAGCACGGGTGGATTCTAAATATTCCAAAATCGCAGCTGATTCCAACAACACGTCTACTGTTCCTAGGGATGATTCTGGACACAGTCCAGAAAAAGGTGTTTCTCCCGGAGGAGAAGGCCAGGGAGTTATCCGAGCTAGTCAGGAACCTCCTGAAACCAGGACAAGTGTCAGTGCATCAATGCACAAGGGTCCTGGGAAAGATGGTGGCTTCTTACGAAGCGATTCCATTCGGAAGATTCCATGCAAGAACGTTTCAGTGGGATCTGCTGGACAAATGGTCCGGATCGCATCTTCAGATGCATCAGCGGATAACCGTATCTCCAAGGACAAGGGTGTCTCTCCTGTGGTGGTTTCAGAGTGCTCATCTTCTAGAGGGCCGCAGATTCGGCATTCAGGATTGGATTCTGGTGACCACGGATGCCAGCCTGAGAGGCTGGGGAGCAGTCACACAGGGAAGAAACTTCCAGGGCTTGTGGTCAAGCATGGAAACGTCTCTTCACATAAATATCCTGGAACTAAGGGCAATTTACAATGCCCTAAGTCAAGCAAGGCCTCTGCTTCAGGGTCAGTCGGTTTTGATCCAATCGGACAACATCACGGCAGTCGCCCACGTAAACAGACAGGGCGGCACAAGAAGCAGGAGGGCAATGGCAGAAGCTGCAAGAATTCTTCGCTGGGCGGAAAATCATGTGACAGCACTGTCAGCGGTGTTCATTCCGGGAGTGGACAACTGGGAAGCAGACTTCCTCAGCAGACACGACCTCCACCCGGGGGAGTGGGGACTTCACCCAGAAGTCTTCCACGTGATTGTAAACCGTTGGGAAAAACCAAAGGTGGACATGATGGCGTCTCGTCTCAACAAGAAACTAGACAGATATTGCGCCAGGTCAAGGGACCCTCAGGCAATAGCGGTGGACGCTCTGGTAACACCGTGGGTGTACCAGTCAGTGTATGTGTTCCCTCCTCTGCCTCTCATACCCAAAGTACTGAGAATCATAAGAAGGAGAGGAGTAAGAACTATACTCGTGGCTCCGGATTGGCCAAGAAGGGCTTGGTACCCGGAACTTCAAGAGATGCTCACGGAGGACCCGTGGCCTCTACCTCTCAGAAAGGACCTGCTCCAGCAGGGACCTTGTCTGTTTCAAGACTTACCGCGGCTGCGTTTGACGGCATGGAGGTTGAACGCCGGATCCTGAAGGAAAAAGGCATTCCAGATGAAGTCATCCCTACCCTGGTCAAGGCCAGAAAGGATGTAACCGCAAAACATTATCACCGCATTTGGCGGAAATATGTTGCGTGGTGTGAGGCCAAGAAGGCCCCTACAGAGGAATTTCAACTGGGTCGTTTCCTGCATTTCCTGCAAACAGGACTATCTATGGGCCTAAAATTAGGGTCCATTAAGGTTCAAATTTCGGCCCTGTCAATCTTCTTCCAAAAAGAACTGGCTTCAGTGCCTGAAGTTCAGACGTTTGTCAAAGGGGTACTGCATATACAGCCTCCTTTTGTGCCTCCAGTGGCACCTTGGGATCTCAATGTAGTGTTGAGTCTCCTAAAATCACATTGGTTTGAACCACTCACCACTGTGGAATTGAAATATCTCACATGGAAAGTGGTCATGCTGTTAGCCCTGGCTTCAGCCAGGCGTGTCTCTGAATTGGCGGCTTTATCATATAAAAGCCCTTACCTAATTTTTCATTCAGACAGGGCAGAACTGAGGACTCGCCCTCAATTTCTCCCTAAGGTGGTTTCAGCGTTTCACATGAACCAGCCTATTGTGGTACCTGCGGCGACTAGGGACTTGGAGGACTCCAAGTTGCTGGACGTAGTCAGGGCCCTGAAAATATATGTTTCCAGGACGGCTGGAGTCAGAAAATCTGACTCGCTGTTTATCCTGTATGCACCCAACAAGCTGGGTGCTCCTGCTTCTAAGCAGACGATTGCTCGTTGGATTTGTAGTACAATTCAGCTTGCACATTCCGTGGCAGGCCTGCCACAGCCAAAATCTGTAAAAGCCCATTCCACAAGGAAAGTGGGCTCATCTTGGGCGGCTGCCCGAGGGGTCTCGGCTTTACAACTTTGCCGAGCAGCTACTTGGTCAGGGGCAAACACGTTTGCTAAATTTTACAAATTCGATACCCTGGCTGAGGAGGACCTGGAGTTCTCTCATTCGGTGCTGCAGAGTCATCCGCACTCTCCCGCCCGTTTGGGAGCTTTGGTATAATCCCCATGGTCCTTACGGAGTTCCCAGCATCCACTAGGACATCAGAGAAAATAAGAATTTACTTACCGATAATTCTATTTCTCATAGTCCGTAGTGGATGCTGGGCGCCCATCCCAAGTGCGGATTGTCTGCAATACTTGTATATAGTTATTGTTACAAAAATCGGGTTGTTTATTGTTGTGAGCCATCTTTTCAGAGGCTCCTACGTTTATCATACTGTTAACTGGGTTCAGATCACAAGTTGTACGGTGTGATTGGTGTGGCTGGTATGAGTCTTACCCGGGATTCAAGATCCTTCCTTATTATGTACGCTCGTCCGGGCACAGTATCCTAACTGAGGCTTGGAGGAGGGTCATAGGGGGAGGAGCCAGTGCACACCAGGTGACCTAAAAGCTTTTACTTTTGTGCCCAGTCTCCTGCGGAGCCGCTATTCCCCATGGTCCTTACGGAGTTCCCAGCATCCACTACGGACTATGAGAAATAGAATTATCGGTAAGTAAATTCTTATTTTTTAGTCCTAAAATTTGCACCGAGGTCGCTGGATGACTAAGCTAAGCGACCTAAGTGGGCGACACAAACCAGTGCCGTAACTAGCTATGTGCGCTGTGTGCCTTGCACACAGCGCAGGATAATCTGGGGCGCAATCTGCCGGCAGCACAATATACACAGGTGATGAGTACCTGTCTGCTCCGCCTCCCCCCGCCCCAAAGCCGAAGCTATCAATACTAACTGCTGCTGCTGCGGGGTTCCTCTCCTCCAGGGGCAGTAATAAAACAGAAGGGGGCGGGCCAGCCCCTCCACTCACATTTCCTCCCCTTCCTCTTACTGCCTTTACGTCACAATGTAGTGACTGGCCTTGGCACAGGGATCTGCTGCTGCTGCTGCTGGCGCCAATGACAGGGGGATCCGCGGCGCTGCTGCCAGCGCCAATGACAGGGGGATCCGCGGCGCTGCTGCCAGCGCCAATGACAGGGGGATCCGCGGCGCTGCCGCCAGCGCCAATGACAGGGGGATCTGCGGCGCTGCCGCCAGCGCCAATGACAGGGGGATCCGCAGCGCTGCTGCCAGTGCCAATGACAGGAGGATCCACTGCTGCAGAATGAAGGTACACAGTGCCGTCTGTATGGGGGTGTGGGGGGTGGGGTGGGGGGCAAGGAGGAACACAGTGCCACCTGTACAGAGGAGAAGTACACAGTGATGCCTGTACTGGTGGGTGGAATGTCTGTCTCAATCCTTGGTCCACCCTCTCTCTCAGTCTCCCACCCTTCTCTCTCTTTATTTACCTCTCTCTTTCTCCCACCCTTCTCTCTGTCTGCTTCCCCCCTTCTCATTCTTTCTGTCTGTCTCATCCTACTCCCCTTCTCTCCTCTCTCTTTTCTTCTTTCCCCTCCCCTCTCTATCTGTCTCCTCTACTCTCTCTCTTACCCTTATCTCTGTACACCAAAGTATACTTCACTCCACTCTAAGGGTAGAGGGTGTAAGGGGGACGCTGTCTGCTGTAATGTGTAAAAAAGGGGACGCTGTCCGCCGTAATGTGTAAAAAAGGGGACGCTGTCCGTCGTAATGCGTAAAGAGGGGGTTCTGTCTGCCGCAATGTGTAATAAGGGGACGCTGTCTGCCGTAATGTGTAAAAAAGGGGACGCTGTCCGCCGTAATGTGCAAAAAAGGGGACGCTGTCCGTCGTAATGCGTAAAGAGGGGGCTCTGTCTGCCGCAATGTGTAAAAAGGGGACGCTGTCTGCCGTAATGTGTAAAAAGGGGCTCTACCTGGTGTAGTGTCGCTACTGTGCGGCGAAATTTGAATAATGGCGACTACTGTGCACCATTATATGAATTGGTATTATTTTGTGGCCACACCCCTTTCATGTGAAGCCACGCCCTATATCTTTTGCGCATGCCTACAGAGTGCACTGCCACTAGTTTACGATAAGGGGGGGGGGGCGCCGATGCCGTTTCTTGCACACAGCGCTAAAATGTCTAGTTACGGCACTGACACAAACACCTGGCCCATCTAGGAGTGGCACTGCAGTGTCAGACAGGATGGCACTTAAAAAATTGTCCCCAAACAGCACATGGTGCAAAGATAAATAAAAAAGAGGTGCAAGATGGAATTGTCCTTGGGCCCTCCCACCCACCCTTATGTTGTATAAACAGGACATGCACACTTTAACAAACCAATCATTTCAGCGACAGGGTCTGCCACACGACTGTGCCACACGACTGGTTGGTTTGGGCCCCCACCAAAAAAAGAAGCAATCAATCTCTCCTTGCACAAACTGGCTCTACAGAGGCAAGATGTCCTCCTCATCATCATCCTCCGATTCCTCACCCCTTTCACTGTGTACATCCTCCTCCTCACAGAGTATTAATTTGTCCCCACTGGAATCTACCATCACAGGTCCCTGTGTACTTTCTGGAAGCAATTGCTGGTAAATGTCTCCACGGAGGAATTTAGAATTAATTTTGATGAACATCATCTTCTCCACATTTTCTGGAAGTAACCTCCTACGCAGTGGCATAAGTTCGTCACATTTGCCCGGAGGCAAATTTATACCAATTGCCTCCCCCCCACCCTTATATTTAGATAAATATATGTATGTATGTGTGTGTGTGTGTGTGTGTGTGTGTGTGTGTGTGTGTGTGTGTGTGTGTGTGTGTGTATGGAGTGTTCTGAATTTTTTTTTATATACTGTATATATACATTTCATTGTCTTTTATTTTAAATCACTCATTTCTTAGCATTCATACCCAGGATTAGAACTCACTGACAGCACTTTACTGATGGAGCTATTTGCTCCAGTACAGGAAGCATGAGAATTGTAACTATATGAAGTTATGTGTAATTGTCAGAAAAGTAACTTCATATAGTGAAAAGATAGCGGCAGCCATCAATTAACTTACTACAATGGTGTCACAGAATGGGGGGAGAAGAGCCCCCCTTCAGAGCAGGAGCCCGGCGGCAGATGACTCTGTTGCCTCCCAGAGTTCTGCCTCTGCTGCTACGCCGATCGCTGACAAGGTGACCGGCTGAACGAAACACTCTTTCGGAGTACACAATGGAGGGGGGGCAACTTAGGTAAAATAAAGCCAGTATGTGCAAGGGCCTCCAAATTCCTTCCTACCTCTATGACTGTTATCACCCAGTGTGTTGTTGTTATTTCAAATTGTAAAGCGCAACGGAATTTGTGCGCTATATAAGAAACTGTTAATAAATAAATAAATTGCCTCTTTTTCCTGCCAATATACGTACGGACTGTCTGACATGCCTACTTGGATGCTGTCACTCATATAATCCTCCACCATTCTTTCAATGGTGACAGAATAATATGCAGTGACAGTAGACATGTCAGTAATCGTTGGCAGGTTCTTCAGGCCGGACCAGATATCAGCACTTGCTCCTGACTGCCCTGCATCACCGCCAGCGGGTGGGTTTGGAAATGTTATCCTTTTCCTTGCAGCTCCAGCGGCGGTAGAAATTGAAGGAGGAGCTGTTGGCGGGTCACGTTCCGCTTGACTTGACAACTGTCTCACCAGCAGGTCTTTGAACCTCTGCAGACTTGTGTCTGCCGGAAAGAGAGATACAACGTAGGCTTTAAACCTAGGATCGAGCACGATGGCCAAAATGTAGTGCTCTGATTTCAACAGATTGACCACCCATGAATCCTGGTTAAGCGAATGAAGGGCTCCATCCACAAGTCCCACATGCCTAGCGGAATCGCTCCGTTTTAGCTCCTTCAATCTCTCCAGCTGCTTCTGCAAAAGCCTGATGAGGGGAATGACCTGACTTAAGCTGGCAGTGTCTGAACTGACTTCACGTGTGGCAAGTTCAAAGTGTTGGAGAACCTTGCACAAGACGGAAATCATTCTCCACTGCGCTTGAGTCAGGTGCATTCCCCCTCCTTTGCCTGTATCGTAGGCAGACGTATAGACTTGAATGGCCTTTTGCTGCTCCTCCATCCTCTGAAGCATATGGAGGGTTGAATTCTACCTCGTTACCACCTCTTTCTTCAGCTGATGGCAGGGCATGTTCAGGAGTGTTTGCTGGCGCTCCAGTCTTCGGCACGCGATGGCTGAATGCTGAAAGTGGCCCGCAATTTTTCGGGCCACCAACAGCATCTCCTGCACGCCCCTGTCGTTTCTCAAAAAATTCTGCCCCACCAAATTAATTGTATGTGCAAAACATGGGACGTGCTGGAATTTGCCCAGATGTATTGCACGCACAATATTGGTGGCGTTGTCCGATATCACAAATCCCCAGGAGAGTCCAATTGGGGTAAGCCATTCTGCATTGATGTTCCTCAGTTTCCGTAAGAGGTTGTCAGCTGTGTGCCTCTTATGGAAAGCGGTGATACAAAGTGTAGCCTGCCTAGGAACGAGTTGGCGTTTGCGAGATGCTGCTACTGGTGCTGCCGCTGTTGTTGCTGCGGGAGGCCATACATCTACCCAGTGGGCTGTCACAGTCATATAGTCCTTAGTCTGCCCTGCTCCACTTGTCCACATGTCCGTGGTTAAGTGAACAGTGGGTACAACTGCATTTTTTAGGACACGGAGGTCACTTTTTCTGACGTCTGTGTACATTCTCGGTATCGCCTGCCTAGAGAAGTGGAACCTAGATGGGATTTGATACCGGGGACACACTACCTCAAGCAATTCTCTAAGTCCCTGTGAACTAACGGTGGATACCGGATGCACGTCTTACACCAACATAGTTGTCAAGGCCTGAGTTATCCACTTTGCAACAGGATGACTGCTGTGATATTTCATCTTCCTCGCAAAGAACTGTTGGACAGTCAATTGCTTAATGGAAGTAGTACAAGTGGTCTTCCGACTTCCCCTCTGGGATGACGATCGACTCCCAGCAGCAACAACAGCAGCAACAGCAGCAGTAGGCGTTCCACTCAAGGATCCATCGGAGGAATCCTAGTTAGGAGAGGACTCATCAGTCTTGCCAGTGACATGGCCTGCAGGACTATTGGCATTCCTGTCTAAGGAGGAAATTGACATTGAGGGAGATGGTGGTGCGGTTTGCAGGAGCTTGAGTACAAGAGGAAAAAGGTATTTAGTTGTCAGTGGACTGCTTCCGCTGTTACCCAAAGTTTTTGAACTTGACAATGACTTCTGATGAATGCGCTCCAGGTGACGTATAAGGGAGGATGTTCCTAGGTGGTTAACGTCCTTACCCCTACTTATTACGGCTTGACACCTGTTGTCCGTATTTCTGTTGAAATAATTCCACACCGAAGAGGTGATTTTTTTGGTATTTTGACCAAGCATGTCAATGGCCCTAGTCATCCCATGGACAACTGTCTCCCCGGGTGCATAATTTAAACAAACCACATCACCATCAGAATCCTCATCTTTAACTTCCTCCTCAGCGCCAGCAACACCCATATCCTCATCCAGGTGTACTTCAACAGTGACATCTTCAATTTGAATATCAGGAACTGGACTGTGGTTGCTCCTTCCAGCACTTGCAGGGGGCGTGCAAATGGTGGAAGGAGCCACTTCTTCCCGTCCAGTGTTAGGAAGGTCAGGCATCGCACCCGCCGACACATTTGGACTCTCCTTGGGGATTTGTGATTTAGAACACACAATTCTTTGCTGTGCTTTTGCCAGCTTAACTGTTTTAATTTTTCTAGTGGTAGGATGAGTGCTTCCATCGTCATGTGAAGCTGAACCACTAGTCATGAGGAACATAGGAGAGGGCCTTAGCCGTTCCTTGCCACTCTGTGTCGTAAATGGCATATTGGCAAGTTTACGCTTCTCCTCAGACGATTTTAATTTAGATTTTTGGGTCATTTTACTGAACTTTTGCTTTTTGGATTTTACATGCTCTCTACTATGACATTGGGCATCGGCCTTGGCAGACGACGTTGATGGCATTTCATCGTCTCTGCCATGACTAGTGGAAGCAGCTTCAGCACTAGGAGGAAGTGGATCTTGATCTTTCCCTATTTTACCCTCCAAATTTTTGTTCTCCATTTTTTAATGTGTGGAATTATATGCCAGTGATATATATTTGGAATTAGACGGCAGTAATGTCTGGAATTAGATACCACTAGATAGATACCAGATACCACTGTGACTGGAATGATGATGACCTATGCAGTGACAGGACACTACCACAGCACCCTACAGCAGCAAGATGCAGCACAAGACACTGAGCACTGACCAGTGATACTGAGCACTGATGATACTACTGAGAACTGACACTGAGCAGCACGATGCAGCACAAGACACTGTACTAGTATTAGTAATGTAGTATTACTGAGCAGCACAAGACAATGAGCAGTGATACTGAGCACTGATGATACTACTGAGAACTGACACTGAGCAGCACGATGCAGCACAAGACACTGTTTTAGTATTAGTAATGTAGTATTATTGAGCAGCACAAGACAATGAGCAGTGATACTGAGCACTGATAATACTCCTGAGAACTGACACTGAGCAGCACAATGCAGCACAAGACACTGTACTAGTATTAGTGAGCAGCACAAAAGCACTCTGGAATTGTCACCCCCCAGATACCACTGTGACTGGAATGATGATGACCGATGCACAGTCACAGGACACTACTACCACAGCACCCTACAGCAGCAAGATGCAGCACAAGAGAGACACTGTACTAGTATTACTGAGCAACACGGTGCAGCACAAGACAATATGATACTGAGAACTGCTGAGAGAACGTAGCCACGTCCTCTCTGTACTCTCTACAATGCCCGAGTGAAAATGGCGGTGACGCACGGCTCTTTATATGGAATCCGAATCTCGTGAGAATCCGACAGCGGGATGATGACGTTTTGCCTCGTTCGGGTTTTCCGAGTCAGGCGGGAATAACCGAGCCGGGCTCGGACCCGTGTTTGCCACGTGGAGTTCGGGGAGGTTCGGTTCTCAGCGAACCGATCCCGCTCATCTCTATTATTTACATTACACCACACAGTAGTACCCCTCATACACTGTACGCCACACAGTAGAGCCCCTTATACACACATGTTACACAACACAGTATTGTCCATTATTCACGATAAACAACACAGCAGTACCCCTTATAAACTGTACGCCACATAATAATGCCGCTTATACATATTATGCCACGGTAGAGCCGTTTATACACGTTACACCACAGTAGAGCCGCTTATACATGTTACTCTGCAGCTTCTAATGCAGAGAGAGGTGCTGCAGCAACAGCTGGGACAGAGAGGTGCTGCAGCAGCCGGGGCAGAGGATTGTGTAGCAGGATAAAAGTAACCCTGCAGCACAGCTACAAGCAGATAGTGAGACATATAAAGATAGCGGCAGAGCTCCGGCATGTGCCAGTTATCAGTGTCTCCTGCTGTCGCATCTGGCCTGCCCTGTTCCCTACCTAGTCTCCGTGTGCAAGTCAGCATGCTCCCCTCTGCATCTCCTCCTCCTACCCTCTCACTTTTCCAGCGCCCGGAGCTCGCGCTCCACCGCAGCCACCCTCATTACACCCCTGTTTGTGACTGCACCATTTCAATAAAAAAATCAGACAAATTCAGCACTCACCTAATATTAACTCTTCAAACTGTGGGGCAGATGTATTAACCTGGAGAAGGCATAAGGAAGTGATAAACCAGTGATAAGTGCAAGGTGATAAGCGCACCAGCCAATCAGCTCCAATATGCAAACTTTTCAGCTAATTCTGATGTTATTTGACATGTTACACGACTCCCTTTCCATTTGAAAAAACTGACTTACATTCAAGATGGCCGATTTCAAGATTGCGCCCATGTTCGCTACATACCCTTAAAGATTGTCCACCTCACACATACCTTACTGGAGTGTTCAGTTTTCCCATTTCCCGCACAGTTTTTGAAACAAAAGGGTGTACTGTGACTTTTGAATCACCCTGTGTTTGTGTATATATATATTTATATGTTCCATCTGTCTATTTTTAGTAAATATTGAAATAATGTAGCAATGTATTTAGAGTATTCATATAGTAGGGGAAAGTGACTATGGACTAAAGGACTGACTGGGAAATTCTGAGTGTACTGCCTGTACTGCCTGTTACCTGTACATTGGGGGATGGAGAACTTTTCAGTGACCCTGGTGCTGACCCTGGTGCCCTTTTAGTGCATGCAGGCAGGGCAGGTAGCAAGAGTCTTGTGCACCAGTAAGGAAGTTCTTTGATGAGAGGGGTTGAAAATTGACAGTTAGGAGCTGGTTGGCTGGTTATTTATCTCTCTTTATCCATCTCCACTTTTGGTAAAGCTTAATATATTTGTGCCACAGCATGTTACATGGCAAAGTTGATTGGCTGGTACTTTATCGCACTCCACTATATCACTCTCCATTGCTTAGTACATATCACACATAGTCCATCCCCTCTATACAGCCAGCTGTCACTCACTATAGATGTCCGCCCTTTTTTCTATTTCCCTTACCTCCAGCACCTACAGACAGAACAGCCCGCTACCCATTTAGTGTCTGTCACCATCAGCTGCCACTTAGCAGACAGGACACCATATTTGCTGATGTTTGAGAGCCCCAATAGCCACCAAAAGCCAGGAGGACAGTGCCCAGGGCTAGATTAGCAATGGGGCAGATGGAGCTATAAGCCCAGACCTCCACATAATAGGCCCATTATCATAACACTATGATGATAACAAGCCGCCTAGGTGACCACACGGTCGGCTTTAAATCATAAGTATTAAAATTGTATTTCTAGTTTTCCCACAAAATTCAGCAATGTTTCTGCTTTTATGCATTTTGTGAGACAGTGGGTCTGATAGTGTAGGGGTTATATACACCCACATGGCACTGACCACACCCACACAGCACTTACCATACCCACACAATACTCAGCTCCTCCCCTTATCAGTTTAGTTGCGCCCCTAACCTATCTGGCCCTTCATTCGACCGTAGGGTAGTGTATTCTAAAGGGAAAACAACTGAACATACATTAACAGCGGGAGCTATTCAATTTGCTGGCTGTCGGGATCCTGGCTGTCAGGAGACCAACGCTGGAATCCCAACACCCAACGAAATACTGGTGGTCATAATCCCCACTCTGGTGGTGGTCCTCACCACCACCCGAGGGGAATATAACCCTGTGTCACCACCGGGCCCGAATTGTGGTGAGCGCAGCGAGCCTGCGAGGGGACACGCTGCGCTCGCCACCATTTTTCTGGCTATCTCCTGAGCGCCAGGATCCCAACACCCAGGATATCATACTGAATCCTTTACAGCACTACCTAGATAAACCTGAAGATTTCTTTTCCAGGAATCTCCCCTGTGTGCACAGTTGTAAGCATTTATTGTGTGCAAAGTGCGGTAAGGAGTAGGATTATCATTTTAGTGTAAATATGCATTTAAAATTCATGTTATTTATAATTACTGCTCTCATTACAAAAGTACTGCTAAAATTCCTTAATTGAGTGGCTGCTGTCATTGAAGAAATAGAATAATTTGGTATTGTGGGATGTGATGGTAACAGAAATAACGTCTCATCCAAAGATATACAGGTTTAAGTTGAAGCCCTGTAAATAGCAAGCTCCTGAGATTCCTCACTGGCTGCAGTTTCAAGCCTACAAATCTGCTTAAAAAGATCTTAATATGGTATTGATTGTGTGAGACTGGAGGCTCAGCCTGTCCTCTGCGCCTCTGTCTGTGAGTGCGATAAAACATTAGCGATCCATTATGTTAAATGCATCTCTTTGAAGGAAGCAATGTGCGGGTCTGTGTGACGGAGGCATTTGCCTAAGGCATGTCCTTTACACAGGCAGAAATACATTCTCAGCACCATATATGGTGACACTTTTAAGTTTTTAATATAAACGTGAATGCAGACAGAGGGGGTGGATTGATGGAACACTTCTGTAGGATTTGCTCCTTGCTTTCCTTCAGTGGAAAAATCTGGTACTGAATATAACTCTTGAGTTCAATTTGAAGGAGTAAAAGTTATTTTTCCCGGGATATACAGTATTATAAAGGTTAGGGGTTGTGTGAAAACTAAGCATTTTTAATTACAATTTCCTGCTGTAGTCTCTCTGGGGAACTCATAATGGAATGAAATACAACATGTGCAGATCTGTAATGTGCTACCACGTGTTTCAGGTAGTACACTTGGATTGACAGCATTCGCAAAAGGTCAAAATGTTCATAGATGATATTTAAATGTTAATGCATGGTTGGGACACAGGAAAAGAGGCATGGCCAGGATTCACAGAGAGAAATAGAAAGGGGTATGATTGGGGCTCACAGTGAGGAGAGAGGTGAGGCATGGCCAGGATACACAGAGAGAAATAGAAAGGGGTATGATTGGGGATCACAGTGAGGAGAGAGGTGAGGCATGGCCAGGATACACAGAGAGAAATAGAAAGGGGTATGATTGGGGCTCACAGTGAGGAGAGAGGTGAGGCATGGCCAGGATACACAGAGAGAAATAGAAAGGGGTATGATTGGGGATCACAGTGAGGAGAGAGGTGAGGCATGGCCAGGATACACAGAGAGAAATAGAAAGGGGTATGATTGGGGATCACAGTGAGGAGAGAGGTGAGGCATGGCCAGGATACACAGAGAGAAATAGAAAGGGGTATGATTGGGGCTCACAGTGAGGAGAGAGGTGAGGCATGGCCAGGATACACAGAGAGAAATAGAAAGGGGTATGATTGGGGCTCACAGTGAGGAGAGAGGTGAGGCATGGCCAGGATACACAGAGAGAAATAGAAAGGGGTATGATTGGGGATCACAGTGAGGAGAGAGGTGAGGCATGGCCAGGATTCACAGAGCGAAATAGAAAGGGGTATGATTGGGGATCACAGTGAGGAGAGAGGTGAGGCATGGCCAGGATACACAGAGAGAAATAGAAAGGGGTATAATTGGGGCTCACAGTGAGGAGAGAGGTGAGGCATGGCCAGGATTCACAGAGAGAAATAGAAAGGGGTATGATTGGGGCTCACAGTGAGGAGAGAGGTGAGGCATGGCCAGGATACACAGAGAGAAATAGAAAGGGGTATAATTGGGGCTCACAGTGAGGAGAGAGGTGAGGCATGGCCAGGATACACAGAGAGAAATAGAAAGGGGTATGATTGGGGCTCACAGTGAGGAGAGAGGTGAGGCATGGCCAGGATACACAGAGAGAAATAGAAAGGGGTATGATTGGGGCTCACAGTGAGGAGAGAGGTGAGGCATGGCCAGGATACACAGAGAGAAATAGAAAGGGGTATAATTGGGGCTCACAGTGAGGAGAGAGGTGAGGCATGGCCAGGATACACAGAGAGAAATAGAAAGGGGTATAATTGGGGCTCACAGTGAGGAGAGAGGTGAGGCATGGCCAGGATACACAGAGAGAAATAGAAAGGGGTATGATTGGGGCTCACAGTGAGGAGAGAGGTGAGGCATGGCCAGGATACACAGAGAGAAATAGAAAGGGGTATGATTGGGGCTCACAGTGAGGAGAGAGGTGAGGCATGGCCAGGATACACAGAGAGAAATAGAAAGGGGTATGATTGGGGCTCACAGTGAGGAGAGAGGTGAGGCATGGCCAGGATACACAGAGAGAAATAGAAAGGGGTATGATTGGGGCTCACAGTGAGGAGAGAGGTGAGGCATGGCCAGGATACACAGAGAGAAATAGAAAGGGGTATGATTGGGGCTCACAGTGAGGAGAGAGGTGAGGCATGGCCAGGATACACAGAGAGAAATAGAAAGGGGTATGATTGGGGATCACAGTGAGGAGAGAGGTGAGGCATGGCCAGGATACACAGAGAGAAATAGAAAGGGGTATGATTGGGGATCACAGTGAGGAGAGAGGTGAGGCATGGCCAGGATACACAGAGAGAAATAGAAAGGGGTATAATTGGGGCTCACAGTGAGGAGAGAGGTGAGGCATGGCCAGGATACACAGAGAGAAATAGAAAGGGGTATGATTGGGGATCACAGTGAGGAGAGAGGTTAGGCATGGCCAGGATACACAGAGAGAAATAGAAAGGGGTATGATTGGGGATCACAGTGAGGAGAGAAGTGAGGCATGGCCAGGATACACAGAGAGAAATAGAAAGGGGTATGATTGGGGCTCACAGTGAGGAGAGAGGTGAGGCATGGCCAGGATACACAGAGAGAAATAGAAAGGGGTATGATTGGGGATCACAGTGAAGAGAGAGGTGAGGCATGGCCAGGATTCACAGAGAGAAATAGAAAGGGGTATGATTGGGGATCACAGTGAGGAGAGAGGTGAGGCATGGCCAGGATACACAGAGAGAAATAGAAAGGGTTATGATTGGGGCTCACAGTGAGGAGAGAGGTGAGGCATGGCCAGGATTCACAGAGAGAAATAGAAAGGGGTATGATTGGGGCTCACAGTGAGGAGAGAGGTGAGGCATGGCCAGGATACACAGAGAGAAATAGAAAGGGGTATGATTGGGGATCACAGTGAGGAGAGAGGTGAGGCATGGCCAGGATACACAGAGAGAAATAGAAAGGGGTATGATTGGGGATCACAGTGAGGAGAGAGGTGAGGCATGGCCAGGATTCACAGAGAGAAATAGAAAGGGGTATGATTGGGGCTCACAGTGAGGAGAGAGGTGAGGCATGGCCAGGATACACAGAGAGAAATAGAAAGGGGTATGATTGGGGATCACAGTGAGGAGAGAGGTGAGGCATGGCCAGGATACACAGAGAGAAATAGAAAGGGGTATGATTGGGGATCACAGTGAGGAGAGAGGTGAGGCATGGCCAGGATACACAGAGAGAAATAGAAAGGGGTATGATTGGGGCTCACAGTGAGGAGAGAGGTGAGGCATGGCCAGGATACACAGAGAGAAATAGAAAGGGGTATGATTGGGGATCACAGTGAGGAGAGAGGTGAGGCATGGCCAGGATACACAGAGAGAAATAGAAAGGGGTATGATTGGGGATCACAGTGAGGAGAGAGGTGAGGCATGGCCAGGATTCACAGAGAGAAATAGAAAGGGGTATGATTGGGGCTCACAGTGAGGAGAGAGGTGAGGCATGGCCAGGATACACAGAGAGAAATAGAAAGGGGTATGATTGGGGCTCACAGTGAGGAGAGAGGTGAGGCATGGCCAGGATACACAGAGAGAAATAGAAAGGGGTATGATTGGGGCTCACAGTGAGGAGAGAGGTGAGGCATGGCCTTGATTTGCGGGAGAAAGGTGTGACTGAAACATGCAAGAATTAAAGGTGTGACCTGGAATCTTGGGCAAGTGGGTGCTGTATATCATGTTGACATTCAGAATGCTAACACAGGATCTGAATGACAAGTGTCAACATTTGACATGTTGACATTCACAATGTCAGCAATGACAATGTCAACATGTCTTAAATGTTGACATTATGAATGGTGACAGTCATCATCTATCACAATCTTATTTCTCCCAAACTGCAGCGTAACTCTAATATGTTCTTAAAGTTGACATTCTCTACCTTAAGATACAATACAGTGTCAGCTTGGTGACTACATATGGATCGGATGGACATGTGGGGCATGTGTGGGGAGTGAATGAGACACACTGTGGGACAAAGGGGCATGGCTGGGAATCTCAGGGGTAGATTTGAAGAGGGGCATGACTGATTGCTGAGGAGACTGAAAGAGTGGGGCACGACTTGGAATGCTCAGGAGGAAGAGGGGACAGAGAGGGGCGTGTATAGGATTGCATTGATGAGAGATATGAGCAGAACTATGAGTATTATGGGGAGGGGAAGCATGGCTAGTATGCATGGACGAAAGAAAGAAAAAAAAAAAAGAGTATGACTGGGATGCCTGGATCTGGGTGTGTTCTGACTGGGTAAGAAAGAAAGGGAGAGAGGTGTGACTTAGATGCAGGAAAGAGATGGGGCATGATTAGTATGCACTGGTGAGAAAGAGATGGGTTTGACTGGGACATTAAGGGGTCTATTCATGAAGCAGTGAAAAGAGTGAAGAAGTGAGCCAATTAGCTGCTCTGTATAATTCTATAGTATGCAAATTCTAAATGTTACTTTAATGCTGATTGGTTGCCATGGGCAACCTCTTCACTGCCTCACAGACTTTTCACTGCTTCATGAACAGACCTCTAATGGAGGAAATGTGTGTGACTCAGACTTTTGGGGAGGGAGAGAGGTATGTGACTGAGAGGTCTATTTACTAAGCCTTGGACGGAGATAAAGTGGACAGAAATAAAGTACCAGCCAATCAGCTCCTCACTGCTATGTTAGAGGCTGTGTTTGAAAAATGACAGGAGCTGGTGTGTTAACTGCATTCACTTTATCTCTCTCTCTCCAAGGTTTAGTACACAGGGGGCTTTTCATAGAGCAGATAAAAGCATGTTTTGCGGAAAACAGGGCTTTTCTCTGCTTAGTGCTATCCATGGAACAGGTTTCTGTGGAGAAGTTCCTGAATTCTGTTTTGTACTATGCATTCTTAATACACATATACTGCTTGAATCAAGTCTCGAAGTGCTGTTGCATTTTTCTCCATTATACACATTATACTATTGAGGGCACCGGAGCAGATACAGTCACCAGGAGGAGTGCCAGCCTACTTCTATGCTAAATATAGTATATATATATATATATATATATATATATATACTAGGTGATTCATCGCACCCTATGGGTGCTCTTCACACCGTCGTAAGGGGCTTCGCCCCTTAACCCTTGCATGTCCTTGTGGCATGCAATATTTGTATTATATGGAGTATTACCTCCAATCATAATTGTGTGAGTGGTTAAATATTGTACGGACAAAGGGAGTGCGATGGTTAAGGAGTCGTAGCCCCTTGCAGTGAACAGCACACGCAGGGACCGATGAATCACCTAGTAGGTGCTGTGGTTGGGGTATTGGCGGGTGAGACGCGGATGGGGGAAGGGTGGGTAATGCTTCTCCTGTTTCTCCTCCTGGAGAGCTGCTGTCCTCCCTTTGGCAGTGGCTCTCCCGGAGACTCGCACAGCAGCCAAGCAGCCAGTCACTATTGTTAGCGCCAGTGTCCCAACGCGCCGCATTACAGGGAAGAAGATGCACTTAATAAACTACAGCTCCCAACAGGCCTTAGCACCGGAATGGTTTGGCACTAAGGGCTGCTGGGAGCTGGAGTTTATTTAGTGCGTCTACTTCCCTGTAATGCGGTGTGTTGGGACACCGGCGCTAACAATAGTGACTGGCTGGTAGAAAAGACTGACTCGCTGAATCAATGTAAAAGGTGAGAGTGCTGTGCAGTGTCAGTGACACTGCACACCCACTGCACTGCACAGCACTGTCACCTTTTACATTAATTCAGTATCCAGACATTACCCTCCGCGATATTACCCACTCTATCCATTACATTAGCCATCTCGGGGCTTCCAGGCCGGCAGCCCAGGTGCTGTGTTGCGGGAAGTCGGGGCCTCTGGGGATCTGGACGTGGCTGTGGCAGGGAGTCACTTCTGTGACATCACGCGCAGAGGAGGCTCCGGGGCTCAGAGAGTATGCGGCGCAGGGAGGGCTATGAAAGCCTTCGCTGCGCCGCTTTCATACACATCTATGCCGGTGGCCACAGCAGTTTTTGTTCCACCTGCGCTGTGGCTAGGGAGTGGGGATTGTTGATGCCCGAGGGGGCAGGTGGACTGGCAGCAGGACATAGGACGCTGCAGTAAAAGGATTTTTCCCCCCATATCTACAGCACAGAGACTTGCTGCAGAAGCAGTGGCATACCCTCCAACTGTACCTTTTTGGCAGGACCAGTATCTTTTTTTTTATGGTTTGTACCAATTTTTGGCTCTCCAAACTTCCATTAAAAGTAAAGGAAAAGGGGCATGGTCACGTCACTGTACCCATGGCCACGCCCCCTTTTTGAATTTGTAGCGATTTTTATGTGTAAATTGTTGGAGGATATGTTGCTGCAGATGCTGTGGGCCTATTTTGGGGTGTGGACATGGAGCTGCAGCTCCATCAGCCCCATTGTTAATCCTGCTCTGGGAACACACAACAGCCAAAGGGCAGAGCTTCCCATTGGATGTAACCTGTGTGGGAGGGCGTTTCTCGCCCAATCAGCTGTGGACTGGGTGTGATAGACCTGCTGATAACCCAATGAGAGCTCCTAGCCACGCCCAGCATTATACACACAGGCACAGAGTCACAGATCTGGGCTATTATATAGGAGATATATTACTTCTTTTTTTTCTATATTAATGTTTGCATTTGTACAATATGAGTGTAATAGACCAACAATAATCGCTCTGTTTTAGCTCCTCCTTCAATGTCTCCAGCTTCTTCTGCAAAAGCCTGATGAGGGGAATGACCTGAGGCTGGCAGTGTCTGAACTGACTTCACGTGTGGCAAGTTCAAAGGGTTGCAGAACCTTGCACAACGTTGAAATCATTCTCCACTGCGCTTGAGTCAGGTGCATTCCCCCTCCTTTGCCTATATCGTGGGCAGATGTATAGGCTTGAATGGCCTTTTGCTGCTCCTCCATCCTCTGAAGCATATAGAGGGTTGAATTCCTCCTCGTTACCACCTCTTGCTTCAGATGATGGCAGGGCAGGTTCAGGAATGTTTGGTGGTGCTCCAGTCTTCTGTACGCGGTGGCTGAATGCCGAAAGTGGCCCGCAATTCTTCGGGCCACCGACAGCATCTCTTGCACGCCCCTGTCGTTTTTTAAATAATTCTGCACCACCAAATTCAATGTATGTGCAAAACATGGGACGTGCTGGAATTTGCCCAGATGTAATGCACGCACAATATTGCTGGCGTTGTCCGATGTCACAAATCCCCAGGAGAGTCCAATTGGGGTAAGCCATTCTGCTATGATGTTCCTCAGTTTCCGTAAGAGGTTGTCAGCAGTGTGCCTCTTATGGAAAGCGGTGATACAAAGCGTAGCCTGCCTAGGAACGAGTTGGCGTTTGCGAGATGCTGCTACTGGTGCCGCCGCTAATGCTCTTGCTGCGGGAGGCAATACATCTACCCAGTGGGCTGTCACAGTCATATTGTCCTGAGTCTGCCCTGCTCCACTTGTCCACATGTCCGTGGTTAAGTGGACATTGGGTACAACTGCATTTTTTAGGACACTGGTGAGTCTTTTTCTGAGGTCTGTGTACATTTTCGGTATCGCCTGCCTAGAGAAATGGAACCTAGATGGTATTTGGTACCGGGGACACAGTACCTCAAGCAAGTCTCTAGTTGGCTCTGAATTAACGGTGGATACCGGAACCACGTTTCTCACCGCCCAGGCTGCCAAGGCCTGAGTTATCTACTTTGCAGCAGGATGACTGCTGTGATATTTCATCTTCCTCGCAAAGGACTGTTAGACAGTCAATTGCTTACTGGAAGTAGTACAAGTGGTCTTCCGACTTCCCCTCTGGGATGACGATCGACTCCCAGCAGCTACAACAGCAGCGCCAGCAGCAGTAGGCGTTACACTCAAGGATGCATCGGAGGAATCCCAGGCAGGAGAGGACTCGTCAGACTTGCCAGTGACATGGCCTGCAGGACTATTGGCTTTCCTGGGTAAGGAGGAAATTGACACTGAGGGAGTTGGTGGTGTGGTTTGTAGGAGCTTGGTTACAAGAGGAAGGGATTTAGTGGTCAGTGGACTGCTTCCGCTGTCATCCAAAGTTTTTGAACCTTTCACTGACTTATGATGAATGCGCTGCAGGTGACGTATAAGGGAGGATGTCCCGAGGTGGTTAACGTCCTTACCCCTACTTATTACAGCTTGACAAAGGCAACACACGGCTTGACACCTGTTGTCCGCATTTGTGTTGAAATAATTCCACACCGAAGAGCTGATTTTTTTTGTATTTTGACCAGGCATGTTAATGGCCATATTCGTCCTACGGACAACAGGTGTCTCCCCGGGTGCCTAACTTAAACAAACCACCTCACCATCAGAATCCTCCTTGTCAATTTCCTCCCCAGCGCCAGCAACACCCATATCCTCATCCTGGTGTACTTCAACAGTGACATCTTCAATTTGACTATCAGGAATTGGACTGCGGGTGCTCCTTCCAGCACTTGCAGGGGGCGTGCAAATGGTGGAAGGCGCAAGCTCTTCCCGTCCAGTGTTGGGAAGGTCAGGCATCGCAACCGACACAATTAGACTCTCCTTGGGGATTTGTGATTTAGAAGAACGCACAGTTCTTTGCTGTGCTTTTGCCAGCTTAAGTCTTTTCATTTTTCTAGCGAGAGGATGAGTGCTTCCATCCTCATGTGAAGCTGAACCACTTGCCATGAACATAGGCCAGGGCCTCAGCCGTTCCTTGCCACTCCGTGTCGTAAATGGCATATTGGCAAGTTTACGCTTCTCCTCAGACGCTTTTAATTTTGATTTTTGGTTCATTTTACTGAACTTTTGTCTTTTGGATTTTACATGCTCTCTACTATGACATTGGGCATCGGCCTTGGCAGACGACGTTGATGGCATTTCATCATCTCGGCCATGACTAGTGGCAGCAGCTTCAGCACGAGGTGGAAGTGGATCTTGATCTTTCCCTATTTTAACCTCCACATTTTTGTTCTCCATTTTTTAATGTGTGGAATTATATGCCAGTAACTATCAATACAATGGCCTACTACTATATATACTGCGCACAACTGAAATGCACCACAGGTATGGATGGATAGTATACTTGACGACACAGAGGTAGGTAGAGCAGTGGCCTTCCGTACCGTACTGCTATATATACTGGTGGTCACTGTCAGCAATCTGCAAAACTAAAATGCACCACAGGTATAGAATGTAGATGGATAGTATACTTAATGACGACACAGAGGTAGGTACAGCAGTGGCCTTCCGTACTGCTATATATAGTATACTGGTGGTCACTGTGTCAGCAAACTGCAAAACTAAAATGCACCACAGGTATAGAATGTAGATGGATAGTATACTTAATGACGACACAGAGGTAGGTACAGCAGTGGCCTTCCGTACCGTACTGCTATATATACTGTTGGTCACTGTGTCAGCAAACTGCACAACTGAAATGCACCACAGGTATAGAATCTAGATGGATAGTATACTTAATGACGACACAGAGGTAGGTACAGCAGTGGCCTACTGTACCCTAATGCTATATATTATATACTGGTGGTCACTGGTCAGCAAAACTCTGCACTGTACTCCTCCTATATAATATTATACTGGTGGTCTCCAGTCCCCACAATAAAGCAGCACACTGAGCACAGATATGGAGCGTTTTTCAGGCAGACAACGTATACTGGTGGTCACTGATCAGCAAAACTCTGCACTGTACTCCTCCTATATTATACAGCTGCTCCCCAGCCCTCCCCACAATTAAGCAATAGTGCACAATCAAGTTCAACAATAACGGAGAGGACGCCAGCCACGTCCTCTCCCTAACATTTCCAATGCACGAGTGAAAATGGCGGCGACGCGTGGCTGCTTATATAGAATCCGAATCTCGCGAGAATCCGACAGCGGGATGATGACGTTCGGGCGCGCTCGGGTTAACCGAACCATACGGGAGAATCCGAGTATGCCTCGGACCCGTGTAAAATGGGTGAAGTTCGGGGGGGTTCGGTTTCCGAGAAACCGAACCCGCTCATCACTAATTTTCTCACAGCCTTAGGAGCTGCGGGGGGAAATCCATGTTGAATGCAATGTTATTTGGGAAGATGGCGCATGGACACTAGAGAGTCTTTGCTTTTAATGTGCTGTGCCATTTTCCCGAAGATGTCACTGGAAAGATGGCACCAGCCATAAGCATTAAACTCGCTATACTTTGGAGGAAGGGGAAGGCAGCAGACCTGGGTGTCCCCCCCCCCCCCCCCCTTCCCCTCCCCCCCCCCCCCCCCTCACGGTGCCAGTGAGCAGCTCTGAGCTGGTGTAAAATCCAAGTTCTTTTGTGAATTTACATTTCCCCATGTCTTGATCACAGTGAGGAAAGCCCTTTCAACTGGGCCCTCTCCAACAACTCATCCATCTTTTTTCAATAATCTTATTCTGTAAAAGAGAATCTTAATTTTAATACTGTTCTGTACCAGTGCACCTATTCCATACCATCCTAGGGAGACTCTTGCTCCCTCGAACACTTCCTCTCTTGCTCTGCATCTTCTGCTCTTCCGCAAATACTTCCATCTTGATTTAAAACCCTACGCATCCAGTCACTCTTCTCCAATCAAGGCTGATTCTTGTTCCAAAGGTATTCCACTATGCAGTGGACATTAGCGATTTCTAAATGATCTACAGTGAGGTACAAAAAATGACTGTCTTCAGTACCTCCCAGCACACCGAGCTGTACCTGTCCCAAGACATGAAAGACTATATATATATATATATATATATATATATATATACTTACATATAATGAAAATCCAGAGGTCTTAGTTACATACAGTTTGCAAACGTATGATAAGCCATTAGACCCCGACAAGGCTCCTCTGATTCTGGTGGTCCCTAACTCTAGGTCTGGGCCTGAGGTGTAGAACCCCACAAACCGGCAAAGGCCAGCTACCCCAGGGCAGCACAGCGCGAGAAGGTAAAGTGTTCGTATGTGTTAATAAAAGGAAAACAAAATCTATATACAAAAATTAATATACTAGTGAAAGTGTAATTAAAAGACCAGAAGGATTAATAAATGTTTTAAGGGGGTGCTAAATAAGATCTCGCAGTGTGCTACCCCAAAGCAGCCCAGCCCCACCAATCCAGGGGGAACCGCACCCCAGACCCGCCTCAGGTACTAATAATAATAATAATAATAATAATAACAACAACCCTTCTGGGTAATATAACATAATGCCACATGATAATGGCTTATAGATAGTGGCTTATCATACGTTTGCAAACTGTATGTAACTAAGACCTCTGGATTTCTATTATATGTATGTATATATATATATATATATATATATATATATATATATATATATATATAGCCTTTGTTAGGTGCTGCGGTCCGCGGCGCCGCTCGGTCTGCTTCCGAGCGACGCTCACGGCCGCCGCACCTCCCTCCCTGCCCGGCGCCTAGCAACGCCAGGACGCCGTGCGTACTGTAGCCGCCGGGTCCCTGGCAACGCTAGGACGCCGGGCGTCCTCAGCCGCTGGGTCCATAGCAACAGGGACGCCATTGGCGGACCGCGTTCCCCGTTGCCAGATAGGATTGATTAGTTGCTCGTGCAGCAGGGCAGCTGCACGGCAACTAGTAATTAGGGTCTGGGGGCTGGTCATGCTGGCCCTCCTGTCATTGGCCAGCAGGGTCTTTTTATGGGAGCCAGCACACTGCAGCCTCGCCGGTGATAGCTTCCTGTATGCTGTTCCTGCCTTGCAACGTCTGTTCCTGGTCAGCTGTATCTGGTCGATCCTGCTCCCTGTGCTCCTGAGTTCTGGAGTTCTGAAGCCAGTCCTGGGAATCCTTCCTGTCCAAGTGAGCCTGTTGCGGTCATCTGGGGGTTCTCGCTTGTTGGGGTTCTCTCCCGGTTTTGTGAGTAGCGGCTTCTGCCGCATGTTGCGGCCTAGGCCACTTAGTCCTTGTTTTCCTTTTGTATTAGTGGTTTTTGCGGAGGTTTCCGCTTTTCACTGTCCTCCCCGGAACTCAGCGGTGCCGTGTGGGGGAGTGGACATTGGTATCTTTTGTAGTTCTTTTCCTTTGGCGGCGTGCCGCACATATATTTAGTTTTAGGGTAGTTAGTAGCCCCTAGCTTCTGTTTGCTTTAGTTAGAGGTCCCTTTGTTATTATCCTGTCTCGGTTCACACCTTGTTTCACTCTAAGACCTGGGGGCATCGGAGTTGGGCAGACCTAATCCGCCCTTCAAACACGGCTGCTGTGGGCCCAAGAAACCATAGTCACTCAGGCGTGAACTGACCACACGGGTAAAACAACGGAGGTAGGGTGCTAGGGGCTATTCCCGTACCATCCCTTATTTCAGCGTCACGTCCTGGTGCTCTGGACTCTCTACACAAACATCTCTCCAGTTCTGAGCATCAGGAACGTAACATTATCACCGGCCCAAAAACAAACAAAAAAAAAAAAGAATAATATTTAGAGTTATTTGTTTTTGGTGGGCCTTGAAATTCGGCCTCATGAATCCGGCAGTATTAGGACCGAATCCCAGCCAGCTTTTGGCCAACCAGATTCAGGAACTAACTCAGATGGTTCAGGATCTTACTCTTCGGGTGAGATCGCAGGAAGATCTTTTGCGAGCCTCCCCGAGTATGATTCCAGAACCAAAGATGCACCTTCCTGACCGTTTTTCAGGTAACCGAAAGGATTTTTTTAATTTCAAGGAAGCTTGTAAGCTTTATTTTCGTTTAAGGCCCCGATCCTCTGGTACTGAGTCTCCTCGGGTCGGGATTGTGATGTCTTTACTACAAGGCGATCCGCAAACCTGGGCTTTTGGGCTAAAAGCCGATGATGTTGCCTTGCTATCTGTAGATGCCTTTTTTAAGTCTCTAGGCCTTTTGTACGATGACCCTGATAGAGAAGCGTCGGCTGAGAGCCACTTGCGTGCACTTAAGCAAGGGAAAAGTCCAGCAGAGGCGTATTGTACTGAGTTTCGCCGTTGGTCGAACGACTGTGGCTGGAATGACCCGGCCCTGCGCAGTCAGTTTGTCTGAAGTTATTAAAGACAGTCTCCTGCAGTATCCCGCTCCAGAGACTTTAGACAAACTCATGGAGCTTGCTATTAAAATTGATCGTCGTCTCCGGGAGCGGAGGGCTGAAAGAGGAGCTAGTTTCAGGCCTAGTCCATGTGTGTATACTTTCCCTGAGGACGTCAAGGAGCCCATGCAAATGGGTCTCTCCCAAGAAAAAAGGAATTGGATTCCCCAGCACCCTGGATGATAACAGTAATCTTCGTTACACATATTTGCGCAAATGTGTGGTTAAGCCCCAAAGCCGCATCAAGGCCTCTCTGTATATTTGGGGTCCCTAGCGCTATATCTAGGTGCAAGGTGTGGCACCCCAAAACACCAGAATGAGCCAGAAAGCCCAGCGTGGCATACCAGTGTAAAAAACTATAGTGTTAATAAATTAGTATTTAGGAAGCCGAAGCTATAGAGAGGGTGATACAAACATGGGTCTCTCCCGGCTGTCCCCAGAGGAAAGAACCAGAAGACTAAATTTTGGTCTTTGCTTGTATTGTGGTGGCAAGGGACATATCATACGTAATTGCCCGAATAAGCAGGGAAACGCTCTGACCCAGTGAATTGTGAGGGGTTTCACTTGGGTCTGCAGTTGATCTCCTCTAATGATTCCTTATTAGTTCCTGTAAAAATTTCCTTTGGTAGCCTCAGTTCGTTGGTGTCGGCCTTCGTCGACAGTGGAGCTGCGAGAAATTTCATGGATCTTGGTTGGGCTCAGGCTTTGGGCGTTCCACAGATACCTTTGGATAAACGTATCACCCTGCACGGCTTGGATGGTGGTCCGCTTTCTAATGGAGTAATCACTCACCGCACACCTCCAGTACAACTGACAGTGGGGGCCCTACATTCGGAGAAAATTTAATTTTACCTTACCCATTGTCCGGCTGTCCCCGTAGTTTTGGGTCACCCCTGGCTTGCCTTTCATAATCCCACCATAGATTGGAGGTCTGGGGAGATTTCCCGATGGGGTCCCTTTTGTGTTAAGGAATGTATTTCCCGTCCAGTCCGGGTTGCGGCAGTCACCCCAGAACTTATTCCTTTGGAATATCAGGACTTTGCCGACGTTTTCTCCAAGGGTAATGCGGATATTCTGCCTCCTCATCGGTCCTATGACTGCGCTATCGACTTAGTTCCCGGTGCCTCTTTGCCTAAGGGGAGACTATATGCCCTGTCTGGGCCGGAAACTACGGCAATGAATGATTATGTACAGGAGAGCCTAAAAAAAGGCTTTATTAGGCCCTCGAAATCTCCATTGAGTGCAGGGTTCTTTTTTGTTGAGAAAAAAGATGGGTCGCTCAGACCATGTATTGATTATCGGGCTCTGAATAAAATTTCTGTTAAAAACACCTACCCCTTGCCACTGATTTCAGTACTGTTTGATCAGCTCCGGACTGCCGTTATCTTTTCCAAGATCGATCTTAGAGGGGCTTACAATCTCATCCGAATAAAATCTGGGGATGAGTGGAAGACGGCTTTCAGCACACAGTCGGGACATTATGAATACCTGGTGATGCCGTTTGGGCTGTCTAATGCTCCTGCAGTATTTCAAGATCTCATTAACGACGTCCTTCGCGAGTTTCTAGGAAAGTTCGTAGTCGTTTATTTAGACGACATTTTGATTTACTCTGAGTCTTTTGAACAACATATTACCCATGTGCGACTGGTCCTTCAGAAGTTACGGGAAAATCATTTATACGCCAAACTGGAGAAATGTGATTTCCACATCACAGAAGTGTCCTTCCTGGGGTATATTATTTCTCCTAAGGGGTTTTTCATGGAACCCAAAAAACTCCAGGCCATCCTAAATTGGGCACAACCCACGAACTTAAAAGCAATTCAGCGCTTTTTAGGGTTTGCAAATTACTATAGGCGTTTTATTCATACCTTCTCAGATTTGGTAGCTCCTATTGTGGCATTGACTAAAAAAGGAGCGGATCCTTCCAATTGGTCGCCTGAAGCCAAGTCTGCCTTTCTGGCCTTAAAGCAGGCCTTTGTCTCAGCTCCAGTACTCAGACACCCTAACCCGGATCTCCCCTTTATTGTCGAGGTAGATGCCTCAGAGGTTGGAGTGGGGGCTATCTTTTCTCAGGAAGACCCGGAGTCTCAGGAATTACACCCATGTGCCTTCATGTCCAGAAAATTCTCCTCCGCAGAATCCAACTATGATGTTGGTAATCGAGAATTGTTGGCAGTTAAATGGGCTTTCGAGGAGTGGAGGCACTGGCTGGAAGGAGCAAGGCATACCATTACGGTGTTTACTGACCACAAGAACCTGCAGTATATTGAGTCAGCTAAACGGCTTAATGCTCGACAGGCACGTTGGGCGCTGTTTTTTACTCGTTTCAGGTTTATTATCACCTTCAGGCCCGCTTCCAAGAATACAAAAGCCGATGCCCTGTCACGTTGTTTTCTTCCGGTTCACAATAACCACCCGGCTACTACCCCCATAGTCCCATCGTCTGTCATCCGGGCAGGCCTCACACAGGATTTATTTACACAGCTAGTCCAGCTTCAGCAGCAGGCTCCCAAAGTCACTCCTGCAGATCGTCTCTTCGTCCCTGAATTTCTGAGAGGCACTGTTCTAGCTGAGTTTCATGATAATAAGGTTTCTGGTCATCCGGGTATCACTAAAACCTTGGAGTTAATCTCTCGCTCAGTGTGGTGGCCTAATCTTTCTAAAGATGTAAGGGAATTTGTCCGTTCCTGTCAGGTTTGTGCTCAGTACAAGGTATCTCGATCGTTGCCGGTCGGGCAACTCATGCCTTTAGCCATTCCTCTCAGGCCATTGGACCAATACTTGATAAAGGTCACAGCTACGTGACCGAAATGCGTTGTCTTTGGACGGAGGAGTTCTTTTGGACGAGGAGCAGTGACGCAAGTGGAAGGACTTTCACGCTGATTTAAGCCTATTGCGATGGTGCTGGGCTATTTCAGCCTTGGACCCTATTGCTTTTTTATAAGCTAGCCCACCGCAATTCTACTACATGGTGAGAGATCCTTGTATACCTACTGCATGGTCACTTTAACTGGTCACTGTTATCAGGTCCAAAATTGCACTTTATGTATGTTATATGTCAGTGAGTCCATTTGTTCAAATAAATACACCTTTTTATGGAACTAAATTATTTGTTTCACTGATCCTGTGGGTTCAGACATTCCCAATTGATTTTAGGGATTCATCTGTAAGTCGGAGCGCCAATGCATGCTACATATATTTTTTTCCATATCTGTCTTCAGAATCTGCAAGAACAAAGCTACTTGGTGGCTAGACAAAAATCTTGGGCAGATTGTTGAAACGCAGACCCTAGCAAAGAATGCTGGAACTTCTCATTCCATAATCATTGTAGAATGCTTTTAAGACCACTGGATGTAATAATAGTTAATCCAGTGGTTCTTAAACTGTGTGCCGTGGCACCTTGAGATGCCTCGGGACACTTGCAGGGGTGCCTTGTATTGGTGGTCCAAGACCAATTCAAATTATGTGCGGTCAATGTAATAGGCAAAACCAGTGCTGGTGGCTGCTAATCATAAAATATATAGTCAAACACAAGCAAATCTTATCCCTTACCACACAATTGATGTGTCAGTAAGAAATGTTTGGCCTAGAGGTGCCACGAAAAAAATTCTGATACTCTAGGGTGCCATGAATCAAAAAAGGTTGGGAACCACTGTGCTAATCATTGTACTGCACAGCCCAAGCTGTTTGCTGTACAGGCCAAGAAAGTATAGTTCTGTCAGTTGTATATTCTCTGCATAAATTTTTACCAGTGTGAAAGCTATCCCTTTAAATTCATCTGTAGGAGGTTACATACAGAATTGTTCAGTTTATCCTGGGGCCGTTCAGAGCATGTACAGTTACAAGAACATAGTCACAGATAAATACTAGCATTAATAATACTAGCATTACATACATTTTAAACCCTTACACTCTAAACATGTGCAGGTCATTTGAGAATGTTTACTCTGAAAAATACTGAATCAGTTTTTCTACACACTGTTCCAGCTCCCTGCTATTCTTTATATGTTTGTTTTTTTATGTGAAGTTAAAAAGAAAGTTTACTAGGTATATTTTGTATTAGGAGGCAAATTCTATTTGTGCACTGGATTCCAGACTAGAACAGAAACCCTTTAAAAATCTTTTGCATTATGATTCTGCTCGACTTGAATACATTTAAACATGACTGAGGGGAGTAAGATACAAGTCAGAGGTTTGAATAAACTATGCTATTGTTAGAAGGATGGGAGAAAATAAGTAACAATTTCTGACGTACTTAATTGTTTTTCCTGAGGATAAAAAATCCCCCTTTGTTTGGTTTGCAGGAACGCTGTGGGAGAATGCAGCTGCCAGGTGTCTCTGATGTTACGAGAGAACTCAGCGGGCAGGGTCTATGGAGAGTAAGTCACCGTGGGGTTCTCAGGCAGGCTGGCTGCTGCTATTTTTTGCTCTGCTGATTCTCTTCCCTCCCAGACCTAATCCCCCAAATGTGACCCATCTAAGAGACAGCCAGAGAGTTACACTAAGGCAGGGATACTTTTTTTTGGGTCTTTCCCTTATAAGGCCACTGAAGTCATCACTGATGCAATAAAGCAATGGACTGTGTTCCTTCTGATCAAACTCCCCTCCCCTAGGACTTTTCTTCCTAGCTCACAAATTGTTTTATTGAAAGCCAAACCTCCCTAAGTGCCTCTTTCTTTTTCCTCTTGCTTACACTCAGGCAAAGGGAGCAGCTAGGCTTTGCGGAGAGATATGGATGTGAACATGAAGATGTACTAAGGCTTGGTGGGTTCACCCAAAGTCCGGACGATCAGGAGAACATTCGTGGTGTACTCAAGAGGAGAGTCGAGGTTAAAAAACATACGGAGGAAAAACTTAGACAACAAGAAGTAGAGCAGTTGGACTTCCGTAAAGTTTTGGGTAAGAAGGTGAGCATAAGAAGCATTTCAGAAGAGAATCTAAAGGACATCCCAGCCGAACAGATGGACTTCAGAGCTAACCTTCAGCGACAGGTCAAACCCAAGGCCTTGTCAGATGATGAGCGTAAAGTCAACAGTCCACAGCAGGTGGACTTCCGTTCAGTCTTAGGAAAAAAGGCCTCTTTCCCAAAAACCCCTGTTCAAGAAAAGGTGTCAGCCAAGCCAGCAACTCCCGACTTTAGGTCAGTTTTGGGAAGCAAGAAAAAAGTGCCTACTGAGAACGGCAATGCTAACAGCAACAGCACAGAGCCCATCGAAAATGCAAAGCCTTTTAGCAAGCAGGATAACTTAAAACCACAGGTCAAGGAAGAGCAACTAAAACCTGTAGTTAAGCAGGAAAATGTAAAGCCAGTGTTAAATCAAGAAAAGCCCAAATCACTGGTCAGTCAGGAAAAAACAAAACCAGCAGTGAATGATGAAAAGTCTAAATCTGTGATTAAGGACGGAAACGTAAAAGCAGTGGTCAATCAGGAAAAAGCTAAACCAATTGTCAAGGATGAAAAGTTAAAACCTGTGGTCAAGGAAGAAAATTCTAAACCTGTAGTCAAGGAAGAAAATTATAAACCTGTAGTCAAGGAAGAAAATTCTAAACCAGCGGTCAAGATAGAAAATTCTAAACCAGTGGTCAAAACAGAAAATTCTAAAACAGCAGTCAAAGAAGAAAATTCTAAAACTGTGGTCACGGAACAAAATTCTAAACCAGTGGTCAAGGAAGAGCTATCATCCGTGGAAGACAATTCTAAACATGTTGTCAAGGAAGAGAATGCATCACCAGTAGTCAAGGAGGAAAAGATTGAGCAAAACTGCTTGTCGGTAGTGGATGGAGAGGTAGAAAGCAAGAATGCTCAGAGTGCAGGGACACCACCGGTTTTCACAGAGTTTTTGCAAGATGCAAAGTTAGTGGATGGAGAAAAGCTTGTGTTACAGTGCAGGGTCACCTCAGAGCCACCAGCAACTATAACATGGACACTCCATGGCAAGGTCATAAAGTCCTCCAAGTTCATTGTGCTGCGCCAGGAAGGTAATTATGAAATTGACTGCTTGTGTAAATAGTTTTTACAGGTGTACTAACCAATCCTGATTAAACTAAGAGAAGTATTGTATAGAGGTGGACAGTGTGCTGGTAGAGTGCAATATATTTGTTTTGTACCTTCTATGTCTTTGATAATATTTCCCTGTCTGCAACATGTAGAATTGAATGATTTACCGGTAAGGCAATAGTTTATAACATAAAGATTTTTCCATTTTACTCAACAACTTGCTTTCTCTTTCTTCAGCTGTAATCTTTCTGTGTAATTTTAAGTATATGTGTATTGTAACAGACAGCTTAGCATTTTCCCTTTTATACTAGGTTTTACCATAGAGCCAGTTTACAAAACTGCATTAATCTACAACTCACTGCTTGCTCTGTCAACTCGTTAGAAGTTCTAGTCCAGCCTTATTTATAATACTTTTAATGGGTAGTGTCTGAGACCACAGACTGGTATACTGTACAACAATAGCACAGGGTTTTGATAAAGTACTGTATGGTGTATCATTGGATTTTTGGCAGTCCTTCGGTATTGCTGACTGCATGTGAATAATGTGGTAATTGTGTGTGTAAGTGGGATGTTTGTTAGTCATTGCTGTCTTAAAGGGTATTTACTCTTTCCCAAGGTCAAGTGATTTAACATTTTATTGGCCTGTTAGAATTTTAATTTTTTTAAACCCTTGGTAGTTAGTCACTAAGAATTGACAGGGTAGAGAGTTGTATCTATACATTACAGCTGACTATTTTAGAGCTACTTAACTAAAGATGATGATAGTATTTGAAAATGTAATGCAACAATTACAGTTCAGTAGATACAATCCTCACCTTGATGTGCATGGTTACTGTCAGTGTCTTTTTTTATTATCATTTTGTGCATGGACAGTATACGTTTGCTGTATAACGAATGATAAAGGAAGCTTGAATTAAATGATTTATTAGCAAAATAGAACAGGATACTCTGATTGTGTTAGAAGCACAAGCCAGTTGTCTGCATAGGGTTAAATGTTTAACAGACGACAGACCCAGTTGGAGACTGTCCCTGGCAATCAAGATGTGGATCCTTTGGCTCTCAGAGGGGCTGGAATCCCAAATTTCTTACTATAGAACAGTTTTGGCATTTTCCCAATGATCTAAAATTTATATGAATAATTCTGCTTCCATATTTAAGCATTTTCAGCACCTCTCCTTATTGTCATTTTAGCAAGAAACCAAAATTCCTTTCTTACCTTCGTTCTTCAAAACAAACTGAATTACTTGTTTTGTTCTCTCTGGTAATGTTTTATAAATCCAGGTTGATCTGTGTAATCCAGTCCTAAAAACCTGGGCCCATTTGTGTTCCCCTTTCTCCAGTTTTCCAGAATTGGGGTAATCCATGCCCCAGTAATCCAGTCCTGTAGAATCAGGCCCATCTATGTTAACCAAATGTCAATCCTGTTGAAGCAGGCCCATATGTGTTTTTAATAATCCAGTCCTGTAGAATTTGGCCCATTTACAGATGTGTCCTCTCTCATCGTCACATTAAACAGCCCTTCTAGTTGCTGCCAGTCGTGACTGAATTTACAAATTTGTGTAAATTGTTTCCATGAGAATATACCACTATGCAAATCATACAAACAAGCAGACTCTGCTGATTAAAATTATATGTGTCATGTTTATACTCTGTGTAGGACTTTATATATGAAATGCTACGTTACAGTGTTTTCCTGGAAAACACTATAATGTAGCATTTCATATGCAAAAAAAACAGCTGCATAGTGATGCGAATAACAAGCATTTTCGTAAAAAAAAAAAGCCTGACGTTAGCAGAGTTGCATGGGAACTGCCGTCTCACTCACACCAGCATCTCACAGTGCATGTCATATTGAGACTAGATGTATGAGGACACATCTGTATGTTCCCTTTAATCTAGTACTGTCAAATCCATTCCTTTAGAACCAGGTCTATCTATAATCCTCGAAATCTGGTCCTGTAAAACCAGACCCATCTGTGATCCCCATAATCTAGTTCTGTAGAATAGGCTCCATTGGTTTTCTTTATAATCCCTGTAGTATCAGGCCCTCTGGGTCCCCTTTAATGCAGTCCTATAGAATCGGTATTCGGACTCCAGGTCGACAACAAAAAGGTCGACACACCTTAGGTCGACGCCAATTGGTCGACACGCCTTAGGTCGACGTGGACAAAAGGTCGACATGGACAAAAGTTCGACAGGAACAAGGTCAACATGGGAAACGGTCGACATGAGTTTTTCACAATTTTTGTCTTTTTTTGGAACCTTTTCATACTTAACGATCCACGTGGACTACGATTGGAACGGTAATCTGTGCCGAGCGAAGCGGAGCAGAGCGAAGGCACCATGCCCGAAGCATGGCGAGCGAAGCGAGCCATGCGAGGGGACGCGGTGCACTAATTGGGGTTCCCGGTCACTCTACGAAAAAAACGACACCAAAAAAACATAAAAAACTCATGTCAACCTTTTTCCATGTCGACCTTGTTCCTGGCGACCTTTTGTCCATGTCGACCTTTTTTCCATGTCGACCTAAGGTGTGTCGACCAATTGGCGTCTACCTAAGGTGTGTCGACCTTTTTGTTGTCGACCTGGAGTCCCAGAGCCATAGAATCAATCCCATCTGTGTTCCCCATAATCCAGTCATGCAGAACAGGCTCGTCTATGTTCCCCATATTCCAGTCCTGTAAAACCAAGCCCATCTTTTCTATAGTCTGGTCATTTATAAGCAAGCCATCAGCCATAATACAGTCCTGTAGAACCAGACCCATCTGTGGTCCCCATAATCCAGACCTGTAGAACCCCGACCATCTATGGTCCCTGCGATACAGCCCTGTAGAACCTGGGCCTTTGTTCCCTATAATCCAGTTTTGTAGAACAAAGTCCATCTATGTTCCCTGTAATCCAGTTCTGTAAAATACATCATCTGTGTTCCACATAATTCAGTCCTGTAGAACCAGGCCCATCTGTGTTCCCTGTTAACCAGTACACTAGTTACTAGGCCAATCTGTGTTCCCTGTAAACCAGTCCTGCAGAACCAGATCTTCTGTTTTTTAGAACCAGGCCAGTCTGCTTTCCCCTACTACCTGTCCTGTAGAACCAAGCAATCTGCTTCCCATAATCCAGTCATGTAGGACCAGGTCCATCTGTGGACCTAATGCCGATGTTTTAGCAGTTGAATGATTATCAGCAGACTGTGCACGCACAGTGATCACACTGTGCATGTTCAAAAGGTACTTTTTCAATTGCGTTCATTATAAGGATCCAGTCGCAAAGTGATTGACAGGAAGTGGCCGTTTGGGGGTGGTAACATGCTGTTAGTGGGGAGTGGTTGTAAAAATGCAGGCATGTCATGGCTGTTTACAGGGCGTGTATGTGATTGATGTCAGCTGTGAGTTCCTGCGTGCAAAAACATGACACCTGCGTGACTACTGCCGCGTCTAGACTGCATAGCCATAGAACTACTCAAGCAGTCGATGTTGAACATTTTGCGTATAGGCTGCGTATGTGTATGCAAATTGTGAATTAGTTGCAATCGCTCCGTTGGACGTCTCTTTTCATTTCTGAGCAAAAGCTTTTCTTGCTTACATAGAAAATTGCAGTTGCAATAGCATACAACTTTGAATTAGGCCCTGTGTTCCCTTTAATCCAGTCCTATACAATCAAGTCAATCTTTGTTTCCCATAATACAGGTTTGTTGAGCCAGGATATATGTGTTCCCCATAATCCAGTCCAGTAGAACCAGGCCCATTTGTGTGCTCCATAATCTAATCCTTCCAAACCAGGCTCAACTGTGTTCCCACTATCCATTCTTGTAGAATCAATGCATTGGTGTTCTGCATAATCCAGTCCTGTTGAACCAGCTCATGTGTGTTCCCTGTAATTCAGTCCTGTAAATCTGTGCCCATCTGTAGTCCGTTTAATGTAGTCCCATAGATATGGGCCCACCTGTGTTCCCTGTAATTCATTTCTAAACAGCTAGCCCCATCTGTGTGTCCCATAATATAGTACTCTACTCTTGGTCCATCTTTGGGGCAGGTTCAAATAGCCGCAATGTTTACTGCGCATGTAAAGCGCCGGGTTTAACGCCCAGAGCTATTAAATTATTATGCAGACTCCCTGGTGGTATTACCCCAGCTAATGTTATCAACCCATAGTTTCCAGGTTAAGTGCTAGGAATATATGGGGTACCATGCACAATAAACCCCAGAGGGTGAGAAATAATCTGTGTTAAATGCACTCTCTAGGGTTTAATGCGTTGGCTAGTGAGAGTCAATTGGAGTGCTCAGGACATATCCCCACAGCTAATTGCCCCTATGCTCCACATAATCCAGTACTGTACATCTGGGTTTATCTGTGTTCCCATAATCCAGTCCTGTAAAAGAGGCCACTTGTGTTTCCTACAATCTAGCCCTGTTGAACCAGGGCCATCTGTGTTCTCCATAAATCCAATCCTGTTTAACCAGGACCATCAGTATTCTCAGTAATTCAGTCCTATATAACCAGGCCATGAGTCTTCACCATGCTTTTATTTTAATCCAGCTACAAGAGGTAGCCAACAACAGGACTGTGTCTGAGTGAATGGGGCACTGTGACTTTTCTGAAACGACTTCTATATTTTACCAGTATCTTGGAAGTCAGAGCCCGGTTTATGCATCCTTCTTGTAGGGCTCAAAACGGGGCCTTCTACAGTGTTTCTTCCTTATTGCCAGTAAGGGAGCTGTCAACAGGGTGCATGTGACTTGTGCTGACTGGCACCATAGGAGATGCAGCATTGCATCATGTTCTAAATACAGTGGTACTCCCAGCAGCATTTTACAAGGTGCTCTCATCTTCAATACAGTGGTTCAGCCGTATTCTCTGCAGAATTATACCAGCTGCAGAATTATACAAGGTCCTTGATTATAGTGTTACATTCACTAGCATTATACCAGGTACATTCAGTTAGGAATACATACGATTTACCGGTGGGCGGGTTGGAGGCTGTCCATATCCTGACAGCGACATTTTGCCTGCCAGAATGACCAAAGCGGGGCGAGAGCAAAAAGTCCTCTTGCATGCTTGGTGGTTCGCTGCACTCACCACAGGATTTATTCCCACTCTATTACTGTCTTGGGCACCCACGAGTGGGAATAGTCCTGTTTTGCTGGGATTCCGGCTAACGACATTTCCGGCTGTCAGGATTCCGGCAATGGTATGCTGCCCGCCGAAATCCCAACAGCCGGCAAATTGAATGGATCCCTTTAGTAACATTATACTAGGATCCCAATTACAGTGTTAATCTCAGCTCAAGTACAAGAGGTTTCCAGGTAGTGTTGCTATGAACAGTAGTATACCAGATTGTCATTTACAGCCATACTCCCAACTTTGGTGCTCCAGGTTCACAATTACAGATATGCTCCCAGCTGCAGTAAACTAGGTTTCCAGTTACTGTATATCAGTACTGCGTCCTGGCTGCAGTACACCAGATCCCCATTTACAGCAGTACTTCCAGCAGTAGTACTCCTGGTCCCCAGTTACATCACTATTACCAGCAATGAACAGTGGGTTCACACTTACAGCTATAGTCCTAGGCTAGCAATGCACCAGGTTTCCATTTACAGTAGTACTCCCAGTTGCAGGTTCTCGATTACAGTTGTACACCCAGCTGCAGTTTCCTAGGTTCCAGTTACAGCCATACAGTACCTCCAGCTACAAAACACCAGATTCTCAATTACTGCACTTCTTCCAGCAGTACGCCAGGTTTCCACTTAAAGCCTAATTTCAAGCTGAAGTGTGTCAAGTTCCCAGTTACAGTGGTGCTCTCAGCAACAGGACACAATGTTTCCAAATATATCTGTTCCCATTTATAGTCATATTTCCAGCTGAAGTACCCAGTTACAGTGGTAATCCCATCAACAGTACTAGTAGCTGCAGTACACTGCTGCACCAGGTTCCCAGTTACAGGTATGCTCCCAGTACTCTAGGTCAATGGTTACAATGCTACTCCCCATAGCAATATACTAGGTTCTCAGGTATGGCCATACTGTAGCATTACACGACTTCCTTATTACAGCCGTTCTCCCTGCTGCAGTACACTGCTGCACTACACCTGGTCCCCTATTACAGCCATACTCCCATGCAGTAGTCTTGGTTTTTACTTGTGGTGCTTCAAACTAGGTTTCTGGTTACAGCTTGATCCCAAGTTGCAGTACACTTGCTTCTCAGTTACAGCTATATTCCCAGCTGGACTACACTACACAGTTACAGTTATTCTCCCAGTGCCAGCACAGCCAGTTACTGCTGTACACTCAGTATCAGTACACCAGATTCCCAGTTACTCTCAGGGGAGGCATTTGATATGCCGGCTGACGGGATCCCGACGCTCAGTATACCGGTGCCGGAATCCCGACAGCCAGCATACCGACAACTTTTCTCCCTCTTGGGAATTCCACGACCCCCCTGGTGGGGAGAATTAATAGCGTGGCGTGCATAGCGCGCCACCATGCCCGCAGCATGGTGAGCGCAGCGTGGCGAGCATAGTGAGCCCGTAAGGGGCACTTGTGCGCTTGCCCCGCTGCCGGCATACCGCCAGTTGGGATCCCGGGACCGGTATGCTGTGCGCCCGGATCACGACAGCCGGCATAATGTACTACACCTACTCCCAGCAGTAGTACTGCAGGTCCCCTATTAAAGCACTGTTCTTAGCAGTGTACAATGTTGACCTAATTCCGGGCCCAATCCTACCTGATTGCTCCTCTGTGAATTTGCAGAGGTTTGCAATCACATAATCGTCTCCCAAACAGAGTGAATACCCTGCTTGTGCAAGTCTGTGTTCGGCTTGCGTACGCATGGTTCCCTTACAGATGGTTTCCCACCATCGAGGTTATCCATCAATGGTACCATCAATGGTAAACCATTGATGGATAACCCACCGATGGCCATCCCTACTCTCTTCTCCATGCAGTTCCAGGAATCTCCACAAAGCTGGTGAGTGTTAGCTATAAAAAGGATTACAATAAACAAAAAAGATGTTTATATTATAAATAACATCTTTGTATTATTCTAATCATTTTCACAGGGAGTATGACAGGAGAGGCTCTGCCTCCCCTACCTACCCTGACTGCACGTCCCTGCTGCACACTGAACATGGGAAGTGATACTGTGCATACAGTCATTATTGGAAAACAGAAACATTGTCAGTGACAAATTAAGGAGACAGTAATGGAGTAAGATTCAGCTACATCCAGGGTTTTATGTGACCCCATCTTCCACCCCCTATTGGTGGAAATCTACTTTTTGACAATGGTGCTTAATCTGCAATAGGGAGGCCAATTCCGGGCCTGTTTTTCAATCCCGGATATCGGGATTAAAAAAAGGTAAATACCGGGATTCCCGGGATACCTGGGAATGGGTTGAGGACCCACCCCAGCACACACAAATACTCACAATCATGGGCGGGAGCCAGTGTCGCAGACGGCGAGGTGCTGTATGGGTGGTGCAGGCAGCTGGCATCAGATTCACCATCATAGGTGGGAGGGCTCATGGGCGGCGAGTTGCAGTTCGGGTGGCTGGGGTCAGGCTGCGCAGCGTGACCTCTGACATCATGAACACAGTGCGCAGTACACACTCTGCTGGGGGCAGGGGCAGCTGGGTGGAGGGAGATGGGCAGCATCTGAGCCTCCTGAAGACGCCCAACGCTGCCCAGCATTAAAAAAACAATGGGGCAGGTAAATCCCGCAATCCCCGGGATTGGATCCCGGCCATTTTTTGGTCTAAATCCCACCGCCGATCCCAATCCCAGGATTGGCTCCCTAATCTGCAACATGCAAGGACACTTCGCTTATACAAATCCTCTGATTAGTTCATTCATTCTTTCATATTGTAGACAAGTTCTTATGTGCAGCTTTTGTTGAGTGGAAAACATTTACTTTGAGGTTAATCAGAAAGGGTTGATTACGCAGGACAATCATGTTTCCTGAACTCTGGGGAAATCGGTCTGAGGTCAGTATGGGCATGGCTGAAGAAATACCAGATGATTGTAAACACAGATCTGGAGTCCAGCCCAGCATTAAAGACTCAAATATGTGAGTTTAGATTCTTATCTTAATGTAACATGTTCCTTGAACTTGTTTACTAGACCCAGTATAGCAGAATGAAACAGTCTCTCTCCTACTACTGCTGCAAATTAATTAAGCGAGGCACGTTGTCTTATAAGATTTCCACCAGGGCCATATTAACAATGGGGCAGATGGAGCTCCAGGCCTCCACATAAAAATAGTACCATCACCATGACAGCATGATGATGACCAGCCACCAGATGGCTACATGGTCGACCATAAATCATAAGGGCTAAAACTGCATTTCTATTTTCCACACAAAATTATGCAATTTTTGTACTTTTATATATTTAAGGAGTCATTGGGGCTTATAGTGTGTGTTGTCTACCTGCCTACATGGCATTGGCCTTACCTTCTTCACTTTTCATAATAGGCCCCTAAACATTTTCAGCCCCAAGCCCACAAGGCCCTTAATCCGGCCCTGATTTCCACATAGCGGTTATGGAATTGAAAGTGGTCAGCATGCCCACCCTACCTTTACGCCAGTGACGTGCGGTGGGGTGAGGCAGGTGAGGCAGAGCCTTTCCTGTCATACTAGCGTTTGTTCCAGAGTTTTGACTGTATACAATATATAAAAAAATACAAAGAATATGTTTGAAATATCTTCTTTGCATTATTCTAATAATTTTTATAGCCAAAACTCTGGAGTAAAAAGTCTATGGCAGGCAGTGCCTCACCTGTGTATCTTTTCTGCACATCTCTGATCAAAACTCACCAAATTTCCAGGAGTTTATACTGCTGCACCTGTGTGTAATGTACCCTTTGGTTCATATATTGTGTGTAAATGTGGCTCTGGTGCTAGCCAGTGCCTCCTGAGCCATTTAGCTTACCGCAAGTCCCTGCTTTATGCTATACAGATAATGTCTGTGAAGGACACCTACCCTAGATCTATCACCTGTATGACATAGGTCTGACATGCTAGAACAGCTGAAGAGCAAAAGGTATGCGCTCCTTCCCCTATCTGTGACAGGCAATCCTCAAACAGGGATGTGATACACAAGGCATTAAAGGGCCCTGAAACAGACACTTGCTATAATGAATATTTGTACAGTATGTGCTGCCTCCAAACAGTGCATGATAAAGAAAAAACACACAAATGTGATGTGACTTTGGCCATTGGGGGAGAATGACCTGATCGCTCGCTACCGTTCATTCCAGTGCAGCGATCAGGTCAGAAGTGCGCATGCGCCTGCGCCAACTCATGCGAGACAGCCGACAGCTTTCGTTGCTTATGGCATAGGCAATCACTGGGCGGGAGAGGGTGGCACGGCTGCGTTTGGCCGCCGTTTTGTGGGCCCGGTCCCGTCAACACAGGCGTGGCCGGACCGTGCGGGGGGCGACCCGGGCAGCGACTAGTAACCCCCGGACAGCCGCAGGAGCTGCGCTGGCCGGGAGTTACTCCTCAAATACAAAGGCATCGCCAGTGTGCAATGCTTTTGTACTTGTGCGTGGGGTATGGCCTGACATGCGGGATGGACTAGCCCTGTGCTGGGCGTCCCCCCGCATGTCAGTGTAAGTGGTCGTAGCTGTGCTAAATTTAGCACAGAGACGATCAGGTCGGAATGACCCCCATTGTCCGATACTAAGGGGCTAACTCAAATCCCTGTTTCTGTGCTGAAAAAGCTTCATACTTTTTGTCGCCATGTTATTTGTCAGTCAAAGCAAGGTATAGAGAAAGCATGAAAGATCCTCTTCAATTCCTTGGTCCTTACGTCTCTGCCCCTCCTTGTGACATTAAGACTTGACATTCTACATCCCAGTCTGCTCTTCTCAGACAACATTTTCAATATCTGCATTAATTACCACCTGACTCTGCTCATCACATTTTAGATGGTTAAATATTTAGGCACTTGTCCTTATAAAGAAGACAAGTAAAGTTGTCCGTAGCAACATACTCGCCTACCTTTCACATCATCTTCGACACAGCCCTGCTATAGAATGAGAGGCAATCACGTTGCCAGCTGTCGGGATCCTGGCGGTCAAGATACCGACGCCGGAATCCCAACACCCAGTGAAATGACTGGCATTGTGAAGCAGGGGGTAGGACCATGATGATGCAATTTTACGCAACTCTGTTCATCGGCCAGCCGAACAGCCCACTTCGCTCAGGAAGTAGGCATGAATGCCATAGCAACCAATCAGCTGCTACCATTTATCAAGTACATTGTATAAAATTATAGTTGGAATTAGATTGGTTGCTATTGGCAACTTCTCCACTTTCTCTCTTTAGATGGTTTGATACATTTACCCATGTTTGAGGTAAGTACATGTGTGCTTGAATATCACTATAGTCTACAAATTTGTGTATTTGATTTTGAAAACTAAAATTACAATTAAGTTTTTTTTTGTGTTATTTTCTTTTTTTCTTTTTAATTCTTAAGTATACTTATTGCCTCTGATATTTTATCTCAGGATGACATTAATGCAGTAGAAGGGATTTCTGGAAGAAAATAGTATGTTAATTAAATAAATATTTTCTTTAGTGCATGTCTCTAACAGACATTCTTTTGTCAGAAGCCAGTTAACCTACCAATATGTTTTTGGATTGTGGGAGGAAACCGGAATACCCGTCAGAAAACTACGCAAGCATGGGGAGAATATAAAAACTGCACATAGCATCTTGGTCAGGAAATACATTTATGACCAGACTCTAAGACTGTAATACTAACCATTCCACTAACCATGTCGGCATTGCATATAATATGAATTTACAAAATATATATATTATTGGTATACTTGCCCTCTGTTCCTGGTGCAATGGTCCTTCTCTCTGGATGCTCTGTCCCATAACTGTGGTGTTCACTCACCTGCTCCCACTACACATGTGTGAGACAGGACAGATCACCACTAATTATTATATACTGTACTGTAGATATCTTGGCATATGTTAACATTCACATCTGTGTATTGGGTCATTCCATGTCAGTTCACCCAGGCATAACACCCACTGACTCAGCTTTTCATGATACATTGTACACTGGTAACTACCAAATAGCTACTAAACCATGTAACATTTTTCTTCTCTAGGCCTCACAGTTTTTGAGATATAGGGGGTCAAAGTTTCGAAAAACTGCTCGGAAAAGCCATCAATGATGCTCCGTTTTTTTGTTTTTTTTTGATGTGTACAGTACATGGAAAGAAATTCACATCTCAGTGTCTAGTCCACGCATCAATTTCGAAATTGGGGGTGGGGGTTTATGTCCAAGGGCTTCTGAAGTAATCATGACATTTTTACCTTAAAATTGAGATTTCCCCCGACTTTGCTATGTGGTAGTAACAAGTGTACAAAGTATCATGAAAGTCGGTGGGCAGAGGCGTAACTAGGGTTTTCGGAGCCCAGGGCAAGATGAAGAGTGCCCCCCCCCCCAACAAAAAAACACACACCAAAAGAAGTATGTGCGCGCGCCGAAAAAATGGGCGTGACCACGCACCAGAAGGGGTGTGGCCAAGGACCAGAAAGGGTGTGGCCACGCACCAGAAGGGGTGTGGCCGCTGAAAATGGGTCGTGCCAACATGACTATCACCTACCCCCTGTGTCGCCTCTCAGCACACTATCACCTACCCTTTGTGTCGTCTCTCAGAACACCTTCATTCAATTTTTGCACAGTACGCATGCAGAGTCCCCTTTTTACACAGTGCCAGATACACAATTGCCCCACAGTGCCAGATACACAGTGACAGATACAGCACCCCACAGTGCCAGATTCATATTGTCCCACAGCACCAGATACAATGCCCCACAGCGCCAGATACAATGCCCCACAGTGTCAGATCCACAGTGCCAGATACAGCGCCCCACAGTGCCAGATACAATGCCCCACAGTGCCAGATACAATGCCCCACAGTGCCAGTTACAATGCCCCACAGTGCCAGTTACATGCCCCACAGTGCCATACAAGCCCCACAGTGCCAGATACATGCCCCACAGTGCCTGTTACATGCCCCACAGTGCCAGATACATGCCCCACAGTGCCTGTTAAATGCCCCACAGTGCAAGATACATGCCCCACAGTGCCAGTTACATTACCCCACAGTGCCAGTTACAATGCCCCACAGTGCCAGTTACATGCCCCACAGTGCCAGATACATGCCTCACAGTGCCTGTTACATGCCCCACAGTGCCAGATACATGCCCCACAGTGCCAGATACATGCCCCACAGTGCCAGTTACATTGCCCCACAGTGACAGTTACATGCCCCACAGTGCCAGATATAAGACCCCCCAGCCCCTCGGGTCACTCACTGCTTCCTTCCCTCTGTGCTATGTGAGGGGAGCAGAGCGCAGCGCCTCTCCTGCACCTCAACGCTCCAGGTCTCCGGCGGCGGCTATGTGGCGCCGGTTCGTTAGCCAATCAGAGCTCGTGGACCGGCAGCCAATCAGGAGCCGGTCCGCAAGCTCCGATTGGCTAACGCCGCCGGAGACCAGACACACGCAACGCTGCTGGCAGCGCCGCGCAGCAGCGGCGGAGAGGACATTAAGGGGAGGGAGAGAAGCTGCACCCCCCCCTCTGCTGGGCCTGCCAAGGCGCCCACTCGCCCTACCCTAGTTACGCCTCTGTTGGTGGGTGTCATGCCTGGGTGAACTAACATGGAATTACCCTATTTCCATATTCTCTGACAGCAGTAAATATGCAATATGTTATTTACCACTCACAAAATAGTAAATCAGCAGTACAAAAACTCTCTTGTGAGATTCTATTTTAACTACCTTGTAAAAGATGCCCAATTGTGTACAGTATGTCCAAGTATGCAACTATACACCTGCATTTCCACTTCTGTACTGAGGGTTAAAGTTGGAACGGTCTGGCTCTCAGAAAGCCGGACCGGACCAGCTCCCTGCAGTGACCTCTGCCACTGTGGAGCTTGTGGTTCACATCCCTGTCCATCCCCGTCTGGGGGTGTCGGTGATAGCTGTCACCAGATTGAGGGGGAGGGAGAAATTATAGCCTCCCCGTATGGTCCAGACCATTCTTGTTTTCACTCCAACCCAGTAGCGCACAGAGGGGGGGTTTTCTGGTTGCACAGAACCCCCCCCCCCCCCCCCGATGGACTGAATTTGCTTTTTAGAGACGTAGACAGCTGTGTCTCCGTCTCTGAATGGGCAGTACTTACTGTAATGTGAATGGGCTTTGCTGCAAAGTAGATGCGTAAAATGGAGACAAAGTGGATGTGTAAAATGGGGACAAAACTTGCTTGCAGCAGGCTGAAGCTTTTGTACCAGATTTGTCTGGGAAAATGTTTAGAGATATCTGATATACTCATGACAGGAGGTAGGTTGGATTCTAGATAGGTTGGACTGGAGGTAGGTTAGATTTTAGGTAGTTTAGACTGAGATAGGGGGTCATTCAGACCCTACCACTAATGTGGCTCGCAGCGCAGTTTGCCGAATACATGCGGCCGCATTGCAGCTGCATGGACTTATACATTGCGGTTGCATCCCCGATGGATGCAACTGCAGTGTTATTGACAGCGGCAGGCGTTGCATGGGCGGAGTTACGGCATTGCGGGGGCGGTGCCGGTAAAACAGGGGCAGGTCAGCAGAGTTTTCGGGTAGTGATCTGGCTGTGTATGCAGTGCTCTGCATTCATCTCTGATGATCCCCATAGTTTGGATTCTAGAAAGGTTGGACTGGAGGTACAGTAGGTTCATATCTATGTAGGTTGGACTGAAGGTAGGTTAGATTCTAAGTAGGTTGGACTGAGGTAGTGTGAATTATAGATAGGTTGGCCTGGACGTAGGTTGGCTTTTGATATGATTTTTTTATTGCTCAATTTAAGCAGATTTTCTGGATAATTTATCCACCCACAAAACTATTTGCATATTGCTTTTACAGGGTCATTTTCTGTGGCTGTGGGGGTACACCTGAACAAGTACTTGGTGGACAAGTAAAAGTCCTACCAGATATAGGAAAAAGTATTGTAGATCCAAGATGTCACAGTTGGTAAATAACACCCAATGTCACCTACCACACAGTAAACTGCAATATATCTAGATCATAAAACCTGAAAATACAGCCATTAGCTCTCTGTAGGAGAGTATTCAGTGCCTTGCAAATGTTGCAAAGTGACTCCTCAATGGTATGCTGAAGTTGCTTCAGGACCAGCATACAATAATATTTCCTTGTATCCCATGGCATGTGGAGACAAATTAGCTAAGATTGTCTACCAGACAGTACACAGTCAGACATCCCTTTGATGTTAAGTGGCACAACTCTAGGAATTAACTTGCACCGAAAGAGTCTGTATTTGTAGGTTACTTACGTTATATAGAATTGGAAGTGATTCTGTTTATTCTGAATGTCTTTATTACCCTGCAACTTTTGATTTAAAAACACAAAACATGTGACTCATATTGTTTGTGTCTCTGGATATTTAGTCTTTAGTAATTGTCCCATCTTAACTAGAATCAAAGGTGACATGTTATACTTAAGAGTGTACCAGTCACATACACACAGTGAAAGCAGCCATGTTGTTAATCGAACCCACGGTCATGAGATGTAGCCTGTAAATGCAGACTGAACTATTGACATCACTGAGGATCCTGGTAAGTTAATAGGCTGCACTGTATATTGGTTCATCTCATGATTGGATCTATGGCAAACATTGGCCCTCATTCCGAGTTGTTCGCTCCCTAGCTACTTTTAGCAGCCGTGCAAACGCTAAGCCGCCGCCCTCTGGGAGTGTATCTTAGCTTAGCAGAAGTGCGAACGAAAGGATCGCAGTGCGGCTACAAAATAATTTTGTGCAGCTTCAGAGTGGTTCCAGACCTACTCCTGGCTTGCGATCACTGCAGACTATTTAGTTCCTGTTTTGACGTCACGAACACGCCCTGCCAGCCAGCCTACGTTTCACCAGTCACTCCTGCGTTTTTAAACGGTCAGTTGACACCCAGAAAAACCCACTTCCTGTCAATCACTCTGCAGCCAGCAGTGCGATTGAAAAGCGTCGCTAGACCTTGTGTGAAACTGCATCGGCTGTTGTGAAAGTACGTCGCGCGTGTGCATTGCGCTGCATACGCATGCGCAGAATTGCCAATTTCTCTTACGTCCTAGAGGATGCTGGGGACTCCATAAGGACTATGGGGTATAGACGGGCTCCGCAGGAGATAGGGCACCTAAAAAGAACTTTGACTATGGGTGTGCACTGGCTCCTCCCTCTATGCCCCTCCTCCAGACCTCAGTTAGATCTTGTGCCCAGAGGAGAATGGGTGCACTGCAGAGAGCTCTCCAGAGTTTTCTGTTGAAGAAGAATTTTGTTAGGTTTTTTATTTTCAGGGAGTCCTGTTGGCAACAGGCTCCCTGCATCGTGGGACCGAGGAGAGAGAAGCAGAGCTGGCTTGTCAAGTTGGGCGCTGCTTCTAAGGCTGCTGGACACCATTAGCTCCAGAGGGAGTCGGAACACAGGTCTCACCTGGGGTTCGTCCCGGAGCCGCGCCGCCATCCTCCTCACAGATGCCGAAGATAGAAGCCGGATAGAGAAGGCAGAAGACATCTTAGGTGGCAGAAGACATCAGATCTTCATGAGGTAAGGCGCGCAGCGGTAAGCTGTGCGCCATTGCTCCCAGTCACACACACACAGAGCAGCACTGAAGGGTGCAGGGCGCAGGGGGCGGCGCCCTGGGCAGCAATAAACCTCACATTTGGCCAAATACAGTTTGATTAGGCTGCGGAGGCAGTAAATCTATGATCCCCCGCCATTTTATTGAAAAATCACTGGGACCGAAGCCCGCCGTCGGGTGGGCGGGGCTTGATCCTCAGCACTAACCAGCGCCATTTTCTCCACAGAAGCTGCATGAGGAAAACGCTGGCTCCATGGTCTCTCCCCTGCTGAACTTCACAGGCTTGAAAAAAGAGGAGGGGGGCACATTAGCGACGCAGTGAGTGGGAATTGGCATATTATATATAAAAAAGCGCTATCTGGACATATTTTTTCCAGTGTTTTTAAGCGCTGGTGTGTGCTAGCATACTCTCTCTCTGTCTCTCCTTAGGACCTGGTTGGGGTTTTGTCCCATTATAAATTAATCCCTGTGTGTGTGGGGTGTCGGTACCTGTGTGTCGACATGTCTGAGGCGGAAGGCTTCTCCAAGGAGGAGGTGGAGCAAATGAGTGGTGTTTCCCCGTCGGTTGTGCCGACTCCAGATTGGATGGACATGTGGCATATGTTGAATGCAGGTGTGGCATCTTTACATAAAAGGCTTGATAAGGGGGTCAATCCTCGGATTGGACCGACTCACAGGGCCCGTCGGGGTCTCAAAAGCGTCCCTTAACACAAGACACTACTACCGACACGGATTCTGATTCCAGTGTCGACTATGACGAAGTAAAATTGCACCCTAGGGTGACTAAAACCATTCAGTGTATGATTGTGGCAATAAGGGATGTGTTGCATATTGTGGATGAACCCTCGGTCCCCGACACAAGGGTACACATGTTTAAGGAAAAGAAACAGATTATTATCTTTCCCACATCTCATGAATTAAATGAATTCTTTGGAAAAGCTTGGGAGACTCCGGATAAGAGACCGCAGATCCCCAAAAGAATTTTATATGGCATACCCCTTCCCTAAGCAGGACAGAGAGATTTGGGAATCACCCCCCACTGTGGACAAGGCCCTGACGCGCTTGTCCAAGAAAGTGGCGCTACCGTCTCCTGACACAGCAGCCCTTAAGGACCCTGCAGATCGCAGGCAAGAAACTACCTTAAAGTGTATTTATTCTCATACGGGTGCTGTGCTAAGACCGACAATTGCGTCGGCATGGGTGTGTAGCGCAATTGCAGCTTGGACAGATGAGCTGACAGATCAATTTGATAATATGGAAAGGATACTATATTCCTAACTCTAGCCCATATTAAAGACGCAGTCTTATTTATGAGGGATGCTCAAAGGGACATTGGATTGCTAGCTTCTAGGGCCAATGCCATGTCTGTCTCAGCGAGAAGATCCTTATGGACTCGCCAATGGACGGGTGATGCGGATTCCAAAAAACATATGGAAGTACTACCCTATAAGGGTGATGTATTGTTTGGGGATGGGCTGACGGACCTGGTTTCCACAGCTACAGCAGGTAAATCAAATTATTTACCATATATTCCCCAACAGCAAAAGAAAGTAACACCCTATCAGATGCAGTCCTTTCGGTCGCACAAGTCCAAAAGAGGTCGGGATCCTCTTTCCTCGCCAGAGGTAAGGGCAGAGGCAAGAGAGCACCTGCTTCGGCAGGTGCCCAGGAACAAAAGTCCTCCCCGGCTGCTCCAAAACCCACAGCATGACGCTGGGGCTCCCCTGAGGGAGTCCGCACCGGTGGGGGCACGTCTTCAACTTTTCAGTCAGGCCTGGGTCAGTTCGGACCTGAATCCCTGGGTGTTGGAAATAGTTTCCCAGGGTTACAAATTGGAATTCGAGGAGGTGCCCCCGCGCCGATTTTTCAAGTCGGCCCTACCAGCTTCCACATCGGAAAGGGATATAGTGTTAGCTGCAATTCAAACGCTGTGTATACAGCAAGTGATAATCAAGGTTCCCCTGCACCAGCAGGGAAGAGGTCACTACTCAACCCTATTTGTGGTCCCGAAACCGGACGGTTCGGTCAGACCTATTTTGAATCTGAAATCCCTAAACCTGTACATAAAAAGATTCAAATTCAAAATGGAATCTCTCAGAGCGATAATAGCCAACATGGAGGAGGGGGAGTTTATGGTGTCTCTAGACATAAAGGATGCGTACCTTCATGTCCCCATATATGCCCCCCATCAGGAATACCTGAGATTCGATGTACAGGATTGTCATTACCAATTTCAGACGTTGCCGTTTGGACTCTCCACGGCACCGAGGATTTTCACCAAGATAATGGCGGAAATGATGGTGGTCCTGCGCAAGCATGGAGTCACAATTATCCCATACTTGGACGATCTCCTGATAAAAGCGAGATCAAGCGAGAAATTGCTGAGCAGTGTGGCGCTCTATCTGAGAGTGCTCCAGCAACACGGTTGGATTCTAAATCTACCGAAGTCACAGTTGATTCCGACAACTCGACTACCATTCCTAGGTATGATACTGGATACAGAACAAATGAAGGTCTTCCTCCCAATAGAGAAAGCCCAAGACATCCAGAACATGGTTAGAGACCTGCTAAAACTGAAAAGGGTGTCAGTTCACCAATGCACTCGAGTTCTGGGGAAAATGGTGGCGGCCTACGAGGCCATTCCCTTCGGAAGGTTCCATGCAAGGACTTTTCAATGGGACCTTCTGGACAAGTGGTCCGGGTCCCATCTGCACTTACATCGGAAAATAACTCTGTCCCCAGGCACCCAGAGTGTCCCTCCTGTGGTGGTTGCAAACTGCTCACCTCCTGGAGGGTCGCAGGTTCGGAATTCAGGATTGGATCCTGGTTACCACGGACGCGAGCCTCCGAGGATGGGGAGCGGTCACACAGGGAAAAAATTTTCAGGGTCTTTGGTCAGACCAGGAGTCCTGTCTACACATCAATGTGTTGGAACTCAGGGCCATTTACAACGACCTTCGACAAGCGGAGAGTTTTCTTCTAAACCTACCGGTTCTGATTCAATCAGACAATGTCACAGCAGTGGCTCATGTGAACCGCCAAGGCGGGACAAGAAGCAGAGTCGCGATGGCGGAAGCCACAAGGATCCTTCGCTGGGCGGAAAATCATGTAAGCGCTCTGTCAGCTGTCTTCGTTCCGGGAGTGGACAACTGGGAAGCAGACTTCCTCAGCAGACACGAGAGTGGGGACTTCATCAAGAAGTATTTGCAGACGTGACACGTCTTTGGGGAACTCCTCAAATAGACATGATGGCGTCACGCCTCAACAACTTCGGAGGTATTGCGCCAGGTCTCGGGACCCTCAGGCAGTAGCAGTAGGCGCTCTGGTAACACCGTGGGTGTTCAAATCTGTCTACGTGTTTCCTCCTCTTCCTCTCATCACAAAAGTGTTGAGGATCATAAGACGAAGAAGAGTACGAATGATACTCGTTGTCCCAGACTGGCCTCGAAGGGCCTGGTACTCAGATCTACAAGAGATGCTCACAGGAGATCCCTGGCCTCTTCCTCTGAGGGAAGACCTGTTGCAGCAGGGGCCCTGTGTATTTCAAGACTTACCGCGGTTATGTTTGACGGCATGGCGGTTGAACGCCGAATCCTAGCGAAAAAAGGGATTCCGGAAGAGGTCATCCCTACTTTAATAAAGGCTAGGAAGGAGGTGACGATAAAACATTATCACCGTATCTGGCGAAAGTATGTGTCTTGGTGTGAGACCAAGAATGCACCTACGGAAGATTTTCATCTGGGTCGTCTTCTCCACTTCCTACAGACAGGAGTGGATATGGGCCTGAAATTAGGCTCTGTTAAGGTACAGATTTCGGCCCTCTCGATTTTCTTTCAGAAGGAATTGGCTTCTCTTCCAGAATTCCAGACATTTGTAAAGGGAGTGCTGCACATCCAGCCCCCTTTTGTGCCTCCAGTGGCACCATGGGACCTGAACGTGGTGTTGCAGTTCCTAAAATCACACTGGTTTGAACCGCTTAACAAGGTTGAGTTGAAATTTCTTACCTGGAAGGTGGTCATGTTGTTGGCCTTAGCATCAGCAAGGCGAGTGTCAGAATTGGCGGCTTTGTCACACAAGAGCCCCTACTTGATTTTTCATGTGGATTGAGCTGAATTGAGGACACGTCCGCAATTTTTGCCTAAAGTGGTTTCTTTGTTCCATATGAATCAACCTATCGTGGTGCCTGTGGCTACAAGTGACCTGGAGGATTCCAGATCCCTGGACGTAGTCAGGGCCTTAAAAATTTATGTAGCCAGGACGGCTAGAATTAGGAAAACTGAGGCTCTGTTTGTCCTGTATGCGGCCAATAAGATTGGCGCTCCTGCTTCGAAGAAGACTATTGCTCGCTGGATCTGTAATACGATTCAGCAGGCTCACTCTACGGCTGGATTGCTGGTACCAAATTCGGTTAAGGCCCATTCCACTAGTAAGGTGGGCTCTTCTTGGGCGGCTGCCCGAGGCGTCTCGGCATTACAACTTTGCCGAGCGGCGACTTGGTCGGGATCAAACACTTTTGCAAAATTCTACAAGTTTGATACCCTGGCTGATGAGGACCTAGCGTTTGCTCAGTCGGTGCTGCAGAGTCATACGCACTCTCCCGCCCGATTGGATGCTTTGGTATAAACCCCATGGTCCTTACGGAGTCCCCAGCATCCTCTAGGGCGTAAGAGAAAATAAGATTTTAAACCTACCAGTAAATCTATTTCTCCTAGTCCGTAGAGGATGCTGGGCGCCCGTCCCAGTGCGGAAACTCTGCAAGACTTGTATATAGTTGTTGCTTACATAAGGGTTATGTTACAGTTGACATCGGTCTTGGGCCGTTACTGTCGTTTGTTCATACTGTTAACTGGTTATGTGTGTTCCAGGTTACATGGTATGATTGGTGTGGGCTGGTATGAATCTTGCCCTTGGATTGCTGAATCCTGCCTTGTATTGTCCATCTCCTCTGGGCACAGTTCTCTAACTGAGGTCTGGAGGAGGGGCATAGAGGGAGGAGCCAGTGCACACCCATAGTCAAAGTTCTTTTTAGGTGCCCTATCTCCTGCGGAGCCCGTCTATACCCCATGGTCCTTACGGAGTCCCCAGCATCCTCTACCGACTAGGAGAAATAGATTTACCGGTAGGTTTAAAATCTTAATTTTTTGCCTGATCGCTGCACAGCGACCGAAAACAGCTAGCGAACATCTCGGAATGACCACCATTGTCCTGTCTTCATTATAATTAGTGACCCTATGAGTGATGTGCATTATTGTTGCTCAGTTACTAACTAAATTACAGGACTGACATCTATCCCTCTTCATTTCAGGGTCTTTGTGTTCACTCACCATCGAGAAGACCTTCCCTGAGGATGAAGGGCAGTATAAATGCATAGCGGAGAACTCTGCAGGGAAGGCAGAGTGCACCTGCAATGTGACTGTAGAAGGTGAGTGATCATTTTGTACATGGGGTCACTGCTAGAGAACATCTGCTTCCTTATGTTGATTAGGATGACACAACCTTTCTAGTGCCTGGCACCTTACATGGGGTAAACCTTAACATGCTCATAAGTCTCTAGTGTAGTTTATTACATAGTATTCCCTTTGTAGATCAGTGCATTTTATTCTGCTCTTATGCTGTGTTTCAACTATCTACAGCATGTGTATTCAGAATGTGTCCCTCCAGCTGTTATGGAACTATACATCCCAGCATGCCCACCACAGTTTTAGCATGTCCTTACAATAAAACTGTGGCAGGACACGCTAGGATATGTGGTTTCACAACAGCTGGAGAGCAATGTGGAATACTCCTGGTCTACAGCTATCCATAGACTGAGCAATAGGCTAGAGACCAGGGGGTATATTTACAAAGATTCGTGTTTTTCCCGTTTTGAAGGGTGTTTGAACTCGAATGGTATCGGGTGCATTTTACTGCAACTTTTTGAATCCTGATACGATCATTCACTAAGCTGCCGACTTTTCCCAATTCGTATTTTCCGATGTCGATGTGATTCGTAATGTTAGGCAGTGTTTTAAGGGAGTGATGAGTAAAACACTGCCTGACAAAACACAAGGAATCCCGGCCGGATCTGTGAGATCCGTGCAGGGCTTCATTGTGTACCTTAAAAAGGTGTTTTAAGTAGTAAAAAATCAGAAAAAAATTGCGTGGGGTCCCCCCTCCTAAGCACAACCAGCCTCGGGCTCTTTGAGCCGGTCCTGGTTGACAAAATATGTAGAAAAAAATGACAGGGGTTCCCCTATATTTCATCAACCAGCAGCGGGCTCTGCGCCTGGTCCTGGTTCCAATGCCACAGCCGGGGGACACTTTTATACTGGTCCCTGCGGCCCTGGCATTACATACCCAACTAGTCACCCCTGGCCGGGGTACCCTGGAGGAGTGGGAACCCCTTAAATCAAGGGGTCCCCCCCCCTCCAGCCACCCAAGGGCCAGGGGTGAAGCCTGAGGCTGTCCCCCCCATCCAAGGGCGGCGGATGGGGGGCTGATAGCCATGTGTTAAAAATGTGAATATTGTTTTTAGTAGCAGTACTACAAGTCCCAGCAAGCCTCCCACGCAAGCTGGTACTTGGAGAACCACAAGTACCAGCATGCGGTTAAAAACCTGGCCCGCTGGTACCTGTAGTACTACTACTAAAAAAATACCCCCAAAAAAACAGGACACACACACCGTGAAAGTATAAGTTTATTACATACATCCACACCTCCATACATACATACTTACCTATGTTCCCACGAGGCTCGGTCCTCTTCTCCATGTAGAATCCTTGGGGGACCTGTGAAAAAAATTATACTCACATAATCCAGTGTAGATTGTGTCCAAAGTATAATCCACGTACTTGGCAAAACAAAAAAATGGAAACCCGACCACGCACTGAAAGGGGTCCCATGTTTACACATGGGACCCCTTTCCCCGACTGCCAGGACCCCCCCTGACTCCTGTCAAAGAGGGTCCCTTCAGCCAATCAGGGAGCGACACGTCGTGGCACTCTCCCGATTGGCTGTGTGCTCCTGTAGTGTCTGTGAGGCAACACACGGCACAGATACAATGTAGCGCCTATGCGCTCCATTGTAGCCAATGGTGGGAACTTTGCGGTCAGCGGTTGACCGAAAGTAACCTCACTGCTGACCGCTGACCCCTTTCAGTGCGTGGTCGGGTTTCCGTTTTTTTGTTTTGCCAAGTACGTGGATTATACTTTGGACACAATCTACACTGGATTATGTGAGTATAATTTTTTTCACAGGTCCCCCAAGGATTCTACATGGAGAAGAGGACCGAGCCTCGTGGGAACATAGGTAAGTATGTATGGAGGTGTGGATGTATGTAATAAACTTATACTTTCACGGTGTGTGTGTCCTGTTTTTTGGGGGGTATTTTTTTTAGTAGTAGTACTACAGGTACCAGCGGGCCAGGTTTTCAACCGCATGCTGGTACTTGTGGTTCTCCAAGTACCAGCTTGCGGGGGAGGCTTGCTGGGACCTGTAGTACTGCTACTAAAAACAATATTCACTTTTTTTTACACATGGCTATCAGCCCCCCATCCGCCGCCCTTGGATGGGGGGGACAGCCTCGGGCTTCACCCCTGGCCCTTGGGTGGCTGGAGGGGGGGACCCCTTGATTTAAGGGGTTCCCACTCCTCCAGGGTACCCCGGCCAGGGGTGACTAGTTGGGTATGTAATGCCAGGGCCGCAGGGACCAGTATAAAAGTGTCCCCTGGCTGTGGCATTATGTACCTGGCTAGTGGAGCCCGGTGCTGGTTTAAAAAATACGGGGGACCCCTACGCTTTTTGTCCCCCATATTTTTGGAACCAGGACCAGGCGCAGAGCCCAGTGCTGGTTGATGAAATATGGGGGAACCCCTGTCATTTTTTTCTACATATTTTGACAACCAGGACCGGCTCAAAGAGCCCGAGGCTGGTTATGCTTAGGAGGGGGGACCCTACGCAATTTTTTTTTTATGTTTTAACACTAAACAGACCCTTTCCCATAGATAACCATGCACAGATCTCACTGATCCGTGCATGGTTATCCAAACTCGACTGGAAAAAGCAGGTCTATTTTTTTGCTGCTTTTTTTAACGAATCGAAAAAAAATAGACCTGCACTTGAGCACTCAGAGACTAACACCCAAATACGAATGAATAGTGAATGCCCGTATTGTATGAAATAACAGCCGTGTTTGACCGATGGTCTATTCATTCGTATTTCTGAACTTTGATAATCAAACCATTACGAATAGTCCAAACACTGCCCAGATTGGTGCTTAGTGAATTCCCCGATTGGGACTTAGAAAAAAAAACACAAATCGGACAAACTCGAATTCTTAGTAAATTTTGGCCCAGGTTCTTATTTTATATTGTATTTTTTCTTAAGTTTCCTGTAATTATTGTGTCAATCTGAATATTTAAAAGGTGTTCCTGTTCAGACATTTCAATCCCCTGATGACATTGACCAGTCTCAGACACTTGTGATAAAAAAATGTCAGCAGGACAGGGTGAGGATTATGCAGGACATCTTCATTCAGTGTCTTCTCAGTACCATTTATATCCTCAGTGTTCAGTTCTTCTTTGTTCATTCATGATACTGTTGTCTCTTTGCTTCTGTCCACTTTTCTGAGAATTTTACTATGTTCTATTTTAGATACTTCAGGAAAAACAGAGATAAAGAAAAGTAAGAAGCCTCGAAGTAATGCTGTCCCTACAAATACAGCAGAAAGTAAGTGAACTCTGGTCCGTTCTCTCTTTGAGGAGCATCACATAGTTTATAGGGTTTGGATCGCGTTACCTTCGCTGGAGATCCCGAGGGTCAGCATACAGACTGTGGGATCCCGGCTGCGGAATGCAAGTGCAACAAGCCCCTTGCGCTCGCCACAGGTTTTGTTCCTACTCTGTAGGGGTCATGGACACCCACGGGTGGGAATAGTACCTGCGAGTCGGCATGCCAACTGTCAGGATTTAGAAAGGGGCGAGATATAGCCGTCGGTAATGTGACCCGCCGGTCACATAACTATATCCCATTTATAGATGACAACTCACGATCTTACATTTTAAGTGCAGCATTAAGGAAAAGTAAAAACTACAAGCTGGAAATGATTTTTCTCTTTCGTCCTAGAGGATGCTGGGGTCCATTTTAGTACCATGGGGGTATAGAAGGTTCCGCAGGAGCCTTCGGCACTTTAAGACTTTTCAACAGTGTGAATTGGCACCTCCCTCTATGCCCCTCCTCCAGACCTCAGTTTAGAAAATGTGCCCAGGAGACTGGATGCACCCTAGTGGAGCTCTACAGAGCTTTGCTGGAAAAAGACTTTCTTAGGTTTTTTATTTTACAGGGAAGCTGCTGGCAACAGCTTCCCTGCTTCGTGGGACTTAGGTGGTGGTGGGGGGGGGGGAGTAGGAACCAACTTCTCAATTAGTTAATGGTTCTGCTTCCGCTGACAGGACACCATTAGCTCCTGAAGGGTACTGAACACAGCCCAAGCCTGGCCAGCGTTCACTCCCACAGCACTGCCGCCACCCCCTAACAGAGCCAGAAGTCAGAAGGCTGGTGAGTATATTACCGGAGTCCTACAGAGAGGGGATCCTCCGGTCATCGTTGGCGGCATACAGGTACACGCGCAGCGCGTGCCATGTCTCTCAGCACAAGGGTGCAGAGTGTGGGGGGGGGGGGGCGCTCGGAGGTCATGTTTTAAAACCTTACTCTTACTGGCAAAAGGGGTACATACATGTACAGCCGCCGATGTGCCATCCCCATCCAGTATAAATATTACATTGCTGAGGCTGAAGGGCGGGGCTTCTCCTCAGACTTGCCAGAACACTCACTGGGTGTCATTTTCTCCTGCAGAAACTCCAGTGTGAAGCTCCTGAATGCTGTTTCTCCTCATGACAACACTGATACAAGTACAGGGTGCTATAGAAGGGGCAGAGAGTGTTCATTATAATTAGGTCTGTGGGCCTATTATTGGTATATGCGCTGCAAGTGGGTAATAGTTCCACAATTCACAATAAGGTGCAGTGTGTGGACTGGCAAATCCCTCTGTGTCTCTCTGACAGACTTTAGTGTGGGTCTGTCCCCAATAGCTCCCCTGTGTGATAGGGGTGTGTGTGTGTGTGTGTGTGTGTGTGTGTGTGTGTGTGTGTGTGTGTGTGTGTGTACAAGTGTGTAACATATCAGACATTGGGGAGGGTTCTTCCCAGGAAGAACCCATTTTAGATACACAAGAGGGTAATGGGGTGGCCCTTCCCTCTCAGAAGGAGCCGGAGTGGGTGAGAATGTTGCAAAAGAATATGTCAGTGCTTGCAAAGAAATTCTCTGAGTCTGAACAACAAATATTGGAGGCAGTCTGTGGAGGATGCACTGTTTACTGACCCCTCCATATCATCCACTCGGGTCCCGTCCAGTTCCCAGAAAATGGCCCAGATAATGCAAGGGGGCACAGACACAGATTCCGACTCTGACGTCGACATTGGGGATTTGAGAGGGGTAGACCCCAAATTAGCCAAAAGCATACAATGTATGATAGTTGCTATAAAGGAAGTGTTGGAGTTTCCGGAAACAACAATGGTCCCTGAGTAAAAGGATTATTTTAAATTAAATAAAAAGCAGGTTGTGACTTTTCCTCCTTCAAAGAATTTGAATGCGTTCTTTGAAGAATCCTGGGCTAACCCAGAGAAGAAATGTACCATTCCCAGAAGGATACGTGTAGTGTACCCTTTCCCTGAGGAAGACAGGCACAAATGGGAGACACCCCCAATGATAGACACCTCAGTTTCTCAGCTGTCTAAGAAAATAGTTTTGCCTGCCCCTGGTTCAGCCCCTTTAAAAGATCCAGCTGACCGTAAATTAGAAACAATCCTAAAATCCATATATACTGCTAACGGAACGGTGCTCAGGCCCACCATTGCTTGTGCGTGGGTAGGTAACGCTGTGGAAAAATGGTCTGACAACTTGCTTGTTAACATAGACACAGTTGACAGGGATGAAATAGTCCTAACTCTCTGCCATATCAAAGATGCTGCAGGTTACTTAATTGAAGTTATGAAGGATATTGGGTTGCTGAGTTCAAGATCCTCCGCTATGGCGATTTCAGCCCGCAGGGTGCTGTGGATCCGCCAATGGAATGCTGATGCGGAATCAAAAAAGAATATTGAGGCGCTTCCTTACAATGGAGAAGCCCTCTTTGGAGACAAGCTGGATGCCATGATTTCAACAACTGCATAAGGCAAGTCAGCATTTCTGCCTTCCGCAGCTGCTCCACCTAGGAAAGGATTTCATTCTCATACGATGCAATCCTTTTGGCCCAACAAGTCCAAAAAGGCAAAGGAAGAGGTCGAGGAAGAGGTACAAAATCTACAACACCATCAGGCTTGCAGAAACAGAAGTCAACAGCTACTTCTGCTAAAACCTCAGCATGACGCTGGGGCTCCCCTGCAGGAGTACGATCGGGTGGGGGCACGTCTACTGTCTTTCAGCCAGGTCTGGGATCACTCAGATCTGGATCCTTGGGTATTGCAGATAGTATCCCAAGGGTACAAATTGGAATTTCAGGACCTTCCCCATGACGATTTTTCAAATCAGCCTTACCAGCTTCTGTTCAGGACAGAGCAAAAGTGCTGAACGCAATACAGAAATTATGTCAACACAACGTAATTTCCTTAGTTCCTGTGTCACAACAGGAAAAAGGGTTTTATTCAAGCCTGTTTGTAGTGCCAAAACCGGATGCGTCGGTCAGACCGTTTTTAAACCTAAAGACTCTGAACCTTTATTTGAAAAGGTTCACATTCAAGATGGAATCCCTGAAAGCGGTGATCTCCAGCTTGGAGGAAAAGGAATTTCTGGAATCGATGGACATAAAAGATGCTTATTTACATGTTCCCATCTACCCGCCGCATCAGGCATACCTGAGGTTTGCGGTGCAGGACTGCCACTACCAGTTCCAAATTTTGCCTTTCGGGCTCTCCACGGCTCCGAGAATATTCACCAAGGTGATGGGGGAGATGATGGTTCTTTTTCGCAAGAAAGGAGTCAAAGTCATTCCATACTTGGACGATCTCCTCATAAAAGCGAGTTCCAGGGAGAAACTAGTGCAGAACATTGCACTTTCCCTGACAGTGCTTCAACAGCATGGATCATAAACCTTCCAAAATCACAATTGGAACCCACAAGGAGGTTATCATTTCTGGGAATGATATTGGACACGGAAGCACAGAAAGTATTCCTACTGGTGGAAAAGGCTCTGGAGATCCAGAGGATGGTCAAACAAGTTTTAGAACCAGCATGCGTATCGATTCATCAGTGCATCCGCCTGCTGGGAAAGATGGTAGCGGCCTACGAGGCTCTACAATTTGGCCGATTCCACGCCAGGGTGTTCCAATGGGACCTACTGGACAAGTGGTCCGGATCGCACCTACACATGCACCAGAGGATAATCCTGCCAACAAAAGACAGTATTTCACTCTTGTGGTGGCTTCAAAGTTCTCACCTCCTGGAAGGACGCAGGTTCGGGATTCAGACTTGGATCCTGGTGACCACAGATACAAGCCTCCGAGGCTGGGGAGCAGTCACGCAAGGGGAAAGCTTCCAAGGACGATGGTCAAGTCAAGAAGTACTCCTTCACATAAACATTCTGGAATTGAGAGCTGTGTACAACAGCCTTCATCAAGCGGCATACCTTCTTCAAGGTCGTCCCATACAGATCCAGTCAGACAATGCAACGGCAGTAGCTTACATAAACCGCCAGGGCGGAACAAAAAGCGGAGTGGCAATGGCAGAGGTGAAAAAGATACTCCTCTGGGCAGAAAGACATGCAAAAGCTCTGTCGGCAATTTTAATTCCCGGAGTGGACAACTGGGAAGCAGACTTCCTCAGCAGACACGATCTCCATCCAGGAGAATGGGGCCTCCTCCCAGAAGTCTTTGCAGAGGTAGCAGGTCGTTGGGGCGTTCCTCAAGTAAATATAATGGCATCACGTCTGAACAAGAAGCTTCAGAAATATTGTTCCAGGTCAAGAGACCCACAAGCAATAGCAGTAGATGCACTGGTGAGCCAGTGGGTGTTTCAGTCGGTGTATCTGTTCCCTCCACTTCCACTAATACCTAAAGTTCTCAAGATCATCAGAAGAACAAGGTTCGGGCAATTCTCATTGCTCCAGACTGGCCAAGGAGGGCTTGGTATCCAGATCTTCAGGAGTTATTACTGGAAGATCCTCAGCCTCTTCCTCTTCACGAGGACCTGCTTCAGCAGGGGCCGTTTGTTTATCAAGACTTACTGCGGCTGCATTTGACGGCATGGCTGTTGAGCGCCAGATCCTACCCTGTAAGGGTATTCCCAGTGAAGTCATTCCCACACTTATTCTGGCCAGGAAATGGGTAACATCCAAACATTACCATCGTATTTGGAGAAAATATGTATCTTGGTGTGAATCCAAGAAGTCTTCTGCGGTGGAGTTTAAATTAGGATGTCTTCTCCTATTTCTGCAGGCGGGTGTGGATGCTGGCTTGAGATTTCAAGGTCCAAATTTCGGCCTTGTCCATTTTCTTTCAGAAACAGTTGGCTACCCTTCCTAAGGTCCAGACGTTCGTGAAGGGGGTTCTGCGCATCTAACCTCCCTTTGTGCCTCCTGCGGCGCCATGGAATCTTAATGTGGTGTTGCAGTTCCTTAAATCGGACTGGTTTGAGCCTCTACAAGAGGTAGAGTTGAAGTTTCTCACTTGGAAAGTGATCATGCTGTTGGCCTTGGCCTCAGGCAGATGAGTGTCTGAATTAGGGGCTCTGTCACACAAGAGTCCTTATTTGATTTTTCATGAAGATAGAGCTGAACTGTGGACGCGTCAGCATTTTCTTCCAAAGGTTGTGTCTTATTTCCATATCAACCAACCTGTGGTGGTGCCAGTGGCTTCTGACACCTCAGCCGTTTCAAAAGTCCTTGGATGTCGTCAGAGCGTTGAGGACTTATGTTGAAAGAACGGCTCGGATAAGGAAAACAGAATCTTTGTTTGTTGTCTATGACTCCAACAAGAGTTGGGGTCCTGCTTCTAGGCAGGCTATTGCGCGCTGGATCGGAGGTACCATTCAACACGCTTATTCCACAACAGGATTGCCGTTACCGAGTTCGGTAAAGGCCCACTCTACAAGGAAAGTGGGTTCTTCCTGGGCGGCTGCCCGGGGTTTCTCGGCGTTGCAAATTTGCAGAGCAGCTACTTGGTCAGGGGCAAACACGTTTGCTAAGTTTTACAGGTTTGACACCTTGGCTGCTGACGACCTTCAGTTTGGTCAGTCAGTTCTGCAAACATTAGAACTTTCCCGCCCATACTGGGAGCTTTGGTACATCCCCATGGTAATAAAATGGACCCCAGCATCCTCTAGAAAGTAAGAGAAAATAGGATTTTAATTACCTACCGGTAAATCCTTTTCTCGAAGTCCGTATGGGATGCTGGGCGCCCGCCCAGTGCTCATTTTTCCTGCAGAATTACGTTTTATCTTTTTACACAGGTTCTCATGTGTTAAGATGTTCACAGCTGTTGCTGTTGCGTTATGCATGCACAGTAGCATGGTGTTGGGTGCCGCGGTCCGCGGCGCCGCTCGGTCTGCTTCCGAGCAACGCTCACGGCCGCCGCACCTCCCTCCCTGCCCGCCCTAGCAACGCCAGGACGCCGTGCGTACTGTAGCCGCCGGGTCCCTGGCAACGCTAGGACGCCGGGTGTCCTCAGCCGCTGGGTCCATAGCAACGGGGACGCCATTGGCGGACCGCGTTCCCCGTTGCCAGATAGGATTGATTAGTTGCTCGTGCAGCAGGGCAGCTGCACGGCAACTAGTAATTAGGGTCTGGGGGCTGGTCTTGCTGGCCCTCCTGTCATTGGCCAGCAGGGTCTTTTTATGGGAGCCAGCACACTGCAGCCTCGCCGGTGATAGCTTCCTGTATGCTGTTCCTGCCTTGCAACGTCTGTTCCTGGTCAGCTGTATCTGGTCGATCCTGCTCCCTGTGCTCCTGAGTTCTGGAGTTCTGAAGCCGGTCCTGGGAATCCTTCCTGTCCAAGTGAACCTGTTGCGGTCATCTGGGGGTTCTCGCTTGTTGGGGTTCTCTCCCGGTTTCGTGAGTAGCGGCTTCTGCCGCATGTTGCGGCCTAGGCCGCTTAGTCCTTGTTTTACTTTTGTATTGGTGGTTTTTGCGGAGGTTTCCGCTTTTCACTGTCCTCCCCGGAACTCGGCGGTGCCGTGTGGGTGAGTGGACAGTGGTATCTTTTGTTGTTCTTTTCCTTTGGCGGCGTGCCGCACATATATTTAGTTTTAGGGTAGTTAGTAGCCCCTAGCTTCTGTTTGCTTTAGTTAGAGGTCCCCTTGTTATTATCCTGTCTCTGTTCACGCCTTGTCTCACTCTAAGACCTGGGGGCATCGGAGTTGGACAGACCTAATCCGCCCTTCAAACGCGGCTGCCGTGGGCCCAAGAAACCATGGTCACTCAGGCGTGAACTGACCACACGGGTAAAACAATGGAGGTAGGGTGCTAGGGGCTATTCCCGTACCATCCCTTATTTCAGCGTCACGTCCTGGTGCTCTGGACTCTCTACACAAACATCTCTCCAGTTCTGAGCATCAGGAACGTAACATTATCACCGGCCCAAAAACAAACACAAAAAAAAAAGAATAATATTAAGAGTTATTTGTTTTTGGTGGGCCTTGAAATTCGGCCTCATGAATCCGGCAGTATTAGGACCGAATCCCAGCCAGCTTTTGGCCAACCAGATTCAGGAACTAACTCAGATGGTTCAGGATCTTACTCTTCGGGTGAGATCGCAGGGAGATCTTTGGCGAGCCTCCCCGAGTATGATTCCAGAACCAAAGATGCACCTTCCTGACCGTTTTTCAGGTAACCGAAAGGATTTTTTTAATTTCAAGGTAGCTTGTAAGTTTTATTTTCGTTTAAGGCCCCGATCCTCTGGCACTGAGTCTCAACGGGTCGGGATTGTGATGTCTTTACTACAAGGCGATCCGCAAACCTGGGCTTTTGGGCTAAAAGCCGATGATGTTGCCTTGCTATCTGTAGATGCCTTTTTAAGTCTCTAGGCCTTTTGTACGATGACCCTGATAGAGAAGCGTTGGCTAAGAGCCACTTGCGTGCACTTAAGCAAGGGAAAAATCCAGCAGAGGCGTATTGTACCAAGTTTCGCCGTTGGTCGAACGACTGTGGCTGGAATGACCCGGCCCTGCGCAGTCAGTTTCGCCTCGGTTTGTCTGAAGTTATTAAAGACAGTCTCCTGCAGTACCCCGCTCCAGAGACTTTAGACAAACTCATGGAGCTTGCTATTTTGATCGTTGTCTCCGGGAGCGGAGGGCTGAAAGAGGAGCTAGTTTCAGGCCTAGTCCATGTGTGTATACTTTCCCTGAGGACGTCGAGGCGCCCATGCAAATGGGTCTCTCCTGGCTGTCCCCAGAGGAAAGAACCAGAAGGCTAAATTCTGGTCTTTGCTTGTATTGTGGTGGCAAGGGACATATCGCACGTAATTGCCCGAATAAGGGAAACGCTCTGACCCAGTGAATTGTGAGGGGGTTCACTTGGGTCTGCAGTTGATCTCCTCTAATAAATCCTTATTAGTTCCTGTAAAAATTTCCTTTGGTAGCCTCAGTTCGTTGGTGTCGGCCTTCGTCGACAGTGGAGCTGCGGGAAATTTCATGGATCTTGGTTGGGCTCAGGCTTTCGGCGTTCCACAGATACTTAAAAAAATATATAATAAAAAAAATATATATACAGACAGCGCAAGTAGATTTCTTATTAAAATACCTTTTTATTTTTACTTTTACCCTTATATTCTGTAAAAAAACTCCTTTCTTACCGCTAACACTACTTTCACATAAAACAATTAGTTTTTTAAAAAGACATGGCATAGTAATATTAATTCATAACCTAGCACAATTCAATGCTCTGCTCTGTGCAATAGTTTTATGCACACTCTCAAATAAGCAACTAGATACAATTAGCTCAGACTGTTTCCTTTTAGTCTTGCAAGACCTTCAGCCTCTATATTGATACTTTAAGTTGGAAACTGTATTGATTCATTCCCAAGCTGAAGAGCAATAGTTGTTACAAAGTCTCTTATTCAAGCTGTGAAATGTTATTTCAAAGTCCACATTGCTATGGAACACAGAGGACTGCGCTTCCAAAAGGATAAAGACAAATACACAGTCTCAATAATTTCTCCTTTCCGTTTTGAAAGTGTCACTGATTAAGTACACAGCGGCAGTCAGTTGGTTATTTATTAATAAACATGCAGATATGTATAGCTTCGCTCAAAAACGGCAATGAATATTCGAGCAACTCAGCAGTTAATTAAGACATGGCCATGCTATATGCAAATCGTTACTACACTTCTTCCTGTGTTCAATTTCTTTTCCACTCCCGGCTCTGGTACTTGAATCCCTTTTAACGAGCCTTATCCGGATGTCTTTAGAATTTTCCCCAGCATAACGAGGTCACCTTGTGGTATGTTAGTTTGCAGGTAGATAGGAGTCAATAAGACGCATTTCTCCGCCTGTAACAATCGGCGGCTTCCTCAGTCAGATAGTTTAAAATCTGCCGCCCCGCTCTCTTTTATCGCCGGTATTTCTCAAATGCGCCTGCGCGCACTCACTGCGCTCCAAGCCTCGTTTGGCAAATGTCAGCTGTTATAATCATTCACGGAGCTGCACCGTACACTTACCAGCGTTCCGAATCCTGTTATTATACAGCCATTCATCAGCTGCTGTGAATCCTGTTTATATCCAACCATTCATTTCTCATTTATTTCAACTAAAATAATGTTTTTAATTATAGCAAATTATGATGCTTATGAGTATTAGGTTGTACATATATATATAAACAATTCAGATGCCTAGATCAAATACCGGAATTATTAGTAGCAATCAGAGCAAAGCTTCAATATTAGACAAATAAAAAACCTATTTCTAGCTAGGATCATATACACATAAGTTTCTTATGTGTATATGATCCTAGCTAGAAATAGTTTTTTTATTTGTCTAATATTGAAGCTCTGCTCTGATTGCTATTAATAATTCCGGTATTTGATCTAGGCATCTGAATTGTTTATATATATGTACAACCTAATATGGTACTCATAAGCATCATAATTTGCTATAATTAAAAACATTATTTTAGTTGAAATAAATGAGAAATGAATGGTTGGATATAAACAGGATTCACAGCAGCTGATGAATGGCTGCATAATAACAGGAGTCAGAACGCTGGTAAGCGTACGGTGCACCTCCGTGAATGATTATAACAGCTGACATATGCCAAACGAGGCTTGGAGAGCAGTGAGTGCAAGCAGGCGCATTTGAGAAATACTGGTGATAAAAGAGAGCGGGCGGCAGATTTTAAACTATCTGACTGAGGAAGCCGCTGATTGTTACAGGTGGAGAAACGCGTCTTATTGACTCCTATCTACCTGCAAACTAACATACCACAAGGTGACCTCGTTATGCTGGGGAAATACAAAAGACATCCGGATAAGGCTCGTTAAAAGGGATTCAAGTACCAGAGCCGGGAGTGGAAAAGAAATTGAACACAGGAGGAAGTGTGGTAACGATTTGCATATAGCATGGCCATGTCTTAATTAACAGCTGAGTTGCTCGAATATTCATTGCCGTTTTTGAGCGAAGCTATACATATCTGCATGTTTATTAATAAATAACCAACTGACTGCCGCTGTGTACTTAATCAGTGACACTTTCAAAACGGAAAGGAGAAATTATTGAGACTGTGTATTTGTCTTTATCCTTTTGGAAGCGCAGTCCTCTGTGTTCCATAGCAATGTGGACTTGGAAATAACATTTCACAGCTTGAATAAGAGACTTTGTAACAATTATTGCTCTTCAGCTTGGGAATGAATCAATAAAGTTTCCAACTTAAAGTATCAATATAGAAGCTGAAGGTCTTGCAAGACTAAAAGGAAACAGTCTGAGCTAATTGTATCTAGTTGCTTATTTGAGAGTGTGCATAAAACTATTGCACAGAGCAGAGCATTGAATTGTGCTAGGTTATGAATTAATACAGGTTGAGTATCCCATATCCATATATTCCGAAATACGGAATATTCCGAAATACGGACTTTTTTGAGTGAGAGTGAGATAGTGAAACCTTTGTTTTTTGATGTCTCAATGTACACAAACTTTGTTTAATACACAAAGTTATTAAAAATATTGTATTAAATGACCTTCAGGCTGTGTGTATAAGGTGTATATGAAACATATATGAATTGTGTTAATGTAGATACACTTTGTTCAATGCACAAAGTTACAAAAAATATTGGCTAAAATGACCTTGAGGCTGTGTGTATAAGGTGTATATGTAACATAAATGCATTCTGTGCTTAGAGTTAGGTCCCATCACCATGATATCTCACTATGGTATGCAATTATTCCAAAATACGGAAAAATCCCATATCCAAAGTACCTCTGGTCCCAAACATTTTGGATAAGGGAGACTCAACCTGTATTACTATGCCATGTCTTTTTAAAAAACTAATTGTTTTATGTGAAAGTAGTGTTAGCGGTAAGAAAGGAGTTTTTTACAGAATATAAGGGTAAAAATAAAAAGGTATTTTAATAAGAAATCTACTTGCGCTGTCTGTATATATATTTTTTTATTATATTTTTTTTTAAGTGCATTGAGGTAATGGTGGAAGAGAATTTCCCCTTTACAGTGAGCTGCATGTAGATTTTTTAAATATTCTGCTATAGGACATATACACAAATCAAATTAAGAATTAGCGCCAGGGGATCACTTTATTGTGCTTGTGTGTTGTTGCGTTCCACAGATACCTTTGGATAAACGTATCACCATGCACGGCTTGGATGGTGGTCCGCTTTCTAATGGGGTAATCACTCACCGCACACCTCCAGTACAACTGACAGTGGGGGCCCTACATTCAGAGAAAATCGAATTTTACCTTACCCATTGTCCGGCTGTCCCCGTAGTTTTGGGTCACCCCTGGCTTGCCTTTCATAATCCCACCATAGATTGGCGGTCTGGGGAGATTTCCCGATCGGGTCCCTTTTGTGTTAAGGAATGTATTTCCCGTCCAGTCCGGATTGCGGCAGTCACCCCAGAACTTATTCCTTTGGAATATCAGGACTTTGCCGACGTTTTCTCCAAGGGTAATGCGGATATTCTGCCTCCTCATCGGTCCTATGACTGCGCTATCGACTTAGTTCCCGGTGCCTCTTAGCCTAAGGGGAGACTATATGCCCTGTCTGGGCCGGAAACTACGGCAATGAATGATTATGTACAGGAGAGCCTAAAAAAAGGCTTCATTAGGCCCTCGAAATCTCCATTGAGTGCAGGGTTCTTTTTTGTTGAGAAAAAAGATGGGTCGCTCAGACCATATATTGATTATCGGGCTCTGAATAAAATTTCTGTTAAAAACACCTACCCCTTGCCACTGATTTCAGTACTGTTTGATCAGCTCCGGACTGCCGTTATCTTTTCCAAGATCGATCTTAGAGGGGCTTACAATTTCATCCGAATAAAATCTGGGGATGAGTGGAAGACGGCTTTCAGCACACAGTCAGGACATTATGAATACCTGGTGATGCCGTTTGGGCTGTCTAATGCTCCTGCAGTATTTCAAGATCTCATTAACGACGTCCTTCGCGACTTTCTAGGAAAGTTCGTAGTCGTTTATTTAGACGACATTTTGATTTACTCTGAGTCTTTTGAACAACATATTACCCATGTGCGACTGGTCCTTCAGAAGTTACGGGAAAATCATTTATACGCCAAACTGGAGAAATGTGATTTCCACATCACAGAAGTGTCCTTCCTGGGGTATATTATTTCTCCTAAGGGGTTTTTCATGGGACCCAAAAAACTCCAGGCCATCCTAAATTGGGCACAACCCACGAACTTAAAAGCAATTCAGCGCTTTTTAGGGTTTGCAAATTACTATAGGCGTTTCATTCATACCTTCTCAGATTTGGTTGCTCCTAATGTGGCATTGACTAAAAAAGGAGCGGATCCTTCCAATTGGTCGCCTGAAGCCAAGTCTGCCTTTCTGGCCTTAAAGCAGGCCTTTGTCTCAGCTCCAGTACTCAGACACCCTAACCCGGATCTCCCCTTTATTGTCGAGGTAGATGCCTCAGAGGTTGGAGTGGGGGCTATCCTTTCTCAGGAAGACCCGGAGTCTCAGGAATTACACCCATGTGCCTTCATGTCCAGAAAATTCTCCTCCACAGAATCCAACTATGATGTTGGTAATCGAGAATTGTTGGCAGTTAAATGGGCTTTCGAGGAGTGGAGGCACTGGCTGGAAGGAGCAAGGCATACCATTACGGTGTTTACTGACCACAAGAACCTGCAGTATATTGAGTCAGCTAAACGGCTTAATGCTCGACAGGCACGTTGGGTGCTGTTTTTTACTTGTTTCAGGTTTATTATCACCTTCAGGCCCGGTTCCAAGAATACAAAAGCCGATGCCCTGTCACGTTGTTTTCTTCCGGTTCACAATAACCACCCGGCTACTACCGCCATAGTCCCATCATCTGTCATCCGGGCTAGCCTCACACAGGATTTATTTACACAGCTAGTCCAGCTTCAGCAGCAGGCTCCCAAAGTCATTCCTGCAGATCGTCTCTTCGTCCCTGAATTTCTGAGAGGCACTGTTCTAGCTGAGTTTCATGATAATAAGGTTTCTGGTCATCCGGGTATCACTAAGACCTTGGAGTTAATCTCTCGCTTAGTGTGGTGGCCTAATCTTTCTAAAGATGTAAGGGAATTTGTCCGTTCCTGTCAGGTTTGTGCTCAGTACAAGGTATCTCGATCGTTGCTGGTCGGGCAACTCATGCCTTTAGCTGTTCCTCTCAGGCCATGGTCACATATATCCATGGATTTCGTGGTGGACCTTCCTCTTTCAGCTGGATTTCGAGTCATTTGGGTGGTAGTAGACCGTTTTAGTAAGATGGCCCACTTCATTGCTCTCCACCGATTACCCTCTGCTCAAGGGTTGGCAGTTTTGTTTCTCCGCCATGTGTTCAGGCTCCATGGTTTACCCAGGGATATTGTGTCTGATCAGGGACCGCAATTCATCGCCCGTTTCTGGAAACGTTTTTGTGCCTCATTAAATATGAAACTCTATTTAACATCTGGGTACCATCCACAGTCTAACGGACAAACTGAACGTGTTAATCAGTCGTTACAACAGTATTTACGGCTATATTCGGCCAAACTTCAGAATGACTGGTCTGAATTTCTTCCTTTGGCCGAGTTTGCCTATAATAACTCTTGTCATTCTTCCACCAAGGAGTCCCCATTCTTTTCGGTCTTGGGCTTTCATCCTAGAGCCAATTCTTTTTACCCTCATTTTCCAGTCTCCTCGTTGACCTTAACTTCCCGTCTCAGTATGATTTGGAAAAAGGTGCACTTTGCCCTTAAGAAGGCTGCCTTCCGAGAAAAAAAAAATTCTGATAGGTTCCGACGCCCATGCACTTTTAAGGTGGGAGATACGGTGTGGTTGTCAACCCGCAACATCAAGCTCCAACAACCCTCGGCTAGATTGGGACCCAAATTTATTGGACCGTTCCTTATCGTTAAGAAGGTCAACCCAGTTGCTTTTCGGTTACGCTTGCCTAAATCACTCAAAATTGGCAATACTTTTCACTGTTCCCTTCTGAAGCAGTATTTTTCTTCCAGGAGATTCCCTCGGAAGACTTCCCAGGGTAGACCTCCGGTGGATGTTCAGGGGCAACAAGAGTTCTTGGTGGAGAAGGTTTTAGATTCCAAAGTTTCTCGGGGCCGGCTTTATTTTTTGGTTCACTGGAAAGGCTATGGCCCGGAAGAAAGGTCTTGGGTCCTGGATAACGATTTACATGCCCCTAAACTTAAGAGATTATTCTTTCAGGAATTTCCTCAGAAACCCGGCTTTAGGGGTTCTTTAACCCCTCCTCAAGGGGGGGGGGTACTGTTAGGTGCCGCGGTTCGCGGCGCCGCTCGGTCTGCTTCCGAGCGACGCTCATGGCCGCCGCACCTCCCTCCCTGCCCGCCCGGCGCCTAGCAATGCCAGGACACCGTGCGTACTGTAGCCGCCGGGTCCCTGGCAACGCTAGGACGCCAGGTGTCCTCAGCCGCTGGGTCCATAGCAACGGGGACGCCATTGGCAAACCGCGTTCCCCGTTGCCAGATAGGATTGATTAGTTGCTCGTGCAGCAGGGCAGCTGCACGGCAACTAGTAATTAAGGTCTGGGGGCTGGTCTTGCTGGCCCTCCTGTCATTGGCCAGCAGGGTCTTTTTATGGGAGCCAGCACACTGCAGCCTCACCGGTGATAGCTTCCTGTATGCTGTTCCTGCCTTGCAATGTCTGTTCCTGGTCAGCTGTATCTGGTCGATCCTGCTCCCTGTGCTCCTGAGTTCTGGAGTTCTGAAGCCGGTCCTGAGAATCCTTCCTGTCCAAGTGAATCTGTTGCGGTCATCTGGGGGTTCTCGCTTGTTGGGGTTCTCTCCCTGTTTCGTGAGTAGCGGCTTCTGCCGCATGTTGCGGCCTAGGCCGCTTAGTCCTTGTTTTACTTTTGTATTGGTGGTTTTTGCAGAGGTTTCCGCTTTTCACTGTCCTCCCCGGAACTCGGTGGTGCCGTGTGGGGGAGTGGACAGTGGTATCTTTTGTTGTTCTTTTCCTTTGGCGGCATGCCGCACATATATTTAGTTTTAGGGTAGTTAGTAGCCCCTAGCTTCTGTTTGCTTTAGTTAGAGGTCTCCTTGTTATTATCCTGTCTCGGTTCACGCCTTGTCTCACTCTAAGACCTGGGGGCATCGGAGTTGGGCAGACCTATTCCGCCCTTCAAACGCGGCTGCCGTGGGCCCAAGAAACCATAGTCACTCAGGCGTGAACTGACCACACGGGTAAAACAACGGAGGTAGGGTGCTAGGGGCTATTCCCGTACCATCCCTTATTTCAGCGTCACGTCCTGGTGCTCTGGATTCTCTACACAAACATCTCTCCAGTTCTGAGCATCAGGAACGTAACACATGGGTTATGTTGAAAGCCACGTTAGGCGGCATGTTTTGTATGGTGTGAGCTGGTGTGTATCTCGCCACTAGTTTAATGTCAATTCTTCTCTCGAAGTTGTCCGTCTTGTTGGGCACAGTTCCTATACTGAGGTCCGGAGGAGGGGCATAGAGGGAGGAGCTAGTTCACACTGTTGAAAAGTCTTAAAGTGCTGAAGGCTCCTGCGGAACCGTCTATACCCCCATGGTACTAAAATGGACCCCAGCATCCTCTATGGACTACGAGAAAAGGATTTACCGGTAGGTAATTAAAATCCTATTATTTGCTGGTTTATCATCACATAGCAGTGAAATAGTGTGGCCACTTTTACAAAGTAGTAGTAATAGAGGCCGGGTACTTTTGCACAGTAATAACAGTGAGAGAGACGGTCATAGCTAAAATACATTCTAAATTGACCCTGTTTACTCCCACATGATCTGATGTTTATATTGTTTATCATTGCTTCTCACAGTAATTGTGTGAGGAAATCCACTGATTACTGTATGCCTGTATATGATATTACTACAGAAATGCAGCACTTATTAACTTTGTTAACATTCTCGTTTTGGAGCACAATAACTAAGCAGCAAATTCTCAAACGTTTTTTTGTTGAAAAGACAGTATACTAAGATTCATTAATGAAAATGGTTCCTCATTGCTTTAGGACCAATATGTTCTTAGATCTTTGTGAACAGGATGTTGTGTGCTGTTTGACATCAAGAATATTTTAATGATTGTCTCCTAACTAATCATAGCCAGAACGGACCACTTCATCAGCCGCTTTATTGAATCACAGAGGCATTATTATACCATAACATAATATCTCAGCAATGTAGGGTATTTTATGGAAACAAGTTTTTTGCTTTCACTTCTGTATTCCTGAAGCTGAATCATATTGGAGAGCAAAAGCTCTATTTTGATATTGTGCTTCTCTATTCAAAGCTTACATCGTCATTTACAGGTCTAGGCCCTGTACAGTAATAAACTGTTGCAGCCTATTTCTCATGCATAGTATATGGAAAACTGATTAAATAGGCATCCCTAAAACACAAAATTTAATATGGTTTTATGCGCAGAGCCACTTGTTTTGGTTTTGAATCTAATTCAGCATCGTGTTTTGGTTTTAGCAAAACCACCCTCAAATGTTTTGGTTCGGGTTCGGTTTTAGATTTCTTTAAAATAGATAAAAATCTGTAATATTGATTAAAAATCAATAAAACAGCTAAAATCATGTAATTTAGACATGTTTTAAATGCAATCCAAAACACATGTTTAGTTTTTAAATCCGAGTTCCGAACTAACAACAGACCCGAGCAAGCACTCTGTTCCAATCAGAACCCCAAAGTGATTCCAAACTGGAACTCAATTCTACTTGAAAGTTTGGGCGTGTCCAAATTTGAGGAAAACCAAACCGTGCATCTCATCTCTAGTTTTACCCATTTTACCAACTCATGTGAATGAGTCCTAAATGTTGGATACTGTACATAGAAAGGTCCACTTTTCACACATCCTTTTTCTCAGGTCTAGCATCTTCTAACAAACCCGAAAGTAACTATCTGCACCAGGACTGCAGTGTACTTCTTACCTGGAACCTGTCAGGAACTAGGACTTAGCGTCACATGCCTTACCGGTGCGCCCTTCATTCTGCCTTCTGTTGCACTGGCTCCGGTACCCCTGAACCTTGCTCCGGCCCCCTGTTGTCACGGGCGCCACCATGTTCCTGTGGATTAGTTGATAGCAAGTACTCCAACCACAAGAATCGGTTAGTTACATGACTCCACTGTCCAATGGATAACCAGCAAGGGTGATAAAAGGGCTAGATAGAGCTCTAGCAAGTCACCTAGAACAATGTCGCTATCTCAGTTGCGTTCATGCTCAGACTCCAGTGTTCATCTCATGTTCCTGTTGTCCTGTTTATTACCAGAGATTCCAAGTCACAGCGCTGTGATTCAGCTCCAAGTATTTCACTTATACTAAGACTCTAGCAGCATTACCAGCACTGTGATTCAGCTCCAAGTATCTCACCTTCACTAAGACTCCAGCAGCATTGTCTGCACTGTGTTTACAGCACTAAGTACTTGCACCGGTATTGTGATTCCAGCAGCATTGCCAGCTCAGTGTTTCCAGCATTCAGTACTCGCACATGTACTGTGATTCCAGGAGCTACGTTTTCCCTTCAGTGTGCTCTTGCGTGTGTTGCTATTCCAGTCCCAGAGCAATCCATCCAGTGTCTACTTGTGTGTACTGCAGTTCCAGCTGTCTCTCTGGTTCCAGTCCGGTTCAAGTATATCAGCTTCCAGGCTGACTTCAGTACCAGCTGTCTCTCCGGTTCCAGTCCAGTTCAAGTATATCAGCTTCCAGGCTGACTCCAGTACCAGCTGTCTCTCCGGTTCCAGTCCGGTTAAAGTATATCAGCTTCCAGGCTGACTCCAGTTCCGCTGTCTCCCCGGCTTCAATCCAGTTCAAGTACATCAGCTTCCAGGCTGACTCCGGTTCTAGCTGTCTCCCCGGTTCCAGTCCAGTTCAAATATATTTGTTTCCAAGTTCTGACTCCAGTTCCAGTTGTTTCCCAAGGTCCAGTTCGGTTCAAGTTAAACAGCTTCCGAGCAAATTCCAATTCCAGTTGCTTCACCAGTTCCAGTCCAGTTCAAGTTAATACTTCTTCATGCTGTCATCTGTTCCAGTAATTTCCTAAGCACAGACTTTGGTCAAACCTAAACTGTTTCAAGTTTATTCCAATTATCTCTCTGTGTTCCTCAAGTGCAAGACGTACCTACGTCCACCGAGTTTCCTGCACCATGTGCCTACCATAGAACCACACATAGATTCTAACTTGGGTTCACAAAATACCAGAGTTCTGACAGAAACGTTTCACAGGACATTTTTGGGATTAATGCTGGTTATCATGAGGTTATCATTATTTCTGATTATCTGCATACTGTTCACCTGCAAAGACAATTAAATAGTACTGTATTTAACAAAGTAACTCAAAGAAACACCTGTCAGTGACCAAGTTATAATGAAAACAGTTAAATCATTGCTTGGCTTTTATGATTATCCTTCTAAACCTACTGTACAAATATTGTTACAGATGTGACACTGTTCATCTTACACATAACTGCCTGACTTGTGTGTACACATCACAACAGCTATTATGTGCACTGTGCCGCGACTAGTCGCAGTGTGCGTACATCCCATGCTTCTATATGTAAGCGGATGCGTATGCACGTCCCTAAGGACATTCACATGAACACTATTCGCAGCAAAAGAGTGGCGTTTAACATATGTATATATGTCACATATGTATATACATTTTCAGAGCTATTATTTATTTCAAAAAAATAAGAATTTACTTACCGATAATTCTATTTCTCGTAGTCCGTAGTGGATGCTGGGGACTCCGTCAGGACCATGGGGAATAGCGGCTCCGCAGGAGACAGGGCACAAAATTAAAAGTTTGACCACTAGGTGGTGTGCACTGGCTCCTCCCCCTATGACCCTCCTCCAAGCCTCAGTTAGGATACTGTGCCCGGACGAGCGTACACAATAAGGAAGGATTTTGAATCCCGGGTAAGACTCATACCAGCCACACCAATCACACTGTACAACTTGAGATCTGAACCCAGTTAACAGCATGATAACAGAGGAGCCTCTGAAAAGATGGCTTCCAACAATAATAACCCGATTTTTGTAACAATAACTATGTACAAGTATTGCAGACAATCCGCACTTGGGATGGGCGCCCAGCATCCACTACGGACTACGAGAAATAGAATTATCGGTAAGTAAATTCTTATTTTCTCTGACGTCCTAAGTGGATGCTGGGGACTCCGTCAGGACCATGGGGATTATACCAAAGCTCCCAAACGGGCGGGAGAGTGCGGATGACTCTGCAGCACCGAATGAGAGAACTCCAGGTCCTCCTTAGCCAGGGTATCAAATTTGTAGAATTTTACAAACGTGTTCTCCCCTGACCACTTAGCTGCTCGGCAGCGTTGTAATGCCGAGACCCCTCGGGCAGCCGCCCAAGGTGAGCCCACCTTCCTTGTGGAGTGGGCATTTACAGATTTTGGCTGTGGCAGGCCTGCCACAGAATGCGCAAGTTGAATTGTGCTACAAATCCAACGAGCAATCGTCTGCTTAGACGCAGGAACACCCAGCTTGTTGGGTGCATACAGTATAAACAGTGAGTCAGCCTTTCTGACTCCAGCCGTCCTTTAAATATATATATATATTTTTAAGGCTCTGACAACGTCGAACAACTTGGAGTCCTCCAAGTCGCTAGAAGCCGCAGGCACCACAATAGGTTGGTTCAGGTGAAACGCTGATACCACCTTAGGGAGAAACTGAGGACGCGTCCGCAGTTCTGCCCTGTCCCAATGGAAAATCAGATATGGGCTTTTGTACGATAAAGCCGCCAATTCTTACACTCTCCTGGCCGAAGCCAGGGCCAGTAGCATGGTCACTTTCCATGTAAGATATTTCAAATCCACCGATTTGAGTGGCTCAAACCAATGGGATTTGAGAAATCCCAAAACTACATTGAGATCCCACGGTGCCACTGGAGGCACAACCGGGCTGTATATGTAGTACTCCTTTGACAAAAGCTTGGACTTCAGGAACTGAAGCCAATTCTTTCTGGAAGAAAATCGACAGGGCCGAAATTTGAACCTTAATGGACCCAAATTAGAGGCCCATAGACAATCCTGTTTGCAGGAAATGTAGGAATCGACCCAGTTGAAATTCCTCCGTCGGAGCCCTCTCCTTCAGGATCCGGCGTTCAACCGCCATGCCGTCAAACGCAGCCGCGGTAAGTCTAGAGGTAGAGTGCACGGATCCTCCGTGCGCATCTCTTGAAGTTCCGGGTACCAAGTCCTTCTTGGCCAATCCGGAGCCACGAGTATCGTTCTTACTCCCCTTCGCCTTATAATTCTCAGTACCTTGGGTATGAGAGGCAGAGGGGGGAACACATACATTGACTGGTACAACCATGGTGTTACCAATGCGTCCCCAGCTATTGCCTGAGGGTCTCTTGACCCGGCGCAATACCTGTCCAGTTTTTTGTTGAGGCGGGACGCCATCATGTCCACCTTTGGTTTTTCCCAACGGTTCACAATCATGTGGAAGACTTCTGGGTGAAGTCCCCACTCTCCCGGGTGGTGATCGTGTCTGCTGAGGAAGTCTGCTTCCCAGTTGTCCACTCCCGGAATGAACACTGCTGACAGTGCTATCACATGATTTTCTGCCCAGCGAAAAATCCTTGCAGCTTCTGCCATTGCCCTCCTGCTTCTTGTGTCGCCCTGTCTGTTTACGTGGGCGACTGCCGTGGTGTTGTCCTACTGGATCAACACCGGCTGACCCTGAAGCAGAGGTCTTGCCAGGCTTAGAGCATTGTAAATTGCCCTTAGCTCCAGTATATTTATGTGAAGTGAAGTCTCCAGGCTTGACCACACTCCCTGGAAATTTCTTCCCTGTGTGACTGCTCCCCAGCCTCTCAGGCTGGCATTCGTGGTCACCAGGACCCAGTCCTGAATGCCGAATCTGCGGCCCTCCAAAAAGGTGAGCACTCTGCAACCACCACAGAAGAGACCCCCTTGTCCTTGGAGACGGGGCTATCCGCTGATGCATCTGAAGATGCGATCCGGACCATTTGTCCAGCAGATCCCACTGAAAGGTTCTTGCGTGGAATCTGCCGAATGGAATCGCTTCGTAAGAAGCCATCATTTACCCAGGACTCTTGTGCATTGATGCACTGACACTTTTCTTGGTTTTAGGAGGTTCCTGACTAGCTCGGATAACTCCCTGGCTTTCTCCTCCGGGAGAAAAACCTTTTTCTGAACTGTGTCCAGAATCATCCCTAGGAACAGCAGACGTGTTGTCGGGATCAGCTGGGATTTTGGAATATTTAGAATCCACCCGTGCTGTTGTAGCACTACTTGGTATAGTGCTACTGCGACCTCTAACTGTTCTCTGGATCTTGCCCTTATCAGGAGAACGTTCAAGTAAGGGATAATTAATACGCCTTTTCTTTGAAGTAGAATCATCATTTCAGCCTTTACCTTGGTAAAGACCCGGGGTGCCGTGGACAATCCAAACGGCAACGTCTGAAACTGATAGTGACAGTTTTGTACCACGAACCTGAGGTACCCTTGGTGAAGGGCAAATTGGGACATGGAGGTAAGCATCCTTGATGTCCCAGGACACCATAAAGTCCCCTTCTTCCAGATTCGCTATCACTGCTCTGAGTGATTTCATCTTGAACTTGAACCTTTGTATGTAAGTGTTCAAAAGATTTCAGACTTAGAATAGGTCTCACCGAGCCGTCCGGCTTCGGTACCACAAACAGCGTGGAATAATACCCCTTTCCTTGTTGTAGTAGGGGTACCTTGACTATTACTTGCTGGGAATACAGCTTGTGAATAGCTTCCAACACCGTCTCCCTGTCGGAGGGAGATGTTGGTAAAGCAGACTTCAGGAATCTGCGAGGAAGAGACGTCTCGAATTCCAATCTGTACCCCTGTGATACTACCTGCAGGATCCAGGTGTCGACTTGCGAGTGAGCCCACTGCGCGCTGAAATTCTTGAGATGACCCCCCCACCGGACCTGAGTCCGCTTGTAGGGCCCCAGCGACATGCTGAGGACTTTTCAGAAGCGGGGGAAGGCTTCTGCTCCTGGGAAGGAGCTGCTTGCTGCAGTCTCTTACCCTTTCCTTTGCCTCGGGCAGATATGAATGGCCTTTTGCCCGCTTGTTCTTATGAGAACGAAAGGACTGAGGCTGAAAAGACGGTGTCTTTTTCTGTTGGGAGGTGACCTTAGGTAAAAAAGGTGGATTTTCCGGCTGTTGCCGTGGCCACCAAGTCCGATAGACCGACCCCAAATAATTCCTCCCCTTTATACGGCAAACTTCCATATGCCGCTTGGAATCCGCATCACCTGACCACTGTCGCGTCCATAAACTTCTTCTGGCAGAAATGGACAGCGCACTTACCCTTGATGCCAGAGTGCCAATATCCCTCTGTGCATCTCGCATATAAAGAAAATGCATCCTTTAAATGCTCTATAGTCAATAAAATATTGTCGCTATTCAGGGTATCAATATTTCCAGTCAGAGATTCCGACCAAACCCCCCCAGCACTGCACATCCATGCTGGGGCGATTGCTGGTCGCAGTATAACATCAGTATGTGTGTATATACTTTTTAGAGTATTTTCCAGCCTCCTATCAGCTGGATCTTTGAGGGCGGCCGTATCAGGAGACGGTAACGCCACTTGTTTTGATAAGCGTGTGAGCGCCTTATCTACCCTAGGGGGTGTTTCCCAGCGCGCCCTAACCTCTGGCGGGAAAGGGTATAATGCCAATAACTTCTTTGAAATTAGCAACTTCCTATCGGGGGTAACCCACGCTTCATCACACACTTCAATCAATTTATCTGATTCAGGAAAAACTACAGGTAGTTTTTTTTTCACACCCCACATAATACCCATTTTTGTGGTACTTGTAGTATCAGAAATATGTAACGCCTCCTTCATTGCCATGATTATGTAACGTGTGGCCCTACTGGAAAATACGTTTGTTTCTTCACCGTCGACACTGGAGTCAGTGTCCGTGTCTGTGTCTATGTCGACCGACTGAGGTAATGGGCGTTTTAAAGCCCCTGACGGTGTTTGAGACGCCTGGACAGGTACTAATTGGTTTGCCGGCCGTCTCATATCGTCAACCGACCTTGTAGCGTGTTGACACTATCACGTAATTCCATAAATAAAGCCATCCATTCCGGTGTCGACTCCCTAGGGGGTGACATCCCATTACAGGCAATTGCTCCGCCTCCACTAACATCGTCCTCATACCTGTCGACACACACGTACCGACACACAGCACACACACAGGGAATGCTCTGATAGAGGACAGGACCCCACTAGCCCTTTGGGGAGACAGAGGGAGAGTTTGCCAGCACACACCAAGGCGCTATAATTATACAGGGACAACCTTATAGTAAGTGTTTTCCCTTATAGCAGCTTAATATATATTAATATCGCCAAAATATGCCCCCCCTCTCTGTTTTAACCCTGTTTCTGTAGTGCAGTGCAGGGGAGAGCCTGGGAGCCTTCCCACCAGCGGATCTGTGTGGGAAAAATGGCGCTGTGTGCTGAGGAGATAGGCCCCGCCCCCTTCACGGCGGGCTCTTCTCCCGGTTTTTTCTGTAATCCTGGCAGGGGTTAAATACATCCATATAGCCCAGGGGCTATATGTGATGTATTTTTAGCCAGTAAAGGTAATTACATTGCTGCCCAGGGCGCCCCCCCCTCAGCGCCCTGCACCCTCAGTGACCGCGGTGTGAAGTGTGCTGAGAGCAATGGCGCACAGCTGCAGTGCTGTGCGCTACCTTAAGAAGACTGGGACGTCTTCAGCCGCCGATTTCTGGACCTCTTCTCTCTTCAGCATCTGTAAGGGGGCCGGCGGCGCGGCTCCGGTGACCCATCCAGGCTGTACCTGTGATCGTCCCTCTGGAGCTAGTGTCCAGTAGCCTAAGAAGCCAATCCATCCTGCACGCAGGTGAGTTCGCTTCTTCTCCCCTTAGTCCCACGTTGCAGTGAGCCTGTTGCCAGCAGGACTCACTGAAAATAAAAAACCTAACAAACTTTTATTCTAAGCAGCTCTTTAGGAGAGCCACCTAGATTGCACCCTTCTCGGCCGGGCACAAAAACCTAACTGAGGCTTGGAGGAGGGTCATAGGGGGAGGAGCCAGTGCACACCACCTAGTGGTCAAACTTTTAATTTTGTGCCCTGTCTCCTGCGGAGCCGCTATTCCCCATGGTCCTGACGGAGTCCCCAGCATCCACTTAGGACGTCAGAGAAATTATAAATACAGTAGTTGTATTATACCCAGGGATGGACAGACCCACAGGAGTACAGAGCCCCACCTCTTCCTCCAATGCCAGGTTCCAGACAGTGCACTAAAATGATACATCGTTACTCTATTAGAGGGTTAGATACATGGGCCGGGATGTAATGGGAGCCGATAATGCCGCCTGGGAAATTATCGCACCACATCGGACATTACAAATGTGCATCTATTTCCCGGAACTCGACCAATGTGATGGCGTGTGTCTATTTCCCAGCTTCCGCATATTGGATCCGAGGTTTTGCTGTAACCTGGGACGCAGTGAGTAGCGACCTGCCAGCCGCAGGAGCAGCACTGGCACGGAGCTACTCAGCAGGTTCAAAGGCATCGCCGCTGTGCGATGCTTTTGCACCCTTGTGGAGGGAAAGGTAGGGCCAGACATGTGGGGCGGACTAGTCCTGTGCTGGGCGTCCCCCCCCCCTCCCCCGCATGTCTGAGAAACTGATCATAGATAGTGCTAAATTTTACACATCTACGATCAGATCTGAATAATCCATGTTACTGTGTTTGACTGGAATACACTGTTGCCTAACATTTTGTATGTAGATACAGTTGCTATTACACACAGAATATAGACATGCTGCATATCCTTTAAATCAGCATACGCTACTACTTGGACCGTTTTCCTGTGCAAAATGTGCAAAAATTACATGTACACTACATAGACTATTTTTACAGATCAAAGTTGTTTTGTTTTTGTTTTGTGTTAAAATGTAAAAGTGTTTATTTATTGCAAATGTGCTTCAAAAGCGTATTATTGATTTCACAGATTTTCATAACCGACTCGTGCAAAAAAACACCTCTAAATTCTTTGAGCGTTTTAGAGCTGTTTTGTATCCGACTTGCAATATTGGACTCCATTACATTGGCTGAGTTGTATACTTAACATGGTCAAAACTTCTGGACCCAACTTTTCATCGGGCTCTCTACCAAAAGTGTCTAAAAAAGCTGCTTTGCGGCCGCTAATACATTAGCTGACTGCAAAATACCCGATGTTTGCGGCTATAGACACAAACATCAGTCATTTTGCTGTTATCGACTCCATTGCATCCTCGCAATGGTCTCTAATGGCTGTCTAAGCCTCTCACAGACTGGCCTCACCCATGGTAACTAACCACACTCCTTCAGCATGAGCCCCTACAACTGCATTTCCCTGATGGGCCCTTCATGCCCGGTCCAACACTGATTATACCCCTTTCACACTGATCGAAAAACCTGGGAAGACAGGGCAACCCAAACCTGGGGCAGTGTGAAAGGGTCTAACGTGGTAAAAATTGCCAGGGCTTTGACCCTGGACACAACCAGGGGTCCGACTCAGGTGGTCTCCGGTGTGAAAGGCATGACCCGGGTCCCAATAACCCAGTTCATGCCTAAAAGGACCTGATCGGTGGAGTCAGTAGCATCTGGAGATGACATCATCTCCAAGCATCCACTGTTAGACAGAAGACCTGGGTCACTGGTGTGAATTGTGATTACCTGGGAATAACCTGGGCCCCTCCACCAGTGTGAAAGGGGTAGGCAACCTAAAACCTGGCCCCAACCCCATGTTCAATGTCCCGGTTTGAAGCCATATTGTTGGTGTGAAAGGGGTATTAGTGTATCCCCATTGCACTTCCTTTTTCAATCTAAATAAATGGGAAGCATTTGATGTCCTGGCTGTCAGGATCCCGGTGCTCAGCATACCGGTGCCGGGATACCGACAACTATTCTCCCTCTTGGGGGGGGTGTCCACAACACCCCTGGAGGGAGAATAAATAATGTGACACGTGTAGCGCGCCACCGTGCCCACATCTTGGAGAGCGCAGACAGCCCGCAAGGGGCTATTTTGAACTCGCCCCACTGCCGGCATTCCGGCGGTCAGGATCCCGGCGCCGGAATCCAGGCAGCCGGGATATCATAGTAGACCCCAACAGTATAAGTTGGAGATAAATTCATACTGCAGTGGTTACCAAACTTCACTAAGAGGAAGCAACTGGTTGGGTTTTATGTAGTGATGAGCGGGTTCGGATCCTTGGGATCCGAACCCGCCCGAACTTCACCTTTTTTTCCACGGGTCCGAGCAACTCTGATCCTCCCGCCTTGCTCGGTTAACCCGAGCGTGCTCGAACGTCATCATCCCGCGGTCGGATTCTCGCGAGATTCGTATTCTATATAAGGAGCCGCGCGTCGCTGCCATTTTTCACTCGTGCATTGGAGATGATCGTGAGAGGACGTGGCTGGCGTCCTCTCAGTTTCTATGTTCAGTGCGCTGCAAATATCTGTGCTCAGTGTGCTGCAAATATCTGTGCTCAGTGTGCTGCAAGTGCAAATATCTACGTTCTCTGCCTGAAAAACGCTCCATATCTGTGCTCAGTGTGCTGCAAATATCTGTGCTCAGTGTGCTAATTGCTTTATTGTGGGGACTGGGGACCAGCAGTATTATATAGTAGGAGGACAGTGCAGAGTTTTGCTGACCAGTGACCACCAGTATTATACGTTCTTTGCCTGAAAAATGCTCCATATCTGTGCTCAGTGTGCTGCAATATCTGTGCTCAGTGTGCTAATTGCTTTATTGTGGGGACTGGGGACCAGCAGTATTATATAGTAGGAGGACAGTGCAGAGTTTTGCTGACCAGTGACCACCAGTATTATACGTTCTCTGCCTGAAAAACGCTACATATCTGTGCTGCATTGTAGTATATAGTAGGAGGACAGTGCAGAATTTTGCTGACCACCAGTATAACTATATATATAGCAGTACGGTACAGTAGTCCACTGCTCTACCTCTGTGTCGTCAAGTATACTATACCATCCATACCTGTGGTGTATTTCAGTTTTGCACAGTTTGCTGACCACCAGTATATATAATATATAGCAGTACGGTACAGAAGGCCACTGCTCTACCTACCTCTGTGTCGTCAAGTATACTATCCATCCATACCTGTGGTGCATTTCAGTTTTGCACAGTTTGCTGACCACCAGTATATATAATATATAGCAGTACTGTACGGTACAGTAGGCCACTGCTCTACCTACCTCTGTGTCGTCAAGTATACTATCCATCCATACCTGTGGTGCATTTCAGTTTTACACAGTTTGCTGACCACCAGTATATCTAATATATAGCAGTACGGTACAGTAGGCCACTGCTCTACCTACCTCTGTGTCGTCAAGTATACTATCCATCCATACCTGTGGTGCATTTCAGTTTTGCACAGTTTGCTGACCACCAGTATATATAATATATAGCAGTACGGTACAGTAGGCCACTGCTCTACCTACCTCTGTGTCGTCAAGTATACTATCCATCCATACCTGTGGTGCATTTCAGTTTTGCAGTTTGCTGACCACCAGTATATATAATATATAGCAGTACGGTACAGTAGGCCACTGCTCTACCTACCTCTGTGTCGTCAAGTATACTATCCATCCATACCTGTGGTGCATTTCAGTTTTGCACAGTTTGCTGACCACCAGTATATATAATATATATCAGTACGGTACAGTAGGCCACTGCTCTACCTACCTCTGTGTCGTCAAGTATACTATCCATTCATACCTGTGGTGCATTTCAGTTTTGCACAGTTTGCTGACCACCAGTATATATAATATATAGCAGTACGGTACAGTAGGCCACTGCTCTACCTATCTCTGTGTCGTCAAGTATACTATCCATCCATTCCTGTGGTGCATTTCAGTTGTGCGCAGTATATATAGTAGTAGGCCATTGCTATTGATATATTACTGGCATATAATTCCACACATTAAAAAATGGAGAACAAAAATGTGAAGGATAAAATAGGGAAAGATCAAGATCCACTTCCACCTCGTGCTGAAGCTGCTGCCACTAGTCATGGCCGAGATGATGAAATGCCATCAACGTCGTCTGCCAAGGCCGATGCCCAATGTCATAGTAGAGAGCATGTAAAATCCAAAAAAATAAAGCTCAGTAAAATGACCCAAAAATCTAAATCAAAATCGTCTGAGGAGAAGCGGAAACTTTCCAATGTGCCATTTATGACACGGAGTGGCAAGGAACAGCTGAGGCCCTGGCCTATTTTCAAGGCTAGTGGTTCAGCTTCACCTGAGGATGGAAGCACTCATCCTCCTGCTAGAAAACTTAAAAGAGTTAAGATGGCAAAAGCACAGCAAAGAACTGTGCGTTCTTCTAAATCACAAATCCCCAAGGAGAGTCCAATTGTGTCGGTTGCGATGCCTGACCTTCCCAACACTGGACGGGAAGAGGTTGCGCCTTCCACCATTTGCACGCCCCCTGCAAGTGCTGGAAGGAGCACCCGCAGTCCAGTTCCTGATAGTCAAATTGAAGATGTCACTGTTGAAGTACACCAGGATGAGGATATGGGTGTTGCTGGCGCTGGGGAGGAAATTGACAAGGAGGATTCTGATGGTGAGGTGGTTTGTTTAAGTCAGGCACCCGGGGAGACACCTGTTGTCCGTGGGACGAATATGGCCATTGACATGCCTGGTCAAAATACAAAAAAAATAACCTCTTCGGTGTGGAATTATTTCAACAGAAATGCGGACAACTGGTGTCAAGCCATGTGTTGCCTTTGTCAAGCTGTAATAAGTAGGGGTAAGGACGTTAACCACCTAGGAACATCCTCCCTTATACGTCACCTGGACCGCATTCATCAGAAGTCAGTGACAAGTTCAAAAACTTTGGATGACAGCGGAAGCAGTCCACTGCCCACTAAATCCCTTCCTCTTGTAACCAAGCTCCTGCAAACCACACCACCAACTCCCTCAGTGTCAATTTCCTCCAAAGACAGGAAAGCCAATAGTCCTGCAGGCCATGTCACTGTCAAGTCTGACGAGTCCTCTCCTGCCTGGGATTCCTCCGATGCCTCCTTGAGTGTAACGCCTACTGCTGCTGGCGCTGCTGTTGTTGCTGCTGGGAGTCGATCGTCATCCCAGAGGGGAAGTCGGAAGACCACTTGTACTACTTCCAGTAAGCAACTGACTGTCCAACAGTCCTTTGCGAGGAAGATGAAATATCACAGCAGTCATCCTGCTGCAAAGCGGATAACTCAGGCCTTGGCAGCCTGGGTGGTGAGAAACGTGTTTCCGGTATCCACCGTTAATTCACAGGCAACTAGAGACTTGATTGAGGTACTGTGTCCCCGGTACCAAATACCATCTAGGTTCCATTTCTCTAGGCAGGCGATACCGAAAATGTACACAGACGTCAGAAAAAGAGTCACCAGTGTCCTAAAAAATGCAGTTGTACCCAATGTCCACTTAACCACGGACATGTGGACAAGTGGAGCAGGGCAGACTCAGGACTATATGACTGTGACAGCCCACTGGGTAGATGTGATACGCTTTGTATCACCGCTTTCCATAAGAGGCACACAGCTGACAACCTCTTACGGAAACTGAGGAACATCATCGCAGAATGGCTTACCCCAATTGGACTCTCCTGGGGATTTGTGACATCGGACAACGCCACCAATATTGTGCGTGCATTACATCTGGGCAAATTCCAGCACGTCCCATGTTTTGCACATACATTGAATTTGGTGGTGCAGAATTATTTAAAAAACGACAGGGGCGTGCAAGAGATGCTGTCGGTGGCCCGAAGAATTGCGGGCCACTTTCGGCATTCAGCCACCGCGTGCCGAAGACTGGAGCACCAGCAAACAGTCCTGAACCTGCCTTGCCATTATCTGAAGCAAGAGGTGGTAATGAGGTGGAATTCAACCCTCTATATGCTTCAGAGGATGGAGGAGCAGCAAAAGGCCATTCAAGCCTATACATCTGCCTACGATATAGGCAAAGGAGGGGGAATGCACCTGACTCAAGCGCAGTGGAGAATGATTTCAACGTTGTGCAAGGTTCTGCAACCCTTTGAACTTGCCACACGTGAAGTCAATTCAGACACTGCCAGCCTGAGTCAGGTCATTCCTCTCATCAGGCATTTGCAGAAGAAGCTGGAGACATTGAAGGAGGAGCTAAAACAGAGCGATTCCGCAAGGCATGTGGGACTTGTGGATGGAGCCCTTAATTCGCTTAACCAGGATTCACGGGCGGTCAATCTTTTGAAATCAGAGCACTACATTTTGGCCACCGTGCTCGATCCTAGATTTAAAACCTACGTTGTATCTCTCTTTCCGGCAGACACAAGTCTGCAGAGGTTCAAAGACCTGCTGGTGAGAAAGTTGTCAAGCGGAACGTGACCCGTCAACAGCTCCTCCTTCACATTCTCCCGCAACTGGGGCTGCGAGGAAAAGGCTAAGAATTCCAAGCCCACCCGCTGGCGGTGATGCAGGGCAGTCTGGAGCGAGTGCTGATATCTGGTCCGGACTGAAGGACCTGCCAACGATTACTGACATGTCGTCTACTGTCACTGCATATGATTCTGTCAGAATTGAAAGAATGGTGGAGGATTATATGAGTGACCGCATTAAAGTAGGCACGTCAGACAGTCCGTACGTATACTGGCAGGAAAAAGAGGCAATTTGGAGGCCCTTGCACAAACTGGCTTTATTTTACCTAAGTTGCCCCCCCTCCAGTGTGTACTCCGAAAGAGTGTTTAGTGCAGCCGCTCACCTTGTCAGCAATCGGCGTACGAGGTGACTTCCAGAAAATGTGGAGAAGATGATGTTCATCAAAATGAATTATAATCAATTCCTCCGTGGAGACATTCACCAGCAATTGCCTCCAGAAAGTACACAGGGACCTGAGATGGTGGATTCCAGTGGGGACGAATTAATAATCTGTGAGGAGGGGGATGTACACAGTGAAAGGGGTGAGGAATCGGACGATGAGGAGGAGGTGGACATCTTGCCTCTGTAGAGCCAGTTTGTGCAAGGAGAGATTGATTGCTTTTTTGGTGGGGGCCCAAACCAACCAGTCATTTCAGTCACAGTTGTGTGGCAGACCCTGTCGCTGAAATGATGGGTTTGTTAAAGTGTGCATGTCCTGTTTATACAACATAAGGGTGGGTGGGAGGGCCCAAGGACAATTCCATCTTGCACCTCTTTTTTCTTTCATTTTTCTTTGCATCATGTGCTGTTTGTGGACTATTTTTTTGAAGTGCCATCCTGCCTGACACTGCAGTGCCACTCCTAGATGGGCCAGGTGTTTGTGTCGGCCACTTGGGTCGCTTAGATTAGCCATCCAGCGACCTTGGTGCACCTCTTTTTTTCTTTGCATCATGTGCTGTTTGGGGACTATTTTTTAAATCTGCCATCCTGTCTGACACTGCAGTGCCACTCCTAGATGGGCCAGGTGTTTGTGTCGGCCACTTGGGTCGCTTAGCTTAGTCACACAGCTACCTCACTGCGCCTCTTTTTTTCTTTGCATCATGTGCTGTTTGGGGACTATTTTTTTGAAGTGCCATCCTGTCTGACACTGCAGTGCCACTCCTAGATGGGCCAGGTGTTTGTGTCGGCCACTTGGGTCGCTTAGCTTAGTCATCCAGCGACCTCAGTGCAAATTTTAGGCCTAAAAATAATATTGTGAGGTGTGAGGTGTTCAGAATAGACTGAAAATTATGGTTATTGAGGTTAATAATACTATGGGATCAAAATGACCCCCAAATTCTATGATTTAAGCTGTTTTTGAGGGTTTTTTGTAAAAAAAACACCCGAATCCAAAACACACCCGAATCCGCCAAAAAAATTTCAGGGAGGTTTTGCCAAAACGCGTCCGAATCCAAAACACGGCCGCGGAACCGAATCCAAAACCAAAACACAAAACCCGAAAAATTTCCGGTGCACATCACTAGTTTTATGACTTGATCACACTTCAGTGTTTCCTTTTTTATTTTGAAATGATGAGGTCTCCATACAATAGAAGTACCGTACCTCCCTGACCGCTTTGTTTTTCTAAGTTTGTGTAATGTACTTTTGGGTGCTAGCAGGGTATTCCATCATTGATTTAGTTACTGTGCTGGTATAAGTGCTTAATAGCAAATAGATAAAAGATGGAATTGTTTCGTTCCTGGACAGAACCCAATGATCAGCGGCGCTGTCTCTTCTGTCCAAGTAGTGAAGATGATTTCCATATGTTTCCTTAACCCTTCTCGTAGGTCATGTGAACATCCTGTGCTGTAGAGAAAGATCTGGGGCATAATGTGTTTAACCCTTAGCTGTCCACAATGCACTGTTTTCCTCCAGATCTTCTCCGTATCTAAATCACATGTTGTCAGCACAGTGATGCCAGAGAATGTTTACAACCCAGATGCATTTACCATAAAGAAATCGCTTAGAAGTATCTCCTGATATTTAGACACGAAATCCTAGCAGCCAATATTCTGTAATGGTAGCATCAGTCTTTGCTGATTGTTTTTCGTGGCCAGACATATTTTATCTAAGTGCTGCTATTAGCAGAGGTGTAGCTAGGTGCCATGGTGCCTGGAGCAAGGGTATGTTTTGGCGCCCCCTCTCCTTTACTGACTTGGGTACATATTAAATTTGAGAATAAAAAATATTTAAAAATCCTAAATCGATGACAGGGCCGGTTCTAGACCTTGTGGATCACAGGGCGAAGGTTTCCTTTGGGCGCCACCATGTTTTAAATAGGGGCACGCAGCAAAAATATGGGGGCGTGGCTTCATGGGGAAGGGGCGTGGACACAGCATAGTACCAATTCAGATGACACCTTACTGTATTGTCTGCTATTCACATTACACCTCACAGTATTGTCCGTTATTCACATTACACCACAGTAGTGTCAGTTATAACATTACACCAATCAGTAGTACCCCTTATACACTTTACAGCACACAGTAGAGCCCCGTATACACATTACACAACACAGTAGAGCCGCTTACACATGTTATGCTGCAGTAAAGCTGCTATACATGTTATTCTGCAGCTTATAATGCAGAGAGAGGTGCTGCTGCAGCAGCTGGGGCAGAGAGAGGTGCTGCTGCAGCAGCTGGGACAGAGAGAGGTGCTGCAGCAGCAGCCGGGGCAGAAAGAGATGCTGCAGCCGAGGGGACAGAGAGTGGTGTAGCAGGACAGAAGTAACCCTGCTGCACAGCTCCAAGCAGACAGTGAGACATACTGTATAAAGAGGGTGGTCAGAGCTCCAGCATATGCTGGCTGTCAGTGTTTCCTGCTGTAACCTCTAGCCTGTCCTGTTCCCTACCTAGTCTCAGAGTCCGAGTCAGTGTGTGTGCCCCTCTGCTTTTCCTCCTCCTGCTTTGCAGCTGCCTGTACAGCGGCCTGCGGTATATTGGGCAGAGTGAGGAAGGGAGGGGGGGGGGGGCAGGTGGTGGCGTGCCCTCTAACTTTTCCGGCGGGCAGAGCTCGAGCTCCACTGGAGACACCCTCGCTACACCCCTGGCTATTAGACCACAGATTGTTGCGTAGAATTGTCTATTTTTCTGTTAAGGACAGTGGGGTATATTTACTAAAATTCGTATTTTCCCGTTTGAGGTCAAAGTTCAATCACGAATGACATCGAAAGTGTAAAGTTGCAACTTTTTGAATTTATTACGACTAATTTACTAAGCTGTCGTATTCTGCATTTTCGGATTTACCGATGTCGATGTCATTCGGATTTTTTGGCAGTGTTTTACGTGAGTGACTTGTAAAACACTGCCGACTTTAATACAATGAATCTCGGCCGGATCTGAGAGATCCGTGCTGGGATTCATTGTGCACCTTTTAAAAAAATGTAATCAGTGTTAAAATAAAAATAAAAATTGCGTGGGGTCCCCCCTCCTAAGCCAAACCAGCCTCGGGCTCTTTGAGCTGGTCCTGGTTGAAAAAATATGGGAAAAAAATGTCAGGGGTTCCCCCATATTTAAGCAACCAGCACCGGGCTCTGCGCCTGGTCCTGGTTCCAAAAATACGGGGGACAAAAAGCGTAGGGGTCCCCCGTATTTCTGAAACCAGCACCGGGCTCCACTAGCCAGATACATAATGCCACAGCCGGGGGACACTTTTATCTAGGTCCCTGCGGCCCTGGCATTACATAACCAACTAGTCACCCCTGGCCGGGGTACCCTGGAGGAGTGGGGACCCCTTCAATTAAGGGGTCCCCCCCCCTCCAGCCACCCAAGGACCAGGGGTGAAGCCCGAGGCTGTCCCCCCCCCCCCATCCAAGGGCTGCGGATAGGAGACTGATAGCCTTTTTGACAAAAAATGAATATTGTTTTTAGTAGCAGTACTACAAGTCCCAGCAAGCCTCCCCCGCAAGCTGGTACTTGGAGAACCACAAGTACCAGCATGCAGTGGAAAACCGGGCCCGCTGGTACCTGTAGTACTACTACTAAAAAAATACCCCAATAAAAACATAAGACACACACCTTGAAAGTAAAACTTTAATGCATACATCCACACCTCCATATACACATACTTACCTATGTTCACACGAGGGTCGGTCCTCTTCTCCATGTAGAATCCATGGTGTACCTGTTGAAAAAATTATACTCACAAAATCCAGTGTAGATGGCTCCTCTTGTAATCCATTTGTAATCCAGGTACTTGGCAAAATAACAAAACGGACACCCGACCTCGCACTGAAAGGGGTCCCATGTTTTCACATGGGATCCCTTTCCCCGAATGCCAGGAACCCCCTCTGACTTATGTCTAAGACGGTTCCATCAGCCAATCAGGGAACGCCACGTTGTGGCATCCTCCTGATTGGCTGTGTGCTCCTGTACTGTATGACAGGCAGCACACGGCAGTGTTACAATGTAGCGCCTATGCGCTCCATTGTAACCAATGGTGGGAACTTTGCGGTCAGCGGTTGACCGAAAGTAACCTCACCGCTGACCACAAAGTTCCCACCATTGGTTACAATGGAGCGCATAGGCGCTACATTGTAACACTGCCGTGTGCTGCCTGTCATACAGTACAGGAGCACACAGCCAATCAGGAGGATGCCACAACGTGGCGTTCCCTGATTGGCTGATGGAACCGTCTTAGACATAATTCAGAGGGGGTTCCTGGCATTCGGGGAAAGGGGTCCCATGTGAAAACATGGGGCCCCTTTCAGTGCGAGGTCGGGTGTCCGTTTTGTTATTTTGCCAAGTACCTGGATTACAAATGGATTACAAGAGGAGCCATCTACACTGGATTTTGTGAGTATAATTTTTTCAACAGGTACACCATGGATTCTACATGGAGAAGAGGACTGACCCTCGTGTGAACATAGGTAAGTATGTGTATATGGAGGCAGTGCCGTAACTAGACATTTTAGCGCTGTGTGCAAGAAACAGCATCGGCGCCCCCCCCCCCCATCATATTTAAAATAAGGCCAGTGCGTGCAGTAGGCGAGCGCAAAAAATATAGGGACGTGGCTTCATGGTGAAGGGGTGTGGCCACAAAATAATACCAATTCATATTACGCTGTACAGTAGTCTCCATTATTTAAATTATGCCGCACAGTAGCGGCACTTACACATATTACTCCAGGTAGAGCCGCTATCACACATTACGGCAGGCAGAGTCCCCCTTTTTACACATTACGGCAGGCAGAGTCCCTGTTTTTACACATTACAGCAGCAGAGTCCCCTTTTTACACATTATGTCAGGCAGAGTCCCCTTTTACAAAGGGAGGTAGAAAGAGAGAGACAGAGAGGGTGTTATACTTACGTTTCCTCCAGGCAGCAGCATCCACCAGCCAGCAGTCCCCTTGTCCTTCCTACCCTACGCTGCGGCTCTTCACAGCGCAGGGCACTGTGGGTGGGCTGGGGGCGGGCTGGGAGAAACACAATAGAGGAGGGGGAGGAGGAGTGGACGAATTGCACGCGCACACACACACACCCCGTCCCCTCCAGTCACACCACACACACACACACACACACTGTCCCCTCCAGTCACTACACACACACAACATACACACAGCCTGTCCTCTACACACACAGTTTGTTCCCCCAATCCACCCCCACACTCACTCTCCCCACCCTCCCGTTCCCACTGTGTGTTACCTCCAGGAGAGCCGAGAGGGAGAGGGATGCAGACTGCAGACACTAGTAGAGACCAAACGAGAGGCAACGTTGGGGGCGTGGCCTAATCGCGGACACCCCGTGGTCACGCTCCTTTTAGGAAACCCACGATACAGCAAGCACGATAGGTGGACTGGCAGAGGAGAAGGACAGCATAAACGTCAACTTCATCTGGCATCCTGATCTGCCGCTGACGGGCGCTGCAGCAAGGCTAACTTCCCTGGACACACCGAGCAGAGCGAACCTGCAGGTGTTGCCGGCGGTCCTGCGCCCTCAGTGCACATGCGCTGTGTGCCAGGCACCGCCGGCACACCGCTAGTTACGGCACTGTATGGAGGTGTGGATGTATGCATTAAAGTTTTACTTTCAAGGTGTGTGTCATGTTTTTATTGGGGTATTTTTCTAGTAGTAGTACTACAGGTACCAGCGGGCCCGGTTTTCCACCGCATGCTGGTACTTGTGGTTCTCCAAGTACCAGCTTGCGGGGGAGGCTTGCTGGGACTTGTAGTACTGCTACTAAAAACAATATTAATTTTTTGTCAAAAAGGCTATCAGCCTCCCATCCGCAGCCCTTGGATGGGGGGGACAGCCTCGGGCTTCACCCCTGGCCCTTGGGTGGCTGGAGGGGGGGGGGACCCCTTGATTGAAGGGGTCCCCACTCCTCCAGGGTACCCCGGCCAGGGGTGACTAGTTGGTAATGTAATGCCAGGGCCGCAGGGACCTAGATAAAAGTGTCCCCCGGCTGTGGCATTATGTATCTGGCTAGTGGAGCCCGGTGCTGGTTTCAGAAATACGGGGGACCCCTACGCTTTTTGTCCCCCGTATTTTTGGAACCAGGACCAGGCACAGAGCCCGGTGCTGGTTGTTTAAATATGGGGGAACCCCTATAATTTTTTTCCCCATATTTTTTCAACCAGGGCCGGCTCAAAGAGCCCGAGGCTGGTTTTGCTTAGGAGGTGGGACCCCACGCATTTAAAAAAAAAAAAAAACATTTTCCCATCCCCTTCCCACTGATAAACATGCACGGATCTCATGGATCCGTGCATGCCTATCCAAACACGGGGGAAAAAAGCAGGTCTTTTTTTTTTTTAGCACTTTTTCACGAATTGTATTTCAGCACGGCAGTGTTTGGCTATTGTCGGCAGTGTTTGTGATTTGCACTTTTTAGTAAATTACCGATTTCTACCAAATTGCAGGCGTATTTGACCGATGGTGTATTGATTGGTAATTTTTTCCTAGGACTTCCAAAATATTATGAATGCCCTCATCACTGCCGTGATTTGAGTTTAGTAAATTCCCGAAATGACACTTTGAGGAAAAAACGTCATCTCGGTCAAAATCGGGACCTTAGTAAATATACCCCAATATTTTCTCTCTGGCACAATGGAAATTTGTTCTTGTATAAACACAGAGCTGTGAAATACGCATGGTGAGAACCTTAAAGCAACCAAGAATTCATCTTGTGGCAGCTGCCGGGGAGGATTCTGCTCTTACCATGGAAAGTGTTTTGTGAAAGAGATATTATTCTTCTAATGACAGTTGTATATTTAATGTCATCTCAGATCCAGAACAGAGCAAACACTCAGAAATTACAGCACTTGACTTTTCTGCTGCTAAAACGAGATCATCCTGGCAGTGTTGGACTGGGGAATGAAGGGCAGTAGTAGGGGCCCATGTTTAGAGGCATGGCTGGACTAGCCCACAGGGGTACAGGGGAACCCCTGGGGGCCACACCTCCTCCTGGTGGGATCAGGTTCCAGACTGTGAACCTGAATTATACGATATATATATACAGTCCAAGTCAGTCGGCACTCAAGTAAATGAACGATGGCTCCAGGTGCACTTCCAATAGTGATACACAGCATTCCAAATAAAGGCACTCAGGAGACTTTGTAAATGAATCAATGCAGCTTGTATTGGCAAAATATGTCAAACGTTTTTGGGGTCTCAGACCCTTCCTCAGGACCACACCAACATGATGGTGTGGTCCTGAGGAAGGGGCTGAGACCCCGAAAACGTTTGACGTATTTTGCCAATACAAGCTGCATTGATTCATTTACAAAGTCTCCTGAGTGCCTTTATTTGGAATGCTATATATATATATATATATATATATATATATACTATCTTATACTGCACAGAACTATGGTGTATTTCCTACAGTGCATTGCTGTTGTTAATCTGATATATTATCATGCATGGACTAGCAGTATTTACTGTATGTATTTATCAAGGCGACCAGACCATGCACTCTCTAATGGTTAGGCAACCAATTTGGTGGCTGGCCACACCCCTTCTGGAGACTGGCCACACCCCTAAACATGGGCCCCTACAACTTAATTTCCCTGGTGGGCCCTTCACGTCCCAGTCTGACACTATTTAGGGGTGTGGCCAGTCATTGTAGAGGCTTGACAAACAATAAGAGAGTGCATGGTCTGGGCCCCTTGATATAAATATACATATATATATATATATATATAGATATATATAGATACCTATATATATATATATATATATATATATATATATATAGAGAGAGAGAGAGAGAGAGAGAGAGAGATAGGAGTACAACGGTTGTGCAGGGAGCACTCAATAACACTTGACAGTTCTCATATAGTCCTTTTTGTGAATTGTTCATTCAAAACGAAGATCAGACTGAGAATGGACTGATGGTTCTGGAATAGACCCTCGTACCAAAATCACCCAACAGTGCCTGGACAGCATTGGGATCACTTGCACTGGTTCACAGCACAATAAGGGCCATATTGGTATTAAGGACACCCCCTGGATTGTCATTTTTGATCCCTGGGATTGGCATTTTTTAATATTTTTTATTCACGGGAACCCTCCCTCAAAATTACTATTAGGATGTTTCTCTGTCTCTTACACTTAAAAAACACCCCTGAGGAAGTCTTTTTAGACAAAATACGTTGGATGATTGTCTTAGACTTAGTGGGTGGACAAGCTGTCGTAGGAGCTCCTTCGGATGGGGTAAACAGCAAGTCCCATATGATACCAACAGACCCATTAATGTCAAGATGAATGTAAGAGTCACATACTGTTTTTAATAAAAAATCTTTTAATAAACCATTTGAAAGAATAAGGCCTAATGAGTGGTTTCGCTGTTGGGATACTTTGGTACGAGAGTCTATGCCAGAACCATCAGTCCAATCTCTGATCTTCGTTTTGAATGAAAAATTCACAAAAAGGACTATTTGAGAGCTGTCAAGTGTTATTGAGTGCTCCCCTTGCAACCATTGTACTCCAGTTCTCTATTCTGGTTCTCCACTGGCAAGAGGAACCGTTTGGGGATAAGCTGCTGACTCCCCCAAGGACTACTGCTTCCTAGGTGGTTTAATTGAGTGTTAGTGCAATTTGGTTATTTGTTTCATATATATATATATATATATATATATATATATAATAAGATTTTACTTACCGGTAAATCTATTTCTCGTAGTCCGTAGTGGATGCTGGGGACTCCGTAAGGACCATGGGGAATAGACGGGCTCCGCAGGAGACATGGGCACTTTAAGAAAGAATTTAGATTCTGGTGTGCTCTGGCTCCTCCCTCTATGTCCCTCCTCCAGACCTCAGTTAGAGAAACTGTGCCCGGAAGAGCTGACAGTACAAGGAAAGGATTTTGGAAATCCAGGGCAAGACTCATACCAGCCACACCAATCACACCATATAACTTGTGATAAACTTACCCAGTCAACAGTATGAACAACAACAGAGCATCAGTTCAACCCTGATGCAACAATAACATAGCCCTTATTGCGGCAATAACTATATACAAGTATTGCAGAAAAAGTCCGCACTTGGGACGGGCGCCCAGCATCCACTACGGACTACGAGAAATAGATTTACCGGTAAGTAAAATCTTATTTTCTCTAACGTCCTAGTGGATGCTGGGGACTCCGTAAGGACCATGGGGATTATACCAAAGCTCCCAAACGGGCGGGAGAGTGCGGATGACTCTGCAGCACCGATTGAGCAAACAATAGGTCCTCCTCAGCCAGGGTATCAAACTTGTAGAACTTTGCAAAAGTGTTTGAACCTGACCAAGTAGCAGCTCGGCATAGTTGTAATGCCGAGACCCCTCGGGCAGCCGCCCAAGAAGAGCCCACCTTCCTAGTGGAATGGGCTTTAACTGATTTTGGCAGCGGCAATCCAGCCGCAGAATGATCCTGCTGAATCGTGTTACAGATCCAGCGAGCAATAGTTTGCTTTGAAGTAGGAGCACCCAGCTTGTTGGATGCATCCAGGATAAACAGTGACTCCGTTTTCCTGACTCTAGCCGTTCTGGCTACATAAACCTTCAAAGCCCTGACCACATCCAGTAACTCGGAATCCTCCAAGTCACGAGTAGCCACAGGCACCACAATAGGTTGGTTCATATGAAAAGATGACACCACTTTTGACAGAACTTGTGGACGGGTCCGCAATTCTGCTCTATCCATATGGAAAACCAGATAGGGGCTTTTATGTGACAAAGCCGCTAATTCTGACACACGCCTAGTCGAAGCCAAGGCTAGTAGCACGACCACTTTCCACGTGAGATATTTTAACTCCACCGCTTTAAGTGGTTCAAACCAGTGTGATTTCAGGAAACTTAACATCACGTTAAGATCCCAAGGTGCCACTGGAGGCACAAAAGGAGGCTGAATATGCAGCACTCCCCTTTACCAACGTCTGAACTTCTGGTAGAGAAGCCAACTCTTTTTGAAAGAAAAATGGATAGGGCCGAAATCTGGACCTTAATGGAGCCCAATTTTAGGCCCAAATTCACTCCTGACTGTAGGAAGTGAAGGAAACGGCCCAGCTGGAATTCCTCTGTAGGAGCATTCCTGGCCTCACACCAAGAAACATATTTTCGCCATATACGGTGATAATGTTTAGTTGTCACGTCCTTCCTAGCCTTTATCCGTCAAACGCAGCCGCGGTAAGACTTGGAACAGACAGGGCCCCTGTTGCAACAGGTCCTGTCTTAGAGGAAGAGGCCACGGGTCCTCTGTGAGCATTTCTTGCAGATCTGGATACCAGGTCCTTCGTGGCCAATCTGGAACAATGAGGATTGTTCTCACTCCTCTTTTTCTTATTATCCTCAGCACCTTGGGTATGAGAGGAAGAGGAGGAAATACATAGACTGACTGGAAAACCCACGGTGTCACCAGTGCGTCCACAGCTATCGCCTGAGGGTCTCATGACCTGGCGCAATACCTCTGTAGCTTTTTGTTGAGGCGGGATGCCATCATGTCCACCTGTGGCAGTTTCCACCGACTTGCAATCTGCGTGAAGACTTCTTGATGAAGTTCCCACTCTCCCGGGTGGAGGTCGTGCCTGCTGAGGAAGTCTGCTTCCCAGTTGTCCACTCCCGGGATGAACATTGCTGACAGTGCGCTTACGTGATTCTCCGCTCAGCGAAGAATTCTGGAGGCTTCTGACTGAATCAGAACCGGTTGGCCGCGAAGCAGGGTCTCCGCTTGACGTAGGGCGTTGTATACGGCCCTTAGTTCCAGGATGTTGATGTGAAGGCAAGTCTCCTGACTTGCCCACAGACCTTGGAACTTTTTTCCCTGTGTGACTGCTCCCCACCCTCGGAGGCTTGCATCCGTGGTCACCAGGATCCAGTCCTGAATGCCGAATCTGCGGCCCTCGAGAAGGTGAGCACTCTGCAGCCACCACAGGAGAGACACCCTGGCCCTGGGGGATAGGGTGATTAACCGATGCATCTGAAGATGTGATCCGGACCACTTGTCCAGTAAGTCCCATTGAAAGGTCCTCACATGGAACCTGCCGAAGGGAATGGCCTCGTATGATGCCACCATCCTTCCCAGGACTCGAGTGCAGAGATGCACTGACACCTGTTTTGGTTTTAACAGGTTCCTGACCAGTGTCATGAGCTCTCTCTATCGGGAGATAAACCCTTTTCTGGTCTGTGTCTAGAAACATGCCTAGGAAAGGCAGATGAGCCGTAGGAACTAACTGCGACTTTGGAATATTTAGAATCCAGCCGTGTTGCCATTACACTTCCAGAGAAAGTGATACGCTGTTCAGCAACTGCTCTCTTGATCTCGCTTTTATGAGGAGATCGTCCCAGTACGGGATAATTGTGACACCTTGCTTCCGCAGGAGCACCATCATTTCCGCCATTACCTTGGTGAAGATTCTCGGGGCCATGGAGAGACCAAACGGCAACGTCTGAAATTGGTAATGACAATCCTGTACCGCAAATCTGAGGTACGCCTGATGAGGTGGATAACTGGGGACATGAAGGTATGCCTCCTCCTTTATGTCCAGAGACACCATAAATTCTCCCCCTTTCAGGCTTGCGATGACCGCTCTTAGCGATTCCATCTTGAACTTGAACCCTTTCAGGTATATGTTCAGGGATTTTAAATTAAATATGGGTCTGACCGAACCGTCCGGTTTCGGGACTACAACATGGTCGACTTATAACCCCCTCCTTGTTGAAGGAGGGGAACCTTGACCACCACCTGTTGAAGATACAATTTGTGAATTGCAGTTAACACTATTTCCCTCTCGTGGGGGGAAGCCGGCAGGGCCGTCGGTGAGGGGGCATCTCCTCAAAGTCCAGCTAGTATCCCTGAGACACAATATCTATTGCCCAGGGATCCAACAGGGAGTGAACCCACTTGTGGCTGAAATTACGAAGACGTGTCCCCACCGGGCCTAGCTCCGCCTGTGGAGCCCTAGCGACATGCGGTGGATTTTGTAGAGGCCGGGGAGGACTTCTGTTCCTGGGAACTAGCTGTGTTGTGCAGCTTCTTTCCTCTGCCCCTGCCTCTGGCAAGAAAGGACGTACCTCGGACTTTCTTGTTTCTTTGTGATCGAAAGGCTGCATTTGATAATGTCGTGCTTTCCTAGGCTGTGCAGGAATATAAGGCAAAAGATCAGAATTACCAGCCATAGCTGTGGAGACCAGGTCCGAGATCCCTTCTCCACAAAATCCTCAGCCTTCCATATGCCTCTTAAGTCGGCATCACCTGTCCATTGCATATCTACAGGACACGTCAAGCAGAAATCGACATAGCGTTGACTCTAGAACCCAGTAGACTAATGCCTCTTAGGGCATGTTTTATATATATATCTTAAGACAGCATCTTTAATATATATATCTATATATATACATATATATATATATATATACATACTAGGGTCTCAATCTCTGCTGATAAGGTACCTGTCCACGCTGCTACAGCGCTATAAACCCATGCCGACACAATCGCCGGTCTGAGTCGTGTACCAGAATGTGTACACTATCCGCAGGATCCCTGAGGATAGCTGTTAAGTCAGGGCTACCTTTTGGGCAAACGTGACACCCTAGGGGAAGATTCCCATCGTATCCTGGCCCTAGTAGGGGAAGGATATACCCTGAGAATTCTTTGTGGGAAACTGCAGTCTCTTGTCTGGAGATTCCCGCTCTTTTTCATCCTGAGAGGAGGGAAATTTACCTCAGCTTTCTTCCCCTTAAACATGTGTACCCTTGTGTCAGGGACAGATGAGTCATCAGTGATATGCAAATCATCTTTTATTACAATAATCATATATTGAATACTTTCCTGCCATTTTGGCTGTAACTTTGCATTATCCGTGTCGATATCAGTGTCTATTATTTTGGATAGTGAGCATTGAGAGACTCTGAAGGTCTCTGCGACATAGGGACAGACATGGGTAGATTCCCTGTCTGTTCTCTAATCTTTTGTGCAATAAATTCACCTTAGCACTTAATTACACATATCCAAACAGGTGTCGGGAGCCTTTTACCTCAGACATGTCGACACACACGTACCGACACACCACACACTCAGGGAATGCTCATCTGAAGACAATTCCCCCACAAGGCCCTTTGGAGAGACAGAGAGAGAGTATGCCAGCACACACCCCAGCGCTATTAACCCAGGAATAACACAGTAACTTAATGTTAACCCAGTAGCTGCTGTTTATAATGATTTTTGCGCCTAATTATGTGCCCCCCCTCTCTTTTTACCCTCTTCTACCGTGTATCTGCAGGGGAGAGGCTGGGGAGCTTCCTCTCAGCGGTGCTGTGGAGAAAAAACATGGCGCTGGTGAGTGCTAAGGAAGAAGCCCCGCCCCCTCAACGGCGGGCTTCTGTCCCGCTTAAATATAGATTTTCTTGGCGGGGGCTCATACATATATACAGTGCCTAACTGTATATATGCTAAACTTTTGCCAGAGAGGTTCCAATTGCTGCCCAGGGCGCCCCCCCCCCCCCCACCTGCGCCCTGCACCCTTACAGTGACTGGAGTTTGTGAGGTGTGTGTGGGAGCAATGGCGCACAGCTGCAGTGCTGTGCGCTACCTCAGTGAAGACTGGAGTCTTCTGCCGCTGATTTCGAAGTCTTCTTGCTTCTTATGCTCACCCGGCTTCTGTCTTCCGGCTCTGCGAGGGGGACGGCGGCGCGGCTCTGGGATCGGACGAGGGTGAGATCCTGTGTACGATCCCTCTGGAGCTAATGGTGTCCAGTAGCCTAAGAAGCAGGACCTATCTTCAGAGAGTAGGGCTGCTTCTCTCCCCTCTGTCCCACGATGCAGGGAGTCTGTTGCCAGCAGAGCTCCCTGAAAATAAAAAACCTAACAAAATACTTTCTTACAGCAAGCTCAGGAGAGCTCACTGAACAGCACCCAGCTCGTCCGGGCACAGATTCAAACTGAGGTCTGGAGGAAGGACATAGAGGGAGGAGCGAGAGCACACCAGAATCTAAATTCTTTCTTAAAGTGCCCATGTCTCCTGCGGAGCCCGTCTATTCCCCATGGTCCTTACGGAGTCCCCAGCATCCACTAGGACGTTAGAGAAATAAATATATATATATATATATATATATATATACTTATGAAGTAACCCCGGCACTCACTTGCTCCACAATGGGATGTATCTTGCTCCTGTGCCTTCCCCGTCCGGGGGTCCCCCTCCGGTGTATATGAACAAAGAAAAAAGAGGCGGCACTCGGAGACTGGATATTCAAAGTGTAATCACAAAGAGTGACATCACTCTTTGTGATTACACTTTGAATATCCAGTCTCCGAGTGCCGCCTCTTTTTTCTTTGTTTATATATATATATATATATATATATATACACATACACTATTTATATCTAGCCACCACCGGATGAGATTTGTTGACCTGTCTGCCATAAGCTTAGCATTTACCGTTCTGCACATGCCCGGCTGCCTTTGTAAAGCTCTGCACCCCACCACGTCCCTGAGACCGTCACGCACTGCAGGTGTGTATACCCAGCTGCCCTATGTACCCAGTTGCCTTACTTGCAGGAGGATTCTTCTGGAATCTGGATAGAAAAATGTCTCTCAATGAAGAAGGTAAATCGGAGGAGACTGGCAGAGGTGTTGGAGGCTGAATAGACACAGGAGGCAGGGCCGGCGCTACCATTAGGCAGCTTTAGGCAGCTGCCTAGAGCGCCGGCCGCTGGAGGGCGGCCACTACTGTCTCCCTACAACCCACAGGACCATTATTTTAATTATATATATATTTTTTTTTTTTGCATGGTACGGAGGGCAGAGGGGATTGGAGATGCAAGAAGCCGCCCGCCCCCTCACCAGCAGCAGCACCAATCACACGGTTATGGAGCTGGGGGCAGTAACAAGAGTAGTGCCTCCCCACCAGTAGGAACAGTGCTTACCCAGCGGTTGGCAGTGGCGTAACTACCACAGGTGCAGGCAGGGCCGTCTTAACAGCAGTGTGGGCCCCTGGGCACAGCAATGCACTGGGGCCCCTACCCATCCTCTATGGGAGGGGGTGCTATCAGCGGCAGCTTTGATGTCCCGCGGGTGGTATGGAATGTTCTATCTTCCGCTCAGCATGTAGGACCTGGAGCAGTAATTTCTGCTAATTACTCCTTTACTGCACAGATGGGGTGGGAGGGAGAACACTAAACTGTAGAAGGTGGCATTGGGCTGAATGAAGGGGCCCCGGTACATGACTTCCAGGGTGGTATGGGGTGTTTAATACGTAAGGGAGGGGTCGACAGTGGAGTGGGCTTAATATTTATCATTTTCTGGTCAGACAGCAGCTTGCTTGACTGCAGATATCTCAAGTTCCTGGAAAAAAAATTCTTAGCTTTGAATGGGATAAAAAAATTAGAGTGTCTCACTTGTCAGGAGGTACTGGGGACTTGGAGATCAGAGTTCAGGAGCCAGAGCAATCCACCAACAAATATATAAAACTGCATATTAGGCGTGTGGAGCTTGAGCAGGGACCAGCTGCTTGAAGGCTGATATCTCTGGCTCTTGGCACAGTAGAGACAAGCTGCTAGTGTCCACTGAAAGTGGAGAGTCTCAGCTTTTGAAATGTACCCTCAGAAAAACTCTAAGTCATACAGAGCCTGAGATATCTGGCTGGGAAGAGCAATTAACAGGCTTGGATGGGGACCACTGCTTTGAAGTCAGATATCTCTGGTTCCCTAGGGCCGATTTTCAAAAATCTGGTACTCCTGGAAAGAGGAGACCATCACCTATCAGCCTAGGGCTCTTATACTCCTGGGGCCCTTGGGCAAGAGCCCATTGAGCCCATACGAAAAGACGGCCCTGGGTGCAGGGGATGCAGCTGCTATGTGGCCCCGGCTAACTCCATGGCCCGCAGCTCCCCTGCACCCAGAGAACAAGAGACAGGCTGAGGCTGCTCAGGCACACTGGCCCTCATTCCGAGTTGTTCGCTCGGTATTTTTCATCGCATCGCAATGAAAATCCGCTTAGTACGCATGCGCAATGTTCGCACTGCGACTGCGCCAAGTAACTTTGCTATGTAGAAAGTAATTTTACTCACGGCTTTCTCATCGCTCCGGCGATCGTAATGTGATTGACAGGAAATGGGTGTTACTGGGCGGAAACACGGCGTTTCAGGGGCGTGTGGCTGAAAACGCTACCGTTTCCGGAAAAAACGCAGGAGTGGCCGGAGAAACGGTGGGAGTGCCTGGGCGAACGCTGGGTGTGTTTGTGACGTCAACCAGGAAAGACAAGCACTGAACTGATCGCACAGGCAGAGTAAGTCTGAAGCTACTCTGAAACTGCTAAGTAGTTAGTAATCGCAATATTGCGAATACATCGGTCGCAATTTTAAGAAGCTAAGATTCACTCCCAGTAGGCGGCGGCTTAGCGTGTGTAACTCTGCTAAATTCGCCTTGCGACCGATCAACTCGGAATGAGGGCCACTGTCCGCGGCAGTACTAGCAGAGAAGGGGAGAGCCGTAGGGAGGGGGCGTGGCCATATGCAAAGCATTGCCTATTCACTGGCCAGATACTGTACCTGATGCTCCTCTGTAGTAGCCGCCGAAGCCCCGCCCACCCGCGGCTCCTGGTGCCCCGCCCCCATTTTGGCTGAAGTCCTCCCATTCACCCTCCAGTAACTGTTGGGAACCCTGGGCACTGAAATTATGAGAAAAGGGCAGCTGCAGGGGCTGAGCTGCCTACAGGAGTACCAGAAATACCAGGAAGAAAAATGCATGGACACAGGGCAGCTGTCACCATCTATGAGGTGAACTCTGCATGCATCCTACAGGTCAGTGCAACGCCTGGAGCTGCCTCACACACACACGCTTCACCATAGCCTGACACACAAATGCTGCCCCATAGCCTCACACACACACACACACGCTGCCCCATAACCTGACACTCACACGCTGCCCCATAGCCTGACACACACACGCTGCCCCATAGCCTGTGACACACACGCTGCCCCATAGCCTGTGACACACACACACGCTTCACCATAGCCTGACACACACACACTGCCCTATAGCCTGACACACACACAGACTGCCCCATAGCCTGACACACACACACTGCCCCATAGCCTGACACACACACGCTGCCCCATAGCCTTTGACACACACACACGCTGCCCCATAGCCTGACACACACACTGCCCCATAGCCTGACACACACACACACACTGCCCCATAGCCTGACACACACACACTGCCCCATAGCCTGACACACACACGCTGCCCCATAGCCTGACACACACACGCTGCCCCATAGCCTGACACACACACGCTGCCCCATAGCCTGACACACACACGCTGCCTCCTAGCCTGTGACACACACACACGCTGCCCCATAGCCTGACACACACACACTGCCCCATAGCCTGACACACACACGCTGCCCCATAGCCTGACACACACACGCTGCCCCATAGCCTGACACACACACGCTGCCCCATAGCCTGACACACACACACACTGCCCCATAGCCTGACACACACACACACACACTGCCCCATAGCCTGACACACACACACACTGCCCCATAGCCTGACACACACACACTGCCCCATAGCCTGACACACACACGCTGCCCCATAGCCTGACACACACACGCTGCCCCATAGCCTGACACACACACACGCTGCCCCATAGCCTGACACACACACGCTGCCCCAAAGCCTGACACACACACGCTGCCCCATAGCCTGACACACACACACACACACACGCTGCCCCATAGCCTGACACACACACGCTGCCCCATAGCCTGACACACACACACACTGCCCCATAGCCTGACACACACACGCTGCCCCATAGCCTGACACACACACACACACACACACTGCCCCATAGCCTGACACACACACACTGCCCCATAGCCTGACACACACACGCTTCCCCATAGCCTGACACACACACGCTGCCCCAAAGCCTGACACACACACGCTGCCCCATAGCCTGACACACACACGCTGCCCCATAGCCTGACACTAACACGCTGCCCCATAGCCTGACACACACACGCTTCCCCATAGCCTCACACACACACGCTGCCCCATAGCCTGACTCACACACGTTGCCCCATAGCCTGACACACACACATGCTGCCCCAAAGCCTGACACACACCCACACACACACGCTGCCCCATAGCCTGACACCCACACGCTTCCCCATAGCCTGACACACACACGCTGCCCCATAGCCTGACACACACACACGCTGCCCCATAGCCTGACACACACACACACGCTGCCCCATAGCCTGACACACACACACGCAGCCACATAGCCTGACACTCACACGCAGCCCCATAGCCTGACACTCACGCGCTGCCCCATAGCCTGACACACACACACGCTGCCCCATAGCCTGACACACACACACGCTGCCCCTACCTGACACACACGCTGCCCCATAGCCTGTGACACACACACACGCTGCCCCATAGCCTGACACACACACGCTGCCCCATAGCCTGACACACACACGCTGCCCCATAGCCTGACACACACACGCTTCCCCATAGCCTCACACACACGCTGCCCCATAGCCTGACTCACACACGTTGCCCCATAGCCTGACACACACACACGCTGCCCCAAAGCCTGACACACACACACACACTGCCCCATAGCCTGACACACACACGCTTCCCCATAGCCTGACACACACACGCTGCCCCATAGCCTGACACACACACACGCTGCCCCATAGCCTGACACACACACACGCTGCCCCATAGCCTGACACACACACACGCAGCCCCATAGCCTGACACTCACACGCAGCCCCATAGCCTGACACTCACACGCTGCCCCATAGCCTGACACACACACGCTGCCCCATAGCCTGACACTAACACGCTGCCCCATAGCCTGACACACACACGCTTCCCCATAGCCTCACACACACACGCTGCCCCATAGCCTGACTCACACACGTTGCCCCATAGCCTGACACACACACACGCTGCCCCAAAGCCTGACACACACCCACACACACACGCTGCCCCATAGCCTGACACCCACACGCTTCCCCATAGCCTGACACACACACGCTGCCCCATAGCCTGACACACACACACGCTGCCCCATAGCCTGACACACACACACACGCTGCCCCATAGCCTGACACACACACACGCAGCCACATAGCCTGACACTCACACGCAGCCCCATAGCCTGACACTCACACGCTGCCCCATAGCCTGACACACACACACGCTGCCCCATAGCCTGACACACACACACACGCTGCCCCTACCTGACACATACGCTGCCCCATAGCCTGTGACACACACACACGCTGCCCCATAGCCTGACACACACACGCTGCCCCATAGCCTGACACACACATACGCTGCCCCGTAGCCTGACACTCACACGCTGCCCCATAGCCTGACACACAGACACGCTGCCCCATAGCCTGACACACAGACGTTGCCCCATAGCCTGACACACACACACACGCTGCCCCAAAGCCTGACACACACACACGCTGCCCCATAGCCTGACACACACACGCTTCCCCATAGCCTCACACACACACGCTGCCCCATAGCCTGACACACACACACTGCCCCAAAGCCTGACACACACACACACACACACTGCCCCATAGCCTGACACACACACACTGCCCCATAGCCTGACACACACACGCTGCCCCATAGCCTGACACACACACACGCTGCCCCATAGTCTGACACACACACGCTGCCCCATAGCCTGTGACACACACACACACACTGCCCCATAGCCTGACACACACACACTGCCCCATAGCCTGACACACACACGCTGCCCCATAGCCTGACACACACACACGCTGCCCCATAGTCTGACACACACACGCTGCCCCATAGCCTGTGACACACACACGCTGCCCCATAGCCTGACACACACACACTGCCCCATAGCCTGACACACACACGCTGCCCCATAGCCTGACACACACACGCTGCCCCATAGCCTGACACACACACGCTGCCCCATAGCCTGACACACACACGCTGCCCCATAGCCTGACACACACACGCTTCCCCATAGCCTCACACACACGCTGCCCCATAGCCTGACTCACACACGTTGCCCCATAGCCTGACACACACACACGCTGCCCCAAAGCCTGACACACACACACACACACTGCCCCATAGCCTGACACACACACGCTTCCCCATAGCCTGACACACACACGCTGCCCCATAGCCTGACACACACACGCTGCCCCATAGCCTGACACACACACACGCTGCCCCATAGCCTGACACACACACACGCTGCCCCATAGCCTGACACACACACACGCAGCCCCATAGCCTGACACTCACACGCAGCCCCATAGCCTGACACTCACACGCTGCCCCATAGCCTGACACACACACACGCTGCCCCATAGCCTGACACACACACACGCTGCCCCTACCTGAGTAACCTGACACACACGCTGCCCCATAGCCTGTGACACACACACACGCTGCCCCATAGCCTGACACACACACGCTGCCCCATAGCCTGACACACACACACGCTGCCCCATAGCCTGAAACTCACACGCTGCCCCATAGCCTGACACACACACACGCTGCCCCATAACCTGACACACAGACGTTGCCCCATAGCCTGACACACACACACGCTGCCCCAAAGCCTGACACACACACACACGCTGCCCCATAGCCTGACACACACACGCTGCCCCATAGCCTGACACACACACACTGCCCCAAAGCCTGACACACACGCTGCCCCATAGCCTGACACTAACATGCTGCCCCATAGCCTGACACACACACGCTTCCCCATAGCCTGACTCACACATGTTGCCCCATAGCCTGACACACACACGCTGCCCCATAGCCTGACACACACACGCTTCCCCATAGCCTCATGTGATAGGTGTGGTCAGATTGTCAGGAGGTGTACAGTATTCAAACCAACAGGATATGGGTCAAAATAACTGAGGTACTAATTGTGAGGGTGATTTAGAGCTGATCGTAGATGTGATAAATTTAGCACATCTACGATCAGATTCTCAGACATGTGGGGGGACGCCCAGCACAGAGCTAGTCCGCCCCGCATGTCTGGCGCTATCCCCCCACAAGGGTGCAAAAGCATTGCACAGCGGCGATGCTTTTGTACCTGCTGAATAGCTCCCTGCCAGCTGTGCTGGCAGGCAGTTACCCGCCACGTCCCGGGTCACAGCGGCTGCGTGTGACATATGGATGGAGGCAGTGTATGTATGTATGTATATATGTATAGAAGCAGTGTGTGGACGTATATATGTATATATGAATGCGGCAGTGTATGGATGTATGAATGAGGCAGTGTATCTATGTATGTACGATAGAGGAAGTGTGTGTATGTAATTATGTATGTATGTATGTATGTATGATAGAGGCAGTGTATGTATGTATGTATGTATGTATGTATGTATATGTATAGAAGCAGTGTGTGGACGTATATATGTATATATGAATGCGGCAGTGTATGGATGTATGAATGAGGCAGTGTATCTATGTATGTATGTATGATAGAGGCAGTGTGTGTGTATGTATGTATGTATGTATGTATAATAGAGGCAGTGTATGTATGTATGTATGTATGTATAGAAGCAGTGTGTGACGTATATATGTATGTATGAATGCGGCAGTGTATGGATGTATGAATGAGGCAGTGTATCTATGTATATATGTATGTATGTATGATAGAGGCAGTGTGTGTATGTATGTATGTATGTATGATAGAGGCAGTGTATGTATGTATGTATGTTTGATAGATGGGGTGTAGTATGAGTGACCGGCGGCCGGGATCCCGATCGCCGGCATACTGACAGCTGGGTGAGCGCTAATGAGCCCCTTGCGGGCTCGCTGCACTCCCCACGCTGCGGGCACGGTGGTGCGCTATGCTATTTATTCTTCCTCCTGGGGGGTCGTAGACCCCCAAGAGGGAGAATATGTGTCGGCATGCCGGCGGTTGGGATCCTGACTGGCAGCATACTGAAGACCACCCGATAGAGGCAGTGTATGGATGTATGGATGTATTTAGAGAGACAGTGGATGCATGTAAGTATGAGAGAGGCAGTGTATGGATGACGTATATATGTATGTATGAGAGAGAGAAAGAAATAGGTAGCTGGGTAGGGTGCCAGAATCTGGTAAGGGGGTGCCACTGAGTGTACCTGTCAAATAATTAAGGATGTCTTTGAGAGATACATCCTTGTCATACTCATTGCAGTCAGACAGCTGGGAGATGTATAAGACACCGCCGTACAGTGTCTCAAAGCTTCACTTCCTGAGCCAGAAACTAGTACAGTGTTTGTAGTCACCAACTACTGTACCAAGGGTCACAGTGCCAGTAGCTTCCAAATATCCAGAGGCAGAAATGAGCACAGCACGGTACCCGTAATCACCATCCACCCAGCGCCAAGAACGAACATAGTGACTGTAATCATCAACTACCCAGAATTTGGAACTAACTCAGTACCAGAGCCAGGAGGACCTACACATCCACAACCTGTAGCCATGACGTAGCACAGTCACCAGCTACCCAACATCAGGCACTAGCACATAGAGCCTGACTCAGAGGCACATGCAATACACCCCCTCTGCATTTTCACCTTACTGACTGGGGAAGTGGGTAATTGATGGTGTTGGGGGGCAGTAGGCAGACGTTTTGCCTAGGGTACCAAGTAACCTTGCACCGGCCCTGACAGGAGGCACAGAGGGCTTGTGGCTGCAGGGGACACAATGAGCAAGAGGCGATCCCAGGGGGAATGTGGCTGGACTGGAGGGATAGAGGGGGGCTGGAAGTGACACATTTTAATAGCTCACACTGATTTGTATTATAGAGGAGAGGAAACCGCACAGTGATATATGAGGGGGAATGACACAGCTCCTAGCTTACACTAATAACGTTTTTTCTTCCCGATTCTTGACATCTATTTGTTTATACTTTGTTAGTTTTTCTAATAAACTTCAAAATTGCATAGAAGACTTTTTCTTGCGGCCCACACAAGACAACCTTGATTATTCAGTCCAGTTGGGATTTTGAGTTTGACATGCCTGGTGTAAATTAACCCTCCAAGCTCACCCTGTGTAACTGATGGCTGTTCCTGCTTTTAAAATATGCGATGGTTGCGATGTTTCAGATGGTCACAATGTTCTCATGGTGCCTTCCAATGTTCCAATGTTATATACTTTTTTTTTTTTTTACAAATGTAAAAAAAAAAAATGTAAAACTTTTTTTTAACAAAATCATTTTGGAAAAGAAATCGTTTTGGATAATACATGTTCTTCACCTAATTCACTCATAAAAGCCCTGACAATTTGTGAGTGATTTTTTAATTTTTTGTCAGTTAACTGGTTAAAACAGAAACTTCTCTATACTGTACATTCGGGATTAGGTGAACATTCCAGACACTGGAACACTGGACCGGACCAGCTAATTACAGCGACCTCAGACGAACCTGATCTCTCTATGGGGTAAATTTACTAAGATCCCGATTTTGACCGAGATGCCGTTTTTTCATCAAAGTGTCATCTCGGTAATTTACTAAGCAAAAATCACGGCAGTGATGAGGGCATTCGTAATATTTTGGAAGTCCTAGGAAAAAATCACGAATCAATACACCATCGGTCAAATACGCCTGCAATTTGCTAGAAATCGGGAATTTACTAAAAAGTGCAAAACACAAACACTGCCGACAATAGCCAAACACTGCCGTGATAAAATACAAATCGTGAAAAAGTGCTAAAAAAAAACAGACCTGCTTTTTTATCCCGTGTTTGTATAGGCATGCACGGATCCATGAGATCCGTGCATGTTTTTCAGTGGGAACGGGGGGAAATGTTATAAATTTTCTGGAAAAAAATTGTGTGGGGTCCCTTCTCCTAAGGCAAACCAGCCTCGGGCTCTTTGAGCCGATCCTGGTTGCAGAAATATGGGAAAAAAATGGACAGGGGTTCCCCCATATTTAAGCAACCAGCATCGGGCTCTGCGCCTGGTCCTGGTTCCAAAAATACGGGGGGCAAAAAGAGTAGGGGTCCCCCGTATTTTTGAAACCAGCACCGGGCTCCACTAGCTGGACAGATAATGCCACAGCCGGGGGTAACTTTTATACAGTGCCTTGCGGCCGTGGCATCAAATATCCAACTAGTCACCCCTGGCCGGGGTACCCTGGGGGAGTGGGGACCCCTTCAATCAAGGGGTCCCCCCCCCCGCCACCCAAGGGCCAGGGGTGAAGCCCGAGGCTGTCCCCCCCATCCAATAGGCTGCGGATGGGGGGCTGATAGCCTTTGTGAAAAGTGATTGATATTGTTTTTAGTAGCAGTACTACAAGGCCCAGCAAGCCTCCCCCGCAAGCTGGTACTTGGAGAACCACAAGTACCAGCATGCGGCGGAAAAATGGGCCCGCTGGTACCTGTAGTACTACTACTAAAAAAATACCCCAAAAAAGACAACACACACACACACCTTGAAAGTATAACTTTAATACATCCATCCACACCTCCATATACACATACTTACCTTATGTTCCCACGCAGGTCGGTCCTCTTCTCCAGTAGAATCCATGGTGTACCTGTAGAAAAAATTATACTCACATAATCCAGTGTAGAGGGCTCCTCGGTAAATCCTTTTGTAATCCACGTACTTGAAAAAATAAAAAAACGGATACCCGACCACGAACTGAAAGGGGACCCATGTTTTCACATGGGCCCCCTTTCCCCGAATGCTAGAAACCCACTCTGACTGATGTCTAAGTGGGTTTCTTCAGCCAATCAGGGAGCGCCACGTTGTAGCACCCTCCTGATCGGCTGTGTGCTCCTGTACTGTATGACAGGCGGCACACGGCAGTGTTACAGTGTAGCGCCTATGCGCTCCATTGTAACCAATGGTGGGAACTTTCAGGTCAGCGGTGAGGTCACTTTCGGTCAACCGCTGACCTGAAAGTTCCCACCATTGGTTACAATGGAGCGCATAGGCGCTACATTGTAACACTGCCGTGTGCCGCCTGTCATACAGTACAGGAGCACACAGCCAATCAGGAGGGTGCTACAACGTGGCGCTCCCTGATTGGCTGAAGAAACCCACTTAGACATCAGTCAGAGTGGGTTTCTGGCATTCGGGGAAAGGGGGCCCATGTGAAAACATGGGTCCCCTTTCAGTTCGTGGTCGGGTATCCGTTTTTTTATTTTTTCAAGTACGTGGATTACAAAAGGATTTATCGAGGAGCCCTCTACACTGGATTATGTGAGTATAATTTTTTCTACAGGTACACCATGGATTCTACTGGAGAAGAGGACCGACCTGCGTGGGAACATAAGGTAAGTTTGTGTATATGGAGGTGTGGATGGATGTATTAAAGTTATACTTTCAAGGTGTGTGTGTGTTGTCTTTTTTTAGTAGTAGTACTACAGGTACCAGCGGGCCCATTTTTCCGCCGCATGCTGGTACTTGTGGTTCTCCAAGTACCAGCTTGCGGGGAGGCTTGCTGGGCCTTGTAGTACTGCTACTAAAAACAATATCAATCACTTTTCACAAAGGCTATCAGCCCCCCATCCGCAGCCTATTGGATGGGGGGGACAGCCTCGGGCTTCACCCCTGGCCCTTGGGTGGCTGGGGGGGGGGACCCCTTGATTGAAGGGGTCCCCACTCCCCCAGGGTACCCCGGCCAGGGGTGACTAGTTGGATATTTGATGCCACGGCCGCAAGGCACTGTATAAAAGTGACCCCCGGCTGTGGCATTATCTGTCCAGCTAGTGGAGCCCGGTGCTGGTTTCAAAAATACGGGGGACCCCTACTCTTTTTGTCCCCCGTATTTTTGGAACCAGGACCAGGCGCAGAGCCCGATGCTGGTTGCTTAAATATGGGGGAACCCCTGTCCATTTTTTCCCCATATTTCTGCAACCAGGATCGGCTCAAAGAGCCCGAGGCTGGTTATGCTTAGGAGGGGGGACCCCACGCAATTTTTTTTTTACATTTAAACTTTATTTTTTTGTTTAACAAAGTGCACAATGAAGCCCAGCACGGATCTCTCAGATCCGGCCGAGATTCATTGTATTAAAGTCGGCAGTGTTTTACAAGTCACTCACGTAAAACACTGCCTAAAAAAACGAATGACATCGACATCGGAAAACCCGAAAATGCAGAATACGGCAGCTTAGTAAATTAGTCGTAATCAATTCAAAAAGTTGCATATTTACACTTTCGATGTCATTCGTGATTGAACTTTGACCTCAAACGGGAAAACACGAATCTTAGTAAATTTACCCCTATGAGCATCTCCCTGCATAATTTGCTGTGTGACAACTGTGACATACACGGGAATGGGCACAGACTGAGCTCCACAGCAGCAAAAGTCACTGTAGGTAGCCTGCTGTGACACTGTGCCGACTACAAACAATATTTAAACCTTGTTTGTAAAAATTATATATAGCTCGTTCTGAAAAAATAATATTCATTGCTTGTATAGCACTGGAAATGACTGTCCACTGTTTTTAGAGGATCTTGGGTTCTCTTAAAGAAGTGTATTTGCCTGTAGATAGTATTTTCTCTTTTACTTTCCTATGCACAGTACAATTAGAGAGAACAAGTTGGAGTCCCTATAAACAGTAAATGTATGTCCCCATGAGATTACTCAGGCCACATAATGGACATCTCTAATAATATTAAGTAAATTGTGGGACATTTACCAAACTTGGAGAGAGAGAAAGTAGAGAGAGATAAAGTACCAGCCAATCAGCTACTGCTTTTTTACAGGCTGTATTTGAAAAATGGCAGAAGCTGGTTGGTACTTTATCTCTCTCCATTTTCTCTCTCTTCAAGATTTAATAAATCTGCCTGACAGTTTCATTTGAGCTGTCCATTTTAAGTTGTAAAACAGGTACTGGAAATAAGGACACGTAAGGCAGGTCTTCCGGTTAAAACATAATGTCTTTACTGGCATCAGACACTCTAGAACAGCATGCTCAGGCTTAGGCCTGGTCACACAGGTACGTAACTGAAAATAAGCAACAAACACTTATAGTCCCAGCACTCCCCGTGCCCAATCATCAGTCCGCCGTGCTATCCGGGCACAGTGACAGTAGGCGTCAGGATGCCGCTGTTGGTATTCTGACTGCTGGTATCCCAAGTGCTGAGATCCTGATACCATCACAGTGTGACACCCCTTCTCTAAGGGCATATGACTTACTACTGTACATCATTTAGAGATTTAAACTTAACTTTCAGGTAGTGTTTGCCAAGTCTTTGCACCAGAAAGCCAACAAAGCTGGGATGTAATGGAAGCCGATAATGTTAAAATGTCCGATGTTTGCAGCTAAAATAGGCTATTTTGCAAAGTCGACTAATGTATTAGCGGCCGCAAAGCAGCTTTTTCGGATGCTGTCAGCTCTAAAATAGAGAGCCCGATAAAAAGTTGGATCCAGATGTTTTGACCATGTTAAGTATACAACTCGGCCCATGTAATGGAGTCCAATTACTGCAAGTCGGACACAAAACAGCTCTAAAACTCTCAAAGAATTTAGAGGGTTTTTTGGGCCGAGTTGGTTATGAAAATGTTGGAAATCAATTATAAGTACACTTTTCAAGTACATTTGGAATAAATGAACACGTTTCCATACATTATGACACGGGAAATAATTAACAAAATTTTTTTGGATCATTAATAATAGTCTATATGGTGTAAATGTAATTTCTCTGACGTCCTAAGTGGATGCTGGGACTCCGTAAGGACCATGGGGAATAGTGGCTCCGCAGGAGACTGGGCACAACTAAAAGAAAGCTTTAGGTCTACCTGGTGTGCACTGGCTCCTCCCTCTATGACCCTCCTCCAGACCTCAGTTAGAATCTTGTGCCCGGCTGAGCAGGATGCACACTAGGGGCTCTCCTGAGCTCCTAGAAAAGAAAGTATAATTTTAGTTTTTTTTATTTTCAGTGAGATCTGCTGGCAACAGACTCACTGCTACGAGGGACTAAGGGGAGAAGAAGCGAACCTACCTGCTTGCAGCTAGCTTGGGCTTCTTAGGCTACTGGACACCATTAGCTCCAGAGGGATCGAACACAGGGCCCGACCTCGATCGTCCGGTCCCGGAGCCGCGCCGCCGTCCCCCTTACAGAGCCAGAAACAAGAAGATGGTCCTGGAAATCGGCGGCAGAAGACTTCGGTCTTCAACAAGGTAGCGCACAGCACTGCAGCTGTGTGCCATTGCTCCTCATGCACACCTCACACTCCGGTCACTGATAGGTGCAGGGCGCTGGGGGGGCGCGCCCTGAGCAGCAATATTAAACACCTTGCTGGCATAAAAATCACATAATATAGTCCTAGAGGCTATATATGTGAAAAATACCCCTGCCAGATATCTATAAAAAAGCGGGAGAAGTCCGCCGGAAAAGGGGCGGAGCTATCTCCCTCAGCACACTGGCGCCATTTTTCCCTCACAGCTCCGCTGGAAGGATCGCTCCCAGGTTCTCCCCTGCAGTTTCAAGACTACAAAGGGTAAAAAAGAGAGGGGGGGCACTAAATTTAGGCGCAGTAGTATACATATAAGCAGCTATAAGGGAAAATCACTCAGTTATAGTGTTAATCCCTGTGTATATATAGCGCTCTGGTGTGTGCTGGCATACTCTCTCTCTGTCTCCCCAAAGGACTTTGTGGGGTCCTGTCCTCAGTCAGAGCATTCCCTGTGTGTGTGCGGTGTGTCGGTACGGCTGTGTCGACATGTTTGATGAGGAGGCTTATGTGGAGGCGGAGCAGATGCCGATAAATGTGATGTCACCCCCTGTGGGGTCGACACCTGAGTGGATGGTTATGTGGAAGGAATTACGCGACAGTGTCGACTCCTTACATAAAAGGTTTGACGACATAGCAGATGTTGGACAGCCGGCTTCTCAGCTCGTGCCTGCCCAACTGTCTCAAAAGCCATCAGGGGCTCTAAAACGCCCACTACCTCAGATGGCAGACACAGATGTCGACACGGATACTGAATCCAGTGTCGACGACGATAAGACTAATGTAACTTCCAATAGGGCCACACGTTACATGATTGAGACGATGAAAAATGTGTTGCACATTTCTGATGTTACCCCAGGTACCACAAAAAAGGGTATTATGTTTGGGGAGAAAAAACTACCAGTGGTTTTTCCCCCATCTGAGGAATTAAATAAAGTGTGTGAAGAAGCGTGGGCTTCCCCCGATAAGAAACTGGTAATTTCTAAAAGGTTACTAATGACGTACCCTTTCCTGCCAGATAGGTCACGTTGGGAAACATCCCCTAGGGTGGATAAAGCGCTCACACGCCTGTCAAAGAAGGTGGCACTACCGTCTCCGGATACGGCCGCCCTAAAGGAACCTGCTGATAGAAAGCAGGAGGCTATCCTGAAGTCTGTATATACTCACACAGGTATTATACTGAGACCAGCTATTGCTTCAGCATGGATGTGCAGTGCTGCAGCTGCGTGGTCAGATTCCCTGTCGGAAAATATTGATACCCTAGACAGGGACACTATATTGCTAACCATAGAACATATTAAAGACGCAGTCTTATACATGAGAGATGCACAGAGGGATATTTGCCGGCTGGCATCTAAAATAAGTGCAATGTCCATTTCTGCCAGGAGAGGATTATGGACTCGGCAGTGGACGGGTGATGCAGATTCTAAAAGGCACATGGAAGTTTTGCCTTATAAGGGTGAGGAGTTTGTTCGGAGATGGTCTCTCGGACCTCGTTTCCACATCAACAGCTGGGAAGTCAGCATTTTTACCCCATGTTCCCTCACAGCCAAAGAAAGCACCGTATTATCAGGTACAGTCCTTTCGGACCCAGAAAGGCAAGCGGGTTAAAGGTGCGTCCTTTCTGCCCAGAGGCAGAGGTAGAGGGAAAAAGCTGCAGCATACAGCCAGTTCCCAGGAGCAAAAGTCCTCCCCTGCTTCCTCCAAGTCCACCGCATGACGCTGGGGCTCCACAGGCGGAGCCAGGTACGGTGGGGGCCCGTCTCAAAAACTTCAGCAATCAGTGGGCTTGCTCACGGGTGGATCCCTGGATCCTTCAAGTAGTATCTCAGGGGTACAAGCTGGAATTCGAGACGTCCCCCCCCCCCCCCCCGCCGTTTCCTCAAATCTGCCTTGCCAACATCTCCCTCAGGCAGGCAGGCAGTGCTAGAGGCAATTCACAAGCTGTATTCCCAGCAGGTGATAGTCAAGGTGCCCCTTCTTCAACAAGGACGGGGTTACTATTCCACAATGTTTGTGGTTCCGAAACCGGACGGTTCGGTGAGACCCATTTTAAATTTGAAATCCTTGAACACATATATAAAAAAATTCAAGTTCAAGATGGAATCGCTCAGGGCGGTTATTTCAAGCCTGGACGAGGGGGATTACATGGTATCACTGGACATCAAGGATGCTTACCTGCATGTCCCCATTTACCATCATCACCAGGAGTACCTCAGATTTGTGGTACAGGATTGTCATTACCAATTCCAGACGTTGCCGTTTGGTCTGTTCACGGCACCGAGGGTATTTACCAAGGTAATGGCCGAAATGATGATACTCCTTCGAAAAAAGGGAGTTTTAATTATCCCGTACTTGGACGATCTCCTGATAAAGGCGAGGTCCAGGGAGCAGTTGTTGGTCGGGGTAGCACTATCTCGGGAGGTGCTACAACAGCACGGTTGGATTCTAAATATTCCAAAGTCACAGCTGGTCCCTACGACACGTCTACTGTTCCTGGGGATGGTTCTGGACACAGAACAGAAAAAAGTGTTTCTCCCGGAGGAGAAGGCCAAGGAGCTGTCATCTCTAGTCAGAGGCCTCCTAAAACCAAAACAGGTGTCGGTGCATCACTGCACGCGAGTCCTGGGAAAAATGGTAGCTTCCTACGAAGCAATTCCATTCGGCAGGTTCCATGCGAGAACTTTTCAGTGGGACCTGTTGGACAAGTGGTCCGGTTCGCATCTTCAGATGCATCGGCTGATAACCCTGTCTCCAAGGACCAGGGTGTCTCTGCTGTGGTGGCTGCAAAGTGCTCATCTTCAAGAGGGCCGCAGATTCGGCATACAGGACTGGGTCCTGGTGACCACGGATGCCAGCCTTCGAGGCTGGGGGGCAGTCACACAGGGAAGAAACTTCCAAGGACTATGGTCAAGTCAGGAGACTTCCCTACACATAAATATTCTGGAACTGAGGGCCATTTACAATGCCCTAAGTCAGGCAAAACCCCTGCTTCAAAACCAGCCGGTACTGATCCAGTCAGACAACATCACGGCAGTTGCCCATGTAAACCGACAGGGCGGCACAAGAAGCAGGACGGCGATGGCAGAAGCCACAAGGATTCTCCGATGGGCGGAAAATCACGTGTTAGCACTGTCAGCAGTGTTCATTCCGGGAGTGGACAACTGGGAAGCAGACTTCCTCAGCAGACACGACCTCCACCCGGGAGAGTGGGGACTTCATCTAGAAGTCTTCCAACTGATTGTAAACCGTTGGGAAAGGCCACAGGTGGACATGATGGCGTCCCGCCTAAACAAAAAGCTAGAAAGATATTGCGCCAGGTCAAGAGACCCTCAGGCGATAGCTGTGGACGCTCTAGTGACACCGTGGGTGTACCGGTCGGTTTATGTGTTCCCTCCTCTTCCTCTCATACCCAAGGTACTGAGGATAATAAGGAGAAGAGGTGTAAGAACTATACTCATTGTTCCGGATTGGCCAAGAAGAGCTTGGTACCCGGAACTTCAAGAAATGATCTCAGAGGACCCATGGCCTCTGCCGCTCAGACAGGACCTGCTGCAGCAGGGGCCCTGTCTGTTCCAAGACTTACCGCGACTGCGTTTGACGGCATGGCGGTTGATCGCCGGATCCTGAAGGAAAAGGGCATTCCGGAGGAAGTCATCCCTACGCTGATTAAAGCTAGGAAGGAGGTGACCGCAAACCATTATCACCGCATATGGCGAAAATATGTTGCGTGGTGTGAGGCCAGAAGGGCCCCAACGGAGGAGTTTCAGCTGGGTCGATTTCTGCACTTCCTACAGTCAGGAGTGACTATGGGCCTAAATTGGGTTCCATTAAGGTCCAGATTTCGGCTCTATCAATTTTCTTCCAGAGAGAACTGGCTTCACTACCTGAAGTTCAGACTTTTGTTAAGGGTGTGCTGCATATTCAGCCCCCTTTTGTGCCTCCAGTGGCACCTTGGGATCTCAATGTGGTGTTGGATTTCCTAAAGTCACATTGGTTTGAGCCACTTAAAACCGTGGAATTAAAATATCTCACGTGGAAAGTGGTCATGCTGTTGGCCTTGGCTTCGGCCAGGCGTGTGTCAGAATTGGCGGCTTTGTCCTGTAAAAGCCCTTATCTGATTTTCCATATGGATAGGGCAGAATTGAGGACTCGTCCCCAGTTTCTCCCTAAGGTGGTATCGGCTTTTCATTTGAACCAACCTATCGTGGTGCCTGCGGCTACTAAAGACTTGGAGGCTTCCAAGTTGTTGGACGTAGTCAGGGCCCTGAAAATTTATGTTTCCAGGACAGCTGGAGTCAGGAAAACTGACTCGTTATTTATCCTGTATGCACCCAACAAGCTGGGTGCTCCTGCTTCAAAGCAGACTATTGCTCGCTGGATCTGTAGTACGATTCAGCTTGCACATTCTGCGGCTGGACTGCCGCATCCTAAATCAGTGAAAGCCCATTCCACGAGGAAGGTGGGCTCTTCTTGGGCGGCTGCCCGAGGGGTCTCAGCTCTACAACTTTGCCGAGCAGCTACTTGGTCGGGGTCAAACACATTTGCTAAATTCTACAAGTTTGACACCCTGGCTGAGGAGGACCTAGAGTTTGCCCATTCGGTGCTGCAGAGTCATCCACACTCTCCCGCCCGTTTGGGAGCTTTGGTATAATCCCCATGGTCCTTACGGAGTCCCAGCATCCACATAGGACGTCAGAGAAAATAAGATTTTACTCACCGGTAAATCTATTTCTCGTAGTCCGTAGTGGATGCTGGGCGCCCGTCCCAAGTGCGGATTGTCTGCAATACTTGTATATAGTTATTGTTTAACTAAAGGGTTAGTGTTGAGCCATCTGTTGAGAGGCTCAGTTATTGTTCATACTGTTAACTGGGTATAGTATCACGAGTTATACGGTGTGATTGGTGTGGCTGGTATGAGTCTTACCCGGGATTCAAAATCCTTCCTTATTGTGTCAGCTCTTCCGGGCACAGTATCCTAACTGAGGTCTGGAGGAGGGTCATAGAGGGAGGAGCCAGTGCACACCAGGTAGACGTAAAGCTTTCTTTTAGTTGTGCCCAGTCTCCTGCGGAGCCGCTATTCCCCATGGTCCTTACGGAGTCCCAGCATCCACTACGGACTACGAGAAATAGATTTACCGGTGAGTAAAATCTTATTTTTTGCACATTTTGCACAGGAAAATGTGTCAGATACACAAATGGATGAATTAGGATGCATAAGCAGCTTATGCTGATTTAAATGATATATGGCATGGCTATATTCAGTGTGCAATTGCGACTGTATCTAATTATGTTGCAGTGTTTGGCTGGAATACTCTGTAGCATAACATTTTGTATGTAGATACAGTTGCTATTACACACAGAATATAGGCATGCTACATATAATTGTAAACAGCAGGAGCTGCTTATGCGTCCTATTCACATTTTGCTTCTAGAGCGAAGCACTGCAAATAGGACGCAATATTGGATCCGATACGCTGAATCCGGGAAACTGACGCATGTCATTACATTACCCATGTTCCGGGAAATAGACGCACATTTGTAATGTCCGATGTGGTGTGATAATTTCCTGGGTGGCTCCTATTAAATCCCGGCCCAAGTCTCAGTGTATCTTCAGCAGTCAGATGAATGTAAATAACCCAGGTTTTCCCTGAACACATGATGATTAGCCAGCAATTTTTATTTAAAATTCCACATTATAAATCATCTTTCTTAAAAATGTATTTTGACATCTTGAAGCCACTTAGCAATCCTCTCTGACATTTTGAATCATGCAATCTTCTAAATATAGCAGTTTGTCCTGAAAAGGACTGAGTTTCATCTCTAAATATCTCAAACGGTACATGTGAAGGATCTTTCTCTTGGAGCATTGCTAGCAGTTGCCAGGAAGCAGCAGTATTAAATTGAATGGCAGGCTGATTTTCCTTTTATAAGAAGCTAAGATTAAATCTTGTAGCATACAAAAAATGCATTAAATAGATAAAAGTTCCATGCCTTATGGATACTATGGTTATGATACATCTGAGTATGTAAAATAAAGTATATACATAGAAGAATACAGGATTCTGCCTAAGACCAGTTTGGACACAATTTGAAAATTACATTTGACTTGTGCTGTATATAGCTCTAATGTCCCCTTATTTTCTAAGTTATATCAGTGATTATCAACCAGTATTTCAGGTCACATATGTGTATCACTATAATAAGATAGTTTGGAGTATGGGAATAATTTTATGATTGGTCTGAGTATTGTATTGGTTGTATGATGAGCTGGAGGATCAGGTAGCTCATAAAATCGGTTGGAGGATTGGATTAGTTAAAAGTTGTAATTTAAGATTATTTTTTCTAATATTTCTTTCTGTCATTGCAAAAAAATTAACATGCAGTGTGTCTGTGATGGCGCATATAAGGTCTTTGGGGAGTGAGCCTATTACAATGATGGTTCAAATAGTAAGGTTACAAGGCTTCTCGTGTGTAATGTTCTCTATTTCATTGTAATTTCCTACCAGGCCAGTGCAGGTAGACCACTGCTTCTCCTCCCATTAGACTGCACTTCATATCAGTCATAGGGTCCCAACATCAGTTGTAAGATGGTGGGGCTGGTGGAAACATGGTCAAACATTGAGGTGCACTATGTAATTATATTTTTGTGTATAAAGGGTACATCAACAGCTGAAATTCATTGCAAACTTGTTGAGGTGTACGGTGATAACGTCCTGTAATGGAAACACGCTTGGGTTCTTTGTATTACCTTTTATAACAGCAGGACAGATGTTGAAGAGGAACAGCGATCTAGCAGGTCAAGAACGTCCAAATCAGATGCATTGAAGGTCTGATTCAGGAGGACTGACACATTGAAATAAGTGATATTGCTGACAAACTGAACATCTCAGTGGGTACTGTGTACAACATCGTTCATGAGCAACTGGGGTACAGGAAAAAGTGTTCATGATGGTTACTTACGGAACTCACAAAAGTTCACAAAACCAATAGGATGTGATTGTCTCTCATTCATTTGACACAGTACCATAAGGAGGGAGTGTAGTTCCTGCAGTACATTACAGTTGATGAAGCGTGGGTGCATCATGTGACACCGAAGATGAAGCAAGTATGCATGACATGGAAACACACATCGTCCCCACCTTAAAAGAAATTCAAAACAACTCTATCCGCAAAGAAGGTCATGGTGACCATCTTTTGGCATGACAAGGGTGTAATTATTGTTGATTTTCTCACCAAGGGAGATACTGTAAATGATGACTGCTACTGTAACACATTATGTGGGTTGCAGATGGTAATTGTCAGAAACGACCTGAGTAGCTGCGAGCAGGTGTTGTATTGCTGCATGATAATGCAACTTTAGGTCACACTCAGCTAAACACACGCATGAGTTGTTACGGCACTTCCATTTTGAGTTACTGGACCATCCAAATACAGCCCTGACCCGGCACCAAGTGATCCCATCTCTTTGGACCATTGAAGAAGCACCTGGGTGGAAGGCGATTCGCACCCGATAATGGAGTTCAGCAAGCCATCATGTCCTGGCTTCAGGCGCTTGACACTGATTTCTTCTATCTCGGGATAAATGCCTTGATATACTGTTGGAACAAATGCTTAGGCAAGTATGGGGACTATGTGTAAATATAATCTGTACCAAGGCCATGCTATTGATTATACATATATATATATATATATATATATATATATATATATATATATATATATACGACTTAAATACTTTTACACAATAAGAGGTCTTGTTAACTTATATTTATCACCCTCGTATGTATAATACACTGCACATAAATATAGTTGCAACTACGCATATCTGCTTTGTAGGTGACCCCCAAGAACTGTAAATCATGTATTAAAAAAATTATTCGAACAATTACATTTCCAGTATCTACACAAACCAGAAAGCTGGTGTTCTCAACTAAAAATTATGATTAATGTTCAATAAAATAGTTTGATTTATCAGACGTCATACACTATTTTTTTCTTACATTATAGTATTTACAAGTAAAGCCGCATACACATGATACTATATGAACTACTGATATGGACTATATGGTCCATATCGGTAGGAAGCATAGTACATATCGGACTGTGTGTATTAAGCTTGCGATGCCAATGCACACTCTCGCTGGGTCACTATCGCAAGAGAAAATAGACTGTTCAGGCAGGTCAATTTTACCTAGAAAGTGTACAATCTAGTTTCTAGTATAGTCAAAATTGTATACAGTCAAAATTGTACATAACCAAAATTGCACCGTGTGTATAGTCAATATCGGTGGTTCTAGGCTCCGGGGAGTTCAAGGGAAATCGCAAAGTCAAGATCGTCCTTTAGGCATAATCATGCCATGTGTAGGCCCCTTAAGTTTGTGAAGTTAAATTCTGCCAATTAATTCAACATAATTTGTGTTTTTGCTGTCTTTCTTAGCCCTGTTAAAAGGAATTACATTATTTGATGCAATTAAATGTGTTAATAGAATATTAGTGGGTCATCTTTCATCATCACCATCATCATCATGCAAAACATTTTGGCTTTTCATTTATGTATAAGGGGATTGTGTTTTTGTAAATGGTTGGGCTCAGATCACATTACGGTGATATTACTTAAGCTATACATTACCTTCTAATCCTTGGAGCCTGTCTTTCTACTTTCTCTCCTGCTTTCATCTCTCAGGCCTTTCTAATTACAAAGTGACTTATCTTCATGCAGGTGTCTAATAAGAAACTGCTTACCATAGCTGCATGCGTGATGTCACTTCTACGCAGTAATGACATCACAGGTTCATTTTCCTCATTCGTGATTGTAGGATATCATGTGATTCAGCTGCAGTGGCTTGTCTCATTACAGCTTCATGTCATAGCGATCCGCTTTAATGTTCTCCATGACATTAGCCATCATTTCATCATAATGACCCATTCGGGAGCGCATGTTCTTCATCGCTACTAATTTCAAATCTATTCTTGTCCAATAAAATACTTGTGTAACATAGATGCAGACTGTTGCTGCATCTTCTATACATTGCAAATCTTGTAATATTCCAGCATCCGCTACGTACCCGGCCTGGGGACATCATATCATTGCCTGACTTCTCTGCTGAGTATAGAAACCCTGTTGTCTTTTCCTTTCCTTGGGATGTCACTTAGACTCGTAACAAGTCCTTGCACTTCCCTTCCAGATGAAGCCACCATTAAGAAGAAGCCAACTTCGAAGACCCCCCCTAAAGCAGGTAGAATTGTTGACAGCACGCATCCGTACTGAGAGTACAACGAGATTTACCTGTATCATCCCTCTGTCAGCAGAATCATTTTACCCTTCTTTTATTGTAAAATCTGTGCTTTTACCAGCAATTCTGTAGAACGCTTTCTGCAAGCTGCATATACAACCCACCACTCATGGATAATGGGACTTATCAAGATTGGGACATATGGCAGTTGTCGTAAAATTGCTCTGCGCATGCCCAGAAAGTTGCCACAATTATATGCTTCTGTGCTGTCCTGTGGGATTCTTACATTTAAACCTGTCTGCGCCTGGAGAGAAAGGAATGGGCGATCTAACATACAGTAGGCCTGATATAATAATGGCGTGTTCACGCAATTGCTCCTCAAACAGACTAGCAAGTCAGCATATAGACGCCTGGTAGATTTGGTTTGTACCTGCTGCAGGGCAGGTATGTCTGCATGCTAATAATCCATCACAAACCAGGCACATATGCTGCTGATGTGGGGGATGACACATCTCGATATATGTAAAGCTTTGCATATGAGTAGAAATACACAATTTGTTTTTTTCTTTCTTTTAAGAGTGATTTACACCTATTTTGTCACCTCTGCATCAGCCCCAGTGTATGTTATAGTTGTTTATTGGGATCTACAGACTTCCTGTATCATGTAGAATACTCTCAACCTCACCTGTTGCATGGTTATACATGTCATTTGGTACCAAAAATTAATGATTATTACTATGTGTGTGAACCAACAGAGTTACTGTGCTGATGAATAACAACTGGCTCCTGGATCTAGTGCGTTTTCTGGGCCATGAATATTGAATTTATATTGTTATTGTGAAGGTTAAACATATATATAGGGACACAAAAATAACTGTTCCATATCTAAATCTGACGTGAAGTCATCATATGTGAAACAGGATAATGGTAGTTGTGGCCAGACTAAGGGCCTAATTCAGTAAGGATTGCAAATGCAAGGATGCTCGTGGCAGCTTTGCATCTGCAGTCGATAGCAATGCAAATGAAGGAGGTGCATACCACCTCTTCCCTGCATTTGTGATGCGATCACATCTCAGATGATGATCGCGATGTTCATTTGCGATGGCAGGCTGAGTAAACTTAAGCTTTCTCAGCCTTGCGTTGCAGTGCGGCTTCTGAGGCCAAGGTAACTGTGTCTTGCAACTCAGTCCTTGGCCTCGCCACTCCCAGAAAATGGGGGTGACACGCCCTCATTTTTCCCAACGATGGGCGAGGCAGAGGAGTTTGCATATCTGCACCGCAATCGCAGGTCCCGTTCTGCAGACGTGCAGAACAGGTCCTGCGCGTGTGCAGGACTCAAACATCGGGGAAATGCAGTAAATTACTGAATTAGCTCCTAAATGTGTCCATCGTCTTTCTGCACTTACTGTATGTAACCTTACATATAATTCTGTCTATATAGAGCACATGTACAATGAAATCCAGCTGAAAGCGGGCTGCTTTCAGGTGAAGCCCAATGGCAGGTGCCCTTAAAACTTAAATCTTACTTTAACTCTCATGTGCTTCTTCTGCATAAAGTGCATTTTTTTTAAATTGAACTCTGACAAATGTAATTTATTGGAGTATTTATTGTAGTATAAACACTGTGAAAGAACCGCAGACTACAATGTAAAACAATATTCAAATCACAAAGAAGCTTCTAAGATCCAGATTAATTTTGTTTGTTAGGAACACACAATATTTTCGGGGTGAAACAAAAATATTTTAATGTTTTTATTGTATAAACAAAAACTGAACAAACATATGTTTTTCTAACGATCAATACTGTCTTCTAAAAGATGATTACAGAAACGTATTTTTAATTATGTCATTTACATTTTAATAAAAAGATGTGTTTTTAACATTTGGGTGTATAGGCATATGAGGTACTGATAAGGTCATCCTCTGTTCATATCCAGAAAACAGAGTGGATTATCCATCAAATAAGAGCGCTCCGCAAAGATATCTTTTTATATATATATATATGTGTGTGTGTGTATATGTGTATATATATATATATATATATATATACATATATATTTATGCTCGCTTTTCCCAGGTACTGAAAAAAGAATATACCAGCACTCATTTTTAGAGATGAAAAAAACGATTATTTTCTCCTCACACAGATTCCATTGCATATAGACCGACAGCTGTTTCAACCAACACGGGGTGGTTTTCTTCAGCCCCCGACCTTGCACCACCATTTGTTCTGTTGGTTATATCTTTCACTGAGTGCTGTCTTTTATATATATATATATATATATATATATATATATATATATAGAAAATAAAAAAATAAAGAAGTGCAATTAGCGCTACTACCTAAAATACAAGGCTAATATAAATTATATAATATACAGTTAATGTCAAGTGATTACATTTTATAACACTTCTCTAGTAGGAGGGCTGCTAAAAAAGTCCTCTAAGATGGACTCTATTTCAAAGTCCAGATTCAAATAGAAGAAGTGATAGGACCCAGCGCCTTCTGTGTTTCAATTCTCCAAATGTGAATAGGAAGCTTCTAGGCGTACCGGAACCAACAGGAGTTTCAGCTTGTAATACATGTCTCTCTGTGTATCAATCATCCGGTTCTCTCGGTTTTCTGGTTCCCCAGTGTTCCAGTACATCAACCAAAAAACAAATACAGTGGCAATAATAGTGCAGTATTGTCACTATTGTAAATGAATGTGCAGATAAAACTTAGCGATGTGGTTGCAGTTTGAAATCATGCATTAATTGGGAGAGGTACAGCCTGTGTCAGGAATTCAAACAAGATATGGTGTCCGCAGCCTCAAGAGTAAATATAATAATACCCTCAGATCTTGTGCTTCTCACATATAGTAAGTTCTCTGCAGGAATCCTCTCTTATTACCACGTAGGTTACCGGGATACCTTAAAAGTAGAACTCCCAGCAATTGGGAATAATGCCAAACGATATATACAAAATGGACCCGTACAATGGATAAAAACATAAAAGGCTTATCTGATATCCTTCAGGAGGAGTGGAGCATAGATCCAACGCGTTTCGTCCTCTAACCGTTTTGACAGGACTTCATCAACCCTTTGATGAAGTCCTGTCAAAACGGTTACAGGACGAACCGTAAAACCGAGAGAACCGGATGATTGATACACAGAGATATATGTATTACAAGCTGAAAATCCTGTTGGTTCCGGTACGCATATAAGTTTCCTATTCACATTTGGAGAATTGAAACACAGAAGGTGCTGGGTCCTATCACTATATATATATATATATATATATATAATACAGGATTATCCACAAAGTGGAACAGATAGCACTGCTATCTGTTCCACTTTGTGGATAATCCTGTATTGTACTATGGGTCCCACCTCTGAGTGTGTCAGACTCTGATTGGCACCCCAGTTGTTGGCTGAGCTGTGTGAGAGTGCAGGGATTTCTATCTATCTATCTATCTATCTATCTATCTATCTATCTATCTATCTATCTATCTATCTATCTATCTATATATCAGTTGACGTGTGATGAGCTAATTGGCTCAGGAGGTATTGGCTAGCACCAGAGCCGGATTTACAAGCAATATGTGGGCCAAATGGTACATCTGGGCATTACACACAGGTGCAGCAGTATAAACTCCTGGAAATTTGGTGAGTTTTGATCAGAGATGTGCAGAAAAGATACACAGGTGAGGCACTGCCTCACCTGCCATAGACTTTTTACTCCAGAGTTTTGGCTATAAAAATGATTAGAATAATGCAAAGAAGATATTCAAACATATTCTTTGTATTTTTCATATACTTTATACAGTCAAAACTCTGACACAAACGTTAGTATGACAGGAAAGGCTCTGCCTCAACCCACCACACGTCACTGATATATATATTTCTCTAACGTCCTAGTGGATGCTGGGGACTCTGTAAGGACCATGGGGAATAGACGGGCTCCGCAGGAGACAGGGCACTTTAAGAAAGAATTAGGAATACTGGTGTGCACTGGCTCCTCCCTCTATGTCCCTCCTCCAGACCTCAGTTAGAATCTGTGCCCGGCCGAGCTGGGTGCACTTTAGTGAGCTCTCCTGAGCTTGCTGATAAGAAAGTATTCTGTTAGGATTTTTTATTTTCAGAGAGATCTGCTGGCAACAGACTCTCTGCTACGTGGGACTGAGGGGAGAGAAGCAGCCCTACTAACTGCAGATAGGTCATGCTTCTTAGGCTACTGGACACCATTAGCTCCAGAGGGATCGAACACAGGAACGCACCCTTGGTCGTCCGATCCCGGAGCCGCGCCGCCGTCCCCCTCGCAGAGCCAGAAGCCAGAATGAGAAGCAAGAAGACGTCAAAAGCGGCGGCAGAAGACTCCAGTCTTCATATGAGGTAGCGCACAGCACTGCAGCTGTGCGCCATTGCTCCCACATTAAACCCACACACTCCGGTCACTGTAGGGTGCAGGGCCCCGGGGCAGCAATTAAGTACCTCTTGGCATAAAAGGGCATATATACAGTTGGGCACTGTATATATGCATGAGCCCCCGCCATTATTTTACACAAAATCGCGGGACAGAAGCCCGCCTTCCTCAGCACTCACCAGCGCCATTTTCTCTGCACAGCTCCGCTGAGAGGAAGCTCCCCAGGCTCTCCCCTGCAGATTCACGGTAGAAAGAGGGTAAAAAGAGGGGGGGGGGGGGCACATAAATTTAGCGCAATATCAGTATATACAGCAGCTACTGGGTAAACACTAAGTTACTGTGTAATTCCTGGGTCATATAGCGCTGGGGTGTGTGCTGGCATACTCTCTCTCTGTCTCTCCAAAAGGCCTTGTGGGGGTTCTGTCCTCAAATAGAGCATACCCTGTGTGTGTGGTGTGTCGGTACGCTTGTGTCGACATGTTTGACGAGGAAGGCTATGTGGAAGCAGAGCAGGTGCAGATGAATGTGGTGTCTCCACCGACGGCGCCGACACCTGATTGGATGGCTATGTGGAAGGTGTTAAATGATAATGTAAACTCCTTGCATAAAAGGTTGGATAAAGCTGAAGCCTTGGGACAGTCAGATTCCCAACCCATGCCTGAGCCTACAGCGCAGAGGCCGTCAGGGTCTCAGAAGCGCCCACTATCCCAAATTGTTGACACGGATATCGACACGGATTCTGACTCCAGTGTCGATGGCGATGATGCAAAGTTGCAGCCTAAAATGGCTAAAGCCATCCGCTACATGATTATAGCAATGAAGGATGTATTGCACATCTCAGTGGAAAACCCTGTCCCTGACAAGAGGGTTTATATGTTTGGGGAGAACAGGCAATAAGTGACTTTTCCCCCTTCACATGAGTTAAATGAGTTATGTGAAAAAGCTTGGGATTCTCCTCATAGGAAAATGCAGATTTCCAAACGGTTACTTATGGCGTATCCTTTCCCGCCAACGGACAGGTTACGCTGGGAATCCTCCCCTAGGGTAGACAAAGCTTTGACACGCTTATCTAAGAAGGTAGCCCTGCTGTCACAGGATACGGCCACCCTAAAAGATCCTGCGGATAGAAAGCAGGAAGGTATCCTGAGGTCCGTTTATACACATTCAGGTACACTACTAAGGCCGGCAATTGCGTCGGCCTGGATGTGTAGAGCTGTAGCAGCATGGACAGATACTATGTCTGAGGAGCTTGATACCTTGGACAAGGATACTATATTGCTGACCCTGGGGCATATAAAAGACGCTGTCCTATATATGAGGGATGCCCAGAGAGACATTTGCCTACTGGGCTCTAGAATAAATGCAATGTCAATTTCTGCCAGAAGGGTCCTGTGGACTCGGCAATGGACAGGTGATGCTGACTCAAAGAAGCACATGGAGGTTTTACCTAATAAGGGTGAGGAATTGTTTGGGGACGATCTCTCGGACCTAGTTTCCACAGCTACGGCTGGGAAGTCAAATTTTTTGCCATATATTCCCTCACAACCTAAGAAAGCACCGTATTACCAAATGCAGTCCTTTCGATCACAAAGAGGCAAGAAAGTCAGAGGTGCGTCCTTTCTTGCCAGAGCCAGGGGTAGAGGAAAGAAGCTGCAAAATACAGCTAGTTCCCAGGAACAGAAGTCCTCCCTGGCTTCCACTAAATCCACCGCCTGACGCTGGGGCTCCACAGGTGGAGCCAGGAGCAGTGTGGGTGCGTATCCGAAATTTCAGCCACCAGTGGGTTCGCTCACGGGTGGATCCCTGGGCTATACAGATTGTGTCTCAGGGATACAAGCTGGAATTCGAAGTGATGCCCCCTCACCGTTACCTCAAATCGGCCCTGCCAGCTTCCCCCATAGAAAGGGAAGTAGTGTTAGCGGCAATTCACAAATTATATCTCCAGCAGGTGGTGGTAAAGGTTCCCCTCCCTCAACAGGGAAGGGGTTACTATTCCACAATGTTTGTGGTTCCGAAACCGGACGGTTCAGTCAGACCCATATTGAATTTAAAATCCCTGAACATTTACATGAAAAGGTTCAAGTTCAAGATGGAATCGCTCTGGGCGGTCATTGCAAGCCTGGAAGAGGGGGATTTTATGGTGTCTGGACATAAAGGATACTTACCTGCATGTCCCCATTTATCCACCTCCTCAGGAGTACCTCAGATTTGTGGTACAGGACTGTCATTACCAATTCCAGACGTTTGGTCTGTCCACGGAACCGAGAATATTTACCAAGGTAATGGCAGAAATGATGGTGCTTCTGCGAAAGCAAGGAGTTACAATTATCCCATACTTGGACGATCTCCTCATAAAGGTGAGGTCCAGAGAGCAGTTGCTGATCAGCGTAGCACACTCTCGGGAGGTGTTACAACAGCACGGCTGGATTCTGAATATTCCGAAGTCGCAGCTGATTCCTACGACGAGTCTGCCCTTCCTGGGCATGATTCTGGACACAGACCAGAAGAAGGTGTTTCTCCCGGAGGAGAAGGCCCGGGAGCTCGTGACTCTGGTCAGTGACCTCTTAAAACCAAAACAGGTGTCGGTGCATCAATGCACGCGAGTCCTGGGAAAGATGGTGGCGTCGTACGAAGCCATTCCCTTCGGCAGGTTCCATGCGAGGACCTTTCAGTGGGATCTGTTGGACAAGTGGTCCGGATCGCATCTTAAGATGCATCGGCTGATCACCCTATCCCCCAGGGCCAGGGTGTCTCTTCTGTGGTGGCTGCAGAGTGCTCTCCTTCTCGAGGTCCGCAGGTTCGGCATACAGGACTGGGTCCTGGTGACCACGGATGCAAGCCTCCGAGGGTGGGGGGCAGTCACTCAGGGAAGAAACTTCCAAGGGCTGTGGTCAAGTCAGGAGACTTGTCTGCACATCAATATCCTGGAACTAAGGGCCATATACAACGCCCTGAGTCAAGCAGAGCCTCTGCTTCGCAACCAACCGGTGCTGATTCAGTCAGACAACATCACCGCAGTGGCTCATGTAAACCGCCAGGGCGGCACAAGAAGCAGGGTGGCAATGGCAGAAGCCACCAGAATTCTTCGCTGGGCGGAGAATCATGTGCAAGCACTGTCAGCAGTGTTCATTCCGGGAGTGGACAACTGGGAAGCAGACTTCCTCAGCAGGCACGACCTCCACCCGGGAGAGTGGGGACTTCATCAAAAAGTCTATACACAGATTACAAATCGATGGGAACTGCCACAGGTGGACATGATGGCATCCCGCCTCAACAAAAAGCTACAAAGGTATTGCGCCAGGTCAAGAGACCCTCAGGCGATAGCTGTGGATGCACTAGTGACACCGTGGGTGTTCCAGTCGGTTTATGTGTTTCCTCCTCTTCCTCTCATACACAAGGTGCTGAGAATCGTAAGAAAAAGAGGAGTAAGAACAATACTCATTGTTCCGGATTGGCCAAGAAGGGCTTGGTATCCGGAACTGCTAGAAATGCTCACAGAGGACCCATGGCCTCTGCCTCTCAGACAGGATCTGTTTCAACAGGGGCCCTGTCTGTTCCAAGACTTACCGCGGCTGCGTTTGACGGCATGGCGGTTGAACGCCGGATCCTAGCGGAGAAAGGCATTTCGGATAAGGTTATTCCTACGCTGATAAAGGCTAGGAAGGACGTGACAGCAAAACATTATCACCGTATATGGCGAAAATATGTTGCTTGGTGTGAGGCCAGGAAGGACCCTACAGAGGAATTCCAGCTGGGCCGTTTTCTTCACTTCCTACAGTCGGGAGTGACTATGGGCTTAAAATTAGGGTCCATTAAGGTCCAGATTTCGGCCCTATCCATTTTCTTTCTAAAGGAACTGGCTTCTCTTCCTGAAGTTCAGACGTTTGTAAAGGGAGTGCTGCATATTCAGCCCCCTTTTGTGCCACCAGTGGCACCTTGGGATCTTAACGTGGTGTCGAGTTTCCTGAAATCTCACTGGTTTGAGCCACTTAAGACCGTGGAGTTAAAATATCTCACGTGGAAAGTGGTCATGTTATTGGCCTTAGCTTCGGCTAGGCGTGTGTCAGAATTGGCGGCTTTGTCATGTAAAAGCCCCTATCTGGTTTTCCATATGGACAGGGCAGAATTGCGGACTCGTCCGCAATTTCTGCCGAAGGTGGTGTCATCCTTTCATTTGAACCAACCTATTGTGGTGCCTATGGCTACTCGTGACTTGGAGGATTCCAAGTTACTAGATGTAGTCAGGGCTTTGAAGATTTATGTAGCCAGAACGGCTGGAGTCAGGAAAACTGACTCGCTGTTTATCCTGTATGCATCCATCAAGCTGGGTGCTCCTGCTTCAAAGCAAACTATTGCTCGCTGGATATGTAACACGATTCAGCAGGCTCATTCTGCGGCTGGATTGCCGCATCCAAAATCAGTAAAAGCTCATTCCACAAGGAAGGTGGGCTCTTCTTGGGCGGCTGCCCGAGGGGTCTCGGCATTGCAGCTTTGCCGAGCAGCTACTTGGTCGGGTTCAAACACTTTTGCAAAATTCTACAAGTTTGATACCCTGGCTTTGGAGGACCTTGTGTTTGCTCATTCGGTGCTGCAGAGTCATCCGCACTCTCCCGCCCGTTTGGGAGCTTTGGTATAATCCCCATGGTCCTTACGGAGTCCCCAGCATCCACTAGGACGTTAGAGAAAATAAGATTTTACTCACCGGTAAATCTATTTCTCGTAGACCGTAGTGGATGCTGGGCGCGCGTCCCAAGTGCGGACTTCTTCTGCAATACTTGTGTATAGTTATTGCTTAAATAAGGGTTATGTTATGGTTGCATCAGGTTTGTTTGATGCTCTGTTGTTGTTCATAATGTTAACTGGGTAAGTTTATCACGAGTTATACGGTGTGATTGGTGTGGCTGGTATAACCTTACCCTGGATTCCAAAATCCTTTCCTTGTACTGTCATCTCTTCCGGGCACAGTTTCCTTAACTGAGGTCTGGAGGAGGGACATAGAGGGAGGAGCCACTGCACACCAGTAGTCCTAATTCTGTCTTAAAGTGCCCTGTCTCCTGCGGAGCCCGTCTATTCCCCATGGTCCTTACGGAGTCCCCAGCATCCACTACGGACTACGAGAAATAGATTTACCAGTGAGTAAAATCTTATTTTATATATATATATATATATATATATATATATCCTCCAATGGCGGCACTCAAGATGGAATAAAAGAACACTCTGACAACAGTTTGTAGGCAGCGTTTCAGTGCTTCCCAGCGCTTTTAGCAAGCCAATTATGGCCATAATTGGCTTGATAAAAGCACTGGGAAGCGCTGAAACGTTGTCTACAAGCTGTTGTCAGAGTCTTCCTTTATTCCATCCTGAGTGCCGCCATTGGAGGATATATATATATATATATATATATATATAAAATAAGATTTTACTCACTGGTAAATCTATTTCTCGTAGTCCGTAGTGGATGCTGGGGACTCCGTAAGGACCATGGGGAATAGACGGGCTCCGCAGGAGCCATGGTGAGGAAGGCACCGGGTACAGTACGTTGTGGTTTCCAGTGAGGGCCGGAGCTTGGAGTCTGTGTATATATATATATATATATATATATGTCCCGATAGGCAGCACAACCAATACCGATTGGAGTAAAGTTCCCGGTGCATTCCGTAGGTGCTCCTAAATGTACAGAGCCCAAATATATTTTGAATGTAGTGGCGGCACTCCGGTAATAAAAGCCAACAACAGCATTGATATGATCATATCCCTGCTGTTGTTGGTTTTTATTACCGGAGTGCCGCCGCTACAGTCGAAATATATATATATATATATATATATACATACACTCATATGTGATACTTGATGCGCTCACCTGGGCTACCTTTCTGCTTGTGTGCGAGCTCTCAACCGTGACACAATGACTCGTTTTGAAAATGTGCTGTATATGACAGACTGCATGATGCACGGTAGGTAATCTGTTTGGTAGAGAATTGGGTCTCACACTGGGTTTGAATCCCTGGTTGCTCAATTAGAACTGAAATGTAATAACCACATAAATTATCTGTTTATATTAGATATTTTTTTTTGTCCCCTAAACATTTTTCTATTTGCACTTTTCCTCCTCTAGCTTCTGCACCACAGATCCTCCAATTCCCAGAAGACATGAAGGTTCGAGCTGGGGAGACCGTGGTGCTTCTCTGCAAAGTATCCGGAACACAGCCCATCACATTTGCATGGATGAAATTTAGGAGAGAGGTAACCTCTAGAGTGAGATCTAAATGGGGGTTGGTGGAAGCTCTTTGAGCACTCTAGGTGGCACTTAATGTTCCTCAGACTAGGAGTGGGGTACCAGGCTGTGACAACATACCTAATTATCTGGCCAATTAACCTGATAATGGTGGATTGCCCAGATAATTGTACAGTGTATTTCGGTTGGATGTGCCAATCATCCAGCATGTCCAACTGATGCAATATTTAGAAGTCAGCCGAATTGGGCAGTGAATGCACTGCCATGGCCGACCAACGAACATTTCCCCTATTCCTTCACTGGGGAGGAATCAGGAAATGCCTACTCCCCAGGGTAGGATCTGATATTTCCTGCCATACACTGGGGCATATTTATCACAATCCGCATCTCCAGTGCGGATGGGATGTGTTAAAATAACCCACATTTGCAATGCGATGAAAGGATGTATCAAATATAGCATGCAGGGACAAAGCTTGTGAGAAAGCTCTGTCCCTGCAAAATCTCTCCCCAAAATTCTCAAGGTATTTTTTGCATAAAATACTCTGAGGCTGTGCCTACACATGCACCGTCAACTGCCCAACCCCCCTCGCCCCCCCCCCCTTGCTACCTGCTCCGCTAACAGGCAGCCAGGGACCATGGATCGGTGATCTAGTCATCTGATACTGTGCTCCTGATCTGTGATCCAGGTCACCTGATCCGTGCAGTAAACTGAGATGACAGACTACTCAGTGTCTCAGTTCACTTTACAGATCAGATGACTGATAACTCGCCAGCAGGGACGGACTGAGGCCTTTTTCTGGCCCTGGCATCTGTGTGTGTGCGCGCTCGTAAATGGGGGGGGGGGGTGCACGCCGAGAAAGGGGTGCACGGATACTGCATATAGGGGCGTGGAAGGAGTCGGGAGCGTGGACTCATGGCATCCCGCCATATTGCTTAGCAGTGAAGGGCGCGACAGTGCAAATGGGGGTGCGCTGCGAGTCAGGGGGCGTGGACTCGCAGCCTGCCCCCATATTGCTTAGCATCGGGGCACTATGGGGGCGGTGGCAGCAGCGGGGGACAAAACAGAGAGCCGGGAGTTGCGCTGCACTCGTCGTTCCAGGCTCTCTGTCCCTGGGCGCAGGTAAGTATTTCTTTTTTTACTATAACTTTTTTTTTGATCCGTGAACAGGCTGTGGACACACATGGCTGATCACAGAAGTCTACTCGGGGCTCTACTTTCCATTCCAGCATTCAGCAAAGTCGGAGCAGGAGTAAATGAGAGGGGGGGGAAAACCTGCATAACACCATTTGAAAATGGCGTTATTATTGCAGGGCTCTCTCCGGTATTTTTTTGCAATTACATTTTACTTAATTTTAGCAGCTTTATTTTTCGATTACAAGTATGGGAAATGCGATCAGCTTACTAAAAAGAAATAAAAAAAATCTCCTCTAATTGCTCTTTCATACATTCCTGTGATACTAAAATAATTTGAAACTGGTGCGAAAACTGGTTGAGTACTATGTGGTCAAAATACAGGCATTCAACAGCAGAATACTGATGCATCCCGGTAAGTATTTTAACCCTACCACTAACCACCCTCTCCCACAGCCTAACCCTAACTACCCCCTGCTGCAGCCTTTCCCTAAAACCCCACAGCCTAACCTAAACCTCCCCTACCCCAGCAGCCATACCCTAACTCTTCCCCTAGTGCCTAACCCTAACCTAACTATTTACCAGCGGGATGTGTCGGAATTCTGTTTTTCGTGATCCCGTGGTCGGTCTTCTGACTGTCGGGATCTCGACTATCTGTATTTTGATCGCATCTTGTGAAAACACCCGTTTAACATTATTTTAGTTAAATAATATTGATAAATATGCCCGACAGTGAGATATCACATACAGGTAGTGGATGCTCATGATATCTAAGAGACGTGAGGCTGTCAGATAAAACGTTTGTTAGTCTAAAAGGCATTTTAACTGAACGTGTATGCCCAGCGTATTTTTCACATGTAAAAAGCTGCTGGCCACTCTCCATGTCAGTAGCTAGTGCTTAGTGTTGGGTGCATAGAGGGAGGTAACCTTAAAAACACTGAATATTATTATTATTATTATTATTCATTATTTCAGATGCCTCCTAGACTTTGTCATCCTAGGTCAGCCGCCTAGTATGTTTTAATGTGTAATTATTCTATTGATAATGGCCCTCATTCCGAGTTGTTCGCTCGCTAGCTGCTTTTAGCAGCATTGCACACGCTAGGCCGCCGCCCTCTGGGAGTGTATGTTAGCTCAGCAGAATTGCGAATGAAAGATTAGCAGAATTGCGAATAGAAAATTCTTAGCAGTTTCTGAGTAGCTTGAGACTTACTCCTACACTGCGATCAGCTCAGCCCGTTTCGTTCCTGGTTTGACGTCACAAACACGCCCTGCGTTCGGCCAGGCACTCCCCCGTTTCTCCAGACACTCCCGCGTTTTATTCTGGCATGCCTGCGTTTTTCCGCACACTCCCAGAAAACGGTCAGTTTCCGCCCAGAAGCACCCACTGTCAATCACACTCCGATCACTTCAACGATGAAAATTCTTCGTTCGGACGTGAGTAAATCTACTAAGCTTTGTGCTAAAATACTTAGCGCATGCGCACTGCGTACCATGCGCATTTTTGCCTTAATCGCTCCGTTTCGAAAATCGTCAACGAGCGAACAACTCGGAATGACCCCCAATGTTACGGCTGTTTTTAGATGCATCTCCTTGTCCTTCATTCTACACCACTAATGTATTTATTATTTATTACGTTACTCTCATCGCACACACACTGCACAGCACTTTACAGAGAATATTTCATTAATTCTTATCAGTCCCTGCCCCAGTTGAGTTTACAATCTATGGGCCTGATTCATTTTTTCTTGCTCTCTCTTATAGAAACATAGAATTAAAAGACAGATAAGAACCACTTGGCCCATCTAGTCTGCCCCTTTTTTTATCCTTTATGTAATCTCAACCCATTTTGAACCTTAGTTCTTTGTAAGGATATTCAAATGCTTATCCCAAGCATGTTTAAATTGCTCTACTGTCTTAGCCTCTACCACCTCTGATGGGAGGCTATTCCACTTATCTACTACCCTTTCTGTGAACCTTTCCTTTTTTGCTTTATTACGAACTTAGAATCAGGTCCTCCCTATATTCCCTAGCACATGGACACACATACACACAGTCACACACTAGAATCATAGGATTTTTTTCAGTAGCCAATTTACCTACCTGAGTGTGGGTGAAACTGGAGCACCCATAGGAAACCCTTACAAGCACGAGGAGAACATACAAACTCTGCACTTGTCCATGACTAGGAATTGAACTCATGAACTCTGTGCAATGAGGCATTAATGCTAACCACTACTGTTCACTCTCCTATCTCTGTGACAACATTCAGCATTACAAGTGTATGAAACAAGGTGTAAAATAAACTCTCTTCAAAATTCATGAGGCTGAACACAGCAAACACATATTTCATTTTTTTACATAATAATAATTTTGTATTTTGGATACACAGTGCATGTAGTATATTGGGCTGATAAGTTCCACCGAAGGCTGACAATAAGCATGAGGGACATTACACCATGAGGGGTTTGAGTGTTGCCCCTTTAATAATGTGCTAGTAGTTTCTTTTTTAAGGCAGTCAGCTTATTTTTAACAGCCAATAGTAGTTAAGTGGGGAGTAGTTTTTGTAGTTAACCACTTGCCTGTCGTAGTCGCATCAGATGCGACCACACCATGCTGGGCTTTCCCTGACAAGGTTGCATCTGATGCGGCCAGTCTGAAACGCCCACTGGGCAGCAGCTGGAAGCCGGTCAGTTGTACCTCCCAGCCCCACTGTACCTGTGGACTTGCCCACAGTGTATCCGATCACTGTTGGCGGCAGAGATCAGACAGGCCATCTGCACCCCCTCCTGCAGGCATCAGTGAAGCATTGTAGCTGGAGCTCTGCCTTCCCAACTTTAACAGTAGTGTGAGGTAGAATTTCCAGTTTTTGTGTATTGTTTATTAGTGTGTGTGCAGTGTCGGACTAGGGCATGAAGGGCCCACCGGGGAAAGGATGTGTGGCCAGCCTCCACAGAGGCTTGAAATACACAATAGTCTAGTGCAGTGTAATGCAACATATCTACCATGTATAATACAAGTGCACAGTCTGGAACCTGATCCTTAGAGGAAGGAGTGGGCACTCAGGCAGTGGGGCCTACCGGTGGTTTCCCTGGTACCCCTGTGGGCCAGTCCGACCCTGTGTGTGTGTATAGAACAGTAATTTGTTTGTTATGTTTTAGGCTTAGTGGGTGCACTCTTCTTGCAGAGGGGTATGTAGTGAACCAATTTTCTTGGACGGTAAATGGTTACACCATCTGAACAGGAGGGGAATGGAGAGTTAAACGCCAATGATTGGTTCTGTGTGGGTGTTTTTGGTTGTCCTGCACATTCTTTAGTGCCGCCACCATTTCAAAATTGAAATTTTAAAGTTTAATTTGTCAATAATAAATTTGACAACATTTTTAAAAGCCAGCACTGTTATATATATATATATATATATATATATATAAACCAATAAAGTGCAAATTTCTGGATGTGGTGAGTTAATTCACCTTGTGAAATGTGCAATATAAATAGACCAATGACTTATCTTACTCAGCTGATCTTCGGTCAAATGATCCACAGGTATAGGTATATTATTATTATTATTATTATCCTTTATTTATATGGCGCCACAAGGGTTCCGCAGCGCCCAATTACAGAGTACATATGCACATATTCAAAACAGGAAAACAGTGACTTAAAGTTGAAGACAATTTAGGACAAGTACAGGGTAACTAAGCATAACTACACCAGTAAATGACAGAGATAAGTTCCAGGTGGCCAAAAAACTGCGCGATTTGGGCAGTTGAGGATTATTAAAGTAAGAAAAGGATAAGCACATGAGGGAAGAGGGCCCTACTCGTGAGAGCTTACATTCTAAGGGGAGGGGTAGACAGACAGGGGTGACACAGACTGGGTACATAGAGAGCGTGGAACAGAGGGTTAGGATGAGATTTGGCTGGGTTTGGTAAAGAAATGGGTCTTAAGAGCCCGTTTGAAGTTTTGTAGAGAGGTGGAGAGTCTGAGGGGGAGAGGTAAAGAATTCCAGAGGAAGGGTGCAGCATGTGAAAAATCTTGGAGATAGGAGTGGGAGGAAGTAATCAGAAGACAGGAGAGCCGGCGTGCATTAGCAGAGCGAAGAGGACGGGTGGGAGAGTAAAGGGAGATAAGGTCAGAGATGTAAATGGGAGAGGAGTGGGTGAGTGCTTTGTAAGTGAGAGTGAGAAGTTTGAATTGGATTCTGAAAGGGAAGGGAAGCCAGTGAAGGGCTTGTAGGAGAGGGGAGGTGGACGTAGTGCGTTTGGTGAGGAAGATAAGCCGGGCAGCAGCATTGAGGATAGATTGGAGTGGAGAGAGGTAATTGTCAGGGAGGCCAGTTAGGAGGAGATTACAGTAGTCCAGTCTGGAAATAATCAGTGAGTGAATAATGATCTTAGTGGCATCCTGGGTGAGAAAAGGTCTGATCCTGGAAATGTTTTTGAGAAGAAAATGACAGGTTTGTGAGAGGTGCTGAATGTGTGGTTTGAAGGAGAGGGAGGAGTCAAGGATTACACCAAGACAGCGTACTTGGGGGCTAGAGGAGACAGTCGTGACATCAATGGATAATGAGCTTGTGGGAGGTGAGGTTGTGCGGGAGGGTGGGAAGATGATCAGCTCAGTCTTAGACATGTTGAGTTTAAGAAAGCGCTGGGACATCCAGGAAGAGATAGCAGAAAGACAGTTAGAGGCACAAGTGAGGAGAGCCGTGGAGAGATCAGGGGAGGAGAGGTAGATTTGAGTGTCATCAGCATAGAGGTGATACTGGAAATTAAAAGAACTAATGCGTTCACCTAAAGAGGACGTATAGAGAGAGAAAAGGAGAGGACCAAGAACAGAACCTTGGGGGACACCAACAGTTAGTGGTAGTGGGGCCGAGGTAGCATCATGAGAGGAGACAGAGAAGGAACGATCAGAGAGGTAGGAGGACAGCCAGGAGAGGGCAGTATCGCGTAGACCAAGAGAGTGAAGGATTTGCAGAAGGAGAGGGTGGTCCACAGTGTCAAAAGCAGCAGAGAGGTCAAGAAGAATAAGCAGAGAGTAGTGGCCCTTAGATTTGGCGGCATGGAGGTCATTGCAGACTTTTGTGAGGGCAGTTTCAGTGGAGTGGAGAGAGCGGAAACCAGACTGGAATGGGTCAAGCAGTGAGTGAGAGGAAAGAAAGGCAGTGAGGCGATTATAGACAATATGCTCAAGAAGTTTGGAGGCAAAGGGGAGGAGAGAGATGGGTCGATAGTTGGAGAGAGTGTTAGGATCAAGGGTAAGTTTTTTAAGAATAGGGGAGACAAGAGCATGCTTGAAGGCAGAGGGGACAGTGCCTGATGAGAGGGAGAGATTGAGAAGGTGGGCAAGATGGGAACAGGCAGAAGGAGAGAGGTAGCGGAGGAGGTGGGAGGGGATAGGGTCGAGTGGGGAGGTTGTGGGGGGGGGGAGGAGTGTATGAGGGCCATGACTTCCTCGCCAGATACATGGGAGAAAGATGTCAGAGTTGGTAAGAGGGATGGGGAGGGGTGGCAAAGGATGGGTGGTGGCTGGTTGCTGGACTGGTGGGATGTGATGTCCTGACGTATGGAGTCAATCTTGGATGTGAAATAAGTGGCAAAGTCAAGAGCAGACAATGAGGAAGGGAGAGGAGGTGGTGGTGGGCAGAGGAGGGAGTTAACAGTGGCAAAGAGGCGCCGGGGGTTGGAAGAGTGGGTAGAGATGAGGATTTTGAAGTATGATTGTTTAGCGAGGGAAAGGGCAGCACTGAAGGATGAGAGCATGAATTTGAAATGGAGGAAGTCTGCTTGAGAGCGTGATTTCCTCCACTGTCGCAGTACGTGAGCATTTTTGTAGATATCTGGTGCATTTGGTGTGCCAGGGTTGAGGTGTTGATCTGCGAGGGTGAATAGTGGTTGGCGGAGAAACAGAGTCAAGGGCTGAAGTAAGAGATGCATTGTATAGAGATGTGGCTTGTTCAGGGCATGTGAGAGAGAGAAGAGGAGAGAGAAGTGAGTCAAACAGGGAGGATAGGGATGAGGTGTCAATAGCCTCAATGTTACGCTTAGTGATGGTAGCCTTAGGAGGGAGAGATGGGGGAGCAGAGATAGATAAGTTGAATCAGAGCAAGTGGTGGTCAGAGAGGGGAAAAGGGGAATTGGAGAAATCAGAAATATCACAGCGGTGAGTGAAAACCAGATCCAGTGAGCTCCCGTTCACATGGGAGGGTGAGGTGGTCCACTGGAAGAGACCAAGTGAAGAGGTGAGGTTAAGGAGTTTAGAGGCAGGTGGTTTTGTGGGGTTATCGATAGGGATGTTGAAATCACCTAGGATAATGGAGGGAATGTCAGAAGAGAGGAAGTGAGGTAACCAGGAAGCAAAGTTTCCAAGGAATTTGGAGGAAATGCCAGGTGGACGGTAAATGACAGCAACTTGAAGATTAGTAGGTTGGTAGAGGCGTATTGCATGGACCTCTAATGTAGAGAATGTAAGAGATGGTTCTGGAGGTATAAGTTGGTATGTGTAGCTTGAGGGTAAAAGGATCCCAACACCACCCCCATGACGACCCCCAGGTCGGGGTGTGTGTGAGAATGTGAGGCCCTCAACAGAGAGAGAAGCAGGAGAAGCGGTGTCATAGGGAGTAATCCAGGTTTCAGTAATGGCCAGTCGATGTTTTAAAAACAAAAACAACTGTAGTGTCTACCATAAAAACCGTACATGAATACAATTGCCTCTAAGCTAGTCCCATAAAAACATTGTGAGCACATTTCTTTAATTAAAATACAGTTTAGTAAAATATTCCAGCCGCAAATTCAGGTAACACACGTACAAGAATTAAAAATCAATTGAGCTTATCTGTCCGCTAGGGAAGTATCGGGTGAGCACTGCAGTTAGTCCCAGTACCGTGTGCGCTATTCTCCATTGCATACATATATATGTTAGGAAAAACAATACTCTTCTTCTGAGCTACATAGATTTGAATATGTAAGTAATTACAGGCTGCTCTTCTCACTTAGAGGTCTATTTTCTAAGCCTTGGATGGAGATAAAGTCCCAGCTAATAGGATTCTGTCATTTTTCAAACCCAGCCTGTGACATGGCAGTTAGGAGCTGATTGGCTGGTACTTTATCTCCGTTGACTTTATCTCCATCCAGTGCTTAGTAAATAGACCCCATAGTTCCCTGTTAGGAAGAACTAGAACGCAAACAACAATAGTGAGTGAGCGCCTCACTGGTAAAGATTTTATCGGACCTGTGCCTATTAGTCACAAAATGTACAGTATATGAAAAAATACAGCTCCTTAGAGTATATTTATACAAATACAGAATGTTCCAATTTCAAATATTTATTAAACCTTTTTTTTCACATAAAATTCACATGATAAAACATTGGGGGTGATTCAGACCTAATCTCTGCTGTGTGTGTTCGCACAGTGGGCAGTCAGCAATAGACTGCTCATACGTATGCACCGCAATTCGCACACGCATCAGCAAACAACAACAGGCATCCCCGGACAGCGGCAGGCTGGTGCGAAAAAATTTCAATCGCACAGCCATTTGCAAGGTGATTGACAGGAAGAGGCCGTTTGTGGGTGGCAACTGACCGTTTTCTGGGAGTGTCAGGGAAAACGCAGGCGTTCACAAGCGTTTTCTGGGAGGGTATATGGCGTCACCTCCAGTCCCGATCAGTCTGTTCTCATCGCACTGTAGGAGTAAGTCCTGGGCTGCGCACAGACTGCACACAGTGGAAAAATCATTCAATGGTGAGTGAGCTGCAAATGGATTTGCAGTTGTCCACTGACTGAGGGTTTTTTGTTGCAGCTCGGTGTACACATGCGATCGCACACTTGCACGGCGAATATACACTCCCCTTGGGCAGCGACTATCGGAGCACAGCACAACAAATTTAGCAGCCAAGCGATCAGGTCTGAATCACCCCCATTGTTCGTTTTGACAGAAATCCTTTTCTCCTCTTCTTTTTATGAAGATCAGAGATTACAATAGTATGAATAATATATATGTTAAGTACAGGCAGGGGTGTATCTACCCATTGGCCAGGATGGCATTCGCCAGGGGCGCCAGCCGAGCAGGGGGCGCCGCCTGATGGTGCCACCCTCGGCCAATGGGTGGAATCCCTTAAGCCGTAGTGTCTGGCAATACCTGGTGTGCAAAGCTGCCTGGGATGGAGGGCGGAGTATTGCTCAGCAGGCAGAAGCTGGTGCCAGTGTCCAGCACCGCAATGCACTACAGGGAAGAAACTGAAAATAAACTACAACTCCCGGCAACCCTTGCTGTCAGGAGCTCCCAGCGGCAAGGGCTGCTGGAAGCTGTAGTTTTTTTCGGTTTCTTCACGTAGTTTGGTGCGGTGCCGGACACTGGGGCCAGCTCCTGCCTTCAGAGCAATCCTCCGCCCGCCATCACAGGCAGCTCAGCACAGCAGGTATTGCCAGACACTACGGCTATCTGCTGGGATGTTGTGGGGTGGGGAATAGGGCTATGTGCTAGGGTGGAACAAGGTCTATGTGCTTTGTGGGGAGGCTATGTATGTGCTGGGAGTGCGGAAGACTACTGCTATGTGCTAAGGGCAGACTACAGCTATGTGCTGGGAGTGGGATGGGGACTATGGCTATTTGCTTGGGGAGGTGAGGGGCTATGTGCAGGGAGGGGGACTATGGCTGTCTATGCTGGGAGTGAACTATTGTTATGTGAAGGGAGGGGGGTGGGGACTAATGTATGACTGTGTTGGGAGAGGTGGAGACTACGACTATGTGCTGGGGGGACTATGACTATGTGCTTGGGGAGGTGGGGGCTATGGCTATTTTTGGGAGGGGACTATGGCTATGTGCTGGTAGGGGGATGGGGACTATGACTGTGCTAGGAGGGGGGAAATAACTAGGTGCTGTGTTCTGGTGGGGGCTATGGCTATGTGCTGAGGGGGGACTACAGCTATGTACATTTGATTAGAAGAGTTAGGTAGTGCGCTGCGCTGCACTTCTTTGCCTTACTATTTGATTATACTACCTGGCCATGGGTGGCATTGCCTCCTCAGCCAGACCAGGCACTGCTGATGTCTTCTCAGTGTTATAAGAATTACTGTGTGGGCATAATGTGTAAAGGGAACTGCTACTGTGTGGGCAGGATGTGTATAAGGGTTACTACTGTGTAGCATAATTTGAATTGGGGGTACTGTTGTATGGTCATGCCCCTTTCACACAACATCATGTCCTTTTTTTGCACATGCACCTTCCCTATTTCAAATACGGGGGGCGCCAGTCCCTTACTTTGCCAGGGGTGCCCGGACCCCTAAATACACCCCTGAGTACAGGTAACATGAAAATGCGCCACTAGTTAGTTTTATTCAAGCAATTGAAATTGCCTGCAGAGCCTAGCAGCTGCCAATGTCTGCCCCCCATTTTTCACTAGCTCCAAGCAGTCAGTTATATACGGTAACTGTACCCACTTTTAGACCTGTCATTTCTGTCCTTGATGTTGGTCTGAAGCATTTACAGAAAGTAAGGATTGTCAACAGTACCCAGAAAATAGGGTCACTTTACTGTGCCTGCAGTCTCTTATAACTTGACTGCTTTGATGTGCACCAGGTCTCCCGTAGTGGAGCAGATAGGGTGAAGTCAGAGGGCATCTGTCCTCATTCTGTGCTTTTCCTACTGACAGATCAAAGTGAGTGAATTCATCAAAGTGGAGAACACAGAGGACACCAGCACACTGACAATCTCATCGGCACGGCAGGAGCACTGCGGCTGCTACACTCTGGTTGTGGAAAACAAATACGGCTCCAAGCAAGCTCAGATTAACCTGACTGTATTTGGTGAGTGTGAGAAGAATATATAAGTAATAAAGAAGTGGCCATAAATAAGGGTCATTTAATCTATGTTGCGTACAAATTATATATGCTGAAATAATTCATACATAAGATGCAATATCATGCCATACTGTATATAAAAAAAGCTGCTAATACAATTCACAGATTTCTGTGTAAAAGTTTCTGAAATTTATCAGAAGATATTTGAGATTGACAGAAATATAGTTTTGATTATGGAAGGGGGGAGTTATGACTATTTTCCTACACACTGCAGACTTTCCTGTCCATAATTCATAGTTGCCGACATCCTGGCTGCTCTCTTCAGGAGAGAGCAGCCAGGTCGGCTCAGCAGGGGTCGATCTGCAGTATTAACCAACCTTAGACATACCCCCAGTGGTCCACTCTTCAGACTGTCCCTCTGTCCCACCCGCAGGCTGCAGTGTCTACACAGGCAGGGGGAGGTTTGGGGGACACTGTGTGAGGATGACCAGTATTTAAGGATAAATGTACTACAGCAGCACATATCGTGCCGCTATTGCTCTTCCTGCTTGCCTCTGTACCGAGGCGAAGCAGTAGCACCAAGATGTTTTAAAATCTCGGCTGCCGTAGAGTGGGAATGAAAACTCCCCCTTCCGACGATGCTTGTCAGACCCCCACAGCACATCAGCCTAGTGCCGATGCACTGTGTTTCACCCCGGCGTGCTCACTGGGCATGTGGAAGATCTTGCTACTATTGCAAGATCTCCCGTACGCACCCCTGTGCTGGCAGCCGCCGCAACCACTACAGTGGCTGTTAATAGGGCAACAACTCCTGCAGCTGTTGAAATCGATACCGTCAGGTGTCGTAACGGTCAGTGCCACTGACTGATCTTACGTAGCCCAGCATATTAGTGTGCTATTTTACAGATAGCAGCACCAATAATGACACCGATGATGTCACTTGCCACACATTGGCACAGTAATACATGCGGAGCAGTGGGATCAGTGGATCATACATCTACCCCTTAGTCTGGACCTATCTGCAGTTACTGTAGTGGGATGCAGTTAGTTTGCCAGCAGTCGGGATCCCGGCGGTCAGGATACCAATGCTGGAATTCCGACTGTTGACAATTCCGACAGCTGGAATCGCAGCTAACAGGGGCTATTCCCACTTGTGGGTGTCCACAACACCCATAGGGTGGAATTCAATTGTTTGAAAAGTAGGTTGGGTGTCTGTTTTTTCCTGTCTATTAGATAGGAAAAACAGACACCCAACTGACTTTTCAAACAATTGAATCTCCCCCATAGAGTGGGAGTAGAACCTGTGGCTAGTGCAGCGAGCCACTGAGCCTGCAAGGGGCCTCTTTGCGCTAGCCCCGGTGCCGGCATACTAACGGCCCGGGATGCCGTTGTCGGTATACTGACGACCAGCATCCCGACCGTCTGTAAATCATACTGAACCCACTCTAGTAACTCTCACATACTGAGATGAACTCCTGCTATTCCTCTCGTCATGCATGTAAACCCTGTACATGTGAAACAGAGAATTTATCTGTACCATTAATACCACACCAGAAGGATTCCACAATCCCTCTGTACATTCCATTTCCCCCCAGTAGTAACTAAACAGATGAAATTATAAAAAGCTTTAGCTCTGCAGCTGCTGATAAGCTTCTTTTGAATATCTTCTGAATCCCAAAAGGAAGCCCTGGTGGTCACTGTAACCAGTGGTGCCAAGGAGGGGATGAGGGTGGAGTGGGTACTAATTACCTTGGGCCGTCGGAGGGGCCTGGCAGGAGCCCGGTTCCGCGCTCTTCCCTCACCTTCATCTCTTACCTGTCAGACAGACAGCAGCTGCAGCCTCTCTCCCTAGTCCAGCATACGCTGATGTATGCCGTAGGGAGACTGCTGCCATTGGACAGTCTCCTCTGTTTGTAGGTGGGGGGGGGGGGGGTAGCGATCGCACTGGTCATGCATCCCCCCATCCTATTTTTTTAAAAGGTGGTGGTGTCAAACCTCAGTGATTAGGCCACGCCCCCAACTTTACCGGGACAATCTCTCTATGACCCTAACTGTAATATTATGCAAGGTGAGTTACCACAAAGCCATAGACAGGATCAGATTAGCATTTTTAGCTATTTATAGCACCTTTTCATCATTTATTTCAGTAATCTAACCCCACATGCAGGCCAGTGTAACAACAGGAAGTGCATAAATATTATTTTTTGGTCCCTATGATTTAGATGGATCATTATAGACTGTCCTGATTTCCATATATTAATACTCTGCAGGGACGCAAGTCATACCAGGCGCCCGGAGGCGAAATAGAAATAGGTGGTGTCCCTCCAGTAGCTCCAGCTTGCACATGTGCTGTCGTCCCAGCGACTTGCCAATGGTACATCTGGGAGAATAAAGATGCCTTATTGCATCTAATTGTGGCGATAAAGAATCTTTATTTTCTGGTGCTGGCTGCAAATGATGATAAACAGAGCCCTGATGGTTTTTATATCAAAGCTCGGAGAGAGATAAAATTGTGAGAGAAAAAGTACCATCCAATCAGCTTCTCCATTACAACTGAGATGCAGTGAAGACTCTTCTATATTTTCTATTATAACAAAGCATCTACTGGTCAAATTATCCTAAACAAATTTTGTCTGGTTAATATAAGTTTGGTCATAATTAGACTGCTATGGAAGAACACACACTATACTGTTTATTTGTTGTCTCCTGATTGTGAGCATTACTGGAGTGACAAAAATCATCTCACTCTATTTGTTTATAAAACCTATTTCTCCTGCAGGGTACACAGGTTATCCACAGGATAAACATTGGGATTTGAGGTAGCGAAAGCAGATTGGCACCAACGGTCAAAGCTTTCGGCCTCCCAGAATACAACGGGCTAGTCCCCTATATCCCTGCCTCCTGGCTCAGGCTTTTCAGTTTTTTTGTTTGGTGCGGCAGGAGCCGGACCATGGTCAGTGGGCTGCTGGTTTTTAGCAGCCATAAGCTTTTTATTATTTTATTATCATAGTCTTACTCTTTTTTTGAGTGATCTTTCTAAAAAGCGTCTTATACGTACCTTAGAAAGAGTTAGTCCAACAACTCCCTGCCGGGTCGTGACAATGCTTTCCCACGTGTACAGTGCTGTTTCGGTGGGCGTCTATGTATGATGTACTAGCAAGTCCAGCAGACATTACCAGGCTGTGGCCGGAAAACGGGGAGAAGGTAAGGCATCGGTTGCACTTAGCAGGGGAAACGCAAGACACATCCGCACTGTTTCGGGATGGAGACTACCGAACAGTCGCCGACATGGCTGACACCTCGGGTGCACCAGTGCTAGGCCTTAGGGATCATAGGCTCCAGGAGTAGTAAGAGGCCGTGATCCGTGGGGATGACGTCAGCAGTGGAGAGTAAGACGTTCCCCTGGTCGCCCCTTTCCTCAGTTCATGACCAGTTTTCTCATAGTTTCCCGCCATGAACTGATTTCCCGCTTCTGTCTGAGATGCTGTGTATCTAAAAGGACCCATTCGCAGCATAGGCAGCTGTATGACTGGTGCGTCGGTGTACACTTGGGTGTCTGTGTTCACTGTAGGTCACGGGGCAGTTGTGTATACTAATAGCATCTAGATCCACTCAGCGTTCACTAACGTTTTGCTCGATCCTGGAAGCAGGGTGAAGTCTCCCTGTATCCCACTCTCCTGAGCTGGGTGATACAGCACTAAGTCTCTACCATTGAGTACGAATAGTTGGATAAGTGCCTTATGCATATGAGTCTGTAAACTATTGCAGCTGTTTCTTTCGCTGTCTGACTGAATATGTTTAAAGTCCTATATAAGGTAATGCAGTAATATGGTTCTCCTACATACTTGAAATGTATCTGTAGTTGAATATGTGCTCATATTGCTTATTATACTAATGTATAACCTGTGACTGATTGCTAGTATGATTGCTGACTTTACTATTTTCTTTCAGTTTCTGTGTATTCTGATCCTCAATGCTGGTGCAGAGCAGGGTAGGATTGGATTGTATATCACATTAACAAGTTTTAAAGTGATTTCAGTCACAAATTGTGTAGTTAACACTGTACAGGTGTGTGATTTGTTTATCATGTCTAAGAGAGACAAGGTTGAGGAGGATACACTCTCCACAATAGCACCAACACTTATTTCATGTTTGTCTTGCAAAACTGGATTAACCTCTCTGGATCTGGTTCAAAATGGATTATGTGCAAACTGTTTCAGTTTTCACCAAAGCTTCCTGAATAATCCAAGGAAGGCACACGTTCAGATGGAACCCCCATGGGCTACTTTTGCACAGACACTATCCAGTATAGCTGAGCGGGTAATGTCTGCTCCTATACCAAGGATAGATTACCCTATTAACCCTTAAATACAACATTCCACCTGGGGTTTATCACATCCAGTACAGGAATCTGCAGCCTTTCAACAAAAACAGGCTGAAAGGCCGATGGAAAGTAAATCACATAGACATGAAACAACATCTTCACAGTCTACACATTTCAGATGGGAACTCGTCGGAGGATGAGGACTCATCGCACTCCGGGTCTGCATACAGAGATGAGGATGAAGGTCTCAGGTCAGTGGACACACCTGAGATAATGAGTGCTATGAAAGCCATTCTATCCTTAGAGGAAGCAGCAGAGCCTTTGTTAAAATCTAAGGCACCTGTGTTTAAACGTCCCAAAACAGTTAGGACTGAATTTCTTGGGTCAGAATAGCTGATGGAAATTATGCAAGAGGCTTGGGTAACACCCAGTAAGAAGTTTAGAATTCCAAAGAAATGGAATTCCTATTATCCTCTTCCAGCTGGAGACTGTTTTAAAAGTTGATACGCAAGTCATTCGGTTCTAAAAACCATTTTCTCCTTGTCTGGGGCAATCATAAGACCAGCCATGGCTTCAGCCTGGATGACAAAAGCAGTGGCTGCCTGGGCTGATGCATTGGAGGTTGAGCTTTCATTGGCATCTAGAGAGCAAAAATCCCATATTGCAAATATCAAACAGGCGGGTATTTTATGGAAGATGCAGACTTGAATATGGGTACAATTGCCTCTCAGGCATCAGCAGTAGCAGCTTGCAGAGGAGTTTGGCTATGTACATGGAAAGCTTACTCAGAATCCAAGAAGGTTCTGGAGTCTTTGCCTTTAACTGGAGATATTCTTTTTGGTAAAGAATTAAACCGTATTTTGGAGTCAGAAGCAGACTCCAAGAAAATAAAGTTTCCTTCCACACACAAATTCAAGCCTAGATTTCCAGTTTTTTGGCCCTTTCGGACTCAAGGAAAAGCAAAAGGAAAGGGTTATGGCAAACAGTTTCGATCTGACAAGTCTGGTAAGACTAAAAAGCTACCAGATAGCCAGCTTCCAAGTCAGAAGATAAGCCACCACCCTGATGGTGCGGGCCTCCACCTGGGGGACCCCAGGGTCGGAGGCCGTCATCTTTATTTCGCACAGATCTGGCAGTAGTCTACCACATATGCCTGGGTAGCGGTATCTCACAGTTATGTGTTTGCTTTCAAGAAACACCCTCCTCAAAGGTTTTTTTGTACCAGCCCATCTTCAGTGGAAACGAAGGACAGGGCTTTGCAAGAGGCAGTTCAGAAGTTGCTTCAGTCCGGAGTGATAATTCCAGTTCTTCCTGTGCAATGAGGAAAAGGTTTTTATTACAATCTGTTTCTATTCCAGAATCCAAATGGGTCATTCCGGCCTATACTCAATCTCAAAGTGCTGAACAAGTACATTTGGGTGCCTCAGTTTCATATGGAAACTTTACGTTCCATTGTTTTGGCCATGGAGCTGGAGGATTTTATGGTATCTCTGAATATCCATGATGCTTACCTCCATGTTCCTATAGCACTGTACCATCAGCGCTATCTCAGATTTGCTATCCTCCAGCAACATTTTCAGTTTCAGGCCCTTCTATTTGGACTGGCCACAGCTCCCAGAGTATTCACCAAAATTATGATGGTAATGGCAGTCCTTTCCAAATGGAATGGTTTTCATCAGACAATAAAAACACAGACTATGGTCTTCTGGAAGTAAGGAGGTCAGTAGCCTGGTGGCTACAGACATCTCATCTGGACAAAGGAAGACTCTTTTGGATATCAGATTAGGAAATTCTGACAACAGAAGCCAGTTTTCAGGGCTGGGGAGCAGTTTCAGGAAGAAGTTCCTTCCAAGAACAGTGGACCAAGGAAGAAAGTTGCTTGCCAATAAATATATTGGAACTTCGGGCCATTTATATGGCACTCATTCAGGCAAAGGACATTCTTCAGGGGAAACCAGTTAAAAATTTCTCGGACAATGCAACAGCAGTAGTGTACCTCAATCATCAAGGAGGAACTCGCAGCCAAAATTCCGGGAGTCCTAAACTTGGAAGCAGATTTTCTCAGTCAACACGCCATTCATGCAAACAAATGGGCTTTACACCCTGAGGTCTTCCAGACTCTGGTAGACAAGTGGATGTTACCGGAGATAGATCTCATGGCGTCCCATCAGAACAACAAAGTTCCCGCTTATGGGTCAAGAATAAAGGATCCCAGAGTGACCTTTGTGGTGCCCTGTCAGTGAGATAGGAATTTTGTCTGGCCTATGTGTTTCCACCGATCGCCCTGCTGCCCAGGGTGATGCGAAAGGTAACACAACGAAAGGGCGCCATGATACTAATAGCTCCGGCTTGGTCCAGAAGACATTGGTACACAGATCTGCAGAGGCTGTCGATGGATGCTCCATTTCTACTCCCTCAACGTCCAGATCTACTGTCACAGGGTCCTTGCTATTACAAGCACCTGGCTCGACTGTCTTTGATGGCATGGCTCTTGAGACTTCCATTCTGAGAGCAAGAAGATTCTCACAACAGGTAATTCAAACAATGCTCAGAGCAAGGAAACCATCCTCAGCTCGCATTTATCACTGAATATGGCAAGCCTATATTCAGTGGTGCAATGACCGTAAATTTGACCCTAGGTCTTTCACAGTTTCCAGAGTCCTAGCATTCCTTCAGGCAGGAATGGACAGAGGTCTACGGGTGGCTTCCTTGAGAGCTCAGGTGTCAGCATTTACTGTATACTGTAGTTCCAAAAGAAAATTGCTAACCTACAGGATGTTCGCACTTTCTTCTTGGGAATGCTTCACATCCAACCTCCCTTTGTTCTTCCTGCAGTGCCTTGGGATTTAAGTTTAGTCCTGAAGGCACTTCAAGTTGCTCCATTTGAACCACTAAAGCAAGTGGATTTTAATTGGTTGACAGCTAAAGCTCTCTTTCTACTGGCTATTGCTTCAGCTAGAAGAGTTTCAGATTTAGGGGCATTAATATGTCACCCACCTTTTCTGAGTTTTCTTCCAGATAGAGCGGTTCTTAGAACCAAATCTGGTTATCTTCCTAAGGTGGTGTCTGAATTCTACCTTAACAAAGAAATGTTTGTCCCGGACGTCCAAGGGCCGGACCTTTCTGCGGGAGATGCATCATTGGACGTAGTCCGTGCCTTAAGGATATACGTGGATCGTACTAGTGCCATCAGAAAGACAGACACTCTCTTTGTTCTCTATGGATTTCACAAGAGAGGATGGCCTGCTGACAATCAGACACTGGCGAGGTGGCTTCAGATGACGATTTCAGAAGCATATTCTCAAGCTGATCTCCCTATTCCGGCTAATGTCTTTGCTCACTCTACTCATAAGGTAGGTCCATCATGGGCAGCACAACGTTGTGCTTCAGCTGAACAGATATGTAAAGCAGCCACATGGTCTTCCATTAACACATTCATTAGACATTATGCCTTTGATACCTTTGCCTCTCATGACACTGAATTCGGGCAAAGGATTCTCCTGTCCAATCAGGAGTGTCCCCACCACTAATTTGCTTTGGGACATCTCAATGTTTTTCCTGTGGATAACCTGTGGTCCCTGCAGGAGAAATAATAGTTATGGTAGACTTACCGTTGATAACTCTATTTCTCCTAAGTCCTCAGTATCCACAGGGATCCCACCCTGACGCACCTGATTTTAGGATCCTTTCACCTTCTAACCTCTTACTTCTTAAAGTGTGTGTTCTTCTCGCCTGATTAGGGCTCTCTATGATGCTCCTGCCTTGAGCTTTGGTAAACAACTGAATTACCTGATCCAGGAGGCGGGGATATAGGGGACTGGCCCGTTGCATTCTGGGAGGCCGAAAGCTTTGATCATTGGTGCCAATCCGCTGTCGCTACCTTATATCCCAATGTTTATCCTGTGGATACTGTGGACGTAGGAGAAATAGAGTTATCAACGGTAAGTCTACCATAACTATTAGTTTGTTTTCATATAGTTATAAAACTGACTTAAGAAAATAAAAAAAATGGCTCCCAGCCGGATTCAATGTTCCAAGTACTGGTCAGATTGTCTCCCGAGCACTAAGTTTATTTATATCTTTGTTTTATGTTTCATACAGTTGTGTAAATTACCTTAATTTTGCAAGCTGCATATTTTCAAAGACACCCAAGACAAATTCAGTCTGTGACATGTTCTGCCAAATTTGGATGCAGTTCTCATTTGCTTGAGGCCAAAAGTGTTTGGTATGAGGCTTTGTTTATTCACTATTACACTTACAGTGCTGGATTTTTTTTCTAGTGTGGCTTTTTGTGCTGCTTGAATAATCATTGTAGCTATATATATGGGGAGATAGTGAGTTAGGGCAGAGCCGTCTGAACAGCAGTGTAGGCACCTGGGCAAAACCTACCCATCCTCCAGCGGTAGGGGTGGAGGGTGCTATCAGCGGCAGGTTTGATGTCCTGCGGGTGGTAGGGGGTGTTCTATCTTCCGCTCAGCATGTAGGACCTGGAACAGTAATTTATGCTAATTACTCCTTTACTGGACAGATGGTGGGAGATGGGGCAGGAGGGAGTACACTAAACTGTAGAAGGGGGCATTGGGCTGAATGAAGGGGCCCTGGTACATTTCAGGGTGGTAGGGACTAGGGAGTGTTTAATGTGCAGGGGAGGAGTAGATAGTGGAGTGGGCTTAATAGTCATCATTTTCCGGTGGGAGAGCAGCTTGCTTGACTGCAGATATATCCAGTTCCTGGAAAAAGATTTCTTAGCTTTCAATTGGATAGAAAACTAGAGCATCCCACCTTTCAGGAGCTACTTGGGACTTGGTGATCAGAGATCAGGAACCAGAGCAATCCACTGACAAAAATTTAAAACTGCATACCAGACGTGTGGAGTACCAGGCGTGTGGAGCTGGAGCAGGGACCAGCTGCAGGAAGGCTGATATTCTTGGCTCTGGGCATAGTAGAGACAAGCTCTCATTGTCCACCAAAAGGGGAGAGTCCCTGCTTCAGACAGAACCTGAGATATCTGGCTGGGAAGAGCAATTAATAGGCTTGGATGGGGACCACTGCTTTAAAGTCGGATATCTCCTGTTCCCCACGGCTGATTTTTAAAAATCTGGTACCCCTGGAAAAAGGGGACCCTCAGCTATCAGTCTAAGGCCCATATACTCCTGGGACCCTTGGGCAACTGCCCATTGAGCCCATGCGAAAAGACGGCCTATTTATCAAATAATATGTCCCTAAAACACCCGATTTTGGAGGTTAGTTGCAAATATTAGAGATCTCCTAAATGTATAAAGGAGGGATCTCAGCAGGTCCCTCCATTTCCGCCACAGCCACATCCCCCATTGGTTTCTATGGGGGATGCGATGCTGCCTGATGTATCAGTATCGGAAATACGAAGCATCCTCGATATTGTTCCCACAATCAAAAGATTCCCACAATCAAAAGATTAGCCTATGGGCTACGGTTCGCATAAAGAAGTTCTGGCTGGGTTCTCTGCGAACCCTCCGCCGGAAATGCCTCAGTGCATCATGGTCACATGTGACCGCGCATGCACAAGACCCCTGGCTGCCTGCAGAGCACTTTGCAGGAATGGGCTCCTTTCAGAGCCCTTGTCCCTGCGCTCAGTGTATCACGGTCACGTGTGACTGTGCATGCACAAGACCCCTGGCCGTCTGCAGAGCACTTCACAGGAATGGGCTCCTGTCGGAGCCCCTGTCCCTCCGGGTGCTGGGTGATATATTCACGCATATTGCAATGCGATCCTGGGCGGTAAGATCCCGCTAAGATCACATTCAAGATATAATCGTTGATAAATGGGCCCTTTAGACAGAATCCAAGGTGTCAGCACAATTAAATGCTATAATCAGATGGTATCTGGCCACACTAAATGCCCCCAGTGATTGTGGGCCTCATACAAATAACAAACTCAAGGGTCGATTCAGAGTTGCAGACAAGTTGGCTGCAGTTAGGTGCATACATCTTAATATGGATATTTGCCCATATAAAGAGCTGTAGCATCTACAGTATGTAGCTGTCATTATTATTTGTGTACTCTTGCACCGACCCTATACAGTATCATACACACAACACAGCTTAACCTGCAATTCTGCCTACACCTCCATGAAACTCATCCTCTCTAAACTTAGAATACTTGCCAATGTCCCAGTACCACCCAGTTATGCCCATTTAGCTGAAAGTTGAGCTGCAGCTGAGAAGCGTACTGTACCACTCTGAAACGTCCATGGATGCATATATTCATCAATAGAGAATGTTCAATGTGAAAAATCACATGATACGTTCCCAAAACGTATTGTGTGCAACTCTGAGCTCGAGTCTTATTGACATCCAGCGTACAGGGTAAGACGTGTACTTGCACTGGGTATTGTTCACTATTCACAAGTGTTCTCAATGGACTGTGGGCCTAATTCAGACCTGATTGCTTCTCTGCAAAAACAGAGGTCTGCGATCAGATAGCCTCTGCCCATAGAGAGTGAAAACCCACCCCATGCAAGTGTGCAAATGCATGCGTATGCCGTGCAAAAACTTCGCCAGACAGCGGACATCTGCAAATCCGTTCGCAACTCACTATCCATCGAATTATTTTTCCATTCAGTGCCCAGAACTTGCCCCTACAGTGCGATACAAACAGGCTGATCAGGGCTGGAGCTGACTTCAGACATCTGCCCAGAAAATGCTTGGGAATGATTGCGTTTTTCCTGACACTTCCAGAAAACGGGCAGTTACCACCCACAAATGTCTACTACCGGTCAATCACCTTGCATACGCATAGCGATCAAAATTTTCGCACCATTCTGTCACTATTTGGGCTCACGCGTGCACATTGTGGTGCATACGCATGCACAGTTATTCGATAATCGGCCGCTTTGCGATTTTACACAACAGCAATCAGGCCTGAGGGGGTAATTCATAGTTGATTGTAACAGCAAATTTGTTAGCAGCTGGGCAAAACCATGGGGTCATTCTGACCTAATCGCACGCTAGCTATTTTTTGCAGTGCTGCGATCAGGTCAAAACTCGGCAAAACTGCACATGCGTTTGCACCATAATGCGCTGGCGCGTCGTTCGGGTACAAAGCGGATCGTGCTGGGCGATGGATTTAACGAAGAATCCATTCACACAGCCGATCGCAAGAAGATTGACAGGAAGAAGGCGTTTATGACTGTTTTCAGGGAGTGGTTGGAAAAACGCAGACGTGTCCAAGAGTTTGCAGGGCTGGTGTCTGACGTTAATTCCGGGACCGGACAGGATGAAGTGATCACAGCGGCTGAGTAAGTTCAGACCTACTCAGAAACTGCACAAGACTTTTTTGTACCGCTTGGCTGAACAAGCGTTCGCACACTTGCAAAGCGAAAATACACTCCCCCATAGGCGGCGGTGACTACCTGATTGCAGCCCTGCAAAAAATAGCTAGCGAGCGATCAACTCGGAATTACCCCCTAAGTGCACTGCGGGGAGGGGGGGGGGCAGATATAACATTTGCAGAGAGAGTTAGATTTGAGTGGGTTATTTTGTTTCTGTGCAGGGTAAACACTGGCTGCTTTATTTTTACACTGCAATTTCGATTTCAGTTTGAACACACCCTACCCAAATCTAACTCTCTCTGCACATGTTATATCTGCCCCCCCCCTGCAGTGTACATGGGGGGTAATTCCAAGTTGATCGCAGCAGGACTTTTGTTAGCAGATGGGCAAAACCATGGCCCTCATTCCGAGTTGATCGGTCGCAAGGCGAATTTAGCAGAGTTACACACGCTAAGCCGCCGCCTACTGGGAGTGAATCTTAGCTTCTTAAAATTGCGAACGATGTATTCGCAATATTGCGATTACTAACTACTTAGCAGTTTCAGAGTAGCTCCAGACTTACTCTGCCTGTGCGATCAGTTCAGTGCTTGTCGTTCCTGGTTGACGTCACAAACACACCCAGCGTTCGCCCAGGCACTCCCACCGTTTCCCCGGCCACTCCTGCGTTTTTTCCGGAAACGGTAGCGTTTTCAGCCACACGCCCCTGAAACGCCGTGTTTCCGCCCAGTAACACCCATTTCCTGTCAATCACATTACGATCGCCGGAGCGAAGAAAAAGCCGTGAGTAAAAATACTTTCTTCATAGTAAAGTAACTTGGCGCAGTCGCAGTGCGAACATTGCGCATGCGTACTAAGCGGATTTTCACTGCGATGCGATGAAAAAGAACGAGCGAACAACTCGGAATGAGGGCCCATGTGCACTGCAGGGGAGGCAGATTTAACATGTGCAGAGAGAGTTAGATTTGGGTGTGGTGTGTTCAATCTACAATCTAAATAACCCACCCAAATCTAACTCTCTCTGCACATGTTATATCTGCCCCCCCCCCCTGCAGTGCACATGGTTTTGCCCAAAAGCTAACAAATTTGCTGCTGCAATCATCTCTGAATTAGGCCCTGTATTTGATGAAAAGGAGAAATACACGTTATTGTTGTATTTAAATATAAATATTTAAATACGATATAGACTATTCTACTTGTAAACAGTGGGGGTGTGGTATAGATATAAATGTCGTTTGAGTAGTGTGTTTATTAAATACGATGTCAGAGTAGTCACAATGTTCTCTAGTCAGGTATGTCCCTCGTGACTACTCTTTCTTACATATACTCCTACTTTAAGGGGACACCTCCAAGGAGGGTGCCAGGTGATCTTTTAGGGATCACCCTTTACATAGAGTCTTATTCCCTGGGCTTGTTGTTATAGTCACTCCCGGGGATGCGCTGGTGTGTGCCTGTGGCGGCTCAGTTTTTTGCACCCTGTAGAAAATCAGCCTCCTTGTACTGCTCATGTGTCCCATATGTCCCACTATCTGTTGGACATTATGACTTCTCTGACATCATTTTTAATAAACACACTTCACAAACGACATTTATTTTATTGCACTCATTATACCACCACATTTTTAGTACATTCATCATATATCATTACAGTCTCTTCCACTACACACTTTTAAACAGGGCCGGTTCTAGACCTTGTGGCGCCCAGGCGTGCTGCAAAAACAGGGGCATGGCTTCATATGGAAGGGTCATGGCCACAGTTATGCCCCCTGTAGTTGTGCCCCCAGTAGAGTTGTGCCCTCAGTAGTTGTGCCCCCTGTAGTTTTGCCGCTAGTAGCTGTGCCCCCTGTAGTTATGCCCCCTATAGTTTTGCTCCAGTAGCTGTGCCTTCAGTAGTTGTGCCTCCCCTAGTTTTGCCCCCTGTAGCTGTGCCCTCAGTAGTTTTGCCCCCTGTAGCTGTGCCCCCTGTAGCTGTGCCCCCAGTAGTTGTGCCCCCAGTAGTTGTGCCCCCAGTAGTTGTGCCCCCTGTAGCTGTGTCCTCAGTAGTTTTGCCCCAAGTAGCTGTGCTCCCAGTAGTTTTGCCCCCTTTAGCTGTGCCCTCAGTAGTTTTGCCCCCTGTAGCTGTGCCCCCAGTATTTTTGTCCCCAGTAGCTGTGCCCCCAGTAGTTGTGCCCCCTGTAGCTGTGCCCCCAGTAGTTTTGTCCTCAGTAGATGTGCCCCCTGTAGTTATGCCCCTAGTAGATGCGCTTACAAAAAAAAAACCTAAAAAAAAAATGAATACTCACCAGCCCCGCTCCTGCTTCCTGACCGCTGCTGCTGTCCTCCTTCTCCGGCCGCCGCTCCTTGGATCTATGGGAGAGACGTCTCTCCCATAGCGCCGCACAGACACTAGAGGTCAATTATGACCTTTAGCGGCTGCTCACACAATGCCGTGCGGTGCACAGCAGCATGTGGGAGGGTCAGGCGGCGGCAGTGGCGCTAGCGCCCACAGGACTGCGGCGCCCCAGTCAAAAAGCCTGCTTGCCTGCAGCAAGAGGCGCTCCTGCTTTTTAATACCCCCCCTTTCCTTTTTGATTAGAGTTTGAGCTGCGTTATACCACACCCCACATTGCTTACAATTGCTAGAAGGTTGGACACCTGCACTATCCATCCATCCTTTACATCATAGTGAGCGCAGTCTCCTACAAAAAATATGCCATTCTACTTGTGTGTGATTGGTATACTTCTTTATGTTGACGCTCAATGAAGGTAAGCTGTATGGTCTGCAGATACAAACTACTGTTTGCATATAAATACATTCTATTTCTATAATAATGCAGTTTCAGATAGTCTACCTACACACAGGGTAGGCTATACCCTGCATCTCTGTGCATTAAGCCACACACACCCACAGCTGTGTAATCAATGTATGTGATTTCTCATTGGATCCTGCAAACTACAACTCCTAATCTGAATTCACACTAATGTATAATTTAGCAGTGTATGTAAATGTATTTGCATAATATAAGTACTTGCTTGTAGCTGATATTATCTCTTCTTAAGATGTTGGTCAGTGGAGTATAGTTTATTGAGCATACATGGACTGGTGTTTACTTAACACGGTAATTTACTGTAAGTCCTTTGATTAGATGTCCAATTGGCTTTAGCGGAAGCCTTTGTTAATTAGACCTAGTTTCTCTTATGTCCTAGGGGGATACTGGTAATCCATTTAGTACCATGGAGTATAGACGGGTCCACTTGGAGCCATGGCACTACAGAAGTTTGATAACGTGTGCTGTCTCCTCCCTCTATGCACCTCCTGCCAGACTCAGTTTAGAAAATATGCCCTAACAAGCCGGTCACATTTCTGGAAGCTCCTGAAAAGTTTTCTGCATTTATTTTAAAAGTTTGTTATTTTCAGGCAGGACTGGATGGCACCAGCCTGCCTGCTTCGTGGGACTTTGGGGGGAGGGCGGCCCAACCCCACTAACGGTTAATGGTCCCGTTCCCTGCTGACAGGACACTAGCTCCTGAGGGAACTATTCGCAAGCCCCACCACGGCGATCGTACATTTCTGCAGCACGCCGCCACCCCTAACAGAGCCAGAAGACAAAAGAGTGGTGAGTACTAAGTCGGTGTCCCGGCAAGCGGGTCGCCGACCATTATGGAGGCATTAGGGTATGGAGACGCACGGCTTCTAACGGGGTGGACTTAAAAGAGGGCTTACTCCATTTTATGCACTTAATAATAGACATATAATGCCAGTACAAAGAAGAGCGGGAAGACCGCGTGCGATTGAAGGGGCGGGACTTCACTATGAGCGGATCCAGCAGCTCACAGGCGCCATTTTACACTACTGCAGCTAACACAGACGCTGACTGCGGGGACGCGCAGCTCCTCCAGAGAGCCTCCAGATTACCTCAGCGGTACCAGGGGGGAGCTTTTTACTAAGTCCCTAATCTAGGTACTTAGTCTGCGACCCGGTTATGCTTGGCTTTAGCGATAAGGTCGCCGTGTGCTGGTTCTATCCTCTCTGTGTCTCTTGGGAAGGGCTCTTTGTGGCTTAATTGTGCTTTTAACCTTTTCCTGTGTGTGTGCTGTTACTATTGCAGTATGTCAGGCAAAGAGTGTGTTTCATGCAAGGCACAGTGTTCCTCTTCTCCAGGGGGTTCACTAGTGTTTACTCAGTGTAGTATCCCTTTTCAGGCTCGTGGGACGGAGCCAGCATGGCTGGACTCCATTCAGGGGATGATTTCTACCATCTCTACTAAATTATCTCATAATGAAAAAGAGACGCAATACTTAAGACAGTCTATGACTGAGTTTATGCAAAAGGACTCAGTACTCAGACCAGCGTCTCAGTCCTCAACCATTTGTCCACAAAAACATTATTTGGCCCATATCCTGCATTCTGACTCTGATAATGAAGGGTCAGAAATGGAGGAAGGCGAGGTGGACATAGAGGTAGGGGAGGGTACTCTCTCGCAAGGTGTTGAGGCTCTCATAGACTCTATAAGAGAAGTCCTAAATATCCCTGATAAGGTGACAGAAGTGTGTGAGGAATCTTTCTTTAATGTGCAGAAAAAATCCTCAGCCACTTTTCCTGTGTCAAAGGAACTACAGTAAATACCCTGTTTGAAGAACCGTGGGTTAATCCAGATAAGAAATTTAAAATTCCTAGGCGGATATTATCATCTTTTCCTTTTCCTCCTGAGAATAGGAAAAAATGGGAAAATACACCGATAGTGGATGTGTCAGTCCCAGGCTCTCACGTAAAATAGTATTACCTGTTCCTTGTGCAGCCTCCCTAAAGGACGCAGCTGATCGTAATATTGAGACTACACTCAAATCTTTGTATACAGCTGCTGGGGTGGCCCAGTGACCCACTATAGCATGTTTGTTGATTAAGCGAGCCATTGCTAATGGTCTGGTAATTTTATTGAGGAGTTAGACTCCTTACCTCAAGAGGAAATTGTTTTACTCCTGCAACACATACAAGACTCTGCAAACTTTATGGTGGAAGCCATTAAGGTGATAGGTTTGCTTAATGCACGCACCACAGCTATGGCAGTGTTGGCACGCAGTGGATTATGGCTACATCAGTGGACTGCTGACGCAGACTCAAAAAAAGGTGTGGAAAGCCTGCCTTTCACAGGTGTGGCCTTATGTGGCGATGTACTCCACAGGTGGATTTCACAAACTATTGCGGGTAAATCCACCTATCTGCCTTCTGTAGCTCCGCCATCTAGGAAGGCCTACTCAGGACCCAATTTGCAGTCCTTTCGGACTGCAAAGTTTCGGGGCAAAGCAAGAGACTCTTCTACCACCGCCAGAGGTAAACCACGCAAACCAGAGGCTGCTGGTTCACAGGAACAGAGGTCCGGCTCTGTCTCCTCAAAGCCTTCCGAATGATGGTGAACGGCAATACCTGGGAGACAGGCAGGTGGGAGCCCGGCTGAAATTCTTCAGTCACGCCTGGACAAGATCTTGCCCGGATCCCTGGGTTGTAGACCTTATATCCGAGGGCTACAGGCTGGAGTTCCAGGATCTCCCACCTCACAGATTCTTCAAATCAGGCTTACCAGTTTCACAAGAGGCAAGAATAACCTTACAAGATGTCAAAAACTGTTGCAGGCCCAGGTCATTGTTCCAGTTCCACCTCATCTGCAAAACAAGGGATATTATTCCAACTTGTTTGTAGTACCGAAACCGGACGGTTCGGTAAAACCGATTTTGAACCTCAAGTCATTGAACCAGTACTTACGAGTGTTCAAGTTCAAAATGGAGTCTCTGAGAGCGATGATCTCAGGTCTGGAAGAGGGGGAATTCCTAGTGTCTCTGGATATCAAGGATGCATACCTTAACATTCCGATCTGGTCACCTCAGCAGGCTTATCTACGGTTTGTACTGCAAAACTGTCACTACCAGTTCCAGGCCCTGCCATTTGATCTCTCCACGGCACCGTGGGTGTTCACCAAAGTGATGGCAGAGATGATGCTACTACTCCGCAAACAAGAAGTGAACGTAATTCCTTAACTGGACGATCTTCTGATAAAGGCTGCGTCCAGGGAGCAGTTGTTGGAGAACATTGGTCTCATGACCAGATTACTCCTGGATCATGGGTGGATTCTGAACCTACCAAAATCTCACCTAGAACCAATGCAGAAGCTTCATTTCCTGGGATTGATACTGGATACAGAGTCTCAGAGAGTGTTCCTTCCCTTGGAAAAGGCAATGGTAATCCAGTTGATAGGTTCGGGACGTTTTGAAGCAGTCCCGAATCTCAGTACATCTGTGCATACGCCTTCTGGGGAAAAGGGTGGCTTCTTATGAAGTAATTCAGTACAGAAGGTTTCATGCGAGGGCCTTCCAGCTGGATCTGTTGGACAAATGGTCCGGATCGCATCTTCACATGCACCAGAGAATTCGTCTGTCGCCAAAAGCCAGAATCTCCCTCCTGTGGTAGCTGCAAACTTCTCACCTAGTGATGGGTCGAAGGTTCGGGATTCAGAATTGGATCCTTCTAACTACAGACGCAAGTCTCAGAGGTTGGGGTGCAGTCACCCAGGGGGGTGCAGTTTCAAGGAAGATGGTCAAGTCAGGAAGTCGTCCTTCCAATAAACATCCTGGAACTCAGGGCTATCTACAATGGCCTTCTGCAGGCCTCATCTCTTCTTCAGAATCAGGCCATTCATGTTCAGTTGGACAATGTGATGGCGGTAATGTATATAAACCGACAGGGAGGAATGAAAAGTAGAGCTGCAATGTCAGAGGTGTCAAGAATTCTCCTCTGGGTGGAAAAACACGCTGTTGCATTGACGGCAATCTTCATTCCGGGAGTAAACAACTGAGAAGCAGATTTCCTCAGCAGACATGACCTGCACTCGAGGGAATGAGGCGTTCCACCCGGAGGTGTTCACAAATTATCCATAAATCGACATGATGGCATCTCAACTCAACAATAAGCTCAAGCGGTATTGTTCCAGGTCAAGGGACCCACAAGCTGTAGCGGTAGACGCCCTGACAACTCTGTGGGTCTACGGGCTGGTGTACTTATTTCCTCCCATTCCTCTGATCCCAATAATTCTCAAAAGAATAAAAAGGTAAAGAGTTCAAGCAATTCTCATTGCTCCGGACTGGCCGTGAAGGGCCTGGTATGCTATCTTCTCGAGATGCTAATCGAAGATCCATAACCTCTACCTCTTCGAGACGATCTTCTGCAACAGGGCCCATTCGTTTATCAAGACTTACCACGGCTACGTTTGACTGCATGGAAGTTGAACAGCTGATTCTAGCCAGGAGAGGGAATCCTGACAAGGTCATCTCTACTATAATCCAAGCCAGGAAGGTGGTAACGTCTAAACATTTCCATCATATCTGGAAGAAGTATGTTTCTTGGTGTGAAAGCAGACAATATTCTACGGTGAAATTTCCCCTGGGACGTTTCCTGCTTTTTCTGCAGTTCGGAGTTGATGTGGGCCAAGGCCTAGGCTCCATAAAAGTTCAGATTTCGGCCTTGTCTATTTTCTTTCAGAAACAATTGGCTTCTCTCCCTGAGGTCCAGACGCTCTAGAAAGGTATTCTTCATATCCAATCTCCCTTTGTGCCTCCCACGGCGCCTTGGGATCTTAATTTGGTTCTGCAATTCCTCCAATCGGACTGGTTTGCACCGTTACAGGAGGTAGACGTAAAGTATCTTACGTGGAAGACCGTCACGCTGTTGGCCTTGGCTTTGGCAAGACGTGTGTCGTAGCTGGGGGCGTTGTCTCACAAAAGCCCCTACTTGATTTTCCATGAGGACGGGGCTGAACTCAGGACTCATCAGCAATTCCTTCTTAAGATGGTGTCGGCGTTTCACATCAACCAGCCAATTATGGTTCCGGTTGTTACTGAGCAGCATTGGATATAGGTACTATTGCCTCCAGGGCATAAAATTCAACAATAGCTGCTCGCAGAGCAGTTTACCTACTTACGTGAAAAGCTGATATAGAATCTAAGAAGGTTTTGGAATAGTTACCTTTTTCTGGAGATATTCTTCTTGGTAAAGAATTGACAGATATTCTGGAGTCAGAAGCAGACTCCAAGAAGGTCAAGTTCCCTACCACATACAGTTTCAAACCTAAAGGTCCGGCTTTTCTGCCCTTTTGGTTTCAAGGAAAAGCTAAAGGAAAAAATAAGGGCAAGCAGGCCCAATAAAAGAAGTCTGGTAAGACTAAAAAGCATTGGGCTACCAGAGGATCGGTTGGGAAGACAGATGAAAAACCATCAGCCTGATGGTGCAGGCCTCCACCTGGGGGACCCCAGGGTGGGAGGCCGACTTCTTCAGTTTGCACTGATCTGGCAGCAGTCTACAACAGATGCCTGGGTGCAGGAAGCGGTATCTCTAGGTTATGCTTTTGCCTTCAAGAAGTACCCTCCTCTAAGGTTTTTTTTTGTACCAGCCGGTCTCGGGTAGAGACGAAGGCCAGGGCTTTGTTAGAGGCAGTTCAGAAATTGCTTCACTCAGGAGTAGTCATTCCAGTTCCTCCTGCACAATGGGGACAGGGTTTTTACTCCAACCTGTTTTTAGTTCAGGAGCCAAATGGGTCTTTTCGGACCATTCTCAATCTCAAAGTACTGAACAAATACTATTGGGTACCTCGGTTTCACATGGAGACGTTACAATCCATCATTTTGGTCATGGAACCAGGGGATTATATGGTATCCCTGGATATCCAGGATGCTTACCTACATGTTCCTATAGCACTGTCCCATCAGTGCTATATCAGGTTCGCTATCCTCTAACAGCATTTTCAGTTCCAGGCCCTACCTTTTGGATTAGCCACAACTCCCAGAGTATTTACCAAGATTATGGTGGTAATGGCAGCCTATCTCCACCAGCAGGGGATAAGAATTTTTCCATACTTCGACAATCTTTTAATCCTGGCATAGACGCAGGAGTTGCTCTTATGTCATCTGCGACAGACAATAACATGCAGAACCATGGGTGGCTCATAAACTGGGCAAAATCGCTCTCGTGCCGTCACAACGGATGACTCACTTGGGGGCGGTACTGAATTCAGGTCTTTAGAGAGTAAGTTTACCTCTGAACAAGATATCCAAAGTCCAGTCAAGGATTCAGGACTTGTTACACAGTCAAAAGGTATCTATTCATGCAGCAATGCGGGTGGTGGGTTTGATGATCAACGTTCGACATGGTGTATGCACAATTCCACTCAAGGCCTCTGCAGCATCTGATTCTTGCCAAATGGAATGGGTTGTATCAGACGATAAAAACACAGACCATGTCTCTTACGATAGAAGTAAGAAGGTCATTAGCCTGGTGGCTACAGACATCCCATCTGGACAAGGGGAGACCCCTTTGGATATCAGATTGGGAAATTCTGACAACAGATGCCAGTCTTCAGGGCTGGGGAGCAGTGTCAGGAAAGTTGTGTTTTCAGGGGCAATGGACCAGGGAAGAAAGTTGCCTGCCAATAAACATATTGGAACTTCGGGCCATATACATGGCACTGATTCAGGCAAAGGACATTCTTCGGAGAAAATCAGTCCAGATCCGCTTGGACAATGCAACGGCAGTAGCGTACCTCAACCACCAGGGAGGAACTCGCAGCCAATAAGCGATAGAGGAGGTAAGTCACATACTAAAGTGGGCAGAACTTCATCATCCAGCCTTGTCCACAGTATTAGTTCCGGGAGTCCTAAACAGGGAAGCGGACTTTCTCAGTCGACACGCCATTCAGGCAAGCAAATGGTCTCTACACCCGGAGGTCTTCCAGACTCTAGTAGACAAGTGGGGGTTGCCAGAGATAGATCTCATGGCGTCCCGTCTGAACAACAAAGTTCTCGCATACGGGGCAAGAACAAAGGATCCCAGAGCGATCTTTGTGGAAGCCCTGTTGGTGAAATGGGACTTTCATCTGGCTTATGTGTTTCCTCCAATCACCCTATTACCTAGGGTGGTGAGAAAGATAAAGCAAGGGAAAGGTGCCGTGATACTAATAGCTTCGGCTTGGCCCAGAAGACATTGGTACACAGATCTACAGAGGATATCAATGGATGTTCCACTTCTGCTACCTCAACATCCAGTTCTACTGAGGGTCCTTTTTATCACACACATCTGGATCGACTGTCTTTGACGGCGTGACTCTTGAAACGGTTCCGGTATGAATGGTCGACCATGTTATGGTCGACAGTCATTAGGTCGACCACTATTGGTCGACATTGACATGGTTGACATGGACACATGGTCGACACATGAAAATGGTCGACACGTGAAAAGGTCGACATGAGTTTTTTTACTTTTTTTGTGTCGTTTTTTGCGTAAAGTGACTGGGAACCCCAATTAGTGCACCGCGTCCCCTCGCATGGCTCACTTCGCTCGCCATGCTTCGGGCATGGTGCCTTCGCTTCGCTCGGCACAGATTACCGTTCCAATCGTAGTCCACTTGGATCGTAAAGTATGGAAAAGTTCCCCAAAAGAAAAAACCTTTTCATGTGTCGACCATGTGTCCATGGCGACCATGTCAATGTCGACCAATAGAGGTCGACCTAATGACTGTCGACCATAACATGGTCGACCATGTGAACGGATACCCTTGAAACCTCTATCCTGAAGTCAAGAGGATTCTCACTACAGGTCATTCAAACTATGCTCAGAGCAAGGAAACCTTCCTCAGTTCGCATTTATCACCGAATATGGCAAACCTATATTCATTGGTGCAGTGAACGGAAAATGGCCCTTAAGGCTTTCAGAGTTTCCATGTGGCTTCCTTGAGAGTGTGTCGGCATTGACTGTATGGTTTCAAAAGAAAATTGTCAATTTACAGTATGTGCATATTTTTTTCCAGGGAATGCTGCGCATTCAACCTCCTTTTGTTCCTCCAGTACCTTGAAACTTAAGTCTAGTTCTGAAAGCCCTTCAAGTTTCCCCGTTTGAACCACTTAATAAAGTGGATCTTAAATGGTTGACAGCTAAAGTTCTCTTTCTACTGGCTATGGCGTCAGCTAGAAGAGTATTAGATTTAGGGGCGTTATCATGTCGTTCTCCATTTCTGATTTTTTATCCAAATAAAGCAGTTCTCACAACTAGATCTGGGTATCTTCCGAAGGTGGTGTCTAAATTCCACCTTAATGAAGAAATTGTAGTCCCAGCTTTCCAGCTACCGGGCCTTTCTGCGGGAGATGCATCGCTGGACATGGTCCGTGCATTAAGGATCTACATGGACCGTACCAGTACCATCAGAAAGACAGATTCTCTCTTCATTCTCTACGGATTTCACAAGAGAGGATGGCCTGCTGATAAGCAGACACTGGCAAGATGGCTTCGGATGACGATTTCAAAAGCATATTCTCAGGCTGATCTCCCTGTTCCGGCCAATGTCTCTGCTCACTCTACTCGTAAGGTAGGTCCATCATGGGCAGCACAACGTGGTGCTTCAGCAGAACAGATATGTAAGGCAGCCACATGGTCTTCCATTAACACATTCATTAGACATTATGTCATGGATACCTTTGCCTCTCATGACACTGAATTCGGGTGAAGGAATCTCCTGTCCAATCAGGAGCGTCCCCCACCACTAAATTGCTTTGGGAAATCCCATTGGTATCCTGTGGATAACCTGTGGACCCTGCCTAAGAAATATACGTTATGGTAAGAACTTATTGTTGATAACGGTATTTCTCCTAAGTCCACAGGATCCACAGGGATCCCACCCTGACGCACCTGATTTTAGGATCTTTTTACTCACTAACCTCTTCCTTCTTGTACGGAAGGGTGTGCATGTGTGTTCTTATCGCCTGGTTATGGCTCTCTATGATGCTCCTGCCTTGAGCTTTGGAATACAACTGATTTGCCTGAGCAAGGAGGCGGGGATATATGGACGGGCCCATTGCATGCTGGAAGACCGGAAAAGCTTTGACCGATTGGTTCAAATCCGCTGTCGCTTCATCATATCCCATTGTTATCCTGTGGCTCCTGTGGACTTAGGAGAAATACCGTTATCAACGGTAAATTCTTACCATAACGTATATTTTTAAATAATGGTAATGTAATGGTAGCATTGTAATTCATGATATATACCTGCTTTCAGAGACACCCTACTGCATGATTAATATATGTGATATATACTGTAAGTAGCCGATGTGTAAATACACATACTGTAAATGTAAATTGGAAACCCCCCCCTTCACAAATACTGCATTTGCCCCTGCAGTCAGTCATTATCATCATGAATTGTGGGAGCCATGTTCTTGGCTATAAAAATACTCACCCCCCCCCCCCCCCCACCTCCTCCTTCCCGCCCACACACACACACACACACACTAACACACATACACACACACACACACACACTTCCCAAACATAGGTTTCTGTGGCCCTCTGTGGGGAAGCATGCCATGTATTTTGTCTTGAGAAAGGCAGAATCCCAGACCCCTGTCTGCACTGTGCGCTTGTGACCTTTTATGGATTGGTTTCTCTCCCAGTGATGAATTTTAAATTGAGCTGCTGCCAGTGCTGGGAACTCTGTCCAAACTGGTTCCAGACACAGATGAAAGATGAAATAGCTGTTGTGCAGAAGAATAGAAATATACATTCAATATTTTTTATACACATCTCTGCAGTCTGCAGTGTAATAGGATACACAGCGTAACAATAAGATACTAGCTGTCATCCTCATATGGGACTTCATTCAGGTGTGGTTCTTACTGCGCCCCATGCTGCAAAGTACCAGTTATTCTGCGCATGTGCGAATGGGTCCTGCGATGGGAACAGAACAGCATCAGACTGTCAGTGATTGACAGTCTGATGCCGTTTGAAGGCAGTAATGGCATCAGTTTCTCCTTATTGAGACATGTCACCGCTGTTGCAGGGGAGTGAAGAGGCCAGGATCTCCATCAAAGGACAGAGATTTCCTGGACTCTAGGTAGCAGCTGGGGCGGCTTACTGGCTTGCCAGTGGCTCCGTGGAAGACCCGATACGGCATTCTTGGATGCAGTTCGGATCAGTAATGCAGCTACTGCGTTACCATAATAGTGCTATTGCTGCTGCTACTAAATAAGCAGCAGCGATAGCAACTCTGCCCACATCTGAATGAGGGCCACTGTGCACTTCAGATTACTGAAGATTAAAATTTAACATGCAAAAATTTAAACACCTATGAATAGTGGGTAAATTTACTATAAGTCGATTTGTAAACCGACCAAAATCGTCCAACATCGACATTATGTTTGTGTGTAAAAATCGCTCATTTACTACTGTGTCTGTTTTATGTGTCATGTGTAAACTGACGTCAGTGTTGGCCGATTTTGCTGTTCTGTAGTTCGTTGGTTTTGATCTAAAACCAACTAGAAACTGACCTAAAGCCGACATAAAACCAAATTTAGCATAGAGGGATGACATACTGAGCATGTAGGCATCATGACAAGAACAAGGATGCCCAGTTAGCACTCTCATAATATTTTTGTTTTGCATCACACACCACCTGCACATTCATAGAATAGGTGTGGGGACTACTGATGTGTAGATGAGCACTATTCCTAGATGGTCTCAGCCCTACAATTAGAAGGATACCCTTAGTTGTGACTCCTGACTGGGAAAGCAGATGTAGGTCTTATTGAAGTGGATGAGGGCTCCCATGACCTATGTGAGGTTCCTTCTAAAAGTAGCCTGCGTTATGCCTAGCACTTCACCAGAAACTGACTGAAAGGAGCCAGTTCCCAAAAAAAAAGCAGAGCACACACCAGCTTGTGCAGACCTGACACAAATAGGCCTGCTGCTATGTCCAAAGATGTAGCAGGAATGCTCACTGCGTCCATCTCTGAAACAGGCCCATAGCCTAAGTTCTAATGCCACATGCTTGTGTCCCTTTTTATAGGAATCAAAATGAAGTTTGGGCCAATAGAAGCTGGTTTAAAAGTCAAACACATCTGTCAAAAGGCTATTGTTTGGCAGTTTGTGATATCGGGTTATGGTCAGTTTATTTATGCTCAACTTTGAAACTGACAGTAAAGTTCTGGTTTCTATAGATGTCTATGAAAAAGTATCGATTATTGGTCCTATGTTTTAATTAGAGATTTGCGGCTGGCACTTTTTGTGTTTTGGTTTTGGTTCTAATTCCATTTTCGTGTTTTGGTTTTGCCAAAACCACCCTTTCATGTTTTGGTTTTGGATCTGGATGATTTTTTTGGGGGAAAACATAAAAACAGCTAAAATCACAGAATGTGGGGGTAATTTTGCTCCTACAGTATTATTAACCTCAATAACAATCATTTCCACTCATTTCCAGTCTATTCTGAACACCTCACACCTCACAATATTGCTTTTAGGCCTAAAAGTTGCACCGCGGTGGCTGTATGACTAAGCTAAGCGACACAAGTGTGCGGCACAAACACCTGGCCCATCTAGGAGTGGCACTGCAGTTGCAGACAATATGGCACTATTCAAAAACTAGTCCCCAAACAGCACATGATGCAAAGATGAAAAAGAGGTGCAATTAGGTAGCTGGATGGCCAAGCTAAGCGATACAAGTGTGCGGCACAAACACCTGGCCCATCTAGGAGTGGAACTGCAGTTACAGACAGTATGGCAGATTTAACAAATAGGCCCCAAACAGCACATGGACATATAGAAACAAACAGCAGTGGACATATAAACATAGAAACATAGAATTTGTCGGCAGATAAGAACCACTTGGCCCATCTAGTCTGCCCCTTTTTTTTTTTTCAATATTATTTTTTATCTCTAACCTTATTTGATCCTTATTTCTTTGTAAGGATATCCTTATGTCTATCCCATGCATGTTTAAATTGCTCTACTGTCTTAGCCTCTACCACCTCTGATGGGAGGCTATTCCACTTGTCCACTACCCTTTCTGTGAAATAATTTTTCCGCAAATTTCCCCTGAACCTCCCCCCCTCCAGTCTCAGTGCATGTCCTCGTGTCCTTTTGCTTCTCTTCATTTGGAGAATGTTTCCCTCCTGGACTTTGTTGAAACCCTTGATATATTTGAAAGTTTCTATCATGTCCCCCCTTTCCCTTCTCTGCTCCAAACTATACATATTGAGATTTCTTAGTCTTTCTGGGTATGTTTTGTGATGTAGGCCATGCACCATTTTAGTTGCCCTCCTTTGTACAGTTTCTAATGTATTAATATCCTTTTGAAGATATGGCCTCCAGAACTGAATACAGTATTCTAGATGAGGCCGTACCAATGACCTATACAGTGGCATTATTACTTCTTTCTTTCTGCTGCTGATTCCTCTCCCAATGCAGCCAAGCATCTGACTAGCTTTCCTCATTGCCTTGTTACATTGCTTACCTGCCTTTAAGTCATCTGAAATAGTAACTCCTAGATCCCTTTCCTCCTCAGTAGTTTCCAGTATAGTGCCATTAATACTGTATTTAGCTTTAGGATTTTTGAGACCCAAGTGCATGATTTTGCATTTTTTGGCATTAAACTGTAATTGCCAGACTCTTGACCATTCCTCTAGTCTACCTAGATCCTCAATCATTTGTTTTACCCCACCTGGTGTGTCTACCCTGTTGCATACCTTTGTGTCATCTGCAAAAAGACATACTTTCCCTTTAATGCCATTTGCAATGTCACCAATAAATATATTAAAAAGCACTGGTCCAAGTACAGATCCCTGGGGTACTCCACTGGTAACATTTCCCTCCTGTGAATGCACTCCATTTACCACAACTCTGTTTTCTATCCTGCAACCAAGATCTTATCAATTCAATAATCCTAATATCCAATCCCAAACTTTCAAGTTTATTTAGTAGTCTGCGATGTGGAACTGTGTCAAAAGCCTTACTAAAGTCTAGATAAGCTATATCCATGGCTCCACCTTTATCCATCACTTTAGTCACACAATCAAAAAAGTCAATAAGATTTGTTTGACATGATCTCCCCCCAGTGAATCCATGCTGTTTGGGATCCAGTAAATTGCCGGATTTGAGATAATCTACAACTCTTTCTTTTAAGAGTGTTTCCATCAATTTCCCTACTATATAGCAGCAGCGTATATCGTCACTGGAATTACTGATGACACAGGACACTACCACTGGTCTGATGCAGCCCAACAGGTTGTTATAATTATTATACTGCAGCAGTGGACATATAGCAGCAGCGTATATCGTCACTGGAATTACTGATGACACAGGACACTACCACTGGTCTGATGCAGCCCAACAGGTTGTTATAATTATTATACTGCAGCAGTGGACATATAGCAGCAGCGTATATCGCCACTGGAATTACTGATGACACAGGACACTACCACTGGTCTGATGCAGCCCAACAGGTTGTTATAATTATTATACTGCAGCAGTGGACATATAGCAGCAGCGTATATCGCCACTGGAATTACTGATGACACAGGATACTACCACTGGTCTGATGCAGCCCAACAGGTTGTTATAATTGTTATACTGCAGCAGTGGACATATAGCAGCAGCGTATATCGCCACTGGAATTACTGATGACACAGGACACTAACACTGCTCTTATGCAGCCCAACAGGTTGTTATAATTGTTATACTGCAGCAGTGGATATATATAGCAGCAGCGTATATCGTCACTGGAACTACTGCTATATATACTGGAATTACTGATATATGACAGCAGAGAACACCAACACTGTGAATGGCTGGACTGATACAGCACAATACACTGACTACACCGGACTGGTCTGCACAACACAGCACCACTTTACAGCTACACTGGATATACTGTATCTGCCTGGACTGATACAGCACAATACACTGACTACACTGAACTGGTCTGCACAACACAGCACCACTTTACAGCTACACTGGATATACTGTATCTGCCTGGACTGATACAGCACAATACACTGACTACACTGGACTGGTCTGCACAACACAGCACCACTTTACAGCTACACTGGATATATGGACTGGACTGAGCAGCACAACACTTGTCACCCCACTTTCCCACCCCAATAAACAGACACTGAGCACACCGAATACACGTCCTCTCACTCTCCGAGACTGGAGTGAAAATGGCCGCGACGCGTGGATCCTTATATGGAATCCAAATCCCGCGAGAATCCGACAGCGGGATGATGACGTTTTGCCGAGTTCAGGTTTCCGAGTCAAGAGGGAAAATCCGAGCCAGGCTCGGATCCGGACTCGGAAGGCAAAGTTCGGGGGGGGGGAGGTTGGTTCTCTGAGAACCGAACCCGCTCATCTCTAGTTTTAATTTGTTCTAAAGTAATTTTTTTGGGTACATTTTACATCGGTTTTGACTTTACTAGCTTTTTGACTTGCAAACACAACAGAAAATCAACCAAAAATTGGCCTTAATAAATTTACACGTAGAAATGCTCCCATTATTTTAATACTTTCCCTCCTGAGTCTCGTGGCGCAGCAGTGCTGCTGCAGAAATCAATGGAAAAATTGTGCAGCGCCATTTTCCCGGAGATCTGCACATGCACTGTAGACTCATTGCTAGGCTCCTGGCTAGAGAGGAGAGGGCACAGACGGATCCTGCACACGGGCCGCCTCCTCTCTAGAAACACCCCATAATTGTCAAGGTGGTGGCAATACTAGAATTTAGGGAAAGTTTGTGTGTGGTCTGTCCGTCTCCATCTGACCAGCCGGCCTCCACTCCCCAGACAACAGCGCTGCATCGCACAACGATCTCCTCCAATGTCTGCCAATACACTACTCTTCCTACACGACCCATAGGATGGCCCACACGAAGGCTGCCTCTACCACTATGCAGCGCTGCCTGCTGTTACCTACACAGTGGCCAGTGCTGCACCGAGTCCCACATGCAGACACTGCCAATCAGAGTTAGTGCAGAAGGTGCTCCTGCACATAAGCCGCTCATAACTTTATTGTGATTACATAAACCTTTTACTTAAGCTAGCTTATCACTAAATAAAACCACACCACACACTGAAATAAAGACACGGACACAGTAGCTGGAGTTAAAGGTCAGACGATGTTTATTAATCGCTGACCAACTCTTTAAACTAATAATTGAGGCCGAATTAGAATTGAATATATATTAACTTTAGTTTGGAGGATGGCAAACAGAAAACCGCTGCCAAACACCAGCACCCGTCACCTAGATGACAAACCACCAAACCAAGGAGGGGAGTACACATACCCCGCCTCCTTCCCGCATAACCCGCATTGTGCTGGCCTTACCCCTCTTTCTCTGGCAAACGTTCGGTTCCCGCAGGGGAACGTCTAAATGTCCAACCGCAAGAAAAGGACACACCTGCCGTCCATTTAAAGAGGGAGCCCCACAATGACCACTTATGCCTGTGTGACAGCTGGTTGGCAGCGATTTCCCGCCAATCTGGCTTTCAATAGCCCACAGCAAGAACAAAAAACGTAGACGCATTCTGGGAGGGCGGGCGGGCATAAACTGAAAGGCAAGAGGGAGTCTAGCAAGATGGCCACCCCCTATATACTAACCTAAGACCCTCCTCTTCATCCTGATGCACAACCCCTTAAACCAATAGGAAAAAACCAACCGGGAAAACTGATCTGCCTAGCAACTGCTTAGTCATTTAACAACCAATCACAAAAAGTTGATCGCTTATATGGCCTCAGGCTTATGCAGCCTTCAGCTTATCAAAACTGTGCGCGTGTGTGATGCACTGTCTACCCTACCCTAGTTACAGCCCTGATAAAAATAACAATGACTGAATACTGTCTGTAATTAATTGTACATGACATTAAATTTCAGCCCCCCCCTCCCCCAGACTGACCTGCCTTGCTGCTGGATGGTGGTCCTGTTCATCCTGGGCTGGCTCTCTGAGAAACTCAGTTGGAGTCTCGAGTCCTGCTGCTGCTCAGTCTGTCACAGTGCCAGTGGCTCAGGCTTCTCAGCCTCCGTGTCCTCTCCCTCACGCCAAATGCTGCATCTCTTCAAAGCGCAGAAAAGTGCAGGTGTGGACTGGGGGCGGTCTGGGAGAGATGTCACGTCGTCTTTCCCACTCCCAGTGGATGCGGGAGCCATGGGGTGCGGCAGAGCATGCGGGAAGGCAGCTGCATCGCTGCCCGCAGGGCTGGTGCTAGCGTGTCCGGCGCCCCCCTACAAACTATAAATTTGCACCCTCCCATACTTTACAAAGGGACAGCGCACGTCTTTGGTCTTACACAGAAGGGGCATGGCCACACAATAGTACCCCCATTTCAAATTACGCCACAGTAGCACAATTTTATTCACATAACACCGCACCCCAAACAAAATGCCCCCCGTAGTAGTGCCGCTTACACAAAATGCTCCCTGTAGTAGTGACGCTTACACAAAATGCCCCCTGTAGTAGTGCCGCTTACACAAAATGCTCCCTGTACTAGTGCCACTTACACAAAATCCCCCCTGTAGTAGTGCCGCTTACACAAAATCCCCCCTGTAGTAGTGCCGCTTACACAAAATCTCCCCTGTAGTAGTGACGCTTACACATAATCCCCCCTGTAGTAGTGCCGCTTACACAAAATTCCACCTGTGGTAGTGCCGCTTACACACATTTTGCCCACCCAGTCATACATACACACACATACACAAACAGATACACACACACACATACAGATATACATACACACACTTTCTCAAGCTCACTCACTCTCTTTACATTTTCTTACCAAAAGGAAGTCTGGCTGGCCGGAGCTGTCCATCCTCCTGTTCCTCGTCGTGATCGTCAGCCTGGTCTGTTGTAGCTCTTCCCCTCCATTCTGTGTAGCTCCGCCCCCTTTTTGGGTTTTCCTGCACAGTGAGTAAACACTGCGCGCTGTCACACAGTTAGGGAGGGGGACTGGAGAGGACGCTTAAAGCTGCCAGCGCCGCTGCCTGTCACAGTGTGACAGGCACAGCAGCCGACAGCAGCAGGGAGGACAGGCGGCGCAGCAGCAGGGATGCAGGGCAGGGAAAGCGCCTCTCCACCCTGGCGCCTGCCTGCACTGCATCCTTTTGCTGAGTGGATAGCGCCGGGCCTGGCTGCCTGGCTACTTATCTATTTAAAACTGTGAGTAGTAGCCAGGCGCTGCAGCTAACGGGTAGACAATACTAGTGTGATGCAGGTGGCCCTGCGGTGTGTCAGGCACCCCTGGCACAACCCTAGTTATGGCCCTGCTTAAATGTAGTCTGTCTTTCCTGTGGAATTAGCATACAGTATGTGGTCAGAGCAGGATGATTTGGAAATGGATGGACTCTTGCACTCCATCTGATAGTTTATTTATGTACTTGGATCAGCGGATGTTTTCTGGCTATATACATGTAAACAATCTGAGGATACAGTATAGATTGCCAGCTCTTTGTAGTGCTTACACTGCCCACAGATCGTTGTCTCTGCCTGAGATTAAACAGAGAACATTGCAGAAATCACACAGTCATCCATACAAGCTAGCAGACGGCCAAATTCCTCTCCAAAATGGAAATGTCTTATTGCCAGGATGATTTTCACTGGTTGGCTACAGCCAATTTACTCAGTTTAAAGAGATTATCAAAGATTTATCCAAAAATGTATTTACAATCAAAGCTAATGCAACTCTGTCCCTCCTGCAGTGTTACCTTAAATGTCTTCAGAAACTCTTCTCAGTGGAAAATAAAGTGTTATAGATACCAACAAGTAGAAATATGCTAGACACTATTTATAGTATTGTAAACTAAACATAAGCTGTACAAGGAATATAAGCCTCTTTTGGAGGTACAGATTGAGCCTCCCTCATCGTTGCTGTTTCTCTGCCTAAACGGAGGATTAGTCACGCCTAAGCGATAGCTCAGGTTGTTTAGTTGTTGCACGGACAGGCATGTTTAGGCATGACTTCATACGCACTACTAATCCAGTACTGTAGAGCGAATAGCGGCGGATTGATCTACAAGCTCTGGGAAATGGTCAGTGACGACTGTAATGTTACTGTATACTGTACACACAGACCAATGGTCAGATGGAGAGAGTCAATAAAAAATAAAAAAAAAGAAACCAATAAATCAATCAATAAAATGAGTGTATACATGCGCAAGCGAACGTGTTAAAGCAATGGTCCATTGACATTAGGGTTATGTGAGCATCCAAGTCCTGTAGACTAATCAATAATTAAAAAAGTGTATACAGATGCAACTGAACATGTTAAAGCAATGGTCCATTGACGTTAGGCATACAGTACTGTATGTGAGCATCCAAGTCTCGTAGCCAATACAGCAAAACCCATGGGAAGGGATCACTGCTTACATTTACACATGAGCTTGTGTCTCTACACATGAGCTTGTGTCTCTCTCTGAGCTTGTGGCATCATAGCCAAGTGGTGCAGTGTCCCGCACCCCATGCTCAGAGTCCTGGGTTTGATTCCCAAAGTGTGAATACCTTTGTTTTGTTTTGTTTTGTTTTCTTCTTGACACTTTTTATTAATTATTTTTTTTATAACATTTATATATTTAAGAAAAATACATTAAATAGAATTATGCACACAGGAAAAGACCTGTTTCCATAACTAATTGTCAGGGCATCTGACACGCAAATCCATAGAACAGTACTGTACTCTTTAATGTACATTCAGTCTGGCCCTCTCTAGTCCTTTCCCCCAACCGAAGTGACTGTAGTATAAGCCCTTTATTTACATACTGCGTTGGCAATTTATTAACTGTAAACTGGCCTCTTTGTCTGAAAAGATCAGTCTCTCAGGGGAGGGGGGAAGTGGATATTAACCAGCGAAGTTCAGAGACGCTGTCGAAAATATTAATTCTCTGAAGGGACCCCCAAAAAAGAAACCAATAAATCAATAAATAAATATATTGTATACAGACACAAATGAACATGTTAAAGCAATGGTCCATTGACGTTCGGTTTATGTGAGCTGTTAAATTCAATTAAAATGGGCTTAAAGCTTAATGTTATCTTTATCATTGTAATAGGAAGAGATAAAAGCTCCTTCCTAAGTTCCTGGATGCTAAAACAGAGTGCTTAGCATCGCTGTACAGTATTTTCTATTTGAGTACTAAGTAGCATGAACAGCCTGTAACATACTCTGCTCTAAAGCCTACAGCAGCAAGTGTTATCTTTATAAGTATAATGGGGAGAGATAAAAGCTCCTTTCTGTATAGTATTTTCTATTTGAGTACTAAGTAGCATGAACAGATTGTAATGTGCTCTGCTCTAAAGGCTACAGCGGCAATTGTTATCTTTATAAGTATAATGGGGAGAGAGAAAAGCTCCTTCCTAAGTTCCTGGATGCCAAAACACAATGTTTAGCACCTCTGTACAATATTGTCTATCTAGCCAGAAACCCCGTACCCCGTGCAAGCTGTGTGGACAATTGGAGGGGACCCGACACACTGTTGCTTGCTGTTTCCCTTTGCGGTGTCACATAAACTAGTGGTTTAGTTGTGGCCAAGAGTCTCCTCTTCTGTATGGTACCGGTCTTGAGTCTCTGGGACACCCAGAACCGGAGATATCAGAGTGCAAAGTGGACCCATTTTCCCCCTAGACTATAATGGGCCCATTAATTCAGACCCACCATGGGTTCTGACACTTGCCGTTAGCCTATGGGGGGTCACAGAAACTTGGGGTCGGTATCCTCTGGTAGCTAATCATTTCCCCTTCCATACCAACATGGTTCTGAGCCATTTGGTCCCCCAGTACTGGAGATATTAAACTTTAAGCCCATTTGAATTTAATAGGCCACATAAACCTAACATAAATGGACCATTGCTTTATCACGTTCTTTGCATCTGTATACACTGTTTTTATTTATTGGTTTGTCTACGGGATCTCATTGCCGCAGTGTATTTTAAATAGCATAATGATACGCTCGTACAGCATTGCCCATACAGTAAAGTAAAGTAAAAGTAAAGCATTGCCCATACAGTAAAGTAGTTCTTGCGCTATAGTGTACTGTATTTCAATGGAGACCACACACATGCGCAATGGTGAATTTAAAAAGCATCATCTGGTGGATGATCGCAGGTATTACACTCACCAGTAAAGCCAAATGCCATCATAAGCTCTGTGAGCCTCCCTACGACTAGACACGTCGCCTTGCGCCCAGGCACGATGCGACTCCGTGATCGGGACTAACGCCATAGACAGCATAGATGAGCCAGGCTCCATCTGTAGTAGGAGTACATGTAGCAAAAGTAATATATACTGTATATTTGTTACAATACATTAAGGGACATTCAATATTAGTGCAGGTTTTGCCTTTTCCTGTTAGCTCTTACTTTATTAGTTCTCACTATTCTTAGAAATGTTTCCACATGTTTCATGTCGAGTGGCGAATTGCCCATTAGTCACATGCCTAGGGGTGGCACTTCTTGCTTGGCAGCAATTGGGCTCACGTTTCATTACTGTCAGTCTGAAATTACCAGTATCTACAAAATATTTAAACTCTAATGTACTGTACACCATTTTGCTTTGAGTTTTAATGGGTAGGACATGGGCAGACTACCCCGTAAGCTGTTCTACTTAGTAAATATGTATACATAACTAAAAAATAACTGAAATGTCATAGCTCATGGCTTGTTTTATTAAATAGGATATATTATACTAAACTACCAATATCCATAATGAGGGCTTATATTCGAAAAATGAAAATAATAAAATTGGATGGCAGGGATAGCCAATACTGTTGTGCCTAGGAGCGCACAAAGCCCTAAATCCGCCCCTGTTCATGTCCCCATGTTTCATGGCAGCCATGATGCACAGGAGCTGTCCATTCCAAGGTTAAAACCAGTTTCCAGTTGTAGAATTACCCTCCAAAAATCAACCTGCATCGACTGTAACCTTACCGTTTCCAGATCCACCTGAAAATGTTTGTGGTAGAGAGACTGAAACTACATGTCAAAGTCCACCTTACAACCACTTGGGTACCACCCTCCTACCATTTTATGACTACACCCCATAATTCATTAATAGTGTAACTGAATCCAGAGGGGGGAAGGGGGATCGGGGGAACAAGTCTTTGTTAAATGCAAACTTTCTTGTGTTTGACATATTTTAAATCCTTTGGTTGAATTGCTGCTGGAAAGGGGCATTAAAAGTATTGGATGAGACGCATTATTTGCTAAAAGTCTTTTTGTAAGATAAAATGTCTGTGTGGCACTCTCACACAAAGCAGGGAATGACCTATAAATATGATGTCATGTCTCCAACAGGTTTTACATAATCTTATCCTGTAATACAAAATCTTGTTTTTGCCCGTCAAAGAAAAGTGGCTGCATTCAAGTGTGTTGTCTGTTCCTGGCAATGTACCCCCTTCACATCCACTCAAATACCCTCATCGATCTATATAGACATTTACACCCCTGCAGTTGTCACTGTCTTGACTCAGTGCTAGCTTTAAGAAAAAATGAATACTGATGAGACAAAGTTGTAGTGGTTCCTAAATGTCCCTTACGGACTTGGGTTAGGTCAATGACATTGTATGTTTACAACTAGCTGCCTTTTAAAGACAAAATGTACTGTGAGAGATTTCATGGTGACTTCTACTCAGGAGCAAAAGTATCCTCTTAAAAGACTGGGATATAAGGCTCTAAACTAAAGTCACAGGTTTTACTGTGATTTCAGTTTAGTTATTTTAGTGTACATGGCAGTAGTAATGAAATTAAATCTACCCAAAATACGAAGAGTTTTAGCATCCCCAAAAATTAGAGAATTGTCTCCATTTACAGAAAAAAAAATTGCTAAAAACATTTCTTTTTGACAGCAAAATGTCCCCCCTTTCATATATTACACTGAATCCTAAAAACAGTTAGAGCTCCAACAAGCTGGACAGAAATGAGCTCTCGGATCTCTGAGTAAAACTTTGTCAGAGGAAAAAGACCAGTAATTGGTCATTTGTTGTCTGTACAGTATGGGATTAGGTGCGCCAAAGGGACAAATTGGTGCTTGTTTGAAAAGGGATGATGTGTGAAATGATAGTCAAACTAATTTTTGAATCTCACAAAGGTGTTCTTTTATTTAAATCAGAAAAAAGGGGGGGGGGGGGTGATAATGGATATGGAGAAAAGGGGAGTGAAAGAGCTGGGGGGAGGGGGAAGGAAAAAGGTTGTGAAAAAATTTGTAAATGTCTCAATATCCGTATTAATGGATATATTTTTGGGTTAGTATAACGTATTGGAGGCACTCAGGTCAGTGGCGTCCCACCTCTGTAGTGCCTATAGTCTTGTACTGCTGTCCAGAGCCTGTATGTGGTAAAATTTGTTTAGTCAGGAAAAATGTGGAAAAATTGCAGAAAAATGATGGGGGTCCCCCCGGAGGGTCGGTGCGGCAAGGGGTCCTGGTGATCGCTAAGGGTTAGGTAATGAGGGCTCCGGACATACCGTCCGCCCCTGGGCTCTGTCAGTACACAGTGTCGCTCTTTTGAGAACACTGTGACTGGCTGTGCCAATTGGGGAAGCGGTCACCGTCTTGGAGAGGGAGAAGGACGACTGCTTCTAGCCCTGCTGGGCTATCTGCCGTGTCCTTTCCTCTCCTACAGAGTCCCTTACCTTGTCCTCGTAGCCCCGTCTTGTTCCCTCTTGCCGGCGGCCTTCTCCGTTCTTCTTCGGCGGCGTTATCCTCTTCCTTCCGGGTTGTTCCGATCACGTGATCAGGGTGCGAGGTCGCGATGTTATCCGGCCGTGCAGCAGCGGTTTCCTCTCTCCCGTCTTTGTTTACTTTTGGCTCTGTCTGTCTGGAGGTTGTGTTAAATAGTAAGGTCGTGGATAAAAGCTGGGTGCTATGGTTCCAACGCGTATCGGCCCTTTCTGGCCTTCGTCAGGGAATCTTGTTCGGCCATGTTTGTTGTGGGCTATTTAGCCCATCTTGGAAAAACGTCTCTCTTTTTCATTGGTCCTGATTTGGGGGCGGTCTGGGGAGCAGGTTCAATTAATATGAGGATAAGTATATGAAAAAACACAGGCTGCAGGGGTAGGGTGATTGTGGGTAACGGTGTGCATAAGACTTTTGTAAGGGCACTGAAAAAATGATGATAATTGTATAAATGGATAAGAGTAAAATAAAACTAAAAATTTAAATAAGAGAATAAGAACTAAAAATAAAATAAAATAAAAATAAATTAAAGTGAAAAAATGAGAATGATGGATGAATAATGCAAATAATAATAGTAAAAATAATGAAAAAATAATAAAAATAAAATAAAAATAGAAATAAAAATAAAGATAAGATAAAAATACAAGTTGACGTAAAAGTAAAATAGAATTAATGGTATTACTGATAAATAGAAATAAAGTAAGGATGAAGAATACATATAATCTTCTTGGAAAATAGTTAATGATAATTACAAACAGTTATAATCTTGAGGAGTGAGAAAAAGATATATAATATACCCATTTTGTGCATCAGTCTGCATGTTATTGGTCCTATGTGCTGTGAATTGATGCAAACAGATCGCTTTGGTCTGCAGTTTAGGAGGATTGGGTGCCTAGTATACTCTCTCATTGATTGACTTCTATGATGTTGGTTTGTGATTCTGATGTCCTCTATTGGTGGTATGTTTGAGGTAAAAAAAGTTTAAAAAGTTAAAAGGTGGTAGTATGTTTCACGGTCAAACCCCCATGATCACGGATCTTACTTCATTATCTATGTTAAGCCCATGTGGTTTCAGTGTTCTAAGTGTGAATATCCATTTGAGTTCTTCTTTGTTTATTTTCTTAATGAAGTCTCCTCCCCGCCAGTTCTTTGTTATTGTTTTTATTCCTAGTATTCTCATCCCAGTGGGATCTTGTTTGTGTCTCTCCCGAAAATGATCCGAGAGACTGTGTGTCTCTACCCCCTTTCTTATATTTCTTATATGTTCGGATATTCTGGTCTTTAGGGGTCTTATTGTTCTCCCTATGTACTGTAAACGGCAGGGGCATTCTATTAAATAGATTACACCCTTAGTATGGCATGTGATGTGATCCTGAATGGTGAATGATTCCTGTGTGTTGTTTGACTGGAATTCATGTGTACCTTTTGTCGTGGTGTGTATGGACTTACAGTATTTGCAACAGTTACAGTGGAAAAAACCTTTGTTTAGTTTGTTTCCTGTTAGGGTGGTTTGTGTCATTCCTTTTCTTTCTAGATGGCTGTGGGTCACCTTGGATTTTATGTCTGGTGCCTTCCTGTATATCATTCTAGGTTGTCTGGGTAATAGGGTCCCTAGTATGTCGTCTTCTAGGAGAATGTGCCAATGGTCGCGTATGATCTTCTCTATTTTTCGGTTGTTGCAGCTGTATTGGGTTTGGAATGTGATCTTCCAGTCTTTTGGGTCTTTTGTCTGTTCTTTTTTGTTTTTATATGTCAGGAGTGTTTTCCTTTCTATCTCTGCAATCCCTAGTAGATCTTTATCTAGGTTCTCTTCTTTATATCCCCTATCCATGAATAATTTCTTCATTGCATTTGCTTGTGAGTGATAGTCTTCTATTTTCGTGCAGTTTCTTCTGACTCTTTTGAATTGGCCTGCTGGTATGTTTTTCAACCAGTTAGGGTGGTGTAAACTATTCGATAGGATATAGCTATTGACATCCACACTTTTCTGGTATATTTTTGTGCAGATTTTTGTCTCCTCTGTAAAAATGGTAATGTCCAAAAAGTTCACTGTGGTTCTGCTGTAATTTGTGGTGAACACTAAATTGTTTTTGTTCAAATTGATGTGTTCAAGGAAACTGAGGAGCTGATCCTCAGTACCTTTCCATATAAAAATTACGTCATCTATGTAACGCCGCCAGAGGACTAGGTTCTCCCCAAATTCATGTCCGTCCCAAATATGGGTATCCTCCCATCTACTCATGAATAAATTAGCATAACTTGGGGCGAACCTAGTCCCCATGGCGGTGCCAGTGGTTTGTCTGTAGTATGTGTCCTGAAACCAGAAATAGTTGTGCTGTAAGATGAAGTTCACACAGTCTAGAATGAAGTCGGTTTGTGTGTTTGTCATTGTCAAGTCCTGTTCCAGAAAATATCGTAATGAGTCTAACCCCTGGGATTGGTCTATAATTGTGTATAATGAGGTCACATCGCTAGTGCCTATCCAGTATTCGTCTAGCCATGTGATGTCATCCAATGTCTTTATGATGTCGGTTGTGTCCTTAATATAAGATTTCTGTACCTGTACATAGGGTTGTAGAAAGCTGTCGATGTACTGTGATAGGTTCGCTGTGAGTGATCCTATCCCAGATATTATGGGACGTCCTGGTGGGTTGGTTTGGTCTTTGTGTATCTTAGGCAGATAATAAAAGACTGGTGTGATGGGATGGGTATTGTCTAAGTAGGAGTGTTCTTTTTTGGTTAGGATTCCTTGTCCTGAGCCTTGTTTGAGTAAGTTTTCTAACTTCTTTTTGTAATTTATAGTGGGGTCTTCTTTTAAAATTTCGTATGTGTTGGTGTCGCCTAGTATTCTCAGTGATTCTTTTACGTAGTCATTTTTGTCTAAGATAACTATCCCCCCTCCCTTGTCTGCTGGTTTTACCACTAGGTCCTTATTCTCTATTAAGTCCTTGAGTGCCTCCTTTTCTCTAAGGCTCATATTGAATTTGGTGGTTTTGTTGTCTAATTTTTCAAGGTCTCTTGTCACTAGTTGTTCGAAAGTGCCTATTAGTGGTCCTCTCATGTGTTGGGGATAGAATGTAGACATGGGTCTTAGGTCTGAATGTTTGAAGTGGTCTCCCGTCTGGTTTTGTGTTATTTCCCTCCCGGTGTTGCTGTAGTACTTAGCGAGTGTGAGTTTGCGAGTGAATTTGTGTAGATCCAGATAGGTTTCGAATTTGTTTAGTTTTTTTGTGGGGGCGAACTTCATACCCTTGTTCAATAATGTCTCATGTTCTGGTTTTAGAATTGTTTGGCTAAGGTTGAAAATCCCTGTCTGCCTTACTTCTGTGGATGGTGCCGTTTTTGTCTGCCTGCCTCCTCTTCCTCTTCCTCCTCGTCTAACTCGTCTAGTTTTCGTTTGTTGGGTGTTTTTGAGGATTGGTTGCAGGTTCTCAGCCCTGCTCTCTCTTCTAAAAAAACCCCTGCACATGGTGTTTGTCTTTCTATTGTATCAAGGGATGGTGTAGCTTCCTCTAGGTTGATGGAGACTTGAAAACCTTTCTCTAGGGAAACACGGGCTAGGTTTTCGTAAATTAAATCTTCATCAATACTATAAGTTGAGAAGCTGGTTTCTTGTGTCGTGTAGCTATCACCTATAGAGGGTATGTTCCTAGATTCTGTTCCCTCTTCAGACTTTCTTATTTCTTCCTTCTTTTTCCCTTTGTTATGTAGTTGTGTCATGTATTGCTGATATGTTAAGTTCAATTTCTTGTATATGGGTATGTTGCTATTATCTGTGCGATGTGGGGTGTTTTTTATCAGTGTTTTTTTGTTTGTTCTGGGTTTGTTTAGTGCTGTTAGTGTCTTTTTCCTTTCTTTCCTGTGTTTTCCATCCTTTCCTATCTTGTCTCTCAATATTTTTGATTTTTTGGTTGCTACAATTTCTTCTTCGATCTTCTGTAGTCTATTTTGTGATATGTTCTCTAACTGTTGGAATTCTTTATCACCTTTGTAAGTTTCCAGTGATGTGTATGCTGTCCTTATCTCTGTCTCTAAGGATTCTAATTCCTGGTCATGGGTTTCCAGAATTATCTTAATTAGGTTTCTGGAACAGTCTTGTAAAACGGAATCCCATTTTTTCATGAAATTTGTGTTATCCCTGTTCTGTGTGGGTATTTTTTTGATCTTAAGTCCTCTTGGTACTATGTTATGTTCTAAATACCACTCCAAAGCTTTTTTGTCCCACCATACTTTTGACTCCCTTGTTACCAGTTTTTCTAAATTTAGAAATAAGTCACAAAAACTGTTGACTGTTTCATGTGTTTCTGTGGTGTGAGTGAGTTGTAAAAATATTGCATTGGCCCTCAGGTCCCTATCTGTCCTGTGATCTAAAATACCCATATACAGAGCAAGCTGGATGCGGAGGTGGATATAGTGGTTTAAAAGGGGAGGTTATCCAGCGCTCATGCAGGTGGGTATTTGGTTTGCCCTAAGGCTGCTACCTATTTGCAGAAGTTCCTCAAACTTCGATAATGGTAGGTACAGTATGGGATTAGGTGCGCCAAAGGGACAAATTGGTGCTTGTTTGAAAAGGGATGATGTGTGAAATGATAGTCAAACTAATTTTTGAATCTCACAAAGGTGTTCTTTTATTTAAATCAGAAAAAGGGGGGGGGGAGGGGTGATAATGGATATGGAGAAAAGGGGAGTGAAAGAGCTGGGGGGAGGGGAAAGGAAAAAGGTTGTGAAAAAATTTGTAAATGTCTCAATATCCGTATTAATGGATATATTTTTGGGTTAGTATAACGTATTGGAGGCACTCAGGTCAGTGGCGTCCCACCTCTGTAGTGCCTATAGTCTTGTACTGCTGTCCAGAGCCTGTATGTGGTAAAATTTGTTTAGTCAGGAAAAATGTGGAAAAATTGCAGAAAAATGATGGGGGTCCCCCCGGAGGGTCGGTGCGGCAAGGGGTCCTGGTGATCGCTAAGGGTTAGGTAATGAGGGCTCCGGACATACCGTCCGCCCCTGGGCTCTGTCAGTACACAGTGTCGCTCTTTTGAGAACACTGTGACTGGCTGTGCCAATTGGGGAAGCGGTCACCGTCTTGGAGAGGGAGAAGGACGACTGCTTCTAGCCCTGCTGGGCTATCTGCCGTGTCCTTTCCTCTCCTACAGAGTCCCTTACCTTGTCCTCGTAGCCCCGTCTTGTTCCCATTTGCCGGCGGCCTTCTCCGTTCTTCTTCGGCGGCGTTATCCTCTTCCTTCCGGGTTGTTCCGATCACGTGAACAGGGTGCGAGGTCGCGATGTTATCCGGCCGTGCAGCAGCGGTTCCCTCTCTCCCGTCTTCGTTTACTTTTGGCTCTGTCTGTCTGGAGGTTGTGTTAAATAGTAAGGTCGTGGATAAAAGCTGGGTGCTATGGTTCCAACGCGTATCGGCCCTTTCTGGCCTTCGTCAGGGAATCTTGTTCGGCCATGTTTGTTGTGGGCTATTTAGCCCATCCTGGAAAAACGTCTCTCTTTTTCATTGGTCCTGATTTGGGGGCGGTCTGGGGAGCAGGTTCAATTAATATGAGGATAAGTATATGAAAAAACACAGGCTGCAGGGGTAGGGTGATTGTGGGTAACGGTGTGCATAAGACTTTTGTAAGGGCACTGAAAAAATGATGATAATTGTATAAATGGATAAGAGTAAAATAAAACTAAAAATTTAAATAAGAGAATAAGAACTAAAAATAAAATAAAATAAAAATAAATTAAAGTGAAAAAATGAGAATGATGGATGAATAATGCAAATAATAATAGTAAAAATAATGAAAAAATAATAAAAATAAAATAAAAATAGAAATAAAAATAAAGATAAGATAAAAATACAAGTTGACGTAAAAGTAAAATAGAATTAATGGTATTACTGATAAATAGAAATAAAGTAAGGATGAAGAATACATATAATCTTCTTGGAAAATAGTTAATGATAATTACAAACAGTTATAATCTTGAGGAGTGAGAAAAAGATATATAATATACCCATTTTGTGCATCAGTCTGCATGTTATTGGTCCTATGTGCTGTGAATTGATGCAAACAGATCGCTTTGGTCTGCAGTTTAGGAGGATTGGGTGCCTAGTATACTCTCTCATTGATTGACTTCTATGATGTTGGTTTGTGATTCTGATGTCCTCTATTGGTGGTATGTTTGAGGTAAAAAAAGTTTAAAAAGTTAAAAGGTGGTAGTATGTTTCACGGTCAAACCACCATGATCACGGATCTTACTTCATTATCTATGTTAAGCCCATGTGGTTTCAGTGTTCTAAGTGTGAATATCCATTTGAGTTCTTCTTTGTTTATTTTCTTAATGAAGTCTCCTCCCCGCCAGTTCTTTGTTATTGTTTTTATTCCTAGTATTCTCATCCCAGTGGGATCTTGTTTGTGTCTCTCCCGAAAATGATCCGAGAGACTGTGTGTCTCTACCCCCTTTCTTATATTTCTTATATGTTCGGATATTCTGGTCTTTAGGGGTCTTATTGTTCTCCCTATGTACTGTAAACGGCAGGGGCATTCTATTAAATAGATTACACCCTTAGTATGGCATGTGATGTGATCCTGAATGGTGAATGATTCCTGTGTGTTGTTTGACTGGAATTCATGTGTACCTTTTGTCGTGGTGTGTATGGACTTACAGTATTTGCAACAGTTACAGTGGAAAAAACCTTTGTTTAGTTTGTTTCCTGTTAGGGTGGTTTGTGTCATTCCTTTTCTTTCTAGATGGCTGTGGGTCACCTTGGATTTTATGTCTGGTGCCTTCCTGTATATCATTCTAGGTTGTCTGGGTAATAGGGTCCCTAGTATGTCGTCTTCTAGGAGAATGTGCCAATGGTCGCGTATGATCTTCTCTATTTTTCGGTTGTTGCAGCTGTATTGGGTTTGGAATGTGATCTTCCAGTCTTTTGGGTCTTTTGTCTGTTCTTTTTTGTTTTTATATGTCAGGAGTGTTTTCCTTTCTATCTCTGCAATCCCTAGTAGATCTTTATCTAGGTTCTCTTCTTTATATCCCCTATCCATGAATAATTTCTTCATTGCATTTGCTTGTGAGTGATAGTCTTCTATTTTCGTGCAGTTTCTTCTGACTCTTTTGAATTGGCCTGCTGGTATGTTTTTCAACCAGTTAGGGTGGTGTCCACTATTCGATAGGATATAGCTATTGACATCCACACTTTTCTGGTATATTTTTGTGCAGATTTTTGTCTCCCCTGTAAAAATGGTAATGTCCAAAAAGTTCACTGTGGTTCTGCTGTAATTTGTGGTGAACACTAAATTGTTTTTGTTCAAATTGATGTGTTCAAGGAAACTGAGGAGCTGATCCTCAGTACCTTTCCATATAAAAATTACGTCATCTATGTAACGCCGCCAGAGGACTAGGTTCTCCCCAAATTCATGTCCGTCCCAAATATGGGTATCCTCCCATCTACTCTGTATCTATATGGTTTGTTGTTGCTCATTAACAATGCATGTTAGTGGAAATATACAGAAATGGCATGTTTAACCCACGTAATCTATATTATAGGAGACACAATGCAATCTGCATGGAAACCTTCTGAATTTTCTAACCTTGGTTAAAGGGGATGCGGTTATGTGACTGACGGTCTGGAGACCGCCAGTCACAATACTGGCATCAGCATCCCGAACACTGACTAGCCGACCAACAGGGACTATTCCCACTCGCGGTGGGTGTCCACGACACCCATAGAGTGGAAATAGAATTACGAGCTTGCTGCACAGAAAGCACAGCGAGCCCACAAGGGGCTTAATTGCTCTCACCTCCCCCTGGCGGTGGTATGGTGACCGGCAGTCTCCCAACTGCCAGTCACCCGATACCAACCCGGTTAAAGTGGGGTTTGTACAGTTCTGACAACCTTGTTCAGTGCATAACTGTGTATGGAGTTCCAACCTGTGAATGGTTACCTGTAAGTCCTGGCTGCCACAAACCAAGTGCGCACAGAGCTGCCCTGCCCGAGCACTCTCTCACATCTCCAGTTCCAGAGTGGTGCAGCCGTGTGTCTCCGCTGGTGGCCGCGGGCCATGGTTCTTCCTTTCACTCAGTGGCCGTGGTGATCGACATCCACGTGGAGTCTTAATCCTAGTCACATGATTGTGGAGCGCCAATGGAGCCTAACAGGAAGTTGCGTTGGTTGAGAATAACTATGACAGTGCAGTGCCAGCTCACCAGTCAGGATTCAATCAGGAGTCAATCAATGGTCAGATGACTTTTATGACCAATCATCAGAGACCCAGGGGTATAAATATGCAAAAATACTTCCTGGTTGTCAAAATGTTGTTGTCCCCAGCCATGCTGAGACACCTGCTGTGTAACCCTTTGGACTTCTGCTGTGTAATCCCTTTGGATTCCTGTGCAGTGTCACCTTGCACCCACAGACTCCATCTGGTTAGCTGTATCACAGCTATCCTGTAAGCCAATCCTACTCAACACCGGCATATAAGTATTGCAGCTGTGTCCCGGCTATCCTGAAAGCTTGTCCTGCTCCGCATCCCGGCACCAAAGTATTGCAGTTATGTCCCAGCTATCCTGAAAACCAGTCCTGCTCCACAACCCGGCACCTAAGTATTGCAGCTGTGTCCCAGCTATCCTGAAAGTCGGTTCTGCTCCGCATCCAGGCATCCTAGTCTGAGCCAGCTGGTCGTGTCCCAGCTATCCTGAAAGCTGGTTGTGCTCCGCATCCCGGCATCCTAGTCTCAGTAAGCTAGTTGTGTCCCAGCTATCCTGAAAGCCGGTTTACTCCGCATTCTGGCATCCTAGCATATGCAGGCTGGTCGTGACCCAGCTATCCTAAGAAGCTGGTACTGCTCCGCAACCCAGCACCTGAGCCTAACCTGCTGGTCAAAGCCCAGCTATCCTAAGAAGCTTTTACAGCTCCACAGTCCAGCACCTCTGTCTCACCAATCACCATAGTAACTCATTCACCTACTGTATACTTACATGTGCTGTATAAAGAAATCCTACATCAAGGCTGCTAGTTTTCACCCAAGCCTTCCACGCTCCACTCCTGTAGTAACACCTTGTTCGGACTCACAAACAGATCTAAGTCTGACACTGGCTACTGCTCACCTGTAGTTTCATCCTTAATTCCATGATGAACCTTGTGGCATAATGAAAATAAAAGCCATTGGTCCTTGAGGGAGGACTGAAGCCTTGACTGAATAGAATAGGGACCAAGCTAAAGGTCTGAATGAGGAAGCAACACATCTCTATGCTTCTGGTAAAGGATAGATATGCAGAGAATATGCCAAATAGGAATAGTCACTGCCCTACAGGTGGTGTGTGTGAAAAGGTCATACTATATGGAAGGATATAAAGCTTTTCCATCTACATTTGTCATCCATGGACCAGGGAACCCCCATGGACAAACTTCTGGGTACATGTTGGGATGCCTGTAGTGTGGAGTTTGTATATTCTCCTGTGCTTGTGTGGATTTCTTCTGGGTACTCCTGTTTCCTCCCACAATCTAAAAATATACTGTCAGGTTAATTGGCTCCTGAAAAAAAAAATATATATATATACCCTAGCGCAGGGCAGGTCCTCCAAGGGGGTACTGCGGGTGTTTCAGTCCCGGGTCCAGTCATAAAGGGGACCCGGGTGGCAGTGCTGTGGGTAGCACCGGGTCGTCAGTGTTACAACTAGTGCAGCGGCGGCCATGTAGAGACAAGGACAGTGGCAATTTAAATGTGCCACAGGCCGCAAGCCAATCGGAGCTCACGGACCAGCAGCCAATCTGATTGGCTGTCAGTCCGCGAGCTCCGATTGGCTCGTGGGCTGCGGCCACTGTCACATTTGAAATACCACTGTCCTTGTCTCTACATGACTGCTGCCTGTTGCTGCCGATGCACTAGCTGTAACACGGACGACCCGGCGCTACCCACACTGCTGCCACCTGGGCCCAGAAGCCACTAGTGCTGTGAAGCCCAGAGGGGGAGGAGGAGCCGCTCTCTCCTCTCTGGTCCTCCCCTTTTCCCTGTGTGACTGGTGCTGTGATTCTGCTGCAGCTTTGCCATGCCCAGGTAAGTAAATTGTAATTAGTACTATATCAGCCTCTCCCTCTCTATTTCTCCCTATCACCCACTCCCATTCACCCTCTTCCTCACACCTTCTAACTCTCACTATCACCCTCTATCTCTCCCTGTCACCCTCGGCCCGTCATCCTCTGTCACATCTATCCACCGCTCCGCCCACATCTGCGTCCCGCCTAACCCCCATGGGGCTCTGCCCATTTTGTAAGAGCCGGGCCCCACAATTTCTGATGGCAGCCCTGGCACAGGGGTTCTCAAACTATGGGCCATGGCACCCTTGGGTGCCTCGGGACACTTGCATTGGATTGGTGGTCCAGGAGCAATTCAAATTATTTATGGTCAATGTAATAGGCAAAACCAGTGTTTGTGGCTTTGAATCATAAAACATGTGGACAAACAGAAACAAATCTCTTTCCTCACCACATAACTAAACCTAAGGAGAAGTTTTTTGTTACTCTAGGGCATCGTGATTCAAAAAAGTTTGGGAACCACTGGCCTAACATGTAAGTGTGTGCACGTACGTGTGTTAGGCAATATAGATTGTAAGCTCCACTTGGGCAGGGACTGATGTGAATGGCCAGATATTCTCTGTAAAGTGTTGCAGAATGTATGTGCACTATATTAACTGGTAATAACTGGTGATAAATAATAATGATGCCTACATTCTCAGTATGTCATCCCTCTATATTAAGTTTGAGGTTGACCAAATGCCCGAGGGATGGCTGCTGGGTAAGTAAAGTATGTTGTGAAAATGATATGTTAATTGTATGTTTGTATGTGTTTTATGTCAACACAGGGGCTTCAGACTATAGGGCTGTACTGATGGGGAGATGTGGAGGGAGATGTGTACTGAGCGGTCTAGCCCAGACCGCTCAGCACACATCTCTCCCCCCGCTCAGCACAGCGCGATGTACTGAGCTTGGGCGGACGGACGGGCGCTCATTTCATCCATCGGTGAAATGAGCGACCTGCCAATCTAGCACCAGCGATAGCGATGCGCGGGACCGCACATCGCTGTCGCCGGCACCCCTACACATGGAGCGATGTTCTAAGCAATCTAGTCAGATTTCTTAGAAATTAAGTGATCTTCGCTCTGTGTGTACCCCCCTTAAGACTGCTGTTCCTGTTACTCGCTCTGTGGTGCTAATTGTCTGTTTATGGCATTTTTCTAAAGCTCTGTGATGTAAAAATGACGTGGTAGATTTGGGCTAAATAGGAAAGCAGTGTCCAGTTTTAGGTTAGCTTTTGGTTAGATTTAGATCTGTTTTATATCAAACTTGGACAACATCGATGTCGGTTTACACATGACACTTAAAACCGATAGATAGTAAATGAGTGATTTTGACACAACATCAATGTTGATCGATTTTCAGCAGTTTACAAACTGACCTTTAGTAAATTTACCCCCAGGTGTGCTGATAGCTCGAGTCCACAACCGTTCGTAAAAGTATGTAAGCTGTTATTATCATTGTTTATTGCATTGCTGTGGGATTTTTTTTTTTTTTTTCGGAATGAAGTATTTAGGAACTACAAATCTTTAAAAAGCAGGGAGTCAACATATATCCATTTTGATATTTTTTGTAAAATATCACAGGGTATTGGCCCTCATTCCGAGTTGTTCGCTCGCTAACGCTAAGCCGCCACCCTCTGGGAGTGTATCTTAGCTTAGCAGAAGTGCGAACGAAAGGTTCGCAGCGCTGCTACAGAAAAAATTGTGCAGTTACAGAGTAGCTGCAGACCTGCTCCTACCTTGCGATCACTTCAGACTATTTAGTTCCTGTTTTGACGTCACAAACGCGCCCTGCGTTCGGCCAGCCACTCCCCCGTTTCCCCAGCCACTCCTGCGTTTTTATCTGGCACGCCTGCGTTTTTCAGCACACTCCCCGAAAACGGTCAGTTACCTCCCAGAAACACCCACTTTCTGTCAATCACTCAGCAAACAGCAGTGCGACTGAAAAGCATTGCTATACCTTGTGTGAAACTGCATTGGCTTTTGTGAAAGTACGTCGCGCATGCGCAGTGCGCACCATACGCATGCGCAGAAGTGCCGATTTTTAGCCTGATCGCTACGCTGCGAACGGCAGCTAGCGATCAACTCAGAATGACCCCCATAGAGTATTAGTTAACTGGGACAGAGCAATATTTTGCAGATCGCTGTTGATGTTTGCAAAAAATCAAGGCTAAAAAGTATATAAAAACTTATTGGGTTCTGCATGGTAAAAGCTGATACATCCATCCAGTTAGACAAAAAAAGTGGTGACATAATGTTGTTTTTACATCTGATACATGGCACAAGTTTCTCTTTATATAACTAGCTCTGGTTTATCTGCCATCTCTGACTCATCCATCTCATTAATTACTGGGGGAGAAAGGTTCCCATGGCTCTGCAAGACCTGCTATACGGGATTCCCTTTAATGAAGGGAAGGGGTAGATGTCTATTGGGTCATTAACACATTATTTTAAGATCTCTATCTCTTTACAAGACCTGAAGTGTCTTTTGTGCTGAAAATTTTCACGTAGCTCTTGCACAATTTTAAAAGTCTGTTAATCACTAATTTGTAGTCTGTGACTTATTTTTTTGTTTAATTGTTTGCTTTTTGGGTTTAAAAAAAATTGCCATTGTAGCCTGAAATGAAGTCATTGGAAAGCACGGAAGAACTGTTACCCTAATTCTCCCTGGTTCTTGCAGATAAACCAGACCCTCCAGCTGGACAGCCTTGTGCCTCAGAAATGAAGGGTTCTGCTCTTACCCTGTCATGGTATGGCCCAACCTATGATGGAGGCAGTGTGGTAGAGTCCTATACTGTGGAGATATGGGACTCTGGAGACAAGATTTGGTCTGACCTTTCACAATGTAGAAGTACTTCCTTCAACATAGAGAATTTACTACATGACCGAGAGTACAAATTTCGTATACGAGCCACCAACGTGTATGGAACTAGCGAGCCCAGCCAGGAGTCTGAACCAGTTGCCTATAAGGAGAAGAAAGAAGGTAACACAATAAAAGTCAAACAACAATTTGTAGGGACGTAATAGAAAACTAATAAAATGTTTAAAGTTAATTTTTCTCCTAGGATAATTTGCAAATTTCAGTTATATTTATTTTCCTATTAATCATGTTAACTAGCAGTATAGTTATCCTCTGATTCATACTTTTAGTACCTTTTCTCACCTCAAGTACATGACAGCAGTTACATTTAAATACAATCCTTGTTTGTATTGAGTATGATGACATTTTTTATATGAAGAGCCTATACGTACCTCCATGTGTACAACACTTAATTATGTTTTCTTACTCTATGTCTGTAGAAACTAAAGAGGAGGTTGAAGTTTCAGATGATGGTGAGTTCTAGATTGTTACTATTACATTGTCTAGAAGTCCTTGATTGTAATAGTCCTGTATCAACAGTATAACATTACAGATAAATCTATTGTTGAACACATTTCATAATACAATACAGAAACATCTCTTACTATTGAGGATGTAATTTCCCTTGCATATCTCAGGTTAGAACATAGAACTTAAGCTGGGTACACACAGGAGCAATGGCATTCGTTCCGACATCGGAAAAAATGTCTGTCAGCCCCACTTGTGTATACACAATGGAGTGACATTAATCAAGGATGGAACGATCATGTTACGTCCTTCATTACAAAATTGCAGGACACTAGCGATATCGCTCGGTTTGATGTGCAGCACAACAAACTAAGTGTCTGTTGCTAGCAACCGTGGGAGCGCTCAAACCCCCGTTCACACTCATTGATCTAGGCGATATGTGGCTACTAATCAGCATATTGTGCTGACATCGCTCCAGTGTGTATCCAGCTTTAGATACCTGCCCTATACTGAGAAGTGTGTACAGTATGTAAAGACTGGGTGGTTTGGAGTGATTGAGAACCAAATGCATCATGATGGCTGGAGATACAGGGCTGTGGAGAGTGCTAAATAGACTAGGTGAGAGGAGGGAACCCCTGCCTGATAGTTATCTCATGGCTGGCTGACATTTCGAAAAACCGCCTAAAGCAGACCACAAACTATATTAGCAATAATCTATGAATTGGTCCTATATCCAGTGCTGCAAGTATGGCGGTACGGTGTACCGGTAAGAAACTCCCAGCCTGTACGCAGCACCGCTGGGCCACCACCTTGCAGACACCGGTGCCACACTCCTGCCCCCCCCCTTCCCAGTCAGACCGGCTTGCTGGTGTAGCGGCTCCTTTCTGAGCCTGGCGGCTGCGGCGTGTACACAAATGCCGATTCGTGAGCCAATTAGAGCTCATGGACTGGCAGCCAATCAGGAGCTGCTGCTGCCGGAACGTGAGCTCTGATTGGCTCGCAGACCGGCACCAGATCTCAGTGAGATACAGGCCACTTCCGCCATGGGAGGAGACCTCACCGGAGTCGGACTGAGGGCAAGAGAGATGTCGGAGAGGCACATGTTGCGCTTTCCTCTCTCCTCTTTCCCTGTCAGCAGCAGTAGCAGACAGTGCCGGTCCCAGGCAGCAGCAGCAACAATGGTGAGTTGCACTGCTGGGGGCATATCTGGCACTGTGGGGGCAGATCTGGCACAGTGAGAGCATGTGTATCTGGCACTGTGGGGGCATATCTGGCACTGTGGGGGCATGTGTATCTGGCACCATGGGGGCATTACTGGCACCATGGGGGCATGTGTGTCTGGCACTGTGGGGGCATATCAGGCACCATGGGGGCATGTTTATCTGGCGATGTGGGGGCATATGTGTATCTGGCAATGTGGGGGCATATGTGTATCTGGCACTGTGTTGGCATATGTGTATCTGGCACTGTGGGGGCATATATGTATCTGGCACTGTGCGGGCATATTTGTATCTGGCTCTGTGCGGGCATATCTGGCACTGTGGTGGCATGTGTATCTGGCAATGTGCGGGCATATGTGTATCTGGCACTGCACTATTGGGGTCATATGTGTATCACGCCCCCTTTTTATTGGCCACGCCCCATGTGGCATGTGACCATGCCCAGCGCACACAGTACCACTTTTTCTACTTGCACCACTGCTTATATCACTGGCGTATCTATAATGGGTGCAAGGTGTGCGGTGCACACGGGCCTCTTGGTCCAGGGGGGCCCACACCCTGCACCAATTAAGTTATACTTGCCACTCCGTCAGCCCGGCGCTGGCTGCAGAGCTGCAAATATCACTGGAAAACTTTGCATTTTCAGGTGATTCGCGCATGCGCAATAGAGATGTCCCCAGGAACACAAGACCTGTGCATGTGCAATAGACTCTGACACAACTGCACCACCTAATAAATGAATAAATAAATTATAAAAGACATTTTAGATAGTTAGAGATTATTTGTTGATTGTTAATTTTTTTTTTTTGCAGAGGAGAAAGAATCTGAGGGGGAATACAGGAATGTCATCATTAACACCACTCAGAAAGTGGCCGACTTTTACGATGTAGAGGAGCGTCTGGGAACGTAAGTACAATAATACTGTGTCATTCTAATTGTGTGCAGTAGATACATTACACACATCGCATTTGCCCTGTGTGCGCACCTTCTACATATATCCCAAGTGGCTGCATATTCCCCCGCTGACGGCCGCTCCTCCCACTCCCGCTCCCCTTTGCCTCTGCGCCCGCAGCCCCAAGCTCTTAGGTCCCGCTGGTCGCTGCATATTGTCAGCGACAGCACTGGCCAGTAAATCCCCCGTGTGCTGCGCAGTGTACAGAGGGAGTGAGCTCTGAGTCCGGAGCCGGCAGTAGCGCAGGCAGAACGGAGAAATCATGTAAGTGCCTACACACTACACTACTCTACACTATACTATACTACACTACAGTACACTTCACTACATTACAGTACACTACACTACACCCTAAGGGTAGGGGCTCTACCTGGCGTAATGTGTGTTAGGGGCTCTATAAGGGCTCTACCTGGCAAAATGTGTGTAAGGGGATCTACCTGGCGTAATGTGTATGAGGCGATCTACCTGGCGTAACGAGTCTCTACCTGGCGTAACGTGTCTCTACCAGGCATAGCGTGTATACAGTGGACTACCATGGCATAATGTGTGTAAGGGGCTCTACCTGGCGTAATGTGTGTAAGAGACTCTACCTCGCGTAACATGTATGAGGGGATCTACCTGGCGTAACGAGTCTCTACCTCGCGTAATGTGTATAAGGTGCTCTACCATGGCATAATGTGTGTAAGGGGCTCTACCTGGCGTAGAGTGTGTAAGGGACTCCTCTGTGGTGTAATTTGTGTAAGTGGCACTACTGTGTACTGTGATTTGAATAATGGACACTACTGTGTGGTGTAATGTGATTTGGTACTATTCTGTGTCCACGCCCTTTCCCCATGAAGCCACACCCCATATCTTTTTGGCGCGCGCCTTCGGCGCGCACTAGCCCTATTTTACATGGGGGGGCACCAATTCTCTTTCTGGCCCATGGCACCAAAATGTCAAGTTACGGCTCTGATGCTAAGATCGCGCCCCTCCACATCTCACTGTTTGTTATGTCACGTAACAGATTTATAGTTCCTTAGACAGAGTTTACATTACATTGTAATAATACTTAAACATTTGGGACTGTGGGTAGTTGCCTCAAAATTAGATGGGTGGATAGGTTTGCCGACAATCTCTCTGGACTTATTCCTCAGCTGTGGTTGATCTGGTCTTACATCTTTGTTTGATCAATAAACTCAAAAGACATGGGGGTATATGCAATTGCGGTCGAATTGCCGCAAAAGTCGAAAAACGGGGCATTTTCAACAAAAAAAACATGTCGAATTGGATTCGACAATGCAATACAGTACTTTTTGACAAAAAAACTGACGTTTCAGATTCGACTTTTTGCAATTCGACATTTTTAAAATTCGACATGTCTGCAGTTGTAAAAATGCGGCTTTTCGACAAAAGTATATTCAATTGAAGAATGTCGATTCGACAACAGTGCTTTTCGACAGTAATTTCGTCAATTTCATTCCACCTCACTTTGCTGGCGGAATCTAATAAAACATTTTAAAAACATGTTTTTTTTGTGTTTTTTTATTGCTAATAGCATATCTATTTATATTAGAAGGGATTATGTACTTGGTTTGTCTATTAGGAGACACAAGTATTATTTATATATTTTTTAAAAGATTTTTTTTTTTTAACTGACTAATAGAGAGAGCATGGTTTACAGTGGAAAGGGGTGGGAATGGGTTAAAATCCTGAAAAAAAAAGTGTGGGGTCCCCCCTCCTAAGCATAACTAGCCTCCGGCTCTTTGAGCCAGTCCTGGTTGTAAAAATACGGGGGAGAGATTGACAGGGGATCAGTGGCGGATCTTGCCACGGGCAAGCAGGACTTTTGCCCGGGGCGCCGCCTTCCGGAGGGCGCCGGCGCCATCCGGAGGGCGCCGCACCATGGCAAGATCCTCCACTGTCAGTGTGCGCCCCAGCAGTGTCCCCCCGCTGTGCCCCCCCTCCCACTGTGAGAAGGGAACCAGACGCTACGCGTCTGGTTTCCCTTCGTGGCGCTGGTCCTCCCCCGCTCTGAAGGGAATCAGACGCTAAGCGTCTAGTTTCCCTTCATGGAGAGGACCTTTGGTGTGCGGTGCGCGATGACGTCATCGCGCACCGCACAGCATTGTGGCATAGACGCTAGGGGTCATAATTGACCTCTAGTGCCTATGCTGTGCTATGGGAGAGACGTCATGACTGACGTCTCTCCCATTGATCCGAGGAGAAGAGCGGCGCCGGTCTGCAGGGCCTGGAAACAGGAGCGGGGTACAGTAAGTATACTTTTTTTTTTTTCTTTTTTTTTTCCAGCGGCGCTACAAATGGGGGGCGTGACTGACCACGCCCCCATGTTAAGCCACGCCCCTAACTTTTGCCCGGGGCGCCGCAAGGGCAAGAACCGGCCCTGCAGGGGATCCCCCGTATTTTTAGAACCAGCACCGGGCTCTGCGTCCGGTCCTGGTGCAAAAAATACGGGGGACAAAAGACGTAGGGGTCCCCCGTATTTTTAACACCAGCACCGGGCTCCACTAGCTGGAAAGATAATGCCACAGCCGGGGGACACTTTTATATCGGTCCCTGCGGCCGTGGCATTAAAACTGCCAACTAGTCACCCCTGGCCGGGGTACCCTGGAGGAGTGGGGACCCATTAAATCAAGGGGTCCCCCCCCTCCAGCCACCCAAGGGCCAGGGGTGAAGCCCGAGGCTGTCCCCCCCATTCATGGGCTGCGAATGGGGGGCTGATAGCCTTGCGTCAAAGAAAAGAATATTGTTTTTTTCAGCAGAACTACAAGTCCCAGCAAGCCTCCCCCGCAAGCTGGTACTTGGAGAACCACAAGTACCAGAATGCGGGGGGGGGAAACGGGCCCGCTGGTACCTGTAGTTCTACTGCAAACAAAATACCCAAATAAAAACAGGACACGTACACCGTGAAAGTAAAACTTTATTACATACATGCCGACACACACATACTTACCTATGTTGACACGAGGTTTGGTCCACTTCTCCAAGTAGAATCCATGGGGTACCTGAAAATAAAATTATACTCACCAAAATCCAGTGTAGATCTGTCCTCTTCTTTTTTGTAATCCATGTACTTGGCAAAAAAACAAACCGCATACCCGATCCACGCACTGAAAGGGGTCCCATGTTTACACATGGGACCCCTTTCCCCGAATGCTGATACCCCCCGTGACTCCAGTGGTTCTCCAAGTACCAGCTTGCGGGGGAGGCTTGCTGAGACTTGTAGTTCTTCTGCAAAAAACAATATTCTTTGATTTTACACAAGGCTATCAGCCCCCTATCCGCAGCCCTTGGATGGGGTGGACAGCCTCGGGCTTCACCCCTGGCCCTTGGGTGGCTGGAGGGGGGGGGGACCCCTTGATTTAAGGGGTCCCCACTCCTCCAGGGTACCCCGGCCAGGGGTGACTAGTTGGGGATTTAATGCCACGGACGCAGGGACCGGTATAAAAGTGTCCCCCGGCTGTGGCATTACCTCTCTAGCTAGTGGAGCCCGGTGCTGGTTTAAAAAATACGGGGGACCCCTACGCTTTTTGTCCCCCGTATTTTTTGCACCAGGACCGGACGCAGAGCCCGATGCTGGTTCTAAAAATACGGGGGATCCCATGTCAATTTTTCCCCCGTATTTTTACAACCAGGACCGGCTCAAAGAGCCCGAGGCTGGTTATGCTTAGGAGGCGGGACCCCACGCAATTTTTTTTAGGCTTTTTTAACCATTTTTGTGCCGTCCGAAAAGTCGAATCCAGGACGCACTTATCCGTCAATTGGTCCGTTTTTCGACAACGGGACTGTCGAATCCGTTTTTTATTGAATATGACGAATTCCGGCACCCGCCGGCCGGAATTCGACGGTCGAATTGTGTCGAATTTAAAAACGGGCGAAAAAAAGCCGCAATTCACCCAGAATTGCATATACCCCTATAAATCTACACCTAAAAGGTCTTCAGTCAGTAGGTCGACCAATAATGGTCGACGTGTAAAAGACAGTTCAAAAGGTTGACATGGTTGAAAGGTCGACACAGGTTTTTATTATTTCTTTTTCCCCCCATTCTTTCTACTTTTTCATACTTTACCATCCACGTTTACTACGACTGGAAATAGTAACCTGTGCTGAGCAAAGCGGTAGCAGAGCCAGGCACCTTGCCCGAAGCATGGCGAGTGAAGCAGTACACTAATGGGGCATGTTTGTGGCAGAAAAGTGACAAAACACCCAGAAAAACAAAAAAAAATGGTGTCTACCTTTTTTGTGTTGACCATTTCCATGTCGACTTTTTGATCCTGTTGACCTTTTGACCCTTGTCAACTTTTTCTACTGTCTACCTATTCTGTGTCGACCTTTTGATCCTGTTGACCTTATGCATGTTGACCATTAGTGGTTGACCTATTGACTGTAGACCATTTTAGTGTAGACCTAATAATCCACACCCATTAAAATGTATCCACTGATCCTCTTAATGACATGGAAAATGGTAAGCAATATTCATGATTTTAAAGAAATACCTTATACTGTATATATCTAAGTAAACCTAAAACAAAAACATATTTAATGGGTTACTACAGAAAGGAACAAGCAGCTTGAGGCTTGCTAGACATTCTGGGCCAGATGTACTAAGCCTTAAAAAGTGATAAAGTGGAGAGTGATAAAGTACCAGACAATCAGCTCCTAATTGCCATGTCACTGACCATGGGGCAGATATATTAAGCTTGAAGAAGTGATAAAGTGTAAGGAGATAATGCACCAGCCAGTCAGCTCCCAACTGTCAAGTTACAGGCTGGGTTTGAAAAATTACAGTTACGGGCTGACTGGCTGGTGCATTATCACCTTCCACTTTAGCACTTCTCCAGGCTTAATACATCTGCACCCCCTGTTTGAAATATGACACTTAGGAGCTGGTTGGCTGGTAGCTTATCACACTCCACCAGGAGTTAAAGTGAGGGGGAACAGGGTGGAACTGAGTTACACCACCCATAATGGCAGGTGGAACTACAGATGTGTCCTCTTATATCCTTGCTGCAGTCACGCTAAACGTCGTGCCATGCCGTGGCGGGACTCGGTAGCGCAGAGAGTCGTTTTTTTCTTACATGCAAAATAATGTAATATGACGCACAAGCAGCTTCTGGTGATTAAAATGATATGCAGCATGTCTATATTGTGTGTAACTGCAGGTCTATCTGCATCCGAAATGCCACGTACAATGTTTTCCATGAAAATACTGTAGCATAGCATTTTGAATGCAAATACAGTCATAGTCCCACACAGAATATAGGGGGTAATTCTGACCCGTTCGCTCGCTGCGTTTTCTCTGACGTCCTAGTGGATGCTGGGGACTCCGTCAGGACCATGGGGATATAGCGGCTCCGCAGGAGACAGGGCACAATAACAAAAGCTTTAGGATCAGGTGGTGTGCACTGGCTCCTCCCCCTATGACCCTCCTCCAAGCCTCAGTTAGATTTTTGTGCCCGACGAGAAGGGTGCAATCTAGGTGGCTCTCCTGAGCTGCTTAGAATAAAAGTTTATGTTAGGTTTTTTATTTTCAGTGAGTCCTGCTGGCAACAGGCTCACTGCTACGAGGGACTTAGGGGAGAGAAGAAAACTCACCTGCGTGCAGGATGGATTTGCTTCTTAGGCTACTGGACACCATTAGCTCCAGAGGGAGTCGGAACACAGGTCTCACCCTGGGGTTCGTCCCGGAGCCGCGCCGCCGACCCCCCTTACAGATGCCGAAGTTGAAGAGGTCCAGAAACAGGCGGCAGAAGACTTTCAGTCTTCATAAGGTAGCGCACAGCACTGCAGCTGTGCGCCATTGTTGTCAGCACACTTCACCAACAGTCACCAACTGTCACTGAGGGTGCAGGGCGCTGGGGGGGGCGCTCTGGGCAGCAATGTATTATACCTTTTATGGCTAAAATACATCACATATAGCCCTTGAGGCTATATGGATGTATTTAACCCCTGCCAGATCTCACAAACTCCGGGAGAAGAGCCCGCCGAAAAGGGGGCGGGGCCTATTCTCCTCAGCACACGGCGCCATTTTCCTGCTCAGCTCTGCTGTGAGGAAGGCTCCCAGGCTCTCCCCTGCACTGCACTACAGAAACAGGGTTAAAACAGAGAGGGGGGGCACTTATTTGGCGATATGATTACATATATAAAAATGCTATAAGGGAAAACACTTGTATAAGGGGTTGTCCCTGTATAATTATAGCGTTTTTGGTGTGTGCTGGCAAACTCTCCCTCTGTCTCCCCAAAGGGCTAGTGGGGTCCTGTCCTCTGTCAGAGCATTCCCTGTGTGTGTGCTGTGTGTCGGTACGTGTGTGTCGACATGTAGGAGGACGATGTTGGTGAGGAGGCGGAGCAAATTGCCTGTATTGGTGATGTCACTCTCTAGGGAGTAGACACTGGAATGGATGGCTTATTTAGGAATTACGTGATAATGTCAACACGCTGCAAGGTCGGTTGACGACATGAGACGGCCGGCAAACAAATTAGTACCTGTCCAGGCGTCTCAGACACCGTCAGGGGCTTGTAAAAACGCCCATTTACCTCAGTCGGTCGACACAGACACGGACACTGACTCCAGTGTCGACGGTGAAGAAACAAACGTATTTTCCTTTAGGGCCACACGTTTCATGTTAAGGGCAATGAAGGAGGTGTTACATATTTCTGATACTACAAGTACCACAAATAAGGGTATTATGTAGGGTGTGAATAAACTACTTGTAGTTTTTCCTGAATCAGATAAATTAAATGAAGTGTGTGATGATACGTGGGTTTCCTCCGATAGAAAATTATTGGCGGTATACCTTTTCCCGCCAGAAGTTAGGGCGAGTTGGGAAACACACCTTAGGGTGAATAAGGCGCTCACACGCTTATAAAAACAAGTGGCGTTACCGTCTCCAGATACGGCAGCCCTCAAGGAGCCAGCTGATAGGAAGCTGAAAAATATCCTAAAAGTATATACACATATACTGGTGTTATACTACGACCAGCAATCGCCTCAGCCTGGATGTGCAGCGCTGAGGGGGCTTGGTCGGATTTCCTGACTGAAAATATTGATACCCTTGACAGGGACAAGATTTTATTGACTATAGAGCATTTTAAGGATGCATTTCTATATATGCGAGATGCGCAGAGGGATATTTGCATTCTGGCATCAAGAGTAAATGTGATGTCCATATCTGCCAGACGACAGTGGTCAGGTGATGCAGATTCCAGACGGCACATGGAAGTATTGCCGTACAAAGGGGCGGTCCATCGGACCTGGTGGCCATGGCAACAGCTGAAAAATCCACCTTTTGTTACCCCAAGTCACATCTCAGCAGAAAAGGACACAGTCTTTTCAGTCTCAGTCCTTTCGTCCCCATAAGGGCAGGCGGGCAAAAGGGCCAGTCATATCTGCCCAGGGGTAGAGGAAAGGGAAGAAGACTGCAGCAGGCAGCCCATTCCCAGGAACAGAAGCCATCCACAGCTTCTGCCAAGTCCGCAGCATGACGCTGGGGCCGTACAAGCGGACTCAGGTGCGGTAGGGGGTCATCTCAAGAGTTTCAGCACGCAGTGGGCTCACTCACAAGTGGACTCCTGGATCCTACACGTAGTATCCCAGGTGTACATTGGAAATTCGAGACGTCTCCCCCTCACAAGTTCCTGAAGTCTGCTTTACCAACGTCTCCCTCCGACAGGGAGGCAGTATTGGGAACAATTCACAGGCTGTATTCCCAGCAGGTGATAATCAAAGTACCCCTTCTACAACAAGGGAAGGGGTATTATTCCACACTATATTGTGGTACTGAAGCCAGACGGCTAGGTGAGATCTGAAATATTTGAACACTTACATACAAGCGTTCAAATCAAGATGGAGTCACTCAGAGCAGTGATAGCGAACCAGGAAGAAGGGGACGATATGGTGTCACTGGATATCAGGGACGCTTACCTACATGTCCAAATTTGCCCTTCTCACCAAGGGAACCTCAGGTTCGTGGTACAGAACTGTCACTATCAGTTCAGACGCTGCCGTTTGGATTGTCCACGGCACCCCGGGTCTTTACCAAGGTAATGGCCGAAATGATGATTCTTCTTAAAAGAAATATGGACGCTTTCCTGATAAGGGCAAGGTCCAGAGAACAGTTGGAGGTCGGAGTAGCACTATCTTAAGTAGTTCTACGACAGCACGAGTGGATTCTAAATATTCCAAAATCGCATTTTTTTCCGACGACACGTCTACTGTTCCTAGGGATGATTCTGGACACAGTCCAGAAAAGGATGTTTTCTCCCGGAGAAGAAAGCCAGGGAGTTATCCGAGCTAGTCAGGAACCTCCTAAAACCAGGAAAAGTATCAGTGCATCATTGCACAAGCATCCTGTGAAATCTTCAGATGCATCAGCGGATAACCCTGTCTCCAAGGACAAGGGTGTTTCTTCTGCGGTGGCTGCAGAGTGCTCATCTATGAAAGGGCCGCAGATTCGGCATTCAGGACTGGGTCCTGGTGACCACGGATGCCAGCCTGAGTGGCTGGGGAGCAGTCACACAAGGAAAAAATTTCCAGAGAGTGTGATCGAGTCTGGAGACTTCTCTCCACATAAATATACTGGAGCTAAGGGCAATTTACAATGCTCTAAGCTTAGCAAGACCTCTGCTTCAAGGTCAGCCGGTATTGATCCAGTGGGACAACATCACGGCAGTCGCCCACGTAAACAGACAGGGCGGCACAAGAAGCAGGAGGGAAATGGCAGAAACTGCAAGGATTCTTCGCTGAGCGAAAAATCATGTGATAACACTCTCAGCAGTGTTCATTCCGGGAGTGGAAAACTGGGAAGCAGACTTCCTCAGCAGGCATGACCTCCACCCGGGAGAGTGGGGACTTCATCGGGAAGTCTTCCGCATGATTGTAAACCGTTGTGAAAAACCAAAGGTGGACATGATGGCGTCCCGCCTGAACAAAAAACTAGATATTGCGCCAGGTCAAGGGACCCTCAGGCAATAGCGGTGGACGCTCTGGTAACACTGTGGATGTACCAGTCAGAGTATGTGTTCCCTCCTATGCCTCTCATACAAAAAGTACTGAGAATCATAAGAGGGAGATGAGTAAGAATGATACTCGTGGTTCCGGATTGGCCAAGAAGGACTTGGTACCCGAAACTTCAAGAGATGTTCACGGAAGACCCGTGGCCTCTACCTTTAAGAAAGGACCTGCTCCAGCAGGGGCCTTGTCTGTTCCAAGACTTACCGCGGCCGCGTTTGACGGCATGGCGGTTGAACGCCGGATCCTGAAAGGGCATTCCAGATGAAGTCATCCCTACCCTGGTCGAAGACAGGAAGGATGTAACCGCAAAACATTTTCACCGCATTTGGCGAAGATATGTTGCGTGGTGTGAGGCCAAGAAGGCCCCTACAGAGGAATTCCAACTGGGTCGTTTCCTACATTTCCTGAAAACAGGACTGTCTATGGGCCTAAAATTAGGGTCCATTAAGGTTCAAATTTCGGCCCTGTCGAATTTCTTCCAGAAAGAACTGGCTTTAGTGCCTGACGTTCAGATGTTTGTAAAAGGGGTACTGCATATACAGCCTCCTTTTGTGCCCCAGTGGCACCTTGGGATCTCAATGTTGTTTTGAGTTTCCTAAAGTCACATTGGTTTGAACCACTCACCACTGTGGACTTAAAATATCTCACATGGAAGGTGACGATGCTATTAGCCCTGGCTTCAGCCAGGCGTGTGTCAGAATTGGCGGCTTTATCATATATAAAGCCCTTACTTAATTTTTCATTCTGACAGGGCAGAATTGAGGACTCGTCCTCAATTTCTCCTTAAGGTGTTTTCTGTTTTTCACATGAACCAACCTATTGTGGTACCTGCGGGTACTAGGGACTTGGAGGACTCCAAGTTACTTGACGTTGTCAGGGCCCTGAAAAATATGTTTCCAGGAAGACTGGAGTCAGAAAATCTGACTCGCTGTTTAGCCTGTATGCACCCAACAAGATGGGTGCTCCTGCTTCTAAGCAGACGATTGCTCGCTGGATTTGTAATACAATTCAGTTTACAACATTCTGTGGCAGGCCTGCCAAAGCCAAAATCGGTAAAAGCCCATTCCAAAAGGAAGGGGGCTCATCTTGGGCGACTGCCCGAGGGGTCTCGGCTTTACAACTTTGCCGAGCAGTTACTTGGTCAGGGGAAAACACGTTTGCTAAATTCTACAAATTTGATACCCTGGCTGAGGAGGACATGGAGTTCTCTCATTCGGTGCTGCAGGGTCATCCGCACTCTCCCGCCCGTTTGGGAGCTTTGGTATAATCCCCATGGTCCTGACGGAGTCCCCAGCATCCACTAGGACGTCAGAGAAAATAAGATTTTACTTACCGATAAATCTATTTCTCGTAGTCCGTAGTGGATGCTGGGCGCCCATCCCAAGTGCGGATTGTCTGCAATACTTGTACATAGTTATTGTTACAAAAATCGGGTTATTCTTGTTGTGAGCCATCTTTTCAGAGGCTCCTTCGTTGTTATCATACTGTTAACTGGGTTCAGATCACAGGTTGTACGGTGTGATTGGTGTGGCTGGTATGAGTCTTACCCGGGATTCAATATCCTTCCTTATTATGCACGCTCGTCCGGGCACAGTATCCTAACTGAGGCTTGGAGGAGGGTCATAGGGGGAGGAGCCAGTGCACACCACCTGATCCTAAAGCTTTTGTTATTGTGCCCTGTCTCCTGCGGAGCCGCTATATCCCCATGGTCCTGACGGAGTCCCCAGCATCCACTACGGACTACGAGAAATAGATTTATCGGTAAGTAAAATCTTATTTTAACGCAGCAGAGTGAACGGGTCCCTGCTGCGCATGCACTGGCACCATAGTGCGCCGGCGCATGCCAGACACCAAAGGCCGTAGCAGGGATGCGATCGCCTCTGCCTGATTGACAGGCAGAGGCGATCGCTGGACGGGAGGGGGCGGAACGGCGGCGATTGGCCGCCGTTTCGTGGGTTTGGTCTGGCCAACGCAGGCGTGGCCACACCGAACGGGGGGCGGGTCGCAGCGGCTGCGTGATGTCACACACTGCCGCTGCGGGCCGGGGACCGATGGGTAGCTCCCGGCCAGTACGCTAAAACTGCGCTGGCCGTGAGCTACTCTTGAAGAGTGCAAAGGCATCGCCGTTGTGCGATGCCTTTGCACTTCTGCGAGGGGGGGCCGGACTGACATGCGGGGCGGGCTAGCCCTGTGCTGGGCGTCCCCCCCGCATCTCAGGGAAGATCAACTCGGAATGAACCCCATAGGCATGCTGCATAGTATTTTAATTACATTACATTACTTTGCATCTAAGATGCATTTTCGGGGGAAAAATGAAAAAAAAAAAAATACTTGGCGCAACTGAGTCACATGGCACTCACGTGTTATGTGTAACATGACTTGTAGCGCATGGCTGGAGAGACCTAGAGAGAAATCTCTAGGTCCGGGAATTTGCTGGAAGGACACAGGGCATGGAGCTGCTGGAGGGTCATGATCAGTGAGCTGCTGGAGTGACAGATGCAGAGATGTGTATAAGGAGCACTTTTGTGGGCATTATGTGTATAAGTGGCACTATTGTGGGCATTGTGTAGGGGACACTACTGTTGTGGCCATTAAGTGTAAGGAGCACCACTACTGTGGGCACTGTATGTAATGTAAATAAGGGCCACTACTGTTTGTTGTAACGTGAATAAGGGGCACTACTACTGTATGTGGTGTAATATGAATCAGAGCCACTAAATGAGGTGTATAGTGAAAAAGATTGTTCTACTATGTGGCATAAATTTCATGGGGGGGGGGGGGGGGTACTATTGTGTGACCACCCCCTCCCGTCCAGCAACCGCCTCTGCCTGTCAGTCAGGCAGAGGCGATCGCAAGGCAAAGACAGCCGTTGCCTGTCAGCCATGCGCCGGCACATGAGCAGTTCTGACCTGATCACTGCGCTGCGAAGATCTGCAGCGAGCGATCAGGTCAGAATGACCCCCAAAGTTCTTATTAAGAAGATGTACTGATCGAAGCATCCTGTGTAAGGTAATGAGATTTTCAAATACCGGTGCCAAATTGTTAAACCGCTGATAACTAATAACAAAGGAGACATTATACACTCTACAAGCACTTTTTGTGCATCAGTGCTTTAGCGATTATTGCCCTCATTCCGAGTTGTTCGCTCGCAAGCTGCTTTTAGCAGCATTGCACACGCTAAGCCGCCGCCTACTGGGAGTGAATGTTAGCCTAGCAGAATTGTGAACGAAAGATTCGCAAAATTGCGAATAGACATTTCTTAGCAGTTTCTGAGTAGCTCGAGACTTACTCTGGCACTGCGATCAGTTCAGTCAGTTTCGTTCCTGGTTTGACGTCACAAACACACCCAGCGTTCGCCCAGACACTCCCCCATTTCTCCAGCCACTCCTGCGTTTTTCCCAGAAACGGCAGCGTTTTTTCACACACACCCATAAAACGGCCAGTTTCCACCCAGAAACACCCACTTCCTGTCAGTCACACTCCGATCACCAGAACGAAGAAAAAACCTTGTAATGCCGTGAGTAAAATACCAAACTACTTAGCAAATTTACTTGACGCAGCCGCAGTGCGAACATTGCGCATGCGCAGTTAGCGGAAAATCGCACCGATGCGAAGGAAAATAACGAGCAAACAACTCGGAATGAGGGCCCAAGTGTCTCTTCTAAAAAATGACAGTGTTTAAAATTTAAATTGCTGGATACATAACCCTAAGGCAGAAAACTGTTATGCAGCATCAGTGCATGGTGAAAGAAGTTTTACAGTTCCCACAATAAAAATAGTTTATTGGGTCTAATTCAGACCTGGTCGTAGCAGCAAATTTGTTAGCAGATGGGCAAAACCATGGCCCTCATTCCGAGTTGATCGGTCGCAAGGCGATTTTAGCAGAGTTACACACGCTAAGCCGCCGCCTACTGGGAGTGAATCTTAGCTTCTTAAAATTGCGACCGATGTATTCGCAATATTGCGATTACTAACTACTTAGCAGTTTCAGAGTAGCTCCAGACTTACTCTGCCTGTGCGATCATTTCAGTGCTTGTCGTTCCTGGTTGACGTCACAAACACACCCAGCGTTCGCCCAGGCACTCCCACCGTTTCCCCGGCCACTCCTGCGTTTTTTCCGGAAACGGTAGCGTTTTCAGCCACACGCCCCTGAAACGCCGTGTTTCCGCCCAGTAACACCCATTTCCTGTCAATCACATTACGATCGCCGGAGCGAAGAAAAAGCCGTGAGTAAAAATACTTTCTTCATAGTAAAGTTACTTGGCGCAGTCGCAGTGCGAACATTGCGCATGCGTACTAGGCGGATTTTCACTGCGATGCGATGAAAAATACCGAGCGAACAACTCGGAATGAGGGCCCATGTGCACTGCAGGGGGGGCAGAGATAACATGTGCAGAGAGCGTTAGATTTGGGTGGGTTATATTGTTTCTGTGCAGGGTAAATACTGGCTGCTTTGTTTTTACACTGCAAATTAGATTTCAGTTTGAACACAACCCACCCAAATCTAACTCTCTCTGTACATGTTATATCTGCCCCCCCTGCAGTGCACATGGTTTTGCCCATCTGCTAACAAATCTGCTGCTACGATCAGGTCTGAATTAGGCCCATTGGTGGTCATTCCGAGTTGTTCGCTCGCAAGCTGCTTTTAGCAGCTTTGCACACGCTAAGCCGCCGCCTACTGGGAGTGAATAGTAAATAGTAAAATTGCGAACGAAAGATTAGCAGAATTGCGAATAGACAGTTCTTAGCAGTTTCTGAGTAGCTCCAGACTTACTCGGCAACTGCGATCAGTTCAGTCAGTTTCGTTCCTGGTTTGACGTCACAAACACTCCCAGCGTTCGCCCAGACACTCCCCCGTTTCTTCAGACACTCCCGCGTTTTTCCAAGAAACGGCAGCGTTTTTTCACACACACCCATAAAACGGCCAGTTTCCGCCCAGAAACACCCACTTCCTGTCAATCACATTACGATCACCAGAACGAAGAAAAAACCTTGTAATGCCGTGAGTAAAATACCTAACTACATAGCAAATTTACTTGGCGCAGTCGCAGTGCGAACATTGCGCATGCACAATTAGCGGAAAATCGCTGCGATGTGAAGAAAATTACCGAGCGAACAACTCGGAATGAGGGCCATTGTGCATTATCTTGTTTTATAAATTAAGTGAAAACTACTGTATACCACGTAGACTATTGAGAATTTCACATGAGTCAACCGTAATTGCACGGTACTAGGTCTGAATGTGGATATTCGTCCATATGTACAGTTTTATGCATCTATGTGACCACCCCTATCAATCCACTTGTTCAAATTAGGGATGGACATCACATTGCGATGGTTCACAACCATTGATGTTTTCATTACGATGACAGTGGTTTTACCATTTGATAGTGACGTTCCAAAGTTTGCAGCCATCAAATGGTAAATATTTGATAGTCCCACCCCCGGACGGTGCTGCAAACAGGGCTTTTTTTGTGCATACGCAAATAATATGATTTTTTTTCTATCAAATTCTTTTGATGCAGCGGTCCATTACCATCACATAGAAAGATTTGATGGCAGAAGCCAAGCCATCATTTCATAGTGGGCTTCTGATGTCTATTACTAGTTCAAATAGCCATCAGGGGGACACTCTGATAGAGGTGGGGGTCGGCCTACTTCTACCACCCGCCGATACTTCACAAATTGAAATGGGGTCCTAGCCCTACCGGACACAGCTACTGCCTCAAAGTGAAAGAGCCAAGAGGGCTCCTGTCTTACCGCTGGCCGCAGTTACTGCCTCAAATGTAAGAGCATAAAGGACCCTGGTCTTACCGCCTACCCTGCTCGCAGGGTTGTGTCTTTGCCACAGGTTACTATTCCAAATAGTTTGTGACATGAACCCAGGGGCTTATGGGAAAGGTCCTCTTCACGAAGGGAAACTAGACACTACCCTGCTCGCAGCTACTGCCTCCACAAAATAAAATTTGTTATCCATCACATGTGATGTTATGTTATCACGCCACTGGAGGACTAGCCCTGTGCTGGGCATCCCCCTGCATGTCTGAGTAACTGATCGTAGCCGTGCAAATATCAACTCTGAATTAGGCCCAATGCTGTGTGTGCTAAGCTGAAGAGAGTATGCTGTGTGTGTGCAGGGCTGTGGAGAGTATGTGCTGCATGTGTGCAGGGCTACAGAAAGTGTGTACTGTGTGTGTCCAGGGCTGCAGAGAGTGGGTACCTTGTGTGTCCAGGGCTACAGAGAGAGTACTGTGTGTGTTCAGAGCTGTAGAGAGTATGCTGTGTGTTTGCAGGGCTGCAGAGAGCAGGGACGTGCAGTCAGGGGAGGCAGTGCCTCCCCCGTCATTAATGATTAAAATAATATAAAAAAGATACTTATGACACATATTCTGTGTCATAAGTAATTTCTTTATCTTATCCTAATAATTTTAAGCCTAAAAAGTAGTTTGGGAGGCACTGATAACAGTGCCTCCCGTTAACTATAGGAACTGGTTAAAGTGGGAGGGGCGGGGCCAAGTACTGGGCTGTCAAAGCCCATTGAAAACTGGAGCAGAAAGCGGCACTTATCCAAGTGCCTCATTGACAGGGGAAACCCGCCCCTGTCAGCGAGGCAGATGTGATTGGACAGCGGATCCAGGCTGGATCCGCTCGTCCAATCACCCGAAGAGGCAGCAGGACCCGGCGCTACTGTGTGGAGCTGTCACCACAGTTACAGTAGCGCGGCGGGGTGAAGAGGCAGCGGGACCCGGAGTTGAAGCCAGTGCTGGCCGCGTAAACAGCAGACCGAGGAGGGCGCTGCTGCGGACCTACATCGCCGCAGCCGCCCGCTGTGCCTGGATGCCGCTGGGTGTCCGCCTGCTCCCAGCCCTCCCGCGATGCTAGGGAACTGGGGGAGACAGTGGCGGATTGCCCCCCCCCCTCCTGTCCTCTGAGCAATGTGCCCTCAATGGTGTGACCTCCCGCTCCCAGCCCTCCCGCGATGCCAGGGAACTGGTGGAGGCAGTGGTGGATTGCCCTCCCCCCTGTCGGAAGGGTCCCGCGGTGCCAGTGTGGAACAAGAGACCCTGAAGGGGCCATGGCTGCCCGCTGCTGCACTACTGGAGCAGGTACCGCCCGCCGCTCACCGCCGCCAGCCACCTGCTGCTCACCACCACCAGCTGCCCACCGCAGCCACCTGCAACAAATGGCAGTCAGAGGGACCTCACCGCCGCTGCCCATTGGTGCCTCCGCCGACCACAGTCAGGTAATGTTCCCCTGCTGTCACCCTCTCTCCCTGTCGTTACTGTCCCTGTCCCTATTGTCACTCGCTCTCTCCCTGCTGTCACTGTCGTCACTCTCTCTCTCCCTGCTGTCACTGTCGTCACTCTCTCTCTCCCTGCTGTCACTGTCGTCACTCTTGTCACTCTCTCTCTCCCTGCTGTCACGCTCATCACTCTCTCTCTCCCTGCTGACACTGTCGTCACTCTCTCTCTCCCTGTCGTCACTCTCTCTCCCTGTCCCTGCTGTCACTCTGGCTGTCCCTGCTGTCACAATTTCAGCTCATTCAGTGTGCTATAATGTGAATTTCGGCTCATTTAGTGTGCTACAAGGTGAATTTCAGCTCATTCAGTGTGCTACAATGTGAATTTCGGCTCATTCAGTGTGCTGCAATGTGAATTTCGGCTCATTCAGTGTGCTATAATGTGAATTTCGGCTCATTTAGTGTGCTACAAGGTGAATTTTGGCTCCTCCTGTGTGCTATAATGTGAATTTTGGCTCATTCATTGTGCTACAATGTGAATTTTGGCTCATTCAGTGTGCTGTAATGTGAATTTCGGCTCATTTAGTGTGCTATAATGTGAGTTTCGGCTCATTCAGTGTGCTACAATTTGAATTTCGGCTCATTCAGTGTGCTACAATGTGAATTTCGGCTCATTCAGTGTGCTACAATGTGAATTTCGGCTCATTCAGTGTGTTACAATGTGAATTTCAGATAATTCAGTGTGCTACAATGTGAATTTCGGCTCATTCAGTGTGCTACAATGTGAGTTTCGGCTCATTCAGTGTGCTATAATGTGAATTTCGGCTCGTACCATATGCTATAATGTGAATTTCAGCTCGTACCGTGTGCTATAAGGTGAAAGGGACACGCCCCCTTTTGGGTGACCACGTCTCCTTTTCTGGAGCAAGCGCGTGCCTTCAGCGTGCATAATTGCGTCCTTGTCTTTTCCATAACCCCACTTCAAAATTTCAACTTCGACCAATATATATTCTCAGTGCTTCCCCAGCCAGTGACCTCACCGCACGCCACTGGCAGAGAGTATGCTGTGTGTGTCCAGTGCTGCGGAGAGTGTGTACTGCTTGTGCAGGGCTGCGGGAGGTGTGTACTGCGTGTGTGCAGAGCTGCAAAGTGTGTACTGTGTGTGTCCAGGGCTGCAGAGAGAGTACTGTGTGTGTGCAGAGCTGCAGAAAATGTGTACTGTGTGTGTGTGTGTGTGTGTGTGTGTGTGTGTGTGTGTGTGTGTGTGTGTGTGTGTGTGTGTGTGTGTGTGTGTGTGTGCAGGCCTGCAGAGAGTGTGTACTGCATGTGTGCAGGACTGCAGAGAGTGTGTACTGTGTGTGTGTGCAGGGATGCACAGAGAGTGTACTGTGTGTTTCCAGGGCTGTAGAGAGTGTGTACTGTGGGGGTCATTCCGAGTTGATCGCTAGCTGCATTTGTTCGCTGTGCAGCGATGAGGCAAAAAAATGGCACTTCTGCACATGCGTATGCGGCACAATGCGCACGCGCGACGTACTTTTACAACGAACAATGTAGTTTCACACAGGGTCTAGCGAAGCTTTTCAGTAGCACTGCTGGCCGCAGATTGATTGACAGGAAGTGGGCGTTTCTGGGTGTCAACTGACCGTTTTCAGGGAGTGTTCAGAAAAACGCAGGTGTGCCAGGAAAAACGCAGGCGTGGCTGGGCGAACGCAGGGCGTGTTTGTGACGTCAAAACAGGAACTAAACAGTCTGAAGTGATCGCAAGCGCTGAGTAGGTATTGAGCTACTCCAAAACTGCACAGATAAACTTTGTAGCCGCTCTGCGATCCTTTCGTTCGCACTTCTGCTAAGCTAAAATACACTCCCAGTGGGAGGCGGCATAGCGTTTGCACGGCTGCTAAAAACAGCTAGCGAGCGAACAACTCGGAATGACCACCCGTGTGTGCAGAGCTACATAAATGTGTGCAGGGCTGCAGAGAGTGTGTACTGCATGCGTGCAGGACTGCAAAGAGTGTGTACTGCGTGTGTGTGCAGGTATTCACAGAGGCCCTCATTCCGAGTTGATCGGTCGCAAGGCGAATTTAGCAGAGTTACACACGCTAAGCCGCCGCCTACTGGGAGTGAATCTTAGCTTCTTAAAATTGCGACCGATGTATTCGCAATATTGCGATTACTAACTACTTAGCAGTTTCAGAGTAGCTCCAGACTTACTCTGCCTGTGCGATCAGTTCAGTGCTTGTCGTTCCTGGTTGACGTCACAAACACACCCAGCGTTCGCCCAGGCACTCCCACCGTTTCTCCGGCCACTCCTGCGTTTTTTCCGGAAACGGTAGCGTTTTCAGCCACACGCCCCTGAAACGCCGTGTTTCCGCCCAGTAACACCCATTTCCTGTCAATCACATTACGATCGCCGGAGCGAAGAAAAAGCCGTGAGTAAAAATACTTTCTTCATAGTAAAGTTACTTGGCGCAGTCGCAGTGCGAACTTTGCGCATGCGTACTAAGCGGATTTTCACTGCGATGCGATGAAAAAGAACGAGCGAACAACTCGGAATGAGGGCCAGAGTGTGTACTGTGTGTGTGCTGGGCTGCAGAGAGTATGCTGTGTGTGTGCAGGGCTGCAGAAAATATGCTGTGTGTGTGTAGGGCTGCTGTGAATATGGGCCCTCATTCCGAGTTGTTGGCTCGTTGCCGAGTTTCGCTATTTTGCGATTAGTCGCTTACTGCGCATGCGCAAGGTTCGCAGAGCGCATGCGGGTAGTTATCTAACTCAAAAGTTAGGTATTTTACTCACGGCATAACGAGGATTTTTCATCGTTCTGGTGATCGGAGTGTGATTGACAGGAAGTGGGTGTTTCTGGGCGGAAACTGGCCGTTTTATGGGTGTGTGCGGAAAAACGCTGCCGTTTCTGGGAAAAACGCGGGAGTGGCTGGAGAAACGGGGGAGTGTCTGGGCGAACGCTGGGTGTGTTTGTGACGTCAAACCAGGAACGAAACTGACTGAACTGATCGCAGTGGCAGAGTAAGTCCCGAGCTACTCAGAAACTGCAAAGAAATTTCTATTCGCAATTATGCGAATCTTTCGTTCGCAATTCTGCTAAGCTAAGATACACTCCCAGAGGGCGGCGGCCTAGCGTGTGCAATGCTGCTAAAAGCAGCTAGCGAAGAGAGTGTTTACTGTGTGTGGATTCAGGGCTGGAAACAACAGGGGACTGCAGAGAGTGAGTGTGCAGGACTGCCTGGGGCTATGGAGACACTGCATTGCTGCCAGTGCCAAACATTAGAGATGGCAGTCAACCACAGTCACTGATAGGTAGATGGGGGCCTGCCTAGTTTGTCAGTCCCGGGCCCAGCAATTTCTCAGACGTCCTAGAGGATGCTGGGGACGACATCAAGACCATGGGGGTATAGACGGGATCCGCATGAGACATGGGCACTCTAAAGACTTTTCATTGGGTGTGAACTGGCTCCTCCCTCTATGCCCCTCCTTCAGACCTCAGTTTTTAGAAATGTGCAGAGGTCAACTGGATGCACTCTGAGGAGCTCTACTGAGTTTCTCTGATAGGACTTGTGTTAGGTTTTTTATTTTCAGGGAAATCTGCTGGCATCAGACTCCCTGCTTCGTGGGACTAAGGGGGCAGAAGCAGAACCAACTTCCTCAGAGTTTCATGGCTCTGCTTCTGGCTGACAGGACACCATTAGCTCCTGAAGGGAACTGAACGCTAGCCGTGTCTAGATGCTCACTCCCACAGCACGCCGTCACCCCCCTCGCAGAGCCAGAAGTCAGAAGACAGGTGAGTATGAGAAGAATGATCTTCAATCAAGTAAGTGACGGCTGAGGTGCGGCGCGGCTGGCGGGAGCGCAGCGCGCCATTGCTGCCCATACACACAGGCACTGCAGGGTGCAGGGCGCGGGGGGGGGGGGGCGCCCTGGGCAGCAAGAGAAATGCCTCAAACTGGCTAAAAGGGGGCATAAGATGCCGCAGCCACACCTCTACCCCCACCAGTATAAATAATAGGTCATATACTGAGTGTAAGGACGCGCCATTGTGGGGGCAGAGCTTCTTCCTCAGGCAGCCAGCACACTACTCAGCGCCATTTTCTCTCTCTCTCCTCAGGCTGCAGAGAACACGCTGGTCCTCTCCTCCACTTCTGACAAGTACAGGATGCTATAAAGGGGGGGCACAAAGCGATTGTGGTGCATTTGATAGTGTATATTACTATTTTAAAGTGCTTTTGGGCTGTGGACATACTGTGTTCACAGGCAATACTGACGCTGGGTTTGTGAACTGGCTGCTCCTACCCTGTGTCCCTCTGACAGATTTTACTGTGGGTCTGTCCCCAAAATAAGTCCCAGTGTGTCTGTGAGTGTGGTGTACACATGTGAGGCATGTCTGAGGCAGGGAGTTCCTCCCCGGAGGAAGCCATTTTAGGGACACAGAGTTGTAATGTGGTGGCGCTACCGGCACACCAAGAGCCTGCATGGGTGAAAGAGCTACGTGTCAGTATGCATCTGATTAACTGTAGATTGGATAAGTCTGACTCTAAGGCTGCATGCTGGAGAAAATCTGTGGAAGATGTGATTTTTCAGGATGCTATTATTCCTTATGCAGGCGGCCCCTCTGGGTCACATAAGAGACCATTTGCAAATGTTGTAAACACTGATACCGACACGGATTCTGATTCTTGTGTCGACGATAGTGAATCCAGAGACATAGATCATAAATTGGCAAAAAGTATACAATATACCCCCACCAGTATAAATAATAGGTCATATACTGAGTGTAAGGATGCGCCATTGTGGGGGCGGAGCTTCTTCCTCAGGCAGCCAGCACACTACTCAGCGCCATTTTCTCTCTCTCTCTCCTCAGGCTGCAGAGAACACGCTGGTCCTCTCCTCCACTTCTGATAAGTACAGGGTGCTATAAAGGGGGGGCACAAAGCGATTGTGGTGCATTTGATAGTGTATATTACTATTTAAAAGTGCTTTTGGGCTGTGGACATACTGTGTTCACAGGCAATACTGGCGCTGGGTTTGTGAACTGGCTGCTCCTATCCTGTGTCCCTCTGACAGATTTTACTGTGGGTCTGTCCCCAAAATAAGTCCCAGTGTGTCTGTGAGTGTGGTGTACACATGTGAGGCATGTCTGAGGCAGGGAGTTCCTCCCCAGGGGAAGCCATTTTAGGGACACAGAGTTGTAATGTGGTGGCGCTACCGGCACACCAAGAGTCTGCATGGGTGAAAGAGCTACGTGTCAGTATGCATCTGATTAACTGTAGATTGGATAAGTCTGACTCTAAAAGGCCCTACACATTTCGCGATGTGCCGCCGAGGTGCCCGACGGCCGTTACGGCCGACGGGCGACCCGGCGGCGGGGGGGGGGCAGTGACGGGGGGAGTGAAGTTTCTTCACTCCACCCGGCTCCGTATACGTGCAGGCAAATATGGACGATCTCGTCCATATTGGCCTGCATGCACAGCCGACATGGCACCAGCGATGAACGAGCGCGGGGCCGCGCATCGTTCATCGCTGGTGCCTCTACACTGCACGATATGAACGTTATCTCGTTCATTAATGAACGAGATCGTTCATATCGTGCAGTGATGTCGCCCAGTGTGTAGGGCCCATAAGGCTGCATGCTGGAGAAAATCTGTGGAAGATGTGATTTTTCAGGATGCTGTTATTCCTTATGCGGGCAGGCCCCTCTGGGTCACATAAGAGACCATTTGCAAATGTTGTAAACACTGATACTGACACGGATTCTGATTCTTGTGTCGACGATAGTGAATCCAGAGACATAGATCATAAATTGGCAAAAAGTATACAATATATGATTGTGGCTATAAGGGACATGTTGGAGGTTACAGAAAGCACTCCTGTACCTCAGGAAAAAGCTTATTTATGAGAGGAAAAGAAATCCAAAGTCACGTTCCCTCCTTCACATGAACTAAATGCTCTGTTTGAAGGGATGTGGGTGAATCCTGATAAAAAAAATTGTATTCCCAAAAGGATTCACATAGCTTATCCTTTCCCGGTTGAAGACAGGAAAAAATGGGAGTCACCCCATGTGTTAGACAGTGCACTTTCCAGGTTTACAAAGAAGGTAATTCTCCCTGCTCCTGGCACGGCTTCTCTTAAAGAGCCGGCAGACCGCAAAATGGAAATGACATTGAAATCCATTTATGTTACCAATGGTACACTGCTCAGGCCCACTATTGCCTGCGCATGGGTGAGTCGCGCTATTGAAAAATGGTCAGAAAGCGTGTCATCAGAAATTGACACGATTGATAAAGATGAGATACTCCTTAAGTTAGGCAATATCAAGGACCCTGCCGCCTACATGCTGGAAGCAATGAAGGATATTGGACTCTTGAGTTCACAAGCCGCTACCATGGCAGTATCGGCTAGGCGGGCGTTGTGGATTCGCCAGTGGAACGTGGATGCAGATTCCAAAAGAAACATGGAGGCTTTCCCATATAAAGGTGAGGCCTTATTTGGCGATGGCCTAGATGCGTTAGTCTCGGCGGCTACCGCAGGTAAGTCAAAATTTTTGCCCTCTGCACCTGCACCGGCAAAAAAGACCTATCACCCGCAAATGCAGTCCTTTCGGCCCAATAAATACAAAAAGGCGAGAGGTTCCCCCTTCTTTGCAGGTAGGGGAAGGGGAAAGAAGCCCACACCAGCTCCAGGTTCCCAAGAGCAGAAGTCTACCCCTAATTCTGCCAAATCCCCAGCATGACGCTGGAGCTCCCTTGCGGGAGGCCGCTCGGGTGTGGCACGTCTCAAACTCTTCAGCCAGGATTGAATTCTGTCTGGCCTGGATCCCTGGGTGTTGCAAATAGTATCCCAGGGATACAAACTAGAGTTTCAAGATGTTCCCCCATGCCGATTTTTCAAATCGACCTTGCCAGCTTCTCCACCAGAGAGAGAAGCAGTAACAGCGGCAATCCAAAAATTATGTCAAGACCAGGTCATAGTCCTGGTACCGTTGTCACAACAAGGGCGGGGGTTTTATTCAAGCCTCTCTGTTGTTCCGAAACCGGACGGCTCGATCAGACCGATCCTAAATCTAAAAGATCTGAATTTCTTCCTGAAAAGGTTCAAGTTCAAGATGGAATCACTTCGGGCGGTGATTGCCAGTCTGGAGGAGGGGGACTACTTAGTGTCAGTGGACATAAAGGATGCTTATCTGCATGTTCCCATTTATCCTCACCAGGCTTATCTGAGATTCGCGATTCAGGATTGCCATTACCAATTCCAGACGTTACCTTTCGGTCTCTCCACGGCGCCGAGGGTATTCACCAAGGTGATGGCGGAGATGATGGTCCTCCTTCGTCAGAAAGGAGTCAATATAATCCCTTATCTGGACGACCTCCTGATAAAGGCGAGATCCAGTGAGCAGTTATTACAAAACATATCCCTCTCCCTGTCAATACTCCAACAGCATGGGTGGATCATAAATTACCCAAAGTCACAGTTGGAACCGACAACAAGGTTGTCTTTCCTTGGGATGATTCTGGACACAGAAGTTCAGAGAGTATTTCTTCCGCTGGAAAAGGCTCTGGAAATCCAGAAAATGGTAAAACAGATATTGAAACCATCTAGTGTGTCGATCCATCAGTGCATTCGGTTGTTGGGGAAGATGGTGGCGGCCTACGAGGCCATACAGTTTGGCAGGTTCCATGACAGAGTATTCCAGTGGGACCTGTTGGACAAGTGGTCGGGGTCACACCTACACATGCACAGAAAGATAATCCTGTCGTCAAAAACCAGGATTTCGCTCCTGTGGTGGTTGCACAGCTCTCACCTGCTAGTGGGATGCAGGTTCGGGATTCAGGACTGGGTCCTAGTAACCACGGATGCAAGTCTCCGAGGCTGGGGAGCAGTCTCTCAGGGAGAAAACTTCCAGGGACGTTGGTCACATCAGGAAGCCTGCCTTCACATAAACGTTCTGGAGCTAAGAGCCATGTACAACAGCCTTCAACAAGCGGTACATCTTCTTCAAGACCGTCCCGTGCAGATCCAGGCGGACAATGTAACAGCAGTCGCATACATAAACAGGCAGGGCGGAACAAAAAGCAGAGCGGCAATGGCAGAGGCGACAAAAATCCTCCGCTGGTCAGAAAAACATCTACAAGCTCTGTCGGCAATATTCATTCCGGGAGTAGACAGCTGGGAAGCAGACTTCCTCAGCAGACACGATCTCCATCCAGGAGAGTGGGGCCTCCATCAAGAAGTCTTCGCAGAGGTGACAAGGCTTTGGGGAATTCCTCAAATAGACATGATGGCGTCTTGTCTCAACAAGAAGCTTCAGAGATACTGTTCCAGGTCGAGAGACCCTCAAGCAGTAGCAGTGGATGCACTGGTGACCCAGTGGGTGTTTCCGTCAGTGTATGTTTTCCCTCCACTTCCGCTGATCCCAAAAGTACTCAGGATCATAAGAAAGACAAGGGTTCGAGCAATCTTCATTGCCCCAGACTGGCCAAGGAGGGCTTGGTACCCAGATCTTCAACAGTTACTCATAGGAGATCCTCGGCCTCTTCCTCCTCGGGAGGACCTGCTGCAGCAGGGGCCGTGTGTGTACCAAGACTTACAGCGGCTACGTTTGATGGCATGGCTGTGGAGCGCCGTATCCTAGCCAGGAAGGGTATTCCTAAGGAGGTCATCCCCACTCTTATTCAGGCCAAAAAGGGAGTAACGTCAAAACATTACCACCGTATTTGGAGAAAATATGTGTCTTGGTGTGAATCCAAGAAAGCTCCTACGGAAGAGTTTCACTTAGGGCGTTTTCTCCATTTTTTGCAGGATGGTGTGGAGACGGGCCTACGATTGGGATCAATCAAGCTCCAGATTTTGGTCTTGTCAGTGTTCTTCCAGAAACAATTGGCCTCCCTTCCAGAGGTTCAGACCTTCGTGAAAGGGGTTCTGCACATCCAGCCTCCATTCGTGCCTCCAGTGGCACCATGGGACCTTAATGTGGTATTGCAGTTCCTTCAATCGGATTGGTTTGAGCCTCTACAAAAGATAGAGTTGAAGTTTCTCACTTGGAAAGTGGTGATGCTTTTGGCATTGGCATCCGCAAGGCGGGTGTCTGAATTGGGGGCCTTGTCTCACAAGAGCCCTTACCTGATTTTCCATGAAGATAGGGCAGAGTTGCGAACTCGCCAACATTTTCTTCCAAAGGTGGTTTCTGCTTTTCACATAAACCAACCTATTGTGGTGCCAGTAGTTACTGACACATTCACTGATTCAAAGTCTCTAGATGTGGTTAGAGCTTTGAAAATCTATGTTGCTAGAACAGCTCGTATATGGAAAACAGAGGCTCTATTTGTCCTGTATGATCACAACAAGATTGGCTGTCCTGCTTCCAAGCAGACTATTGCACGTTGGATTAGAAATACGATTCAGCAAGCTCATACTACGGCTGGATTGCCGTTACCAACGTCGGTAAAGGCCCACTCCACTAGGAAGGTGGGCTCATCCTGGGCGGCTGCCCGGGGGTCTCGGCATTACAACTTTGCAGAGCAGCTACTTGGTCAGGTTCAAACACATTTGCTAAGTTCTACAAGTTTGACACCTTGGCCGGTGAGGACCTAAAGTTTGGTCAATCAGTGCTGCAGGGTCATCCGCACTCTCCCGCCCGTACTGGAGCTTTGGTATAGACCCCATGGTCTTGATGTCGTCCCCAGCATCCTCTAGGACGTATGAGAAAATAGGATTTTGATAACCTACCGGTAAATCCTTTTCTCCTAGTCCGTAGAGGATGCTGGGCGCCCGTCCCAGTGCGTACTTTACCTGCAGTTTAGTTATTACAGTTACACAGGTTGTGTTATCTTGTTTTTAGCATGTTGCTGCAATTAGTTCATGCCTGTTGGCGTATGTTATGTGGAATGCCATGTGTGCGGCATGGTTGAGGGTGTGAGTTGGTAGATATCTCACCACTAGTTAAGTAATTCCTTTCCTCGAAATGTCAGTCTCCCTGGGCACAGTTCCTACAACTGAGGTCTGGAGGAGGGGCATAGAGGGAGGAGCCAGTTTACACCCAATGAAAAGTCTTTAGAGTGCCCATGTCTCCTGCGGATCCCGTCTATACCCCATGGTCTTGATGTCGTCCCCAGCATCCTCTACGGACTAGGAGAAAAGGATTTACCGGTAGGTTATCAAAATCCTATTTTCTGATGGCAGTCCTGCATGGGGGAGAGACAGAGGGACCAGGAAGAGGGAGACATGTTCCTTGTGTACTGTGTTCTGCTTACCTGCTCCTGTGGTGTTCATGCAGATGCAGTGGCCCTTCCGGTCTCTAACTGGTGGTGCTGTTACATGTGCCTCAATGCTTCCCCTCTACGCCCCTCACCTCAAGTGTCAGTCTTTACTCACACTAGTCGGCATACAAGGCAGCAGGACTCGCTGTGGAAGGGAAGCAGTGCGGTGATACAATAGAGGAGGCCGAGGGTAGATAAGGCAATGGTCTGGGAACTAATTGGTGGCTGGTCTAGGGGATGGGACCAGCCACGGAAACCCGGCAGTTCAGGGGAAAAAAGAGCAATCCCTGGTTGCCTGCAGCGCGGCAATGCATGGAACTGGGAGATAGTGCCAGGGGGGCAATCAGCATGTTGCTCTAGCGGCGGGCCCTCTCTCTGCACAGGCCTGGGACTGTAGTCCTAGCAGCAGTTGCCCCTTGATGGCGACCCTGCCCCATGTCTCTCTATCTCTGCCCCTGGTCTCTCTCTTGTCTCCCCTCTTTCTGCCCCTGGTCTCTCTGTCTTTCTCTCTTCTCCATGTCTCCTTCTCTCTCTGCCCTTGGTCTCTCTCTCTCTCTCTCTCATGTCTCCCTCTCTGCCCGTTTTCTCTCTCCCCCGTGTCTGCTTTTCTCTCTGCCCATGGTCTCTCTCTCTCTCTCTTCCCCATACCCCTCTCTCTCATTCTCTCTCTGCCCTGGTCTCTCTCAATCTCTCCCTGCCCCTCTCTCCCTGCCCCTAGTATTTCTCTCTCTCTCCCTCTCTCTCTCTCTCATGTCTACCTCTCTGTCTCATGTCTCCCTCTCTGCCCCTGTTCTCTTTCTCCCCCCCATGTCTGCCTTTCTCTCTGCCCATGGTCTCTCTCTCTCTCTTCCCCATACCACTCTCTCTATTTCTCTATCTGCCCTGGTCTCTCTCAATCTCTCTCTGCCCCTGGTATTTTTCTCTCTCTCCCTCTCTCTCTCTGATGTCTCCCTTCCTGCCCCTGAACTCTCTCTCCCCCATGTCTCCCTCTTTCTCTGCCCCTGGTCTCTCTAACTCTACCCCATGTCTCCCTTCACTCAATGCCCTATGTCTCTCTCTCTCTCTCTCTCTCTAAGTGGGAGCTTAGCGTAGAAAAGCCCTGCCATCAGTGCAGAGAATGTTTCACCAGAATCCACTAAACTACATTTTCATTGTTTGTTACATCTGGATGATTGGGGCGGGGTGTTCTATGTTGTCAGTCCTGGGCCCCACAATTTCCGAAGACAGCCCTGCATGAATATTCTCATAACTGATATCGATTAAAGCATGAATTATGTCTGAGGCAGGGGTTAAAGTGAGGGTTCCACCTTTAATGGCAGGTGGAACTAGTTCCACATCCTCCACGGCCCTCCATAGTAATTCCAACAGAAATGCCTGTCCCACCACCCTTGTCAATAGATGTTGTGGGTGGTGCTAGTGTTTTTGATGAGCTGCAGCTGCCTCCACCTACCTCAGGTCCTCCTGGCGCCTCCATTGTCCTCTGCCTGCAGCCTGACCCTCCTGGTACTCACGCATTCATCCCCTCCTCAGGTCACAGTGACTTATTTTTCTGGCCCAGCATGTGTATGTCATGCCATCACCACTGCTGAAGTGAAGAAGAGCCAAAAGAGGAGCAGGCTCTTTGCATGCTGAAGTCAAGGTGAAAGGGGGCTGGAGGGACACAGAGAAGTAGGGAATCTGCTGGAGGGACACAGGCAGTGAGCGGCTGGAGTGACTGAGGCAGAGATGTGTATAAGGGGCACTATTACTGTGGGCATTATATGTATAAGCGGCACTTCTGTGGGAATTATGTATATAAGCGGCACTTCTGTGGGCATTATGTGTATAAGTGGCACTTCTATTGGCATTATGTGTAATGGGTAATACTATTGTGGCAATTATGTGTACGGAACACTACTACTGTGGGCATTGTACATAAGGGACACTACTGAGTGATGTCATATGAATAAGGGGCCCTACTGTGTGTGTCATAACGTGAATAAGGGGCACTACTATGTTGTGTAATATGAATCAGGGGCATTACAAGTGGTGAGTTGTGAATAAGATTGTTCTACTGTGTAGCATAATTTGAATTTGGGGTACTATTGTGTGGGGTGGTCTTCAGTATGCCGGCGGTCGGGCTCCCGGCGACCAGCATACCGGCGCCGGGAGCCCGACAGCCGGCATACCGACACTTATTCTCCCTCGTGGGGGTCCACGACCCCCCTGGAGGGAGAATAAAATAGTGTGGCGCGCGTAGCGCGCCACCGTGCCCGTAGCGTGGCGAGCGCAGCAAGCCTGCAAGGGGCTCATTTGCGCTCGCCACACTGTCGGTAAGCCGGCGGCCGGCCTCCCGGCGCCGGTATGCTGGTCGCCGGGAGGCCGGCCACCGGCAGATCGTAGTGAACCCATTGTGTGACCACACCCTTCCTTGTGAGACCACACCCATTTTTTACAACCAGCGGGGTGTCAAAAACCCTAGTCCTGGCTCTGCCCAATGGGAGTGGGTGGTAGGTGGTGGGTCAAATTAGTTCCACCACCTCTCCAGGACCACTTTAAGTTCTAATCTGAGGCTTGGTGAGCACTCTTTCTGTCCCCTTTAGGACATTTCATGTATGTATTATGTATTATTTTACAATACACCCACTGATAGTGATTCACATGGTAAAACTTTTGAAGACGGAGACCACTTTGTGTGGCATCACTGGATGCTCTATCTCTGTACATGTTGCGATCCTGTCACGGTAATAAGATTCAATATTCACACCTGGTTCTCATGTTGCCCCCAGTGCTGTTCTCATTAGAAAAAAGGATTAGAGGACTAGTTATTATTAAGAAATCAACATTTAATAATAGCTGTTTAATAATAGCTTCTAGCAGATTACGGGAACAAAGTCTTTATATCAGTTCCCACCCCTTGTTTCCTTTCCTGTGGCACATTCTTTATTTAAATTCTACCATATGTGAGGGCATTGTATAACACACTGTGGCAGCTTCTTGTGCCAGCTCAGAACTCGCTTAGCAGAATTAAGTTGGAACAAACCCAAATAAATTACACTGTTGTAAAACATTAAATGATTTGCTTCATATATGTGATAAATTAACATTTCATACCGTTTTATTTCTGGTGTTAATTTTTGTAATCGTTGCAGGAATTTTTTGTGTGAAATTAGCCAGTGTGATCTCCCTCAAACTCGGCTACTGTATAACATCTGCCAACAGCAAATGGTGGCAGATGGTCAGATTGAATTTATTTAAATCATATAATAAATACATTTTATAGAAAATGTAATTCTCCCTTAGCAGAGCTGGACAAACTGTTACTATCCAACTTTGCTCACTGAGCCTGCTGATACTTGTAATTCCACAGTAATTGGAAAAGTATAGGCTGCCTAAGTATATATTGCCAATTATACAGTAGTACTACTGTATATGTTGCCATAGTTGTCTGAAAATCACTCACATTCAGCAATGTTTAGTGACAAGATTGAGCTGTTCCAGCATTTAATATTTTAGTTTATTTTTTTATGCGAATGAAATCTCATTTGCATACATTAGAATGTTGACAGCTCTTGATTTAATGCATACTGTATAATTTAGTGCATCACCTTATCATGCAACATGTACTGTACATGTAATACTCCAATAATGCTCTGCTGAGATCTGGGGGCTGCAGTTCTATATCCACCCCAGTACTTGTCTCTGCCTCTAGTTCCATGAACTCTGGAATCTTCATGGGAACTTGTTATATGTAAGATTGTGTTCCGAGCATTATGAAACAGTCTTACTTTTTTAGGGGGAAATTCGGACAAGTGTTTCGGCTTATTGATAAGAAGAATAAGAAAAAATGGGCAGGAAAATTCCTCAAAGCTTATTCTGCCAAGGACAAGGAGAGCATAAGGCAGGAAATCGACATCATGAACTGTCTGCATCATCCCAAACTTGTCCAATGTGTGGACGCTTTCGAGTCGAAGAGTGACATGGTGATGGTTCTAGAACTGTAAGTGAGCAGTAACATTTCTGGAGCAAAGTTATAATAAACGTGTCCTTATGTGTGCCAATCTTTATGCTATTACAAAGGTGGGGTTTGATGTATATAAACGGGTATATAAGAAAAACTTTTAGTCTAACCCAGAGCAGCCAATCGGATTGTAATTTGTATAGCACAGGTAAGTAAATGACTTGCTTCTATAGGTTACAAAACCTCTATGTGTGCCATTCTAATAAATATCCCACAATGTTCTTCAAATATTTCAGGTCTTTTAGACGGGATCCAGTCTGAAGATCGACAGTATCTATGTCGACAATGTTTAGGTCGACCACTATAGGTCGACAGTCACTAGGTCGACATGGATGGAAGGTCGACAGGGTTTCTAGGTCGACACGTGCTAGGTCGACAGGTCTAAAGGTCGACATGAGATTTTTTTTAAAAAAACTTTTTTTGAATTTTTTCATACTTAACGATCCACGTGGACTACGATTGGAACGGTAATCTGTGCCGAGCGAAGCGGTAGCGGAGCGAAGGCACCATGCCCGAAGCACGGCGAGCGAAGCGAGCCATGCGAGGGGACGCGGTGCACTAATTTGGGATCCCGGTCACTCTACGAAGAAAACGACACCAAAAATAAATAAATCCTCATGTCGACCTTTAGACCTGTCGACCTAGCACATGTCGACCTAGAAACCCTGTCGATCTTCCATCCATGTCGACCTAGTGACTGTCGACCTACAGTGGTCGACCTAAACATTGTCGACCTAGATGCTGTGGATTTGATGAACCACACCCCTTTTAGACAGGGTATTACTTGCTCAAATTTCGATATGAAAACAATGCATATCTGTTGTTTAAAAAGGGGGGAAAAAACCAGGGAAAATGGACACAGTCTGAGGGGCAGTACACATCAACACAGTGTTCGCTCTTCTAAACTGACCCAAGGCCCTGGTTGCTATTTATAAATAAATACTGGATGGAAATCTATTATATAAAGCAGCTGTATCTGCGTCTTGCTCCCCCATCCCCCTCCCAGTCTCTTGCTGATAAGAAACAAGAGATACCCATCGTGAGATACCCCCCCAGTGACTAGAGCAGAAGTCCTGAAACAGCTCCCACCATCTCCTAGATCTGCACCCCAACCTTCCCATAGTTTTTGACACCTGACATGAAGCTGGAGAAGTCCCGAACCTGCTCTGCCCCCCTCAGGTCCTGACACATGAATTGGTGAGTGCTTTACATGTTGATTTCTGTGAGGAATGGATTTTTTTCAATGACTATAGTGGGAATGCTGTGGTGGGGGGAAGGCTGGGGTGTGGATTCAGTGATGAGTGGATGGCTGGGGTGAGGATAAAATAGCCCACCCTTCCGCAACATCTGCCCTCTCCCTGCACAATGCACATTCTGCACACACTGCCAACAAAGAATAAAGAAGTGGATAGAGAGATAACAAGGGAGATAGAGTAAAAAAGGTGAAAGAGCAAGAGAGAAAGTGGCAAGATAGGAACATAGAAAGTGGTAAAGAGAGAATGGGATATGAAGAGAGATGGTGAGAGGCAGAGAGCGGTATGGGGAGAGGGACAGAGGGGAGAGGTGGGGCACTTAGAAAGGGGGCAAATGTTAGGTCTAAAATACTAGTAATTAAATGAATGTAACATCTCACAGAGGGTGTTGGAAGATTTTTGTGTTAATTTAGGTGGTATGTCCTTTAGGAGTCAACCTACCTTTCAATTCCTACCTTGCAATTGCAGTAGCAATGACCTGAATAGTCCCAGTGTGTCTTTCTTCCAACATTGTACATCACAATTTCTGTAGCTTATATTTAGTAAGACCATTAATATAATCATAGAACTAGCACAATATCCGTGTATTGTTGTGCTGGAGATCTTTGTTATGCTCCATGATGTACTTTGTTACCCTACTGTACATGATGAAAGGACCAAACTTACACTATTGCAGTGGTAAATCTATCCTTTGTTCTGATATAAAAGGTGTCCTTGCCTTTAGAACAGATGAGATTCATTATCCTGCAGTATATGTAGTTTAAATACTCGAGATTGGATGTCCTGGAGAATATTCAGTGTGTAGACAGAAAGAACCACATTTCGTATTGCATCCTTGTACAGTTTCTCCCTGTTATTTGGGCATTTTATCATGGAAAGGACCGCATAAGGGTAATGTGAAATGGGTGTTAGACCAATTCAATTTGCTGAAGCAGGAAGTGGAATAGTTTTAAAGTGAGGGATACATTCAGTGATTTAAAAGTGATTTCCTGTTACACTATAGTGATTTCCATGTTGAAGTATTGCATTCAGCATTTAGATGTGAAAGGAGAATAGTGATCACCATTCACCTGCATATTGTATTGTCTGAGCGTATCCTGACTTCAGAACAATGCTGTCTCGTAAGAAAATCTCTATTTTAGATTCTAATGTTTTGAAACCCACAACAGTGATGTTTTATTTATGGGCAGTTACAGGCATCAGAAACACTGTAAGTTCTGACTATCTTCTGTCTCTGTAGTAGCTCACAGGTCTTTGGGGTAATTTAACGTCCGACAAACTAATCTCATTTATATTTATTTTCTTAAATGTCCAGAACTGGGGCAGCTCTCAAGCTTAAGTTTGCCTTATAAAAGTTATGGAGCTCAACGAATGGCCATCTGCTGCTGCCTGGGTCAGTGTGGGACCTGCCATCCTGCTTATCTGACAATTTGTGCAGTTTCTAGATGTCTCTGGTGATGATGGGTTCCATGTCATAGGGTTTCAGGAGGGGAGCTGTTCGAGAGGATCATTGACGAGGATTTTGAGCTGACAGAAAGAGAAGTCATCAAGTATATGAAGCAGATATCGGAGGGCGTGGAATTTATTCACAACCAGCGGATAGTCCACCTGGACCTCAAACCAGAGAACATCATGTGTGTCAATAAGACCGGGACCAAAATTAAACTAATTGACTTTGGCCTGGCCAGAAGATTAGGTGAGTGGACATTTGTCTGTCTTACTGTATATGGTGTTATAGTAACCAATTACACATGTCAGAGAAGACAACTAGATGTGATCTACATTCCAGAGTGATCTATTTTGAAATCCAAAATTAACCTTCTGATAAAGGTGATTATTATTTTAATTATTTATATTCGCATTACCATCTACAGCTGTGCAGCTTTTTTTCTAGTGTGTGTCTGTGTATAGGTAGATATAAATATATAGTGTATATATATATATGTATGTGTATGTGTGTGTGTAATTATCTTGTTATTATGCTTCTTCGACATTCCGAGAGCGTTTAGTCACCCAGGGCGTTTTTTCTGAAAACAGTGGCGCCCGCAGGGGGTGCTTCTGGGTGCCCGGAAACCCCCCAGGACAAGCCATGTTTTTTTTGAGACAGAGACATCTCTAACTCCTTCTCTGCAGTAACAGCTGCAGTCACGATTGTTCTGTGTGCTTTGTAAAGCAGAGGAGATGGCTGGTGAGGAGCTGAAGGCCAGGGTGGAGCTGGATATAGATCCAAATACCTGGCACTCCTATTAGCTTAAATGTGTATACTTGCCTGAGTGCATCCATGAGGTAGTGATTCTCACATTATCAACATACTGTAGACCAAATTTGTCTTGTCACAAATCTGTGCATGCCAGTGAATCAACAGGAGACCTGCAGTATAATGTGGTCAAAATAATCAAATTGGTTTAATTGCAGAGGCATACGTGGGATTTGCAGGGGGGGGGGGGGGGGGGTGTTACTATATATATATATATATATATATATAGTTATTTTCAGGGAGTGCCCTACTATTACATGTGGAGAATCTCTCACCAATTTTTTGAGAGGGCAAGGTTGATTTGAAGCGTAAGGATGATCTGAATGAGCTACTTATTCCTTAAACTGTATTCTTACTTTGAATAAATATTGGTCAAATATAGCGTTCAATCTCTGTACCAGATGCTTCTAAGGATGTTTGAAAAGTGCTATTAGCCAATAGTATTCTCTCACTTTATCAGCTAATAACATTTTTCAAACATCCTTAGAAGTTCTTTAAAGTCACCTGACTTGATGAACCTATTAAGAAAATACAGTTTAAGGAATAATTAGCTCATTTAGATCATCCTTAAGGTGTCTTTTGCCCTCTCAAAAAATTGGTATGAGACTTTCCACACGCTCATAGTAGGTCGCTACCCGGCTGCAGGTGGGGGAGGGGTGGTTGTGGGGGTGGTGCAGGTGGGGGAGGGGCTGGTGCGGTGGTGGGGTGCTGCAGGGGGGGGGGGTCTGGAGCCACCGCGGGTGCGGGTGTGCCGTGGGTGGGGGAGGGGCGGGTGCAGGGGTGCTGCGGGTGGGGGAGGGGGTCCGAAGCCATCGTGGGTGGTGGAGAAGGGTGTGCGGGTGCCGCGGATGAGGCCCGGTGGTACTGGGAGTGGGGGATTGGCGGATTATGCTTCTCCTGCTTCTCCTCCTGGAAGCAGCTAGGCTGCTGTCCTCCCTTTGGCAGTGGCTCTCCCGGAGACTCGCGCAGCAGCCAATCCCTATTGTTAGCGCCGGTGTCCCAATGCACCGCATTACAGTGAAGATACACTCAATAAACTACAGCTCCCAGCAGCCCTTAGCGCCTGAATGCTTCGGCGCTAAGGGTTGCTGGGAGCTGTAGTTTATTTAATGCGTATACTTCCCTGTAATGCGGCGCGTTGGGACACCGGCACTAACAATAGTGACTGGCTGGCAGAACTGACTGACTCACTGAATCAATGTAAAAGGTGAGAGTGCTGTGCAGTGTCAGTGTCAGCGTCCAGACATTACCCTCCGCGATATTACCCACTCTATCCGTTACATTAGCCATCTAGGGGCTTCCAGGCTGGCCGGCCAGATGCTGTGTTGTGGAGTCAGGGCCTCTGAGGATCTGTGCGCGGCTGTGGCGGGGAGGCACTTCTGTGACATCACGCGCAGAGGAGGCTCCGGGGCTCAGAGAGTATGTGGCGCTAGGAGGGCTATGAAAGCCTTCCGCTGCGCCGCTTTCATACACATCTATACCAGTGGCCACAGCAGCTTTTGTTCCACGTGCGCCGCGACTAGGGGGTCATTCCGACCTGATCGGGGGTCATTCCGACCTGATCGTAGTTGTGCTAAATTTAGCACAGCTACGATCATTTACACTGACATGTGGGGGGACGCCCAGCACAGGGCTAATCCGCCAGCATGTCAGGCAGCCCCCATCCTCCCCCGCACAAGTACAAAAGCATCGCACAGCGTAGATGCTTTTGTACTTGAAAAGTAACTCCCATCGAGCGCAGCTCCTGCGACTGGCCGGGAGATACTCATCGCTGCCCGGGTCACAGTGGCTGCGTGTGACATCACACAGCCACTGCGGCCAGCCCACCTCACGGTCCGGCCACGGCTGCGTTGGCCGGACCGCTGCCACAAAATGGCGGGCAAATGCCGCCATGCCGCCCAGCGACCACCTCTGCTTGTCAATCAGGCAGAGGTGATCGCTAGGCAACGACAGCCGACAGCTGCGATGAACTGCAGCGAGCGATCAGGTCAGAATGACCCCCCATAGGACGCTGCAGTAAAAAGTTTTTTTTCCCTATCTACAGCGCAGAGACTAGCTGCAGATGCATTGGCATACCCTCCAGCTGGACCTTTTTGGCAGGTACAGTACCTTTTTTATGGTCTGTACCGATTTTTGGTTCTCCAAACTTCCAGTGAAAGTATAGGAAAAGGCCTTTTGGAATTTGTACTTATGTTTATGTGTAAATGGTTGGAGGGTATGTTGCTGCAGATGCAGTGGGCCTATTCTGGGGTGTGGGCCTGAAGCTGCAGCTCCATCAGATCCACTGTTAATCCTGCTCTGGGAACACACAGCAGTCAAAGGACAAAGCCTCCCATTGGATGCAACCTGTGTGGGAGGGCGTTTCTTGCCCAATCAGCTGTGGGCTGGGTGTGATAGACCTGCTGCTAACCCAATGAGAGCTCCTAGCCACGCCCAGCGTTAGCCACACAGCAGGGACGTGCGGTGAGCTAAATGGCTCAGGAGGCACTGCTAGCCCAATGACCAGATTTACATGCAATATATGAGCCAAACGGTACATCTGGGCATTATACACAGGTGCAGTAGTATAAACTCCTGGAAATTTGGTGAGTTTTAATTAGAGATGTACGGAAAAGATAGACAGGTGAGGCACCTCACCTGCCATAGAGTTTTTACTCCAGAGTTTTGGCTATAAAAATGATTAGAATAATGCAAAGAAGATATTTCAAACATATCATTAGTATTTTTCATATACTTTATACAGTAAAAACTCTGGTGCAAACATTAGTCTGACAGGAAAGGATCTGCCTCACCTGCCTCACCCCACCGCACGTCACTGCCACACAGTCACAGAGTGACAGATCTGGGCAATTATATAGGAGATATCAGTAACGTGATGGCTGCACTCTGAGACTGTAGTAACATGAGTCCTGTTGGAGAAAGAGTGCTATATAAATTAGAGATGAGCGCCTGAAATTTTTCGGGTTTTGTGTTTTGGTTTTGGGTTCGGTTCCGCGGCCGTGTTTTGGGTTCGAACGCGTTTTGGCAAAACCTCACCGAATTTTTTTTGTCGGATTCGGGTGTGTTTTGGATTCGGGTGTTTTTTTCCAAAAACACTAAAAAACAGCTTAAATCATAGAATTTGGGGGTCATTTTGATCCCATAGTATTATTAACCTCAAAAACCATAATTTACACTCATTTTCAGTCTATTCTGAATACCTCACACCTCACAATATTATTTTTAGTCCTAAAATTTGCACCGAGGTCGCTGTGTGAGTAAGATAAGCGACCCTAGTGGCCGACACAAACACCGGGCCCATCTAGGAGTGGCACTGCAGTGTCACGCAGGATGTCCCTTCCAAAAAACCCTCCCCAAACAGCACATGACGCAAAGAAAAAAAGAGGCGCAATGAGGTAGCTGTGTGAGTAAGATTAGCGACCCTAGTGGCCGACACAAACACCGGGCCCATCTAGGAGTGGCACTGCAGTGTCACGCAGGATGGCCCTTCCAAAAAACCCTCCCCAAACAGCACATGACGCAAAGAAAAAAAGAGGCGCAATGAGGTAGCTGTGTGAGTAAGATTAGCGACCCTAGTGGCCGACACAAACACCGGGCCCATCTAGGAGTGGCACTGCAGTGTCACGCAGGATGGCCCTTCCAAAAAACCCTCCCCAAACAGCACATGACGCAAAGAAAAAAAGAGGCGCAATGAGGTAGCTGACTGTGTGAGTAAGATTAGCGACCCTAGTGGCCGACACAAACACCGGGCCCATCTAGGAGTGGCACTGCAGTGTCACGCAGGATGTCCCTTCCAAAAAACCCTCCCCAAACAGCACATGACGCAAAGAAAAAAAGAGGCGCAATGAGGTAGCTGTGTGAGTAAGATTAGCGACCCTAGTGGCCGACACAAACACCGGGCCCATCTAGGAGTGGCACTGCAGTGTCACGCAGGATGGCCCTTCCAAAAAACCCTCCCCAAACAGCACATGACGCAAAGAAAAAAAGAGGCGCAATGAGGTAGCTGTGTGAGTAAGATTAGCGACCCTAGTGGCCGACACAAACACCGGGCACATCTAGGAGTGGCACTGCAGTGTCACGCAGGATGTCCCTTCCAAAAAACCCTCCCCAAACAGCACATGACGCAAAGAAAAAAAGAGGCGCAATGAGGTAGCTGACTGTGTGAGTAAGATTAGCGACCCTAGTGGCCGACACAAACACCGGGCCCATCTAGGAGTGGCACTGCAGTGTCACGCAGGATGTCCCTTCCAAAAAACCCTCCCCAAACAGCACATGACGCAAAGAAAAAAAGAGGCGCAATGAGGTAGCTGACTGTGTGAGTAAGATTAGCGACCCTAGTGGCCGACACAAACACCGGGCCCATCTAGGAGTGGCACTGCAGTGTCACGCAGGATGTCCCTTCCAAAAAACCCTCCCCAAACAGCACATGACGCAAAGAAAAAAAGAGGCGCAATGAGGTAGCTGACTGTGTGAGTAAGATTAGCGACCCTAGTGGCCGACACAAACACCGGGCCCATCTAGGAGTGGCACTGCAGTGTCACGCAGGATGTCCCTTCCAAAAAACCCTCCCCAATCAGCACATGATGCAAAGAAAAAGAAAAGAAAAAAGAGGTGCAAGATGGAATTGTCCTTGGGCCCTCCCACCCACCCTTATGTTGTATAAACAAAACAGGACATGCACACTTTAACCAACCCATCATTTCAGTGACAGGGTCTGCCACACGACTGTGACTGATATGACGGGTTGGTTTGGACCCCCCCCAAAAAAGAAGCAATTAATCTCTCCTTGCACAAACTGGCTCTACAGAGGCAAGATGTCCACCTCATCTTCACCCTCCGATATATCACCGTGTACATCCCCCTCCTCACAGATTATCAATTCGTCCCCACTGGAATCCACCATCTCAGCTCCCTGTGTACTTTGTGGAGGCAATTGCTGCTGGTCAATGTCTCCGCGGAGGAATTGATTATAATTCATTTTAATGAACATCATCTTCTCCACATTTTCTGGATGTAACCTCGTACGCCGATTGCTGACAAGGTGAGCGGCGGCACTAAACACTCTTTCGGAGTACACACTTGTGGGAGGGCAACTTAGGTAGAATAAAGCCAGTTTGTGCAAGGGCCTCCAAATTGCCTCTTTTTCCTGCCAGTATAAGTACGGACTGTGTGACGTGCCTACTTGGATGCGGTCACTCATATAATCCTCCACCATTCTATCAATGTTGAGAGAATCATATGCAGTGACAGTAGACGACATGTCCGTAATCGTTGTCAGGTCCTTCAGTCCGGACCAGATGTCAGCATCAGCAGTCGCTCCAGACTGCCCTGCATCACCGCCAGCGGGTGGGCTCGGAATTCTGAGCCTTTTCCTCGCACCCCCAGTTGCGGGAGAATGTGAAGGAGGAGATGTTGACAGGTCGCGTTCCGCTTGACTTGACAATTTTGTCACCAGCAGGTCTTTCAACCCCAGCAGACCTGTGTCTGCCGGAAAGAGAGATCCAAGGTAGGCTTTAAATCTAGGATCGAGCACGGTGGCCAAAATGTAGTGCTCTGATTTCAACAGATTGACCACCCGTGAATCCTTGTTAAGCGAATTAAGGGCTGCATCCACAAGTCCCACATGCCTAGCGGAATCGCTCCCTTTTAGCTCCTTCTTCAATGCCTCCAGCTTCTTCTGCAAAAGCCTGATGAGGGGAATGACCTGACTCAGGCTGGCAGTGTCTGAACTGACTTCACGTGTGGCAAGTTCAAAGGGCATCAGAACCTTGCACAACGTTGAAATCATTCTCCACTGCACTTGAGACAGGTGCATTCCACCTACTATATCGTGCTCAATTGTATAGGCTTGAATGGCCTTTTGCTGCTCCTCCAACCTCTGAAGCATATAGAGGGTTGAATTCCACCTCGTTACCACTTCTTGCTTCAGATGATGGCAGGGCAGGTTCAGTAGTTTTTGGTGGTGCTCCAGTCTTCTGTACGTGGTGCCTGTACGCCGAAAGTGTCCCGCAATTTTTCTGGCCACCGACAGCATCTCTTGCACGCCCCTGTCGTTTTTTAAAAAATTCTGCACCACCAAATTCAAGGTATGTGCAAAACATGGGACGTGCTGGAATTTGCCCATATTTAATGCACACACAATATTGCTGGCGTTGTCCGATGCCACAAATCCACAGGAGAGTCCAATTGGGGTAAGCCATTCCGCGATGATCTTCCTCAGTTGCCGTAAGAGGTTTTCAGCTGTGTGCGTATTCTGGAAAGCGGTGATACAAAGCGTAGCCTGCCTAGGAAAGAGTTGGCGTTTGCGAGATGCTGCTACTGGTGCCGCCGCTGCTGTTCTTGCGGCGGGAGTCCATACATCTACCCAGTGGGCTGTCACAGTCATATAGTCCTGACCCTGCCCTGCTCCACTTGTCCACATGTCCGTGGTTAAGTGGACATTGGGTACAACTGCATTTTTTAGGACACTGGTGAGTCTTTTTCTGACGTCCGTGTACATTCTCGGTATCGCCTGCCTAGAGAAGTGGAACCTAGATGGTATTTGGTAACGGGGGCACACTGCCTCAATAAATTGTCTAGTTCCCTGTGAACTAACGGCGGATACCGGACGCACGTCTAACACCAACATAGTTGTCAAGGACTCAGTTATCCGCTTTGCAGTAGGATGACTGCTGTGATATTTCATCTTCCTCGCAAAGGACTGTTGAACAGTCAATTGCTTACTGGAAGTAGTACAAGTGGGCTTACGACTTCCCCTCTGGGATGACCATCGACTCCCAGCGGCAACAACAGCAGCGCCAGCAGCAGTAGGCGTTACACGCAAGGATGCATCGGAGGAATCCCAGGCAGGAGAGGACTCGTCAGAATTGCCAGTGACATGGCCTGCAGGACTATTGGCATTCCTGGGGAAGGAGGAAATTGACACTGAGGGAGTTGGTGGGGTGGTTTGCGTGAGCTTGGTTACAAGAGGAAGGGATTTACTGGTCAGTGGACTGCTTCCGCTGTCACCCAAAGTTTTTGAACTTGTCACTGACTTATTATGAATGCGCTGCAGGTGACGTATAAGGGAGGATGTTCCGAGGTGGTTAACGTCCTTACCCCTACTTATTACAGCTTGACAAAGGGAACACACGGCTTGACACCTGTTGTCCGCATTTCTGGTGAAATACCTCCACACCGAAGAGCTGATTTTTTTGGTATTTTCACCTGGCATGTCAACGGCCATATTCCTCCCACGGACAACAGGTGTCTCCCCGGGTGCCTGACTTAAACAAACCACCTCACCATCAGAATCCTCCTGGTCAATTTCCTCCCCAGCGCCAGCAACACCCATATCCTCCTCATCCTGGTGTACTTCAACACTGACATCTTCAATCTGACTATCAGGAACTGGACTGCGGGTGCTCCTTCCAGCACTTGCAGGGGGCGTGCAAATGGTGGAAGGCGCATGCTCTTCACGTCCAGTGTTGGGAAGGTCAGGCATCGCAACCGACACAATTGGACTCTCCTTGTGGATTTGGGATTTCAAAGAACGCACAGTTCTTTGCGGTGCTTTTGCCAGCTTGAGTCTTTTCAGTTTTCTAGCGAGAGGCTGAGTGCTTCCATCCTCATGTGAAGCTGAACCACTAGCCATGAACATAGGCCAGGGCCTCAGCCGTTCCTTGCCACTCCGTGTGGTAAATGGCATATTGGCAAGTTTACGCTTCTCCTCCGACAATTTTATTTTAGGTTTTGGAGTCCTTTTTTTACTGATATTTGGTGTTTTGGTTTTGACATGCTCTGTACTATGCCATTGGGCATCGGCCTTGGCAGACGACGTTGCTGGCATTTCATCGTCTCGGCCATGACTAGTGGCAGCAGCTTCAGCACGAGGTGGAAGTGGATCTTGATCTTTCCCTAATTTTGGAACCTCAACATTTTTGTTCTCCATATTTTAATAGGCACAACTAAAAGGCACCTCAGGTAAACAATGGAGATGGATGGATTGGATACTAGTATACAATTATGGACGGGCTGCCGAGTGCCGACACAGAGGTAGCCACAGCCGTGAACTACCGCACTGTACTGTGTCTGCTAATATATAGACTGGTTGATAAAGAGATAGTATACTCGTAACTAGTATGTATGTATAAAGAAAGAAAAAAAACCACGGTTAGGTCACTGGTATATACAATTATGGACGGGCTGCCGAGTGCCGACACAGAGGTAGCCACAGCCGTGAACTACCGCACTGTACTGTGTCTGCTGCTAATATATAGACTGTGGAAGAAGTGGGAGATAGGGGTACCGGCGACTTGTGTTGTTTGAAAATGTATATTAAAAGATCCTAAAATTTATCAGCCAAAAAATATATATATAAAAATATTCAAATTTATTAAGATATAAAACTTAATAGATAAAAGTACAAATTTTCAAAAAAAAGTATAAAAATATATATGAATAAATATAAGGTAGGAGATAAGACTTAGCTTAAAAATAGGCAGGGGGTCAGTGCAGGGAGCCCAACGCGTTTCGTCACATATGACTTCTATTTTTATATCTTAATAAATTTGAATATTTTTATATATATATTTTTTGGCTGATAAATTTTAGGATCTTTTAATATACATTTTCAAACAACACAAGTCGCCGGTACCCCTATCTCCCACTTCTTCCACAATTTTTAGCATTGCTTCACCAGCATTGCATCTTTAGGGGGTGGCAGACACCTTAAAAAAGGTTATGTGTGTTTTTTAAATGTTTTTACAGTTTTTCTCTTTTTATAAAATATTTTAACGGAATATTGGAATCTATCCCACAAGTGGCGCTGTATATATATTTTTCTCTAATATATAGACTGGTTGATAAAGAGATAGTATACTCGTAACTAGTATGTATGTATAAAGAAAGAAAAAAAAACCACGGTTAGGTGGTATATACAATTATGGACGGGCTGCCGAGTGCCGACACAGAGGTAGCCACAGCCGTGAACTACCGCACTGTACTGTGTCTGCTGCTAATATATAGACTGGTTGATAAAGAGATAGTATACTCGTAACTAGTATGTATGTATAAAGAAAGAAAAAAAAACCACGGTTAGGTGGTATATACAATTATGGACGGGCTGCCGAGTGCCGACACAGAGGTAGCCACAGCCGTGAACTACCGCACTGTACTGTGTCTGCTGCTAATATATAGACTGGTTGATAAAGAGATAGTATACTCGTAACTAGTATGTATGTATAAAGAAAGAAAAAAAAACCACGGTTAGGTGGTATATACAATTATGGACGGGCTGCCGAGTGCCGACACAGAGGTAGCCACAGCCGTGAACTACCGCACTGTACTGTGTCTGCTGCTAATATATAGACTGGTTGATAAAGAGATAGTATACTCGTAACTAGTATGTATGTATAAAGAAAGAAAAAAAAACCACGGTTAGGTGGTATATACAATTATGGACGGGCTGCCGAGTGCCGACACAGAGGTAGCCACAGCCGTGAACTACCGCACTGTACTGTGTCTGCTGCTAATATATAGACTGGTTGATAAAGAGATAGTATACTCGTAACTAGTATGTATGTATAAAGAAAGAAAAAAAAACCACGGTTAGGTGGTATATACAATTATGGACGGGCTGCCGAGTGCCGACACAGAGGTAGCCACAGCCGTGAACTACCGCACTGTACTGTGTCTGCTGCTAATATATAGACTGGTTGATAAAGAGATAGTATACTCGTAACTAGTATGTATGTATAAAGAAAGAAAAAAAAACCACGGTTAGGTGGTATATACAATTATGGACGGGCTGCCGAGTGCCGACACAGAGGTAGCCACAGCCGTGAACTACCGCACTGTACTGTGTCTGCTGCTAATATATAGACTGGTTGATAAAGAGATAGTATACTCGTAACTAGTATGTATGTATAAAGAAAGAAAAAAAAACCACGGTTAGGTGGTATATACAATTATGGACAGGCTGCCGAGTGCCGACACAGAGGTAGCCACAGCCGTGAACTACCGCACTGTACTGTGTCTGCTGCTAATATATAGACTGGTTGATAAAGAGATAGTATACTCGTAACTAGTATGTATGTATAAAGAAAGAAAAAAAAACCACGGTTAGGTGGTATATACAATTATGGACGGGCTGCCGAGTGCCGACACAGAGGTAGCCACAGCCGTGAACTACCGCACTGTACTGTGTCTGCTGCTAATATATAGACTGGTTGATAAAGAGATAGTATACTCGTAACTAGTATGTATGTATAAAGAAAGAAAAAAAAAACACGGTTAGGTGGTATATACAATTATGGACGGGCTGCCGAGTGCCGACACAGAGGTAGCCACAGCCGTGAACTACCGCACTGTACTGTGTCTGCTGCTAATATATAGACTGGTTGATAAAGAGATAGTATACTCGTAACTAGTATGTATGTATAAAGAAAGAAAAAAAAACCACGGTTAGGTGGTATATACAATTATGGACGGGCTGCCGAGTGCCGACACAGAGGTAGCCACAGCCGTGAACTACCGCACTGTACTGTGTCTGCTGCTAATATATAGACTGGTTGATAAAGAGATAGTATACTCGTAACTAGTATGTATGTATAAAGAAAGAAAAAAAAACCACGGTTAGGTGGTATATACAATTATGGACGGGCTGCCGAGTGCCGACACAGAGGTAGCCACAGCCGTGAACTACCGCACTGTACTGTGACTGCTGCTAATATATAGACTGGTTGATAAAGAGATAGTATACTCGTAACTAGTATGTATGTATAAAGAAAGAAAAAAAAACCACGGTTAGGTGGTATATACAATTATGGACGGGCTGCCGAGTGCCGACACAGAGGTAGCCACAGCCGTGAACTACCGCACTGTACTGTGTCTGCTGCTAATATATAGACTGGTTGATAAAGAGATAGTATACTCGTAACTAGTATGTATGTATAAAGAAAGAAAAAAAAACCACGGTTAGGTCACCGGTATATACAATTATGGACGGGCTGCCGAGTGCCGACACAGAGGTAGCCACAGCCGTGAACTACCGCACTGTACTGTGTCTGCTGCTAATATAGACTGGTTGATAAAGAGATAGTATACTACTAATATTATATACTGGTGGTCAGGTCACTGGTCACTAGTCACACTGGCAGTGGCACTCCTGCAGCAAAAGTGTGCACTGTTTAATTTTAATATAATATTATGTACTCCTGGCTCCTGCTATAACCTATAACTGGCACTGCAGTAGTGCTCCCCAGTCTCCCCCACAATTATAAGCTGTGTGAGCTGAGCAGTCAGACAGATATATAATATATATAGATGATGCAGCACACTGGCCTGAGCCTGAGCAGTGCACACAGATATGGTATGTGACTGAGTCACTGTGTGCTGTGTATCGCTTTTTTCAGGCAGAGAACGGATTATAAATAAAAGTGGTGGTCACTGGTCACTATCAGCAAAACTCTGCACTGTACACTACTGAGTACTCCTAATGCTCCCCAAAATTAGTAAATCAAGTGTCTCTCTAATCTATTCTAATTCTAAACGGAGAGGACGCCAGCCACGTCCTCTCCCTATCAATCTCAATGCACGTGTGAAAATGGCGGCGACGCGCGGCTCCTTATATAGAATCCGAGTCTCGCGATAGAATCCGAGCCTCGCGAGAATCCGACAGCGTCATGATGACGTTCGGGCGCGCTCGGGTTAACCGAGCAAGGCGGGAAGATCCGAGTCGCTCGGACCCGTGAAAAAAAACATGAAGTTCTGGCGGGTTCGGATTCAGAGAAACCGAACCCGCTCATCTCTAATATAAATAGAAATATTATTATTATTATTATTATTAACTTTGCAAGAATAAAGCACTCATCAAGTTGCTACAGTCTCGGAGTGCCACGCCATCACGCTACTGATATATAGTACATATCTGGTAGGCCCCCCCCTTGAAAATCCCATGTTTGCCTCTACCAATAAAGCACTTTGATTATTTTGACCACATTATAGGTCTCCTGTTGTTTCATTGGAGTGCACACATCTGTGACAAGACAAATTTGATTTATGTTGATAATGTGAAAATGTGTACTGGAGTATATCATCTCCATCTTTTCTCTTACGTCCTTGGGGATACTGGGAATCCATTTAGTACCATGGGGTATAGACGGGTCCACTAGGAGCCTTGGGCACTTTAAGAATTTGATAGTGTGTGCTGGCTCCTCCATTTATGCCCCTCCTACCAGACTCAGTTTAGAAAATGTGCCTGGAGGAGCCAGTCACGTCGCTAGAAGCTCCTGAAGAGTATTCTGCAATTTTTTTGTATGTTTGTTGTTTTCAGGCAGGACTGGATGGCACCAGCCTGCCTGCTTCGTGGGACTAAGGGGGGGGGAACGGCGCAACCTCTTGAAGGGTTAATGGTCCTGTTCCCCACTGACAGGACACTAGTTTCTGAGGGAACTATTCGCACTCCCCACCACAGCAAGCGTACATTCCCACAGCACGCTGCCACACCTAACAGATCCAGAAGATAGAAGAGTGGTGAGTACTAAGCCGGCATCCCGGTTATCGGGTTACCGCCCATTATGGCGGCATGAGGGTAGGGAGACACACAGCTTCTACGTGGAACGGCTGGGTCTCCAGACTCAATACACAGTGCGGACATCATCTTTTCCTTCTGAGGATCGGAAAAAATGGGAAAATCCACCGATAGTGGATGCATCAGTATCCAGGCTGTCACGGAAAATTGTATTGCCTGTCATGGGTGCAGCTTCCCTAAAAGACACGGCAGATCGTAGAATTGAGAATTCACTCAAATCTTTGTATACAGCTGCTGGGGTGGCCCATGTGGGTGGATTACTAAGGCCACTGCCAAATGGTCGGGTAACCTAATTGAGGGGTTAGGTACCTTGCCTCAGGGGAGATTATTTTACTCCTGCAACATATACAGGACTCTGCAAATTTTATGTTGGAAGCTATAAAAGAAATAGGCTTGTTTAATGCACGTACCACTGCTATGGCAGTGTCAGCACGCAGAGGCTTATGGCTACGCCAGTGGACTGCTGACGCGGACTCCAGGAAAGGCGTGGAAGCCCTACCCTATATAGGAGAGGCCTTATTTAGAGATGAACTAGCCAAATGGATCTCCAAAGCTACTGCGGGTAAGTTCACGTCTTCCTTCTGCAGCTGCACCAGCCAGGAAGGCCTACTCAGGAATTAATCTACAGTCCTTTCTGACTGCCAAGTTTAAGGGCAAGACCAGAGGTTCTTCTACAGCCACCAGAGGCGCTAGAGGTAAACCACGCAAACCAGCAACTGCCGGATCACAGGAATAGAGCTCAAGCTCTGCTTTCTCAAAGGCTTCAGCATGACGGTGGACCGCAATGCCTGGAGGACTGGCAGGTGGTTCCTGACTTAAATTTTTCAGTCAAATCTGGACAGGTGCTTGCCAGGATACCTGGGTCATAGATCTTATTTCCCAGGGCTGCAGACTGGAGTTTCAGGAGCTCCCACCTCACAGATTCTTCAAATCAGGCTTACCAGTTTCACAAGAGGCAAGTATAACCTTACAGGACACCATTCAAAAAACTGGTACAGACTCAGGTCATTGTTCCATTTCCACCTCATCTCCAAAGCAAGGGACTTGTTTGTACTACCGAAACCGGATTGTTCGGTAAGACCGGTTTTGAACCTCAAGTCATTGAACCAGTACTTACGAGTGTTAAAATTCAAGATGGAGTCTCTGAGAGTGATGGTCTCAGGTCTGGAGGAGGGGGAATTCCTAGTGTCCCTGGATATCAAGGATGCGTACCTTCACATTCCGATCTCAGTGGCAAACGCAGGATCTCCATGGAGGGGTTTCCGTACATGTATGTAATTATGGGCGTGTGTATATACAATATAAATGTACTACATATATATATATATATATATATATATATAATATCCTGATAAAAAAAAGGGCAGGGGCACTCAGATTTTTTTTTTACTTAAATTACACAGAGTCACAGCATACCAACATGTAGGGGCTGTGCACCTCAAAACGTTAATATGCTGATGCTGTGTCCTTGCATCATTACAGGGTTTTTTTACAAAATCTCTGAGTGCCCCTGCCTTTTATATTAGGGTTACAATTAATTACAGAGGGCACCTGAGTATCATTTTGTACATCAGAGGAGTGCCAGACTGCCATACATACGCATACAGTAGCATACTTACACACACACACACACACACACACACACACACACACACACACACACACACTATACAGCACACATACATACAGACACAGTATACATGCACACACAGTATATAGCACACACAGTATATAGCACACACAGTATACAGTATATAGCACACATACATACATACATACATACATTCACACACAGTATACAGCACACATACATATACACACAGTATACATGCACACAGCATACATACATACATATACACACACACAGTATACATGCACACAGAATGCATACACACACACACACACACACTATACATATACACAGCATACACACAGTATACATGCACACAGCATACATATGCACACACAATGCATACTTACACATGCAGTACACACACACACACACACACACACACACACACACACACACACCATTAAATGGAAATACAACCCCATCCATCCACATGCTATTCACAGAAACTGCTGCAGAAATAGAAATAGCATGTAACTCTCCCAGCCAGCTTATTTATTATAGACCACACCCCCGACATGTGTGATGCGTACCTGGAGTCAGTGAGCGAGTAGTGGACAGGACACATGCAATATCTGCCCAGTTCCCTCTCCAGGTTCTGTCTCTCTCTATCAATACAGCATGTACTGCCTGAGAGGAGCTGCTGCTGCGCACTGTCGCTGCAGCTCCCCCTACAGGCACCCAGCAGCAAGCTTCTCTCACTGTGTAAGGAGGGAGCTGCTGCGGTCGTGTGGGTGCAGCCTGCGTGAGCTCCTCTACACTGCATACTGTACACACAGAAACAAAAAACATAATTTAGCAGCACTGATGGATCAGCGGCCCAGGGGGGGTTTCTAGGTACTCGGAAACCCCCCCTGCATGCGCGTATGGATCTGGCCGCCTCATCAGTCTTATCTACGGTTTGCACTTCAGGACTGCCACTACCAGTTCCAGGCCCCTGACATTCGGTCTTTCCACGGCACTGAGAGTGTTCACCAAGGTGATGGCAGAGATGATGTTTCTACTTCGCAAACAAGGAGTGAACATAATTCCTTACCTGGATGATCTTCTGATAAAGGCACCGTCCAGGGAGCGGTTGTTGGACAGCATTGGCCTCTCAACCAGACTACTCCTGGATCACGGGTGGATTCTGAATTTACCAAAATCTCACCTGGAACCAACGCAGAGGCTTCCTTTCCTGGGAATGATACTGGACACAGGGTCTCAGAGAGTGTTCCTTCCCTTGGAGAAGGCTATAGTAATCCAGTCGATGGTTCGGGCTGTTCTGATGTCAACTTGGATCTCGGTGCATCTGTGCATTCGCCTTCTGGGGAAAATGGTGCGATGCCCTTCCAGGTGGATCTGTTGAACAAATGGTCCGGATCACATCTTCACATGCATTAGAGGATCTGTCTGTCGCCAAGAGCCCTTGTCTGTCGCCAATCTGTCTGTCGCCAAGAGCTCTTCTGTGGTGGCTACAGACTTCTCACCTCGCCGAGGATCGGAGGTTCGGGATTCAGGATTGGATTCTGCCAACCACAGACGCAAGCCTCAGAGGTTGAAGAGCAGTCACCCGAGGGGTCCAGTTTCAAGGAAGTTGGTCAAGTCGGGAAGTTGTCCTTCCAATAAACATCTTGGAACTCAGGGCAATCTACAATGTCCTTCTGCAGGCCTCATCTCTACTTCGGAATCAGGCCATTCAAGTCCAGTTGGACAATGTAACGGCGGTAACGTAAATAAACTGACAGGGTAGAGCGAAAAGCAGAGCAGCAATGTCAGAGGTGTCAAGAATTCTCCTCTGGGTGAAAAAACACGCCATGGCGTTGTCGGCGGTCTTCATTCCAGGAGTAGACAACTGGGAAACAGACTTCCTCAGCAGACACGACCTGTACCCGGGGGAGTGGAGCCTCCACCCGGAGGTGTTCAGGTGGTTGACATGTCGGTGGGGATATCCTCAGGTCGACATGATGGCCTCTCGACTCAACAAGAAGCTCAAGCTGTATTGTTCCAGGTCGAGAGACCCACAAGCAGTGGCGGTAGATGCTCTGACAACTCCGTGGGTCTACCAGCTGGTGTACGTGTTTCCTCCACTTCCTCTGATCCCAAGAATTCTAAAGAGAATAAAAAGGGAAAAGGTTCAAGCAATACTCATTGCTCCGGACAGGCCTCGAAAGGCCTGGTATGCGGATCTTCTCGGGATACTGATCGAAGACCCGTGGCCTCTACCTCTTCGCGAGGAGCTTCTGCAACAGGGCCTGTTCGTGTATCAAGACTTACCGTGGCTACGTTTAACAGCATGGAAGTTGAATGGCTGATTCTAGCCAGGAGAGGGATTCCTGACAAGGTCATCCCGACTATGATCCAAGCCAGGAAGGGGGTAACGTCGAAACATTACCACCGTGTATGGAAGAAGTATGTCTCTTGGTGTGAGGGCAGACAATATTCTGTGGTGGAATTTCATCTGTGACGTCTCCTGCTTTTTCTGCAGTCCAGAGTGGATGTGGGCCTACGCCTAGGCTCAATTAAAGTCCAGATTTCGGCCTTGTCTATTTACTTTCAGAAACAATTGGCTTCTCTCCCTGAGGTCCAGACGTTCTTGAAAGGTGTTCTGCACATACAGCCTCCCTTTGTGCCTCCCACGGCACCTTGGAATCTCAATTTGGTGCTGCAGTTCCTCCAATCGGACTGGTTTGATCCATTACAGGAGGTAGACGAAAAGTACCTTACGTGGAAGACCGTCACATTTGTTGGCCTTGGCTTCAGCAAGACGTTTGTCAGAGCTGGGGGCATTGTCTCACAATAGCCCCTACTTAATTTTCTGTGAGGACAGAGCTGAGCTCAGGACTAGTCAGCAATTTCTTCCTAAAGTGGTGTCCGCGTTTCACATCATCCAACCTATTGTGGTGCCTGCTGTTACGGACACCTCTGCTACTTAAAAATCTTTGGATGTTGTGAGGGCTTTGTAAAGAGAACAGCTCATGACAGGAAATCGGACTTGCTGTTCGTTCTCTATGATCCCAATAAAATTGTGTGTCCTGCTTCAAAGCAGTCGATTGTACGCTGGATCAGGCTCACTATCCAGCATGCTTATTGCACGGCAGGTTTGCCGGTTCCAAAATCTGTACAGGCCCACTCTACTAGGTCGGTGGGTTCTTCTTGGCCGGCTGCCCGGGGTGTCTCAGCTTTACAGCTCTGCTGAGCAGCTACTTGGTCAGGTTCAAACACGTTTGCAAAGATTTATAAGTTCGATACTTTGGCCTCTGAGGACCTTCAGTTTGGTCAATCAGTTCTACAGGAACCTCAGCACTCTCCCACATGGTTTGAGAACTTTGGTACTTCCCCATGGTACTAAATAGATTCCCAGTATCACCGAGGACGTAAGAGAAAATGGGATTTTAATTACCTATCGGTAAATCCTTTACGCGTATCCCATAGGGGATTCTGGGTGCTTCGTTCTTCCTGCACTGGCACTTAGTTAAGTATTCTGGTTTGGTTCAGCTGTCCCTGTTCATGTTTCAAGTTTGGTTAGCATGGATTTCCTATTGTTCTGTGTGTGCTGGTTCGTAATCTTACCACTTTCCTTATCTATCCTTCTGTCAAAGTATGTCCGTCTCCTCGGGCACAGTTTCCTAGACTGAGTCTGGTGGGGGGGGCATAGAGGGAGGAGCCAGCGTACACTATCAAATTCTTAAAGTGCCCAAGGCTCCTAGTGGACCCGTCTATGGGGGTCATTCCAAGTTGGTCGCTCGCTAGCTGTTTTTAGCCGCCGTGCGAATGCATAGTCGCCGCCCACAGGGGAGTGTATTTTAGCTTTGCAAGTGTGCGAACGCCTGTGCAGCTGAGCAGTACAAAAACAGCTTGTGCAGTTTCTGAGTAGGTCTGAACTTACTCAGCCGCTGCGATCACTTCAACCTGTCCGGGGCCGGAATTGACGTCAGACACCCGCCCTGCAAATGCTTGGACACGCCTGCGTTTTTCCAACCACTCCCTGAAAACGGTCAGTTGACACCCATAAATTCATTCTTCCTGTCAATCTTCTTGCGATCGGCTGTGCGAATGGATTCTTCGTTGAATCCATCTACCAGCAACGATCCGCTTTGTACCCATACGAAGGGCCTGCGCATTGCGGCGCATACGCATGCGCAGTAGTAACCTGATCGCTGCACTACAAAAAATGGCAGCGTGCGATCAGATCGGAATGACCCCCTATATCCCATGGTACTAAATGGATTCCCAGTATCCCCTACGGCCTGCGGACTACGAGAAAAGGATTTCCTGGTGGGTAATTAAAATCCTAGTTTTACAGTTAGGGGTGTCCAATGCTTCAGGATAGCCTCAACCCCAGGAACTGAAAAGTTGTTGTAGCTGCCAATTGGGTAATCCATGGCAACTATCCAGAGCCGTAACTAGTCTTTTTGGTGCGCTGTACCATAGAGATTATTGACACCCATGCCCCTCCCCTCCATTTTAACAACAGGGACATAAGGCGTGTGCCTCGTGGGGAAAGGGCATGGCAATATTGATCCCAGAGAAAGCTCATTACTATGATGCTCTTGAGAGCTTGTTCTTGTTCAGTTACAATACCATTTATTAAATAACACATTTCAATATAGTGCCATATCCAGGATTTAAACCTATAACCTGTTGAAATATAATCAAATCCCCTACTCGTTGAACTGTTTAATCCTGCATAAAAACTGAGGTCCTAATTCAGACCTGATTGTAGCCGTGCAAAATTTAGCATGGCTATGATCAGTTTCACAGACATGCGGGGGGACGCCCAGCACAGGGCTAGTCCGCCCCCTACCAGCGCAGCTCCTGCTCGTCTCTTCCTGGGTCACAGCGGCTGGCCGCGCAGCCGCCACGGCCTGCCCCCCACACGGTCCAGGCACGCCTACGTTGCCCGGACTGCGCCCCCAAACGACGCCGGCACGCCCTCTCCCGCCCAGCGAACGCCTCTGCCTGTCAATCAGGTCTGATATGGCCATCGGCTCTCTGGCATGCACATGCACACTGCGGCGCATGCGCACTTCAGACCTCATCGCCCGCTGTGCGAAAAAGCACAGCAGCGATCAGGTCTGAATTAACCCCTATGAACACTATGGGGTATATTCAATTAGGGTCGGATCCATTCCGACATGCATTTGTCGGAATGGATCTGACAACCCCTATTCAATCCCATCTCAATTCAACTTTAAAAAAAGTCGAATTAAGATGAGACCTGTGAGCGGAGGAGACCAGGATGGAGACCAGCGGGGAGAGCCGTGGGCAGACGCAGGAGAGCAGCGCTACAGTAGCGCTGCAGAAGGATGTCTTACAGCCGCCAGACCTCATGGCAGTGTCCACCCGGCTCCAGCAAGCGTGACCTCACTTGCTGGAGCCGGGTGGACCCTGCCGTGAGTGGCGCGGCTGTGACACATCCTCCTGCAGTGCTGTGCTGTAGCGCTGCTCTCCCCTGTCTGCCCGCGGCTCTCCCCTGTCTGCCTGCAACTCTCCCCCCTCTCCTCCTCTAAGGTCCCTCATCTCAGTCCGACATTTTTTTATGTCAGACTGAGATGGTCGGAAACGGGGCCAAATCCTGTCGAATTTGGCCCCGTTTCCCTCAAAAGTACGTGAATCGGCAGCTATACCGCCGACTCACGTACTATTCGACAAATCAAATTCACAGACTCATCGAATAAAAATAGCGGGGACTGAATAGGTTGAATCACGATTCGACCTTAAAAAGTCGAACACTGACGTCTTTTCAACAGACGGCAGCTTTCGACCCTAATTGAATATAACCCTATATGAAGCTACTGGTACTTTGTAAAAAAAATTATCAGCATTGCAATTGAGCAGATCTATGTAGTGTGCAGCCACCTATCCAATCTCTTGCAGCCACACACCACATAGATCTGCTCAGCGCAATACTGATCCTCTTACAAGGTAAACTTCAAATAGAATTCTCTATCTTAGAAATGTCTACCTTTCTATGCAAGAGCAGATAGCTCAATGAATAGATTATCTGACTGCAATCCCACAGGCAATAGTTTGAAATCCTGAGTATATCAACATCTTAGAATGTAAAAAAGAACAGTGTGATTGAATAACAAAGAAATCTCAACTTGAATTCATGAATGCTGTATAGAAATTAGTAACAGTAGGGGTCAGGGTAGATGACGGGCGGTCAGGAGATGCTGGGCTTTAAAAAGGGGGGAAGCTGCAAGTGAAAGTAATCAAAACAGGTAATTGAGAAGTGCAGCCAACAGCACCCCCTACCTTGCAGCACTATGGGGGTCATTCCGAGTTGTTCGCTCGTTATTTTTTGGTCGCAACGGAGCAATTAGTTGCTAATGCGCATGCGCAATGTCCGCAGTGCGACTGCGCCAAGTAAATTTGCTATGCAGTTAGGAATTTTACTCACGGCATTACAAGGTTTTTTCTTCGTTCTGGTGATCGTAATGTGATTGACAGGAAGTGGGTGTTTCTGGGCGGAAACTGGCCGTTTTATGGGAGTGTGTGAAAAAACGCTACCGTTTCTGGGAAAAACGCGGGAGTGGCTGGAGAAACGGGGGAGTGTCTGGGCGAACGCTGGGTGTGTTTGTGACGTCAAACCAGGAACGACAAGCACTGAACTGATCGCACTGGCAGAGTAAGTATCGAGCTACTCAGAAACTGCACAGAGAAGTCTTCTCGCAATATTGCAAATCTTTCGTTCGCAATTTTGATAAGCTAAGATTCACTCCCAGTAGGCGGCGGCTTAGCGTGTGCAAAGCTGCTAAAAGCAGCTTGCGAGCGAACAACTCGGAATGACCCCCTATGTGCAGTACCCCCTCCGAACACACCTAGTTATGGCCCTGCAACCACCCAATTAGCTGCATTTGGTTCCTCAAGTTAACCTCCAGTTTGTAAGAAGGACTTTTATCACCGGGTGGGGAAGCTATACCCAACTATGACTTCTTGTTAGTGGCTCTATTTGTTTGGCAGAGGTTTATTGTAAAAATATTATGTTTAAACAGAGTACCACTTTAATTCAGGGCTCCGAATTCTAGATTTTCTAACATTATAAATTCCTATACAATATATTCGGAACTATCTGCACTTGTAGAGGGGCTTCCCCTGGTTCTGCATCTGTCATTTTAGAGGTACTTCTGGTGGAACTGTCCCAGTTAGTATACAGTGGCATCTGCTGGTATTGTCCCAGGGTGAGATGTACTATACCTTGGAGCGTATAAAAATGAAGAGAGAGATAAAGTACCAGCCAATCAGTTCCTAACTGCCATATTACAGGCTGTGTTTGAAAAATGACAGGAGCTGATTGGTTGGTAGTTTATCTTTTTCCACTTTATCACTCTCCAAAGCTTAGTACATCTGCTGCCCAGTCAAAATATCTGTCTTTCTTACTGACGCTGTCACTATAGAGGTGCTTCCTGTGTTACTGTAGCTGTCATTTACCACTAGCATCCTTACCTGTGATCTCCGACTCCGCCAGACATATTCAGCTGAGCACCCCACCTGCACACACTCTAATTCAGATATTGAGTTCATAACCACTTTATAGATCATAAACTTCCACTCAGCAGTCACATAAACAAAAGTATACTGTAATCTAAGCAGAGATACCATCTTCATTCAAATACTGATCTACTTGCTGACCCCATTCCGACTGTGCTCTGGTGCTCATTAGGGATATTATTATGCTTGGAAATTCTTCCTTAAGTAATGGGATTTGATTTATGCCCTTTTTTGGTCTGTTAGTGGCTCATGTAAACTTTGTTTCAGATAAACTGGCTGTGAGATTTTCCCCTTAACTCTTCGTAGGTTTATGTTTACACCGCATCAGTCACAGATGTTTAGTGGGTAAAGAGTCTGCTCCAGAGTACTTTATACTGTATGTGTGTATATATGTACATACATACATACAGTTATAGTCCTGAAATGTTGGATGAGTTAGAGGGGGTGTTCTGCTTATAAAATGTCAGTAAGCTACATAGGCAAATTGGATAATTAATAATGTTTATTTTATCCTGTGTTTTTGATGGGACTGTCATTTTTTTCACTGTTATCTTTGATTGTCCCAGCATGCCACAGCAGTACAGTTAGGGAATGCTTGTATCATGTTGGGGGTTATATTTTTACAACGGTAATTCAAAAATGCTTAACTTAAATGGAAATGTACAGTATGTATTGATGTTCACGTGTGTGTGCATGTTTATTTGTGTATATATGTGTGGACATGCATTTGTGTGGACGTGTATTTATAGCTGTATGCAAATGTGTATGGATATGTACTGTGTGAATATGTGTGTGCATTTATGTACAATATGGCTATGCATTTGTATACAGATGTAGCCAAGCTCATCCAGCCTGTGACTCAGCCGCACGGGCACATGTGCTACGCGTAGGTGAGTGTGCAACTAAGCACGCTGCCCATGTACTCCTATGGGCGTGTGTAGTTAGATGCATACGCGCTTCCTACTAACGAGGCCACACTTTCTACAGAATGCCTACGTTGCTGTGAGTATGCAAAGTTGCAGGCTTGATGAGCGTGGCCACATCTCTATGTGTTTATATGCATATACGAGGTGCATGTGTGTGTATGTATGTATGTATGTATGTATGCGTGCAATGGCTACTCCACAGTTTTAACCAACCATTGCTTTCGTATTGCAGAGAATACACCAAATCTAAAAGTTTTATTTGGAACCCCTGAATTTGTGGCCCCTGAGGTGATTAACTATGAGCCCATCGGGTATGCCACTGACATGTGGAGTATTGGAGTCATCTGCTACATTCTGTAAGTTACATTAGAGGAAATGTTTCTGTAGTGATCAGCTCAGACATATTCTACTTGTGCTATTGTTGTGCTTTATATTTCCCTCCCTTCTTCCACTCCTCCGCAGTTTACAACAAGTGTGCAACCAATGGGTGACAGAGATTCTATAATATCCCTTTTCCATCAAAAACCTGGGTCCAACCCAGGTAATTGAACACAGTTTCAAGCCATGTCACATGAAACCCCATTCACACTGCCGGCTGTATGTATTGAAGTACGAGATCGCTGGAGGTGCGGGATGCCAACTAATCTCAGACGTGTTTTTAAAGGGGCAAACACTTACAAAGCAAAACCATGCCTTGTAAGTGATTGGCCAACCAGCACCTCCAGCGATCTCGGACTCCATTACACCGCGTCGAATAGGTTAGACCAGGGTTAGTGGCGGGTCTTCCCTCTGCGGGTTCTTGGCGATGACTTCTCTAAGTGCCAGTGAGCCGGCTCTCCATAAGCTTTTAGCTCCTCCCTGGGTCCAACCCAGGTAGCTGCTCGTGTCCAATTCCTGAGTCATTGGACCAAGGTTATTTTTCAAGGACCCTTTTCTTTTTTCCATCCTGACCAGGGCAGAGGAAAAGGGGTATACAGTAACTGTCCTGCAGGAACATCTCCTGCCTGCTAAAGTGCTGCTATTTTCCACGGTTTACTTTCACATTCCAAGCAAGAAATTGTTTCCACTATCTGTCAAAATGGTTCATGTCCCATTCCTTTAAATGGATATTAGAATGGCAAAGAGTGATCGTCATGTGAGAAGCAGAAATTACATTCCGGCTTGCACTCAGATTATTATGGAGACAGGGTTAGAACAGAGTATTTATATTGTACAGCTCAGAGATCTTCTATAGGATACATTAATGCACTACAATATGTTTATTTTATTTATATGTTAAAGAGCATCTTCTCATTCTGTGCCTGCTACTTATGGCTCCAAAGTGCTGAGTATTGTATTATACAGATATTACTCTTTTTTTAATAAGACCAACAGTACTATAAGCAAATACAGAAAGAAAGGTACATACAAGTCATGATATTAGCAGAGTCTATAAAATAATAGACTGGTATATGACTCCAATATAGCCTCAAACATTGTCATTAACAATTCATAATAAAAAATGTGGGTATACTACAAGTTGGTTTAATCAAGAAATTAAAAATATGAAAGGAACAAAAATAAAGATTCTATGAGAAGAGAAGACATAGGGCTATATTCAATTGCAGTCGAAAACTGCCGTCTGTCGAAAAGACGTCCGTTTTCGACTTTTTGAGGCTGAATCCTGATTCGACCTATTCAGAGCTATTCGTCTTGTTGAAAAGCACGTGGATCGGCGGAACAGCTGCCGATCCACGTGTTGATGTCGAAAACGGGGCCAAATCCGACAGGTTTTGGCCCCCTTTTCGACTATCTCAATCCGACATCAAAATGATGTCGGAATGAGATGGACCCAGAGGAGGCGAGGGGGGGGGGAGCCGCAGGGAGACGCGGGGACAGGCGGCGGGCATACAGGAGATCAGCGCTACGATCAGCGCTGCAACTTGATGTCACTCGCCCGCCCGACCTCACGGCAGTTTCCACCCGGCTCCTGCTGGAGCTGAGTGGAAGCTGCCGTGAGGTCGGGCGGGTGAGTGATCTCCTCTGGCTGCCGCCGGCTGTCCCTCCGCGGCTCGCCCCCCCCCCCTCTCCTCCTCTGGGTCCCATCTAAAATTCGGCTCCCGACATCAGCAAGTGTGTATACACATGCCCATGTCGGGTCCCGTCACGGACGACAACGCATAATTTTCGATGTCGTCCTAGTGTGTACACATCCTTACATAGAACTGGAGAGAGATAACAATAATTTACTGTAGTTAGCACTTACAGTTAGAGAAAAGGGAAAACGGGGGGAGAGCAGGGGAAGCTTGTCGGCCATATCTGATATGAGTGGGCTTAAGGTATGCAGTGTAGTCTGAGGTCTCCTTGAATCTCAGCCAGTCAAACCGAGTGGCAGTGAAGTCAGCACTCATCGGCTTAGTGGAGGACGTAAGATCTTCCATTGTCATATAGAGATTAATCCTCCGGCACCATTAAGAGTTGGGGGGTATAGGATCTCCAGAAACAGGGAATGGTTGCTCTTGCTAGTCTTAAAAGATGATGGAGTAGTGATTTTAAAAAATACTTGAGAGAGGGTCATAATCATAAGGCTGAAAATGCAAAATTCAGGGGTATTGGGGGAGTGAAAGTGCAGTGATTGTCACAGAGACTCTTTGAACTGCTTGCCAGAAGCTGGCCAATGTTGGACAATACCACCAAATTTGAAGCAGAGTACCTGGCACCTGACCAAGTATACCCGTGCGTATACATTGTGGCAAAGATGACACCAGCTACAGCTGTACTTAACTGGAACGGGTGCCAAAGAAATGAAAACATCCCCTGAAGCCCCTCAACGGCATGACCAGGTGTGGAGACATTCAAGGCCACTGATTTGTCATAGTTTATTTTATTGTTAGACAAGAAACTAAATCTGTGGAACTCTTGCATGAGAGCAGGGAGAGAGGTCACAGGTATGGAGATGGGGGCAAAGACATCATCGATGAATAACACCAATTTATGTTCAGCAAATTCAGCACAGTCTTGTCTGGAAGAGTTTATTAAGGGACATATGTGCTGCAGTAAGTTAATTAAGAACCTCTGATGAGAAAGATGATTTATGGGACATATGAAGAGCTTTAAATAATGTAATTCTTTATTCAAGAGTTTTCACATGGTTAAATCATAACACATGAAAAAGAAAAAACATACAGTACAAACCAATACAAGAAACATATGAATGTTGTTATCAGGAAACACCAAAAATAGACATATTGCATAATCAAAGGAAGTACAATATTTAGCAAGACCAAGTATCATTAACGGAGCATATAACCTCTTGGTGTACGGAGGTAAGGCGAAACCAATAAGGGACATGATACACAAAAGAGAAACTTTTCAACAGAAAAGAAAAACTCATTACGCTGGAGGAACTCCATTAGGCCTACTAAAACCCAGCTGAAAAAGAGTCCTTGCAACCAGTGCTTAAAGTGGTCCTAGAGAGGTAGTGGAACTCACCCCCCCTCCCCACGGCGCCCATGTAATAAAGATATTGCGCACGCTGTAAACGCGCGCCTCAAAAAAGGGGTGGGGACTCAAAAAGAAAGGGGCATGGTCATACAATAGTAATAATGCCCACAGTGATAGCACCCCATAATACACATAATGCCCACAGCAGTAGTGCCCCTTATACAATGCCCACAGTAGTAGTGCTCCTTATGCAGTGTACACTGTACTGGTAGTGCCCACAGTGGTAGTGCCCCTTATATTGAGCCCATAGTAGTAGTGCCCCTTATGCAATGCCCGCAATAGTAGTGCCCCTTATGTCCCCAGGAGTGATGCCCCTTATGAAGTGCCCCCTTTACAATGCCCTCATTAGTAGTGCCCGCAGTAGTACGGCCATTAATGGTAATGCCCCTGTGTAGTATTGCCCCCAGTAGTAATGTTGCCTGTAGTAATGCACCCAGTCGTTTAGCCCCCTGTAGTTTAGCCCCAGTACTTATGCCCCCACTGGTAATGCCCCTGCAGTTATGACCCCAGTAGTTTACCCACCCCCCTTTAGTTTAGCCTCCCAGTGGTTATGCCCCCCAGTAGTTTAGCCCCAGTAGTTTGTCCCTTGTAGTTTAGCCACCTGTAGTAATGCCCCCCTGTAGTATGCCCCCTTGTAGTTTAGCCCCTGTAATTATGCCCCCAGTAGTTTAGCCCCTGTAGTTATGCCCCCTTGTAGTTTAGCCCCCAGTAGTAATGCCCCCAGTAGTAATGCCTCCAAGTAGTAATGCCCCTGTAGTAATACCTCCAGTAGTAATGCCCCCAAGTAGTAATGCGCCTGTAGTTATGACCTCCTGTAGTTATGCCCTCCTGTAGTTTGCCCTCAGTAGCTTGCCCTCTTGTAGTTTGCCCCCCAGTAGTTTGTCCCCAGTAGATGCCCCTCAGTAGTAATGCCCCCCAGTAGTTTTCCCCCAGTAGATGCCCCTCAGTAGTAATACCCCCCCAGTAAATTGACCCCAGTAGATGCGCCGCTACAGAAAGGAAAAAACAAAACAAAAATCTCAATACTCACCAAGCCCTGCACCCGTGTCCAGCCGCTGCAGTCCTCTGGGCGTCCGCTCCTCGGCCTCCAGCTGCCGCTGTGGAGAGAGAGCCGTGCGCCCGCTGGTAACATAAATCTCACCGGGCGCCCGGCATCTCCCTGCAGCACCAGCCACACTTCGGGTTGGGTGAGCCGGAGGAGGCAGAACTTCGTTCCGTCTCCAGGTGGAAATGACGGAATGCATTTCTGCCCTGTTCCGGCTAACTTTAACCCCTGCTTGCAACAGAAAAGAAAAACATTTTATGCTGGAAGAACTCCATTAGGCCTACTAAAACCCAGCTGAAAAAGAGTCCATCTGTCCCATAACTTATGGGATTTAGGAAGAGCCTTTTGACTAGTATAGACATGGTGATGAATGTAATGAGTTCGGAGGCCGTGCGGGATGCTGGTCGAACTCGGACATATTTTTAAAGGGGTATTCACTTACAAGGCAAGGAGGTAGGAGGAGTGTATACAGGGCCAGATATGGGTGCCAAATGTCCAGGGGGAGGAGTTGGCTGATTGGGTATGCTATATAGGGGACAGAGGGTTTGACTGGTGGTATGGGTTCCAGGATGTTTTTGATGCACTGTTGCTGTTCTTGATAAAGGTCCCTACCCCTAGAATGTAAGCTCTCACGAGTAGGGCCCTCTTCCCTCATGTGCTCACCCTTTTCTTCTTTAATAATTCTCAACTGCCCAAATCACAGTTTTTGGGCCACCTGGAACTTATCTCTGTCATTTACTGGTGTAGTTATGCTTAGTTACCCTGTACTTGTCCAAAATTGATTTCAACTGTAAGTCACTGTTTTGATTATGTGCATATGTACTCTGTAATTGGGCGCTGCGGAACCCTTGTGGCGCCATATAAATAAATGATAATAATAATAATAAAGGGACCAAAACGTTGACACGCCGTTGGGCTTTTTCTGATGCTGCTATGATTGAATAAAAACCAGTTTTTTGGATTTATTGGTGAGTGCCTATACCTTGTGGATTTTTATTATCTGGTCTGTCGGCCGTTATGGAGCACCGCTTGATGTTATGCTGAAGCTGTGAGTGCGGTCCCAAGCTACTATATATATATATATATATATATATATATTTACACTAAAAGGAAGAAGTCAATAAAGAAGTCCGCTGGTGAGTGACGAGCTGTGATGCCTCTGGCTGGGACATCCGTGCTGCTGAGACCCGCTCCGTGCGCCCCTTCACTTCCGGTCGTGGCTGCTCTCTCTGCACTCCGGCGGCGGTTGCTGTGTCTGCGGCTCCATGTTGAATCGGGGGCTGCTGCCTGCCTGGGACTGGTAATCCGGGAGCCGCGGCGCCCCGCAGAATGAACGGCCGCCATCTTCCTCTCCTCCCCGCTGTAGACGCCTGCTGGATCTGGCGGGAGCTTGTGGCTACTGTAGTGGCGCTGATTAGCCTAAGTGGTCACCAGGAAGGTGACTGTCCTCCACTGTGTACCCATTGCTGACCTGGGTGTGGCTGTCTGCATCCATGTGGAGCTCAGTTGCCATCCTGGTGGCCTAGTGGTGTCGGCCTGGCCACCATTTTGGATGGGGCTTGCACACCACCTACATTCTACAGCCTAGATACTGCATTACTCCAGTGTCACAGCCTGAGGACACGGCTGTAGACCCCAGTTACAGATGCTCCTCTGTTATACTTTATCAGTGTTGCCATATTCTGGTTGTTACAGACGCTCTCCTGTTATGAAAAAACTGTGCTGCTTTCTTTTGGCTGTTACGGGTGCTCTCCTGTTGTATTATATGGGTTCACTACGATATGCCGGCGGTCGGGCTCCTGGCGACCAGCATACCGGCGCCGGGAGGCCGACCGCCGGCTTACCGACAGTGTGGCGAGCGCAAATGAGCCCCTTGCGGGCTCGCTGCGCTCACCACGCTACGGGCACGGTGGCGCGCTACGCCACGCTACGGGCACGGTGGCGATGTTTTTGATGCACTGTTGCTGTTCTTGATAAAGGTCCATAAAGGGACGGGCGCTCTCCTGTTATATTATATGGGTTCACTATGATATGCCGGCGGTCGGGCTCCCGGCGACCAGCATACCGGCGCCGGGAGGCCGACCGCTGGCTTACCGACAGTGTGGCGAGCGCAAATGAGCCCCTTGCGGGCTCGCTGCGCTCGCCACGCTACGGGCACGGTGGCGCGCTACGCGCGCCACACTATTTTATGTTTTTGATGCACAGTTGCTGTTCTTGATAAAGGTCCATAAAGGGACCAAAACGTTGACTCGACAGCCGGCATACCGACACTTATTCTCCCTCGTGGGGGTCCACGACCCCCCTGGAGGGAGACTCCAGGGGGGTCGTAGACCCCCACGAGGGAGAATAAGTGTCGGTATGCCGACTGTCGGGCTCCCGGCGCCAATATGCTGGTCGCCGGGAGCCCGACTTCCGGCATACTGAAGACCACCCATATTATATCAGTACAGACGCTCTCCTGTTATATTAGTGCGGCTGCACTTTACAAACTACAAATGCTCTCCTGTTATATTATATCAGTGCTGCTGTATTTGGGATATTCTAGACCCTCTCCTGTTATATTCTGTTAGTGCAGTTTCCTTTTGGAGTAGCTGTTCTGTATATGCAAATATGGGGAAGCATGGGCATGCATCCAGTGTCGCAAAAAAACTTGAGAGGTATGCCAGAACCCCACAGTCACCCACTTCTGACAGTCAAAGTGCTCCCTCGCCTCCCTCTCTTCCTCAGATTGATGATGCTGGTGGCAGTAGTGACCCACAGCACTCTACTCAACAAATCTTGCAAGCTATAGCTGCATCGGAGCAGAGAGTAATTGACAAGATTAGTCAGGTTCAGATTGATGTCTCCCTGCTTTGTCAAAATTTCCAAAAAATCATGAAGCCGGTTGGTGAGACTGAGCACTGTATCTCCGACCTGGAGAATGTTACTAACCCTTTAAAGTGTAAAGTGGATGATCTCTCATCTCAGATGGCCACCATCCAAGCTAAATTGTCGGATGTAGAGGGGCGACTGAGGCGCAACAATGTTCAATTTGTGGGGCTTCCTGAGAGGGCTGAGGGCACTGCTCCTGAAAAGTTTTTGGAGGATTGGCTGAGCAGTCTCTTTGCTAGAGATGCTTTTAGTCCTCAATTTGTGGTGGAACGGGCTCATAGGCTTCCTCCACGGCCTCCTCCGCCTGGAGCCCCTGCTCGGACCTTCATTGCTCGATTCCTTAATTTTAAGGACAGAGACATTGTTTTGCTGGCCCTCTCCAGTTTGAAAATCATTCTATAGCTGCCTTTCCGGATTTCACTCTGGATGTACAAAAATCCTGTGCTCAATTTATACAAGTCAAGCGTAAATTGCGGGACTGCAGTGTTCAGTACTCCATGCTGTTTACGGCCAGATTTCGGGTAATTCATGACAACACTACCCATTTCTTTACCAATCCATGTGATGCGGAAGACTGGCTTGAGAGGCAGCCTCGCGCTCCGCACTGAGGGTCACTTGTTGCAAAAATGGCTAATATGACTTAACTATTTGGCATGTTTTAATATGTCTTTTGACTGCATTTCTTATGTTATATCTGTAATGTGCCATATGTTATAGGTTTTCTGATGGTCTTCTATATATGTGGGTGTACACGCATGTGCATATTGATTTTGGGGTACGTATAGGAATATGTGCATTTGTACGCTTGGTTCACCAGGGAAACAAATATTCATGTTAGCTAGGGAGTCTTCTGCTGGATTTAGCTGTAGGGACTTTTTCTTTACACCCTAGCATTTGGTTTAATTTGTTTTAATGTAAGTTTGTTGTAATTGTTTTTGTATGGGTCTTAGGTATGCCTCAGGTTTTGTAGGTTATACGGGGCGGGTTAGGGAAGGGTTAGTTTTTTTTCTTTATGTCATTGCCATTACTAAACTCTGTTTGTGTATGCCCACCTATATGTTGGTGAGAGTTAGTACTGTAAATGGTATAGTACTTTTTTGCGTTAAATGCTGAAGATGTTTTGCAACGTGTCCTATGTGTGTGGTCATACGGGCCAAAGTGATTTGTGCCAGTGGTTGTAGTGTTCCTCCTCTCTTTCCTTTTTTTCATCCTGTTAGCTATCTCTGTCTCTTGATTCTCTATGGCCGCCGTTGATGGGGGCTTCACCTGCTTGCCTGGAATGTTCGTGTTATAAATGACAAGGTTAAGAGGCCCTTACTTTTATTGCAGATCAGAAAATATCGGGCAGATATAGTGTGTCTCTCGGAGACCCATTTAACAGGCAGTAGGGTCTTGGTTCTTAAAAGGCCTTGGGTAGGGCACATATATAATTCCACGCTTCCACATAATTCTAGGGGTGTCTCCATTCTTATTAAAAAATCTATACAGTTTCAATTAGAGTCCAGTCATATTGATAGCCCAGGCAGATATATCTTTCTTCGTGCAGTTGTTGATCGAATCACACTTCATATACTTGCTATTATGTCCCACCTCAATATAATAATGAAGTGCTCCGCCAGGCAGCTAAATTTATTGCTCGATCTCCAGCTACACCAGTAATTTATATGGGGGATTTTAATTATGTTATGGACCACTACTTAGATTGTTGGAAGGGTACTGCTGTGCCTGCTTCTCATCCTCCCTCTCCAACTCCATTTGCACATCTAGTTGCAGAGTTGGGTGGGTGGATATATGGAGATATCGCAATCCCTCTGTTGCTCAATATTCATGTTATTCCACTTCTTTTCATAGGGTGTTGTAGTGTATCCCGGCGGCTGGGCTCCCGGCGACCAGCATACTGGCGCCGATATTCCGACCGCCAGCATACCGACAGCTGGGCGAGCGCAAATGAGCCCCTTGCAGGCTCGCTGCGCTCGCCACACTGTGGGCACGGTGGCATGCTTCGCATGCCACGTTATCTATTCTCCCGCCAGGGGGGTCGCGGACCCCCAAGAGGGAGAAAAAGTGTCGGTATGCCGGCTGTCGGGATTCCGGCGCCGGTATACTGTGCGCCGGGATCCCGACAGCTGGCAAACTGAAGATCACCCCTTTTCATACTATGTCACGCATAGATTTGGTTTTAATTTCCCCAGAATTGTCTTCGGATATAGCAGATGTAGCCTATTTGTCTAGAGGAATATCAGATCACTGTCCTCTGCTACTTATGTTAAATACGCTTCAGGCCAAGGGGACCAGATTTTGGAAACTTAATCCTTTCTGGCTGACCTTAATGCCTACTGGCTCAGACTTAATTGCTGATTGACAGGGGTTTCAGTCCGATAACTCTTCACATCCGGACCTTTTATTTAGACATGACGCTTTTAAGGCCTATATTAGAGGCTCCTTCATTAAATATACTGTACTGTATCTCTGAGATCAAATTGTTTAATAGACAAGAGGAGTCTCGCCTTGATCGGTTATGTCAGCAGTTGGAGGCTCAGTTTATCCTCTGTCATTCGTGTATTGATAGAGGGCTATGGCTGGATGCGCAGGGGGAGTGGACTGAATATATTTTTGAAAAATCCAGGCGTAGGTTGCTATTTTCTAAACATGAGCACTATTTCCAGGCTGAAATAAGAGGCAGATATTTGGCATATCTAGCGAGGGATGAGTCTACTGCAAATATAGTCCAGAGTATACAAATTTCCCAAGGACAGTTATGCTGTTCTGGGGAGGAGATTGCAGAGGTGTTTCGTAGTTACTACTCTTGTCTGTACACTTTCAAGATTGCATATACAAATGAGCAACTGCAGAATTATTTGGACTAAATTGCGTTGCCACACATGCCTCAAGACGCTATTGATATCCTCGATGCTCCATTTACACTGGAGGAGGTTGAGGAGGCAATTTCCTCATTTCCAGCCTTTAAAGCTCCTGGATGGGATGGAATTCCTGTGGAGGTGTACAGAAAATGTAAGGATGTTTTTGTTCCTTATTTGTTAGATATGTTTAACTCCTTCTATGAGTGGGGATCCATTTCTCCTTCTATGTGTGAAGCAATTATTATTGTGTTAGCTAAGCCCGGGAAGTATCCCACTATGCTGGATTCATATCGACCCATTTCGCTTTTGTCCACAGATATTAAAGTATTGGTTAAAATTATAGCGCTTAGATTGAATTTGGTTATTAATTTAATTATTCACCCCGATCAGACGGGATTCATGCCAGGGAAGTCTACGGCTCAAAACTAGCGTAGATTATTTTATCACTTACAGAGAACTGATGTGGTTGGATCCGAGGTAGTAGTGTCACTAGATGCAGCCAAGGCCTTTGACTCGGTGGAGTGGGGCTATTTTTGGGGTGTGCTTCGGAAAGTGGATTTTGGGTCGTGATTTATCAAATTAATCCAACTGCTGTATTTTTCCCCAGCGGCCTGTCTGTTAACGGTTTTACTTCATCTTTTTTTTTCACTGGCAAAGGGGACTAGACAGGGGTGTCCCCTGTCTCCGGCCATTTTTGCAATAGCCATAGAGCCGCTTGCCTGTCTTCTGCGTGCGGCGCTGGATGTACATGGTATTAAAGTTGGAGAGAGTATAGATGTAGTTGCGCTGTACGCAGATGACATGCTGTTGTTTCTACAAGACTCGGAGGATTCTCTGCAGGCCATGCTACATATAGTTAAGAAATTTGGTGGTTTTTTCAGGTCTACTTATCAATTGGGACAAATCCAATATATTCCCTATTTCGGGTCATATTCCTGTAGATGATTATACGGATTGCCCTTTGCAGTGGACAATGAGTTTTAAATACCTAGGTGTCTGGATTACACGGCAGGCGGGAGATTATGTATCCCAAAGTATTGCTCCCATTAAGGCGGGGTTTAAGATGAAAACTCATGTGTGGTAAAAACTACCACTATCTGTCTTAGGCCATATCAACCTGTTTAAAATGTCGGTTCAACCAAAATTCTTATATGTTCTGCAGCATTCTTCAGTATATATTCCCAAGGCAGTATTCTCTGCTATTGAGAGTATTTTGTCATCATTTATATGGGGGGATAGGCCGGCATTATATAGCGGCTCAACTGGCGTGTTTAGTTAGTTGGGTACAGGACACCGCTGACTTGACTCTGGTGGGATTTCTGCAGGTGGGGCCCTTCTTTTCTCCTTGACTTTTTCTGCTTTCTGGACTGTCTGTCTCTAGTCTGCCTCCATTACTCTGGCAAGCTCTATTGATCTGGTGACATGCATATACTTTTTTTGAGTGGTCCGGTTATGATGCGGATTCCCCACTGTGGCACAATGCTTCATATTGTGAACTGCTTAAAATGTCAACAGACAATATATGGTTGTTGAAGGGCGTTACTACTTTAGGTCAATTATACAGTGAAGGACTGTTTTAATCATTTAATCAACAAGAGTGAGTTTAGTATTCCTAATAGGGGTGTCGTACGGTATGCCGGCGCTCGGGCTCCCGGCGCCCAGCATACCGGCGCCGGGAGCCCCACGAGGGAGAATAGCTGTCGGTATGCCGGGTGTCGGGATTCCGGCGCCGGTATATTGTGCGCCGGGATCCCGACATTCGGCATACAGAAGACCACCCCCTAATAGTGCCTTTTTTCGATATTTACAAATAAGACATGTGATTCCAACTCAGTTTTCACACACTGACCCTGTACGGTCACCTTCACCCGTTAAATCAATGTTATTGAATGGGTTCTAGAGGTCATGTTTCCAGTATCTATGCCCAGATTAATAATAATTTGTTTCCGAACCAGCTTGTTCCTCTGAAATTGAAATGGGAAATAGATATAGGCCCATTATCAAAAGAGCTTTGGATTCACATTTTAGGATCCCTTAGGTATACTACTCCTTGTGTTCGTTATAAGCAAATATATTTCTATATCCTACATAGAGTATATCATACACCTGTGTCTATGAAAAGGGCTGGGATTAGAGAGGATAACTCTTGCGCTAGGTGAAAATGCTGCATTTTGGCATTTATTGTGGGATTGCCCATTAGTACTCTCCTTTTGGGAGGCGGTATGGAGAGATGTCTTACAGACGGCTCCCTCTCTGTCTGGTTTTAGTACTAGAATATGTTTGGCTTAGATCTAGAGGAGACACATTCTTTAATGCTATACAGGAATGTCTTATGCCTCACTACAGTGGCCAAGGTCATTATAGCACGAGTATGGTGTACAAATACTCCCCCGGTCATACACAAATGGAGGGCTTTGGCGGATACTATGCATAAATTTCATGATAAATGGGGTACATGGGGCGAATCAGGGTTGGGAAGGGAGACGGGAGCTGCGACAACAGCGTAACTACATATGTGTGTACTTTCTACACGTGGGGCACGTTGTGGTGTATCAATGTTCATTCTGATATCCTCCCCCCGCCCTTTTTTTTAACACTTTTGGTCAAACATACCTTCGCAGAGACGTGTACGTATATACGCATATAGGTATATTGGTATATGGTAACTTGCATTGCCTGTTCTGGATCGATTGGACAAGTGCTGTATATAAATTTCTTATTATACGAATTTAAACTGGAAGGTTGTTCTAGTCACTGTATGTGGGCTAACTTGGCTGTATAACCGAGTGGTGGATGACATAATGTAATTGTTAATGTTTAATGTCTGTATTGTTTTGTCATTGTTTTCTTTTTCTGTATTGAAATTTTCAATAAAGAATACGCAATTTAAAAGAAAAAAATAAGAATTTACTCACGGTAATTCTATTTCTCGTAGTCCGTAGTGGATGCTGGGTACTCCGTAAGGACCATGGGGAATAGACGGGCTCCGCGGGAGACTGGGCACTCTTAAAGAAAGATTAGGTACTATATCTGGTGTGCACTGGCTCCTCCCTCTATGCCCCTCCTCCAGACCTCAGTTAGGGAAACTGTGCCCGGAAGAGCTGACATTACTAGGAAAGGATTTGGAATCCAGGGTAAGACTCATACCAGCCACACCAATCACACCGTACAACTTGTGATAACTATACACAGTTAACAGTATGAACAACAAATGAGCCTAATGAACAGATGGCTCATAACAAAACCCTTTAGTTAAGCAATAACTATATACACGTATTGCAGAGAGTCCGCACTTGGGACGGGCTCCCAGCATCCACTACGGACTACGAGAAATAGAATTACCTGTGAGTAAATTCTTATTTTCTCTGACGTCCTAGTGGATGCTGGGTACTCCGTAAGGACCATGGGGATTATACCAAAGCTCCCAAACGGGCGGGAGAGTGCGGATGACTCTGCAGCACCGAATGAGCAAACTCAAGGTCCTCCTCAGCCAGGGTATCAAACTTGTAGAATTTTGCAAATGTGTTTGAACCCGACCAAGTAGCAGCTCGGCAAAGTTGTAAAGCCGAGACCCCTCGGGCAGCCGCCCAAGAAGAGCCCACCTTCCTGGTGGAATGGGCTTTTACTGATTTAGGATGCGGCAGTCCAGCCGCAGAATGTGCAAGTTGAATCGTGCTACAGATCCAGCGAGCAATAGTCTGCTTTGAAGCAGGAGCACCCAGCTTGTTGGGTGCATGCAGGATAAATAGCGAGTCAGTTTTTCTGACTCCAGCTGTCCTGGAAACATAGATTTTTAGGGCCCGGACTACGTCCAGCAACTTGGAATCCTCCAAGCCCCGAGTAGCCGCAGGCACCACAATAGGTTGGTTCAAATGAAAAGCTGATACCACCTTTGGGAGAAATTGGGGACGAGTCCTCAATTCTGCCCTGTCCATATGGAAAATCAGATATGGGCTTTAACACGACAAAGCTGCCAATTCTGACACACGCCTGGCCGAAGCCAAGGCCAACAGCATGACCACTTTCCACGTGAGATATTTTAGCTCCACGGTTTTAAGTGGCTCAAACCAATGTGATTTTAGGAAATCCAACACAACATTGAGATCCCAAGGTGCCACTGGAGGCACAAAAGGGGGCTGAATATGCAGCACTCCCTTAACGAACGTCTGAACTTCAGGCAGTGAAGCCAGTTCTTTTTGAAAGAAAATAGACAGAGCCAAAATCTGGACTTTTATGGAACCCAATTTTAGGCCCATAGTCACTCCTGACTGTAGGAAGTGCAGAAATCGACCCAGCTGAAATTCCTCCGTTGGGGCCTTCCTGGCCTCACACCAAGCAACATATTTCCGCCATATGCGGTGATAATGTTTTGCTGTCACATCCTTCCTAGCTTTTATCAGCGTAGGAATGACTTCATCAGGAATGCCCTTTTCCTTTAGGATCCGGCGTTCAACCGCCATGCCGTCACTCAGCCGCGGTAAGTCTTGGAACAGACAGGGCCCCTGCTGTAGCAGGTCCTGTCTGAGCGGCAGAGGCCATGGGTCCTCTGAGATCATTTCCTGAAGTTCTGGGTACCAAGTTCTTCTTGGCCAATCCGGAACAATGAGTATAGTTGTTACTCCCCTTTTCCTTATTATCCTCAGTACCTTGGATATGAGAGGAAGAGGAGGGAACACATACACCGACTGGTACACCCACGGTGTCACTAGAGCGTCCACAGCTATCGCCTGAGGGTCCCTTGACCTGGCGCAATATCTTTTTAGCTTTTTGTTGAGGCGGGACGCCATCATGTCCACCTGTGGCTGTTCCCAGCGATTTACAATCAGCTTGAAGACTTCTGGATGAAGTCCCCACTCTCCCGGGTGGAGGTCGTGTCTGCTGAGGAAGTCTGCTTCCCAGTTGTTCACTCCCGGAATGAACACTGCTGACAGTGCTAGCACGTGATTCTCCGCCCATCGAAGAATCCTTGTGGCTTCTGCCATTGCCATCCTGCTTCTTGTGCCACCCTGTCGATTTACATGGGCGACTGCCGTGATGTTGTCTGACTGAATCAGAACTGGTTGGTTTTGAAGCAGGGGTTCTGCTTGACTCAGGGCGTTGTAAATGGCCCTTAGTTCCAGAATATTTATGTGTAGGGAAGTTTCCTGACTCGACCATTGTCCTTGGAAGTTTCTTCCCTGGGTGACTGCCCCCCAACCTCGGAGGCTTGCATCCGTGGTCACCAGGACCCAGTCCTGAATGCCGAATTTGCGGCCTTCGAGCAGATGAGCACTCTGCAGCCACCACAGCAGAGACACCCTGGCCCTCGGGGACAGGGTGATCAACCGATGCATCTGGAGATGCGATCCAGACCACTTGTCTAACAGATCCCACTGAAAGATCCTTGCATGGAACCTGCCGAAGGGAATTGCTTCGTAAGAAGCTACCATCTTTTCCAGGACTCGCGTGCAGTGATGCACCGACACCTGCTTTGGTTTCAGGAGGTTCCTGACCAGAGATGATAATTCCTGGGCCTTCTCCTCCGGGAGAAACACCTTCTTCTGTTCTGTGTCCAGAATCATGCCCAAGAACAGCAGACGCGTCGCAGGAATCAGCTGTGACTTTTGGATATTCAGAATCCAGCCGTGCTGATGCAGCACTTCCTGAGATAGTGCTATGCTGACTAGCAACTGCTCTTTGGACCTCGCCTTTATAAGGAGATCGTCCAAGTACGGGATAATTATGACTCCCTTCTTTCGGAGGAGCATCATCATTTCGGCCATTACCTTGGTAAATACCCGCGGTGCCGTGGACAGACCAAACGGCAACGTCTGGAATTGGTAATGACAATCCTGTACCACAAACCTGAGGTACTCCTGGTGGGGTGGATAAATGGGGACATGCAGGTAAGCATCCTTGATGTCCAATGACACCATAAAATCCCCCTCTTCCAGGCTTGCAATAACCGCCCTGAGCGATTCCATCTTGAACTTGAACTTTTTTATATAAATGTTCAAGGATTTCAAATTTAGAATGGGTCTCACCGAACCGTCCGGTTTCGGTACCACAAACATTGTGGAATAGTAACCCCGTCCCTGTTGAAGGAGGGGTACCTTGATTATCACCTGCTGAAGATACAGCTTGTGAATTGCCGCCAGTACTACCTCCCTTTCTCTGAGAGCAGCAGGCAAGGCTGATTTGAGGTAACGGCGAGGGGGAGTCGCCTCGAACTCCAGCTTGTATCCCCGTGATACTACTTGCAGAACCCAGGGATCCACCTGTGAGCGAACCCACTGGTCGCTGAAGTTCCGGAGACACGCCCCCACCGCACCTGGCTCCGCCTGTGGAGTCCCAGCGTCATGCGGTGGACTTAGAGGAAGCGGGGGAGGATTTTTGATCCTGGGAACTGGCTGTCTGGTGCAGCTTTTTCCCTCTTCCCTTGCCTCTGGGCAGAAAAGAAGCGCCTTTGACCCGCTTGCCTTTCTGGGGCCGAAAGGACTGTACCTGATAATACGGTGCTTTCTTAGGCTGTGAGGGAACCTGAGGTAAAAATGTCGACTTCCCAGCTGTTGCTGTGGAAACGAGGTCCGAGAGACCATCCCCAAACAATTCCTCACCCTTGTAAGGCAAAACCTCAATGTGCCTTTTAGAATCCGCATCACCTGTCCACTGCCGAGTCCATAATACTCTCCTGGCAGAAATGGACATTGCCTTAATTCTAGATGCCAGCCGGCAAATATCCCTCTGTGCATCTCTCATATATAAGACGACGTCTTTAATATGCTCTATGGTTAGCAAAATCGTATCCCTGTCGAGGGTATCAATATTTTCTGACAGGGTATCGGACCAAGCTGCTGCAGCACTACACATCCAAGCTGAAGCAATTGCAGGTCTCAGTATAGTACCTGAGTGTGTATATACAGACTTCAGGATAGCCTCCTGCTTTCTATCCGCAGGCTCCTTTAAGGCGGCCGTATCCTGAGACGGCAGTGCCACCTTTTTTGACAAGCGTGTGAGCGCCTTATCCACCCTCGGGGATGTCTCCCAACGTAACCTGTCCTCTGGCGGGAAAGGGTACGCCATCAGTAACTTTTTAGAAATCACTAGTTTCTTATCGGGGGAAGCCCACGCTTCTTCACACACTTCATTCAACTCATCTGATGGGGGAAAAACCACTGGTTGCTTTTTCTCCCCAAACATAATACCCTTTTTAGTGGTACCTGGGTTAATGTCAGAAATGTGCAACACATTTTTCATTGCCGTAATCATGCAACGGATGGCCCTAGTGGAATGTACATTAGTCTCGTCCTCGTCGACACTGGAGTCAGACTCTGTGTCGACATCTGTGTCTGCCATCTGAGGTAGCGGGCGTTTTTAAGCCCCTGATGGCCTTTGAGACGCCTGGGCAGGCACTGGCTGAGAAGCCGGCTGTCCCATAGCTGTTATGTCATCGAACCATTTATGCAAGGAGTTGACAGTCGTGTAAAACCTTCCACATATCCACCCACTCTGGTGTCGACCCCGCAGGGGGTGACATCACACTTATCGGCACCTGCTCCGCCTCCACATAAGCCTCCTCATCAAACATGTTGACACAGCCGTACCGACACACCGCACACACACAGGGAATGCTCTGACTGAGGACAGGACCCCACAAAGTCCTTTGGGGAGACAGAGAGAGAGTATGCCAGCACACACCACAGCGCTATATAATCAGGGATTTACACTAACACAAAGTGATTTTTCCCTATAGCTGCTTTACATATACAGTTTGCGCCTAAATTTAGTGCCCCCCCCTCTCTTTTTTACCCTTTGAGCCTGGAAACTGCAGGGGAGAGCCTGGGGAGCTGTCTTCCAGCGGAGCTGTGAAGAGGAAATGGCGCCAGTGTGCTGAGGGAGATAGCCCCGCCCCCTTCTCGGCGGACTTCTCCCGCTCTTATATTTATATTATGGCGGCGGATTTTTGCACATATATAGTTTTTTAGACTATATTATGTGCTGTTTGCCAATGTAAGGTACTCTAATTGCAGCCCAGGGCGCCCCCCCCCCCCCCAGCGCCCTGCACCCATCAGTGACCGGAGTATGTGGTGTGCATAGGGAGCAATGGCGCACAGCTACAGTGCTGTGCGCTACCTTAATGAAGACCGGAGTCTTCAGCCGCCGATTTTCAGGATGTTCTTCTTGCTTCTGGCTCTGCAAGGGGGACGGCGGCGCGGCTCCGGGACCGGACGATTGAGGCCGGGTCCTGTGTTCGATCCCTCTGGAGCTAATGGTGTCCAGTAGCCTTAGAAGCCCAAGCTAGCTGCAAGCAGGTAGGTTCGCTTCTCTCCCCTTAGTCCCTCGTAGCAGTGAGTCTGTTGCCAGCAGATCTCACTGAAAATAAAAAACCTAACAAATACTTTCTTTACTAGAAGCTCAGGAGAGCCCCTAGTGTGCAACCAGCTCGGGCCGGGCACAGATTCTAACTGAGGTCTGGAGGAGGGGCATAGAGGGAGGAGCCATTGCACACCAGATATAGTACCTAATCTTTCTTTAAGAGTGCACAGTCTCCTGCGGAGCCCGTCTATTCCCCATGGTCCTTACAGAGTACCCAGCATCCACTAGGACGTCAGAGAAATTAAGGAAAATCTATGATGTATTATAATAAATTAATGCAGGAAAAATAATAATAATAATAATAATAATAATAATAATTTTATTTATATAGCGCTCTTTCTCCAACAGGACTCAAGGACTCAAAGTATTATTTCATATTTTTTAACTTCACTGTTATCTATTTATATATGGTTTAGTGCTGTAATGTAATAGTTATAGATGTCCCTCCATGTTATAGATAAGGAAAATAAAGAGCCACATTCCGTGTTCTAAGTCTCGAGTGGCTTGAAATGCACAGGCATAATTAATCAAAGGCTTTGGAGCGTATGGCATCAACATTGTCACAATGGGCTGAAGTTGAAGATCCGACAGTTGGGCACTTGCTGGGGAAGTGGATGCCACAGCAGGAAGAAATTGGGGAGGTCGGATGTAGTTCCTTCTCATGAAACTTGGAGCTCTAGAGGAGGCCAATGAAGCCTAGCGAACAAGACTGCTGGTCGCAGACGAATGTAGACTTGAAGATTAAAGAATGTTTGCTTGGCTAACATTACTGAAGTATTATGAATATTATGAAGATTGAAGACTGGATAACGAATGCTTGGCTAACGTGGCTGAAGAACACTGAAGACTGAAGAATGAATGCTTGTCAAATGGGACTGAAGAACATTGAAGACTGATGAATGAATGCTCAGCAGATGTGACTGAAGAACACTGAAGAATGAATGCTCAGCAAACATGGCTGAAGAACACTGAAGAATGAAGACTGAAGAATGAATGCTGAGGAGTCATGGCTGAAGAGCACTGTGGATGACCGGGAGACCCCCTCTATGGGCACAGGACTCCCGGAGCACTGCCCAGGAGGTGAACAGCTGCGGACAGTGGAACAGAGAAGCCACTAGCAAGGGTGCAGCGAGAGGTTGCGGGAGAGTTGAAGAGTGGGGCTAGAGACCCTTGGAGCACAGAAAACAACAGGAAATACCTGAAGGAGCTCAGAGCTGGAACTTCTGCAAAGGGTAGTAAGATAAGACACTGGCAGCATGAAAGAGTGGGCTGACCCCTTTTGCCTCCTAGGCAGATTGCAAGAGGAAGCTGCCTAGGATTGGCTGAGCATTCCACAGAGCTCAACCATTGGATACAGTGAAACTTGGTCTCCAACATGGCGGACCCCAGTGCCTCACAACGGCCACGCAACACCGCCAACAGCCGCAAGGGAAAGCCCCGGCTCTGGAGGTAAGCCCTTGGCTTCTGACATATATACACCGGAGAATGAAAGAGAGGCATTGGAACGCATAGTGCAAATAAACACGTGTGTGCTTTCCTCACTCAAAGGCTTGGAAAAACGCACTCAGCACATGCGCGAACCAGGAAATATATACGGAATTTAAACACAGACGGCACAAACCTAAATCCATGCCTTCTGAGGAAGATGCTGATCGATGACAAAGGCAGGAGACATGTTAATGATAAGGGCTGATGTGTGTGCTGGAACTGATGTACTAGTTGTGAATATTATATATACAGTATATGGACAATCACTATGGAAACTCCAGATAGGACTGTCAACTCTAGAAAGCAGTAGCGGCCTGGGGATGCATAATTTATCCCAGTGGAAAAGAGGATTCAGCTACTCTGTTTGCCTATTACCTCCAAATTCCTGGCCAGGATTAAAAAAATCTAAGGTAGTATAATCTTACCAAATATTGGAGCGAATCTGTGTTGTAACTAATAAGTGACAGTACTGTCTACTAACTGAGACTCTTTCATACTGATGGCTTTATGACAAAGTCATAACAACTAACTCTAAAAAATAGAGAAAATCTGCATCTTAAATATTAACAGTTGATAGGCTACTTTCTACTAATTGGGACTGTTTCATATTGCCTGACTAGTGACAGAAATGTAACAATTTATGGCAGCAAATATAAAGCTGTGGAAACCAAGTAATCCCTGCCCATAACAAATAATAACAAGTGGCATGTGGAGTGCTTTATTATTTTAATAATGATATTTGTATCTGTATGTGGACACCGGCTGGTAATAATTGTTTTAAATTGTATATTTTTTAATATGTGTATAATAAATTTACAAATGTGTTGATCAACCAGCGCTGTCTTTTTTTTTCTATTTTATACCTACAAGGCAAAACCATGCCTTGTAAGTGATTACCCCTGTAAAAAAAAGTCTGAGTTCAGCCGGCATCCCACACAGCCACCAAACTCGAGCGACATTACAACTGCCCGATAGTGTTCATGGTCAATCGTATCAATTACCAATACTCCCCATTTACTGTGTGTACAGTACATCCGAAAGGACTGGAGACAACCATGAACGAGCAGTAATCACTTTGGCCAGAATAGATACACCCAGGACATAAGTGGTAACATTTAACAGTTCTTCAAAATCCAATGCAGTCAAACAAAGTTTAGCCTCTGGTGGTGATAATGGGCCCGATTCAGACCTGATAGCTGCTGTGTGCTTTCGCACAGCAGGTGATTATCAAACTACTGGGTATGCACCGCAATGCGTACACGCGTCACCAAACATCAACAGGAATGGTGGGAAAATTTCGATCACATGGGCATTCGCAAGGGGATTGACAGGAAGCGGACGTTTGTGGGTGGTAAGAAAAATGTGTTTCTGCAGCGGGATACAGGGCCACCATCAGGGGGGTGCTGGGGGCACATCTGTCCCGAGCCCAGCCTCTCTGACAGAGAGTGGAGTGACCGGGATGCTCATGCAGCCACCTGCCCGCCCGCGCCATTCCGCGGTCGTCCCTGCTGTTCTGCCGCTGTCCTCCGACCCTCCAGCAGCTCAGTATTGAAAACTTCCCTCCCAAAATGGCCACCGCCACAGAGGAGATAGTTATTTAAGATACTAGAGAAGCCCTCTAGCATCTTGAATAACTGTCTCCTCTGAGGCGGCGGCCATTTTGGGAGGGACGTTTTCAATACAGCTGCAGGAGGACGGAGGAGAGCAGCAGAAAAGCGGGGATGGAGGCGGGCAGGCGGCGGCATCAGCATCCCGGACCCTCCCGACAGTGGCACATGTATGTATGTATGTATGCATGCATGTGTGTGTATATAACACACACACACACACACACACACACACACATTCATTCATTCATTAACTGGTGCAATTCTAAAGCTGACTCCTCCACAGTGGGGGGGGGGGGGGCCTGCCTATTTTGTCAGTCCCGAGCCCCGCAATTTCTGATGGCAGCCCTGGCGGGGTACACTGTGTTCCACAGGGATTACATCGGGTGCAGAGGTGGATCTTGATCCAGGCACCAACAAGTAAAAGCTTTAGCTGTCCCAGGATGCATTGGGGCCTACTCCATAACCCCCGCCTCCAGGTACTGTGAGCTCAGTTTTGAGTTAATGTCTGCAGAAGCAGGTCACTTAACAGGTGGGGTGCACTGGGCAGCCCTGAAAAAGCTTTTTCTGACAGAAAATTTCTTCAAAACTGGGCTGTCAGTGCTGTATGTCAGGGTAACACTTCAGCACTGCAGCTCCATCACCTCCCAAGCGGCATCGCATACTCCCAATGGCTCAGTTCCCGGGTACTTGTGGCGGAGATGCTCCGGCTTAGGTACACAGTTGCAGATGCTCTCCTGGTTCGCGTGGCTGCTACGGGGTGGAGGTAAGAGGGTCCCCCAGGTAGGACCCGCCATTAAATCGCGTTCCGATCGCAGCCTAGGGAGACAGACTGCGACACTGGCGTGGATACTGAGACCGAGCAGGGTCCCACTATACCCACCAGGGCATAGGAGTACAGGTCGGATATACTAATGTCCACTTTTAATAAGACTCCACAGTACCAGGTGGTGAAGTCCAGCATAGGGGAGCCGGCGCTTGACCTGTAGCCCATCCCCCGGCCCAGGGCGCCATTTACTGATGGTGTTCCCACCCTGGAGCTGCCTCACACTCTCCTTCACTCCCTGACTGAGATGCTGGGCAACATTTTCTAAAATAGATGCGACTAGTCTCTGGGACTGCTGGGCAAGGTCTCCCTTGTAAACCCGCCTATACATCAGCGCCGTGGTTTTACAAACACTTAAGTATTCTACATGTCAATATTTTTTTTTTTTAAATCACAAAAGTTTATTGACAAGAGAAATACAATGATATATGAAAGCAGTGGACACTCTTGAAGCATATCAAAACTAGTATACATAGAAGATTGAGTATAAGAGTGTGTCCTCCTGTTATCTGTTCTGTTGTATTCACTTTATTATTTTATTTTATGTTATGTTTTTATTTTTTTTATTTTTATTTTTATTTTAGACAATTCCAAAAACAGTCGAGAGTTAAGAACAAGATTAGGAAACAGTATAGAATATCCCAAAGGGTCCAACATTGGGATCCTTGAGAGGGTTTGTAGGAGGTTACCGAAAGGGTTATATGGAAGAAGAAGGAAGAGTAGAATAAAGAATTAAGGAGGAGAGAGAGGAAGAGGAAGAGAGAGAGAAACAAAACAAAAAAAAGGGGGGGGGGGTATAAAAGTAGAAACAAGTCACGAACAGGGGGAGAGCGAGTCGGAAGAAGAGTCTTGTGAGGGTAAGAAAGAAAAAAAAAAAAAGGGGTAAGGTGAGCTAGGAGAGACCTGGGAGAGATACGTGGAATTTAGTGTACCAAGGTGTCCATACGCCGTGGAATTTATCCACTGTGTTGTTCATCAAGGAGGAAAGATATTCCATCTTAGCTACAAACCAAACGCGGTTAATGAGTTCCGGACGGGTTGGAGGAGTGGAGAGTTTCCATGATTTAGCGATCTGGAGTTTAGCTGCACATGCTATGTGCATAGCTAGTTTGTTTTCCGGTTTGGATAGCCGGCAGGCCGGGGCACACAGGAGCAACGTCTCAGGGGGCAAAAGTGGGCAGTCCGGAATAAGCGACTGGATAAGGGTGCGGACCATAAGCCAAAAAGAGGCTATTCTCGGGCAGTTCCACCAGATGTGAAAGTACGAGCCTACTTGACCACATTGGCGCCAGCACAGGTTAGAAGTGTTCGGGTATATTTGGTGTAGGCGCTCGGGGACCAGATACCATCGTGTGTAAACTTTGTAGGAGTTCTCCTTAATGGAGACGCTAATAGAACATTTAGAAATATTCAGTCGGATAGATTCCCACGTGTCATCCTCCAGGGGTGTCCCCAAGTCGGTATCCCAAGCAAATTCATGTGCCCCACGGGGTGGCGCAGCTGGAGACAAAATGGAGTGATACAGATTAGATATAGTGCCTCGGTCCGTGGGGCGATACATGCAAAGGCGCTCCATCGGAGTCGGGATATTAGGGATAGGCGTTGTCCTGGTTGAGGACATAACGAAATTTCGAATTTGAAGGTATTGAAGAAATATGACGTCGGGAGAGAGTGCTTTGTTTGAAGGTCTGCAAAAGAGTATGGTACATTGTTGTGGAGTAGATGATGATAGCGGGAGACTCCTGCTCTGGTCCAGTTAGAGGCAAGTTGGCGGGATCGGCCCGGTGAGAAGGAGGGGTTGTTCCAAATGGGGGTTAGGGGAGAGGGAGTTGTGTGGAGTGAAAGTTTAGATTTTAGCGAGTCCCACACCGATAGAGTTAGGGATATTGTTGGCACTGGCTGAGTGGTTTTAGGTCTGTGCGGACGGGGGAGCCATGGGAGGAGAGAGACCGAGTCGACCTGAGCCAAATCACTCTCCAGGTCCACCCATCTTCTTGTGTGCCGTGGAGAGTGCCAGGCGACAAGCTGGCTGAGTGCCGTGGCGTGGTAGTATCTTGACAGCGAGGGAAGGCCTAGACCTCCACACGAAGAGCTCTGCTGGAGGGTCTCCCTACGCAATCGTGGCTTCCTGTTATTCCATATGAATTTACCATATTGGGTCTGGAGGGAGGATAGAATCCGAGGGGGGACCGGGACAGGGAGAGTCTGGAAGAGGTATAATATCTTGGGGATGACGTTCATCTTAATGGCATTAATCCTGCCGATCCAAGATATGAATTGTTTTTTCCATCCTAAGATGTTTTGAGATATTTCCTTAAATAAGGGTGGAAAGTTGGCGTCATAGAGAGAGTGGTAAGATTTGGTGATTTGAACCCCCAAATATTTAATGGAGGTATGACGCCAAGCATAAGGGAAGTTGGCTTTCAAAAGGTTTAGGGTATTGAGAGGGATGTGTAGCGGCAGAACCTCTGATTTGTCGTTATTCACCCTATATCCAGAGAGATCCCCGTAGAGAGTTAATTCCTTGAAAAGATTGGGTAAGGAAATTAACGGGTTAGTGAGGGTGAGGAGGACGTCATCCGCAAAAAGAGAAAGTTTGTAGTGTGAGTCTTTGACAGAGAAGCCCGTAATGTCCGGATTAAGACGGATACGACAGGCGAGAGGCTCAATTATCAGAGCGAAGATGAGAGGCGACAGTGGGCATCTCTGTCGCGTACCATTGGTGATGGCGAAGGTGTCCGAGAGAATTCCATTTGTTAGCACAGAGGTGGAGGGGTTGTGATAAAGTGCCGATATTGCTTGGAGAAATTTCCCGCAGACACCAAAGTTGCGGAGTGTTTGATCGAGGAAGGCCCACGAAACCCTATCGAAGGCTTTTTCCGCGTCTAATGCCAATAGAAGGGAGGGGAGCTTGACTGAATTAGCATGATGGATCAAGTTGATGGTGCGTCTGGTATTGTCTAGAGCTTGGCATGTAGGGACAAACCCGACTTGGTCGGGGTGTATAAGGGACGGGAGAAGAGGGTTCAGGCGTAGGGCTAGAATTTTTGCAAAAAGTTTCAGGTCTGTGTTGAGAAGGGATATAGGGCGATAATTAGAGACCTGCTGGTGATCCTTACCAGGTTTGGGAATAACAGTGATTAGTGCTCTAGTAGTTTCGCTGTGAAATAGTTCCCCGTTAAGGATTTTATTAAAGGTAGACGTCAAGTGGGGGACTAGATCACATTCGAATGTTTTATAGTACGCGAAGGGTAGGCCATCCGGTCCCGGGGCCGTAGAGGGTTTCTGAAGTTTAAGAGCAGCCGATACTTCCTCGTCGGATATAGGCTTACATAGTGCGGTGGTTGAGGGAGCATCCAACTGTGGAAGTGAGCATGAAGTCAGGAAATCGGAAATTCGCATATTTAAGTCAGGTAGGGATGACGAACTGCCGGAGGAGTTATATAAACGGGCGTAATACTCTTTAAAAATAGAGTTGATGTCTGAGGGTTTATAGTGGGTGTTGCCATTAGAGTCCTTAAGTGAGACTATGGCAGAGAGGGCTTTTCGTGCTTTTAACCTATTTGCCAAGAGGGTGTTAGCCTTGTTGCTTTTCTCATAAAATCGCTGGTTCAGCCAACGAAGGGATTTATCTATCTTTTCGGTGATTAGTGCATTGAGGGCTGCCCTGGCTGCCACAAGCTGTTTGTAGTTCGAGTCCGTGGGACTGCGCTTGTGAACAGAGTCTAGGTTTTGGACCTGGTCAGTGAGATCCTTGAGTAATGTCTTATGTTCCCTATTGCGATGAGATGCATAGCTGATTACATGGCCTCTGAGGACAGCCTTGTGGGCTTCCCAGACTAATGGGGAACATCCTGATTCAGGATTGTTAAAAGAAAAATATTCCCTGAGCAGCCCGGCCATCTTGGATTTGAAGGAGGGGATTTTAAGAAGTGTCTCGTTCAGGCGCCAAGATGGGCGGGAAGTTGGAGCATCTAACAGATCAAATGCGGACGTGATGGAGGAGTGGTCCGACCAGATATTGGGGATAATCGAAGAGGACAGAATGTGGTTAGAGGCCGGGGGGCTGCAGAAGAGATAATCTAGCCTGGAATAAGATTGATGGGGACAGGAGAAAAAAGTATAGTCCTTGGAGGATGGGTTAAGAGCACGCCAAGTGTCGAAGAGAGATGCCTCTTTAATAAGTTTGGAGAAGGTGTCAGATATGTGACAGGTGCGGGGGTGCTTCTGGGGAGCGGATTTATCTAGCAGGGGGTCTAGAACTGCATTGAAGTCCCCTCCCAGGAATACATAGCCCGCTCTGTGTTTCTGGAGGGCTTTGAAAAATGATCTCAAAAACCGTTGTTGGCCCGTGTTGGGTGCGTATAAGTTGGCTATAGTTACGTCCAGGTGTCCCAGCCTGCCAACCAGAATGATATACCTCCCCTCTGTGTCAACATGAACCGAGCTTTGGGTGAAGGGGAGTTTGTTGCTTATCAGGATAGCGACTCCGTTGTGCTTAGATTCACTTGAGGAGTACAACACAGTGGAAAATCGTCTGGAAGATAGATTGGGGTGGCCATTACGCTTAAAATGTGTTTCTTGAAGCAGAACTATATCTGCGCGTAGGGTGCGGATTGTACGGAACAAATGAGAGCGTTTATGGGGCGTGTTAAGGCCCCGGACATTCATAGAGGCAATGGTGAAGGGCATGGTGCTGGGAGCAGGGAGAGTTTGGGTGAGGTAATGAAAAGGGAGATCAGTAGGAGGCCGACTCGCTCGCTCGGGAAAGTTTAGGAAAAATAATTTTAAAAAAAAGGGAGGAGAGAGAGAAAAAGAGGAAGGAAAAAATAAAAAATAAAATAATTTAAAAAAAAAAGACCCGAGAGAAAAAATTAGAGACGGGTAGGAAACAAAAGTAAGAGTAAGAGCAGGTTACTCAATACAGAGGAGATTGGTACTCTTGTAGTTAGGACTTAGTGGTCCGGAGAGGCGAGGGAACCAAGGTTCCGTGCCACCAAGAGGGAGTAAGAGAAAGTAAATAAAATTGGGGGGTGGTGGAGATCTAGATGAGTAGAGAAAGATCACACGTAAGGAGGAGGACAGAGAATATACGCACAATCCAAGAAGAGAGGGGGTAAGGCGACAAACAAAATGTGCACTAGAGTGTAAGAGACACGAGGTGGGGCGGTGTCCCCTGGGCAAGGGGGGTAGGGGGAGAGAGACGAGGGGGGAGGGAGGAAAAGGAAAAAAGGGGGGGCCAGGGTGTATGGGAGGAGAAGAGAGACAATCAACACCTGAAAATACATTGAATACTTATTGTCTGGAGATACCTGAGATTTTACTGCAAACATCGATTTACACTTGTCTTGACCTGCGGGAACGACCAGCACAGGGGGCCCACAGTGCAGCTTGTGGAGTCTAGGAGGGAGCCAGCGGTGAAGCTGGTTAAATATGTGAGACCCCTGTGTCCGTGGACCGCATCATAAACCATAACAGATAAAACTTGAAAATGTTGGTACTGCAGGAGAGAAGAGTCCTAATAATGCATGGTGCTGTCATTATAACCGTGAGCAACTAGGAGAGAGATATTAAGTCCCTGAGCTGAGAAGAAACTAACAATAGGAGGCAAAATGGGGCGTAGGGGAGCAATAGAATCTAACCTCAATTGAAAGTAGCATGAGGGGCCAGGTGCGGTAGCCAGGAACCAGAGAATGGCCACCCAGGCTACTATAAACATATGGAGTCTAGTAACTTTGAACTGCTTCAAAGAGTGACCTCAAGGTAATCCCAGAAAAAGAACAAAATGCATCATGGGGTAGGGGGGGGGGGGGGGATAAGAAGGAAGGAGAGAAAAAAAAAAGGGGGGGGGGGAAGGGGTATGTGGGGGGAGGTGTGAACACATGCATTATATGAACACAACATTGAGATCCTTGCAGTCATATCATCGTATAACAGTGTAACAGTATAACAGCATAACAAGGGGTGTGATCCCCCAACAACAAACAGTCAGTGAAAAGTTAAACAGATGTCTGAGGGGGGAAGTATGCATATAGATGTAGACTATACAAGGGCTGAAGTAGTTATCGGCGGATAGGAACAAGGGCACGTTGGATAACAACCAACCCGACGCATCTTCCAATTTTAAGTTGAGTGGCCTGCTCCAGCAGGGAGACCAGCCTCCTCTATATGCGAGAGCAGGTCCCTGCCCTCACGGGGATCTCTGATGATGACCGTCTTTCCCTGGAGGTCGACGATTAGCTTGAAGGGGAAGCCCCATCGGTATCGGATGTTCCGGTCCCGTAGTGCCTTTGTGAGATCACGGAGTTCTCTCCGTTTAGCTAAGGTCAGAGGGGCCAGATCTTGGAAGAACTGTAGTTTAGAAGAATTGAAGAGTACATAAGGCTTTCCACGGGTGGAGTTGAGGACCCTTTCCTTATCCTTAAATTTGAGGAAGCGGAGGACCACATCGCGAGGAGGTTCGCCATCCTTAGGCTTAGAACGAAGGGCACGGTGAGCCCTCTCTAGAGGGATCTGTATAGCCCCCAGGTCCGGGATCAGGAAGGAGAAGAGGTCGTGGAGATAAGGTTCGAGGTTATCCATACTGACGGATTCCGGGATGTTGCGAATGCGTAGATTGGATCTGTGTTCGCGGTTCTCGAGATCCTCGTTTTTAGTGCGAAGCTCTGACAGTTCTGAGGCAATGTGGTCCAGATCGCGCCCCGTATCATTTAGAGCTTTTTGGAAATGGTCCTGACGGGATTCCATTTTCGAGGCTCTGGAAGCAAGGGAAGAGATGTCCGTTTTGATGGAGGCCACCGCCTTGTCCAGTTTGGACTCCAAGGAGTCCTTAAAGTCCGAGATAAGGGAGCGGAGAGCTAAGATATCATCTTTTGTGGACGGAGCGGAAGGCGGAGTGACGGAGTTATCCATAGAATCGTGAAGAGGGGAGGGGAGACCCCTGGGCTGGGTATTCTTGGTGCCCCTGGTAAAGTGTTGAGAGATATCAGCACCCCCTTGTTTAGGAGTCTTGGACGAGGATTTCTGCATGTGGATCGTACCAGTGTAGGATATTATACTATGAAATGTGATCCGTCAGGGGAGATAGGGAGTCAGATGCGAAACAGAACAAAACAGCAAAAAAATAAATAAAATAAAATTAGATAATAATAAAAAATAAATAAAAAAGGGGGGGGGGAGACACCCAGGGGGGGACCGCGTTCCTCACTTTCAGGCGGTCATAGCGCCGGGGACTGGCAAGGCGGGAATGCCGGCAATAAGGATTCCGCGTCCAGGGTAGTAGGGAGTCCCCTGGTCAAGGACCCCTCCGCCGTTGCGGTCCGGGGGGTGTGAGTCCTGAGTAATGAAGCAGGACAGGCAGTGGGGTCTGCAATGCAGGTCAGGCGATAGGTGGAGTCCCACCAGGGACAAGAGTCGGAGTCACCGGGGTCAGGGCGGAGCAGGACGAGGTTTCCGGCACCTGGAGTGTGATGTCCAGGGCCACTGGTGACTCTGCAGTCCCCCGGGAGCAATCAGACCTGTTTATGGAGTCAGTGCGCGCAGAGGTAGGGACCAGCAGTGACGTCCTGGGACGGGGGGGAAGCAGGGGCTGAGCCGTATTATAATGTGGTGGGTGAGTGCCACTGAGGGCTTTTGGCAGTAGCCGCTCACTAATCCGTTGATGGTGTTGTGGCTCCCCGTTGTTCCGCTGCGGACTCACAGCCCCCTCCGTGCGCCCCTGAATCCCGGTGTCGGCATAGGATCCCCACCAGGATGGCCACCGGGCCTAACTAAGCCCCACCAATCCCCGTCGGCCCCAGCCAAGCCAGACACCCGTAGCAGTGCACACCGGCAGGAGAGGCCCCTCCAGCTGGCCCTCCGATGGATAGAGCTACAAAGGGTAGGGGAGAGGTGTGTGCTTTCTCCCCGCGGCTCCGGAGTTGTGCGTCGGCCTGGGGGTATATTCAGGCTCCCGTCCAGCCGCCGCCAGTAGGCCTCCCGTCCCCGCTGCAGAGGGGAGCGGGAGGATAGCGGGCCCAGGCGGCCGGCCGCGCGGCTCTCTATGTCCCAGGCCACCAGGAGGGTGGAAGAGGCAGGGGAGGGAGGTCGCGTCTGACGGCGCGGCGGCCTCCGCAGCTCCGGGGGACAGCGGGCGCGGCGGCTAGCAGGGGAGCTCCGATCCCGGAGCACACTCACCCACTTAGCGGGACACAACTCTCCGTCCAGCAGGGGGGTCCTCGGAGGGTCCAAGCAGGGAGGCAGTAAGCCGAGGAGGAACCATCCACGGCCGTGCTCTTCTTTCCAGCGGCCAGTCCGGGCCGCCTCTCAGCTCCAGGCCCCGGCTTCACCTTGGGGGGAAGGCCGCAATCCGCAGGAGCACTTAAAAGTGCTCCCCGATTCCGCGGGACCCCCCAAACAGCAGCAGCAGGATAGATGTGGTCACCCAGGGGCGCCTGGGGCCGACAGGAACCGGCCAGGAGTATGAAAAAGTGCTTTTATTAGCTGTGCTTGCAGGAGCTGAGGAGATGCACAGCTATTCTCCGCAGCAGCCAGGCCACGCCCCCTCTACATGTCAATATTAAGACAACATTAGTGTACCTGTGCCAGAATATATTGTACGAGTATTCTGATATATACATCCGTCTTACACCGTGCATTGTTATATATATATAATACACGGGTTCACTACGATATGCCGGCGGTCAGGCTCCCGGCGACCAGCATACCGGCGCCGGGAGCCCGACCGCCGGCATACCGACAGTGTGGCGCTCGCCACGCTGCGGGCACGGTATTTTATTCTCCCTCCAGTTGTAGGGGCTGAGAGGAACTTAAACCGGGGAGGTTTAATCAGACCCCTGGACATGTAAGTGTTAAAAGGAAACCCGAAGGTGTGACCATGACAACCAGGTAAAAGTCAAAATAAAAGTTTATTAACAGACTCCGTGTAAACAAACAGCATTCAAGGTAAATAATGGCAATGATAAATAATATAATTCCTGGAGCACTCTGACCATGAAATGGTTACACAGGACACTGGTAGGTAAGAACAGCTGTTACAGTCCTTAGATGGAATAACCTTACCAGGCCTGGCTGTAGTAGTGAAGATATCCAAGGAACATGCCAGTAGATGGAACAGATGGTAACTTGAATCAGTTGGTAACTTGAATCAGCTGTTGTAATTGCTGGATGGAATCAGCCAGGTGGTAAGACACTGAGTGGATGCGGAATGGAATCAGCCAGATGATAAAGTCACTGAATGAATGCTGGGTGGAACCAGCCAGGTGATGAAACACGGAGTGAATATAGTAAGATGCTAGGGAGCGTGGAAACAGAGGAATTGAAGGATGATTACCGGTGGTAGTGGATACTGCTGGAAGCAGATGAAATAGCTGGAAACTGGATCAGCCACGGAGGACTGCAGAGTCAGGCTGCACCGCAGGATGGTAGGCAGGTGCGGGTCTCTTTGGTGGATGCTGGAGACAGGAGCTGGAACCTGGAAACACAACCACAGGAGAGAGACTGGAACAAGGTATGACAAACAAAGCACTGACCATTTGCTAGCCCAGGCACAGGATACTTATACCTGCAGCAATGCAGGTATTGGCTGGGCAATTATGCAGATTTCCAGGCAGTGGATTGGAGGAACTGAAGCATGTGATTGGATCCAACATGGCTGCGCCCATGTTAGAACTTGGAGGGAAAACTGGTTTGGGAATCCATGTGGAAACATAACTGTAATGGCGGCACCGGCCGCAGAGGACAGGAGACGCCAGACTGACAATGCATGCTGAGACTCGTGGATGACAGCGGAGGCCGCGGCAGGCATGGAACACCACACTGACAACCTGCACTTATAACACAGGAGCGGCGGCGGAGGCCGCGGAGGACGGGAGACGCCATGCAGGATTCAACCATGGCGCCGCTGTGACAGCATCTCAGCGTGACAGGAGGGATATGCAGCATGTGGACACAGATGAGATCCGGCCCTGGAACGCTGAGCCAGCCTCAGGAGACATCTGAAAGTCAAGTAATGGCGTCCAGATACCCGGATCGTGGCATTTACCCACTTACAGGTGCTGTACATAGACCTACAGTACTATAGCAGCCTCTTGGGCTGCAAAAGGAATTAAAGCATGGGTTCAGGCATTAGAGGAAGTGCTGCCTCAGGATATATCTGACATTGCCAGACAGTACCTCTCTCACATTACCACCGCCTCCTGTTATATTCAGGAGGCGTCCTCTGAGGCAGGTGTGTTGGCGGCCAAGGAATCAACTACGTTCATCCTCGCTGTATTCTGTGGTTGAGGTCATGGAAAGTGGACCTGGACTCCAAAAAGACCTTGGAGGTACTCTCTTGTAAGGGAGACATCCTGTTTGAGGAAAATCTCAATAAAATTGTGATTGGTGGCTACTAGGACTGCCTTTCTTCCTAACACTACTCCTTCTGCACAGAAGGCAAAAGGTACAATTTTTCGCTCCTTTCGGCCTCAAGGGAAAACAAAAGGTCAGGCATACCCGAGACAATCTTGTGCTTCCAAAACCACAAAGCCCAAGGCTAAGCAATTCTGGGCAGCCCATCAGCCTGCTTCTAAACACGACAAACCTGATGCATGATGGGACAGGCCTCCCAATAGGGGAATCCAGGGTGGGAAGCCGACTTCTGCGATTCACCCAGGTCTGATTAAAGACTGCTTCAGTTGCATGGGTGCAAGAAGTTGTTTCTCATGGGTATGCAGTCCCTTTCAAGAGACGTCCCCCTCGCTGCTAGTTCTGCACAATGGCTATTCCTTCGGATCCGTTGAATGCGCAAGCTCTACAACTGGTTGTGTATTCCCTCCTGGATATAGGAGTGGTAGTGCCAGTACCTCTATCTCAGAGAGGCAGAGAATACTACTTGACCCTGTTTCTAGTTCCGAAACAATGAGTCTTCCTGCCCTATACTCAACCTCAAATCACTGAACAAGTTTGTGAGAGTGTCCAAGTTCCATATGGAAACACTGCGCTCAATTCTACTGGCCAGGAAACCCGGAGACTATATGGTATCCCTGGATATACAAGATGCTTTACTGCACATACCTATTGTCATATCGCTTCAGCAATATCTACTGTTTGCTATTGGCAACCTCCACTATCAATTCCAGGCTCTGCCATTTGGACTGGCCACAGCCCCTCGGATCTTCACCAAAGTTACGGCTGTGATGACGGCTCATCTCCGTTGCCAGGAAGTCAAGGTCCTGCCGTATCTGGACGACTTGCTGATTCTGGCAAACTCCCACGATGTCCTCCTCAGTCATCTACAACTGACGATAAACTCCCTACAAGCCCGCAGTTGGCTCATCATCTGGAAGAAGTCCACGCTGGTCCCTACTCGGAGCATGGTGCACCTGGGAGCACTGCTAGATACACACACAGTCAACGGCTGTTTCTGTCTCCAGAGAAGGTCCTGAAACTTCAGGACAGGATCAGATACTTCCTCTCTCGCCCAAGAGTGTCGATACACTGGGCGATGCAAGTACTAGGCCTCATGGTGTCGGCTTTTGACGTGCTAGAGTACGCTCTATTTCATTCCTGCCCTCTTAATCCTTTTCAAGTGGGATGGCCTGCCTCATCGGCATGATCTCCTTGACTTCGGAGGTTCGTCTGTCTCTGACCCGGTGGCTACAAGACCAGCAGTTGAGCAGGGGCCGTCCCTTCTGGATCTCCAACTGGGTCCTACTGACTACGGACGCCAGTCTGAGGGGTTGAGGCGCGGTGTTGGAGCAACACTCTTTGCAGGGTCGGTGGACCAAAGAAGGAATTACTCCTTCAGATAAACATTCTGGAATTGCGGGCAGTGTTCAGTGCTTTGTCTCTCGCCCTGCCTCTGATACAGAACAGGCCTGTTCAAGTGTGGTCAGACAACACCACCATGGTGGCGTACATAAACCATCAAGGCGGCACTCGAAGCAACATGGCTATGACGGAAGTGTCAAAAATCCTTTGTTGGGTGGAACGCCATCTGCCAGCAATATCGGCAGTGTTCATTCCCGGAGTCCTCAACTGGGAAGCTGATTTCCTCAGTCGTTAGGACGTGCATGCCGGAGAGTGGAGTCTTCATCAGGAAGTCTTTCAACTCCTAGTGGACAAATGGGGTCTACCAGATGTAGACCTGATGGCGTCTCGACACAATCACAAAGTTCCGGGCTTCAGATCAAGAACCAGGGATCCTAAAGCAGCATTCGTGGATGCACTGGCAGTTCCATGGAACTTTCGGTTGCCTTATGTGTTCCCTCCAGTGTCACTCCATCCCAGGGTACTACGTAAGTTCAAACAAGATGGTGGAATGCTACTTCTAGTCGCTCCTGTGTAGCTCGGACTGCATGGGTTCTCAGACTTGCAGGTCTATTGATAGAGCGTCCTCTTCTACTTCCTCAACGCTCAGACCTCCTCGTTCAGGGTCCTTGTGTCTACCCGAACCTGGCCAGACTGGCTTTGACGGCGTGGCTCTTGAAGCTGCACTCCTGAGGGCCAAAGGATTCTCTGAGGCAGTTATCCAGTTTATGCTGAAGGGCCGCAAACTGGCTTCTGCGCAGATTTATTATAGGATCCGGAATTCTTACTTCACCTGGTGTGCTGCTAAGAATTACGATGCTTACAAATTCTGTACTTCCAGACTTCTGGTCTTTTTGCAACAAGGCCTGGACTTAAGCCTTCGTCTGGCCTCCCTCAAGGTTCACATATCTGCCTTGTCGGTGTGGTTTCAGAGAAAAAATGCTTCTGTACCTGACGTTCATACATTCACTCAGGGTGTATTGCGGATTTAGCTTCCCTATGTCCCTCCTGTGGCTCCATGGGATTTGTCTGTTGTCCTGAATGCCCTGCAAGAGTCTCCATTTGAACCTCTTGAGCTAGTGGACCTTAAATGGCTTACGGCTAAGGTCCTGTTCTTACTGGCTATTGCTTCTGCCAGAAGGGTGTCGGACCTAGGCACTTTGTCCTGTAGTCCACCCTTTCTGATATTTCATTGTGACTGAGCAGTTCTTAGAACTCGCCCTGGTTGTTTATCTAAGGCGGTGTCATCTTTTCACCTTAATCAGGAGATTGTGGCTCCGGCCTTCATCTCTACTGAATTGTCCTCCAAAGAACATCTTTGGATGTGGTAGGGGCTCTCCGCATATATGTGGAGAGGACTGCCTCTATTAGGAGGTCAGATACCCCCTTTTTGTACTGTTTGGTTTCCACAAACGTGGCTGGCCTGCGAATAAGCAAACCTTGGCCATATGGATTAGAATGGTGATTGCACAAGCTTATGCACAGGCTGGACTTCCAGCTCCTGCTGTATTTAAAGCCCCTTCTACTCGGTCTGTTGGACCATCTTGGATATAATGAAAAGAACAATGTGTAGTATCGGCTTTTAAAAAATTTTGTGAGAAAACTGATTTTTAAACAATCCAGTGTACCCCACTGACACTAAAAGGAGTGGTTCTATGTGTATCAAGGTTTCTTTAATGACGTGATGAATCCTTCACCAAAGATTTTCATAAACAATGGCGTACCATGATTCACATCAAATATAGTGGAAATGTACACATTAAGGTATCTTTTGAAGTGCTAGTTAATTGTGGTTTTTGCGTACCACACTCACTAGGATAGCAGACTTTTTACTCCTATCTGGGTTTCTTTGATCTTCTACTGTAAAGCGTATTCTTTCTCCAGATTTTCATGCCATATATATACCATGTATACGGAAATAAATAGAAAGATCCAATGTGAAGTATCGTTTTTATATTTATAAAAAATATGTGGAAAAACAATGGAAAAGATTTCCAAGTGTTTGGGCAAGCGTACCCTACTCACAGTGAATAGATAAAATCTGTATGTATAGCAGATTCTTTGTGGGCAGTGATAACCCCTCCACCCAGGGTCAGACTGGCCCACAGGGGTACCAGGGAAACCACCGGTAGGCCCCACTGCCTGAGGGCCCACTCCTTCCTCTAGGGATCAGGTTCCAGACTTTGCACTTGTATTATACATGGTAGATATGTTGTATTACCCAGCACTAAACTATTGTGTATTTCAAGCCTCTGTGGAGGCTGGCCACACCCCCTTTGTAGGCTGGCCACACCCCTAAGTATGGGCCCCTATAACTGCATTACCCCGGTGGGCCCTTCGTGCCCCAGTCATATACTGTCTCCACCCAAGGATATATGGATCAGTAGCATACCGTGACTCACATAGAGTACAGAAGAAAACAACACATCAAGGTATATTTTTATATCATATAGGATCAGTATAGACTTTGCGTACCACACTCACGGAAATAATGTGTTCAGAATTCCTATCAGGGTTTCTTTGATTTTCACATAAAAGGTATCATCTCTCCTCAGAAATTCATATTGTGTATAGGAATCACCCCCAAAAAAAGAATATTTAGGGAATAAAGTAAGTCCAAAAATGTATGAATAAAAAGTTTTTATTTTTACAGACACATAAAAAATGCCCCATAGTTGGGGAACAATATGTACAAAAATGTATATAAAATAACCCACGGAATAAAATACAATAAAAAAGGGTTGTATATATACACTAGCAAGACTATTGAGGCATCAAAAAATTTCCAAAACTATATCAGCACGACACACACACGAGAGAAAACAACATAAGAACACACACAAAAAAAGGGGAAAAAAAGACTGACACCAAAGGAACATATTATATATTTTTTTATACGTTTTATATATATATGATATGTATGTTTTAATTGTTTAGCGCCATTTATTGAGCCATTTCCTCACACCATATTTTGTACTGTTTGTGGGTGGTAACTGGCTATTTTCTGGGAGCGTCAGGAAAAATGCAGGCGTTCCCAAGCGTTTTCAGGATGGGTGTGTGACGTCAGCTCTGGACCCGATCAGCCTGATTCCTTCGCACTGGAGGAGTAAGTATTGAGCTATGCACAGACTGCTCACACTGCACAGAATGGGACAAACATTCGTTGGTAAGTGTGATGCGAACGGTTTTGCAGCTGTCCGCTGACTGAGGGGAATTTTTGCAAAGCATACACATACAATTGCACACTTGCACGGGGCATATTTCCACTCCCCCTGGGCGGTGACTATCTGATCGCAGGACAGTGTAATTTGCAGCACAGCGATCAGGTCTGAATCGGGCCCATTGCTAGCAAAGTAAATTGAATGTCTAACCACACCATTCTCCAGAAGTCATTAATCCTTGGGCAATCCCAAAATCACAATCGCACAACATTTGGGGCAATTGGTTGGAGCATTAACATCAAAATGCACCAAAGAGACAGGGGAGCGGTATGATTTACGCAGAATAAATTAATGAATCTGCTGAAACCATAAACAGGTAGAAGTGTACAGGGGTGTATCTTCCTATTGGCCAGGATGGCACTCGCCAGGGGCGCCATTCGAGGAGGGGCGCCATCCAGAGGTGCCACCCGCGGGCAGTAGGTACTGTACATTCTTTGATCATTAATGGGCATCCCTGCTGTTGAGGAACTACAGTACATGGGGATGGGGGGATAGCTGCCGCCTCTAAAAGTGAATCTACCTAAAAGTGCTGCCTTTAATAGTAAAATCAACATGGGGGAATATGTGTATCTGGCACTGTGGGGGCATACGTGTATCTGGCACTGTGGGGGCATACATGTATCTGGCACTGTGGGGGCATTTGAGTGTCTGGCACTGTGGGGGCATATGAGTGTATGGTACTGTGGGAGCATACTGTAAGTGTATCTGGCACTGTGGGGTCATATGTGTATTTGGCACTATACTCGGAGGCATTATGTGTATCTGGTACTGCACTACTGGGGTCATTATGTGTAACTGGCACAATACTGGGGGACATTATGTGCATCTGACACTATAATCGGGACATTATGTGTAAGGAGAACTACTGTGGGTAGTGGGAGTCATTCCGAGTTGATCGCTCACTGACGATTTTTGCAGCACAGCGATGAGTGCAAAAAATTGCATTTCTGCGCATGCGTATGCCCCGCAATGCGCATGCGCGACGTACGGGAACAATGAATGATGTGGTTTTGCACAGGCTCTAGCGAAGATTTAAATCGCACTGACGGCCGCAGAGTGATTGACAGGAAGTGGGCGTTTCTGGGTGTAAACTGTCCGTTTTCAGGGAGTGTTTGGAAAAATGCAGGCATGCCAGAGAAAATGCAGGCGTGGCTGGGCGAATGCTGGGCGGGTGTGTGACGTCAAATCCGGACATGAATAGGCTGAAGTGATCGCAAGCGCTGAGTAAGTTTTGAGCTACTCTGAAACTGCACAAATTGTTTTTGCAGAACTTGGCTGCACATGCGTTCGCACTTCTGGTAAGCTAAAATACACTCCCCAGTGGGGGGTGGCATAGCATTTGCACAGGTGCTAAAACTAGCTAGCGAGCGAACAACTCAGAATGACCCCCATTGTGTGTAAGGCTGCTAATTGTGTGTGTGCATGTGTACGGGGTGTGATTATATATTTATAGTTTGATATCATAATATAAAATTTGTGAGGCCACACCCACTTTCCCAGGAGCGTGCACGCCTTCCCATATATATGGGCACTACTGTGTGGCATAATGTGTATAAGGGGTAGTACTCAGTGGCGTATCTATAATGGGTGTAGTGTGCACGGTGCACACGGGCCCCTGAGTCCAAGGGGGCCCACACCACACACACTGCACCCATTTCTCCTATACTTACCTTTCCAGCGTCCATCGCTGACTGTGTGTGGGCCCCCTCCTCTCCTGTAGCCGTCACCACCGCTGCTAGCGAACTGAGCACTAGAGACTGGCACTGTACAGCGCATGCATAGGACTTCAAAAAAATGGCGCGGTGGCGCATGCGCTGTAGACTCTGGCACTGTGCCAGAGTCTACAGCGCTCAGAGCACTAGCAGCAGCTGTGGCGGCTACGAGAGAGGAGGGGGCCCAAACATGGAGTCTGCACATGGGTCCCCTTCTCTCTAGAGAAGGCCCTGGTACTACTGTGTAGCATAACGTGAATAATGTACTGTACATTACTGTAAGGCAAGTAAGGCACACTATTGTGGTGTAATTTGAATTGGGATATTATTGAGTGTCCACGCCCCTTTTTTTTGGCACACGTGACTTCCCTATTTCATATAGGGGGGGGGAGGGGGGGGGGGGGCGCACCAGTCCTTTACTTTGCCAGGGGCACTCAGACCCCTAAATACACCTCTGGAAGTGTACCATATAGAACCCAGTAACTGAGGCCATTTCTCACCTTGAAGGGGTACTAATCTCACTCCCATTTATTTCCAAGGGGAGAAAGAACATTCAGTAAGTTACAAGACGTAAGGTCACTACAGAGGCAGTAGACCAACCTACTGGGAGGTAACTGCAGAGTGCAAGCTTGAGAGGGAAGGGAGCTATCAAAATAGGGCCAGTTCCAAACTGAGCACTCAGGGCATGATGGAGTTGAAGATACACGCAAAAGGCCTTGCGAGGAAGGTCAAACTCCACATGTAGATGATCAAAAGAGTGAAGGACACCATTATAGTACAAATAACCAATTGTCTTCACCCCATGAGATATCCAAAAAAACTCAGAGCCAAACATGCCCATCTCAGAAAGACCACCATTAAAACAAAGCAGGACATCAGGATCACCACTCGCAACCCCAATAACCCCTGTGCAAAGCGTCAAACCAACAGGGCTTGCTGGAGAAAAGGGGGGATCTCTGCGGTGACTTCACAGAAAGTAATACCCATATAATGGAGCCAAGGAGGACCCCATCTGCCCACGAAGAAAACCCACCAAAGTAGTATCCATACCAGCTGTCAACCAGGTCACCAGATGCGACAGTTGTGAGGCCATATAATAAAGGGACAGATGTATTAAGCCTGGAGAAGTGATAAAGCAGTGAAAAGTGCAAGGTGATAACGCACCAGCCAATCAGCTACTAACTGTCGATTTACATATTGGAGCTGATTGGCTGGTGCATTATCACCTTGCACTTATCACTGTTTTATCACTTCTCCAGGCTTAATACATCCAAAACACCCAAATACCAAAATGAGAGAGTCCATTGCAGAGGGCAAGGAAAGGTAGTGGAGAGGGGGCAAGCAATTATTCAAAGGAAAAATGCTAGACTTAGACCAGATAATCAATCTGGAATAAAATAGAAATCCTCAATAACCCTTATCAGGCGGGCTGGGGATGGGCCTGTATCAGCTGGAAACAACAACATGTCATCCGCATAGAGAGCTATAGTGTCAGTCATTGAGCCTATCTGTAAACCTCGAATGGCCGGATCCAAGCGAATAAGACATACTCAATAGCCAAAACAAACAGTGCTGGGGATAAAGGATACCGTTGGCACATCCAAGACCTCCCTGGTAACAAGATATTAGGCCTCAGCTGCCCTATAAACACTCTCCAACTCAGACTCCCACTTCCTATGATACAGTTTAATATGGGCTATACACTTAATAAAAGTGCCTTTGGGGAATGCTCTAAAATAATCCCAAAGAAGAGAAACATCAGAACAAGAGGCATTATCTGTAAAATAGGAGACCCATGCCGCTTCCAACGCAGAGCCAGCACCCATAAGATCTAACAAGAACGGTTTAATCTTCCAAAAACAAGCTCAACCAATAGTAATGCACAGCAGAGAGTGGTCAGAGATACCAATAGGCAAATATTCAATTGCAGACACTCTAGGAACTAAAATAGGTCAAAGAAAAACATATCAGTATGTAAAAAAGTATGATGTGGGGAGGACTGATAGGAATAGACAGAGGCCATAGGATAGTGGTCTCAAGAGCTTTAATACAAGCCAGTAGTCTAACTCTCTGAGCCATGTTATCCTTTTTTAACTGAGAACCTAAGTCAGAACCAGCTGTCTAGTGCTTTCTCCCATGACATCTCAGAGCTATGCAGGGACTCCTCTTGCTGCTCCTGTGCTGTGCTGCCATGCTACACATGGTCCTTGCATTCTCTTCCCCTGCTGACCTGTGGTGCCTCCATATTGGACAGTGTTACCTGACTGGTCTCCAGTCAATCCAAAGCCAGACTCAGGTTTCATGACACAAGCATCCAATATGATCACTCTATAAAGCCTGTGTCCAAAGCCTCTTCAGGTTGCCAGTGCAATGTCGCTTCTTAACATCCTGTCCTCACCCCAGGTGACTTCTTCCATCTACAGACTGCACCTGCAAATTATCCTTGCTCCAGTAATTCAGTTCTCAAGCTGCCGCCCTCTATCTGAGCTAGCCAGTTTTCTCCCTGACTGCTCTCTGAGCTATAAATATTCAGCAGCTATTGTTGTTCAGCCTTAAAAATCAAGCTGACCTATCCAAGTTTCACAGGTTCCAGCCAGCTCCTGTTTTTCAGCCTGATTCTTCTGTGCTTTAATACAGCGTTCTGCAGCTGTTCCAGCAAAGCTTGCACTTTGTGAACACTGCTGCTTCCTGAGCTCCACTACAGCTGATTTCAGTTCAGTCCAAGTCTGGTTCAAGTTCAGCTCAAGTTTCTGACTCCATTACGGTTTGGTCTCTTATTCCAGTCCAGTCCAAATTAATACTGTATGTCAGTCCTTTGGCTCATTCTGTTCTACCTTCTGACTCCACATCCATTATACTGAGTACACTCTTTCATTCATAGATCCTACATCTTGCCATCCTCAAAACACATCCCTAAGAGTTCTTGCATCCTCAAAACACACCTGCCCAGTCCATGTGTACAGATCTGGGTACACAGAATTCTCCAGTCCTGACAGGCTAATTGTATACACTTTACCATAATTACACACTCGTATGCCTCCCAGACCGTGACCACAGGCATGTCGGGGACATCATTGATGGATATATAATCCGGGATGGTAGAGCCAAGTTCATCTTTAAGACAAGGATCAGAGACTACTGGGATATTCAAATACCCGCACATACTGTCGGATGAAAAGTATCGCCAGGGGGGCTGCTTAATTAGCCCCGATACGCCAGCGCGTGCCGCGGCTTATTAGGGATTTTGTTTCACCTGCCTGTGTGTTTTCGGGTGAAATAGTGGGGCTATTTTACCCGAAAACACACAGGTTTCAGAGCACCTGTGTGTTTTCGGGTGAAAATTCACTTTTTATCGGTTGATCAAATTGAATAGCCCAACCGCAAAACCCGAAGAAACATCGGGGGTTTTTACTCCCGATGTCTCTTCAGGGCTAATTGAATTCCAGCCTAGGAGTTCGTTAAGTACCCAGGTCCACAACAGGAGAATGGACATTAACAAATGTGTATTGTACATCTGACTAAACAGTCTAAATTTCAGGACCTGACATTTGCCTTCCTCTAAAATATGTTGGTAGACCTCAGAGTTTCGTAACCTACGAGAGCGTAAAATAACCACACCTAGAGATGTTCACATAGAATTATTATTGCAGAAGGCCTGCTGGTAGTAATAATGACATATTCTTGTAGAAATGCAATGTGCATCTTTTTCATGTAGAGTTCTCGTAGTAGGTTAGAATGTTTTTCAAGGATATTAAACCCCTTCACATTTAGGGATTATTTTATCAGCATAAGCAGTGGAGGCCATGTGAATACGTTTTTATTGAGGGGATGCGGAGTACAAGAAAATGCAACATTGTGCAGTTATTTGATTGCACAGAACTCTAAACAATCCCAAATGGTAGATTTAATGCGATTGGGGGAGGGCTGGGAATAGTGCAGGAAAGGAAAGGCAAGCCAGAAAAACTGCCAACAAATAAACAATAAGATTAGAACAGAAAACATGGTAAATCCACATAATAAAACATCAGTGAGCTACTATAACCGTTGTTGGACCAAATGGGCAGTAAACATGATACAAATAGTTGGTGTGGTGGTGACGGCCACTGCCGAGGAACATGTTAACACTCATCAGGATAACATCTAGTTAACATCTAGTAACAGTAAAATATCTAACAGTCTCTAAACTTGAGAAGAAGAAGAAGCAAGTTCACAGGTAAATAGGTACAGTCTTCTGAACATTCAGGATGGTGGATGGGTGCACCTAACGTGTGGTCTCAAGACATTTGCCAGTATGTGGTGTAGGCAAACGAGGATGGTCTAGCTCAGTGATGGCGAACCTTGGCACTCCAGCTGTTGAACTACACATCCCAGCATGCCCTGCTACAGTTTTGCTATTTGGCCATGCTGGTATGTGTAGTTCAACAACAGCTGGAGTGCCAAGGTTCCCCATCACTGGTCTAGATCATGGGTCTTCAGCCTGCGGCCCTCCCGCTGCTGTTGAACTACACATCCCAGCGTGCCCTGCCACAGTTTTTCTATTAAGGCATGCTAAAACTGAGGCAGTGCATGCTGTGATGTGTTGTTCCACAGCAGCTGGAGGGCTGCAGGTTGCAGACCTATGGTCTACATGATAGGTCAACTGAGACCAATTCGTAAGTGATGGCTTTGGAATATCAAGGGCAGCACAGAATTTGTCCAGACCTTTAGAATCTCGTAAAGTAGTTTGACAACCCTCATGTGAGGTCTGGATACTTAATGGAAAGCCCCAATGAAACCCGATTCCTTTATGTTTGAGGGCATCAATGAGTGACTTAAGGAGGCGCCTTTGTTGAAGTGTGCTCCACGACATGTCGTTGAAGATCTGGATTCTAGCACCATTAAACTCGATTACCTCCAACTTACGAGCTGTGCTAAGGATCTCTTTCCTGGCATTGTGATAGTTTAGACAACAGATAATATCTGTTAGGGCCTTAGACTGAAGACCTAGTGGGTGAAGTGCATTATTCTCTTGTTAGGGACCTCCAGCACTATTTGTGTGAGACTCTTAGAGCCCACGAGAGAGTCTTCTGTCTATAACAGCCCACCTTCTTCCCTTAGTGCAAAACGCGCACTGGTACTTAAGTTGCCACCTGGGCTTAAACCTATAGCAGTAGGGGCTCACATAATAGGCTGGAGACCACAGGTAACTTGCTGGAGTATAACTGCATACAGACAGGATATGCTAAGCAATGCTTTACTGAAAGTTACTGTGGGATCCTAGATGTATTCAGATGTGAGGGGCAAGGAATAGCAATAGTCTCTCAGAGTGGTAACACACAGACTGTGGATATGAACATTACAAGGAGAGTCTTAAATTCCAGAGAGCAGCACAATACTTGATCACAGGTGAAACGTAATAGAGGATTGTATGCACGGTTCTAAGGCAGAGCTTGAATGCAGAGCAAAGGTTAACAGAATGGCTGCAGCTGTCAGTAATGAACATGCATGGATATGGAGAAATTCCCAATACTAGAATGGAGCAACAGAAAGTAAAACTAAAGTAGGAAGCTGCAGTGGGAGTCCAAGGCAGTCACATGGAGAATGTACACAGTAGTCCAATATGAGGTAATCAGCCAGGGATCTCAGCAAGGCAAAGTGGACAATACAACAGTAAATGAAGCACAGACCATTCAGCATACACTTGGGCATAAAAAGATCCACACACAGGAATATAGCGACTTAGTTGCAAGTAGTCTTCAGGAACAGGACTAAGATACCAGGAACTGTGCTAAGGGGCTGATTCAAAGATGGATGCAGATTGCTGCATACGCAGCCAGATCTTCGTCCATCTCATCACATGCTGGGGGCCGCCCAGCACAGGGCAAGGCCGCCCAGCATGTGTGACGGCCACCTCCCAATGTGTCCGCAATTAGATTGCGGAAGCATTAAACTAAGGTTGACCCCCATTCAGCTCGCCCAGCTCTCCCAATATTCCTCCCTCCTACTCCTCCCCCGTTTTGTTCACTAACGCCACCCCTGCTAGTCTTACTTAATGACCCGTGATTTCTTGCTAAACCCTCCCCCCAGGCACCTAGTTTAAAATCTCCACCAACCTTCTAACCATCCTTCCCCCCAGCATCGCTGCCCCCTCCTCATTCAGGTGCAATCCATCACGACAAAAAAGATGGCGCATGACTGAGAAGTCCGCCCAGTGTTCTAGGAACACAAACCCTTCTTTCCTGCACCAATCCCTAAGCCACACATTTACCTCCCTAATCTCCCTCTGTCTCCCTGGGCTAGAGCGTGGCACGGGTAATAATTCGGAGAATATTACCTTAGATGTCCTTGCCTTAGGTTTCTTGCCTAATTCCCTATAGTCTTTCTTAAGGACATCCCACCTTCCACTAACTTTGTCGTTGATGCCAACGTGCACCAAGACCGCCGGAACATGCCCAGCCCCTCCCAACAATCTGTCTACCATCGACCATTGAGGCTGGCATGACGTAACGAGCGGGACCCGCTGCAGAGAAGAGCCACAGCGGCAGCTATAACATAGCTCAGTCAAATAAGAAGATGTTATCAGGGTCCACCTTGGTAATTTCGATGAAGACCTTTGTGAGTGCATTCACTATGTCAGGACCATGAACATCCTCGGTATACCCCTAATACATAAGTTGTTAAGGTCATTCAGGCAACGCTGCATGATTTTCATCTCCTGAGCATGAACAGCAATAAGGCTATTCTTCCCCCCCCCCCCCCCCCCCCTCCTTTTTCCTGCTACATTTTAATAGCGGGCCTTTATTTATTCTTTAACCCAGAGAGGGAGAGTGACTTCCTTGTGAACAGGGGGGGGGGGGGGGTGGAGCTACACGGTACAGTAAGTATGTGTGTGTCTCTGCTGCTTGTGAGGTAAGAGAGTGTGTGTATTAAGAAAACAGAAATTATACCGGTGCCAAGTGTATTGAAACTTATTAGATGTGACAATGTTAATAAGTGAGATAAGTGGACACATCCACTTTAGGTAAATCAATGAGTACATTGTTAAATCGCTGTGTGTGTTTGTAGTAGAGGGGCAGTGTAGGAGGATAGGAATTGGAGGTGATGGGTCAGTGAGTGGGGTGGGGGGACCAGTAAGGTAAAGTGTGAGCTGTGGGGGGATGTGAGGTGTGCGATGAGTAATGTGAGCTGTGGAAGCTGGAAGGGCAGTGCAGAGGCGTAAGTAGGGTTTTCGGACCCCAGGGCAAGATGAAGAGTGGCGCATCCCCCCCCCCACCCCCCAAAAAAAAAATACCAAAAACCCACACACACACAAAAAGAAGTATGTGCGCACGTGCCGAAAAATGGGCGTGGCCATGCACCAGAAGGGGTGTGGCCACTGGAAATGGGGCGTGCCAAAATGACTATCACCTACCCCCTGTGTCGCCTCTCAGCACACTATCACCTACCACTTGTGTCGTCTCTCAGCACACCTTCATTCAATTTTTGCACAGTGCGCATGTAGAGTCTCCTTTTTACACAGTGCCAGATACACAATTGCCCGACAGTGCCAGATACACAGTGCCCCACACTGTCAGATACACAGTGCCAGATACAGTGCACCACAGTGCCAGATACATATTGCCCCAGTGTCAGATCCACAGTGACAGATACACAATTGCCCAACAGTGCCAGATACACAGTGCCCCACAGTGCCAGATACACATTGCCCCACAGTGTCAGATCCACAGTGCCAGATACATATTGCCCCACAGTGCCAGATACACAGTGCCCCACAGTGCCAGATACAGTGCCCCACAGTGCCAGATACAGTGCCCCACAGTGTCATATCCACAGTGCCCCACAGTGCCAGATACAGTGCCAGATACACAGTGCCACACACACAGTGCCCCACAGTGCCAGATACAGTGCCCCACAGTGTCAGATACAGTGCCCCACAGTGCCAGATACAGTGCCCCACAGTGCCAGATATACAGTGCCCCACAGTGCATGATGATTAAAAAAAAAATACAGCCTGCTTACTTTTTTCTCTGCAGCTGGCATGCTACTTGTGACACGAGAGCTTGCTCTTCCGCACGCTGGCTCCACACTCTTCTTCCCTGCAGCCTGCGTGCCCAGCCAATCACTGAGCCGCAGGCTGCACCATTACACCATTGAACAGCTGAGCCGTCGCTCAGCTGTCCTGAAATTCTATGCGGCACTGGAGCTGCTGCTTGGAGCTGCTGCTGTTCGGTTGCCAGGGCAACCTATAAGGGAGCCGCTGGAGGAGCGCAGCGCCGCAGATCGGAGGTACGATCTGTGTGCGGGCGGCGGAGGGCCCTGTTAAAAAAAGAATCCGGCTCACGGGGGCGGGTGGGCATGATGCCCTGGCCGCCGACGGTGCCCCCTCTGCAAGGCCTGCCAAGGTGCCATGGGCACGTGCCCCACTCGCCCTACCTTAGATACCCCTCTGGGGCAGTGAGATATGGAGGGAACTGGAGTGAGCTATAAAAGGGGGCACTGTGGGAAGATATGGAGGGAGTTTACGGTAAAAGACATAATTAATATTTTTGTGGAGGCGGGAACAATGATGCAGCTCCAGGCAGCAGCTCCAGTGCCGCATAGAATTTCAGGACAGCTGAGCGACGGCTCAGCTGTCCAATGGTGTAATGGTGCAGCCTGCGGCTCAGTGATTGGCTGGGCACGCAGGCTGCAGGGAAAAAGAGTGTGGAGCCAGCGTGCGGAAGAGCAAGCTCTCGTGTCACAAGCAGCGTGTCAGCTACCACTTGTGAAAGTGAAAAGGCTGTGGGAAGATATGGAGGGAGTTTACGGTAAAAGACATAATTTATATTTTTGTGGAGGGGGGAACAATGATGTTGTGCTTGGGTGTTGCCCAACTCCTAAATTCGCCTCTGGCCATGCCACCAAATAATCAATTTTTATACCACCTACAGGATGGTACTGTACCTCAATACATTTAAGCTATTTTAGTGATTCTTAAATATTTGACTAAATACCTAGAGACGCCAATGTGAAATTATTGATAGACTAAAGGTGTGTACACATGGTGAGATTTGGTCTAACCCCGATTCTCACTATGCAATAGAGGCTAGGTCGGTATCGCAAGCATATAATGACTGCTTGCGATACTGACTATATACGATTTTGGCTAAGGGTCAATTTTGACTATCTTTTCTACGAGATAGACAAAATTGACTTGCCTGCACAGTCTGTCTAGGCTTGCGATGCCGACCGCGCGGGACTGCACATCGGCATTGCATCGGGATCGCAAGGTGACTATCACCTTGCGATCTGCACTAACTATTCTTACGATTTTGACTATATAGTCAAAATCATTAAAAAAAAATCTCACCGTGTGTACACACCAGAAGTTGTGAAACTGTCACTGTTGGTGTTGCATTATTGAGACTTTTGAATAAAACAGATCTCGAATAAGACACATTTCATGTGCACATAATGGGGGTCATTCTGACCCGATCGCTCGCTGCAGTTTCTCGCAGCGCAGCAATCGGGTCGGAACTGCGCATGTGCCAGCGCCGCAGTGCGCCGGTGCATGCCAGACGTCGTTGCCTAGCGATCGCCTCTGAGGCAGAGGCGGAAGGGGGCTAGACGGCGGCGTTAAGCCGCCGTTTAGGGGGCACGGCCGGACCGTTGGGGGGGCGGGCCGCGGCGGTTGCGTGATGTCACACGCAGCCGCTGCGGCCCGGGGTGCAACGAGTAGCTCCCGGCCAGCACGCTAAAGCTGCGCTGGTCGGGAGCTACTCTTGAAGTGCAAAGGCATCGCTGCTGTGCGATGCCTTTGCACCTTTGCGTGGGGGTGGTGGGGTGGCGGCACTGACATGCGGGGCGGACTAGCCCTGTGCTGGGTGCCCCCCACATGTCAGTGTGAATGATTGTAGCTGTGCTAAATTTAGCACAGCAATGATCAACTCGGAATGACCCCCAATGTTTGAAAGCAAGACATGTCTCCGTATAGTATTTAAGAAAAGAAAATTTCCCATGTTATTGCAAAGTACTGTGTTTCCGTATGCTTTAAAAATAGAAAAGATTTAATATTATTTTACCAACTATATATCACATTGGGTAACATTGCATTTTGCTGTCTAATCTATGTTGTCAGATGCTGCCCCCTAGTGGCTGGTATTAGAGTTAACATTCTTATCACAAGTTGTACTGGATGGATGCTAAATAATGTGCTCCATAATCACTTGTATGGGGCGTGGGGGTTACAATTATATAAATTCACTCTTTAATTAATAAATAAGATTTTGCACATTTGGTCTGGGCCAATTTAGCACTCTATTTTCTTTTCTTTTAGGGTAAGTGGTCTTTCTCCTTTTATGGGTGATAACGATAATGAGACATTGGCCAACGTTACTTCTGCTACCTGGGACTTTGATGATGAAGCATTTGATGAGATATCGGAGGATGCCAAGAATTTTATCAGCAGTCTGCTAAAGAAAGACATGAAGTAATTCATATTTTCTTTCATATCTATATGTTGTCTGTTCCAGAAGAAAAAGAAAATGGTCACAATCATGAACCTATGGGCTTTTTCCCGTGCCGGTATTGTAATTAACAGTGCAAAGGGTAGGGTCCTTTCACAGTGCACGGCACCGGCCCGGCTGCCGGGTTGCAGCCGGAAATATCCACTGGAAGGTCTGGCTGCCGGGCCGGGGCCACGCCGTCTTTGAAGGCAGTGAACCGTGTGTGTGAAGGGGAGCTTTCACACACAACGTTTTTTTTTCAAGCCGTGTCTAATGCTGCGCATGTGCACAGCATTACTCACGGCTCAAAACCATTGTGTGTGAAAGACCCTTCCGGATGGCAAAAATCCGGACAAAGTTTGCCGGCGCGTGTGTTACAGCCCTATAGCTGGGCACCTCCAGTAGTCATAAGAATGTATCCCTCAATAGGAACCTGTCACACAACTGAGGTGATCAGCGGTTCCTAGTAAATGAAAGCCTGCATGTGATTATTGATTAGGCCAACAAAATAAATGTTGCTTCAACAATTACATGTCTACCTTAATAGTAATATGAGTAATATTACATACTGTATATCCCTTTCCTAATTGGTCTCTATAACAATTCTTACCTTTTTAATAGTTTAAGTATTTCTGAGGACTTACCAGGGGTATCCTACAGTCATGAGATTAGCTAGAGAACATGTTCATACCTGCCCACCGTGTCCCTCCTCCCAGCTTTAGAAACTTGGGCGGTATGCATGTTGTGATCGATCATATGATGCATTTGGTACTTCTCCAGAGGCCTTTGTATGTAACTGCACTGATCAATCTCCAGCTAAGGAGGGTTATTAATATAAACAGTGGCTGGTTTGTGCAGATTGTGGTTTCAAAAAATATATTGATTTATTAAACAAATTATTAAGGAATGTGTTTAGCACTTTGCACATATAGTAAAGGCATATTTTAGTCTATCAGTATTCTTGTGTTTGGAATTTTGTCTGTCATACTGTACAGTCCTACTGGACTAACAATAATATGAACATGTTATATTATGTCCAGAAATAGTAAACATAGGCTGATGCAATTTTTTTTCAATAGCAATAAATGCATTCTCAATTAGGATTGATTTACAGTGCATCCAGAAATTATTCACGGCGCTTCACTTTTTCCACATTTTGTTATGTTACAGCCTTATTCCAAAATGGAATAAATTAATTTTTTCCCCTCAAAATTCTACACACAATGGGGGTCATTCCGAGTTGATCGCTAGCTGCCATTGTTCGCTGCGTAGCGTTCAGTGAAAAAAACTGCTAATCTGCGCATGTGTATGCACCGCAATGCGCATGCGCGTCGTACGGGTATAAAGTCCTTTGTGGTTTTGCACTGGTTCTAGCGACGATTCCAATCGCACAGCTGAATGCAAGGAGAGTGACAGGAAGTGGGAGTTTCTGGGTGGCAACTGACCGTTTTCTGGGAGTGTTTGGAAAAACGCAGGCGTGGCCAGGCGTTTGCTGGGCGGTTATCTGATGTCATTACCATGTCACTCGTCGCAGCAATCATCGCAAAGAATAAGTAACTACAGGGCTGGTCTTGTTCTGCACAAAATGTGTTTGCTGCCGTGCGGCTGCACAGGCGTTCGCACTTCTGCAAAACGAAAATACACTCCCCCGGGGGCGGCGACTATGAGTTTGCACGGCTGCTAAGAGTAGCTAGCGAGCGATCAACTCGGAATGAGGGCCAATACCCCATAATGACAATGTGAAAAAAGTTTTTTGAGACTTTGCTAATTTTTTTAAAATAAAAAACTAAGAAATCAGATGTACATAAGTATTCACAGCCTTTGCTCAATACTTTGTTGATGCACCTTTGACCGCAATTACAGCCTCAAGTCTTTTTGAATATGATGCCACAAGCTTGGCACACCTATCTTTGGGCAGTTTCATCCATTCCTCTTTGCAGCACCTCTCAAGCTCCATCAGGTTGGATGGGAAGCATCGGTGTACAGCCATTTTCTGATCTCTCCAGAGAGGTTCAATCAGATTCAAGCCTGGGCTCTGGCTGGGCCACTCAAGGACATTCACAGAGTTGTCCGGAAGCCACTCCTTTGATATCTTGGCTGTGTGCTTAGGGTCGTTGTCCTGCTGAAAGATAAACCGTTGCCCCAGTCTGAGGTCAAGAGCGCTTTGGAGCAGATTTTCATCCAAGATGTCTCTATACATTTCCGCATTCTTCTTTCCCTCTATCCTGACAAGTCTCCCAGTTCCTGCCGCTGAAAAACATCCCCACAGCATGATGCTTCCATCACCATGCTTCACTGTAGGGATGGTATTGGCCTGGTGATTAGCGGTGCCTGGTTTCCTCCAAACATGACGCCTGGCATTCACGCCAGATTTCAATCTTTGTCTCATGAGACCAGAGAATTTGGTTTCTCATGGTCTGAGAGTCCTTCAGGTGCATTTTGGCAAACTCCAGGCGGGCTGCCATGTGCTTTTTACTAAGGAGTGGCTTTTGTCTGGCCACTCTACCATACAGGCCTGATTGGTGGATTACTGCAGAGATGGTTGTCCTTCTGGAAGGTACTCCTCTCTCCACAGAGGAATGCTGTAGCTCTGACAGAGTGACCATCGGGTTCAGTATCATCTCCCTGACTAGGGCCTTTGGCCCCGATCGCTCAGTTTAGATGGCCGGCCAGCTCTAGGAGGAGTCCTGGTGGTTCCAAACTGCTTCCATTTACGGATGATGGAGGCCACTGTTCTCATTGGAACCTTCAAAGCTGCAGACTTCATTGTCTACAGACACTTCCTTTGACTTCATGCTTGGTTTGTGCTCAGACATGAACTGTGAAGTGTGGGACCTTATATAGACAGGTGTGTGCCTTTTCAAATCATGCTCAATCAACTGAATTTACCACAGGTGGACAATTAAGCTGTAAGAACATCTCAAGGATAGTCAGTGGAAACAGGATGCACCTGAGCTCAATTTTGAGCTTCATGGCAAAGGCTGTGAATACTTATTTACATGTGATTTCTTAGTTTTTTATTTTTAATAAATTTGCAAAAATCTAAAAAAAAACTTTTTTCACATCATTATGGGGTATTGTGTGTAGAACTTTGATGGAAAAAATTAATTTATTACATTTTGGAATAAGGCTGTAACATGACAAAATGTGGAAAAGTGAAGCACTGTGAATACTTTCTGGATGCACTGTAAGTGGAAAAAACCACCATAATACATAAAGCAGGTATAGGGGTCTATTCAATGCCTGTCGGATCCTCTCTCTGATGGAGAGGATCCGACAGTGCAGTATTCAATTTGCGGGCAATTCCGACAGGTTTTTGCCCATTTTCGACAATGCCGATCCGACTTTTTTTTTAAGTCGGATTGACATTGTTGAAACGGGCCAAAAAACTGTCGGAATCGCCCGCATATCAGACAAAACATGTGGATCTGCGGCTAATCCGCCGATCCACGTGTTTTCCGTCAAGTCGAATTTTTAAAAAAGTCGGACTAATGCCACTATAATTGAATAGGTAGAATCCAAATTCGACCTATTAGAGTCAGAAAGTGAAATTTTTCCGACTTTTTTTTAAAATCTGACAGTAATTGAACAGACCCCATTATCTTCTTTCTACTGTACAAATGAATTTATGTTATAATATATGCACTGTGAATGAGTCAACTTCTGAGGTGAATTCGCAAACAGCTAATCAGAAATAATTATTTTCACCAATGTGTATTTGCACCAGCATTTAGACACCCACAATTATTACTGACAGGCATATCTGCATTTCTGCAGTTCATAATTATGCAAACAGACCCATACTGTGGTCAAGCTGCATTTACATGACTCTTCCCTCCTCTGTGGATCCATTCCAAGCGCACGGAGAAGCATGTGTTAAATTTGCATATGAATGTAAACATACTCATCACACTCTTTTATTTTTTATTTTTGTGCATTGCGCAGTACAAATTTCCCTATGGTATGCTAATCAAATGGATGTGTACCCTACTTAGCATGAGCTTCATAGACTTCAGTGTTAGCATCTGTAACATGCTACTACATGTATACAACTTTACATACAGTGGGCACAGCATTATATATGAAATATGTGTCATTTTGGCCCTCACAATTGTTTTTAATTAATTTTTTTACAGACAGAGGTTAGATTGCACCCAGTGTCTACAGCATGCATGGCTGCAGCAGGACACCAACACAATGGAGGCCAAAAAGCTGTCTAAGGAAAGGATGAAGAAGTATATGGCCCGACGGAAATGGCAGGTAAGTAAAATATTCACTAGCACTCAATAAAGAATTACTTAACATATCTTTCTGTTGCCTTTACCAGTCATTCATGCCTCATGAATATTAGTGCAAAATGGCTCTTTGATGTCATCTTGTGTTGTCTCATATCGATACATACTGTATCTGATGTCTGTGAATCGTACCCAGACGATGATATCTACACATCTATTATTCACTTCTTTGTTCTCCCCTAAATTACTATTCCTTTTCTGTCTGGATTACTGCCATGGTCCCTGCAACCCTATTACTCCACCTTCACTTGTAACTACAGTTGACATGCAGCTCTTTTATACAATGGTGCCCCCTGGAACTTGTCTAATTAATCCTGCTCACTCATATGATCTTCTGTGTTGGTAATTATTTATTATTATTTATCACCAGTTATTTATATAGCTCACACATATTCCGCAGCGCGTTACAGAGAATATTTGACCATTCACATCAGTCCCTGCCCCAGTGGAACTTACAATCTATATTCCCTATCACATGTGCACACATTCACACTAGGGTTAATTTTGTTGGGAGCCAATTAACCTACCAGTATATTTTTGGATTGTGGGAGGAAACTGGAGTACCCAGAGGAAACCCACGCAAGTACGGGGAGAATATACAAACTCCACACAGTTAGGGCCATGGGGGGAATCGAACTCATGACCTCAGTGCTGTGAGGCAGTAATGCTAACCATTACACCAGAGTTTGCAGAGGAAACCATTTGTAGATCTTTTCAGCACTTGCCCATCATCCATATTATTATTATTATTATTATCCTTTATTTATATGGCGCCACAAGGGTTCCGCAGCGCCCGATTACAGAGTACAAATGCACATAAAAAATAGGAAAACAGTGACTTACAGTTGAATACAATATAGGACAAGTACAGGGCAGCTAAGCATAACTACACCAGTAAACATAGAGATAAGTTCCAGGTGGTCAAAAAACTGTGGGATCTGGGCGGTTGAGGATTATTAAAGTAAGAAAAGTATAAGCACATGAGGGAAGAGGGCCCTACTCGTGAGAGCTTACATTCTAAGGGGAGGGGTAGACAGACAGGGATGACACAGATGGGGTACATAGAGAGCGTGGAACAGAGGGTTATGTTGAGATTTGGCTACGTTTGGTAAAGAAATGGGTCTTAAGAGCCCGTTTGAAGTTTTGTAGAGAGGTGGAGAGTCTGAGGGGGAGAGGTAAAGAATTCCAGAGAAATGGAGCAGCACGTGAAAAATCTTGGAGATAGGAGTGGGAGGAAGTAATCAGAAGACAGGAGAGACGGCGTGCATTAGCAGAGCGAAGAGGACGGGTGGGAGAGTAAAGGGAGATAAGGTCAGAGATGTAGATGGGAGAGGAGTGGGTGAGTGCTTTGTAAGTGAGTGTGAGAAGTTTGAATTGGATTCTGAAAGGGAAGGGAAGCCAGTGGAGGGCCTGTAGGAGGGGGGAGGTAGACGTAGTGCGTTTGGTGAGGAAGATGAGCCGGGCAGCAGCATTGAGGATAGATTGGAGTGGAGAGAGGTGATTGTCAGGGAGGCCAGTTAAGAGGAGATTACAGTAGTCCAGTCTGGAAATAATCAGTGAGTGAATAATGATCTTAGTGGCATCCTGTGTGAGAAAAGGTCTGATTCTAGAAATGTTTTATATCTAAATAATGCTTTAGTATGTTTTTACATAATTAGTAGAAATAATATCCAGGACTAGATTTAGCAGATCTAATAGAATCATCTAAACTATACGCCTATTTCAATAAAAATATGCACACAAATCAATAAAAAAAAATGGTGCACATATATTTAAAGTATTGTATAAGTGTTTATGTTATAAAAATGTGTCTGTCTACATTCACATTTGGATAGCAGGAAATAAGTCTTGTGTATTTTGTTATTGAGATTTCTACATAACCTTATTGTTTCAGAAAACAGGCCATGCTGTGCGAGCTATTGGGCGTTTGTCATCCATGGCGATGATCTCTGGACTGAGTGCAAGAAAGTCATCTGGAAGTTCCCCTACTAGCCCTTTACCAGTAGAGGCGGAAGCCAGTGAAGGTGAGGGCACGTTCTATGAATAACACGTCTGTAACATGTATGGTGTAATCTTTTGAGAATATCAATATTGGGTTATTACACCCTATCCACGAAAAAATAGCGTAACTGAGTAAAGGACCGAGGACAACATTGTTATATTACAATATAAGCGAGCAGCAGTTTATTGATAAACAATAGGTATTGGACAATGTATAACATATGTGTGTGTGTGTGTGTGTGTGTGTGTGTGTGTGTGTGTGTGTGTGTGTGTGTGTGTGTGTGTGTGTGTGTAGATATATATATATATATATATATATATATATATATATATATACTTAACTAATGTTTAGACTTCAACGATTCCTAGGTGGCCTCTTTCTGTCCGAATCAGACCCCCAGAATGATGTAAATGGACACAGAACATCTCCATCCGTATCAGCTCCAGATACAAGAGGCAATGATGTGTTACACATCACAACCTTTTATCCCTCTTGAGATTAGCGGCGGTGTCTCCCCAGAAATGTATACCAATTATATAGCATCTATATACATTGATGCTGTACTTTATAAGCGGTAGGGGGCAGTATTGTTCCATTTATGATTATAACAAAATAATAACATACAAATAATCTATTTACTTGCTCTCAAGGCTAATTATTTCTTATAAGAACCACCTTTCTAATACATAAACCCAATAACAACCCATCTGCTCATGTAAGTCTGAAAAGAACCCATGGGATCAGGCAAAATGTTCTCTCCACATCCTACAACACACAAACACGCAGCCTTATACTGACTATTAATGTGGGGCAGGGGTGTATCTAGGGGTCCGAGCGCCCCTGGCAAAGTAAGGGGCAGGCGCCCCCACCCACCCCCTACACACATTTGAAATAAGGTGTGAGTACTGGAAATGGGGCATGGTCTTGTGGGGGAAGGGCATGTACACAATAGTACTTCCAATTCAAATTATGCCACACAGTAGTGTCCCTTATTCACATTACACCGAACAGTAGTGTCTCGTATTCACGTTACACCATCCCTCCCTCCTAACCCTAACCCACCTTTCCCACAGCCTGACCCTAACCCCCCCCCCCCCCCCCCAGCCTCTTCAGTGGTGCCTAACCCACCCTTCCTAATTTCCCTCCCTGCAGCCTAACCATAACCCTCCCACACGGCTTGCCAGTGGAGACTTTGGCACCAACTCGATCCGGATTTTGGCTTTCTGCATCACTGTCTATGTTGGGATGCCAGCATCAGCATTCTGAGCAGTTTCGGGATGCTGGCGTCAGCTTTCCCACCCGCCAGGATGCCAAACGCCTTAATGTCTCATATGTCACCCCTGCCTGAACTTCCTCCTTCCCTTACTTACCCCCTTGCACCTCTCATGCCTCTCTAGCCCTGTAGTTTTCAGTCCCTCATTCCATCTCTAAGTCTCACCCCCCGCACCTCTCACTCCCTCTATCACCCATGTACCTCACTCCCTCCTTCCATCTCTCACATCACACCTGTACCTCACTCCCACCTTCCATCTCCCACACCTCTTCTTCACTCCCACCTTCCGTCTCCCCTACACCTCGCTCCCACCTTCCATCTCCCCTGCACTTTGCTCCCACCTTCCATCTCTCACACCTCTTCTTACCTCCCACCTTTCGACTCCCCTGCACCTCGCTCCACCTTCCATCTCCCCTGCACCTCACTACAACCTTCCATCTCCCACACCTGTACCTTGGTCCCACCTTCTATCTCCCCTACACCTCATTCCCACCTTCCATGTCTCACACCTGTACTTTGGTCTCACCTTCTATCCCTCACACCTGCACTTCACTCCCACCTTCCATGTCTCACACCTGTACCTTGGTCCCAGCTTCCATCTCCCCTGCACCTTACTCCCACTTTCCATCTCTCACACCTGAACCTTGCTTCCTCAGATTATTTCCCCCTAGTACAGGGATCCCCCTTCCTCTCAGACACATTATCTCCCTTACCACAGAATAGCCCCCTCCTCCCAATATAGAAGATTCCCCCATCCCCCTGAGACAGATCTCCCCCTATCAGCCAGTACAGCTCACACCCATAACCTTCTCCTGGTATGCGGTGTCCGCTCCATTGGCAGGTTAGGAATCACGGCGGACAGTGTCACAATGGGAGCCGGGAAGAGATGGTACCCGCACATTGTGACTGCATAGTGTGTATTATGTGTAATTAGTCAGCAAGTGCTGGCCAGGGCTGGTTCTATATTAAGTATTTGTACTAGGCATGTGGGGGGGGGGGGGGCAACATCAGGGTGTCTCTGCCTAATGCCCTACCCCCTAATAGCAGTGTTATCAGCTGCTCCTACACCCCAGTGTCATATTCCCCTGTACCCCCACTTTCCATAATTCTACCCCTCATAGCAGTGTCATTACCCCTCTTCCCCCACTCCTCATAGGTCTCCCCCGCATAGCAGTGTCATTACCCCCTTTCCCCCACTCCTCATTGGTCTCCCCCCATAGCAGTGTCATTACCCCCCTTCCCCCACTCCCCATAGGTCTCCCCCCATAGCAGTATCATTACCCCCGTTCCCGCACTCCTCATAGGTCTCCCCACATAGCAGTGTCATTTCCCCCACTCCTCATAGGTCTCCCCACATAGCAGTACATAGCAGTGTCATTACCCCCCATCCCCCACTCCTCATAGGTCTCTACCCATAGCAGTGTCATTACCCCCCTTCCCCCACTCCCCATAGGTCTCCCACTCCCACATAGCAGTGTCATTACCCCTCTTCCCCCACTCCTCATAGGTCTCCCCCCCCCCATAGCAGTGTCATTACCCCCTTCCCCCACTCCCCATAGGTCTCCCACTCCCACATAACAGTGTCATTACCCCCCTTCCCTCACTCCTCATAGGTCTCCCCCCCCATAGCAGTGTCATTACCCCCCTTCCCCCACTCCCCATAGGTCTCCCACTCCCACATAGCAGTGTCATTACCCCCCTTCCCCCACTCCCCATAGGTCTCCCACTCCCACATAGCAGTGTCATTACCCCCCTTCCCCCACTCCCCATAGGTCTCCCCCCCCATAGCAGTGTCATTACCCCCCTTCCCCCACTCCCCATAGGTCTCCCACTCCCACATAGCAGTGTCATTACCCCCTTCCCCCACTCCTCATAGGTCTCCCCCCCCCCATAGCAGTGTCATTACCCCCCTTCCCCCACTCCCCATCGGTCTCCCACTCCCACATAGCAGTGTCATTACCCCCCTTCCCCTACTCCTCATAGGTCTCCCCCATAGCAGTGTCATTACTCCCCTTCCCCCACTCCCCATAGGTCTCCCACTCCCACATAGCAGTGTCATTACCCCCTTCCCCCACTCCTCATAGGTCTCCCCCCCCCCATAGCAGTGTCATTACCCCCCTTCCCCCACTCCCCATCGGTCTCCCACTCCCACATAGCAGTGTCATTACCCCCCTTCCCCTACTCCTCATAGGTCTCCCCCATAGCAGTGTCATTACTCCCCTTCCCCCACTCCTCATAGGTCTCCCCCCCCCCATAGCAGTGTCATTACCCCCCTTCCCCCACTCCCCATAGGTCTCCCACTCCCACATAGCAGTGTCATTACCCCCCTTCCCCTACTCCTCATAGGTCTCCCCCATAGCAGTGTCATTACTCCTCTTCCCCCACCCCTCATAGGTCTCCCCCATAGCAGTGTCATTACTCCCCTTCCCCCACCCCTCATAGGTCTCCCCCATAGCAGTGTTATTAGCCACCTTCCTCTTACCATAAGTCCCCCTTTGCCCCATCCATATCTTACCTTTGTGCTGTGATGCTGCAGTGCTGGGGTAGGGTTCTGGCTCCGCAGGCTCAGTGCCTGGCTTCCTCTGCAGCTGCTGTCTGTGCTCAGCCACAGGGCAGGCAGAAAGTGAAAGTAAAGTCACTTCCTGCCTGTGTGAGCAGAGATCCGGCTCTGTGTGCTGCTGCAGCCTCCGTTCTAAAGGGCCCCAAACACTAGAACGATAATGCCCTATTTCACCCCAATTCGGGCCGATATATTGGGTGAAATCGGGCATTTCGTTGTGCTTTACACCCGATCCGATCCGATGTGTGTTCCCGTGAGCATCGGATCGGATCACCCTAGATCCGACATATCACGGGTGTTGCACTCGTGATATGTCAGATCCCGCAGGAATGGCTGGGATAGTAAAAGATACATCGTATACAGAAGGACCGCATACAATGTATCTTTTACTATCCTGCCGCCCGGGAGGCTGCCGGGAGGTTGGAGGGAAATCCTAGACGAAATGACGGACCATCATGTCGTATAAGTGTATGGGGCCCTTAACTCTCCTCTCTCCTCCTGGCTGGCTGCGATAACAGAGCTGATGCCCCATGGCATTCCAGATGCCCTAGACAATTGCCTATAATGCCTATTGGCTAGGGCCAGCTTTGGGAGAGAGTGTGTTACTGCCGGTGTCCATCAGCACCGCACTGCACTAGTGATCAGACTAGTGTCCAGCAGCACCGCACTTGTAATCAGACTCAAAATAAACTACAGCTCCCAGCAGGCCTTGCGGGACCGGACAGGCTGAAGTGATCGCAAGGGCTGAGTAAGTCCAGAGCTACTCAGAAACTGCAAAAAACTTTTTCGTCCTGCTCGGCTGCACAAGCGTTCACACACTTGCAAAGCGAAAATACACTCCCCTAGAGGCGGCGACTATCTGTTCGCTGCTCTGCAAAAAATAGCTAGCGAGCGAACAACTCGTAATGAGGGCCATAGTGCCCAGAGTCTACAACGCAGCAGCCTACAGAGGAGTGAGCCCAGACGGAGTCTGCACACAGGCCTCGTTGTCTCTTGAAGAACCACTGCCTCATGGTACTCTTCAAATATTTATTTTGTATTTGCTCTGTCCCTTCTCTCCTGTAAGATGGGCACATTCATCTATTTACATAGTTACAGTCAGTGAGGTTGAAAAGAGGCAAAATGCCCATCAGGTTCAACCTGTATTCTGCGTTAATCTGTTCATATTATAATGCGCCTGCTGAATTAATGGTTTAGTACCGATTGACAGCAATGATTCCTACCACTTCCAGATAATTTTAATGTCAATATGTTAAATGCTATAGCCCCGGATACGTTTTCCAGTTAGAAATTTGTCCAGTCCGTTTTTAAATACATTTACATAGTCTGTCATTATTACCTTCTCCGGCAGGGAGTTCCAAATCTTTATTACTCTTACCGTGAAGAGCCCTTTCCTACGTTGTGTACGGAATTTTCTCTCTTCTAGCCTCAGCAAGTGCCCACGCTTCCTATACATAGTTCTTTTAGTAAACAAATCCGCTGCTTGCTCCTTGTAATGACCCTTTACATATTTGAAGATATATAATGTCTCCTCTTACATGCCTCTTTTCTAGTGTGTACATATTTAGCCTAGTAAGCCTCTCCTCGTATTCCAGCGACTCTAACCCTTTAAGCAATTTAGTAGCTCGCCTTTGAACGCTTTCTAGTTCCCCGATATCTTTTTTATAATGTGGTGCCCAGAACTGAACACAATATTCCAGGTGCGGACGTACCAATGATTTGTACAATGACAGGATTACATCCTCGTCCTTTGTCTCAATGTCCCGTTTAATGCACGCAAGCACTTTACTTGCCTTCTTTGATGCAGTTTGAACTTGTGTACTGTTATTAAGCCTGTTATCTATCAGCACCCCCAAATCTTTTTCCACCATAGTTACCCCTATATTTTCTCCATCTAGAGTATAGGATGCAACTGTGTTTTTTGTCCCAAAATGAATAACTTTGCATTTTTCTATATTGAACCTCATTTTCCATTTTGATGCCCAGATTTCAAGTTTAACTAAGTCATTCTGTAGAGACTCCACATCGGTTTCTGAATTAATTACCTTACACAGTTTAGTATCGTCTGCAAAGATTGACACTGTGCTTTCCAGGCCCATTCCTAGATCATTGATAAATATAGTGAACAGCATTGGGCCAAGTACGGACCCTTGTGGTATTCCGCTGACTACTGGTGCCCAGCTGGAGAACATCCCATTGACCACCACTTGTTGTACCCTGTTATCCAGCCAATTACCTATCCATGTACAAATAGTGTTTCCTAGGACAAGTTCCCTTAATTTGTTGATCAGTCTCCTATAAGCCACTGTATCAAAGGCTTTAACAAAATCTAAATACACCACGTCCACTGCTTTTCCCTGGTCAAGATTCTCGCTCACTTCCTCGTAGAAGCTAATTACATGATCTGTTCCTTACAAACCCATGCTGACTTTTGCTAATAAACTTAGTAGCCTGTAGATGATCCTCCATATTTTACTCACTGTAGAGGTTAAACTAACTGGTCTATAGTTTCCAGGATTATTTTTAGTTCTCTTTTTAAATAAAGGCACTACCTCAGCTATGCACCAATCCTTTGGTACCATGCCTAATCTAATTGAACTGTTGAAAATCAAGTATAGAGGTTTTGCTAGCTGTGTCCTAACCTCCATAATAACCCTCGGATGAAAACCGTCTGGGCCTGGTGATTTATTAATCTTTATTTTGCTTAGTCTCTCCAGGACTACTTCCTCACTTAAACAAGTATCTAGCCAAGAGTCATTACCTTCACTGTCGTTAAGCACTACTGTCACCTGCGCATCCTCCCTGGTGAATACTGAGGGAAATTTTTTTTTCAGTATTTCCGCTTTTAATTTGTCATTGTTTATCAAAGCTCCCAATTCATCTTTTCATGGGCCCACGTTCTCCTTCTTCAATCTTTTACTGTTTATATATTTATAAAACTTTTTAGGATTGGTTTTACTCTCTAAAGTGATTTGCTTTTCGTTTGCAATTTTAGCTGCTCTTATTACTTTTTTGCCTCTTTTATTGCATTCCTTGTAATTCCATTAGAGTTAAATGTTTTGAAAGCACGCCTCTTATTAGCCATTGCTTCTTTGACCTCCTTATTAAGCCACATTGGTTTGTGTTTAGTACTCCTGCGTTTACTGCTCGTGGGAATTAATTTGTGAATATTGCTTTCAAGCAACCCTTTTAAAGCATCCCACATTTCCGTAGTGTCCTTGCCATGAAACAACTCTTCCCAGTCAATGTCGTTTAATGCCCGTCTCAGCATATTGAAGTTAGCTTTTCTAAAGTTGAATGTTTTGGTTGCTCCCTTATAGCTATGTTTCTTGAAACTGATGTCGAAAGTGATCATATAGTGATCGCTGTTTCCCAAGGTCTCCCAACTTTAGTGTTTGATATAATGTCCACATTATTGGTAATAACTAGGTCAGGATAGTTTTACCTATAGTTGGGTCCTCGACTAATTGAGTCTAGAATTGATCTTTCAATGTATTTAAAAACCTGCTGCATGAATCGTTACTCCAATTTATATCAGGATAGTTAAAGTCTCCTAACACTAGGATGTCCCCCATTCCTGCTGCTTTTTCAATTTGCTGTAAGAGTTGTTCCTCCTCATGTATGCTAATATCTGGCTGCTTGTAGCACGAGAATTACTCTTAACGATTGTTAATCTCCTCCCTCCATTTCCACCCCCATCCTACTTAATACAGCCTTCCTCACTACTATCACTATTTGACGTGCCGTATATACTCGAGTATAAGTCGACCCGAATATAAGCCGAGGCACCTAATTTTACCACAAAAACCTGGGAAAACTTATTGACTCGAGTATAAGCCTAGGGTGGGAAATGCAGCTCTAGCCGTACATAGCCCTCAGTGCCAGATATGACCCCACAGTGCCAGATATGCCCTCATACTGCCAGATATGCCCCACAGTGCCAGATATGCCCTCATACTGCCAGATATGCCCCCACAGTGCCAGATATGCCCTCATACTGCCAGATATGCCCCACAGTGCCTGATGTGCCAGATATGCCCTCATGCTGCCAGATATGCCCCACAGTGCCAGATGTGCCAGATATGCCCTCATGCTGCCAGATATGCCAAACAGTGCCAGATGTGCCAGATATGCCCCCACAGTGCCAGATATGCCCCACAGTGCCTGATGTGCCAGATATGCCCTCATGCTGCCAAATATGCCCCACAGTGCCAGATGTGCCAGATATGCCCCCTCATAGTGCCAGATATGCCCCCTCATAGTGCCAGATAAGTCCCCTCAGTGCCACATATGTCGTTCCCCCCCAAGTGCCAAATATGCTCCCCCAGTGCCTGTTACTTACCCTCCGTCGCTCCCGCGCTGTCTTCTGAAGGAGGGACACGGAGCGCACAGCGCGCACCTCTCCTGTGTCCCTCCTGCATTTCCGGCGGCCGCGGCGGGTCTATTAAAGGAAGTGCCGGTTCGTGAGCCAATCAGAGCTCACGAACGGGTACTTCCTTTAATAGACCCGCCGCTGCCACCGGAGATGCAGGAGGGACACAGGAGAGGCGCACGCTGTGCGCTCCGTGTCCCTCCTTCACACTGCTCTCCCTGTCACACTGCTCTCCCTGCACTGACTCGAGTATAAGCCGAGGGGGCTTTTTCAGCACAAAAAAAAGTGCTGAAAAAGTTGGCTTATACTCGAGTATATACGGTAATAAGACTTTCTATATCATGCCCCCTGATGTTAGTATCTTCCCTTATGCTATGGACATCCTTTTCTATATACCGTATTGTTGTGCAATACTCATCAATAGGTAATAAATTTGGAATATCCTTTTCTATATACCGTATTGTTGTGCAATACTCATCAATAGGTAATAAATTTGGAATATCTTGGGCAATACCTGTGTCAGTAATTCCGATGTCAATACCCATGCAGATACCCTTGCCTGCTGATCTTTCGCTCCCCCCTTCTCCTCCCCCAAATTGTTCCTTACCCCGATCTTTACTGTTCTCCCTCTTTGTCCCGTAGATACTAGCTAAACCCTCCCCCCAGGCTCCTAGTTTAAAACCTCCTCCAACCTTCTAACCATCCTGCCCCCCACAACCGCAGCCACCTTCTCATTCAGGTGCAATCCATCACGACAAAAAAGATGGCGCATGACTGAGAAGTCCACCCAGTGTTCCAAGAACACAAACCCTTCCTTCCTACACCAGTCTCTAAGCCACACATTTAACTCCCTGATCTCCCTCTGCCGCCCTGGGCTAGCATGTGGCACTGGTAATATTTCGGAGAATATTACCTTAGATGTCCTTGCCTTAATTTTCTTGCCTAATTCCCTATAGTCTTTCTTATGGACATCCCACCTACCACTAACTTTGTCATTGGTGCCAACATGCACCAAGGCCGCCGGGTCTTTACCAGCCCCTCTCAACAATCGGGTGTGGTATGGAAGGTAGATAGTAACTAGGTTGACCAATATTGGTCAACGTAACTAGGTCGACAGGGTTTCTAGTTCGACAGGGTCTTTAGGTCGACAGGGTCTAGGTCCACAGGTCAAAAGGTCAACATGATTAATATTCCTCCACCGTTCTATCTAAACTTTGCTCAAGATTGTGAATGTCCCTCAGTCTCTTAACGGTTCACTCTAGATCAGTTACCTGGGCTTCCAGGGCAGCCGCTCGCTCACATTTCGCACAGATGTACCCGCACTCGGACTGTTGTGCCAGGAGCACATACATCATGCACGACATGCACTGAGTGAGATCCTCAATCTCGGCCCCACCCATTTTTAATATGTTCTAACTCCCTGTTACCTTCTGAAAATTAAAACAACAAAACAAAGGGACAATCTTTATATAAGTACAATAAATAAGGGACAAAAGGCCAATAAATAAACAAAGGACAAATATAGTATAAATTAAGTACAATAAAATAAAATACAGTAAGGGACAGGTGAAAAAATAAAAAGAGAGGGGCTATCTATATGTAAAGGACAATATATAAGGGACCAGGGGACAATAAATAAACAATTGATAAATACAGGATAAATGAATACAAGTTTTTACAATAAAATACAGTAATAGACAAAGAGAGACAATCAGTTATACATAAAAGTTAATTTTTTTCCTGATCAGTTTGATTTTGTAGCCCATGCACACTTTTTAGTATTAATCCTCAATTAATAGAAACAGTGTGCACTCTACTAACTACACCTTTCTAGAACTGGTGAGGATTTACTTTTGCCCAAAGAACGGCCTGATTCATGGCATGACTTTAACATGGTCCTGGAAACATTCCTTAAAAGTTGTTGTACATATTGACATAATCGTATCACGCAGTTGCTGCAAATTTATTGGCTGCACATTCAAGTAGCAAGCTCCCATTGCACCACACACGGGGGGTCATTCAGATCTGATCGCTGCTGTGCGTTTTTCGCACAGCGGGCGATCAAGTCCTAACTGCGCATGCGTATGCACCGCAATGCGCATATGCATCGACCATCAACAATGGGCATCGCTGGTCAGTGATGGGATGTTGCATAAAATCCGATCGCATGGCCGTTCGCAAAGTGATTGGCAGGAGGAATCCGTTTGTGGGTGGTAACTGACCGTTTACTGGGAGTGTAAGGGAAAACGCAGGCGTTCGCAATCGTTTTCAAGGAGTGTGTCTGACGTCAGTTCAGTCCCCGATCAGCCTGATGAGATTGCACTGGAGGAGTAAGTCCTGGGCTGCGCACAGACTACACACACTGGATTTTAGCAGCTCAGCGTACACAAAGGATCGCACTTTTGCACTGCGAATATGCACTCCCCCTGGAGGCAGCGACTATCTGAACGCACAACAGCAGCAAAATTAGCAGCCCAGCGATCAGATCTGAATGAACCCCACTGTATCATAGGTTTGAGATTGAAATCTGGCGAATATGGGGTTCATTGGAGCATACTGAACAGATAGTTATGTTTGTGGAAAAAGCTTGAGATGGCATGTACTTTCTGACATGAAATGTGCTAGTAGACATTAGAAGATGGATAGGTTGTTTCCATAAAGGGATTAACATTGTCAGCAACAATACTCAGGTAGGCTCTGGCATTTGATGCTCAATTTGATTTAATTTGATGACCAATTGATATGGTATAATGTAGCGTTCACACTAGGCTGTTTCAGACCACACCCTGCCTGATTTAAAAATTGCAAATTGCACCCTGCCCTTTTAGAGGCACCCTGCTAAAACAGCCTGCCCTGTGCCTTCCCCACCCATAGTCCACAGTGTCCCGTGGGTGGGAAAAGTTGCGGTTGTCAATCACCGCCAGGTGAATACATGCCATGTGCTTGCACACGGCATCTATTCATAGTGAGAAGAAGGCTTGGGGGCAGCCCAGCATGCCCGTAAGTGCTGAGCGTGCCTCCCAAGAGTGACAACGACGGGGCCGCATCCCCCTCCCTGGTGCTCGACTGTTTGCAACTTTATGCAAATACCACCAAAAAGTCCTTCCCCGGTGTACATCCATGCATATTAATGTGAAAGGACTGAGATGCCCATTTTCAGTGTCTATACACACTGTAATAACGCCTGGTGTGTGCGCCTTACACACCACTGTTGGCGCCCTATTGAAACTTTGACTGTAGCAGGTGCAGATGTATGGCTTTCAAAGCGAATAATTGAAGGAATGAGTATGTAAACTTTTCAATGACACACCCACGACACCTCCCATAAGATGGATCATCTCTGTGCATCTGTTGAGCCACCTCACAGTTACTGCCCAGGAACGCCCAGCACTGTTCCAATGCATTTCTGTTATCATGTGTCATCGCAACAGTGCCATGCAATAGCAACAAATCACTCAACTTCAGTCAACATTGGCTATGTGTAAAGATGGGTACACACCACAGTGGCATGTCGGCGGACCCGCAATCACGCTGGTTCAGGTAAATACATACCCTTAACGATTGGCTGCTCGATATGTCGGTTCAGACATCCAGCGGGGCGGGCATTTTAATTTGTCTTCCCAGCTGTGACATCAGTACCTGCAGCAAGTGTAGTGTTCACTCTAGGCTGTTTTAGCAGGGCGCTGCACCCTGCCCGATTTTTTTAAAGGCAAAATCCGCCCTGCCCCTTTTGCGGCGCCCTGCTAGAACATCCGCCCGCTTCCTGCCCTCCCAGTGTGTAAAGATGCCGTGCGCATGCGCACGGCATTCATTCACGCTATGGGAGAGAGCTGGGGGAAGCCCAGCACCGACGGTGGTGCTCGGCACGCCCCCAACAGTGACGTCGACGGCCACAGACGTCCTCTATGGCAACGTCTGTGGGCCGCACCGCCCACTAAAATGACGTTGGCGTGGCCACCCCCCCTAATTTACATGGCCAATATGCCCCCGGAGTCCGGCGCCCTGCCCCATATTAATCCTAGAAGGAACACTACAAGTGTATGGGTGGTCGGCAGACTGCCCGTACACACAGCTAGATGCACCAATATATCTGCAGCTATATCAGGCATCAGCTGTGCTGCAGAGCCTACGCTAAATGTCTGTGAATGACAATGCTCACAGCCATATCGGGTGATATATCGCTTAGTGTGTACTCTGCTTAAATCCAGTCCACTGTCTCATTCCTATCACACCAGGCATCTCACACGGTGTAGCATATTGAGGCTAGATGTATCAGGACATATCTTTATTGGCATTAAGTTCAGTTTATTAAGTCGACAATCATTACGTCAATATTCATAATATAAACATGTTCAGTATGTCCACACTGATGAAATGTCAACATGTTCACAGTGTTGCCAATCCATTTTTAATATATTTCTAATGCTAACCCGTAAACCTAACCGTTTGTCAACATTTCATTATCAATGGCTGCATACTGGTGATAGTACTATGGAGTGTTACATGAGAGAATATTAGTAATGGCATCTTCTTTCAGAGGACAATCAAGCTTTCCTGGAATCTGTGTCTGAGGAGCGACCTCCCATAAAGCCGTGTTTTACCAGGACCATGCTGGATATTGAAGTTGTAGAAGGAAGCGCAGCCAGGTTTGACTGCAGTATCGAAGGTGATGATCTTATCTATAAGCTGTACTATATGTGTCATGATAACGTCATATTTATTCCTCTATGCTTACCAACCTCCTTTTCTCTGCTGCAGGTCATCCTGACCCAGAGGTGATTTGGTACAAGGATGACCAGCCCATCAAGGAGTCCCGTCACTTTCAGATAGAATATGATGAGGATGGGAACTGCTCACTTACTATCTCTGAAGTATGTGGGGATGATGATGCCAAATACACCTGCAAAGCCATCAATAGCCAAGGCGAGGTGACCTGCACTGCAGAGCTCATTGTGGAGGTGATGGCTGAAGAGGAGGAAGAGGAGGAGGAGGAAGAAGAAGAAGAAGAGGAGGAGTGAATAAATAAATATTCCATATTGGACTTATTTCTAGCCGCAAACTACAAGGGGACTTTCACATTCGGATCCCAGAAAGTTACTACTTCAGAGAAGCTGGAAGGCATACTTAGATACCACTGTTTGAAGAGCATGTCCTCGGCCTGATTAGAAGAAAGTTTTTCCTATTTCCAAGGGCATTATCACTATTTAACTACCATATGCAAATTAATTACTCAGATTTGTGATTGTAGAGGAGCACATGGCTGGGATGGGGTGTAGGGTAAATGGCTTGGGATATGGCTTTAGGGTAAATGGCCCAGAATGTGCCTGTAGGGTGAATGACCCAAAATGTGGCTGTAGGGTGAATGACCCAGGATGTGGCTGCAGGGTGAAAGGCAAAGCACAGGTGTAGTGTGAATGGCATGGTTTTAGGGGGAATAGCCCGTGATGCTGTTGTATGGTGAATGGCTTGGGATGCGTTTGTAGGGTGGATGGCCTGGGATGCGGTTCTAGGGTGAATGGACCAGCACAGATGTTGTGTGAATGGCCAGGCATGTGGTATTAGGGGGAATGGCCCAGGATAGAGTTGTAGGGTAAATGGCAAAGCACGGGTGTAGTATGAAATGCATGCTTTTAGAAGTTATGGTCTGTGATGCAGTTGTATGGTGAATGGCCTGGGAGGCGTTTGAAGGGTGGATGGCCTGGGATGCGGTGGTAGGGTGAATGGCCCAGCATGGATGTTGGGTGAATGGCCCAGCATGGATGTTGTGTGAATGGCCAAGGATGTGTTGTGTGACTGACCTGGAATGTCATAGATACATAGAAACATAGAATTTGTCGGCAGATAAGAACCACTTGGCCCATCTAGTCTGCCCCTTTTTTTTTTTATCTCTAACCTTAAGTGATCCTTATTTCTTTGTAAGGATATCCTTATGTCTATCCCATGCATGTTTAAATTGCTCTACTGTCTTAGCCTCTACCACCTCCGATGGGAGGCTATTCCACTTGTCCACTACCCTTTCTGTGAAGTAATTTTTCCGCAAATTTCCCCTGAACCTCCCCGCCTCCAGTCTCAGTGCATGTCCTCGTGTCCTATTGCTTTTCTTCATTTGGAGAATGTTCCCCTCCTGGACTTTGTTAAAACCCTTGATATATTTGAAAGTTTCTATCATGTCCCCCCTTTCCCTTCTCTGCTCCAAACTATACATATTGAGATTTCTTAGTCTTTCTGGGTATGTTTTGTGATGTAGGCCATGCGCCCATTTTAGTTGCCCTTCTTTGTACAGTTTCTAATGTATTAATATCCTTTTGAAGATATGGCCTCCAGAATTGAACACAGTATTCTAGATGAGGCCGTACCAATGACCTATACAGTGGCATTATTACTTCTTTCTTTCTGCTGCTGATTCCTCTCCCAATGCAGCCAAGCATCTGACTAGCCTTCCTCATTGCTTTGTTACATTGCTTACCTGCCTTTAAGTCATCTGAAATAGTGACTCCTAGATCCCTTTCCTCCTCAGTAGTTTCCAGTATAGTGCCATTGCAGGATGCAGGATGTGTGACCAGGAATGCAGGATGTGTGACCAGGAATGCTGTGCTGCGTATGTTGCCCAGGATGTGGCTGCAGGGTAAATGGCAAAGCACGGGTGTAGTGTGAATGGCATGGTTTTAGGGGGAATGGCCTGTGATGCTGTTGTATGGTGAATGGCCTGGGATGCGTCTGTAGAGTGGATGGCCTGGGATGCGGGTGTAGGGTGAATGGACCAGCATGGATGTTGTGTGAATGGTCAGGCATGCAGTTTTAGGGGCAATGGCCCAGGATAGAGTTGTAGGGTGAATGGCAAAGCACGGGTGTATGGCCAAGGATGTGTTCTGTGACTGACCTGTAATGACATGCAGGATGTGTGGCCAGGAATGCTGTGCTGCGTATTTTGCCCAGGATGCAGTGCAGGGCGTGTGACCTGGGCTGTGATGTAGTATGAATGCTTCTACCCCTATAATCACAAGGAGTTAATGCAGTGCCTTTTATTGCCAAAGCCCTGGGGCTGGTTTATAACCCACTGTTGGATGATAGAACCCACTTTATTACTTTCTTGTCCATATTTGGTGAGCTACCAGATACCTCTTTTCCTTAAAGTTATGTAAGGGATAGTCCCTGATTTCCTGGATGAAAATAGACTTAGAGTATTTATCCTTTTATACTGTATGTTATTTTATGGAACCTAGAGGCAGTGAAGCTTTTGTTTTCCCACAAGCAGAGCAGTTATTGGTCTGGTCTCATAAAATGCTTTGATGTTCCATAATGTGAAGTGTGGGAGAGATGTGTGAGCTATATAAAACAGATCTAAAACTGTGTAGCAGGCAACAAATTATGGCAATAGGTTTATCTATGTAGAATGTTTGCAGAAGGTTCTGACAGAATCTAGTACTCCCCTTTCCGGTAACTAAATAATAATCTCCACTGTTGAAGAGCATGGGGGAACCTTGGAAAGACCCCTCTAATGGCTGGATGTAAATATCTGCTATTAACATATACACAGAATTCTATGCTTCCAGACACATTAAGGCAGGGTTATGTCATTTGATTTGAGATTTGTAAAACTTTATAAATATACAACCTGGCTAGCTAACAAAACAGTGCAGTTGTGAGTAGTCGGATGTGGCTAATCCCTGTTTTGTCTGATATTGAGTATACAAATGAGATTGCATCTGTTATGATAAATTTTGATTCCTACATTTATACAAAATCCACTTCTTTGGATTGCTATGCTCCTCTGGACTGTTCCTGCCACATAATGCAGTATTTCCCAACTACAAATTGTGTTTACTATTAGGATATGTGAAGCTTCTTTGGCCTAGTTAGCAAGTATCCAATATTCACCTTCTCTAGTGAGGTTTTAAGGACTTTCTCTTCTTACAAGTGCGTGAGATTCCTGCTCACACTTTGCTTTCACAATATAAGCACTTTGGGTTTTTTTTTGTGTTTTTTAAGGAGAATATATCAGATGTCAAACATTCATTATGGATCTGTTTGTGTGCCACACTGTGTGTATATAGATATGTCTCTCATTCTCTCCACATTAATTTAATACATAAGGTTCAAGGGAGTTTAGCTGGTCATGTTACCAGTCTTTTTAATAATTCCCTAAAGTTTAAAATCAAGAAATTTGGTGCACATTTTTAATTTGTTGTCTTGTGTCACTGCATTTATATTATTTCTGCCGTACACATCCCCCAAAAATATTTTTTTTTACCAAATTTGAATAAAGATTGATAATATTTACACCATATAAACTGTCTGTTTCTAAGATCTTATAATATTACAAGAATTGTGTTCTGCAACACTGTACATGTAGTGAAAAAACAGATAATATATCAAACCCACCCCAGCATGTTCTGTTAATAGTGTTACAGAGTTACTATTTACCATGACACAGTCATGTTTGATTTGAATTTTCTGTTTTTGTTAATAATGATAATGCTGTTAACATTGCTTAAAAGATGTCCTAATTTGAACTCAAAGTATACCCGTCTCTTGTGGCAAACATGGGGTTAAAGCAGCCTGGCTCACGTCCCAAATCTACTAGTCTGCCGGATGTACTCTATAACCACAGGATTGTCACCATCTCCATATATGGAAAGTGTTTTGTAAGAGTACAAAGCTTTTCTCACGTATTCTAACATGTGCTTGGCTATATTTTTATTTTAATGAAAATACACTTTTTTTTGCCAATTTGTTAAAGGCTGACAATTTGCGGTGATGAGAACACTACAGCTGTAGTTCCTCACATTATAAATAAAGACTAGCACATCGCATGCTTTCCTTAATGGCCGGGCTGCAGTTGTCTGCATCTTCTTTTATTTGTGTCAATATGTAACGTCTGATACTATTGATGAATGTGAATAGTTCATGTTGTAGGTGCTTTGCTGGGCAATGTCACAGGATCATTCTCTATCAAACCCTACACCCAACTTGTGCCACCCTTGAGCCCTCACTTTGCTCAGTACTAACTAGCCAGACCTTCCTACCGTGTTCCAGCATATCTTACCTCATCAGGACGATTACAGTTACAACTATAGACGTAGTCATGCTCAGCTTAGAAAATAGAAAAAAATCGTCCCGTGTGTATGCCCCATTAGACTGACACCCATACTTATTAGCCCTCCAGGCACATTTTGAAAAGGAGATAATGGTTTGAAGGAGTACATTTAAGAAAGCTGTATATTTACCACTAATATGGATAATTGTTTCAAATAGAACTAGGACAACATTTGTGACACGGGTTAGTGTCAAAGAAGAAAAATAACCGTTGCTCCTATTTTGGAAAAATCCCATTTCAAAAGCATACAAAAATAGAAAAGAAAAAGGGAGTGCAATAAATCAAATATTTTAACATACTAATAAAAATACAAAATGCACTGGGATGTATTAACTATATTTGTAAAGTTCTATGAACTACATTTTTTTTAAAATATCTTTTATTGGTTAATAAGTATGCATAACTATGCTTAATACAAGTATATTTTTATCAGTGTGTTATAAGATTAGGTATTGTGGCACTCCCTTTCTAATAAAAATTATTTTCTACTATGGAATATGATTATCGTGGCAACATGACATGTTGTGTTGCAGTGAGCTGAGAGACCCTCTTAGGTCTGCATTCACTGTGAGGTGTGGTTGTTGAGATATAATGCACAATCATGTGATTTACTGTGCCCATTTAGTGGGATTTATGTAATTTAACACACCATTTTATAAATCTATTTATAAATGGATGAATTGTTGAAACTGATGTATACAGTTATATATACATCAGTAATATAACACTAATATAATCAATGTTGCATTATATGTACTGTAATTTAAGGTCCCAAATTCATATTATGCCACCCATGGTGGGGAAAATTCACCATGCTACACAACAGTGCCTCCAACTCACATTACTCCACTTAATCCACACAGTAGTGCCCATAATTCACATAGTGCTACACAGTAGTGTCGTTTATTCACATTATGCCGCACAGTAGTGCCCCTTATTTACATTACACTACACAATAGTGCCCACAATACACATTATGCCACACAGGAGGGCCTGCAGTTCATGCGATGCCAAAACAGTAGTGTCCATTGTTCACATTACACTACACAGTAGTGCTCACAATACACATTATGCCACACAGGAGTGCCCGCAATTCATGTTATGCCACATAGTATTGCCCCTTATTCACATAATGCCACACAGTTGTTTGCCTTATTCACATAATGCCACACAGTTGTTTGCCTTATTCACATAATACAACACAGTAATGCCCCTTATTCATGTTATACCACACAGTAATGGCCCTTATACACATTATGCCACAGTAGTGCTAGTAATCAACATTATGCCACAGTAGTGCTTCTTATTCATGTTATGCCGCACCATAGTGCCCCTTATTCAGGTTATGCCACAGAAGAGTTCCTTATTCAGTTTACAGTATGCCACATAGTAGTGCCCTTTTTTCGTCTTATGCCACACAGTAATGTCCCTTTTTCACATTATGTCACACAGTAGTGCCCCATATTCACATTATGCCACACTGTAATTTCCGTTATTAACATTATACCACAGTAGTTTTTCTTGCTCACCTATTCATCATCTTTACCCAGATAAACCTGTCCCCCTTTTTCCACTTACCAGCCCCTTGGGTTTCTAGGAAAGGAAAGTGGCTCCCCATTGGTCAACAGTGGCCATCTTTCAGTAGCCTGCTATGTCAGCAATTTTCTGTTAGCCCCTGCTCCTCAACTAGATCTCTCCTGGCTAGCAGCAGGGGAGCTACTTGTGTTACAGCAAAAAGTGGCCAGGAATATGGCATCCCTGGCTCATTAAAATTGTACCACCCAGGGTACAAAAGCACCCTACCTCCCCAATCTGTGTATGTGTGGCTGTGTATACACACAGGAATCTCCCCTGTAAGTCCTGCATATGGTAATACAAATTAATAGCATGGTGATACAGATGACATCCTAAGAAATGAAAGGAATTGCAAGGTTTACAAGTATCTCATAAGTCAGTAATTATCTAATCCGCGTAAACCATTCAGTAGGGAGTGTCCAGGCAGTGCACAAAGCAAGTGCTTGAGGTGGAGGGTAACTGATTTTATTGGTGAGAAATGGATATTGTCCTCCTGTAGCATTGATATCAATGAAAGTGCTCTTGTCCTATTTGCTTCGTGTTTAACTCTGGATCTGAATTATGCTATCTTATTAATGCACTAGTTAAATATGATTTAATAACACCTGATTAGTGATTTAAATGAACCCCCAATAACCTCCCACAACAAAGTTTTAAACAAGCAAACAGTGGGAAAAAAAAACATAACATGTATTCAGACAAAAAAGTATATACAGTAGTCCTTCCTTAATTCAGTTTATGGCCTAGTGCTGGTAATGTATGGATAAAGTCACATCCCAGGGCACAGCTCCCCGACACTTACCCTGGTGCTGTCTCTTCCATCTTGCGCTGGAGTCCGCTAATCCCTGCTGCCTCCTCATGCACTATGTGCCAACAACCCTCTTCAGTGAATTCCCACTGGCTCTTGTGAATTGGCACTGTCATTTTGGAAATGGTCAGCTGATCACATTTCCACCACTAGGAATGTACTTTGCATTCAGCTGACCCTGGCAACAAATCAAGGATCAAGAGACCCTATTTAAATTCTTCCTGGACAACTGGCCAGTTGCCAGTGCAACATTGTTTCTGCAGACACTTTCCTGGTCCAGCAGAATCCTGTACATTTAAGTGCAGCTAAGCATTACTGTTTTCAGCCCGGTTGTCATGGTTTCAGAATTCTGATGATCTGTATCAGGGGGACCCTTGGATATTATGGACATAAAGGTTCAAAGGGGAGATACCAGGTAGTTTTTGATAATAGAACCGATATGGACTATAGCTGATAAGCTCAGATATCCATGGCAATCACAACAACACAGAGTGGCACTTTGGACTGGAATCTGCACAAGGATACAGAACTGAAATCACAGCTGCAAAATCCTGGGACCGGTCATACGGAACTCAACCCCAGATCTCAACACTGGGGCTAAAGGCTGGAACCCACTGAGAACTCAGACAAACAAAACTGGAAAAACTCAGAAGTGTGTAGCACTGAACCTGGAACCTAAAAACTCAGATAAGGAATCAGAGTCTAATGTCTCCAAGATTGTAGCTGCTGCATCTATCCACCTGGAATTGCTCTGATCCAAACCTGGAACTGTAATCAGACCCAGGAGGAGCCCCATTGCAGAAACACAGAACAGGACAAACCGAATCCTATTACTGACCTATGGAAATCAGCCTTAGGAATGGAGCAAGAGTTAAGATACAGTGCGTACTTAATGCTGGGAAATCTCCTGAAACAACTGCAGCAGATGGTACAGCAGGTACAGGCCAGGAAGGCAGGATAGCAGCAGACTGCTGATTACTGCAGACACATGATAATGGTAGATAACAGGAGTCCACTCAGCAGGATACAGATGACAAGTGAAAAATGCTGGTATTGCAGGTAATGCACAAAAATGTTGGAATGCAGGTAATGCTGGAAATACTGGAACACAGATAATGCAGGAAATGATAGATTGCAGGAAATGCTGGATTGCAGGTAATGCTGGAATGCAGTAAATACTGGAATGCAGGAAAATCAGAAACAATGGGATGGAGGAAATGCTGAAAAATAGTTAAATCAGGAAATGCAGGTAATGCTGTTAGGGAACTCCAGCTCAATTGTGTAAGACATCTAGAGTCTTCTGCCTACATCAGCTACTCATTGTTCCTGCTGTGCCTGATATGCACACCGTTACTAAGGAGGCCACCAGGACTTACACCTCTAGCATTAGGGGCTCACTTAATTGGCTGGAGACCGCAGGATTATTATCTGAAGTGGTATCTGCAGGCAAATGCACAATGGTATGGAAACAGTTAATTTGAGACTTAACTGTGGAATACCAGATATGTTCAGGATTTTGGAGCAAGATATGACAGGGATCTCACAGCATATTAATATGCAAACTGTGGATGTGGACTTTACTATAAGGCAGTATTGTGAAGTCTGGAATCAGTGCCGTAACTAGACATTTTGGTGCCCTGTGCCAGAAAGAGAACTGGAGCCCCCACTCCACAAAAAAGGGGTGTGACTTCATATGGAAGGGGCATGGCTACAGAATAGTAGCAATTCACATTACACCGCACAGTAGTATCCGTCATTTACTTTACACCACACAGAAATGCCAATTATTCATGTTACAAAATGCAACACATTGGTACCCCTTAAACACATTATGCAATACAGTAGAGCCCCCATGTTCCCTAACATTATTTTTTTCTATATCAATAAATAGAAGCTACAATATTAATCTGCAATTTGCTTTATAGTGAGAACTTTTGCAAAATAAATGGTCACAAACATACTTCATCCTAACACTATGGCAATGTTCAGAAGCCTGGGGGTACAGTATATTTACTAAAAATTGATTTTGGCATTTAAAGGGATTTGGCATTCGATTCCCACTCGAGTTTGATTGAAGAGATTAACTAAAGACCAAATTGAATGATGTTAGAAATTCGATTTTGGCTTCTAAACACCATTCTAATGGTAGGAAATTGATAGTGATGACTTTTTAAGTACCCAAAAGCATGTAGGGCAGTGTGTAAGTAGTAATAATGGATGTCCAAGGTTATGGTATGTAGTGCACCTACCTGCACAAACAAATCACCACATGACTGAGATAACCCTGGAGGATCAATCAGAGAGCACCATCAGCAGCTTCATGAGTTGAATAGTGCATGTATTCCAATGTGGCTTAATAAAGAGGTCAAAGAAGCATTGGCTAAAAAGAGGCATGCTTTCAAAACATTTAGATCTAATGGAGGGGAGGAGTCATCCCAGCATTACAAGGAATGCAATAAAAAATGTAAAAAAGTACTAAGGGCAGCAAAAATTGTAAACAAAAAGCAAATCGCTATAGAGAGTAAAAGCAATACTAAAAAGTTTTATAAATATATAAACAGTAAAAAGTTAAAGAAGGAGAATGTAGGACCATTAAAAGAGGAATTGAAATTCACCAGGGAGGATCAGTCGGAGAAAGTAGTGCATAAAGATAGTGAAGGTAATGACTCTTGGCTGGATAGTTGTTTAAGTGAAGAAGTTGTCCTGGAGAGACTAAGCAAAATAAATATTAATAAATCACCAGGTCCAGATGGTTTTCATCCGAGGGTTATTATGGAGTTGAAGTCACAGTTAGCAAAACCCCTATACTTGATTTTCCACAGTTCAATCAGATCAGGCAAGGTACCTAAGGATTGGCGCATAGCAAAGGTAGTGCCTTTATTTAAAAAGGGAACTAAAAATAATCCTGGTAACTATAGACCAGTTAGCTTAACCTTTTAAGTGGGTAAAATATTGGAAGGTATCTTGAGGGATAGCATGGAGGATTATCTGCAGGTTAATAAGATTATTAGCAAAAGTCAGCATGGGTTTGTAAGGGACAGATCATGTCAAACTAACTTAATTAGCTTCTATGAGGAAGTGAGCGAGAATCTTGATCAGGGAAAAGCAGTGTATGTGGTGTATTTAGATTTTGCAAAAGCCTTTGATACAGTGGCTTATAGGAGACTGATCAACAAATTAAGGGAACTTGGTCTAGGATATACTATTTATACATGGATAGGTAATTGGCTGGATAACAGAGTACAACGAGTAGTTGTTAACTGGATGTTCTCCAGCTGGGCACCTGTAGTCAGCGGAATACCACAAGGATCCGTACTTGGCCCGCTACTTTTCAATACATTTATCAACGATCTAGGGATAGGCCTGGAAAGCACACTGTCAATCTTTGCGGATGATACTAAGCTGTGTAAGGTAATTAATTTAGATAGCGATGTGGAGTCTCTACAAAATGACTAATTTAAACTTGAAGCCTGGGCGTCTAAATGGGGAATGAGGTTCAATATAGAAAAATGCAAAGTTATGCATTTTGGGATAAAAAACACACAAGCATCGTATACTCTAAATGGGGAAATTATAGGGGTAACTGTGGTGGAAAAAGATTTGGGGGTGCTCATAGATAATAGGCTTAATAACAGTGCACAATGTCAAAATGCTGCAAAAAAGGCAAGTAAAGTGTTTGCATGCATAAAACAGGGCATTGAGACAAGGGACGAGGATGTAATCCTGCCACTGTACAAATCATTGGTACATCTGCACCTGGAATATCGTGTTCAATTTTGGGCACCATATTATAAAAAAGATATAGGAGAACTAGAAAGGATTCAAAGGTGAACTACTAAATTGATTAAAGGACTAGAGACTCTGGAGTACAAGGAAAGGCTTGCTAAGTTAAATATGTATACATTAGAAAAGCGACAACTAAGAGGTGACATTATTAATATCTTCAAATATGTAAAGGGTCCGCACAAGGAGCTAGCTGCGCATTTGTTTTATTAAAAGAACTCTGTATAGGACACGTGAGCACTCGCTGAGGCTTGAGGAGAGAAAATTCCGTACACAACGTAGGAAAGGGTTCTTCACGGTAAGGACAATAAAAATTTGGAACTCCCTGCCAGAGAAGATAGTAATGGCAGACTCTATAAATGCATTTATAAAATGATTAGACAAATTTCTAACTGGAAAAGGTATCCAGGGTTATAGCATTTAACATAGTGACATTAATCTGGGAGTGGTAAGAATCATTGTGGTTTATTGGTACTATGCCATTACATCAGCAAGTACATTACAATATGAACAGCTGATCACTAAATACAGGTTGTACCCGATGGGGCATTTTGCCTCTTTTCAACCTCACTAACTATGTAACTACTATGTGACTTATGGCATCCCGAGCCTTTGTAAGCAGACAGCTTTATACTACTGGGTGACTCAGGATTAGCTGAGAATGTCAGCTGACACTTAGGCTGCAAGGGATTGGTCAGGAGCTGGTCAGCTGATACTAAACAAAGTGGTGCCATCCATGCTGCTGGGCCGGCGGGTAGCATCGCCATGTGAAATGCCACTGTAGCACCCCAAGTCCGTCACTTTGCATCCCTGTGCATCTCGTACAGAAGACCCAGCCATATACATGGTGATTACTATGGCTATGCGAATAGCACTCAGGTGGACTGTCAAAGCATGCCAAACCCTCACAAGCGGCCGGACAGATAAGAAACAGGAAGGAATTAAAAGATCTCACTACTAAAGCATTAAATCAAAAGATAATAACTCAAACTGAATTTGATTATCTCAATTTAAAAGATCTGTCTATACCCACAATATATGTGCTCCCAAAGATACATAAGGAACCCCCTCCACCCTCCTGGACACCCAATCATTACAGGGTGCAATAGTGTCACCAGTAATCTGTCTGCTTTTGTAGATTTTTATCTACAACCGTTGGTGCAGAATACAAAGGCATATTTAAAGGATACTGGTGATGTTTTGTGAAAAATTTCTAATTATGATTGGTGCGAAGGTGATCACCTTTGTAGTGCCGATGTAGGTGCACTATATACCATTATTGATAAAGAAAAAGGTTTAGCTGCAGTTTCCTGTTTTTTAAATTTAAGCACCTTGGACGAAGGATTAAAGAAGTTTATCCTAGAAAGTATTGCTTTTATTTTAATGAATAATTATTTTATATTCGATGGAACATTTTACTTGCAGCGGATGGGCACTGCTATGGGTACCAGGTTCACCCCAGCTATGCTAACCTATTTATGGCCCACTGGGAAGAACAGGTGGTGTTTGGTGGGGATGAGCTGGGGGTGAGCCTGGTGTCTTGGCAGCGTTATATAGATGATATATTTTTTATATGGAGAGGTGATGTACAGAAATTTAATGATTTTTGCATTTTTTTAAATTCTAATGAGGTCTCAATTAAACTGACTTTTACTATTAGTACTGTAGAAGTGTCCTTTTTAGATCTAATATATATATATATATATATATATATATATATATATAGATGTGGGTCAATTAAAAACTCGAACATTCCGTAAAGGAACTGATTCAAACAGTTTTATTGATGTAACAAGTCAACATCACTCCAATTGGTTGGGGTCGATCCCTTTTAGTCAGTATATACGTATTAAAAGAAACTGTACCAATGACGTGGTCTGTACTGAACAACAGAACAAACCGATCCGAAAGATTTAAGACTAAAGGATACTCTACTGAACTATTAAGGAAAACCAGAGATAGAGTAGATAATATTAACAGAGAGGATCTTTTGAAAGAAAAGACAAAGAAACAGGAAGATACTAATAAAGATTATCAATGGGCTTTTATAAGTCAATTTAATGCTAGACATAAAAAAATAGAAAATATCTTTAATGTCAATCGGAAGCTGCTCAAACAAGATACAATATTAGGAGGTGCTCTCCATGACAAACCCATTTTTATCTATAAAAGAGCTCCCTCTTTAAAAAATCACCTAGTGAAAAGCCATATTGAAGGCAACCCAAGACAGAGTATATGCACTAAAGGTTACCACCACTGTGGTGATTGCCTAATGTGCAAAACTGTTAAAAGTAAAGAGAAGAAAATTACAAATGTGATGATCAATGGCAAGTGTGTTGAAATAAAAGAATTCATTACTTGCCACTCTAAAAACATCATATGTGTCTTGGAATGTTCTTGTGGATATTTTTATGTGGGAAAAACCATTAGATGTTTAAAGGTGAGAGCAGCAGAACACATCTATAATATTCGAAAGGGATTATTGACACACACTGTCTCCTCTCATTTTAAAACAAATCATGATGCAAATGAGTGAAATATACATAGTTTTTATGGGATACATCAGATACAACCAAATTGGCGAACAAGGAATATTGATAAAAGACTGTCTCAATCAGAGATGAGATGGATACACCATTTAGGAACCCTTGCACCCATTGTTTTTTTTTTTTTAAATCAAGTAATTTTTTATTGAATTTTGTAACACATTGACATAACAAGACAAAACAACAACATTAAAATTAACTATAACAATTGCCATCAATAAACAGGTATTTTCAGATCACAGTTCGGTGTGCGTGTTAATTCTTTTCGCATATGTGTCCACGACAAAGAATATCAATATTATTACGAATGTCGCTCAAGTGCTCAATACCTGCCCGCCCAGCCATGTGCTACTCCAGCGACCCCACATCTCCGTAAATCGAGAGGTGGAACCCCGTATTTTATACATATGTCTCTCATGACGAATTACCTCGTTCACCAACGCCCTCCAGTGCTCCACCCTAGGCACATCTGCCGAGAACCAGACCCTAGCAATAACAACTTTTGCCAGCGTGGTGAGACACAGGACATATTTATACAGTAAGACAGAGTGTGTTTCCTCAAGATCTAACCCAAATAAACATATACCAGGATCTAATGTAGGGAGGGACGGTGCTGTCATGATCACATCACTCCACACTTTACGCCAAAAAAGGGAAATCTCAGGGCAATCCCACAGTAAGTGCCAAAATCCGGCATCGGCTGCCCGACACCTGGGGCAGTTAGAATCTTCCCTAAGACCAGCCCTCTGCATAGTAACTGGAGTACGATAGGCCCTGTGTAAAATATAGAAAAAAACCTGCTTATATCTTATACACGGCGTAGTGTATCTAAGGGAGCTCATAATCTGGAGCCACTGCTCATGGGACAAGCGCCCCAAATCAGTCTCCCATTTAATACGGAGATTATTTAATAGATCGGGGTAGCTTCTATTATTTAAAGCAGCATATATGGTAGACACCCTCCCCCTCTGACTCAGAGAAGTAAGCATCGTCCTAACAGGTGAGTCAACAATCAGTGGTGGGCCGTGAGGGAATTGAGTTTGTACAGCATGTCTAAGCCGAAAATACCGGAACAGAGCAGTGTTAGGTACATCAAATTCGATCTTCAGTTGCTGAAATGACTTCAGCACTCCACCGTGGTACAGCTGACCCAGCGCCATGACACCCCTAGCAATCCATATATTATCTAGCGACATCTCATATAGCTCAGGGTATGCACTATTGAACCACAATGGAGTACAGGCATCATGTCCCTCCCAATCATACAAAGTGTGTGCATAGCGCCAGATGAGCAAGGCTTGACGCAACAGGGGAGGCAAGCCAGGCGCTGAGAGACCAGAGAGGAGAAGCTGAAGAGGAGAAAGAGAGAAAGTAGGAGAGCACTCCGCCCGCTCAGCCAGAAACCCCCTCACCGTAGTACCCAGAGAATCCCCGATCCATTCACTCAGATGAGACAGCTGAGCCGCTACATAGTATAATCTGAGATCAGGGAGACTTGCCCCGCCGGACATCTGAGATCTGCATAATGTCCTGATAAAGATTCTCGCTGGCCTGCCACCCCATATAAATGAGGACAGAACGCCCTCTATAACAGTAAAGATCTTCTTGGGGAGGTAGACCGGAGAATTGTGTAGAGCATAAAGGAATTTTGGCTGCATCACCATTTTAAATAGATTAACCCGACCCAGGACAGACAACGGTAGCTTTTTCCAGCTATGAGCCTTCTCTTTAAATGTCGCTAAAATGGGGTCAATATTTTGGGCCACATAGCTACGCGCCATAGGAGTAATCCAGATGCCTAAATACTTGAACCGCAATGTCCATTGCAAAGGATACGCCCACTGTGTATTTTCAGGGAGAAGGCCAGAGATGGGGAAAATGTGGGATTTGTCCCAGTTAATTAGCAGACCGGAAAAGATACCAAAATTTTCCACTACCTGTAACACTGCTTGTAGGGAGTCATCAGAGTCTTGCAAAAAAAGAAGCATGTCATCCGCGTATAGCGCTACCACATCCACATGACCCCCAATCTCAACGCCCCTGACCCTACCATTACTGCGCAGCAGGCCGGCCAATGGCTCCACGGCGATCGCAAACAGTGCAGGAGATAGGGGGCAACCCTGTCGAGTGCCCCTCTCCAACGCAAAAAGCTCAGACGTGAAACCATTAGCCGTCACCCGAGCCACAGGCAAGGAATACAACAACTGGATAAAGCTAATAAATCGAGGGCCAAAAGCAAATTTCTCCAGCACCCCCCACAGGTACCTCCATTCTACGGAGTCGAACGCTTTGGCCGCATCAAGGGACACCACCACCGCGTCCGACCCCACCACATCACCCCTCTGGAGATGACAGAACAGTCTACGCAAATTTTGGGCCGTGGACTTACCTGGCATAAAGCCAGTCTGGTCCGGGTGAATTATTGTTGCAATTACCAAATTCAATCGAGATGCCAAGATTTTTGCCAGTATCTTGACATCAGTATTGAGGAGGGAAATGGGTCGATAAGACTCGGGGAGCAGGGGGTCTTTCCCTGGTTTCAACAGGACAATTATATTGGCCTCGGCCATAGAGCGCGGGAGAGCCCTACCCTCTAAGAGTAAGTCAAACAATTGTAGGAGATAGGGGGCAAAAAACGTACTGTATTTTTTATAGACTTCCCCCGGAAGCCCATCGGATCCCGGTGCCTTAGACGCCGGGAGAGACAGGATCGCAGCCTCCACTTCTTCCAACGTGATAGGTGCATCCAAAGCCCCCGAGTCCTCCCGGGACAAGCATGGCAAGGTCAACTGAGCCAAAAAATCCCGAAGCTGATCGTCAGAGTAACTGGCTCGGGAGGCATAAAGCGAGGAATAATAACTACGGAACGTCTCCGCCACCATTGAGCCAGAGTAACACAATTGGCCAGCAGAGTTCTTCACACACTGAATTACAGTTCTAGGGGAATCGGACCGGGCCAAAAAAGCCAAGTAGCTGCCATTCATCTCCGCCCGAAAATACTGCTCATGTCCTGCAAAAAGGAGTCTACGCCTGGATTTCTCAAATAAACAATCCGACCACTCGCTCTGCGCGCTCTTCCACAACAGCTCATCAGATCGCAAATGGGTAATAAGATATTGAGACTCCAACTGCCGGCACAAGGATTCCAACCGCACCTCTTCCCTCTTACTAAACGCTTTAACTTCAGAGATCCGCTTTATAAAGGAGCCTCGCAAGAACGCTTTAAAAGCATCATGTTTCAGCGGCAGATCACTGAATAGTAAATTGTCTTCCTGGAACCCTTCCCAAGCGGCAATCAGGTCCGCACCCTCCCCCAGTAGAGTCAACCAAAAGGGGTTAAGCTTCCACATTTTTGCACCCCGCTCCCAACCAATATTAACTGTAACTAAAACAGGAGAGTGATCCGATATACCCCTAGGGAGATAATCTACCGCCAGCACGTCCGGGGACAGATCAGGAGAAACCAAAACCAAATCAATACGAGAAAAAGCATGATGGGTAGCGGACTGACAGGAGAAGTGAGTAGCTGTGGGATTACGACATCTCCTTACATCCTCCAGCCCCAGTTCCCCCACCAGTCTTGCGAACGGGGTAGGGGACGCTAGGGGAGGGGAGGACGCAACAGACTCCCTCCACCTGTCCATACCACCATCCATAACATTGTTAAAATCCCCTAGGCATATTACAGGGGTAGCAGGGGACCGGGCCAGGAATCGGGCAGCATGACGGAGAACCTCATTATTATATGGCGGGGGGACATATACTGCTAATACATGAAACAATCTGCAGTTGATATGGGCTCGTAGGAAGACGTATCTGCCATATTGGTCAGTTTCACAGTCATCCAGGTGAAATTGTACGGACTTTCTAATCATTACAGAAACGCCTCTGGCACTGCTAGAGAAAGTGGAATGATACACGTGACTAACCCATGGTTTTTTAAGTGCCAACACCCTACCTCCATGCAAATGTGTTTCAGAAAGACAAATTATGTCCGCCTGGTATTTTTTAACCTGAGTCAGGACCAACGATCTTTTAATTTTCTCATTCAATCCCCGAACATTCCAGCTGAGCAGACGAAGCCCCTCAGAAACAGCAGACATAGAAATTATAGAAGGAAGGGGCAACAGGATAGATTAAAGAGACATACATCAAAACCTGGCATCGCAGCATAGCAAGGCTGAGCAAACAATAAACAGGGACAGGAGCAACCAGTCCCCCTACGCCCCAGGAGACAAAAGAGCACAGAGCAGTATCATACGGATATAGCGTGTCATTGCACAGTACGCACAGAACTAAAAAATGATGGCTTAGAAAAAAACAAACTAACCCCCCCCGCACCCACCCTGTATCACCTCGCAAACTTAAGGCATACCTGGATCCCATAACTCCTATTAAGTAACCAAACTAAGGGATAAGGGCCTAACCAAAGAACCTTAGGAAAAGCCCCTACACTATTTTCGGCAAGAGCTCTCCACAACTTGTAGAAAGAAGTAGTACCCCAACCCTGAAAAAAAAAGAAAAAACAACATAGCTAGGCACATGCCCCATTATAAAACATCAAACAGCAGTAAAACAACGTGGGGCTGACCGTTACCGCCATATCATAACGATGCATAGCAAGCAATACCATAATTTTGCCCCATTTCTATACGCCCCACATCACATATATCCCCACAGTGCATTTATATTCACAGGAATATGCATCAGATAAATAGAAACAGCGGTACAAGAAGAATGAAATCAACTTCTGAGCAACAACACATCATCAAGGAGAACGTGGTTGACGTTCCAGCCATGCACCAGCATCTTGAGGAGATGTAAAAAAATGAGTGGTGTTGTTAAGCACCACCCGCAACTTGGCTGGAAACAGCATAGCATATTGTATATTGCGGTCTCTGAGCTGACGCTTGACGTGAATAAATTTAGATCGGCTCTTTTGCACCTCCAGGGCAAAATCAGGAAATACGGAAATATTATGTCCATCTTGTTGAATAGGGCCCTTTGTTCGGGCCAGACGGAGCACCGCATCACGGTCCTTGAAATGCAGGAAGCGTGCAATAAATGTTCTAGCCGGGGCCCCCGGCGGCGGCGGCCTAGGTGGAAGCCTGTGCGCCCTCTCCACCGCAAATTGAGAGGTAAATGCCTCCTTGCCAAATAGATCAATAAGCCACCCTTCAAGAAATGACTCCGGGGAGGTGCCCTCTGCTCTCTCGGGGAGCCCGACAAACCGGACGTTGTTGCGCCGCAATCTCCCTTCTATATCTGACATTTTAGCCTGCATAGATGTCACTTGGGTAGACAGGTCCGCCACCTTCAACTGCAAGGGTGGAGCAGCATCCTCCAAAGCCGATATCCGATGTTCAGTTTCACCCACTCGCTCTCGGATCTTCTGCATATCCTGCCTTAGCAGAGAAACATCCATTTGTACTTGCCCAATCCGGTCCGTGACCCTCTGCTCGGACGCAGAAATTGCCTGCAATATTTGCTGGGTAGAATGCACCTGTTCATCATGGTCAGAGGTGTCCCCCTCGGCCGCCGGCGAGGGCGGGCCGGCCTCACCCCGCTTTGTCGAAGTGGATGCCTGCTGTGGTCTGGCAAATTTCTCCAGTTTCGCAGCAGCGTTAGCTGCACTCTGTCCTCCCCTCACCATGGTATCCCTGGACGGGAATGCAGATCCGGAGGAGTATTACAGCAGGTTCCGCACAAGAGTCAGGGCAGAGATGGCACCCCAATAAACGGAGCAAGTATGTGGGCACACTGCAGATAATCAGGAAGCAGGTGTATGTTGTAGAAATTGCAGCAGAGTGAAAGCTGAGTCAGGGGCACCCAAGCTGTCCCCACAGGATAACAGGCAGCTAATGTAGGGCAACTGGCTCCAGTGAAATATATACAGTCCATCCAAAAAAGGGCACTGTGGACAGGTATTAAGCCCAGGAGGGAAACAGGATGGCAACCACAGTCATCGCACCGCACAGCACCTCAGGGGGAGAAGGAGCAGCAGGACTGAAAATGGCGGCTTTTCGCTGGCTTTTTCGCCCGTACTCGGTCTCCAGCGTCACCGCAGTGGGGCCCCAGGCATGCACCTCCACTGGACCCAGCAGACGACAGGGCCCTCCTCTCTGTAGTCCCCCAGCCGGAGGACCAGCGCTCAGACACCGCCGGGTGCGCGGACACGCGCAGCTCCCGGAGCTCCGACGGCGGCCGGCGGAGGGGTAGGGAGCCGGAGACCACGCTGGAAGGTCCACAACAGCACACCCGCGCCGCTCACCGGATCAGCAAGGGCAGCAGCAAAGGCAGCACACACTCAGGGGCCAGCTGGCAGGGAACAGGAACCACAGGCTGGGGTAAAACGGATGGGTTTACAGGATTTTAGTGGAGAGCTAAGGCTGCACACAGCTACTCCATGCCGATCCAAGCCACGCCCCCCGCACCCATTGTTTTTTTTAGCTTAGTGTACCCATGGTTATTAGATAAGATATATTGCACAATTTGCCCTTGGTTTGTTTTTTACTCTCTGACTATTTTTTTCTACCATTTTTATCCACTATTGTACTTGTTCCTGATATTGTTTTTATTTTTTGAGGCATCGCTATATAAACTGGCGTTTTTGAACTTCGGATATTTAATTTAATTTATTTGGAGTGGTATTGAAAAACGTCCACCTACAGGAGAAAAACGTTACTAAGGATTGGAATGCAAACAACTTGCTGCTACAGTGACCTCCGGCTGGGTGGAACGCATGACTGTAATGTGTTCCGGTCATGTGACTTCGGTCCGGGTACTTCCGGCGGCTGGAACGCACGGCCATACTGGATCCGGCTGCGCAGCCCCCCCTGCACATGCGCGTATGGGACGTTTTGCCAATTAGCGGAAATGTAGAACAGCTGATGTTGTGTTAGTTAGGGTATAAGTAGGAAGTTCGGGGAGATCTCTATACGCTTCTGAGGAAGGACAACAATTGTCTGAAACGCGTTAAGCGTACGTGTCTCCCTACTGTATCATCCCATTGGGGCTGACAGCTTTCGCTGGTGCTGAGCTGCTGTGTTGGATTGCGGTTTCCGGAGCCGACATCCAGGGTTCCTTTATCCATCTGGAGCACCCAGGACTCTTTCACCAGCTGCTGCTAATACCATTGGGGATACTTTTTTATGCTTTTAATCGTCTGTTTGGTGTAAGTGCGATGTTTAAAATAAATGTGTATGATTTTAAAGGTTAATTGCACTATTGCACTTTTTCTATTATCTTTGCCCCCCCCCCCCGCCCCCCGTCCCCCCTCCCGTCCCCCCCGCCCCCTCGAGCTTCTAATTCTCATGTAGGTGTGATGGGGCTACAATTTGTCACAGAAATATCCAATCGTGGAGCTTCCGTCCATTTGTGATCTTCGGGATTCTGAGACCAGTTGCTGTTAATGCCTATGAGGATGTCTTTGTGCCATAATTGATTTCTTCTGTTAGATGTAAGTGTGATGGATAAATAAATGTATTCTTGTAAAAAGGTTAATTGCACTATTGCACTTTCTTCTTTTTGTACTCCTTCATGAGCTTTAATGCTCACTTATAGGTGAAGGAGTTACAATTTGTTACAGAGTCTGAAAAGTTATGACAGGACTTATTTGTATCAAATAGAGTATCTGGATATAAAAAAGCACGGTACTGTTATTGCTTATTTTCACCTTATTGGTGTATATGTAAAATTGGGAGTTGTTGGAGCGCTTAGATCTGTTTTTCCTCCAGTGGCAAATGCAGGATTTGCATGGGGGGGTTTCCAGAACTGGGTGGAGCCAATCACGGGGGTGGGGACTGAGGTGACCCAGTATATGCTGGGTCCGTAAAACTAGTGTGTCTGTGTATATATATATATATATATATATATATATATACATACACACATATCTACACATATATATATATATATACCGTATATACACCTATATATATATATATATATACAGTATATACACATATACATAGCATATTAAACATGCATACATATATATATATATATATATATATATATATAGAGAGAGTTACTGCGGACCGGCACTCCCTCCTCACAAGCAACGTTACTCCGGTGCCCTCCAATTCAAATGGTGCAGTGTTACAAAGAAGGGGCGGCACTCAGAGGCTGAAATAATCAAAGTTGTATTCCACACAAATGGTACCATTTGTGTGGAATACAACTTTGATTATTTCAGCCTCTGAGTGCCGCCCCTTCTTTGTAACACTATATATATATATATATATATATATATATATATATATATACACACAGTACATGTATATATACACATGTATATATATCGTGTGTGTGTGTGTGTGTGTGTGTGTGTGTGTGTGTGTGTGTTATATGTATGTATATACATGTGTATATATATGCATGCACATAGATATATACTGTATGTACTATAATTAAAATAAAGTAAACTTTTATTAAGCACTTACAAGTGCCACCAGGAAGACAGCAGGCTGCAGAGGATGCTAGACAGCCATTAATAATACTCATGCAGCAAAAAAAAAATATATATATATATATTTTATTTTATTTTTTTGGTGGAGGGGGGTTTCTGGGTGCTCGGAAACCCCCCCTGGGTGCGCCACTGTCCTCTTCTGTATTTCAATTGTCAATTTTGGTGCAAGGGGATATGCACTGTGAATTATATATTTTAGCTGCACTATTAACGACTTTTGCGCAGATTCTCAATACTTTGCTATTTCTTCTAATTAAAGAAAGACCAAAGGAGGAGCAGAGTAATGACAGATCAGATTGGGTGTGGAGCGAATGTGTTTTGCCAGAGAAAGTCATCTGAAGATGAAATGGGAAACTCCATCTGTATTTTATGTAATTCCTCTGTTAGCGGTTGTAGGGCTCTCCGCATCTGGAAAGTTGATAAAGTGTCTGTCAATAAGGCACAGGCTTTCGCATTTTAGTGATGTGACCGCAGGACCCGATCTGCACATGCGCAAAGTGGGTTCTGCACATGTACAGTTTCCTGATTATCAGGAAGCTGCTCAGTGAGTGACAGAAGCGACAGACAGTGAATTAGGCTAATTTTTTTTTATACCTCTATTATCTAGATCGTCCATTTTAGTCTTTATGGTTTGCAATTCCGCAGCTTGGAGAGATATAATATCCATCCATTTAGACAGAGCAGTATCTGTAGATTCCTGGTTTCCCTGAAATGATGTTAGGTGATCTCAGAGTAAGGATAAGTCATGTTATCTCTTGCATTATAGCGTTCTGTAGATCTTGTTTAGTAAGCAGAGTTTTGATATAGGTCAGTAGCTCCTTAATCTCATTACCAATTATAGTAGGTGATTGAAAAGATGAATGCTCCACAGAGGAGGAGCAAAAAGGATTAAGTGGAGCAAGCAAGGTATCAAAGGTATCATGGGTGGAGCCCCGAGTAGTAGGGGTTGGTAAAAGAAAAGGTAAATGTCTGATTGGGATGATTCGCTCTTAGGATAAGAATTGTCTCTTTTATGCGCAGACTTCCCAGTTTTGCTTATGCTTCATCAGGCTAAGTCAATAGGAGCAATGAGTGAGTAAATTAGAAGTATGAAAGAATTAAGATGTCATATACATGTGTAGAAATAAATAAATATATATATATATATATATATATATATATATATATATATAGTGGAGAAAACAACTGCGGCACTCAGGGTCTTGTGACCAAACAATGTGTATTAAAAAGTCACAGCATAGATCATCAACGTTTCGGGGTGTATAGCCCCTTTGTCAAGATGTGAGAGTGAATAAAGGAAAAAGAGTAGTCACCCATATAGAGAGAGAGCCCGCCAAACCAGAAGTGTAGGACCACCCATGCCTCGGCTGTGAATGCTGTACCGCGCTGTGTGATGATGTGTAGTGGCGTCAAAGGAGCGTCTGTGCCAGCTTGTTGCTAGGCAGCAACGGAGTGAGCTTCGTTGCTAGGGGCTGGGCGGCTGTGAAAAGATACGGAAATGATGGAAATACAGTGCACTGCAGGGCTAGAAAGCACCAACATAACCAACACCTGTGCAATGTAATGGTGGGAGACACACACATCCGCATAGCTAGATAGAGGAAGCATGCAGATGAAGTTGTTAAATGTCCCCAGTATGGAGATTAACCCCATAGGAGCTATTGTGGGATAGCAAAAAAGGAGAACTGATCCCATACATATAAACAATGCACTAAAAAAAATGGTAGTGGGGAGGACTAAAAGGCTGAGCATGAGAGCCTTAGAGTCGGGATGAAGGTGATAGCCACAGGAGAGTGGGAATCGTAAGATAAGTAGACAAATGAGCAAAGACACGAATGAAAAAAATAATAAAAAACAAACAAACAAACAAACAAACAGAAAACCGAGAGAACCCTACACCTGCACCTGTTTTTCAATCCTTTTTAGATAAAAGAAGCAATTCCACCTTTGATGCACAATCTACGCACCCCTCCATCAAATTCTAAACCGTCGATGAATCCATGCATAAATACACTAGGGCGAACAATCAAAGACATCATAATCTATCCAAACACGAATGGACAGCCTTTACAGATCTGGGTTCTTACTCCGACATAGTTATCCGCCCCGCGGATAAGGGGGGCGGAGTGGTCATACTATCAATCAGAGATCTTGGCCCAATTATCGGATACCAACACATATTGCTTGTTGGACATTGGGGGTAATTCTGAGTTGATCGCAGTAGCAAGTTTGTTAGCAATTGGGCAAAACCATGGCCCTCATTCCGAGTTGTTCGCTCGTTGCCGAGTTTCGCTATATTGCGATTAGTCGCTTACTGCGCATGCGCAAGGTTCGCAGAGCGCATGCGCTTAGTTATTTTACTCAAAAGTTAGGTATTTTACTCACGGCATAACGAGGATTTTTCATCGTTCTGGTGATCGGAGTGTGATTGACAGGAAGTGGGTGTTTCTGGGCGAAAACTGGCTGTTTTATGGGAGTGTGCGAAAAAACGCTGGCGTTTCTGGGGAAAACGCGGGAGTGTCTGAAGAAACGGGGGAGTGTCTGGGCGAACGCTGGGTGTGTTTGTGACGTCAAACCAGGAACGAAACTGACTGAACTGATCGCAATGTAAGAGTAAGTCTGGAGCTACTCAGAAACTGCTAAGAATTTTCTATTCGCAAATCTGCTTATCTTTCGTTCGCAATTCTGCTATGCTAAGATACACTCCCAGAGGGCGGCGGCCTAGCGTGTGCAATGCTGCTAAAAGCAGCTAGTGAGCGAACATCTCGGAATGAGGGCCCATGTGCACTGCAGGGGAGGCAGATATAACATGTGCAGAGAGAGATAGATTTGGGTGTGGTGAGTTAAATCTGCAATCTAAATTGCAGTGTAAAAGTAAAGCAGCCAGTATTTACCCTGCACAGAAACAAAATAACCCACCCAAATCTAACTCTCTCTGCAAATGTTATATCTGCCCCCTTGCAGTGCACATGGTTTTGCCCAACTGCTAAAAAATTTCCTGCTGCGATCAACTTGGAATTACCCCCCATTGACCCCACTATGGTGTATAAGAAGTAACTGGATGCGATTCCGGCAGCAGCAAAATCACAGGTCCTCATCTCTGACAATTTACACAAGGCTCTCACGCAGGACTTTCTGGTTGTCCCCATCCTTTTTACAGTGCCCAAGATACACAAAAATCTACAAAAGCCCCCCGGTCGCCCCATCATCTCGGCCCAACAGTCATTATACCAGCCTATATCACAATTCCTTGACTGTATTTTGCAGCCTTTGGTTCTCAAGCAACTGACGTGCTTGAAGGACACCACCTCGTTCCTCGGTTTACTGGAAGCATTCGGCACAGTTTCAGAAGGGACGATCCTATGCACGGTTGACATCTGCAGCTTGTATACAAGCATTCCACACACGGGCGGCCTGGAGGCAATGAGATCCTTCCTGATTGAAGAAAAAATGTCTGACATAGATTTGGACCTGTTTATGACCCTACTGGAGCTGAAACTAACTAGGAACTACTTCCTATTTGACGGCTGGTTCTATCAGCAGAAGACCAGCTGTGTAATGGGAAGTAACTTGGCCCCGTCCTACACCAATGTATACATGCTTAAGGAAGAGGTCTTGATGTTTTTTCAAGATCAAGCTGTTTCTCAATCTATTGCGTTATTCACCAGGTACATTGAAGACCTATTCATCATCTGGACGGGTGGCGAATCATTGTTGGAATCCATTAATTCCAGACCCTCTCAGATTAGAATCACTTCTCAATGGTCTACATCAACAATCAATTATCTGGATGTCCAGGTAACTATTTGTGCAGGAAAACTACATACGAGTATCTATAATAAACCTACGGACAAAAACACCCTTCTGCGGGCCAACAGCTATCACCCCCGCTCACTAAAGTAAGGCCTTCCAAGGTCCCACATGATTAGGGCAGCCCGGATCAACAGCCAGCCAGAAACTGTGGAGAGGGAACTGGACAAAATGATTCTCAAATTTATTGGTAGGGGTTATGAATATTCCGCCCTGGAAGCCATTAAAAGGGAGGTCTTACAGATACCACGAAGCACCTTGATGCAAACCAAAGAAAGAACCTTGGATAACAGAATCACATTGACTACGACTTACGACACCTCAAGTACTGTGTTGAACAGAGGGAACAGAGCCTTAGGGCCTATAGTCTCTACAGGCCCTAACCTTCCTTTCAAGCATAAAACTCAGATGATGTGTTATAAGAGGTGTCGTAACATCAAGGACATGGTAGTGCACACTGACATCACTAGTATCCCCAAGACCTTAGCTATGCCACAGAAGGAGATGTTCTTGAAAAAAAAAACCTGGCTGCTATCGTTGCTTGGGCTGCACAACGTGCAGCCACATGCTGACAGGTTCTGTTTTAAATTACCTCTAACGGAGGAGAAGATTCATATGCGACATACAGTATCCTGCACATCTACCTATATCATCTATTTGATTATTTGTCCCTGCGGCCACTGCTATGTGGGCAAAACTATAAGATCTTTACGTGAACGCATGGCTTTGCATCGCTCCGCGATAAAGTCAGCTATTGCAGGAAACCCGTCAGAACAACCAGTGGCCAGACATTTCTATGAGGCACACCATCCGCTCTCTTGCCTCAAACACATCATCATAGATCGTGTCCTTAAATCCCTTCGGGGAGGTGACCGGGACGGCCAACTTCTCCGGAAAGAAGCCTCATGGATTTTCAAGCACAACACCATCCATCCAGCAGGCCTAAACGAGAGACTTGTGTGGAGCATCTTTGGATAACCCATAGTTGGGTTTAATCATCCAGTCCACTATACATATAGTCTACAACTTGTTAGTGACTAAAGCTTGTCATTCAGATGGACTTGTACTCATCGAGCAGGAATACTTGTATTGTACATGTCTCTCGGTTTTCTGTTTGTTTGTTTTTTGTTTTTTATAATTTTTTTAATTCGTGTCTTTGCTCATTTGTCTACTTATCTTACGATTCCCACTCTCCTGTGGCTATCACCTTCATCCCGGCTCTAAGCCTCTCATGCTCACTACCATTGTTTTAGTGCATTGTTTAGGGAAAACTCCTTATAGCTCCTACGGGGTTAATCTCCGTACTGGGGACATTTAACAACTTCACTTGCATGCTTCCTCTATCTAGCTATGCGGATGTGTGTGTCTCCCACCATTACATTGCACAGGTGTTGGTTATGTTGGTACTTTCTTAGCCCTGCAGTGCACTGTATTTCCATCATTTCCTATCTTTTCACAGCCGCCCAGCCCCTAGCAACCAAGCTCACTCCGTTGCTGCCTAGCAACAGGCCGGCACAGGCGCCCCTTTGACGCCACTACACGTTATCACATGGCGCGGTACAGCATTCACAGCCGAGGCATGGGTGGTCCAACACTTCTGGTTTGGCGGGCTCTCTCTCTCTCTCTATATGGGTGATTACTCTTTTTCCTTTATTCACTCTCACATCTTGACAAAGGGGCTAGACACCCCGAAACATTGATGATCTATGCTGTGACTTTTTAATACACATCGCCTAGTCACAAGACCCTGAGTGCCGCAGTTGTTTTCTCCACTATCAATTACTTTACTGGAGGCACCCCGGGGCGCAGTAACCGACAGAGGAGTGCTGGGCTGTATATATATATATATATATATATATATATATAAGGAACCACTGAGCAATGACTCCCAAAGGTTAGGTGGCCTTCATGGAAATAGAAAATCACATTTTCAGCATAAAGTTACTGTAAGTGCCAACAGACCCAGAGAGTTTATTTCTCCTATGATGATATAAATATGTAAAACAACCACCGGGTGGAGCTCCAATATAACCAGAACAAAAGGCTATTTACTGGATACTAACAGGATTGTATCAGTTAGTTTAATAACTGAAAAAGATTTAATATTCCCAAAACTGCATTCCTGAAGTTGGGGCACCTCTGGAGGCATAGAGCATGTAGCCAAAATAGCAGTCCGATCCACTGTAAGGTGATATCACAATGAGACTCTCACTTGTAGCCAGCTGTAGTGTACAATCTATTTGTAAGCAGGTAGGAGAGGGAAACAGTGCTGATGGTAATTGTGTAGCATTGATGTAGAGCCACTGACATATAGGTTGAATGAAGAACATATAGCGCACTCAAAGATAACATGCAACCATACGCCAATATAATTAACAATGAAGTATAAAAAGAATTCACCCTTATTTCTAATCATTCAACACCAACCTAAGAGGATAAAACCCCGGAACTATACAACTTGGGAACCATTAGTCTAAGGACAGAACAAAAAGAACTCTCTATTTCCAATTTCGCCGCCGTCTAGAACGAGGCTGGAACACATGCAATTTTCGACTTCCGTGTTCCGGCCGATGGACGCATGCGCGGATCACTGGAGACACCGGTTAGCGGCGATTGAGTTCATCTGTGTTCTCTTGTTGGGGGGTATATATAGTAGTACTGTTATTCAGTCCTGTATGCTTCTGAGGAAGGACCTTCACGGTCTGAAACGCGTTAAGTGGGACTACTTACGTGTGACTCCAGGTGAAAAACGGACAACAGGAATTACTGTCTGAGGGGCTGAAATTCCGGACTTCACCTTTCTCCCACCTCTGCTCCATCTGGGAAGGTGACTGAAGCCCTGCTTGTCTGCTGTTTGCCATTAATGGAGTATTTTAACATGCTGTCATTTTATGTCTTTTTTGTTCAGGGATTAAAGGTTTTATCCTCTTAGGTTGGTGTTGAAAGATTATTCAAGAAGTAGGAAGAGTCCACCACCGGGGAGCAGTTTGCCTATTTGGGTGCTTCTATATATGCTGATTATCTCCTTACGTTTGTAAGTGCGAATTTGGAATCTTGAATTGATGGTGTTATAAAATTATTACACTATATTTGTTTATTTCCGTGTTTCTCCAAAACCCACTTTACTGTGAGAGTTTGTGGGGCAAGAGAAACACATATATTTTTTTAGATTCGATTTATTGGATGTTGGGATACATCAAGTTGACACAATCAAGCCATAAATAAGGGTGAATCCTGTTTATACTTCATTGTTAATTATATTGGCGTATGGTTGCATTTTATCTTTGAGTTCACTATATGTTCTTTGTGCTTCCTGTAATTTGTAGATTTATCCTTTGAGTGGTTGTGGATTACCTCTCTTGCACATAGTTCAGCTGCACTTAATGGTTTTATTGCACACATTCTTGAAAACTTTCTTCTAATATAGGTTGAATGAGTTGAAGAGTGGTGAGGGCTCAATAGAGATAATACAGTCAGGCCATTATGGAAGCCATGTCTGTGTATCTGTAGCAGCAGTGCTTCCCCGGGCTGTTGTGAGCACAAAGACCTCACCTCAAACTCAGCAGGGTGGGTGCCGGGGATACAGTGCTGCAGTGATGTCTAGTCCCAGGATGTGACCAGCAATAGAGGCCATCCACACAAAGCAATGCCACGTATATATGGGGAGAGTCCCAGGTGTGAGTGTCTCACCGCTGAGATAGCCGTGCCATGATCTCACTCTGTAACAGAGCCCTGGAGAGAAGCATCCACCATCCTAGGCTGCCAGGCCATGCCCCCAATTTATTAATAATGGCATAAATGAAGGCTTCTAAATCTTGAAGGATAGAATTGTTGGATTGAATGAGGGGTTTAGCCCATTCCAAAACGTCACCTTTGAAGAACATAAGCAAGTATAATATTGTTTCAAACAGAGCCGGCCCTACCCAATATGATGCCCTAGGCAAGATTTTGGTTGGTGCCCCCTAGCACCAATGCTAGTTCCGCCTCTGACCCTGCACCCCTTTCCCAGCACCATAACCTCTCACCCATAGCAGTCCTTATTTTGGTTTTTCTACCCCCTGTAATTTAAATAAGAACAGTGTGCACATTCAGAGCACAGCCCAAAAAGTAGTGATGAGCGGGTTCGGTTTCCGAGAAACCGAACCCACCCGAGCTTTACCTTTTTTTACACGGGTCCGAGCAGACTCGGATCCTCCCGCCTTGCTCGGCTAACCCGAGCGCGCCCGAACGTCATCATCCCGCTGTCGGATTCTCGCGAGATTCGGATTCTATAAGCAGCCGCACGTCGCCGCCATTTTCACACGTGCATTGAGATTGATAGGGAGAGGACGTGGCTGGCGTCCTCTCCGTTTATATGAGACACTACAGTTGATCTGATTGCTTTGCTTTGCTTGTTTATTTTACTATTGTGGGGAGGATTGGGGAGCAGCTGTTAGGAGGAGTACACTGCAGAGTTTTGCTGATAGTGACCACCAGTTTTTTCTCCGTTCTCTTCTCTGCCTGAAAAAAACGCTCCATACCATATCTGTGCTCAGTGTGCTGCATGATATATCTGTGCTGAGTGCTCACACTGCTTAATTGTGGGGACTGAGGAGCAGCTATAGCAGGAGTACAGTGCAGAGTTTTGCTGACAGTGACCACCAGTATACGTTTGTCTGCCTGAAAAACACTCCTGTGGCTTTTTTTTTATACTAGTAGTTTAGCAGTTTGCTGACAGTGTCCACCAGGTCCATTAATTATACTGTATATAGCAGTACGGTAGGCCACTGCTGTACCTACCTCTGTGTCGTCACTCGTCATCCATAAAGTAATAGTATACTATCCATCCATCTACATTGTATACCTGTGGTGGCTTTTTTTTTATACTAGTAGTTTAGCAGTCTGCTGACAGTGTCCACCAGGTCCATTATACTGTATATAGCAGTACGATAGGCCACTGCTGTACCTACCTCTGTGTCGTCACTCGTCATCCATAAAGTATACTATCCATCCATCTACATTGTATACCTGTGGTGGCTTTTTTTTTTATACTAGTAGTTTAGCAGTCTGCTGACAGTGTCCACCAGGTCCATTATAATGTATATAGCAGTACGGTAGGCCACTGCTGTACCTACCTCTGTGTCGTCACTCGTCATCCATAAAGTATACTATCCATCCATCTACATTGTATACCTGTGGTGGCTTTTTTTTTATACTAGTAGTTTAGCAGTCTGCTGACACTGTGTCCACCAGGTCCATTATACTGTATATAGCAGTACAGTAGGCCACTGCTGTACCTACCTCTGTGTCGTCACTCGTCATCCATAAAGTATACTATCCATCCATCTACATTGTATACCTGTGGTGGCTTTTTTTTATACTAGTAGTTTAGCAGTCTGCTGACAGTGTCCACCAGGTCCATTATACTGTATATAGCAGTACGGTAGGCCACTGCTGTACCTACCTCTGTGTCATCACTCGTCATCCATAAAGTATACTATCCATCCATCTACATTGTATACCTGTGGTGGCTTTTTTTTATACTAGTAGTTTAGCAGTCTGCTGACAGTGTCCACCAGGTCCATTATACTGTATATAGCAGTACGGTAGACCACTGCTGTACCTACCTCTGTGTCGTCACTTGTCATCCATAAAGTATACTATCCATCCATCTACATTGTATACCTGTGGTGGCTTTTTTTTTTTATACTTGTAGTTTAGCAGTCTGCTGACAGTGTCCACCAGGTCCATTATACTGTATATAGCAGTACGGTAGGCCACTGCTGTACCTACCTCTGTGTCGTCACTCGTCATCCATAAAGTATACTATCCATCCATCTACATTGTATACCTGTGGTGGCTTTTTTTTTTACACTAGTAGTTTAGCAGTCTGCTGACAGTGTCCACCAGGTCCATTATACTGTATATAGCAGTACGGTAGGCCACTGGTGTACCTACCTCTGTGTCGTCACTCGTCATCCATAAAGTATACTATCCATCCATCTACATTGTATACCTGTGGTGGCTTTTTTTTTTTTATACTAGTAGTTTAGCAGTCTGCTGACAGTGTCCACCAGGTCCATTATACTGTATATAGCAGTACGGTAGGCCACTGCTGTACCTACCTCTGTGTCGTCACTCATCATCCATAAAGTAATAGTATACTATCCATCCATCTACATTGTATACCTGTAGTGGATTTTTTTTTTATACTAGTAGTTTAGCAGTCTGCTGGCAGTGTCCACCAGGTCCATTATACTGTATATAGCAGTACGGTAGGCCACTGCTGTACCTACCTCTGTGTCGTCACTCGTCATCCATAAAGTATACTATCCATCCATCTACATTGTATACCTGTGGTGGCTTTTTTTTTTATACTAGTAGTTTAGCAGTCTGCTGACAGTGTCCACCAGGTCCATTATACTGTATATAGCAGTACGGTAGGCCACTGCTGTACCTACCTCTGTTTCGTCACTCGTCGTCCATAAAGTATACTATCCATCCATCTACATTGTATACCTGTGGTGGCTTTTTTTTAATACTAGTAGTTAAGCAGTCTGCTGACAGTGTCCACCAGGTCCATTATACTGTATATAGCAGTCCGGTAGGCCACTGCTGTACCTACCTCTGTGTCGTCACTCGTCATCCATAAAGTATACTATCCATCCATCTACATTGTATACCTGTGGTGCCTTTTTTTTATACTAGTAGTTTAGCAGTCTGCTGACAGTGTCCACCAGGTCTATTATACTGTATATAGCAGTACGGTAGGCCACTGCTGTACCTACCTCTGTGTCGTCACTCGTCATCCATAAAGTATACTATCCATCCATCTACATTGTATACCTGTGGTGGCTTTTTTTTTATACTAGTAGTTTAGCAGTCTGCTGACACTGTGTCCACCAGGTCCATTATACTGTATATAGCAGTACGGTAGGCCACTGCTGTACCTACCTCTGTGTCGTCACTCGTCATCCATAAAGTATACTATCCATCCATCTACATTGTATACCTGTGGTGGCTTTTAGTTGTGCGCATTAAAATATGGAGAACAAAAATGTGGAGGTTAAAAAAATAGGGAAAGATCAAGATCCACTTCCACCTCGTGCTGAAGCTGCTGCCACTAGTCATGGCCGAGACGATGAAATGCCATCAACGTCGTCTGCCAAGGCCGATGCCCAATGTCATAGTACAGAGCATGTAAAATCCAAAACACAAAAGATCAGTAAAATGCCACGGACATGTGGACAAGTGGAGCAGGGCAGACTCAGGACTATATGACTGTGACAGCCCACTGGGTAGATGTATTGCATCCCGCAGCAAGAACAGCAGCGGCGGCACCAGTAGCAGCATCTCGCAAACGCCAACTCGTTCCTAGGCAGGCTACGCTTTGTATCACCGCTTTCCAGAATACGCACACAGCTGAAAACCTCTTACGGCAACTGAGGAAGATCATCGCAGAATGGCTTACCCCAATTGGACTCTCCTGGGGATTTGTGACATCGGACAACGCCAGCAATATTGTGCGTGCATTACATCTGGGCAAATTCCAGCACGTCCCATGTTTTGCACATACCTTGAATTTGGTGGTGCAGAATTATTTAAAAAACGACAGGGGCGTGCAAGAGATGCTGTCGGTGGCCCGAAGAATTGCGGGCCACTTTCGGCGTTCAGGAACTGCGTACAGAAGACTGGAGCACCACCAAAAATACCTGAACCTGCCCTGCCATCATCTGAAGCAAGAGGTGGTAAACAGGTGGAATTCAACCCTCTATATGCTTCAGAGGATGGAGGAGCAGCAAAAGGCCATTCAAGCCTATACATCTGGCCATGATATAGGCAAAGGAGGTGGAATGCACCTGTCTCAAGCGCAGTGGAGAATGATTTCAACGTTGTGCAAGGTTCTGCAACCCTTTGAACTTGCCACACGTGAAGTCAGTTCAGACACTGCCAGCCTGAGTCAGGTCATTCCCCTCATCAGGCTTTTGCAGAAGAAGCTGGAGACATTGAAGGAGGAGCTAAAACAGAGCGATTCCGCTAGGCATGTGGGACTTGTGGATGGAGCCCTTAATTCGCTTAACCAGGATTCACGGGTGGTCAATCTGTTGAAATCAGAGCACTACATTTTGGCCACCGTGCTCGATCCTAGATTTAAAACCTACGTTGTATCTCTCTTTCCGGCAGACACAAGTCTGCAGGGGTTCAAAGACCTGCTGGTGAGAAAATTGTCAAGTCAAGCGGAACGTGACCCGTCAACAGCTCCTTCTTCACATTCTCCCGCAACTGGGGGTGCGAGGAAAAGGCTAAGAATTCCGAGCCCACCCGCTGGCGGTGATGCAGGGCAGTCTGGACGAGTGCTGACATCTGGTCCGGACTGAAGGACCTGCCAACGATTACTGACATGTCGTCTACTGTCACTGCATATGATTCTCTCACCATTGAAAGAATGGTGGAGGATTATATGAGTGACCGCATCCAAGTAGGCACATCAGACAGTCCGTACGTATACTGGCAGGAAAAAGAGGCAATTTGGAGGCCCTTGCCCAAACTGGCTTTATTCTACCTATATTGCCCTCCCTCCAGTGTGTACTCCGAAAGAGTGTTTAGTGCAGCCGCTCACCTTGTCAGCAATCGGCGTACGAGGTTACTTACAGAAAATGTGGAGAAGATGATGTTCAATTGCCTCTAGAAAGTACACGGGGACCTGAGATGGTGGATTCCAGTGGGGACGAATTAATAATCTGTGAGGAGGGTGATGTACACAGTGAAAGGGGTGATGAATCGGACGATGATGATGAGGTGGACATCTTGCCTCTGTAGAGCCAGTTTGTGCAAGGAGAGATTGATTGCTTCTTTTTTGGTGGGGGCCCAAACCAACCAGTCATTTCAGTCACAGTCGTGTGGCAGACCCTGTCGCTGAAATGATGGGTTCGTTAAAGTGTGCATGTCCTGTTTATACAACATAAGGGTGGGTGGGAGGGCCCAAGGACAATTCCATCTTGCACCTCTTTTTTCTTTCATTTTTCTTTGCATCATGTGCTGTTTGGGGAGTATTTTTTTGAAGGGCCATCCTGCCTGACACTGCAGTGTCACTCCTAGATGGGCCAGGTGTTTGTGTCGGCCACTTGGGTCACTGAGCTTAGTCACACAGCTACCTCATTGCGCCTCTTTTTTTCTTTGCATCATGTGCTGTTTGGGGACTATTTTTTTCAAGTGCCATCCTGTCTGACACTGCAGTGCCACTCCTAGATAGGCCAGGTGTTTGTGTCGGCCACTTGGGTCGCTGAGCTTAGTCACACAGCTACCTCATTGCGTCTCTTTTTTTCTTTGCATCATGTGCTGTTTGGGGACTATTTTTTTGAAGGGCCATCCTGCCTGACACTGCAGTGTCACTCCTAGATGGGCCAGGTGTTTGTGTCGGCCACTTGGGTCGCTGAGCTTAGTCACACAGCTACCTCATTGCGCCTCTTTTTTTCTTTGCATCATGTGCTGTTTGGGGACTATTTTTTTCAAGTGCCATCCTGTCTGACACTGCAGTGCCACTCCTAGATGGGCCAGGTGTTTGTGTCGGCCACTAGGGTCGCTTAGCTTAGTCACATAGCTACCTCATTGCGCCTCTTTTTTTCTTTGCATCATGTGCTGTTTGGGGACTATTTTTTTCAAGTGTCATCCTGTCTGACACTGCAGTGCCACTCCTAGATGGACCAGGTATTTGTGTCGGCCACTAGGGTCGCTTAGCTTAGTCACACAGCTACCTCATTGCGCCTCTTTTTTTCTTTGCATCATGTGCTGTTTGGGGACTATTTATTTGAAGTGCCATCCTGTCTGACACTGCAGTGCCACACCTAGATGGGCCAGCTGTTTGTGTCGGCCACTAGGGTCGCTTAGCTTAGTCACACAGCTACCTCATTGCGCCTCTTTTTTTCTTTGCATCATGTGCTGTTTGGGGACTATTTTTTTCAAGTGCCATCCTGTCTGACACTGCAGTGCCACTCCTAGATGGGCCAGGTGTTTGTGTCGGCCACTAGGGTCGCTTAGCTTAGTCACACAGCTACCTCATTGCGCCTCTTTTTTTCTTTGCATCATGTGCTGTTTGGGGACTATTTTTTTCAAGTGCCATCCTGTCTAACACTGCAGTGCCACTCCTAGATGGGCCAGGTGTTTGTGTCGGCCACTATGGTCGCTTAGCTTAGTCACACAGCTACCTCATTGCGCCTCTTTTTTTCTTTGCATCATGTGCTGTTTGGGGACTATTTTTTTCAAGTGCCATCCTGTCTGACACTGCAGTGCCACTCCTAGATGGTCCAGGTGTTTGTGTCGGCCACTAGGGTCGCTTAGCTTAGTCACACAGCTACCTCATTGCGCCTCTTTTTTTCTTTGCATCATGTGCTGTTTGGGGACTATTTTTTTCAAGTGCCATCCTGTCTGACACTGCAGTGCCACTCCTAGATGGACCAGGTGTTTGTGTCGGCCACTAGGGTCACTTAGCTTAGTCACATAGCTACCTCATTGCGCCTCTTTTTTCTTTGCATCATGTGCTGTTTGGGGACTATTTTTTTCAAGTGCCATCCTGTCTGACACGGGTTCACTACGGCTGGCCGGCGGTCGGGCTCCCGGCGACCAGCATACCGGCGCCGGGAGGCTGACCGCCGGCTTACCGACAGTGTGGCGAGCGCAAATGAGCCCCTTGTGGGCTCGCTGCGCTTGCCACGCTACGGGCACAGTGGCGCGCTAGGCGCGCCACACTTTTTTATTCTCCCTCTATGGGGGTCGTGGACACCCACGAGGGAAAATAAGTGTCGGTATGCCGGCTGTCGGGCTCCCGGCGCCGGTATACTGAGCGCCGGGAGCCCGACTGCCGGCATACAGAAGACCACCCGTCTGACACTGCAGTGCCACTCCTAGATGGGCCAGGTGTTTGTGTCGGCCACTAGGGTTGCTTAGCTTAGTCACACAGCTACCTCATTGCGCCTCTTTTTTTCTTTGCATCATGTGCTGTTTGGGGACTATTTTTTTCAAGTGCCATCCTATCTGACACTGCAGTGCCACTCCTAGATGGGCCAGGTGTTTGTGTCGGCCACTAGGGTCGCTTAGCTTAGTCACACAGCTACCTCATTGCGCCTCTTTTTTTCTTTCCATCATGTGCTGTTTGGGGACTATTTTTTTCAAGTGCCATCCTGTCTGACACTGCAGTGCCACTCCTAGATGGGCCAGGTGTTTGTGTCGGCCACTAGGGTCGCTTAGCTTAGTCACACAGCTACCTCATTGCGCCTCTTTTTTTCTTTGCATCATGTGCTGTTTGGGGACTATTTTTGTCAAGTGCCATCCTGTCTGACACTGCAGTGCCACTCCTAGATGGGCCAGGTGTTTGTGTCGGCCACTAGGGTCGCTTAGCTTAGTCACACAGCTACCTCATTGTGCCTCTTTTTTTCTTTGCATCATGTGCTGTTTGGGGACTATTTTTTTCAAGTGCTATCCTGTCTGACACTGCAGTGCCACTCCTAGATGGGCCACGTGTTTGTGTCGGCCACTAGGGTCGCTTAGCTTAGTCACACAGCTACCTCATTGCGCCTCTTTTTTCTTTGCATCATGTGCTGTTTGGGGACTATTTTTTTCAAGTGCCATCCTGTCTGACACTGCAGTGCCACTCCTAGATGGGCCACGTGTTTGTGTCGGCCACTAGGGTCGCTTAGCTTAGTCACACAGCTACCTCATTGCGCCTCTTTTTTTCTTTGCATCATGTGCTGTTTGGGGACTATTTTTTTGAAGTGCCATCCTGCCTGACACTGCAGTGCCACTCCTAGATGGGCCAGGTGTTTGTGTCGGCCACTTGTGTCGCTTAGCTTAGCCATCCAGCGACCTCGGTGCAAATTTTAGGACTAAAAATAATATTGTGAGGTGTGAGGTGTTCAGAATAGACTGAAAATGAGTGGAAATTGTGGTTATTAAGGTTAATAATACTATGGGATCAAAATGACCCCCAAATTCTATGATTTAAGCTGTTTTTTAGTGTTTTTTGAAAAAAACACCTGAATCCAAAACACACCCGAATCCGCCAAAAAAATTTCGGTGAGGTTTTGCCAAAACGCGTCCGAACCCAAAACACGGCCGCGGAACCGAACCCAAAGCCAAAACACAAAACCCGAAAAATTTCCGGTGCACAATACTACCAAAAAGGTATGTGTTCTTGCTGGGAAGGGGCATGGCCACACAATAGTACCCCCAATTCAAATTATGTCACACAGTACTGCAACTTTGTTCGCAATTTATCATGCGATAGTGTCCATAATTCATATTACATCACACAGTAGTACCACTTTACCTTATATACGTTACTCCTCTCGGTAGTGCCCCTCATTCACATAATATCATACTGAATTGCTCCTTATTCACATTACACCACACCATATTGCTCTTTATTCTCATTACACCACGCCATATTGCTCCTTATTCACATCACGCCACACCATATTGCTATTTATTCACATTAGACCACACAGTAGTGCCCTTTCTATATGTTACGCCACACAGTAGAGCACCTTATACACATAATGCCACACATTAGTAATGCATTTATACACATAATACCACACAGTAATGCCCCTTACACAATTGACACACATATGCCAGAATCAAGCACTTAATTCCTTCGGATGATATGCCAAAAGTCATACATGCATTTGTATCATCTCGATTAGACTACTGTAATGCCCTCTACCTTGGTATCCCAGCAAAAGAATTGCAACGCTTACAGCTGGTGCAAACACAGCTGCCAGGCTGTTAACCAACCAGCACCGTTCTCGCCACATAACACCCATACTTTACTCTCTTCACTGGCTGCCTGTAAGATGGCGAATCATCTTCAAGATTGGCTTACTGAGTTTCAAAGCACTACATGACCAGGGCCCAAGGTACCTGAAGCAGCTTCTGACCCTGGCCCTCATTCCGAGTTGTTCGCTCGCTAGCTGCTTTTAGCAGCATTGCACACGCTAAGCCGCTGCCTACTGGGAGTGAATCTTAGCTTTGCAGAATAGCGAACGAAAGATTAGCAGAATTGCGAATAGAATAGTGATTAGACATTTCTTTGCAGTTTCCAAGTAGCTCGAAACTTACTCTGCCACTGCGATCAGTTCAGTCCTTTTCGTTCCTGGTTTGATGTCACAAACACACCCAGCGTTCGCCCAGACACTCCCCCGTTTCTACAGACACTCCCGCGTTTTTCCCAGAAACGGCAGCGTTTTTACACACACACCCATAAAACGGCCAGTTTCCACCCAGAAACACCCACTTCCTGTCAATCTCACTCCGATCACCAGAACGAAGAAATTTCTTCGTTAAGCCGTGAGTAAAATACCAAACTTTTGTGCTAATTTACTTGGCGCAGGCGCACTGCGAACATTGCGCATGCGCAGTTTGCGACTTATCGCACCGATACGAAGAAAAAGAACGAGCGAACAACTCGGAATGAGGGCCCCCATACTGCCCCACTCGATCACTGCGATCTGTAGATAAAAGACTTTTAGCAGTACCTAGAATCTTCTGTAACTCATCTGGGGGTCGAGCTTTTAGTCATGCGGCTCCGACTCTATGGAACTCACTTCCCCGCACAGTGCGAGAGGCCCCAACTATAGAATCCTTCAAAAATAGACTCAAGACTTTCCTGTTTACTCAAGCATTTCCATAATGTCCCTTTTAGTATCTTCATACTTCTGTATTTTATGAAAATGTACTTCATTATTTTCTGTACTATATTATGCTATGTATCTGTTAAGCGCCTTGAGTCCTTTTGGAGAAAGAGCGCTATATAAATAAAATTATTATTATTATTATTATTATTATTAATGTCCTTATAAACATAATGCGCCTTACACATTATGCCAACCCTTATTAATACCCTTATGCACATAATGTCACTTACACATATGCCGCAGATTATTATGCCCTTATACAGATAATGACACACATAATGTCACTTACACATATGCCGCACATTATTAATGCCCTTATACACATAATGACACACATAGTGCCCCTTACACATATGTCACACATTATTAATGCCCTTATACACATAATGACACACAAAGTGCCCTTTACACATTTGCTGCACATTATTAATGCATTTATACACATGAAACGCATAATGACCCTTACACATATGCTGAACACTATTGCATAACCAACCCACTCACACACACACACAGCACTCACACGGCCGCTAACACTGTGACCTCTGCCTCTGCTTTGATACAGATGTGTCCTCAGAAATCTTGCCTCCATACACCATGCAGCAGGAGATGCCTCGTGCGAGTCAACTGGTAGCTCTGATAACGTTGGGTGCCTATTTTTGATGAAAATGCATCTTATTTGCATTGCTATGTGGCTAGAATGCACAAGCAGCTTCTCCTGATAAAAATGATATGCGGCATGCCTATATACTGTGTGTGACTGTGGCTGTATCTGCATACGAAATGCTACACACAGAATATAGGCATGCTGCATATCATTTTAATCAGCAGGAGCTGCTTATGCCCCTAGGCATACCAGATGCCCTAGGCAATTACCTAGTTTGCCTATGCCCAGGGCCGGCTCTGGTTTCAAATAGAGAGGATAGAAGAGGAGCTACTTCTTTTTGCTGAAGCATCAGATCATGAAACTTGTCTAGTTTTCCATAGAATACAACAGGGAAGGGTCCTGGTCAGAAATGGCAGATTGAGAATCCCCTGCTGAGATAACAGATTGGAGATGGAAGATGGAAGTCCATTAGACAGGCAGGATCAATCATATTGGGTTCAGAGACAAGAGCAGGCAAATTTTGACTGGAACTGGACATGACTCTTCAGACAGTTTCAAACAGGTTGATTTTGAGGTGAATTCTGGTTTAACTGCTTTTTTTGGCTCCTTGGACTTGATGAAAGGCAGTCCAAGACTTTCTCTCTGAAGGCACAAAGGAAATATTTAACTGCTTTAGCAGGAGTGATACTGATTAATGAATCTGATTCAATGTCAGTGAGATACTGTCGAGCCAGGGCACATAATTGAGGTAGATCTTCATCAATGAAAAGAAGTACTGAAGTATCAGACATAAGGTCTTTACTGCAACTGATAGGTGAAATCAGATTACGTTTAGAGGAATTTAAGGATACAGTGGAGAAAGCTGTGTTTAAACTGGTGGATTACCTCAGATACTCCATGTTTCCTGCTTGAATCTGAGAAGTTATATACCTGTTCTGGGCTGCAGAATCAAACACCTTTCCTAGGGCTACAGGATCAGATGCCCCTCCTGAGGCTGACACACCATATATCCCTCCTGGAACTGAAGACTTGGAGGCTTCTTCTGGGGACCAAACATCATACCCCTCACCTGGAGTCAGTACTACGGACTCCTCACCTTAGGTTGGTGCAAGGGGTCAAGAATTCAGCTTCCCCTCCTGAGGTCAAGCCAATGGCTGAGATATTGGCTACCCTTCCAGGGGTCAAAACATTGGATACTCCTCCTGGGGTTAGGACATGGGCTACCCTTTCTCGGTCAAGCCATTGGTTACCCCTCCTGGAGTCTAGACATAAACTTTCTCTTCTGGGGTCAGACAATCAGCTAAGACATCAGATATCTCTACTGGAGTGAAGGCATCAGACACCCCTACAGGGGTCAAGGTATCGGCTACCCCGCATGGGGTCTGGACAACAGATGCTTCTTCTGACGTCAAGCCATCGGATGCATCTACTGGAGCTAAGGCAATGAATACTTCTTTGGAGTCTGAACCCCTTCTGGGGTCTAGACATTGGATACCCCTTCCGTGGTCAGGCACCCTTGGGTGGTGTCTTTGGCTCGGGAGTTCTGTGAGACTTTTCTGGCTGGACAGCTCTGTGAGGGATCTCTGACTCGGCAGCTCTATGAGGAATCTTAAACAGTAATCATTTCACAGGTTGGCTTGCTGGCTTGAACCTTCATGAAAGTTTGTCAACATTTCTTGACTTACAGAGAGAACAAACATTGAATAGGTGATCGGCCCTCCTACAATAGAGACAGACTATTCTCCCTGTGCTGCTGGCATTCTGCTTCAGAGATCCTGGATCACAGGTAGCTCTGATATCTCTTTTCACTCTGCTCTAGAGGAGAGGCCTCAGTTTTAATAGAGTCACAGTCTGTAGTTTCTATGGTCTCAGTAGGTTGGATTAAAGTCATTATAGTGTCCAGAATGCACTCCTGGATTTCTGCTAGAATTTGGTTTATACTTGTTAGTACATTTTGCAGCTGTATATTGTATCTTCAGTTGCAAATTCCTCAGTTTTTCCTAATTTGCCACCCTAGGAGACTAAGGGGGCCGGAAACATCTGAAAGAAGGAGTGCCATCAAAATTTTCTTCAATTAGCCAACTTCGGCAAGGGTTAACTGCATCCCAAAAATGCTGAAAGGTTTAAGTAACCTGCTGCTGCAGCACATCCACAGGAGATGACATTCCTAGGGAGGCCTGTAACAGCAGTGTTTGCATGGTCTCAAAGTTCTGCAGCTTGCTCAGAAGAACCGGAACTGGATCTGTGGCTTGGGTCTGACTAAGATCTGAACAGGACTTGGCATAGCAGGATCCATTTTGATCCTACTACTCCAGTAGTGTGTGGCCAGCGGTGTTAGGGAACTCTAGCTCAATTGTGTAAAAACCCTAGAGCCCACAACAACGCCTTCTGCCTATAACAGATACCCGCTGTTCCCTTAGTGCCTGATATGCAGACTGTTACTTACAGTAAGTGCATTTCAGGACTTAAAACTCTAGCTGTAGGGGCTTACTCAATTGGCTGGAGACCACAGGATCATTATCTGGAGTGGTAACTGCAGGCAGATGCAGAATGGTACAGAAACAGTTTACTGGAGACTTAACTGTGGAATACCAGATGTGTTCAGGATTCTGGAGCAAATATGACAGGGATCTCTTAGCATAGTAATATGCAAACTGTGGATGTAGACTTTACTATAAGGTAGTATTGTGAGGTCTGAAAAGTATCTGGTCTCTAGGTCGACCACACTTAGGTTGACAATGTCTAAGTCGACCACTATTGGTCGACAGTAACTAGGTCAACAGGGTTTCTATATTGACAGAGTCTCTAGGTCAACATGTTCTAGGTTGACAGGTCAAAAGGTCGACATGAGTTTTTCACAATTTTTTTCCTTTTTTAAACTTTTTCATACTTAACGATCCATGTGGACTACGATTGGGAATAGTAACCTGTGCCGAGCGCTGCAGTAGCGGAGCGAGGCACCTTGCCTGAAGCATGGCGAGCGAAGACGGTGCACTAATTGGGGTTCCTGGTCAATGCACGGAGAAAACGACACCAAAAAAATCATGTCGACCTAGAAACCCTGTCAACCTGGAATTCATGTTGACCTACTTACTGTCAACCAATAGTGGTCGACCTAAGTGTGGTCGACCTTCCATACCACACCCGGTCTGAAATGCAGTACAATACTTAGCACAGGTGGGAAGCAGCTGATGCATGATTACACAGATCTGAACCAGAGCTTGAATGCAGCACAAGGATACCACACAATGACTACTACAATTAGTAATGAATGTCAACTGCAATGAAGATATCCTTAGTACTTTATATTGTCAGCAGAGTAATATGTACTAACACGAACCCACAGTTGAAATCAAAAGCACAAGGAATCCAGAGTTCACAAAGCAGTCCAATAATTAACCAGGAATACAAGCAGGCCATATCCAGATTGGAGTGGAGGGGTACAGGGGATACTGTACCCTCAGTCCCCTTCTGTCAGAGGTCCCACCAACTGAAGCAGCACACTGACATCACTAGCTCTCCTTCTTGTGCGGCAGCAGAAACAGACATCCAGAATGCAAGCAGGACAGTATGCAGTGTAAGTAGAGACACAGGAGTATCAGGTTTAATGAACTACCAAGTGAGTTTTCTGACCACAAGAGAGATAGGAGGGGGAGAGAGCTGTAAGTGACTCAGGGATCCCAGCTTATTTAACTCCCAAATATATCTATACTAGGTGCTTCATCGCGCCCTACGGGCGCTCTTCACACCGTCGCAAGGGGCTACGCCCCCTTAACCCTTGCATGCCTTTCTGGGGTTTAATATTTGTATTATATGGAGTATTACCTGCATTCCTTTGTTAGTGGTTAAATATTGCACAATGAAAGGGCGTGCGATGGTGAAGGAGGCGCAGCCCCTTGCGACGGCGTGAACAGCACCTGCAGGGCACGATGTACAGAATGTAGCGGGTGCGGGGGGGACTGCGGATGGTGTCTGTAGATGCTGCGGGTGGAGGGGAGGCAGAAGTGTGGGTGGGGCCCGGATGGGGAAGGTTCGGGAGGTGCTGCGCGTGGGGGAGGGGCAGAGGAGTGGGGGATGCAGATGGGGGAGGGGTCCGGAGGCACTGCAGGTGGGGGAGGGGCAGGGGTGCCACGGGTGGGAGAGGGGCAGGTGTGGGGATGTTGTGGATGGGTGAAGGGTTCCGGAGGTGCTGTGGGATGGGTGTGCCGGGGGTTGGGTAGGGGACCGCAGGCACCATGGGTAGGGTAGGGGCAGGTACGGGTGTTGCGGCGGATGGGAAAGGAGGTCCGGAGGTGCTGCAGGTGGTGGAGGGGCAGGTGCGGGGGTGCCATTGGTGGGGGAGGGGTGGGTGAGGGGGGGACCGCTGATGGAGGAGGGTGTCTGCAGATGCTGCGGGTGGATGGGGGCAGGTGTGGGGGGAGACGTATAAGGGGGGTGAATGGTGGAAGGGGCCTGGAGGTGCTGTGGGTGGTGAAGGGGTGGAGGAGTGGGAGCCACGGGTGGTGTAGGGGGTCTGGAGGCACAGCATGTGGGGGAGGGGTGGAGTGCCGCATGTGGTGGAGGGGAAGGTGCAGAGGTGTAGTGCATTGGGGAGAGGTCTGGAGGCGCTGCGGGTACTGTACATGCCATAAAAGGTAGTTGGAGGGTATGCAGTAACAGGGCCAGGACAGGGGTGACAGGGTCAGTACAGGGTTGACGGGGCCAGGACAGGGGTGACGGTGCCAGGACAGGGGTGACGGGGCCAGGACAGGGGTGACGGGGCCAGGACAGGGGTGACAGGGCCAGGACAGAAATGATAGGGACAGGATAGGGGTGACAGGGCCAGGGTAGGGGCGGCAGGACCAGGACAGGGGTGACGGGGCCAGTATAGGGTTGATAGGGCAAGCACAGGGGTGACAGGGCCAGGATAGGGGTAACAGGGCCAGCATAAGGGTGACAGGGCCAGGATAAGGGTGAAAGGGCCAGGATAAGGGTGAAAGGGCCAGAATAAGGGTGGCAGGGCAAGGCCAGGGGTGACAGGGACATGACAGAACACAGGGCACGGGAGAGATTGGTATTAGGGACAAAACAGTGGTGACAGACAGATGTGTCTTACCGGAGTCACTGCTGCTGGTTGCTGCTGTTCCATTCCCACCTGACTCTCTCAGGCTGGAGTCCTGCTTTCTCTGCCAGTCCGCATCCCTCCCCCCCTCCTCAGTCACACACCGCAGACCTCGCGCAGCTGCCGGGCACTGTGGTATGGTGAGACTGGAAATGACTGGTTAGCCCCCAGGAGATGCTGCGGCTGGAGGGAGGAGGGGGTCATAGCATGCACGTGGCGCGGGCCTCACGGCTTCCGGGCACTGTGGTAAGGGGAGACTGGGAGTGACTGGTTAGCTCCCAGGAGACGCTGCGGCTGGAGGGAGGAGTGGGTCAGAGCCTGCAAGCAGTTCGGATTTCTGCAGCGCTACCCGCCAGCTAAAGTGTGTGAATGAGCTGGGAGCACTCCACTTCGGGTGGCAGCGCTGCCGCTAGCGGTGGGGTTGCCGGGGCTGGAGATAACAGAGGCAGTATGGAACCTGCACAGCGGCAGGTGCCCCACTAAACTGCAGCTAAGAAGCGTGGAGTGTGTGAGAAAGTGACGCTCCTCCGCACCAGAGAGACCCTGCTGAGTATGCCGATGTGGGGGGTCAAGCACACAGTGAGCCGGTGCCCGTCTGTCTGTATGACATACCCCTCACACACCCCCATACCTCCCAAATGTCCCGATTTTCGCGGGACAGTCCCATTTTTTGGGGTCTGTCCCGCTGTCCCACCCGCGGGTCGCAGTGTCCGGTGGTAGGGGGGGGCAGTTGGAAAGCTCCTGTACTCGCTGTTCTGCTTAGCAGAGCAGCGGTGAATAGTGGAGGCAGAGGGAGAGGGGGCATCAGGGGGTACGGATTACGGGGGGGGTTCCAGCAGCTGAGCCGGATTAAGGGGGGGGGGTGGCCAGGGGATACGTACCGTTGGCCCCACAGTTATAGGGGGCCCCCCGGCTGGAGTAGCTCTGTCCCAGCTCAGAAGCTCCCCCCGTCCTGCCAGCAACAGCGGCAGCATTGTGCTACAGTCAGCACATGCTGCTGCATATTGGCAGGTCTGTGGTGTTGCAGGGAGGCAGCAGTCTCCCTGCTTTCTTCTCCCTGTGCGGGTGTGTAGGGGGAGCGACCACCTACTCTGGATTTAGCCCTAGCTGAGGGGCCAAAATCCCATAAAAAAAATAAAAATCGGAATTTGCATAAGGGGGCGTGGCCGCGCGGGTCGCGATTAGGCCACGCCCCCAACCCACAGCAGGCACAGCAATGAGATAGGGCTCCCCTGTCTCAAGTGCCCTGTGCCCCCCGGACTCATAATCAGCCCTGGGGGCATGCCAGCAGCTCACAGAGCGCTGGGCAAGCCCCCTCACTGACGAAAACGGGGGCCCTCCCGTGAAGCCACGCCCCCTTTTCGCCGAGTGTGTTTCCCTCCTTCTGCCTGGAGAAAGCTCCTGCAGAAAGCTGGGAGGTATGCACCCCTGCCTGTGACATGCCCAATGCCCATGCTATCTGCTTCTGCTCCTAGTCTCCTGTAGATTTGGCCAGATCTCTGTGACTCATTTGAATAACTCCGCCCACTGTTGTGACTCCGCCCAGCGTTAGCAAATGAATCACAAGGTCACAGAATAGGGCTATTATATAGGAGATTGCATCCGGAAAGTATTCACAGCGCTTCATTTTTTTCCACATTTTGTTATGCCTTATTCCAAAATGGAATACATTCATTTTTCCCCTCTAAATTCTACACACAACACCCCATAATGACAACTTGAAAAAAGTTTTTGAGATTTTAGCAAATGTATTTAAAATAAAAAAATAAGAAATCACATGTACATAAGTATTCACAGCCTTTGCCATGAAGCTCAAAATTGAGCTCAAGTGCATCCTGTTTCCACTGACCATCCTTGAGATGTTCCTACAGCCTACTTGGAGTCCACCTGTGGTAAATTCAGTTGATTGGACATGATTTGGAAAGGCACACACCTGTCTATATAAGGTCACAAACCAAGCATGAAGTCAAAGGAATTGTCTGTAGACCTCAGAGACAGGACTGTCTTGAGGCACAAATCTGGAGAAGGGTACAGAAAAATATCTGCTGCTTTGAATGTCCCAATGAGCACAGTGGCCTCTATCATCTGTAAATGGATGAAGTTCAGAACCACCAGGACTTTTCGTAGAGCTGGCCAGCCATCTAAACTGAGCAATCGGGGAAGAAGGGCCCTAGTAAGGGAGGTGACCAAGAGCCTGATGGTCACTCTGTCAGAGTTACAGCCTTCCTCGGTGGAGAGAGAAGAACCTTCCAAAAGGACAACCATCTCTGCAGCAATCCACCAGTCAGGCCTGTATGGTAGAGTGGCCAGACAGAAGCCAGTCTTTAGTAAAAAGCACATGGCAACCCGCCTCAAGTTTGCCAAAATGCACCTGAAGGACTCTCAGACCTTGAGAAACAAAATTCTCTGGTCTGATGAGACAAAGATTGAACTCTTTGGCATG